>NC_064256.1:59568807-60885474 GCF_003254725.2 Canis lupus dingo | reverse complement strand
CAGACCAGCAAGGACAGACAGACCCTTATTTACATTTATGACCAGGTCAGAATAAGTTGTATCTATTGTGTAATGTGGGCGATCACGTACAAGCGAGCCCTGAGAACCATTTCTCAAGCCCTTTCTCAAGCGTCTACCAACTATTTACCCTTTAGGCTCCTGAGACTTTTGAGTGAATGAGGGACGCAAGTCCGGGCCTGGTTTGGTTCAGTTACTCCAGGTAGTCCGCAGTCGCCCACAATTTTCTTTCTTTTTTTTAAAGATTTTATTTATTTATTCATGATAAACATAGAGAGAGAGAGGCAGAGACACAGGCAGAGGGAGAAGCAGGCTCCATGCAGGGAGCCCGACACAGGACTCGATCCTGGGACTCCAGGATCACGCCCTGGGCCAAAGGCAGGCGCTAAGCCGCTGAGCCACCCAGGGATCCCTACCGTGGACTTCAGAGCTGGAACAAATCATCTTAAGATTTGTATGGGGGAGCCCGGGTGGCTCAGTGGTTTAGCGCCACCCAGGGATCCCTATAATAATACACTAATAGTAGACTTCCACATGGCACTCTGAGCCAATGAGGGATATTCTAAGCAGAACATCAACACGGAAACCAGGGCTTTAAATGATACACTGGGCCAGATGAATTTCACAGATATATACAGAAGGTTCCATCCGAACCCAACTGAATACACATTCTTCCCAAGGGCACATCGAACTTTCTCCAGAATAGTCCACATACTGGGTCACAAATCAGGTCTCAACTGATACCATAAGATTGGGATTGTGCCCTGCATATTTTCAGACCATAATGCTTTGAAACTACAACTCAATCAGATGAAGAAATTTAGAAGAAACTCAGCGTTTGGGCATCCCACTAAAGGAAGAGGGTCAACCAGGAAATTAGAAAATTAAAAAAGATTCATGGAAACTAATGAAAATGAAAATATATGATAGTTACCAATATATTTGCAAGAGAAGCAGAATTCATCCTTTCCCCCAATAAACGTGCTTCTTTAAAAACCCTAATTTGCAGAATTTATAGTAATGGAAAAATACCTATGATTCCGTGATTAACAAAACCTTTGCTTCTCCTGATTTAGAAGAGGAAATAGCTCCTGTCTCCCCTTTCTCTTAGGCTGCCAGGAAGCTAAGAGCCAAGTTCTAATTTGAACATAAGCCAAGTGGCACCTAATGCCTTGGACCATGTTCTCCTCTGTCAAGGTTTTCACTCTCACTCTGTGTTTTTACCAATCCTGATTTTTTAGATCTATAAACCAAACCGCTGTCAGCGTTTGGTTCTGAGAACTGTGCCCTTGCACAAGTGTATGAGGGAGTTTGGACAGCAGCGCCGCATTCACTCTGGGATCTAGGTGCCCCGCACCAGACAACCCCCCCAGCTTTCCCTCTCGGCCCCGCCCCCGGCCCGGCCCCGCCCCTAGGTCGGCCCCGCCCCTAGCCCCAGCTCCGCCTCCGGGCCCCGGCCCCGCCCCCTGGGCCCCGGCCCCGCCCCTCTCCACAGCCCTTCTTCCCGCGGGAGCGCCGCCTCTTCTCGCGGGACCGACGACGGCGGCAGGGCCGTTGCTAGGATGCGGCGGGCATAAGAGAAAGCGGCGGGGCGGGTGCGGACGCGGCTCCCTCGAAACCTCAGCGACCCGGTGGCTGCGTCCGTCGGTCAGGTGGGAGGACAGGTTCTGGCGGCCTCTCCTGGCCCCTCCGCAGACCGGCCTGGAGCCGGGAGCCCGGGCGCGGGGCGCGGAGCTGTGTGCGGGCGCTGTCCCGCGGGGTCGGGGCTGCCTGGCCGCGGGACGAAGCTCCACCTTCGCTTCGGTCCGTGCAAAGCATCCTGTTGTCCTTTTCTGGCTGTTTCTGCGATGCGGGGCTCGGAGCGGCAGCGTGCGGTGGGCGGGGCCGGGGAGGGTTGTGGGCGGGGCCGTGGGCGGGGCCGTGGGCGGGGCCGTGGGCGGGGGGCGGAGCCGGGGCGCAGTCTCAGGCCGCCGTGTGGGGGGCATCGGGCGGCTCCTGGCAGCGCTGAGGGGGTCGCACCCCGTACCCCACCCCGTGCTCAGATAGTGACCCCAGGGGTTCGCAGCCTGTATCCGGGTCACACCTGCACGACGTTCCCTGCTCTCCTCACGGGGGCTCAGACCTGGAGCCCCGAGATGCTCCGGGATGGGCGGGGCCGGGGAGGGTTGTGGGCGGGGCCGTGGGCGGGGCCGTGACGGCGGGAGGGGTGTGGGCTGGGCTGTGGGCGGGGCCGGGCGGGGCCGTGGCGGCGGGCGGGGCGCCTCGTCTCTCCGCGCCGCGAGTCTGCCCGGTGGTGGTTAAGAAGCCGGACGCGTGCGGACCCGGTCGGGCCGCAGGACACCGCGGGCGCCCACGGCGACGGTCCCGGGTGGCCAATGGGCGGCTTCAGAACAGCGTCCTCCGTGGCACCCTCCGCTCCCCCACGCTCGTGTCCGAGCCTCTTAAAAGACTTAAAGATGCCACAGGTTTGTTTGGCCCCGCAGGACTGGGTCCCCCGGAGCAGTGACGCCGGCATCGTAGGCCCGTCGGGGACCGTGCTTGGGAGGTGAAAGGGGCAGGTCCGCGTGATCATCACAGGGGCTGCTTTCTTCCTTGTTGAGCAGTTTTTAAAGTCTAAAACGTCTACGTCTGAACCGTCAACGTAAAGACGATGCCAGTTCACGCGGCGGGCGGAGTGACCAGCGAAGCCCCGGCTCAGCCCGTCCTCCCGCGCCGCGCCCCGCCCCGCCCCGCCCCAGCCGTCCCGCAGCGCCGGCGCCCAGGTGCTCCCTGGACGAGGGCCGCGTTGGCGGCGACCGGGCTGCCCTGGGCCCTGACCCCGGGCACGCTCCGGCGGGGAGCCCGCAGCCGGGCCTCTCACTTCACTGAACCCTCACGTGCAGCTGGCCGAGCAGGCCTCCCTAGAGACCCACCCCCGCTGGATCAATAGTTTACTCCTTTGTGTTGATGAGTAGTAGTCTATTTTATGAACGTCTCCTAGTATGTGGGTCCGTGCCTCAACCGAGGAACGTTTGCTTCCAGGGTTCGAGATTAAGCATAAAGGCTTCATGTACTTTTGTAAGCAAATTTGGTATGAATGTAGTTTTTCACTCCCATCAGGGTAAAGAACACAGATTGCTAGGTGATGTGTGTTTAATTTTATAAGAAAACTGACAGTTATTTCAAATGCTGTACCAATCGCCGTTTCCGCCTTCAAGGTAGGAGTTCCACGTGTCTTCCATTCACTAGCACCTGATACGGTTGGGAGATTCTAATCTATATGGATATATCGCCATAGTTGCGTTTCTTTAATAGCTCCTGATACTGAGCACCTTTTCATGTGCTTGTTCTCGGGGTCAGGGCTAGACGGAGGCGGTTGAGGCAACTCACCCGGATTTTCAGGACGCATTTATTTTTAGGTGCACCTGTGAGCCTAGCACAGCGCAGGTGCCGCATCGCACTTGTGCCTCTCTAGTCCTGGCTCCACTTATTTGCCTTCTGTATATGTTCCTTGTTGACTTGTTTAAATATTCTACTCATTTTTATTTTTTTTCAGATTTTGTTTATTTATTCATGAGAGGCAGAGAGAGAGAGAGGCAGAGACACAGGCAGAGGGAGAAGTAGGCCCGATGCAGGACTTGATGCCAGGACTCCCGGGATCACGCCCTGGGCCCAAGGCAGACGCTCAACCACTGAGCCACCCAGGTGCCCCTATTTTACTCATTTTTAAACTGTTATTATTTTCTCACTGAAATTTGAGAGTTTTCTATATATTCCAGGTACAAGTCCTTGATCAGATACAAGCTTTGCAAAAAATTGTCTACTAGGCTGTGGTTTGTCTTTTTATTCTTCTACTTATGTTGTTTGAAGAGCAGACATTCTTGATTTTGTTGCTGTTTTAGAAGATGACATCTTGGACATTGTGCAGGGAAGGTGACCCAACAGATAGAAACAAAAGCATTACCTCAGCCTCTCCAGGGGTGGGAGGAGTATGTTGCTGGGAGTCAGGGCTTCTTTATGATACTCTCTCTCTAATCAGGCCTGTTAATGGGAGAAAATAACCAAAAGGAAAATTTTGGGTGTGTGAGAACCTAAAGAAATTTCTTGAACTTTTTAAAAATTGAGTTTTTATTCAGTTTTTTTTCTCATTTCACATTTTTTTTTATTGTTTTGGAAGTGTAAAACTTTATTTCAGTTTTTCAATTGGCCATACTAGAAATTCCGCTATGCTTTTAATTTAACAAAGTCTAGGGTTAAGTATCCTATCCCTCAATTTCGTAAAAAGTATAAGAATTTGAGAACAGTTCACTCTGATCTTTCCCTTCCCAGTCATATATTCTTATTGTCTAATATTTCAATTTTCTACTACTATTCTGTTGACAGTATATGTTCGGGTTTACCCGTATGCTTATAATTTATTTGTTTACCTTTTCTTTTGCACTTCAAAGTTCTGTTGACCCCATTTTCCTCTTCCTTCAAGTATATCCTTTAGAACTTTCTTTAGAGCAGATATCTTTGTGGTAACTATGTATAAATATTTCTATTTTCTTTTTTTTTTTTTTTTAATTTTTTCTTTATTTATGATGGTCACACAGAGAGAGAGAGAGGCAGAGACACAGGCAGAGGGAGAAGCAGGCTCCATGCACTGGGAGCCCGATATGGGATTCGATCCCGGGTCTCCAGGATCGCGCCCTGGGCCAAAGGCAGGCGCCAAACCGCTGCGCCACCCAGGGATCCCTATTTTCTATCTTGAAAGAGAATTTTGCTCTATGCACAATTCTAGGTTGATAGCTATCTTTTAATTAGTTCATTGTTACCTTGGCTTCTATATTTCTGACGAGAAATCCGCAGTGATTTTGCTTTTCTTTCCTTTGTATTAATATTAGCAAATTAATCCAAAGCAGTAGGTGATATGTCCTTTTTCACTGTGTGCTTTCCAGACCTTCTCTTTGTTATTCTGTAATGTAATTACAGTGCATATGGGTTTGATTTATTTATACTTATCCCATTGGGTGTATGTTTATGTTATGCTTCTTGGATCTTTGGATCCATACTTTTCATCAGTTTTGTAAAATTCTCATGCTTGCTTTGGCAGCACATATACTAAAAAAGAGTTTTGTAAAATTCTCAACCGTTACTTTAAAAATATTTTCTCTCATTTATCTTTTTGTTTCCTCTGTGATTCAGATTTGACATCTGTTAATTAGATCAGGGGCTGACAGACTTTTTCTGGAAAGGGCTTCTCAGGCCACATACAGTCTCTGCTGCATATTCATTGCTATTTTTTTATTTTAAAAGTATAAAACCATTCTGAGCTCACAGAAAGATATACTTAGCAATAGATATGCTAGACTTTTTCTCTTTTGCATGGCCCTTAATCTCTCATATTTTTCATATCCTTATCTGTTTGCTGCATTCTATATCAAATCATTTTATTTATCTTTTAGTTTCCCAATTCTCTCTTCAATTATAATGCTATATTCATTGAATTCAACAAATATATATTTTTATTCCAGATATTCCATATTTGAGGAAGGCTAGAGAACTTCACTAAGGTTTTTTTTTTTTTTTCTATGTAAGGATTTGTGCTTAATGTGTTAGCCTCAAACACAGCTTTCCCACTTCACTACTTGTTCCATATTTTAATCCGCCCCTGCTCTTGCCACAGAAATACACCTCCAGGTCACTTCTATCCTCCCTTGATGGCTGCCAGTTTCTACAGGTAGGCTCCCTGATGTACTGGCTCCTCAGAGCTCTGATCCCGCTGCTGCCCCTGCAGCCTGGCCCTTGGCTGCCCGAGCCCACTCTGGCCCCAGGTCCTGGGTGCTGTCACAGTCTCCCAAGCCAGAGCTCTGGATTGCTGTACCTCGGGCACTAGTCAGCTCCAAAATCAACCCACACTTGTTTGTTGTGGGGAACAAAAGTCATTGGAGACTTGCTACAGTTTGTGAGAACAAAGCTACTACAAAGAGTGCTTACCATACAGGGTGTGGTTGCTGGGTCGCTGGCAGATCCCTTACAGCTTCTGATCCGTTGTAATCCCAGAAATAAAAGTCCTGTGTTAGTTTGTATTCAGAAAGAAAGCTTTTCAAATAAACCCTTTCACAAGGCATTGTTCATTGGATAGGGAAGCGTTGACAATATATTTTAAAATATTTTTCAATATATTCTTGACAGTAGATTTTTCTCAAATTTATTGTGTTTTGAGGTTCTCGTTTAGTGATATTTTTACTTTTCATGGTGTTTTTATTAAAAATTCCCCGGTGCTTTTACCTAATGCCGTTACTAAAATGATCAGTATTTAAAAGAAAATAGTGAGCAACATTGCAGTATGTTATGAACATCACTGTATACCAGCACTGAATTTGATATTTGGTGTAAGAATTTTTTATGTGTAATAAATACATATATATATATATATTTATTTTTCACATATTTTTTTGGTTCAGAAAAATGTCTGATCGGGAAGAAGAATTTGGTGCTCAGAATGCTGTTACTGCGTCAGAAGAAAATGATGATGCTTTTGAGACCATCAATGTTCCAATTTCCTCGGAGGAGCTTCCAGAGTCAGGTCAAGCAGAAGGCAGTGAATCTGAAGTCACACCATCCAGTGAAGGCCACACGACACATGTGAAAGAGGAAAATGACCAGAGCTTCTTGAACGAGGAACCAGAAGATGAAGAACAATTCATGGAAGAAGTTTTGTTCCCCAAACGAGTTTCATACTCTCGAAGAAATTCTGTAAAGCACAAGTTCACTAAACATGATAATGCAGTGCAGTCAGCCAAACAGTTTTCACATGCTGGATCTCTGGCATTTCTGGATAAGATAAAGGCGATAAAGGAATCTCTGAAAGCATCGATGAAAGATCCTTTAGCAACAGGTATTACTTGGGGAAGACAGGAATCTCTTTTCCTCGTTTTGAAGAATGGTTGCTTTTTCAAATTTATTTTGCTTGAAGATTTGTTTTATATTTGATATTGCATACTTTTCCTTCCCTTTACCCACCAAAACCTCTGTAGCCACTACCACTTAATCTCTTAATTAAGTGTGAAGGTACTCTATTCTATAGTATCTGTTTTCCCTGAATAGATGAACACCATTAGATTTTAAGTTGATATTGATCCATCTTTCCTAAATAAAGTAGGTTTTTAAAATGTTTAGGGACCTGGTAAAATGGGAAATTCTTGAGTACAATTGTCGTTCTTTTGCATACCTCTTTGGAATTACTTGTTCGTAGCTAGATAGAGTTGGAAGGGAACTTGACTCCAGATTTCTTAGTTTCATATCCAGAGTTCATTCCTCATACCTTGTTACTTATATATATTTCCACACTTTTTCTTAGTGTTAACTTTATATTTAGCTTCAGAAAAATTGTTGTCTTGAATTACTGTTTATTTTATTTTATTTTATTTTTATATTGTTTAATTTTAAAGGCATAAGATTCATGGTGTGTAGGAGTTACCACTACATTGTTGGTAACAAAGCCAAAGTGGAGCAGCAAGAAAGTGGTTACATCTAGAACCAGCTTAGTTGGCTGATTAACTGACTGCTACTTCTCTCTCTTGTCCATAAGTTTTGAAATTGTTCATCCATAGGGTGGTGAATATGGGGCCATCTTTTAACAATAATAACAGCAGCTTGTTTGGCTGATGAAATGTAGCTTTTGAATCCAGTGGAGTAGTTTACCCTTGTGTGGTGTATCCATACAAGAGAAGAATGAGAAGGAAGGAGAAGAAATTAATTAAGCCCTATTATACCTAACTGAAGCTGTTATCCCTCGTTTTCACTATTCACTATAAATTTGGTCTCCATTTGTTTGTTTTTTAAAGTAACCTCTGTACCCAACATGGGGCTCAAACTCACAATCCCGAGATCAAGAATCACATGCTGTACTGACTGAGCCAGCCTGTGAGCTCCGTTTTTTGGTATTTCTGTGATTGCCGGATAGTAGTTTATAACAAATACTTAGGGATTAGAATAAAGTTGTCTTAGTCTTGTACTTTCTGAGGCTCACAAATTCATACACCTCCCTTTCCCAAAGCTTAGGAAGTCACTGTTATGAAAATGTTAAAATATATTAACCATAGAATTTTGAATCCATAAAACAACTAGAATAGCCTTCTGATGACTTAACATCTATGAAAGTGTTTTCTTTGTTGATAGCTAGGAAAGTAAATTTTAACAATCTCAAAGAACCTTAGCATCAACAGTGCCTGGTTAAATTTCATTCTGAGATTATTGATAAAAGTCTCATTTAGCTTTATGAAGATTGTTATGTGTCAGGCCTCTAGAAATATATAAAACTTTTTCAGCCTACAGTTTGTACTCTGCCCTCCATCTTACTTATTGATCTTCTCCATTAAAACTTAAAGTCAGTAGATGTAAAAGAAGAAAGTTTACCCCATTATATTAAACTTTTGAAAAGTTTTATTATTAATATGTAAGTGTCTTGAATTGCTATTTTATAGAATGGCTAGTGAGCCACGTAATGCCTATTTTTGTGAAAATTAGATTAGTGTGTAGTTATTCTAAATATTTGTAATTAAGAGTGTTTTTTCTGTTTCTCATTTTAGTAACTGTAGACATAAATCAATTATGGAAAGAAGAATGGATTTAGAGATCTTTTACTTTGAAAATTTCTCTATTGGATTTTCTTTTTTTTTTTTTTTTAAAGATTGTATTTATTTATTCATGAGAGAGAGAGAGAGAGAGAGAGAGAGAGAGACAGGCAGAGGGAGAAGCAGGCTCCCTGCAGGGAGCCTGATGTGGGACTCGATCCCAGGACCCCAGGATCATACCCCAGGCTGAAGGCAGGCACTAAACCACTGAGCCACCCAGGAATCCCCCTCTATTGGATTTTCTTAACTTGATGAGTATGCACTGATTTACTGATGCATGCTATCAATATGTAACCAAAGTGTGCACATCATAAGTTCAGGGACACCTTGTAGGTCTCAGGGTCTCCTGTTCCAGTACTCAGTACACAAAAATGCTTGATTTTCTGAGCTGTTCCCGTATTTATATCTGAGTAATATAATACTAGATGCCAATACCAGATTAGTACCAATTAATACCAAATATTGGGAATCTTTAAAAGCAGATTAGTTTTCCTATTTCTTGTGCTATTCTGACTGAAGAGTTAATTCTAAATGTGCACTGATGCCCATTGCAGAGAATGGAAAAAGGATCTGAACTTTAAGCTGGAGTTGGGGTGCAGGTGTTGACCCCTGATGCTAATTATTGAGATTCTGGATTAATCTGCAAAATAAAATCTGAATGTCATTTCCCGTAGATATTAAAATGTAACTCTTATCATGGAAGTGCAGTGGGGGAACACGGCAGGGGCAATCTGCCTTCAGTATTATTAAAAATTGTCCCATAATTCTCTGTTTATGGACTGTAGGTTGCTGACCCTTGCTTTTGACTATGATTCTTTTCTCTTTTTATCTACAGTAAAAGTTGTACTTTTTCCTATGGGCCAGGAAATTATAATGCCTTTTAAAATAGACACCATTGTAAAATACCTCAAGGATCATTTTTCATACCAATTACTTATTCCATCCGATACACTGCAGATAAGATATGCAGGTAAGTTTGGAAGCTAACAAAACCTACCAAGACTTCTTTAGCTTTACCATGTAAATAATCAAAATCTTTGATTTGTTAAAATATATTGTTATCTTCTGTTGGAACATTATATTGTGATTCTGCATTCATTTGACACATTTTTATTGAGGATATATATATATATATATATATATATATTTAAATATTTTATTTATTTATTTATGAGAGACAGAGAGAGAAGCAGAGACACAGGCAGAGGGAGAAGCAGGCTCCATGCAGGGCCTGACATGGGACTCATTCCCGGGACCCCGGGGTCACGCCCTGGGCTGAAGGCAGTGCCAAACCACTGAACCACCCGGGCTGCCCCCTATTGAGTATATATTTGTTCTAAATACTTAGCTAAGAACTGAAGATGTAAAGAAACATGAAACAAAATCTTTGTTCTCAAATTGTTTATAGACTAGTCAGAAAGACAATGTGTGCAATAGTTAACACATAATGTGTAAATGTTTTTTAATGGAGATAAGCACAAAACACTCTGAGAACAGAGAGGAAGGAAAGTGGGAGATTCTAAAAAGCTTCATTTAATAAAAGTGATAATACTTGTGCTTAGTCCCAAAGGGGTGAGAAAATCTGGGACTTTGGGGAAGTGATAAGTTTAGAGTGGCTAGAAGTAGATTCTCTGTGAGGAGTGGGAGGCAATGAGGTTGAGAGAAGTAGATGAGGAATGAGAATAAGAAGAGGACTAAAAATGGTTTATCTGTCAGACTTTATACACTAAGGCCAATTCACAATCCTATGATGTTCAAGTTTATTTATATTTTGTGGGCAATACTGAGTAACCCACTTTATTGTAGCCTTATGTCATGAGAGGACTTGGTCTTTGTAACTGTGATAGAGGGAGTGAGAACAACATGGCTAAATAAATGTTTCTGTAGAATATGTCTGCACAGAGGCTAATATTTTAGTTTAAAAAGTTTTGCTCTTAACTTATAAAATGCCACATACAAAAAAGGTTTCCATGGAGATAAGAATACTTTTTTTGTGGGAAAATCCTAAACACTAAAAAGAGGGTAAGCCTTACCTATTAAATTCCTCATCAAATCAAAGAAAACAATAAGTTCGATTTCAAAATTATTTTTAAAAAACTATTATAATGAATGTGCTATAAATTAAGATGCTCATGCATTCAAACAACTGACTATTAAAGCTTGGATAGGGAAATAACACGAAAATTTAAATAATTACTAGTAATAACAATCACGATGGTTAATTTATTAAGACTTACCATGTGCTAGTCCATCTACAAGATATTTTGCGTCATTATCACATTATCATTCAGTCCACACAATAACCCTTTGAGGTAGGTATTTTATTAACTTTTTTTTGGAGGAAGGAAACTAAAGCTTGAGAAAGTTGTACAAATTCACGCAGCTAATGAGTGACAGGATCTGAACTTAAATATAGGTATGACTCCAAAAAGGATATTTGAAACTGCTTGGCATTAACTATAAGATGAAGTTCCAAATTGGAGAAGAAAGAGCACTTTGAGAATGGAGTAACTAGCCAGTGGTATCTGAGACTGTTCTTTGTACTTTATGACCTTAATTCGCTGTATTTTAAGTGGCGGCATCTCCACTGGGTACCGGGCTTACGTGAGCCACGACAGTAAAAGAGCGGATTCTGTGTCAGCTTCCCTCTAACATAGGTGCTTTCTTCTCGTCCGTGAATTGGAGTTCGAATTTGGTGGGACTAAGCCTACTACACAAACCAGAGGAGTGAAGAGGGCTCTGGGCGTCTGTATTAGTTTCCCGTGGCTGTTGTAAAAATTAACCACAAGTTTAGTAACACGTGATTCCTCTTAGAGTCCCGAGTGCCGGCAATTATAGACCAGTTTCACTCAAATGAAGCCAACCTGTGGGCAGGGCTGTTCCTCCTCTGGAGGTCCTGGGGAGAATCTGCTCCTTGTCTTCTCCAGCTTCTAGAGTTGTACACCTTGCATGGCCCCTTCCCCCATCTGTAAAGCAAGCAGCAGAGCATCTTCAAATCTCTCTCTGCTTCTGGTTTATCATCTTCTCCTCTGTAGTCAAATCTCCCTTCCATCCTATCTAAGGGCATTTGGAATAAGTTCTGGGGATTAGGACATGGATATATTCTGGAGCCATGATTCAGCCTATCACAAAGTCCATATAATATTCATGTTAATTTTTTAAGTTAAGAATTTGGGATGTGAAATTGAAACTCAAGGAACTTTGTGCTTTCTTAAACATAGCTAAAGTAGGCTGTGGTATCTGATATTATTTCTAAGAAGGAGGGTAACAAAACCTTTGCTATGTTTAAATTCTTAATTGTAATTTAGGAAGACCATGCATTGGAAGAGTGATATAGATTCTATCAAAACAGCAGCCATTAACATTATGCATAGTTTTTATTCCTTAAAATAGAGAAGTAAAATTTGGGTCAATTTATAGAATAAACCAATAAAAGGAGATAGAACTAAAAAAATACGAAAAATAACATAAAAATAGAGTAATGTACACTTTTTCCAGCACAGACCTGAGGCTTAACCTCACTTTTTCATGAATTTCTTTATATGAGTTTCTGACTATAGGAACAGAAGGGGAAAGATGCAACTCTGAGTTTATGCTTTTCTGTACTGGAGAGAGGAATGGGTATGAAAATAATCAAATTTTCCCTGATAAAGATATGTCCTGTGTTTACATATAACACACTGATTTTTTAGAAAGTCAATGTCTAGAATATGATTTTGCTCATAGAATATGGTTGTTTTTTTTTTTAAATAGTTACGGAGTTTCAGGGTTATTATGTATTTGTATTTCTGATGAGAAATCCTATGAGAGTTGTAGCTTTACTTGTAATGCTGAATTCTTGCATCTTAACTTTTCCCATTGTGGAGTTTTCTGTACTAACATTACAGCAAGGAATGAACATCATCAATATTCTATTCAGTACTTAAACTATATGTGTTTATTATATAATCATCTTTGACATTTTCCATCCCCTTGAAATTAGTATGTGTAGTTATTTCTTTGCCATACTTCTACGAATGCTTCTTCTTCTAATTTCATGTCATTTTTAGGAAGGATTCTTAAAAATAATGAGACTCTACTGCAATATGGAGTTAAGCCACAGGATATTGTACAGGTGGAAATCTTTTCTACAGATCCAGATCTATTTCCAATCAAAAGAATACATGGATTAACTGATGCCTCTCAAATCATAACTGTCAAAGTACAAACTGGTTAGTTATTTGATGTCTTTTAGATAAAGTATTTTAGAGTCCCTTTGTAGGTGAACTTTCATTCAATCTTGGTTTTACCTCCTTAGGCATTGCTCAGTACCAGGAGGTACCTGTTGAGATTATTAAATCTGACTTTCACAAACCATTTCTTGGTGGATTCAGACATAAAATAACAGGAATAGAATATCATAATGCTGGAACACAAACTGTACCTAAAAAGATTCCTGAAAAAGACAATGTATTTTGTAGAGATACCCAGGTAATATTTTTATTTTTCTATGTAGGTTTTTCAAACTGCAAATCAACAAATGTTCTGTGTACCTCTCTAAAATGGAAATTTTCCCCATTTGCAATGATTTGGATGGTGCTAGAGCATATTAGCTAAGCAAAATAAGCCAGTCAGAGAAAGACAAATACCATTCATTCTTTTTAAAAAAAATTTATTTATTTATTCAGAGAGAGAGAGAGGCAGAGACACAGGAGGAGGGAGAAGCAGGCTCCCTGCAGGAAGCCCGACGTGGGACTCGGGATTGGGGTCTCCGGGATCACACCCCAGGCTGCAGGCGGCTAAACCACTGCGCCACCGGGGCTGCCCAATACCATTCATTCTTATGTAGATTTCATTCCTATGTAGAATTTAAGAAACAAAAAAAAGAGAGAGACAGAGAAAGAGGCAAATAAAAAAAACAGACTTAACTATAAAGAACAAATTGACAGTTTGGGAAGGGAGTGAAGGGAATAGGTAAGTAGGTGATTGAGATTACGGAGTACACTTGTCATGATGAGCACCGGGTCATGTATAAAAGTGTTCATTCACTATATTGTACACCTGAAACTAATATTATACTGTATGTTAAATAACTGGAATTCAGATAAAAACTTAAAAAATAAATTAAAATCTTCCAAGGAATTATATGGTAATTCATATAATAACAGAAAATTAAGAACACAGGAAAATGTGCTCTTTACTCACTGATATGTCTATATTGTGGATATTTAAATAAATGTTTATGTTTTTATTTTAGACAGTTTTTCTGAGAAAAAAGCTCCAACAAACTACAAATACAACATCCACACAGATGACTAAAATTGGTGTGTATGTATCAAATATGACTGATAAACTGGTGACACCAGGAAAATATTTTTCAGCAGCAGAATACCATGCTCAAAGATTACAGGCGGTAAGAGAATGTTTATTATGAGTAAATACTAAAAATGAAATAAATAAGCCAGTTGTTCTATGCGTGTCTACTTGTGTTTTCTTAAGCCACACCAGCTTATAAAACAACCCACATGAGTGTTCTTAAAGAAAAAATTATTCATAACACATGTTAAAGATGATAAGGAAGACTTTATTTAAGAGGGGCTAGTACAGTGGAGTTTTGTGGAAGGGAAGAGAGATTGGGTTCAACTCTAAATATAAGGAAAAGTGGGAATTTATAGCCAAGGGGTAGGGTAGGAGTCAATGGTGGAAAATTACTAAAACATCAGGAGTAAGGGGAGAGTAAAGCATTCTAACAGGGTTTTTCACTGAGTGATTAGGCATCATCTGGGGGGGATATGTTTTAAGATGAGGAACCTGATCAAATGAGGGAGGGATTCTCCTTAAGCTTGACTTAGCAGGACTTGGGGAAAATCGAACAATGCGGAGATAATCACAGAAGCCAAGAGTTGAAGCCTAATTGAGAAACTGCTCAGAGGAGCTTAATCAGAGTTTGGTCAAGAAGAGAGTCTTTATCAGTGTGAGTTCTGTTTCACTGGTATTAAAGGCAGGTTTTATCTCCATTTTCCCCTCAGTAAAAGGAACCAGAACGCTAAATGCTCCTAGTCCTTTCCTTATGCTTGCAGAGCCCCAGGGATTTGTGTGTTACCTCTGGCCATTATTAGCTTCATCTTCTCTTTACCTTGGCCTTAATCCTTCATATAGTAGAGTCACCTACGGAGCTTTCCAGAGTAATTGAGAGCAACAGGATACTAAAGTCTGCTTTCTTTGATATATATTAATATATAGCTCCTCCAACTCCTTTATGTTATTGTTTGCATGGTCTTTTTCTATCCTTTTACTTTCAACCTATTTTGAGTCTTAATCTAGAATGTATGTTTTATAGACAGCGTATAATTGGATCTTATCTTTTTATGCAGTCTAATAATCTCTACTTTGTGATTGGAATGTCTAATACATTTATTTTAATGTTATTGATAAGATTGGATGGTATCAAACACTTGCTACTTGTTTTCTCTATGTCAGATGTCTCTCTCATCCTCTTTTTCCTTTACTGTCTTCTTTTATGTTACATAGGTATTTTCTAATGTACCATTTTATTTCTTTTGTTTTTATTCCATTTAAAACTTTTATTTTCAACATAATATATACTTTTTTAAAAAGTATACAATTTAATGATTTATTTTTAATTAATTAATTAATTTATTTACTATAGAAACAGTTACACAACATTTTAGAACATTGTCATCATCCCAGAAAAAATTCCTGGACCCACTAGCAGTCAGTCTCTATTTCCATCCAATGTTTTCTGCCTTGGGAGACCACTAATCCACTTTCTGCCTCTATCAGTTTAACTATTCTGGATATTTCATATACGTGGAATCATACAATATGTAGTTTTTTGTGATTGGCTTTTAAAAATATATATTTTGGGGGATCTCTGGGTGGCTCAGTGGTTTAGCGCCTGCCTTTGGCCCAGGGCGTGATCCTGGAGTCCCGGGATCGAGTCCCATGTCGGGCTCCCAGCATGGAGCCTGCCTCTCCCTCTCCCTCTGCCTGTGCCTCTGCCTCTCTCTATGTCTATCATAAATAAATAAAAATTTTTAAAAAATAATAAATAAAAATAAAAATAAATATTTTTAAACATAGCATAATGTTTTCAAGACTCATCCGTCTTGTGACATGTATTAATACTTCATTCTATTATATTGCAGAATAATATTCCATTGAATATACTCAATTAGGTATAGTATCCATGCCAATGTATATACTGTATTTTGTCTGTTTATGGGCTGATGGACATTTTAATGTGGACATATGTTTTCATTTCTCTTGGGATGTAATTGCTAGATCATATGGTAAGTATAGGTTTAACCATTTTGAAGAACTACCAGACTGTTTTCCAGAGCAGCTGCACCATTTTATGTCCCAGGAGCAGTATATGAGGATTCCAGTATCTTCACATCCTCATCAATACTTGTTATTTCTGTTTTTCATTATAGCTCTCCTAGTGAGTGTGAAGTGTTGTCTCATTGTGGTTTTGATTTCTATACCCTGATGGCTAATGATATTGAATATCTTTTCATGTGCTTAATAGCAACATTTACATTGGTGCAGACATTTTTGATTATGATGACTTGGGGGAGGTGCTACTGTACTTTAATGAGTAGAGGACAAGGATGCTGCCAAACATCCCGTAAGCATAAAAACTCCAGCCCCACTGCAACAGATGATTATCTGGTCCAAAGTATCAACAGTGTCATTGCTGAAATCTGCTTTAGAGAGTCTGTCTCTAGCACAGAAGGTAGCCATTGATGTCTCCACTCAATTTTTTTTTTTTTTTGGTGGTGGTTTTCCTATTTGTAAGTCTGGCTTCCTAAGGGTTGTCCCTGGTTTAGCATAGCATAATGGTTAGGTAGTGACTGATCAGAGGCTGTGTTCAAGTCCCTTGATCTAGTAAAGCTTCCACTTTTGCTAATGGACTCATGTGTGGATTGGAGGATGCATTCAAAGTTCAGACAAGTTGAGTTTCTGTTCATCTTGGCTTTTACTTTCTGCTGGGTTTTCTTGTATTTGTTCTGCACAAGGCCTCACGGTTAGCCTGGGATATTGAAGGGGGGGCCTTTTCTGCTCCCTCCTAGTATGTGTTTACCCTGTACCTGTGTTCCGCCTTCAGGCTACCAGGCATGCTGGGGAGGTTATGGTGGCTCACTACGGCTGTCTCACTTTCCTGATCTCCCTGATTAATTTCTGGCCACTCACCTGGCTGTTGCTTGCTCTGGAAGACCGTTGCAGCTGAGTTGCTGGCCATTTTTTTGTTGTTGTTGTTTCTTTTGTTTCTTTTTGTTTTTTTTTGCATTGAGTTTACTGTTGTTTGTGACATTGCTCAGGGAATATGGAGTTTTTTCCTTGCCTCACTTTAAATCAATTTAGTGGCCTGAAAGTAGACACAGATGAAGCCAGGGATTAGGGGAAGGAGGCTATGAGAGCAGCCCTAAGTTGAAATGCCACAGACTGTCAGTGTTCCTACTTGAAGTTTAGTAATTTTTTTTCAATAAACATTTATTTGATGTGTGGCTTTGGTCAATTTCCAGAATCCTGAAATGGCTATTTTTTAAATACAATTTTGTCCAGTTTTATCATTCTGGGCAGAGTATTTGCTGAGACTTTGACTTTTCTGATCTGGTAGTCCTGTCCCCAGGCCCAGATAGAATTTTCAAGGACTTATTTTGACAGGACATGATAGGATTTTTACAATTGGAATAAGATTTACAGGCATTCCCTGTCCATTTCGTGTGTGGTGCTTGGAAAGTCAGCTGAACACCGCAGCTAGTGCAGGTGTTAAGGGTCTGGAGGAGGTAGGCTGGGCTGGTACTTTGGAGGTCAAGGAGCCCAAGAACACGAAGGCTTCCCTCCATGCCCCAGTTCATTTGTTATGAGATCACGCATATAACAACTACCGTACTTTCACCACCTGCAAGATCACTCTTAGCAGCCCTGTGCTTTGACTTGATTGTGTCCTGAGGAACCTGCCTCTGTGAGGAAGCCAGAGAAACCACAACCCATACAACAGGACTCATTAACTTGAAGGAGGGGAAACCAACCAGGACAATTTGCTTGGCTTTTATTAAGGGTGAAGTTGAAACAGAAATTTGATAAAAAGTAATGCTCTCATATTATTGGACTGGCTGGCGTATTTCCTCTCATTTTCCCACATGTATAGAGCACAATTGAGAGCATGCCATGTGTCAAATTGTGTGTCTTGAATTCTTTACTGAATAGCTTCTGGATTGGGTTAAGCTTAAAGAATACCTACTTAGTTTCTTCCTACCCGAAGGTGCTCAACTGAATTGCGTAGTTTTAACACTTGGCAGTTGAAATGGAAAAGACCATTTATTAGTGAAGAAAGAAATAGTGCTGACTAGCAATCCTCCTTCTTCCATGCTGGGTGTTTCTGGCTGATTCAGACTCAGTGTTAAGGGTCCTCTTGGATTATGACTCAGCTTTGCTGGGTCTCTAGCTCAGGGCATCATTTGAACAGAAGCAGCCCTTGATGATGACAAAGACTCAAGCCTTTTAGGCTAGTGCAACACAAATACAAGTGTATGAAAAGTTACAGAATCTGTGCCAGACTATGTCAATGCAGTGCTTCTCTCATTGAAAAGTTTTCCTGTGAGAAAAAAAGTAACCAGATTAAATAATGTGCTTCATTTTCATTGTGGTGCAGGGTTCCTGAGGACAGTTGTATCCTGTTAAAAAGGTAAGAAGCAGTCTACGGGCCAGCAGTAGAATCGTAGGCCATTTATGAGTACCACTGTGAGAATTTAGTTTTTTAAAAAGATTTTATTTATTTGAGAGACAGCACGAGCAGAAGAACAGGAGGAGAGGGAGAAGCAGACTCCCCGCCAAGCAGGGAGCCCAACATGGGGCTCCATCTAAAGATCCCAGGATCAGGACCTGAGCAGAAGGCAGATGCTTAGCTGACTGAGCGAGCCACCCAGGCACCCCACCACTATGAGACTTTTAGACAGATTCCTCCGCACTCGATGTCTCTCTAGTGGTGATGGCTGTTAAATCAGAAGATGTCCATTGCTCTTTTACTACTTTCTTTTTGAGACTCTGAAGAAGCATCTGATTATTAGGGCCAAAGTTTGACTAATATTCAAGATACTAAAATTCTTTGAATTACTGTCTTTCCAACTCAAAATTGTCCAGTACACCATATATTTCATGTTATTTATTTTTTTCAAAATTAAACAATTTTTATTGGGCTATAATTGATACATAACAGTATTTTTTTTTTCAGGAATACAATTTGATATTTGTAGTACATGTGAAATGATCATCACAGTAAATCTAGTTACCATCTGTTCCCATACAAGGTTAACTTTTAGGATTTATTCTCATGACAACTTACAGGCATGCTTCATAATATTATTAACTATAGTCACCATGCTGCACGTTACATACCCAACACTTATTTATTTTATAACTGGAAGTTTTTACCTCATTCATTTCACCTGTGCCCTAACCTTCTTCCCCTCCGGCAACCACCATTCTGTTCTTGACATCTATGATTTTTGTTTGCTCATTTGCTTTGTTTTTAGATTGCACATATTAACTGAAATCATATGGTATTTGTCTTTGACTTATTTTACTTATCAAAATTCCCTATAAGGTCCATCTATATTTTTATAAATGGCAAGATTTCATTCTTTATTATGGCTGAGTAGTATTCCATTGTGTGTATAGATATATTTCTAGATGTATAGATGTATATCTCACATCCTTTTTATCCATTCATCCACCAATAGACACTTAGGTTGTTTCCATAGTTTGGCTATTCTAAATAATGTTGCACTGAACATAGGGGTTCATGTATCTTTTTGAATTAGTGTTTCTTTCTTTCTTTTTCTTTTTTTTTTTTTTTTTGGCTAAATACCCAGAGGTGGGGTTGCTGGGTCAAATGGTAGTTTTGAAAAACAAAAACAAAAACAAAAACAAAACAAATGGTAGTTTTGTTTTTAATTTTTTGAGAAACCTCTATACTGTTTTCCATTGTGACTGTACCAATTTACATTCTCACTACAGGGCACAAGGGTTCCCTTTCCTCCACATTCTCGTCAACACTTGTTATTTCTTATCTTCTTGATAATAGCCATTCTAACAGGTGTGAGGTGATATCTTACTGTAGTTTTGATTTGCATTTTCTAGATGATGAGTGATGTTCAGCATCTTGTCATGTGTCTGTTGGCCATCTATATGCATCTGGGGAAATGTCTATTTGAATCCTCTGTCCATTTTTAAATTAGATTGTTTTCTTGCTTTTGAGTTTTAGGAGTTGTTTATATATTTTGGATATTAACTGCTTCTCAGATATATGATTGCAAATATTTTCTCCCATTCAGGAGGTTGTCTTTTCATTTTGTTGATGGTTTCCTTTGCTGTGCAGAAGCTTTTTATTTTTTTTTATTTCTTATTTTTTTTATTTTTATTTTTATTTTTTGCAGAAGCTTTTTAGTTTGATATAGTCCCACTTGTTTATTTTTGGTTTTGTTACCTTTGCATTTAGAGTCAGATTAAAAAAAAAATCATTGCCAAGACTGATGTCAAGTAGCTTACCACCTATGTTTCCTCCTAGGAGTTTTGTTTGTTTTGGGTCTTACATTCAAGTCTTTAATCCATTTTGAGTTAATTTGTGTGTGTGGTATGAGATAATACCTAGTTTCATTCTTTTGCATTTCAGTTTTCCCCATTGTATATTCTTGCCTTCTCTGTCATAAATTAATTGACCATATATGTATGGGTTTATTTCTGGTTCTCTATTCTGTCCATTGATCTATATGTCTGTTTTTATGCCAATAGCATACTGTTTTGATTACTCTAGATTTGTAATGTAGTTTGAAATCAGGGAGCATGGTACCTCCAGCTTTGTCCCTTTGGTAACAAAGTTAAGAGGGATGTGGAATGTCTCTTTGAAATTTAGCATGTTGGTTGTAAATCAAGGCTGCTTTTCTCTATCAACGTGACATACGTCCCCCTTGCAAGAATGGTATGTTTCATTCTTAGTTATCTAATTTGAAATAACAAAGTTTCTGGTAGATTATGATTTTAGAGAACTAGATTTCTCAGTAAGTAAGAAAATAGTAGTGACTCCAAGGAGGGGATTGTCAGGATATTTTATAGCTGCAGAATGTCCTTGAAAGAAATATTGTTTCCCATTAACTTCATAACTGACTTTATTAGGGCCTGTTATTCCATCCTGATAGGTTTTTATGTTCTCAGTCCAAACTAATTTTTGCTTTTTTACCGTACAGGGTTTGGATGGTGGCTCTGTGATGTCATATAATTTTTTAATAAGGAAGTAGGGAAAATGGATTAGGTGAGGAGGTGGAAATCTCTACAACACTTTCCAAACTCCAATACAATGATTTTAGAGGAATAAAAAAATATACAGGAACAAAGAATACATGAGAAAAGAGAAGAGTAAATGCCAGTCTATTATTTTAAAGTTGTAAAGAAGACAAGAGAAATGTTAGCTTGATTTACTTAAACTGAGGAAGCGGAAATCTAAATGCCTGCCAAGGGGGATGGCATCAGGAACCAAATAGATTTGCCCCATGGAATCCTGGAACATGAATAGGAGGTTCAGAGGGGGTTGAAGTGGGATGTGAGGTGTAAACAGAGTGATTGATTAAAAGCCAGTATAAGGAGTAAATTTCCATTTAATAAGTTCTTCTTTTGCTCACTGATCCCTTTCTACTTGTATTATATTTATTTTATTCTTGGGCTTTTTATAAACATTTTATTTATTCAGAGGGACAGAAGAAGAGAGAGAGAGAGAGACAGCATGAGTGGAGGGAGGGGCACAGGGAGAGGGAGAGAGAGAATCTTAAGCAGACTCTGTGTGAAGCACTGAGCCCAATGCAAGGTTTGATCCCAGGATCCCGAGATCACAACCTGAGTGGAAATCAAGAGTTGGTTGCTCAACCAGCTGTGCCACCCAGGCACCCCTCTTGAGCTTCTTGATTTCAGTACTTAGTACTTACTTTAAATCTTTTTTGTTTTAACAAGGTTGTATTATGTATGACTATTGATATTTTTGTACTCATTCCTACCATCTCATTTTGGTTTTTATTTGTTCTTCATATCTTGTTTATTTATTCTTTTACTAACCTTTCTTTATCTTTGTTAGTTTGACTAAACTTTTTCTTTCTTTTTTTGTTCTTTCATAATCCAGAAGCAGGTACTATATTTCTCTTTTTCTAATGGTGCCTCATAAAAAGTTTTAAATTTTTTTTATTTCCTAATTTTTTTAATACCTAAAGCATATTTATTCAGGTTCTGTCTTTTCCATGAATAAATCAAGGACTTTAGCAGGCTTTTCTGTTTTTCATTTCTTTGTCCTCCTCCCTCATTCCTCCTATCCAGTGATGATCTGCAGTTACAATTATATATATATAATTTGCTATATACTTATCATTTTCTACATAATTATAACTGCTTACTGTTATATGTGTTTATATTGATATATATGTTTTTTTTACAAATAAGATATATTTAGCTTGATAACTCTCTTGGAAATTTTTGCTCAATCTTTAAATTTTTCCCTTTTAACTTTTTTAATAAAGATTTTATTTATTTATTCATGAGAGACAGAGAGAGGCAGAGACACAGGCCGAGGGAGAAGCAGGCTCCACGGAAGGAGCCTGATGCAGGACTCGATCCCTGATTCCGGAATCAGGCCCTGAGCCAAAGGCAGATGCTCAACTGCTGAGCCACCCAGGCATCCCTTAACTTATTTTTCTTGCTAGAATACATTGTCTAATAATTCTTTTAGAGATTATGCATGGGAGATAAACTATCTTAGTCCTGTTGAATCAACCTCATTCTTGAAGTTTAATTTGAGTGTGTGTAGACAGATTTAAACTTATTTTCAAAATTATTTTTCTTTATAACTTTGAAGCTCTATTTGTTTAAAAGTCTGATGCCAATTTCTCATTTCTTTGTTTTCTCTTTCTGGAAGCTTTTAGGATTTTTACTTTACCCTTAGTAATCTTATTGTGATATGCTTGGGATTTGTTCATGAACCCTTTCTGAGTGCTCATGTCTTTCTTTAGTTTGAGGACATGCTCTTTTATTATATTTTGAATAATTTCTCTAACCAATTTTCTTCATTCTGTTTAGAAATTATATCAGACATATTTTGGAATGTCTGCATTTATCTTCCATGTCTCTTAATTTTCTTTCATTCATTCTCATTTTTATGACTTTTTACTCTTCATTCTAAAAGACTTTCTCACCTAAGTTTCTTGCTTACTAATTTCCTCTTAGGCTCTGCACATTCATGCAGGTCATTTTATAGTCAACTACTTGCTGTCCACCAATATCTATTCTTCTCGTTGTGATAAAGCTTTAGCTGGACACCTGGCTGCCCCATTGCAGACTACGTTTCAAAATCTCTTTCGTATATTGGTAATGCCAAATAACTAAGGCCTGAAAATGAAATGTAAAGGGAAATGATGTATGCCACTTTTTAAAGTCACTGGGTTGCAATTCTTTTGTCTTTTTTCTCCCTGTCTACTTTTCAGAAGATGATGAGAAATAGATCAGCCACTAGAGCAGAAGAGTGGGAAGCCATTTGTTGAATATAATAGAGCTTCCTACCAGCCCTAAACTGCTTGCTAATCCCTGGATTATGATGTAAAAGGGTAAAGCTTACATTATTATTTAAAAGACTGTGATTTGGTGTCATTATTTAATAAGTTTAACAAGTTTAATAGCACCCAAGTTAAATGCATTCTAATTGATTTTTTAAAATCAAAAAATTGTTTTTTAAATAGTGATTCAATATCCTTTTTTTTCCCTCCATCTGAAAATGTTAATTCTAGTCTGGTCTTGGCTTTTGTTTTGTTTTGTTTTACTCTAGTACAGTGGTTCTAAACTTTAGCAGACATCAGAAACTTGTAAGATACAGAATCTGTGCCCCACCCAGGATTTCTGATTCAGTAACTCTGGGGTGGAGCTTGAAAATTTGCATTTCTAACAGTTCTCCAGATGATACTAATAGTGCTGAGTTGACCATCACTCTTTGAGAACCACTATTCTAGTAATTCTGTTTCACACAAAAGTAAACTTTTCTTTGTTGAATGAGGAGCCTTATATTTTGTGGGCTCTTCCCAAATGTTTGGTTATTCTTGGGTGTGTAGGCAGGGTATTGAGATCCCTGATGTCCAGTGTGCTACCCATATTTATTTACTATAGCCTTACGGCAGTGGTTTTAGGAATGGCCAAGCCTTGATTCTGAAAGAGAGCTAGTTTTCTGAAGAAGGAGCTTCTATTCATCCAGGGGGTTGCCCGGGACACTAACTGTTCTTGCCCAGAGGCAAATACTTCTGTTACTGTTTACCTGAATTGTTTTAGAGATGTCTGTCCCTTTTGTATTTCTCACAGGATGCACTGGTTTGGGGCTTGAAGCAGTCTCACAGACCCTTGTGTGTTTTCTAGCTTACCTTTCCCATGCAGGATAGGCATAGATTCCTTCTCCAATATATTCTTCCTGCCTCCTTTCTTGAGGGAATTCTTCATAGTGTCTGTTCTTTGGAGGACTCCTTTAGTATGATCCAGTGTCATTATTGATTTCTGCTTATATGATTTTATATAATTACCAGGGATTAGGATACAGTACAGAGATGTGTCCGTGTATTCCCTGTCCTCAGTTTTGATCTAGCCTCTCCATATTTTAATTTATTTTTGTGTTTAGTAAATAAAAATGTAAACTCAGCTACATTGCAAGTTTCTTGAGGACCTAATACTATACTATAACCTCAGACATATTTATATTTCTCACAACTTAATACATACTTGTCTGCTTGAGTCTCTCTTTTATCCAGCCTGCCTTTGATGGTTTCTACATATAACCTATCTACTTTGTGTTTAGATAATGAAAGTTTTAAATGTGAGCCTAAGCTAATGATGGTTAAAGACAGTATTCATAACAATAATATATTTATTGAGGATTTGTAAGGGTGAAGCTAAACTTTATATGCAAAATAAACCAAAATCAAAAAACAAATGAGTAACAGAGGCAAAATCTAGACTAAATTTTACTCCAGAGACTATGCTTTTAAGCATTGTACCTACTGCCTCCTAGGAAGGCATATTTGCTAGATTTCAAAGTCAAATTGCTGATGTGCATTATCCACAGCTTATATGTTCTAATGGGTTTGAGAATCTCTGGCATAGAGCTAAACCTAGACTCGGTACTTTACA
The DNA here is from genome assembly GCF_003254725.2 of Canis lupus dingo. NCBI lineage: Eukaryota > Metazoa > Chordata > Mammalia > Carnivora > Canidae > Canis > Canis lupus. The sequence goes on along the minus strand of NC_064256.1, from coordinate 60,860,650 downwards.
GAAGTTACTACATTGGAATAGAAATAATCACCATTGCTTTTTGTTATTATCTGATATGGTTGATGATAAACACTTTTGATTTCCTTTTAATTGAACTATAGGTAATAGTGTTACAGACTTACTATAGACAATGGCATGCTAAAGTCGTAGTAAAGGATTTAAAAAGACAGAAAATGTTAAGGTTGAAGTGGGAAGCAGAGGAAGAACTAAGAAAGATAAGAGAAAAAGAAGAATGGATTAAATTGGACTATTACCGGAGGCATAATCCTCAAACAAAAGAAGATTTTGAAGTTCTTTATAATGCACTGGAACGTAAGTTTGAAACAGCCTTTGTGTACAATAATAATTTTATAATTTTTCACTAGTAGAAAAAAACAGGTTTACTAAAGACAAAAGGAAGATATTTCAGGATGATGTCATTTTGGATTAGAGAATTTAAAGAGATGAATAATGTTTTATATTCGGGACAGGAATTAAGGCAGGAATGAAATTGGGAATGCCTTTATATTAACAATGGATAAATAAAATGTGCATACTGCTCTGTAAATTCTGTGGTTTTAGTGTGTTATCTCATTTGATCATCCCTGTGAGGTAAAAAGAAAAAGTATTGTCCAATCTGGGTCTCTGATGGTCTTGGGAAATTGTGAATTCAGAGTTGAACCATTTGGAATCCCTCAGTTCAGCATCCTGTCTCTGATTCTGCTCTTTAGAGAGGGTACGGGTAATATCTTTTAATTACCACCCATTAATGATCAATATAAATGTACATTCTTGACGCAAGTGACTTTTATGCTTTGTTTCTTCCACGAGATGTGTGCTAGTCATTGGCACAATTAAAAGCTTCAGTTACTTGACCGATCAAGCACTCCCTACTCAGGGCAGTAGATAACACTTTTCTTGCAGCCTTTTCCCATTGCCCCCTTCCAATCTCAGCTTAAATGTCACTTACTCAGAGGCTTCTGTGACTAACAGGAGAACTTGGATTCTCCCCAAAGTTTTCATTTATGTCATCACCATAATTTGTAATACATCTTTTTAATATTAATTTTCCCCACTGGACTGTAAGCTCCATGACACAATAACTTTTTCTTTTTTTGGATGATCTCTCTTTTTCTGTGCTCAGCTTACATGCTCAACAAATACTGATAGAATGAATGATTGTCGATGAAGTGGAAACCCAAAGATGTTGTAATGCAGCATCTCTAGCTTGAGTAACAGAACATATCATTGAATATAATTTTAGGTGTCCGATACTGGGTCTGTTTATATAGCTATACGGTAACATGCTATTTACCAAAAGATGATTCAGTCAAACACTAGGTCTAACAAGCAATACTAATAAATTTATCTCTTTGTAACATGCAAAATCGAGTGGCTTTAGGAATGTGGCACAGCTGGAGGTGACAGCCCGCTCCCTTGGCTTTGCCTCCACTTTCTCCTAGTTGTTGGCCTCTGCAGATACTTTGTTTTACTTTAAACTTCACTTCTATTTTCATTTTCTCTCAGATGAAAACAAAATTTGTTTCTAAGTGTGAAGAGTTAGAACTGTTGGCAAGGTGTCTATGTTATGTCTGTTATAGCCGAACTCTACTCAGATAATATTTCAAATTCACATATGAACAAACTAAAGGGTATTGTTACTTTGTTCGGTTGACAGGTAGTTGTGCAAAACAACAGAAAGTTTGCTGAATGAGGTCCCACCTTTCCTACTTATTGGTGGCTGTTAACTTGGACAAGTCACTCACTTCTAAGCTCCAGGTTCTTCATCTACAAAAAGACTTAATGATCTCTGGCACATTTACCTCACAGGACTTTATAAAAAGAAAATAAGTACTGCATTTATGAAAGTACTTTTTTATAAGTTTTTTTTAAAAGATTTTATTTATTTATTCATGAGAGACACTGGGAGAGAGGCAGAGATACAGGCAGAGGGAGAAGCAGGCTCCATGCAGGGAGCCCGTTGTGGGACTCGATCCCGGGACCTGGGGCCACAACCTGAGCCGAAGGCAGACGCTCAACCACCAAGCCCCCCGGGCGCCCCTATGAATGTACTTTATTTATTTTTTTGAATGTACTTTAAAAGTGCAAAGACTTGTGCATATATGTTACTGTTTATGTGATAAATAATTTTATACAGATTTTCTATATTAAAATAGAACACACATAGTTTGTATAGACATGATTTATGTGGAAGAAAATGAAACTTCTTACATAAAAGAAGCATTTTTTAAGTTTTCTTCCAGCCCTAAAATTCTAAATTAAAACTTTATTTTAGAATAATAATTTTTAGGTTGTTTTGTTGTAGTCTTTAAAACTGCTGCCCTCCTTTGGCTCATGGTGACAATTGCATAGTTTGAATTCTAACTCCTAACAGGAAGTTTAGCTTTTCCTCTGGGTTCTGTCCCTCAGTAATAAAGGCAAAATATATCACTTTAGGAAAATGAATTTAACTATGTAAGATAATATAATGTATCAAAGTCAAAGCCGTTTCCAGGAACACTATTTTATTTTCATGTGTTTTTTTTTTTTCCTTTCCTTATGAGAGCAGTATGTTGAAGGTGACTCCTTCCATTGATCCGAATTGTCACTCTCACTTAGATTCAGCGTAGGAGTCATGGTCTTTAGGAAACTTCTCTTGACAGCACGAATTGGGCCCAGAGCCTCTTTTTCTTGTCTTTGATTCTCTGTAAACATTGCTTCTTGTGATCCCGGGTGGCTCAGTGGGTTAGCGCCTGCCTTGGGCCCAGGTCGTGACCCGGGTCCCGGGATCGAGTCCCACGTCGGGCTCCCCGCAGGGAGCCTGCTTCTCCCTCTGCCTGTGTCTCTGCCTCTCTCTCTGTGTGTCTCATGGATAAATAAATAAAATCTTTAAAAAGAAACATTACTTCTTTAACTGTCTACATTTGTGCCAAGGATCCCTGATAAGAGCCCTGCTCATTATATCTAGTGAGTATCTGTTGAATTGAATCTGCTAACCCTCTGCCTTGTTTTGACTTGTGCTGATGGCAGCTTCTGACTCTTCTCTAATTATTACTTCGTGATCTCAAGGGAGTCCACTGTCATAATCTGGCTCTGGGGATTCGGCCCGAATCTTCCTTGGTTCTCTCCATTCAGGCTTTCAGTCCATGAACGAGAATTTTAAAAAGCATATGCATATAAACTATAGTGGTGGACAAAATCTTGTATGTTCTGCTCTTTCTCTTTTGGAAATTGCAAGTTTATATCTCAGAAATTTTAGAATGTATATAGACTTTAGGACTAGTGCTATCCTTTCATTTTATAGTTGAACTTCAGACCCTGGAAATTGGATGATTTGTCCAAGAAGATAAGTTAAGGAGACAGAATAAATATATTCTTTCAAATGCACTAATCCCTTTTAAGATCTTTTTCTTTAAAAATATTGGTGGCTATTGACATCTGTAATGGGCTGATGGCTCCTCCAAAATTCATATATTGAAGTCCTAACCCCAGTATCTCAAAATATGACTGAGTTTGGAGACAGGACCTGTGAAAAAGTAATTCAGAAAAAAAATAAGGTCCTACGTATGAGCCCTAACCGACATAGCTGATGTCCTTAGAAGGAGAGGAGATTAGGACACATACACACAGAAGGTCACGTAAAGACCCTGGAGGATGGTGGCCCTTTAGGCACCGGGAGAGAGGCCCTCAGAAGAACCTGACCCTGCCATCACCTTCATCTGGAACTTCTCTCTTCCAGAAGTGTGAGGAAATAGATTCCTGTTGTTTAAGCCTCCCAGTCTGTGGCACTTTGTCATGGCAGTCCTAGAAAACTAATTCAGTATTCCAGGGTTTTGTTGGTTTTTTATTAACATCATCCATGTTTTATGAAAGGGGGCAGAGTCTCTTGTTTTCTTCAATGTCTTTTCTGTATAGGCCTGGAAAGTGTTAATTCAGATAAAAAATAAGTTTTGTCCTTCTACTCCTGATTCCTGTGTGTTTCCATTCCTTATCCATAGTTGGAACATGGTATTTCTCCGATACCGCATTCCATTCCTTACCATAGATTTACAGGGAGGTTGTTCATCTAATGGAGAATTTTATTAGAATTGAAGCCCATTGTTTTCATTTCTAATTAGCTTTGCTGGATTTTTCCCTTTTTAAAAACCATGCTAATAACTTAAGCAAAATGTAAAGTCTGAATATACATGAATATAAGTGAATTTGAGTGCATATATCTCCAGATTCACCCAGGACTTAAGTATTAATCTAGGAGAGCAGTATATTGCTATTTGAGTTTGGCAGGATAGCTTAAGTAATATCCTAGTGGCCTAAATTTATTACTGGTCCCAAAGGTTTCTAATGTAAAACTGGAAGTAAAATAGGTTTACTTACTTATATCATTCAATTTTTATTTGCTTTCTGGGAACATCTATATAATCCCATGAGATAAATATTCTCAGTTATTATTTCCAGAAGCAAGCAATTTTTCTCTTCTTTCATATAGTGCCTTTGGATATGTGGATTTTGTCCAATTTTTAAAAGTTCTTTGGGTTGATAAAACTAAAGGATGAACTCATCAATCATAGATTTCCTGGACTTTCATAACATAATTTAGCCCTTAAATTTACAACCCCTTTGCTGGAGACAATTTAGCTTTTAAATTTAAAAATCTTCTTTTCGAATAGACCAAGCTGTACAGTGCCTGAATAATGTATTCCCGGTAAGGGACAGAGTGGATTCTTGTAAAGAATATCACTGACCTGTCCTTGGCCTGATCAAGATGATTTCAAATTGATTCAAGTTGAGAGGAGGGAGAAGTAGTTTGATAAAACTGTAAAACTAAATATCATAAAAGTCAGTGGTTATAGCAGAAGAAGGCCAGAAACAACAGAGAGAACACGAGCAAGGGGAAAGGGCGGAAGGAGAGGGAGAGAGAGAATCTCAAGCTGACTTCCCACTGAGCGTGGAGCCCCACACAGGGCTGGATCGCAGGACCCTGAGATCGTGAACTGAGCTGAAATCAAGAGTCAGCCACTCAACTGACTGAGCCACCCAGGTGCCCCTAAAATAAATATTATTAATTTTTAAAGATTTTATTTATTTATTCATGAGAGATATTGAGAGAGATGCAGAGACATAGGCAGAGGGAGAAGCAGGCTCCCTGCCAGGGAGCCTGATGCAGGACTCAATTCTAGGACCCCGGGATCAAGACCTAGGCCAAAGGCAGACAGAGCCATTCAGGCGCCCCTAATCATTATTTTTAAAACTAAGAAATCTGAGTCATCTGATGGAGGAATTTAGCTGGAAAGGTGAGAAACAATTCAGAGATAGGTATTTTCACATATATCAAAATAATAAACACATTTATATGCATATATATATATACACATATAAATGGGAAATATATATATCAAAATATTAAACATTTGCATATATATATATATATATATATATATATATATATATATATAAAGGAAATAGCATGTTACCCTAACATGTTTTCTTCTGTGTATCATTTTGTGTTTGGGGGGGATATCTTCCTGAAGGAAGTAATTCTTTTTTTTTTTTATCAGTTTGTTTTTCATCATTTTTTTTTTAAAGTAAGCTCTACACCCAAGATAGGGCTCAAATTCACAACCCCAAGATCAAGAGTTGCAGGCTCCACCAAATGAGCCAGCCAGGCACCCCAATAAGTGTATGCTTTAATCCCCATCACCTGTTCCCCTCATGCCCCCACCCACCTCCCCTCTGGTAACCATCAGTTTGTTCTCTATAGTTAAGAATCTGTTTCCTGGTTTGTGTCCCCCCGCCCCCCCCACGTTTTTTTTTTGTTTGTTTGTTTGTTTCTTAAACTCCACAGGAGTAAGATTATATGGTATTTATCTTTCTCTGACTTCTTTTGCTTAGGTGGCAAAAACAGTTATTCTCTTGATAGGAGATCTGAATAGTATGTGTTCATGGCTGCTACAAACCCAAACCATATATTTTTTAATACTGGGGAGAGAGTGTGCTTACTTGGAGGCTTAATTTATCATCATTTTGGCTGATTTCCTTTGGTTTCTCTTTGTTTGACTCTAATTTTATTGCTTTAAGTTTCTCAGCTTCCATTTTATCCTATTTTTTCATATGTCAGGTGTACAATATGAATGCTTATATTCATGTTTAATTTTATTTAAATTGACATAAAAACACTATTTGTTGGGATATGATGGTAAAAAATTTTCTGGAAAGATGTGGGATTTTAAAAACTCAAGTCTTTCATGTTATTCCTCTAGTCTGGAGGCAAGAAGAATTTGCATGCATTAACCAGTCTTTCACTGGAGCTGAAAGGAAAGCTGCTTTGTGTGAACTTCTGGAAAAAGAGACCCAGATAATTGCTTCCATTGGGAGACATAGATATATTGCAAATATGGCAAACCGGGAAGCATTGATACAAACTTTTTTGGATAAGGTTAGTAAAGTAACAATTATTTAAATAAGAATGTACCCTGAGTTTAAAAATGTAGAATAATGAGCTAAAGAAGAGACTTACATTGTACGAATTTGCATGTTTAAATTTTTTCTAATACAGTGTTAAACTTTTAACTGTGGCATAGACTAACAGTTAACAATTAACATGAAATTAATATGTTCTTAGCTACAAGGTTTCAGGCCATGAAGGAAAAAATAAAGATACCTTTGACTGTTCATTTAGCTTTAGGTTGGCTATGGAAGTTTGATGACTTGCAAATCCTGATGAAATGGACAGCTATTGAAGTCACAAAATGTCTGGGTTTGGGATGCCTCATAGTAAGCAACCTGGGGAAAAGAGCTATCGACTAGTGTTTTTGCTTTTGCTCATCAGGTCATTAACTGACTGGGACTTTCTGACCAAAAGCATATATGATTATTGAAAACCATGAAAACATACAATTAATGGAAAAACTAATTATCTTTTCATGTTGAAACTGCCTGTTTGATACTGACTGCATAGCCTGTTTCCATAGTGACCAATCTCCTGTAAACCTGATCTTTCCAAACAAAAGCCAATCCAGACACAAGACGAAGAGTTCTTCAAGATCTTTGCCTTTAGTGATTCTAGTTGTATGGTTCTTGTTACTTGAGAACATTCATTCTTAAAAACCATATTTTTTGGTACCATAAGTGCCCTACTTTCATTTTACTAATACACCTTCCTGTTTGATCTCAGATTTTCTTGTGGCTTTAACTACTACCTACAGCCTGGAACTTCCTGCAGGTCCAAGTCAGGCCTGTCTTAGGAGCTTCCAGATCACATATCCACTTGCCTATTGTTATTGCTCTTTGGGTGTCCCAAGAGTACACCTTAAATCGACATGTAAACATTGAAATTACATCATCTCACCATTCTCTGCCCCCTCATCTCCAAACTGATCCTGTTTTGTAGCACTCACGTAATTTATCCTTTTTTTTTTTTTAAATTTATTTATGATAGTCACACAGAGAAAGAGAGAGAGAGAGAGAGGCAGAGACACAGGCAGAGGGAGAAGCAGGTTCCATGCACTGGGAGCCCGACGTGGGACTCGATCCCGGGTCTCCAGGATCGCGCCCTGGGCCAAAGGCAGGTGCTAAACCGCTGTGCCACCCAGGGATCCCAGCGTAATTTATCTTTATGAATGTTTTTATCATCTATCTAGTTGCTTCAGGCAGACACCTGGGCATTATTCTTGACATTCCATTCCAGCCACCAGTTTGTTCTTGCTTTACTAATCGTCTCAATTCTTTATTTCTTCCTTTTCAAGCCCACTACTACTGCATATTAGGGAAATGGCTCTGCCATAGCACACTTGCACGTATCCAAACAGGCCAGGAAGGCAAAGACTTCAACCACAGCTTATCTGAATCTTGGTAGAATGCCTTATGATCCTACTGGAAAATGAAAGGCTGAGAGGCTTCTGAAGAGGTGTTATGGAGCAGTTCCTTTCTTTTGCTTCCCTGTCCCCTGGGAGGCTGTCATGAGACGGCTCTTGTCTTGTGTGTGTGAGCTTGACAGTGATTTAGTTGAATGTGGATTTCCTTCTCATTTGGATGACTTTACATCTCCAGATTAGGCTCTCAGCCTCCAGTCTCACTTCACAGTTCCCTCCTCTGTCATCCATACCACGGCCATAGTGACCTCCCTACGCACAGCTCTACTCTTGCCCCTCCTTACTGCCCTCAGTGAGGGAGTAGGGATTTCTGATTTCCATAATCAATTCTCCACACACCTCACCTGTCCTGCTGATGTCTCACTGCCATCTCCTCTTGCATACTGTAGCCACACTATGCCGGCTATGCTTGGTTACTTGCATGTCCTCAGAAATACCACGTGCTTTCCATGCCTTTGTATCCAGTGTTGCTTATACATGGAGCATCCTCTCCCTGTTTCCTTACTAGCTAACAATGTACCCTTCGATACAAGCTCAGATGCCCCTTCTTCCAGAAAAGATCTGCTGATCATCCTACTTTAGCCTATACTATATACTTTCATGAGACCTTATTTCACTTCTGCCTTAGTACATAGTGGTCAGTTTTTATTATATCTATTTACATATGTGAATCATTCCTAGATACTGAGCTTCTTAAGCAAGAGCTATCTTTTATCTCTGTATCCTCATATGCTAGCACAGTGCTTATCACAGAGTGTTACTAAATGCCTATGGAGGAAGGCAGGGAGGAAAACTAAGGGACAGAGATAATGGTATGTAATTTCATATTTCAGGTGTTATCAAGAAATTAGACAATGTAGATATTGTCATTTCAAATTCCTGAATATCTTCATTCTAGGAAAGATGAAGGCATAATATTCATACTTCTCCAGAGTCCTATTTCAAACTAAACTTAATCTGTTAGCAAGTTTCTTTATCTTGAATCCAGCTTCACCACTGGGAACTGTATTCCTTATGTGTTGGATAGTTAAACTTACCAAGGAGGACGGCATGGACTCAGGGCAGCAGGGACCCAGGGTGAAGTAGCTGAGGGCCTCTGAGGTGCAGGGGACAAGCAAGATGAGTGGCACCTTTCTTATTTGAGGCTGGAACTTCTTTTTTTTTTTTTTTTTTTAAAGATTTATTTATTTTTTTATTTATGAGAGAGAGAGAGAGAGAGAGAGAGAGAGAGAGAGGCAGAGACACAGGAGGAGGGAGAAGCAGGCTCCATGCCAGGAGCCTGACGCGGGACTCGATCCCGGGACTCCAGGATCGCATCCTGGGCCAAAGGCAGGCGCTAAACCGCTGAGCCACCCAGGGATCCCTGAGGCTGGAACTTCTACAGGAATTCCTACTTATGCTTTCTCTGATGCTTTGTTTCCTATAAACTATTTTAAATTCTTGTTGTAAATATATGGTGTCTATTCTTTTTATGCCTTTATGCCCCCCTCCTGCCCTACCACCGCCAGGCCTCATGTTTATCTAACATTGTATCTAAACCTGTTATGAATTATAGAGTTCAAAAGTAGATAAAGTCCCAACATATAATACTGACTCTGAACCCAGCTGATGACCATTGCTCTTTCTCATGAACTGTAGCACTCTACAAAGGTCTTGAAATCTCATCAAGAAAAGATAAGATGGAGAAATTTTGTTCACAAAAATTTTCATGAAGAAGAAAGATGAGGTCTGTTTTTGTTTTTGTTTTTGTAAAAATTGTTAAGTTGTTTAGGTAGAAACTGAGGACCCGAAGGATCCTGGATGTAGGAAGAATTGCCAGGAAGATGGAAATCTTTTGATTTCGTTGCCAGGAGAGAAAAAGATAAAGTAGAATGAGGAGACAGTTGGAAGGCAATGGGGCACAGTGTGGCTCCTTGTGACTTTTTACTTAAATTCCTAAATAACCGAAGTATTAAGGGCAAGATTATTATTTGTTTGGCAAGAGGAGAGGGAACACAAGAAATGATTGGGCCTTAGTGTCCACACTGATTTAGGACAGCACACAAGGATACAAGACCAGAAGACTGAAGGAAAGAGGGAAAAATTAGCCACAAGAACTTATAGAAATCAAGGGAAAGGCTTTTTGTGGGTCATAGGTTTTAGAATTTGAGTTCTAAATCCACAGTCACCTTAGTTGATCCTAATCTATTACATAGCCTAATTAGTCTAGTCTTTAAAAATATCGACTAACAGTGACTCTGGCCTACTTTTAATATGTTATAGTAAGGATGCCTGGGTGGCTCAGTGGTTAAGCGTCTGCCTTTGGCTGAGGCCGTGATCCTGGAGTCCTGTCCTGAGCCGGAATTCCTGCAGGGAGCCTGCTTCTCCCTCTGCCTGTGTCTCTGCCTCTCTCTCTGTGTATCTCTCATGAATAAATGAAATCTTTAAAAAAAAAAAGAAAGAAAGAGAGAAAGAGAGAAAGAAAGAAAGAAAGAAAGAAAGAGAAAGAAAGAAAGAAAGAATGAATCCTGAATGGAGAAGCAAGTCTAAAAAAAAATAATCTGTTATACTAAATGATCAAATCTTTGTTATTTTAATGCAGATTCATTTAAATCACCTTTTTGTTTAGGATGCCATATGAAGCATCATAGAAAACAACTGAGATAGATTGTATAGTCTTTCTTTGCAAATGCTTCCACAATATCTATTCATTTAGGCCTACCTACCTCTCTGCTCCCCCATACCAGCATTGTCTCTAATATTCAGGAGGAGACAGTGCTGATTTCATAAAACTTGAAGTAACTTTGTTTTGTTTTGTTTTTGATTACTAAGAAAAAGTAGCTTATAATTAATCCCTGAAGCTAGACGAGGTCAGAGTTTTTTTTTTTTTCAAATGTCAAAACTAGCAACCAGAGCTGCTGGTTTATTATGTGGTTTATTGAACTAATATTTTATTTTTTAATCTTATTCCTGATCATAATATTTTCCTGAGTAATAAATGATATTATTTCCAGTTAGTCCAATCAAGGCATTAAACTAATCAGCTATTATGGATTCTATACTAAACCTTCATTCTCCATAAAAGGCTTAACCTAAAGATTTTTTGAAGTATTAGTTAAATAGTTTGTAATTTTAACACATCAAACGTTGCCCTCGGCAGGTTATCAAATGTTAAAAACCCACAAGCTGACTGAGGTGAAAACAGGTCAAGAAATTCGAATAAAAAACTGTCAGCCAGTTTCTAATGCATCTTGAGTTCTCTTCACCCAAGCTGTGTTCAAGAGACAATTTGAATTTCTGCAAGAGATTTTCCCTAGATTCAAGACCATTTATTTCTTTGATTCACATACCACTTCTCACAGTCCTTGTTAGCTGTGTCATTTAAATGTTATTTTCTCCCCCATACTCTGGTGGCCAACACCTAATGGGATAGAAAAATGCAACCGATTTTTGCTTCTCTCTGAGCACCATAGTGCACAGGGGTGTCCTCTGTATATGAACAAAACCTCTTTTCTGTGTAAAAGAAAACTTGATCACTACACAGTAGCTTTTGGGGGGTTGGGGTTATTCTTAATTTGTGCCCTTGGGGACCTGAGTATTAATTTAGGAGGAAGAAAGCCCTCTTCTCCCAATGCAGTCATTTCTTCTCTTTTGTGGAAGCCTGCTGCTCTCCAGGTTTTTGTTATCTCTGCACCTTCCCCTCCTTGAAACATGTCTTCCTGCTGTTCTTCTGTTTCTCTCCTCCGGAGGCTGCCCTGTCTCATTTGTTGGCAGCTTAATGGAATTTATTACGCTCCCGTTTTCTGAAGCAATTTAAGAACATGATTGTTGTACATCTCTTATTACAGCCAAAGCATTCAAAGAAAAAAGGAGATAGGAAAGAGAAATAAGCAAAGTTGACACATTTTCCTGTGCCAGAGTAAAAAATAAATAAAATAAAATAAAATAAAAATACCTTAAAGCCTGAAATCAAAGCAGCTTAAACTTGAAGACCAAGTTATCAGTGTTGGCAGAAATATATCCAAGTATTAAAAACAGCTTTGTCAAACAGATTTTAAAATATATATTTGAGTGCTAACTAGGGAAACTCAAACTTCAAATCCAGAATTATTTGATTATATCACTCAGTTCACTTTAGTCTGGGTAATTCCTGGTTATTCTTCAGGTTTCACCTTAAATACGATTTTCTTTTCATAGCAACCTTTTCATTTACCTGCAGTCATCAAGCATAATCACCCTTTATTTTAGTTACTTATTTTCTTTTCTTTACATGTTATTAGATTTGAGAATTCTTGAAATCAGTATATATATTTACTCTGTGCCTGGTACACTGACTAATATATAGTAAACATAACAAATATTTGTTGAATGAATGAGTGCATACCCTAGGCCCTATCAGATATACAGAACTATATGAGCAATTTATTTCTTATAATCTTTCAGGAGAAATAAAATTAACAAACAAAATAACTATATAACAATTTGTATTTAAATTTCATTGCCCTGAGTGATTGAAATAGAGACACTGCATACTCGTGTGTGTTTGTGTTACAAGTACAATAGGACTTCAGGTACTAGCAATTTCAGTGGTTCAAAACATAGTGGTTAGGAATTTTTGTGGAAAAGGTAGGGTTTGAGTTAAAAATTGGAGGGTGGGGAGGATTTGACTGTTGAATATATTTGGAAAAAACCCAAGAGATTACTATATCATAGTATATTAGATGGGGTTAAAAACTTGGAGGGGAGGTGGAGTTAAATCAGTCTGTCAGCTAAAGTACAATTTAGTAGATGAACTAGGCATTTCATTAAAAGATAATTATACTTAGATTACTACAAATAAGGTTACCGCCTGCAGAGCAAAAGGTATTGTCCATATTACTGAAAGAAAGGAAATTGCATTTGGTAGAACCACCCTGAAGAAAATTGCATGGGAAGATTAAGATATTAGTTAGACTTTAAAATATCACAATATGAAACTTAGCCTAACATTGCTTATTCCTTAAAACTTTTAAAAGGAGCTTGGAAACAAATATTGAACTTTAGTACACTCAGAGGCCCATCCCAAAGGAAGCTATATCGATTTAAAACAATACATATATTTTTATTTCTAAGTGATAATAATTAAATGACATAATGTTTTCCTTTTTTTTAAGGATTTTATTTATTTAGTTGAGAAGAGTGCAAGAGAGAGAGAGAAAGAGCAAGCACGTGCAGGAGCAAGGGAAGAGGCAGAGGGAGAGGGAGAAACAGACTCCTTGCTGAGGAGGGGCTAGATCCAAGATCCAAGGACCCTGGGATCAGGACCTGAGCTGCTTAACTGTCTGAGCCACCTAGGCACCCCGACAAGATATTTTCATTGAGCTATTTCCCTTTTATAATCCTTAATAAATTTGAGTTAATTCTACCGGTGTGCTCATTAGCAGTGCATTATTTAATATTAGATTTATGTCTTAAGAATATAAATTAATTATAGGATTGCAGCCTCTCATTTGCTGTATTAAAGCTAGAACTGAGAATCTAAAGTTTCTGATAAAAACTCCTAGCTCTGAACAGCACTTATTTTGTCTTTGATCAGAAAAATGCTACCATTACTTTGAAAGCATATCAAGTATAGTTGTTTTTAGGTGGTACTTTTCAGTTTTTAGTGTAATTAGCTAATATGAAATGTAAAAAAAAATGAATTTAAGGCTGCAACTAAAAGCTCCTCATAAATACTGTCAGTCTAAATACAGCCTTATATTATTTCTCTCTTTGGCTAGTCTGCATTTCTGATGATTTGTTCCCATACATGGGCTTCTGTTTAAACATTTAATTATATCAAATCTAAGATTTAAGTGGCTGCAAGTATGACATAAATTGGGACTACAGGTCTCCAAAGCAGTTACCATTCAGCTTATTAAAAAAATCCAGCATTTGGACAGTTAATAGTTGTGATCAAAATAGCCTTGTTCTAATAGATTAAAAACAGAGAAAGACATCAAGCAGCTTTATACCATAAAGGAGAAGAGAAAATAGTTTTCACTGGGAAATTTCTAGGTGAATGCATCTTTTCTTAAAATCTCGGTAAGGAAGAGGAGCCCTGTCAAACACAGGCTTAATCTTCATTAAAGATTGCAGTGGCATCTCCGGAGTGTCGCTCGAGCTTTGTCTCCTGGACTCTTAGCCCAGGAGCCCACGGAGGAGCTGCAGGGCCAGTGCGCGCCAGGGTTAACCTTCAGTCCGTGGGGTGGGCTAGGTTGGGGGGGTGCCACGCCAGATTTGAAAGTAAGGAGTGAGAGTCTTGGCGTGTCTAGCTTAGATGGGGATCACGGCGCTGCTAAGAGCCAAGGAAAGCCGTTCGACTACGGGCATCTGCTTTGTGAGCAACTGTGAGCCTGTTAGAGATTATGTTGATCGGAAACAAAACCCTAACTGGCAGAGTCTCATTTTGCTCTGTGTGCAGGTCTAGTGCACTGAGGATTAGAACAGTTGTTTCGCAAATGTCTTCAAGTGGCAAAGCATGATCCAGGCACATTTCTATAAATCAGTGTAATGGAACCAGCAGATCATGTTTTTAAAGACTGCACACAGCATGCCTTCCCCCAAAGGACTCATCCGTATGCTCATTAAGTCATTCAGCATCCTAGTTAGTCCAGATTAGTAGCGATTTCTGAGTCCTGTAGAAATGTTTACACTTCCACAGACTAAATAGCTCTTCCATATTTTTTTCCTATACTGTTTTGCTTTCCCAAGGTCTACAAGTTCTTCAATTAATTTCCTCATGTTTTAGTGATACTTTCATTTGTAATGCACATGATATTAAGTTAGTCTTTAGTAGAAGTAGCAAAGTTATTTTTTAACCTTTAATTAACTGATAATCATTAACATAATATTATTTTTAAGTGTTCAGCTCCAAAGGTATGGAGAACATTTAGTGGCAAAATAATTGAGATGGATACACAGTTCACCATCAGAGCCAGAGAGTTGCAGAACATCTATAAATGCATTATGCTGAAAAATATCTCTCAAGATGAAAGGCTGGATGTACTACTAACGCTTAAACATACAGTGAAGGTACATTAATTTTCTCGTCATTTGAGATATCACTATTAATAAAAAAATGAATACTAAAATAAGCTGTATTAATTATAAAGATGATTAATCAATGTTTACATATATGAACTTATTTTGTCAACAGCTATATTATTTTGGTATAATTTGGGGACAATGTGGTTTATGCATTAATTATCTAAAAGTTCTCAAAACTATATATTATGATACATAGTAAATATAAATATAGCATAATGAATATTCTAAACATAAATATACCCATATCTATGCAATGGATGCAAATATATAGCATGGAATTAATACTTAGTTTGGTAAAACAGCAATTGTCTATATATTTTGACACTTTTCAGTGAAAATTTTATTTTTAGCAGTTTTAGAGCAGCATTAGAGTATTTTAATTTTTTCTTTATTTTTTGATTTAAGATACTTTTAGTTGAGTAAATGATTCTTGTTGAGAGGTAAGTCTCCATAGATCTCTTGCGTTTCTCCCCATCTTGAGAACAGAGGCATTGACCCAATTAGGCATTGACTGCCTTTGTTTTAAATTGCCGTTTTAAAGATAATTGTGCAGTGACTAACCCTGGAAGATAGAGATAGTTAGGATGAAAGGGAGAAGCAGTAAGTCCAGAGGTCAGAAATAAGCATGATATCCATGATGGGCAGTAAAAAGGCCGGATTGGAAAAAAAGAGAGTGCAGGTAGGAAATTCAGTAGAAATCTTCCTAATTGACATATTTAGGAACATTAGCTGGTTAATAATAATAATAATAATAATAATAATAATAAACAAAGGATAGGCTTATAAAAATAAATTGTGCATATCTTAATATGTTTAACCAAGTATATTTACATGTACATTTATTTAATAATATTTTGATGGAGGATTAAGGCCTTTAAGCATGACTCAAATTCTGGATCTATTCACTATGGCTGCATAATCTTAGATAAGTTATTTAATATTTCTGAAAATCAGTTTCATTATTTGTAAAATTAGTTGGGGGATATAGTTGTGTGTGTGTATATATATATATATATATATATTATATATATATAAAATACAAGTAAGTATAATTTATATATCTCAGCCCTTAATGAATAATAGGTATTACTTTGATGACAATTACTAAGAGACACCAGTGAACCTTAAACCTCAGTACACATTAGAATTGTCTGTAGAGTTTGAAAGAGAGTGAGATTCACAGAGACAGAGCGAAAGAGAGAGTATGAGAATAAATGAATAAGGATGATAGCCCCCATTTCAGAGAAATTAAATTAGATCCCCAAGTGTGAGGGCTATGTTAAAACCTTTAAAAATCTCCCCCAGGTCATTCTAATATGCCTTCAGGGTCAGGGACCCCTGATAGAGATTCTTGCATAAGCTATACCAAATACATATTAAAAAGTACAGGAGAACATTATTTTACGGTCACATTGACTTTGCATTCTGACTCCTTCATTCAAACTGTGTTTCTTTTCACCCTCTCTTGAGCAGTTGGAGCAACTTACTTCTATTTTACTATTCATAAATCCTACCTTAATCACTTAATTCCTAATTGGGGCTTTCTTACTCAACCACACTCATTTTTGTGAGTTTATTTAAAAAGTATTATGAATTATACAAATGTGCAGAAAAAGTATATAAAATATACATATATGTACAATTTAACAGATATGAAATCATCAACCACGTAACCTGTCTCTGACCCAAAATCAGGACATTGCCAACATTGCCAGTATCTGCCTTTCTCTTTGTAATGCCAGTTCACCCTCTCATCCCCTAGAAAGAACTACCATGTTGACTTTCACAGTAGTCATTTCCTTGATTTTCTTTATAGTTTTACCAATATATATATATAAATATATTTAATATGGTTTAGTGTTGTTTATTTTTAGATTTTATTTAAATGGAATATACAGTATTATTTCATGCCTTGCTGCTTTTGCTCAGCAACATTAATGTGTTAGATTTAAGCTTTTACTGTTTATAGCTATAGTTTATTTATTTCTATACATTTGATAATATTCTATCAATATATATGTTGTATGAATAAGCCATCACTTATTTATGTCATCAATTTATTTATGGGTATTTCGTTGTTTCTAATCTTGAACTACTGTGAAAAATGATTCTACATGCACATTTCTCTAAAGCACTTTATGGTTGGAATTGGTGGGTTTTAGATTACCCATATCTGAAGCTCTACTAGATAATGTCAAAGTTTTTTCCAAATTCGTTGTACCAATTTGTATTCCTACCAATTTCTTTTGGAGTCTAGTTTTCAGGTTGTTTGGTGATAATTTTGAAAACTAACTTAGTGATGTTAAAAATTCTATACTGAATATGTTTGTGTTTTATATAGGAACATGAATGTAAACTGACTCAGGAAATTCTAGAATTGATTGACAGAGAAGTTGACCTTATGATGAGAGGGGTCAAACATCATAATCTTGAAGGACTCAGAAAAAGAATTGCAACACTCTTTTTTCATTATATCAAAACACCTCTGTTTAATCCAGAAGTTGCAAGACATCTTAAGGTAATCGACATATTTTTTCTTGTATTTCTTTCTCAGAATTCTAAGATTTGCAATGGTCAATTGAAGAACATTCAAATTTTGCTTTAATGCTTTCCTTGGGGTTCATGTGGAGGACCATCTTATTGGTGAAATCTCTTCTGAATGATTATTATGTCAATAAATTAAACTTGGTCATTTAACTTCTCTGAACCAAACTGAATATTGCACTGTGTTGAGCGCATGATGATCTCTCACACCTCCGTGCTCTTGAATGTTGTTACTTCCACCTGCAATGCTGTCCCCTAACTCCTCAGCTAATTCCTGGTCATTTTCTGACATTTGATTCATGAGTCCCCTCCTTCATAAGGCCTCAGAGAGAGTTAAACTCTTCATTTCTGACATTCTGAATGTACCTAGTCTGTATTCCCTGACAATACTTATTGTTTAGTCATGGTTATTACTGAACAGATCTATGTAGATATCCTGAGAGAACTTCAGATGTAACATGTATTTGAATTAAACTACCTTTTCCAAATCCAACATTTTTAGGCTTCTATGAGGATTTGGCTGTCTAGCGTCAAAATAAGTATCTTACTGTCTTTTTATTATGCAGAACTATTTAAAACACTTTTAGTAAAGTTTGGAAGGGAGTAGTTTACTAAAGAATTCTAAATAGTGTTTTATTATAAATGATTGTATTTAGAGTTATAATTTGTTAAGAAGCTGGTTAAACGTCTATTTTGCTTTTTTGGTATAAAGTCTCAATATTGGGGCACCTGAGTGGACCAATTGGTTAAGCGTCTGCCTTTGGCTCAGGTCATGATCCTGGGGTCCTGGGATCGAGCCACGCATCAGACTCCCTGCTCAGCAGGAGCCTGCTTCTCCATCTGCCGCCTGCTCATGCTTTCTCTCACTTTCTCTCTCTTGCTATCTCTCTTTCTCTCAAATAGATAAATAAAATCTTTTTTTTTAATCTCAGTATTTAGCCAAAACTTTTAGAAAAATATAATTTTTATGTTTTCTTTTTAATAGATTTTTCTTTTTTCTTATTATTTCTTAAAGATTTGCTTACTTTTAGAGAGAGAGAAAGAGAGAGAGTGCACGTGTGCAAGCGAGGGAAGGGACAGAGAAGAGGGAGAGAGAGAATCCCAAGCAGACTCCCCACTGAGCCTAGAGCCTGATGTGGGGCTTCATCTTATGATCCTGAGATCATAACCTGAGCAGAAACCAGGAGTCAGATGCTCAACTGACAGAGCCACCCAGGTGTCCTCTAATGGATTTTTAAAACTTAATTGTATTGCAAGAGAATATAACAAAGTCAGCGGTGCCTGGCTGTCTCAGTCGGTAGAACATGTGACTCTTGATCTCAAGGTTGTAAGTACGAGCTCCACGTTGGATGTAGAGATTACTTAAAAATAAAATCTTAAAAAAATAAATATAACAAAAGTCCAAGAGAAAAGTTGCCCATTATATTATTGCTTATTCAAATTGGTGTTTTATTTGCCCAAGCTACCTTCTGGTCCTCTATAGATTTAACTCAACTTTTATATGTTTACAGTAATAGAATCTAATATTTTACATGTTCACATAATGTGTCATTTTATTCAGTTTTTAAATTTACCTTTGGTAAAATTCACCATTTGGGGTCAGGTTTGACAAATGCAGTCATGTGATCAATAGCACAATCAAGATAAAGAATAATCTTGCCTCCTTCCTCCAAGTTCCCTCAAGCTGCCACTTTGTAATCAGCACTTCTGGCTCCCTAACCCTTGGCAGTCACTGGTCATATGATTATACCTAACCCAGTGTGTCATGTAATTGGAATCCTACTATATGTAGCTTTTTGAGACTGGCTTCCTTCATTTAGCATATTGTATTTGATGTTCACCCATGTTTTTGAATGTATCATTAATTTGTTATAACTGAGTAATATTTTTGTTGTCTGGATATACCAGAGCTTGTTTATCCATTTGTAGTTACAGGACATTGGATTGTTTGTTAGTTTTGGGCTTTTGTGAGTAAAAGCACTGTATTAATTGTGAATTTTTGTGTAAATTTATTGTTTGGGGTTAAATAACTAGAAATAAGGATTTTTGAGTCATTTGGTAAATGCATATTTACCATTATAAGACATGGCCAAACTTTTTTTCCGCACTGGCTGTACCATGTTTCATCCCCATCTGTACTGTGTGACACTTCCCATAGTTCTGCATCCTTGAGAGCAGCTGGTATTGCCAGTCTTTAATTTTGGAATTCTAATGAATGTGCAGTAGCATCCCATTATATTTTAATCTGTGATTTCCTAATGAATATAATTTTAAGCATCTTTTCCTGCATCTTTTCTGCCAGCCTTATGACTTTTTGATGAAGTATCTGCACATATCTTTTACCACCACCCCCCTTCTTAAAATTGACTTATTTTCTCATTACTGAATTTTGTAAGATATGTGATTTGCAAATATTTTCACTCAGTCTGTAGCTTGTCTTCTCATTCTCTTAATGGTATCTTTAACAGAGCAGATGTTTGTTTGTTTTTTATTTCAATGAAGGTAAATTTATCCATTTTTAAAATGGATCATGCTTTTGGCATTTATTTTGTACTTAAGAAATCTTTTTGGAAGAATTAATATTGTTAAAATGTTCATACTACCCAAACTTATCTATACATTTAAGACAATCCCTATCAAATTCCAATGGCATTTTTCACAGAAATAGAAAAAAAAATCCTAAAATTTGTATGGAACCATAAAAGATCCCGTATAACCAAAGTAATCAAGAGAAAGAACAAAGCTGGAGGCATCATGCTTCCTGATTTCAAACTATATTCCAAAGCTTGAACAGTATGGCACTAGCATAAAAACAAACACATAGATCAATGCCACAAAATAGAAAGCCCAGAAATAAACTCACAAAGGAGCTAAGAACATGCAATGGGGAAAGGATAGTTTCTTTACTAAATGGGTTGAAAATTGGATAGCCACATGCAAAAAATAAAATAAAATAAAATAAAATCAACCTTTATCTCACACCACATACAAAAATCAACTCAAAATAGGTTAAAGATGTAACTATAAGGCCTTAATACTATTAGAAGGAAATATAGGGAAAATCTTATTGACATTGACCTTAGCAATAATTTTTTGGTTATGATATCAAAAGCAAAGGTGACAGAAGCAAAAATAGACAAATGGGATTGTATCAAACTGAAAACCTTCTGCACAGAGAAGAAACAATCAACAAAATGAAAGGCAACCTACAGAATGGGAAAAAAATATTTGCAAATCATACATCTGGTGAGTTAATATCCAAAAAAAAAAGGAACTTAAACCATAGCAAAATAATTTTAACCCAATTTAAAAATGGAAAAAAGACCAAAATAGACGTTTTCTCAAAGAAGACATACAAATGGCCAACATGTACATGAAAAAATGCTCCACATCACTAATCATCGGGGAAATGCAAATCAATACCACGGTGAGATATCCTCTTACACCCGTCAGAATGACTAGTATCAAAAAGACAAGAAATAACAAGTGTCGGCAAGGATGCGGAGAAGAGGGAACCCTTGTGCTCTTCCCTGAAATTTAAATTGGTACAGTCGTTATAGAAAACAGTGTGGAAGTTCCTAAAAATTAAAAATAGAACTACTATATGATGCAGTTTCAAGTTTTGCCATTGATCATTGAGCCAATCCAAATTTAGTGTTAAGATAAATGAAATGAGGAAAACACTTAGTTCAGTGGGCTTTTACTTCCATGTGAATCTAGCTATTGCCTGTGACATGAATGTAGCAAAACACCAAAGATCTCAATTCTTTTAAAAAATAAGACAGATTTCTTAACATTGTGGCAGGGTAAATGAATACTGCTTGAATTTAAATTTTGTGTAGAATAGGAAGTTAAGGGAAAACAGGACTTTACAAATGAACCAACTTTTTATCTCATTCTAAGGTAAGTTAGCCCTAGTGCTTCCCGTGGTTGGTATATTTGGCCTGACTTTTATGGTTTTCTTAACTTTTGTTGTTGTTTTCTACTCTTTAGGTCCCTCAAGACCCGCTGATGTTTTCTAAGAAGGTGGACTTCTGCCGCAGCTGCCGGCTCTACCTGCCCCGCACAGAGTTCGCGGCCTCGGCCGGGCCCGGGCCTCCTCCCCACGGGCGCCCGTGTCGCCGCTGCTCTGCCCTGGGCCAGGAGGCCTGGCAGCGACAGTCCTTCCTGAAGCTCAAGTGCTTACTCCAGCGGCTGCACTCTGCAGAAGCCCATTACGAAGATGACCCCAAAATTGCTTTCCTGATGCAGGTAGGAGCAGTCGGGGTGCCAGTCGGGGCAGAGTTTACAGGAAGGTTCCTGCTTTTCCACAGAAACCTTTTAAAATAAGGCTGCTTTTGTTTATGCCTATACCTTGCGAAGCTTGCCCCTCCAGCAATTTTAGGTTTGTGTATGCAGACCTCATGCTAAAAAGTCACTTCTAGAGTTTTAGCTACTGTGATTTAAATTTAAAAAGTTTTTAAGCGGCTACTTCATTTTCCCCATTTGCTTTCTTTTTTAATAACACTAAGCAAATTGCTTAATCTTTATCAAATACCAATTTCTTCATTTGTAAACAGATATAAATGACCTACAGTCACCCTGAGATTGAGGGTTAGGATGAAGATAAAGACAGTGTAAATACATTTGAAAAGCACTGAATACCATACAGGAAAGGTAAAATTAGCAAATGGGAAGAACCCTCCGGTCCTCGGAGCTGAAGATGCAGTCCTGACTGCGAAACTGCTCGTGCAGCTTGGGCGCAGTGAGCAGAGATTTGGTGAAAAATAAGCTATAAGAAGCATTGAAAACTTCACGAATAATGTTCCTCTTTTAAAAAACAAACTAAATTATCTCCCCAAATAATAATCTTAAAGAAATATTATATTTAGAAAAAAAAGATTTTTTTTTTCAAACTTGTTTTGACATGTAGCTACAAGACATTCAGTACCTGGTAGAGAACATCTGGGCTTCCCAGTCAGTGCTCAGCGCCGGGAATGATCTCAATGATCTGGTCCTGGTCAGGTGGGATCGGTCTTTGGAATGGTCCCCCTGGAACTGCATTCTTCTTACCAAAGACGAAGGTGTTGCTCATCTCAAGCTAACAAGTATTGAGGAGGTAAGAGAGTGGGACTTTACCTGAGGAAATAATTTAATCCTTGAAAATATTAGAGGGTAACTTTATTGCCTTTTACTGCATTCCATGCATAACTTAAATACTTCCATTGGATTAAGAAACAACATGAATAACAGTAACAAAATATGTAGATGGTATGTGTGGCTGAGATTAAGATTAAAAAGAAGCTAAAGCACAGAAAAGGACAAGATAAGAGATCTGAACATCTTACAGGTATCTAAACTTGATACCACCCTCTGCTAATAACAGCAAGTTCAAGCATGTCATTCCACGGCAAATTCCATGAAGGCGAGGATTTTATTTAGCTTATACCTGTCTGAATCTCTAATACACCACATCAGTGCATGTCACAGACTAGGGGTTTAATAAGTATTTGTTGAATGAATAAATGAAATACCAGATATATATTAATAACCTAGAATCTGCCCTTCTTTGATTAGCCATCATGAGTCTGCCTAGCACACTAAATTCTCAAATTTTGTTGAGAATCGTGTACGTTAAATGGCAATCATACTGATGGAGTATGATTCTGAGGCCTGAGGCTCCATTTTTCATTTTCTCTCAACTGACTAGAAGTGGGGAAAGGACTATAAAAATTCAATACCATTTAATTTTAGTAACTTACAAGATGAAATCTGTAAAACATTTTGATGAGCAGAATTGAGTTCATCAGAGAGTTTCACTTACACTGAGCAAGCTTGGGATCCCAAAAGCTGAAGCTGATTCTCTGCCTTCTACTGATTAAATTTCTCAACTATTAATTTCATGCAAAATGTCATTTAAGAGAAAATAAAGAAATGACTTCAAATATAATAGTCATTTTGAATGTTGCTATTTCCTGCTTGTCTTTTTATTGGGGAAGGAGAAGGTTTAAAAGAGGAGAAACTAGTTAAATTTTTAGCTTTTTAAAGTAATTTTCCAGTAGAAGCCAGGCTTAGAAAAATTTCACTCTAGGGATCGAAAGAAAGCAGCATGAAATTGAAACTGTGTTAAATATTATATTTAGTAAACTAAGCTGCTTCATAAATATTTAATCACTGGAAGCATAGCCAACACTACACTATTATTTCATCCAGGACCCATAGTGGGATTGCAGTTCATTCCCAAAGCTGATACTCTACTGCTTCAATTAATCCACACACTCCCTTTGTGTATTTAATCAAATTACTGCAGTATCAAATTAAATGTTCTATTCACATGCATTTCTAATTTCAGGATGCCGATCTTACTGAATTTCTATAAATAGAGCTAAGGTTCTCAACCAGATAATCTAAAAAAATATTGCCTTTTTATGATTTTGGACTAGTATAATCCCTTAAGTATCAATATTCAGCCTCGTTAAAGAATAGGTTATGTCTTGCCACAAGTTAAAACATTTCTAGAGTTTCCTTAATGCACAGAAATATTTGCTTTCTCAGTAAGTAAAAAAATATTCAAATTTTAAAATAATCTTGGCTCCCTGCAATCATGACACAAGTTATAGGAAAAGCATGGGAAAAGACTGCTGTTCTCTGAACTGTAAATGAGGCAGAGCAGTTTCCCGTGGTGTGCATACTGGTCACAGTAGGAAAACAGTGGATTTAAAGTAAAGACCCGACCCAGTATGTCCCCATCTCTGTCACTAACCATCTACAGGACGTTAAGACCTGCCTTCTTGGCTTCATAAATTTGTATAACGGTTAGCTAAAAACATGGAATCAATACAGAGGATCGGAGCAGCCCTGGTTTAATTCTGGCTCTGTCACTTATGAGCTGGGATAAGTTGAGCAAATTCGCAAGTGTCTCAGTGCTCTGATTTTCTCATCTGTAAAAAGAGGATAATAGGAAAAGGGGATAATACGTATTGGATATCTTTCCATATTATTCTTTAAAAGTTGAGCATTGTTCCTTTGCCGTATGTACCATAATGTGCTTGTCTTACCTTTAATGATTAGTTTGCTATTCTATAAAGGTGCTTTGAAAACCTATAAAGTTCTGTACATGTAGAATTTACTGTTGCATAACAGAAATACGTAGAAATATGTCTTTTTTTTTTTTTTTTTTAGTGAAATGAGGCCTAAGGAGTGGTAGGACATAGATAGTGCAAAGGATGAGTATTTTGACTTAGTAAATATGTCTGTAGAAAGGAAACTTAAGATAAGCCTGGATACTCCTACCTAATACTCTCTGCCAGAGTATCGTTTGCTTTGGCTCCTTTTCTCCTTTTCTCTTGTTTACCTTTGTTTTGACACTGTGGAGGGATCTTTAGTGAGGGGTGCCTTCCCTTTAGAAAACTAATTTTAGGAGGAGGTACGAGTCATGTTTGTGATTTGGTTGAAAAGAAGGGTCAATTAAGATTAATAAAGGAAATAGATGGTATTTATTAATTCAACCAGAATTTTTTTTTTTTTTTAATGTGCCACATACTGTGCTAAGTGCTTGGAGAAAAACAAGGACGTGTAATGGACACAATTCTTCAGTTTCAGTTGTATTCAAGTTTGGTTGCAAATAACAGACTAAACAACTTATAATGACTTAATCAAACGTGAAGATAGTTTCCATATCAAGCAGGAAGTCCAGATGGTGGCAGTCTGGGGTCTGGATGGTAGTTCCACAGTGCTCCCAGAAACCCAGGCCCTCCGACTTTTTCTTCATCTGTATTTAACTTTTGACTTTCATTCTCATGCTTGTGGACTCTTAGAGATAAAATAGCTGCATCAACTCCTATATTCTCTTAAAAAGCTTTCTTGTAAGCTTTGTCCAAACATTTTTTTTTAATTTTTATTTATTTATGATAGTCACAGAGAGAGAGAGAGAGAGAGAGAGAGAGGCAGAGACACAGGCAGAGGGAGAAGCAGGCTCCATGCACCAGGAACCCGATGTGGGATTCGATCCCGGGTCTCCAGGATCGCGCCCTGGGCCAAAGGCAGGTGCTAAACTGCTGCGCCACCCAGGGATCCCTTGTAAGCTTTGTCCAATGCCTTCTGTTATATATGCATGTGTGTATAATGGCCTGAAACTTGTCACATGCTACCCCTAGCTAGAATAAAGGCTGGGAAAGCTGAGCACATCACAAAATACAAAATCAGGCCCTTGTGCAAAATCAGGCCTCTACATACCAATGGTAGAGAGAATGAGTATTGGGCTGGCAGCCAGCAGTCCGCCACTCTCATTAGAAAACACGTGGTCTTATACCGTGGCAATGCTACATAACAGAAAAAGATCAAGTACTGTTCTAGCTGTGTAGGGACAAGAAGCCTAAACATTAAGAATAGAATTGGAGGGACACCTGGGTGGTCCAGTGGTTGAGCATCTGCCTTCAGCCCAGGGTGTGACCCCGGGGTCCTGGATCAAGTCCCAGGTCGGGATCCCTGCACGGAGCCTGCTTCTCCCTCTGCCTGGGTCTCTGCCTCTCTCTCTCTCTGTGTCTCTCCTGAATAAATAAATAAAATCTTTAAAAATAAAGAATAAAAATGGAAAGGTACAGAGTCTTGATAAAGGCAGAAAGGTTATTTTCTATTTAGAAGACTAGAATGAACTCCTGAAGTGGGAATCTAGGGTGGTAGGAGGAGGAGCAAAGGAAGGTTTATACTGTCAGAATGCCGTCATGATCTTTGTTTTGGACCCTGGAGATAGTACTCATTATAGAAAAAATAACTCAGTCAAAAGTTGGTAATTGTATCAGTGTTAAAGTAGATTTAAAGAGGGAACCAAGGTGACAAGATCATTCATTCAAAAATTTTGGTTTTTGGGGATCCCTGGGTGGCGCAGCGGTTTAGCGCCTGCCTTTGGCCCAGGGCGCGATCCTGGAGATCCGGGATCGAATCCCACGTCGGGCTCCCCGTGCATGGAGCCTGCTTCTCCCTCTGCCTGTGTCTCTGCCTCTCTCTCTCTCTCTCTCTGTGTGACTATCATAAATAAATAAAAATTAAAAAAAATTTTTAAAAAAATTTTGGTTTTTGATGGTGTTGACAGATGCTTACATGAAAAAGACTCAGTTTGAGGGTAGCGGGGGTGGGGCGCGGGGGGGCAGGGGGGTGGCTCAGTGGTTGAGCACCGCCTTCAGCCCAGGGTGTGACCCCGGGGTCCTGGGATGGAGTCCCACGTCGCTCCCTGCATGGAGCCTGCTGCTCCCTCTGCCTGTGTCTCTGCCTCTCTCTTTCTCTCTGTGTCTCTCATGAATAATAATAATAGAAAAAGGCTCAGTTTGAACCTTCAAAGGAGTATTCCTTATAATGGAGACACTTTCAAGCAGATAGTGAAATTGTAGGCTGAACGAACTAAATATTACAATTAAAATACATAAAAGTACTTGCAAGTAAGTAAGGAAGGAGGAATTAATTTGGATTCAGAGGTCATAAAGAAAGTCAGGAAAGGCCTCCGGTTTGTAGTATCCTAGGAGCAGAGCCCTGAAAGATGGTAGAGTAGCAGCAGTGTTCTCTGGGCTGAAAGAATGGGTAAGCAAAGGCTTTCTGGGATAAGAAAGTGTGTGTGTG
The DNA here is from genome assembly GCF_003254725.2 of Canis lupus dingo. Lineage (NCBI taxonomy): Eukaryota > Metazoa > Chordata > Mammalia > Carnivora > Canidae > Canis > Canis lupus. The sequence goes on along the minus strand of NC_064256.1, from coordinate 60,833,621 downwards.
TGTGTGTGTGTGTGTGTGTGTGTGTGTGTGTGTGTGTTAACCTGCTAAAGTAGATCTATGACATTTAATAGAATTTGATTTTTCTTTTCTTTTCAGGGATATGAACCCTTGTTTATTCACAAGATCAAACACAAACATATCCTGGCTAAGAACTACTTTTCTCACATTCCAGTGCTGGCTTCATTTATACTTGATGATGGTGAAATAGATGAGATCAGAAAAAAATATCACTCAGAAACAACTCCTAAGATGATAGTGGCCCAGAGGCCCAGTCCCTAGAAGATCCGGGAGTATTTGATGATCAGCATTTTTATCCACTGCTAACAGAGGAATACAGAGGCTATACATTATGGAAATAGAATTTTATCTTTTAATTGATTTTAATTGTTTTTTGTTTCTCATGGTATCATAAGTGGTATGAAGACAAAGCATCCATATGTAATGCTTTATTGTTAGATAATTAGTGAAAATTGAAATACCGTTTTGTTCCTGAATTATATTTTAAGGTAAAGAGAATATTTTATTTTCCATATTTTCACATTAAAATTTTTAAAAATTTCAAGTGCCCTATAAAACCAGCAAACAAAAGCTGGTTTAGCTTTCGGCTCAAGTAATTTATTTTAGGTTAAAGGTAGTTATAGAAGAATAGTCAGTATGTGGATGAGAGGAAACATAAAATTTTCTTTTTTATAAAAGCAAACAAAACCCAGCAAACAAAAGCTGGTTTAGCTTTTGGCTCAAGTAATTTATTTTAGGTTAAAGGTAGTTATAGAAGAATAGTCCGTATGTGGATGAGAGGAAACATAAAATTTTCTTTTTTAAAAATCTATACAGGTAGGATAAAAGATGCTATGTTTTTTTTTTTTTAAGATGCTATGTTTTAATATAGCAATTTGAATCCTCACTTTTTATTTTCTACTTTTACCTTCAATCCTTCCTAAAATCCTGGTAAAACAACTAGGGTTATTTATAAACAAACAAACAAATGCATTCTATGCTGGAAAACAGGGTAAACAGTAGAATTATCTTCTATCTTCTAGGAGGAAAAACTCTCAGTGGGGCAATGATGACATTCTGTAGGAAGGATAAACTTGGTTAGGCATCACTGTAACAGTCCCTTTCCCCAATAAGCTGAAGGAATAACCTTGACCACATGCATGTCAGAGACCTACAGTGATGAGCACAGTGTGTGAGTCCATCTGAACAGGGAATTGATGGCACACTCAAAATAGGAAAATTCAAGAACAGTATATTTACAAAAGGACTTACTATAAAGTGAGGACAGTGTTTAGGGAAACTAAAGGAATAATACAGCAACGCAGGGCCAATATGAGATAAGCTGTTTCTACCCCTAGTCTCAAATAAACCTGGGTGGGAGAGGTCTGAGAATGCTCAGTGTAAGGGAGATAACTGAGGATCAGAAACCAACTGTCAAGGGATAGTCAACCCTAGGTGGTCTCATGAACTGGAGAAATAAATACTCTAATTTTACACTTCTCCCTTCCTCCAGTCTCCTGCTTGCATTTTCCATTGATAGAACCCAGAAGGAAAGTAGGAGAAATAGAATTCTGTTTTCATAATTCATGCAGTTTCAGGGCAAAAAGTGGAGTAGACAGTGGTGATAGTGGATCTGGATGGCTAAATAGAAGATATTTTGCTAGAAAGAAAGAATTTAAAGTGAAGCTCTATAACTCAAGAGGTAGTATTTCTCACCCACGCAACATAATTTGAGAGAGAGAGCGAGAGAGAGAGAGAGGGAGGTGAGGTAATTTTTCTCCTAATTCCAATCAGTAATTAATGAGCTGTTCTCTTCAGTTTCGGGTTCAAGGAATTCAATCTCAGTACTAATATTGGTTCTATATCAATATTTGCCAGTATTTCAACAACATATTTTCTAGGATATCTACAATTTTTTATTTAGCAAAAGCATGGCACTTGGTGGTTATTTTTAAGGAAATAAACATAAAGGAGGGAAGTGGTATGGTGCTGTTATTTTCAGGTTTTCATAGACAATTTAGACCTTCTGGCACCCTAATAAATAGTAACTTACCAATAGGGTTACATTGGGGAGCATTCCAATCACTAATAAACAGGTAACAATTTAACACAGACAACAGTGGGTTTGCCCTGGAATGTAAGTGATTTTCACAAAACACTTTAGGAGAATGTCCTTGGAGAAGGAAGAGCTGGGGAGGCAAGCTTCAAGGTAGAAATATTCAGATAGGGACAAATAATGGTCTGTGAGAATTCCTCTATGTACCCTAGGGATGAAGCAACTGACTAGATAGCATTTGCTCCTAGTATGGAAGATTGTGGAATGCAGCTGAGGGGGGTGGACCAGCTAGAGCAACTGAATTCACGTATGGAAAGGTACCTTCAAGACTAGGAGAATAACCACTAAGGGGCAAACAGCTCAACAGCACACAGACTTTCCCCCATATTCTGGGAAATGCCTTTCAGTCCTTCTGGAACTACAGTTCTCATTTTACACAACTATCTAAAAATCCACAGCAGAAGGGGCTAGAAGATGTATCTGGCTACAGGGACATCAGTGGGGGAAAAGTCAGGTTGCTACTCACTAAAGTCCTAACTCTAGCATACTGGTGAGCAACAGCTTGTTTAGCAGTTGGTTCTCCTGCCTCTGTAGTATCCTCGTTCCTCGAGTTTATAACCTGATGACCATACTTCCCTTGGCCCACTAACAAATGAAGCTATAGAAAGTGTTTCCAGGGCAGGCCCCGTGGCTCAGCAGTTTAGTGTCGCCTGCAGCCCAGGGCGTGATCCTGGAGACCCGAGATCGAGTCCCACATTGGGCTCCCTGCAAGGAGGGAGCCTGCTTCTCCCTCTGCCTGTGTCTCTGTCTCTCTGTGTGTCTCTCATGAATAGATAAGTAAAATCTTTAAAAACAAAAACGTGTTTCCTTCTTTCATCTTTATGAGGACTGTATTATACAGATAGACACCTAAGCAATATATATAATAGGACAAAATTTTATATCTTCAAATTATAAAAATAAGCTGATAAATAGTTGATAGATGATAGAGGTTCAGAAATAAAAAAGGACCCTTCTGAGGAATGAGAACAAATAGTCAATTATCAAATTTCTTGATTCATGTTAAGGATATTTGATAGCACTTTTCATCCTTTGGAAAAAAATAATACTGGGAAAAATTGCTATTATACAAGATAAACAATTGCTAAACTACCAAAAGCAACACATAGATAGCAACAAACAGAGGATTTGGGGCTTTAAAGATGATCCTAATACAGAGATTTGATGGATTAGCCCAGTATTGCTCCCTGGAACTTAGAGGAAAAGGACAAATTAATGAAGTAGGTGACCAAAAATGATGTTTAATAATTTTAATCTGTCTACACTAGAAATAACATGAGCCTGGAATGGAGTAGAAAAGGAGAAACGATTGTTAAAGAGAGATTTAAAGCCAGTTTTCCTAAGCTAGAAAGATATATAACAGTTGTGTAAAGAATCTACCAAGTGCTGGGAAATTGATACAGAGACACACATAGACACAATTTCATGGTATTTCTGGTTAAATGTAGTTACAGAAATTAGTCTGTTCAATACTCAAGAATATTGGACAAATTCTATAAGCATTCAAGTTGGAGAGGAAAAGTTAGCCATAAGAAATAAAATCAATAGCAACATCATAGATTTATCTTCCCCAACACTAAATGTCAGAAGGGAGGAACATTTCTATTGAAGGATTTTGAATTTTGCGGGTAAAAAAATGACCTAAGAATTTTACTGTGAGGCAAATATTTGTGACAACATCATAAAGACGTTATTAAGCAGAAAGCATATCATGAATTTCTGTGTACCTATTCTGTCCTCCAGCCAATCTTAAAACTGTGGAAATAGGTAAGGGGTTAATATAGGAGAAATAACAGCACTACAGCCTCAAGATCCTTTGCAAATGATCATTTGTACGGTTATGAAACAATGTAATGAAAAAAAATAATTCCTCAAATGAAAATCTACACTGCAAAAAAAAAATCAATCTACAAAAATAATACCCTAGCTATTCCAATAAAATGTCTACTATAGGAAGGTTCAGAGGGATAGAAGTATTCCAAGTCTTTTTAATGGAAGAAGGGACAACAGGTAGGCAGGAAAATGGGTATCTAAATATATAGTTTAAAAATTTAGAGGCAACTGCTAGTAGAATGAAGATGGAATTATAAATGCATTTCAGAGAGAAAAGGGGAACAACAACAAATGAGAACTATTGTGAGATAAAGGGTTTGGGTTTTTGTTTTCTAAGGTTAGCAGAAGGAAGAAGCACATGTAAGAGAAAAACCAGGTTAAAAATATCACAGTGCATCAATTCAGATAGTTCTCTAGCAAAGGATAGTTATTTTCATGTTGTATCAAGAGTGAACTAAATGCTGTGTACCAGATATATACCCCAAATGAAATGACCTATAGAGTGTTAAAAGTATGATAATTTATAAAATTGTAATAGTCAAATATAAGCAGATAACAAAAAGTGTTGGTGATATTAATTTCAAGGGAGTTACTTTATATTGATAAATTATTATTCACAATATAAATGAATAAGTCATCTCTGTTAGATACAAAAATAAGTTTAAAAAAGTCACTTGAAAAACAGTTCTCCTTAGGTTTCTTGAACTTCTACATGTCTTTTGAGCAGAAATGGTAGTTCTTTTTTTCAGACTTATTTTGAAGGTTTTTTGTATAGCAAGCAGTCTTGGAAGATAGGGATGGTATTTAGTGTTCACTATAAATAATTCAGAGTCTCTAAGCCCAGGATTTCCACCCTGCAAAGGATCTCACTGCATGTGTATGTGTCATCCAGACTTTGTATCACCCCGGGGGAATTAGGGCAAAATACTGATATTTTGCCTGCTGCTCTTTCTGTGAACAATAAATTGTGCTTCATCTCTGACCCAGGAGTCTCATGTCTTCCTCTGTCCTCTATGAAATTCTGACAGGCAAATTTGTTAACTTGTAATTGGGTAGCATCTTGGACCCTTCATAGTTGTTGACCTAGATAACTTTAAAAATGAGAAAAAGAGAAGTGACTCAAGAGGTAGAAAATGTTTCTTTTCTCCTTCCAGGAGCACTGGGTGACTGATTGCAATTCTTCACCCTCTTGAATGAGGCAGGATTATGTGACATGCTTTGCCCAGTGGATAATGCTAGTACAATTGTCTTGTGTCACAATTGAGCATTGAAAGTACAAAGATTTCTAGTTCTATAGATAGTCTTCTAAGGAATAGAAAAAGAGTGAGTACTCCCCAATTCTTGAAGTCAAGACATCCTTGACATCAAAATTTGACAAGGACAGTTTGAGAAAGAGGCCGACTTCACAATGATTATAGATGCAAAAATCCTAAACAAAATATTAGCAAATAAAATTTTAAGCTATATTAAAAGATTAAAAAATGGCTTTTGCTAGATAGTCTTCATTTGCTTCTTCAGATCTGCCTTCCACCCTTCTCTGCTTTGCGCCCTGAGAGTCTGCTCTTTAGGCAGAGCATCAATGAATAACGTCCTCCAGTTGCATTCGGTCATTGGGAAGCATCAGCAGGCCATTGAGGTCTGAAAGACCGAGGTTGGGTGTTTATTCCCCTGCCTTCTCCAGGGGAATAAATGATATGCTTTCTGCTTCACGTAGATGTTTTTGATCTATTATTGTCAGTGACTGCATGTATCTGCCTAAGACCGTATGTCTGGTTGTATGGTCAGGCCTTCTACTCTGTAGCTCTCTTTGAATTCTGAGGTCATTCCTTCTCTTGTCTCCTTCAGCTTATGGGTGAATTGCTTTCTTTTATAGCCAGGTTCAAGGTGCTTCATTTTTTCATTTTGATTTCCTTAAACAGTGCCCTTTGCTTTGTAAACAACCCTTTTCTAAATACTTCTCAAATTAACCACTTTGAGTGTGCCTGATGGACCCTGACAAAAACAGTAATTGGTACCAGGAATGATCCGAGCAAACAGACTTTAAAATGGATACTAGGCTTGGGTTGCTCACATATTTGAAGAACATATGGATAACCTCCTTGCCAGGGGGAATTAGGACACTGGTAATATGCAGTATGTGGTAGCATCCTGATTGCTCAAAATATCACAAGTGGTGGCATAGAACGAGGTATATGTGGAGGATAAGCATAGTGAGATCAAATGGCTGAGCCAGTTAGTCACTTTGATGACACAGATTGTGTCATAGGATGTTATTTGTTACATCAGGAAGGGTTCCTAAGGAAAAGGATAAATTGAAAGCCTTGAAGGTCCAACAGGAGGCCCAGACAGAAATTCAGAAAACCTGGGATGCCTGGGTGGCTCAGTGGTTGGGCGTCTGCCTTCGGCTCAGGGCGTGACCCCAGGGTCCTGGGATCAAGTCCTGCATCGGGCTCCCTGCAGGGAGCCTGCTTCTCTCTCTGCCTCTCTCACATGCCTCTCATGTGTGTCTCATGAATAAATAAATAAAATCTTTTAAAAAAAAGAAATTCAGAAAACCTTTATGACAACTCTATAGAAATTACTTTTCTCCTGTGTTTACATGGCAGATGTGGCTGAGGATTAAGTCTGGAGCGTGTAAGGCTTAACTGATACTGTCAGTTAAGTGTGCACCCAGGCTAAATCTTATGCTAAGGTGAGGATGTGGTGGGGAAGAACAGCAAGGTAGGGTCTGGTAGGAGTTGGCCTATATACTGAAAGAGTTGTCAATTTTTATCAAGAGTCAGGGGGACATGTATTCTAAGACTATTAGGCCAAAAAGGACAAAACAAAAGATTGTATCAAGCCAAATTCATGTGCTTGCCTAGAATTCAGATTTAATCTGTTAGTTTGAGGCCCCGTGAATTGCTAGATATGTTAACTGAAGCCTGGACTCAAAAGTGACGTTTATCAATGAGCTCAAAATCCAAGAACTTCCCTAGAAAACATTACTCAGGAAAATGGATTGAGGTGGAAGGGATATTATATATGACTTTCTCAGATACCTCTTGGAGGTGGCAGTGTTCCACAAGAGGATCTTCACCAAGGCATTAAGAAATGCAATCATGACTGGATTATCAGCATCCTTGAAAAGTTCTTGGTGGTGGTTCCCTACAGGCTGGAGATGACAGAGGGCATGCTGTAATGGAATTTGATAACCCGATTTGATAGAAATAATGTGATCCCGAATGCTAAGAGCCAAGGGGTGAAGTTTAACCATTAGAGAAAAAGAGAGCAGAGTTATAATAAAAATCCCTAGGAGCCAAGTGATTTGACCCTGCAGGGATTTAGAACAACGATTAAATGATAATCAGATCCACGGGAATGAAATAGCTGTATTCACTTCCTAGGGCTCCTATAACAAATTACAACAAACTGGGTGGCTTAAAACAACAAGTCATAAAGTTGAATGTACCCAGCATCATTCCATTGTAAAGTAGAAATTGTACATCCAAGAATAGCCTCCCAGGTTTGGAAGTTACAAGTAAACCACATGAAGTAGATACTTCAGACTCCCATCGTATAGGATCCTATTGCTTTCCCACTTACCCCTCCACAAACAACTATGGACTCATGGAGAGTTCCCCAAGGTCACTTAAATGGAAGAAAAGAAAAGATCTGGTTTACAGAAGGATCCATACACCATAGTGTCAATTTCAGTTGATGGTCTGGTTTAGGGAAAGGCCTGTCCATATGCTTCCACTGTGTTACAGCTCCACTTGGAAGGCCAAGGAAGACACTGATAAGGAATTCTCTCAGAGGGAAGAATTTCACGTGGTGCATCTCATTATCCACTTTTCATGCAATGGGACATAGCTGTTGGTATGGATCTATGGAGATCCATGGGCACTGCCTAAGGTTAATCTACTGGAAGGAGACTTAGAATAATATTTAAAAATCGGTGATAAGGACTTTGGGGGAGATGTGTGTGGGTAAGCCTATCCTATTTAGAGCATTCCAGATGGCATCCACTGCAGAGGATTCTGTCAAAAATCAAGTGTTCAAGGTTATTCTCCTGTGTATCTCAATAAACTTCTTTTATTAGATTTTTGGTGTTTGCTCAATGGATTCATTTACAAACTAACCTCAATAGTACAGATGGAGGGGATCCCTGGGTGGCGCAGCAGTTTAGCGCCTGCCTTTGGCCCAGGGCGCGATCCTGGAGACCCGGGAACGAGTCCCACATCGGGCTCCCGGTGCATGGAGCCTGCTTCTCCCTCTGCCTGTGTCTCTGCCTCTCTCTCTCTCTCTCTGTGACTATCATAAATAAATAAATAAATAAAAATTTAAAAAAATAGTATGGATGGAACTTATCTATGGGTTTAACAACAGAGCTTCACCAAGGCTCTTTTGGCTATCATCATAGCCGGGTGTCTAATTTACCAACAACAGAGGACACTAATTAGCCACAAACTGATAATACTCCCCCAGGGAAATCAACTGGCGATCTGATGGATAGTTGAGTGTATTTGATTTTTTTGTTGTTGTTGTTATCAGGGAGAGGGCATTCTCATGAATATAGATATTTAAAATGCATATGGATTTGTCTTCCCTGCTTAGAATATTTCTGTCCACACAATCATTCATGGACCTACTTATCACCGTGGTGTCATGTTTTACATTACCTTCAACCAAGAACTCACTTCACAGAGGAGGAAGTGAAGCCTTGTGTTCATGTTCACAGAGTTCACTGGTCTTACCATGTCTTTACTACCTAGAAATGTCTGGCTTGTTATAATTCTAGAATGACCCACTGATAGGTCAGTTATGGCATCATCTGAGTGACAGGACCCTGAGTATTGGAGTATTGGAGTGCTGTCTTACAGGTTATGGTATACGCCTTAGATCATTGGTCAGTATGTGTTGTCTCCTTCACAGGCAGAATGCATAGACTGGAGAAAAATGGGCAGAGCTGACTAGCGGGTGTTGCTGTCTCCTATCCTAAAAATACATACATAGACCTGGGAATAAAAGGATAAAGCTGAATGTGGCCCCTTTCATTATTATGCCACATAATCTACATAAACTTATTACTTTTCTTCCCTTCGACCTTGGACTCGATAGATTTGTAGGTCTTAATGCACAAAGAAGAAATTCCTCCAGGGAAAACAGTAATGTCACCATTAAATTAGAATTTGAGACTCATCATGCAATTCTTTAGAGAGCACAAATTGTCCAGTAAGTGTGTCTAAGTGAACAGGTCATAATTTCTATCTTTTACAAGTTGAGAGTTACCAATACCTGGTTGAGAAAGAACATTTTGACTTCTGTTTTAAGTTTATTTTATTATCATCAGATCTCACAAAAGAGGGACGCCTGGGTGGCTCAGCGGTTGAGCACCTGCCTTTGGACCAGGGTGTGATCCTGGAGTCCCAGGATCGAGTCCCACAACAGGCTCCCTGCATGGAGCCTGCTTCTCCCTCTGCCTGTGTTCTGCCTCTCTCTCTCTCTCTGTGTCTCTCATGAATAAATAAATAAAATCTTAAAAAAAAATCTCACAAAATACCCTAGCAATTCCAATGATATTCTAGATAGTATGCAATGTGCCTTGTTAGAGGCCAATGGGCATTTTAAGACATCATTCTGCACTCTCAAAACTCACACACAAAATTTTATAGAACAGTAATATATATTTAGAGGTGAGACTTCCAGAGGGAGAACTGAAAAGGTTTAGCCAAAAGAGTAATATACTGGATGTTCTTTGCTTGAGAAGAAGGTATATCCTGTAGGATGATGTAGTCTGTAGATGTCCATTATATGCAGCTAATTGGTGGTAGCGTTGAGCTCAACTGTGTCCTTACTGACTTTCTGGCTGCTGGGATCTGTACATTTCCGACAGAGGTATGTTGAAGTCCCCAGTGATAACAAAATAGTCCTAATTCCTCCCTTCCATCCCTTGTATCATTGTTGTCATTCATTCCACTCACATATATAAGCATATATATGATATATACAAACACACACGAATGTATTGTTGCTATTATTTTGAACAAAATGTTATGTTAGATCAATTAGGAATACTGTTCCAGTAGGTTGTGCTTCTCTATTTGCCTGTCATTCTCTCCAGTGTTAGGGGCAGGGGTTTGTCCTGTGACCTTACTTCTATTATAGATCTAAGAAGCATTGTTGATTTTTCAATTAGCTCAGCTTTTTATTTGTTAGGGCAGAGTGGGGACTTCTAAGCCTTCACATGCTGTACCAGAAGCCCCTGGATGCTCTTGGCTTGGAAAGACTTCTTATAATCCTTTTACAAACGTAAATTTAATGCACTGCAGATTTTAAAAAACATTTCTTATATTACACATCTAATACACATGAAATAAGTAAAAGTCAATTTAAAAAAATATCCCATTAAGAGTGTTACTGGCTGTGGTCTTTTCATAGATGGCTTTTATGATATTGAGGAATGTTCCCTCCATCCCTACACTGTGGAAAGTTTTAATCAGGAATGGAGGCTGTGTTTTGTCAAATGCTTATTCTGCATCAGTTGAGAGGATCATATGGTTCTTGTCTTTTATTGATGTGATCACATTGATTGATTTGTGAATGTTGAACCACCCCTGTATCCCAGGAAAAAAAATCCCACTTGGTCGTGGTGAATAATCCTCTTAACACACTGTTGGGTCCTATTGGCTAGTGTCTTGGTGAGTATTTTGGCATTCATGTTCATCAGAGATATTGGTCTGTAATTCTCCTTTTTGATGGAGACTTTGTCTGGTTTGGGGATCAAGGTAACGTTGGCCTCATAGAATGAGTTTGAAAGTTTTCCTTCCATTCCTATTTTTTGAAACAGTAGAATAGGTGTTATTTATTCTTTAAATGTTTGGTATAATTCCCCTGGGAAGACATCTGGCCATGGACTCTGGTTTCTTGGGAGAGTTTTGATTACTGCTTCAATTTCCTTGCTAGTTATTGGTCTGTTCAGGTTTTCTATTTCTTCCTGTTTCAGTTTTGGTAGTTTATAAGTTTCCAGAAATGCATCTATTTCTTCCAGATTGCCTAACTTATTGGCATAGTTGCTCATAATATGTTCTTAAAATCATTTGTATTTTCTTGGTGTTGGTCATTATTTTTTCTCTTTTATTCATGATTTTATTACTTTGGGTTTTTTTTTTTTTTCTTTTGGCTAAGTCTTCTGACTAGGGGTTTATCTATCTTACTAACTCTTTCAAAGAACCAACTCCTAGTTTCATTGATCTATTCTGCTGTTCTTGTGGTTTCTAATTCATTGATTTCTGTTCTATTATTTCTTTTCTGCTTGGTTTAGGCTTTATTTGCTGTTCTTTTTCCAGCGCCTTTAGGTGTAAGTTTAGCTCATGTATTTGAGATTTTTTTCCAAGGCTTGTATTGAAATGTACTTCCCTCTTAGGACCACCTTTGCTGTATCCCAAAGATTTTGAACAGTTGTGCTTTCATTTTCATTAGTTTGCATGAATCTTTTTAATTCTTTAATTTCCTGTTGACCCATTCATTCTTTAGTAGGGTACTCTTTAACCTCCATGTGTTTGAGTTTCTTCCAAGTTTCCTCTTATGATTTAGTTTAAGTTTTAAAGCATTGTGGTCTGAAAATATGCAGGGGACAATACCAATATTTTGGTATCATTGAGACTTGATTTGTGACTCAGTGTGTGATCTATCCTGGAGAAAGTTCCATGTGCAGTCAAGAATCATGTGTATTCTGTTGTTTTAGGATGGATTATCCTGTAAAGTCCATCTGGTCCAGTGTGTCATTCAAAGCCTTCGTTTCTTTATTGATGTGCTTAGATGATCTGTCCATTGCTATAAGTGGGGTGTTGGAGTCCACTACTATTAATCTATCATCTATTTGTTTCTTTACTTTGGTTATTAATTGGTTGATATAATTAATTGGCTGCTCCCAAATTAGTAGCATAAATATATATAATTGTTAGATCTTCTTGTTGGATAGTATGACATAGTGTCCTTCTTCATCTCTTACTTTGGTTTAAAATCTAATTTGTCAGGAACACGACAGGGATGCCCATTCTCACCACTTTTGCTCAACATAGTACTAGATGACCCAGCCTCAGCAGCCAGACAACAGAAAGAAACAAAAGGCCTTCAAATTGGCAAAGAAGAAGTCAAATTCTCACTCTCTGTAGGTGACATGAAACTGTACATGGAAAACCCAAAAGATTCCACCACAAAATTGCTATAACTCATACAACAATTCAGCAATGTGGCAGGATACAAAATCAATGCACAGAAATCAGCTGCATTGCTATACACTGACAATGAGGCTGAAGAAAGAGAAATTAAGGAGTCAATCCCATTTACAACTGCATCCAAAACCATGAGATATCCAGGAATAAACCTAACCAAAGAGGTAAAGGATCTAACTCTAAAAACCACAGAACACTTCTGAAAGAAACTGAGGAAGATACAAAAAGATGGAAAAAGATTCCATGCTCATGGATTGGAAAAGTAAATCTTGATATTTGTAAATGATGTATCAGATAAAGGGCTAGTATCCAAGATCTAAAAAGAATTTATTAAACTCAACACCAAGAAACAAATAATCCAGTCAAGAAATGGGCAGAAGAGAGATGCCTGGGTGGCTCAGTGGTTGAGTGTCTGCCTTTGGCTCAGGGCGTGATCCCAGTTCAGGGATCAAGTCTCGCATCAGGATCCCTGTGAGGAGGCTGCTTCTCCCTCTGCCTGTGTCTCTGCCTTTCTCTGTGTCTCTCATGAATAGATAAATAAAATCTTAAAAAAAAAGAAATGGGCAGAAGATATGAGCAGACATTTCTGCAAAGACACACAAATGGCCAACAGACACATGAAAAAATGCTCCACATCCCTTGCCATCAGGGAAATACAAATCAAAACCACAATGAGATCCCACCTCACACCAGTGAGAATGGCTAAAATTAACAACACAGGAAACAACAAATGTCAGAGAGGATGTGGAGAAGGGGGAACCCTCTTGCAATGTTGGTGGGAATGCAAACTGGTGCAACTACTGTGGAGAACAGTATAGAGGGTCCTCAAGACGTTAGAAATAGAGCTACCCTATGACCCAGCAATTGCGCTACTAGATATTTATCCCAAAGATACAGATGTAGTGAAACGCCGGGACACCTGCACCCCAATGTTCACAGCAGCAATGTTCACAGTAGCCAAACTGTGGGAGGAGCCACGATGTCCTTCCACAGATGATGGGTAAAGAAGATGTGGTCTATAGATACAATGGAATATTACTCAGCCATCAAAAAAGATGAATACCCACCATTTACTTTGATGTGGATGGAACTGGAGGGTATTATGCTGAGTGAAGTAAGTCGATAGGAGAAGGACAATTATCATATGGTTTCACTAATTTGTGGAATATAAGAAATAGTACAGAAGACCATAAAGGAAGGAGGGGGACTGAATGGGAAAAAATCAGAGAAGGAGACAAACCAGGAGAGACTCTTGGGACACCTGGGTGACTCAGTGGTTGAGTGTCTTCCTTCAGCTCAGGGTGTGGTCCTGGGGTCCCAGGATTGAGTCCCGCATCAGGCTCCCTATGAGAAGCCTGCTTCTCCCTCTGCCTGTGTCTCTGCCTCTCTTTCTGTGTCTCTCATTAAAAAAATAAATAAATTCTTAAAAAAAACAAACAAACATGAGAGACTCTTAACTCTGGGAAACAAATACAGGGTCGCTGAAGGGGAGGTAGGTGCGGGATGGGGTAACTGGGTGATGGGCAGTTAGAGGGCATGTGATGTGAAGAAGACTGAGTGTTATACACAACTGATGAATTATTGAAAACTACGTCTGAAGCTAATGAAGTACTTTATGTTGGTTCATTGACTTTATGTAAGAAAAATTTAAAAAACAAAAATCATATACTTTTACTATAGTCTACATGAATATTATGCATTTATGTGATCAGGAAAGGAAAATATATACTAAATTATGAACCTCAAATATAAACAGTTGGTGACAACGACAGTGTCTACTTTCCATAGCATTTTATGGGCAGCTGTTGCAAGATGTTTGTGAAATCTGAACTGGATTTGAACTTCTCCTTTCCCACATACAATGTAGAATTAAATCATGATCTCAGCAAATATATGCTAAAAGTGATCTCAGATTCTAGAGACCTGATCTATTTGTAGTGTGTCAAAAATGAAATTGAGAACTTATCAAAAACTGAACTGAGCACTGTTTAATCATTGCTGATTCAAGTGACCTGGTGTGAAGATAAGTGTAGGGTTACAGAAGCAAATTGATACTGAACAGAGTATAAAAGGTTTGTACAGGTCAGAAGTCTATGTTTTTCTGACTGCAATAACATAATATACTAGAGTTTAACATTTCATGCTAGTATTGGGTCTGTGAATTGAATCAGGTGCAAGAACCAGTAATGAAAGAAGGAGACTGGATAATTTTTTCCTAATAGCTCTCTAGATTGTTATCTGCACTTACGGACATGCATTTTCACATGCTGGATATTCCCCTTGTTTTGTTTTTTCTACCTTCTCTCCCATGCCTCTATTTGTTCTAATCTTATTTTATTTGTTGGCCAGACCAACTGTACTTCATTCATACTTCTTTACTCATATATTCAACACATATTTCTCAAGTTTAATATGGACTAGTTATTATACCTTGGGGCCACAATATTAAGTAAAATACCATCCATGCTCTAGAGGAATCCATGTAGATAAATAGACAAATAATTGGCAATCTTGCTATGCTTCTTCATCTATAAAGTTGGCAATACTTCAGCTTCAGGACTGTTAAAAATTAGGCTGTATCTGTAAAATATATGGGAACAGAAAATATTAAATATTTGTTAAATGAAGGATTAAAGTTTGCTTCCTATAAGTGTTTTTCAAGACAGTGTAATTTTTTCTTTTATGATTTCATATGCAATATGTTTTTGGGGGACACGCAGAATTAGGCCTGCCCTTTAATGACTGTTTTTTTTTTTTTTTTGTGGCTTACAGTCTTGTTAACTATAAAATAGTGATATGGCTCTCTGGGAATTTGCCCAACAGCCAGTGTATGCTAATTTGATCCATGAGGCATCCCTTATTTTTACGGTTTCCTTTTATTCAAAAGAGACAGAATTCTGCTTCCTTTTTCTTTTTTTTTTTTAATTAAGATTTTATTTATCTATTCATGAGAGAGAGAGAGAGAGAGGCAGAGGCAGAGGGAGAGGCAGGCTCCCTGCAGGGCGCCCGATGTGGGACTCGATCCCTGGACCTCAGGGTCACACCCTGAGCCTAAGGCAGACGCTCAACCACTGAGCCCCCCAGAAGCCCCAGGATTCTGCTTTCTAGAGGTGAATGTTCCAGGTCTATAAAATGTGAACTACTGTGATACTTGGCAGCTATGAGCTTCACACATGTTATGAACGCGCTATGGCACTTCCTCAGAAAAAGCCCATTTTCCCAAGGGCTTTACCTGCAAATTGTTTGCTGGGTTCTCTCCTCCCCTGGGGTTGTTGGCTCCTTACTCATGCTTGTGTTCGGCACCGTCCAGTGGTCTTCCTAACCTGCGTTTATCTTTCCTGAATTAGAAGCAGCTAGGCAATCTTAGGAAGACAACAACCCACCAATTCTCTCTTATCTAATTTGTAGAACCAGGAATTCTCCCAAACTTTTGTAGGAGACTGCTTTGGCTTTGATACAAAGAACCGTATATGGTCTTAAATTTTTTAGGCTTTGTAATTTGCAAATATCCTCTTAATGTAAAAGGTTTTAAAATATCTGTTATTAGAATAAAAAATATTATATATTGTTATAGCTCTATTTTCCTTACCTATGTTTAAGTTGATATGAATAAAACCAACTGGAGTTGGCCTCACATTGTAAGAAACCATTTAATTTGTATTATGCACAGCAAGTAGCAGAAAAGACTCTTGAGTTGAAAAAAAATTTTTAAGTTGCTTTTGAAAAAATAAAGAATTCTTATCTGCTAAACAAAAACCCCAGCTGATTTATAGTAACAATATATTTTTGTAATTGTTTTCTTTGGAGAAAACTCCAGAGATGTTAACTATTTTGGAATGAACTTAATGTCTGCTGTTTTTTCCAGCTTTTAAATTACATTATTATTTGACTAAACTTATCTTGATCTGCCTTTTAAACCATCTTTTAAATAAATAAATAAATAAATAAATAAATAAATAAATAAATAAATAAATAAAATAAACCATCTTTTCCTTGTAAATACCTGTTAAGGAAAAATTTACTGTGTAGGCCAAAATGTCACAATGTTGGTCAGGCTCCCTCCAGGTATGCAAGTATGGAAAAAGAAAGCAGCCATGAGTATTTGATAAATCATACCAATACTTTGTTTTAAAAACATCAATATGCTAATAAAATGCTATGATAAATAGCAAAAATGGTGATGTTATTCTCTTAATAAAATCCATATTACACAAGACATAAATTTGACAACCTATGGCTCATAAAAAGAATCTTAAGTCCCCAAATATACCTGTAGTTGCAATTTTTATTTGCCATGATTGAAGTGTACATAAATAATTTATTTTTATTGCATCATTTTATTGTTGAGGTAAAATTTGTAAACCGTGAAATCCATAGACCTTGTATGTATAATTTAACGGGTTTTGAAAAATGTGTATACCTATATAACCAATAATGTTAGAGAACATTTACATTACCTCTGAAAGTAGTTTTGTGGTCCCATATGGTCAGTTCCTACAGTTTATGGTCATAGACAATCACCACTCTGACTTGAGTCATCAAAGTTTTATGAAGAACTCTTGTACCTGGCTTCTTTTTTGCAATATAATATTTTCAAGATTCACTGATGTTGTTCAATTCATCAGCAATTTGTTAATATTAATTATTGAATGGCATTTTATCTGGTTTATTGCCAGGTTTGGGGGGCTAGTATAAATAAACCACCATGAACTTTCTTTTACCAAGCCATTTTCTGGATATATACTTTCATTTCTATTGAGCAAATACCTAGAATTGAAATTGTTGGGTCATAGGGTAGGTGTATCTGCAACTTTAGCACAAACTGCTCAAAGGTTTTCCATAATTGGTTATATTATTTTGCATTCCTACCAACAATGTATAAGAACTGTATTTTCTCTGAATCCTCACTAGCAGTTGGTGGTGTAGGTCTTTTTGTCATCTTAATGGATGTGAAATGGCATCTTATTGTAGTTTTAATTTTCATTATCCTGTTGACTAATAAAGAACAATTTTGCATGTTTTTATTGTGTCATTCTTATACATTCTGTTTGAGTGTGTTTCTTCAAGTGCTTCACCCATTTTTTTAATTGAATTTCTTTTCTTGTTATTTAGTTGTGTTCTTTATACATTCTGGATACAAGTCCTTTGTCAGATACATACATGGTGGATATTTTCTTCAGGTCTATGGCTCTCTTTAATTCAATTAATTGTGTCCTTTCATGAATAACAGTTTTTACTATGAAATTATGAAAATCCAATTGATCAGTTATTTCTTTGGTGGTCAGTGGTTTTGTGTCCTAAAAATAGTTTGCCGTCCCTAACATCTATCATATATTGTTTCTTTCTATTTGCTTTGAATTTTAGCTTTATATTTAGATCCTTGATTTACCTGAATTAATTTCTGCATATTAAGTGAGATTGGGATTGATTAAAGTTTTTTAAAATTATGAATATCTATTGTGCTAGCACCATTTGTTGAAAGGAATTTCCTTTCTCCTTTCTTTTATTCATACTTTCATTGGTTTTTCTGTATCCTTTGCTATCTACTTCATTGATATCTGCTCTTACTTTTATTAATTATTGTTTCTATTTCTTTTGGGTTAATATGCTTGTCTTTCCCAATTTCTTCAAGTGGAAATGTAGACAATCGATTTGAAACCTTTTTCTCATATAAGCATTTATTTCATGCTGTAAGTTTCCCTCCAAGCAACGCTTTAGCTATAATTCAAGAAATCTAATGTTGTATTTTCAGCATCAATTTATTTTATAAAAATGCAAAATAGTCAAATACTATTCTTTGAATAAGTTATTTTCCAAGGTAAATATTCAGTCGCATATTTGTTTGTTTTTTTAGATATTTGATCTGTGACTTGTTATATTCACATATAATCTAATGGCACATTTCAGAGAAGAAAAGTATGAGGCAAGTCTCTATTCATATGCAATTATATACATAAATGCATAATTTGACTTCGGGCATAAAAATGATTTCCTTTAGAATAATATATGAGTATATTACATCAACTGAATTTATTAGATTTTTTTAAACAATTCAATATAAGAAGTAAGAGTATTCAAAGTGAAATTTTTTTAGTAGTTTACTCATCTATAAAATCCAAATGATGAATATTCTCAACTTTTAATATCAAATCACTAAAATTGCATCTTTTATTTCTCTCCTTCTCTCTTATTTTGTTCTCTGAATGTTCTGGTGATGCATTATGAGGGAGGCTAAATATGCCTCAGAAAAGTTCACCTTTTTTGAAAAAGATTGACTATATCCCCAGGAAGGAGTACTAGTCAAGAAACAAAATAATGCATTCTGTGCAATGGTCTGTATTTTTATTTGCCAGTATTGCTCAGAGTAATGTAGCCACATTTCACCTCTCCAGAGCAGAAATGCCAAATAGCATTTCTGACTTCAATATTTATTACCCACAATATATTTGTCTCATATACATGCACCTTATCTAAGAGTAATGTGGCTAAGCCCGTAGGTTGAACAGGAAATCAAACTTACAGTTTTATAGGGTGTCCATATATGTTTTTTAGGCTAGAATGTATACATATACCACAGTTAAGGAATTAGAAGGTGTTATAGAAAGGTACTGAGATACATTGAAAGAGACTTGGGTTTTCATCTTGATGCTGCATTTGTGTATGTATTTGGTTTTGGATGAGTAAACTATCTCTCCATCTTTGCAATGAACCATTCTGGCCCCATAAATCTCTATGCTGCCTTCCATCTCCAGAATTTTAGGTCTGTGATACATACAAAACCATATCAGAATTTGGATAGGCTTAGCAGAAAGGTAACATCTGAAATATTTTGTTTTTTTTTTTTATTTTTATTTATTTATTTATTTATTTATTTATTTATTTATTTATTTATTTATTTTTAATTTATTTATGATAGTCACAGAGAGAGAGAGAGAGGCAGAGACATAGGCAGAGGGAGAAGCAGGCTCCATGCACCGGGAGCCTGACGTGGGATTCGATCCCGGGTCTCCAGGATCGCACCCTGGGCCAAAGGCAGGCGCCAAACCGCTGCGCCACCCAGGGATCCCACATCTGAAATATTTTGTTAGTGTTCTTCAGCAGTGGTTGCTAATCCCCTTCCCAAACAGCATCAAGGGAAATTGCTGTTCATAATCATTTCAGTGAATGCGTTATGGGGTTTATGGAAGAAAGGCATACAAGAGATTTGGATCTCATATATCTGGATATTTGGTTTCCCAGGAGCTTCATACTGTCAAACTAGCCTACACTTGCCTTGTGCTAAGATTTGTTAGTCATTATAATCATTTGGTTTCCAAATTCAGAGATTAATAAGACTTCTCAAGTGATTATCAACTATATTTTTTTCATATAGACTTTTAAAGACTTTTTTCACTTTTAACCCAAAAGGCCAAGAGAAGTTTCTGAAAATTAAATAAATACTATTGATTTCAAAAGACCTTTGACAATACAATGTTTTGGTTAATAATGCTTTTTATTATATTACATACTATAAATATACTCTTTTCAAAATGTGAGACTACAGATTATAGATTTACCTCACTCAGTTGTGATGGCTACGAAAATATGCAACTGCCTTGCTGTGGGGAGCACCACGGACTGGCAGCTCCAGTTGCTCTTCAGATTTACCACTGAGTTTGCATTGAGGTGTGCTTTCCTTGGGCAGCTCCCCACTAATGGTGCCAGCCCATTCCTGTGAATACGGGGTTCCTCTAACGCACAAGTTGGGCCTCTATGTTCTCTGAACTGCATTGCACTGAGGTTCTTCCTTCCTCTTCTCCTTTCCAAGGTGTCAGGACTACCTTGTGTTCTGAAGGCTATACTGACAGTTCCTGCTCCTTCTACTGTTTTTCTCTAAAAGGTTTCCTTCCCCCCCCCCGCCCAATAAATGTCTTGCATGTTTAATCTTGTCTTGGCAAGAACATCTTGAAGGAACGGAAGTGACATAAATTTTTGTATAAGTCAGCCCTCTAGTATAATCAACAAAGCCAATCCTCAGAGTCAATACAATCAGCCAAATTAGACTTCATTTTTGTTGGAAAGCATGGCTCTCTTTTCCAATTTACATGAACATGGTAATATGAATTTTCAGAATATAAGATAAACTATGGACTATACCTCATAAAAGATTACTGAAAGTGGTCAATTCAAGATTAAAATTATATAAAAACTAATATAATTAATACTAATGTAACTAATGTAATAAAGCTTTTGGAAGATTATAAAAGCAATAATAAATTTATATATTATTACGCATTACTTAATTTTAATAATGCATTATATGAATAGCTAATATTATAATTTATTTATGATGCAGAGGATGCTAATGTGCATAGCATTCCTTGAGTAAATCAGTATACATGCATAAGTAGACTATGATATTAAGCTTTAAGAAAAAATTTAAAAAGAATGTGAAGTCAGAAATAATTCCAGTAATTTTTTAAAATAGTAAGATTAAGTTTTTCCTATGTATTAACAAAAGAAAGAACCATATACTGCTAAAAACGGATTGATCCAGCAGCTACTATTTTTATTGTTTTGTATTACTAATAGAATATGATAAATATTACATAATTTATAAAATAAACTAAATGAATGTACTTGAAGATTTAATTACATATACAAATAATATAAATACATATGTGAAAATGTATATTTTCATCATATAATTTGACAAAATATATACATATACAAATGTACATGCAATACACAAAATACACATACAAAATATGTATACATGAAATGTATATACATTTCATCATATAATTTGACAAGATAGGTTCTTAATTATATTGCCTTCTGTGTAATTATACCAAGTTTAAATGGTATCACATTAAATTTGCATCTGTAGGTTTTATTTGTTATAATTAGAGGGTACAGTACTTGTTCTTTGGTTGTTTGGAGGTACCTTTCATTCCTCCTAATCACTCATTCTGTGGATGAATATTGAGAGAAATGGAAAGAAATGTTCATGCTTATATAAAAAATAATCCATATTCAGCCTTTGTTTTCTTTCATATGACCTATTTGCTTTGCTTATATATTCTTTAGTAATTAAGTCTTTAATAATAATTTAAGAATGCCATGATTAAAGTTTATAAAGAAAAATCATCATTCTAATTAACCATGTTCTACAACATACTTGATTTTGTATTATCCTGACAAGTACCAAAATACCCAATTTCTCCATATTTGCCTACAATTAATATAAGACACAGGAAGACAGGACACTTTAAGGTAAATCTGATGTGCTTTGATTACTCATTAAATGAGGTTCCCCAATAACATTATTTGTAATTGCCCCATAGTTTGTTGCCTTGGAAGTTGTTATCCTTTGGAACAATGTACCATAGAGAGATTCCTAATGGCCAAGGGTATGATTTATGGTGGGAAGTGGGATATTGTGAAGAAGGAGATGAAAAATAGAATCGACTTGATGTTAAGAATGCAACTGCATGTTGGGAGTATGAGAAATTAATTCCTTCAAAACTTGGTTTCCTTACACCCCTTAAAAATCCTCGTGTGCCTCTCTCATCCCAAGGCTGTGCATTCTTCAGGCTGAAGATTGCTGACTTTGCATTCCTTTCGCAAGTATTGCTGGCCCTTAACTCTTCTTGTATAAAAATTCTGGAGCTATCACTGGCCTAATTGCTGTAAACATTTGAGCCTGTAAATCCATAGTGCAGTCAGAGGAGGCAGGAGGAAAAAAAGAGAAAAAAAATTAGGAGGAAACAAGAAAAAGGAAAGATACAAATCTCTATAGAGGGAAAGAGATCATACACACATACACACAAGGATGAAGAGGGTGCATCAACTAAGAAAATAGATATGATGGTAGTTTTTAAAAGTATTTGGTTAAGGGGGTCCTAGGTGACTCCATTGGCTAAGCATCTGACTCTTAATTTCAGCTCAGGTCATGATCCCAGGGTCATGAGATAAACCCCATGTTGGGCTCTGCATTGGACTTTGTGCTGGGCTTGAAGCTTGCTTAAGATTCTCTCTCTCCTCTAAAAAATAAAATAAGTACTTGGTTAAGATAACAGTTTTGCATTTTTTAAAAGATATTTATTTGTTAAGAGAGAGCAAGGGAAGAGGCAGAAGGACAGAGAAAGAGAATCTCAAGCAGACTCCATGCTGATTGCAGACCCAACCCAGGTCTTGATCTCACAACCCTGAGATCATGACCTGAGCTGAAGTCAAGAGTGGGATGCTTAACCAACTGCCACCGAGGTGCCCCTGAGATAACTCTTTTATATTTTGGTGTAAATATTAGGGTGAGTTATAACTTCTCTTTGAAATATCCATTGATTCAGTTGTTTCCAAAGAGAGGTTTCATTGGAATTCACAAAGGAAGTTTAAAAAATGGAGTCCAATCCTTTTCTAGACGTAGTGAAACAGAATTTCTGGGATAGAATTCAGGAGGCACTTGAATGTCCGATTTGTATGTATTATTATATCATCACAGGACACCTTCCAGGTCCAGGAAATAGGAAACACCATGTAGGGACACTGAGGGAAGATGACAAAGAAGAGGAAAAAAAAATTTTTTTTAATCCCCAGGAGTTAGAAAATGAATAAATAATAGAACTTGTGTTTGGGGGCATATTTTAGAAGAAGAAACCAAGAAGAGGACTCAAGAAGGGACCAAGGCCTCCCCCGATTTCTGATTTTTGAGGAACAGAGAAGAGAAAGGCTGAATGTGTATGCTAGGGTGCTGGAATGAGGGGGTGAGCAGGGAACAGTGCACAAGGGTCTGGAAGCATAGTAGTCAAAATCAGGAGGAAAGTGTGAGATAAGCTGTGCTAACAGCAGATTTTGTCCATTTCATAAACAGGCCCCAACCTAGGTGGCTCTCAAGAGTCTACGTCTCATCTTTCTAAGTCTCAGTGTAGAGAGGTCACCTGGATCCAGCCCTCCCTTTTTCCCACCTAAAGTCACTGCTTCTCATATTTTTCTCCATTCTATCCACCTCTCACTCCCAGATACCACCTATCTTCTCATAATTTTCCTTCTCTCTTTTCAGACTTCTTCCCAGTTTTAATCCCCATCCATGTCTGTCTGCTAAGCTTTCTATTTGCATGATGAGTCTTGTTTTTTTCATAATCTACAAAGATCCCTTAATTGGAGAATGCATTTCTCACTGGGAAGAGCATTGGCAATAAGCACTGAGATAAGCGAGCAAGTACATTTTCCCGTTTATCACTCTAAAAAATAGAAGTAATCAATACCTGAGTGAATATAGATTCCGAAATACTTTCACTAATGAAACTCTGACACCTTCACTTCTTAACCTCTACCACAATCTACAAGTGCTGGGAAATTCCTGTTATTTAGCCAACTTCTCTCATGTCACAGACCAGGCCTATCCCCACTGTTCCACTATAAATGAGGATGGAAAATATTTGTACCTTTTTTTTTTTTGGTATAATAACCTCTCATTTGATACCTAGAAATTGCAGTTAACTTTTTCCTTAGATGTTTATTATTTCTACAGATTCTAGCATAAATTTTGAAATTTCTTCACAAAGGGTCATGCCACCCCATACTCCTTTAACTCCAGCTTTACTGTCTACATGGGAAGTGCCACACAGCAGTTTTCCCCAAGGCCATTCTTGATTTCAGGTGACAAAACACAGGCTACCTGCTGTGGGTATATTGACTCACACCTGTTACTTCTTCGTGAATCCAGGTCTGCAATTGCTTCCTCAGTAAGTCTCCCTCTTCGGAAACTAAACGTTCAGAAAAGATACCTAAATTGATCTGAGGCTGTTTGCCTCAGCACAAGTGATTTCTCAAAGCTTTATGCCACTATTCTTCATTCCAGTTATTAAAATTCATAGCAGCAAACTCTGTGAACATTGGATCCATGTGGGTTGGAGGTAAATTTAGGCCTTAATAGAGGATGTCACTCACAAGGCAAGATAATTTAAAGATGGTCTCTTTGCATTTGAATTTTAAAGTACTACAGCAGGAAGAAAGAAATGTTGCCAGTGTAAATTTATGTATAGATATGGCGTCTGAAAAGTATCTTTAGAATCAACATATGGATCCCAGAGATCCTATAATAAGCTTGGATAAGGAAAGATCACTTATTTTTATCTCAGTTTATTTTTAAAGATGATTTTATACATTTTAATATACCCAGGAGCCAAAACTACATTTCCACAGGAGAAAGACATGTTTGGTGATCCAAAAACTTGAAGCCAAGTACCTGCCCCCAAAAGTTATACGACTATGTCATTTGACCATCTGGGAAAACAATATTAAATGGATAAATTGCAAACAGTGGCCATGATCTGCAAAAGTAATCTTTTTATTGTAGTTGCATCCTGTCTCCCACATGGCATGGCAGTAACACTACAAAGGTGATTTTGGCACTTATAGGTGTAGAACATCCAGTTAAGTTTAAATGTTTATTTGCTATATATTTTTTGCTAAATCTATCAACTCTATTATAGTGGTAATTCTTTTTTCTTATGTGCCTCATTTCATTTGGCAGCAGGTAGAGAACTGGAGACTTTCACTAGAACCAGAAAATTTATTTATTATACCTCTATTTTCAATAAATTTTCTTCATTTCCTCCCTAGGCCTTTCATCCTCAATAGCTATAAAGTGCAGCAAAACCAAACCAAACAGAACATGGTGAAATTCATTAATGGTGTTTTAATTTCACTTTTGTCTGTGCTTATCTATATAAATAATGTACATTATTATAATGATTTTAGCAAGACAAGCTGTTCAGCCTATTTACAAAGCCTTACTAGGGCAGCAGAAGGTGTCCTGCCTCCCAATCTAGATTCTTGGACATTCTCTGTTAAATGTCTTATGTTTTTAAATAAATTTAGAAATCTACGTATTAGTGCTCCTGTTAACTAAGCCAGGGAAGCCAACTCTTCAGGTCAAGGAGGAGCTTCAGCATCCGGTTTTGTATTTATGTGAAATTTGCATCAGGAACCAAGGGGGAAAAGCCTGGGTGAAGGTCGGGGAGACGGAGGGAGGGAATGAGACAGTGCTGGGTGAGGGCTGGGAGGAGCCGAAGCAAGCAAGCGTGTCATTTGGGAGAGGTTCTTCAGGAAGGAGAAAGGCCAGGCTCTCTATGGCCCTGGATACACGCCAGGGAGCAGCTGTGTAAGTGGGGCCGTTGTTTGGGCTCCCAGGCTAACGTGGGTTCCAAATTCTTTTGTCTTTCTGATGTTAATTTTACTTGCCTCCTTCTCATTCTAATCTTTGTCCTACCTTTCTTTCCCCCCCTTTGGAACTGATCACTTGTTCACCACACACAGATCTAGATTTCTCTGTGATCACTGGGGGAGACAGTGATTGCCAAGGGAGGATGGGCATGGGATTTCACAGGGCAGCCGTTCAACCAGAGTTCTGTGATATTTTTATCTCTAGCATAATTTATTCTGGCTACAGTATTTGGAAGCAAATATCTTCAATTTTATTTTTAAGGCTTAAGTTTGATGTGTGATGATATAGTTTCTTTTTTGTAAGTATATCAAAAACATTTCCTATTGGGCTTAAAAGCCAAAATGATCTGCCAAAGCGCCAATGATAGGCAAAATCCGGGCTCTGGAAAAAAATGATTGGGGCTCTCTTTACCCTCCCACGTATTTACTCATTTGGCTGGCCCTTCCCTGACCTCAAATACCGGAGCCTGATTCCCTCATATTGCATTCTGTCTTCCCACCAGGGTACTCTGTCCAGCTCTTCACCTTTTTCTCCTACCTGTCAATTCATTTGTTCATTCAGTTATATATTAGTTCATCTTGCAAGTAATTATCATCCATCATGCACTTGGCTCTCCTGGGTGCTGAAGTGCTGCAGTGAATGTCCTTGCCCCCATGTGTACGTGGGGGTGGGAGACAAATAATGCATAAGTAATATAATGTGTATGTATATAAATATATATAAATATTTAAATATAAAACATAAGTATATAATGTTAGCTGGAGATAGATACCATTAAGAAAAGTCAATCAAAGTAAGAAGAGAGAGGTTCTATTAGTTATGCTGTCATGAAAGGCCTCTTTGATAGGATGATATTTAAGTAGCAACCTAATTAAAATGAAGGAATAAGCCAGGCAGATAACTGGGGTGGAGAGTTCTGGGCAGAGGGAAGAGCAAGAAAGCCAGTGTGGGAGCAGGTGAGATCCCAGTGGTAGCCAGGGGCCAGGTCATACAGGTCTTTAAGGACTTTGGGACTCCTTTTATATATATATATATAAATTTATTTTTTATTGGTGTTCAATTTGCCAACATATATAATAATGCCCAGTGCTCATCCCATCAAGTACCCCCTTCAGTGCCTGTCACCCAGTAACCCCCACCCCCCACCTCCCCTTCCACCCCCCTAGTTCATTTGGAACTCCTTTTGGAGTGAAGGACGACTCTGTAGGGTTTTAGATGCAGGAAAATAACAAGGTAAAACTGCTATTGTGAGACACTTCAGTAGGACTTCCCAAACATACCGGTTGTTTCCATGCACCTGTGGCTTTGCACATACTGTTTTGTCTGCCCTCAAATGTTCTCTCTCAACCCATCTCCCTGCCCCCATTGTGTTCTTATGCCACAGTGCTTATGCCACATTCCTTATAAAATGCTCTAATCTTTTTTAGAAGACTATCTCTTTCGATTGTGTAGCTGCAGATGATATCCTCAGGCATTGTCCCCCGAAGTTAGAACAATGCATGTAGCCCTGCCCTTATCAGAGCGTTGAGTGGATACATCAATGATATGGAGTGGATAAATAAATAATAAACACTTCAGATTCTTGTTTGACTAAGACAGTTCCACATTAAAAAATACCTTTAACTCTGAAGATTGGTTTAATAATATGTAGCATGAACTTGGCTTTTATGTATTTTTCTAAAAAGTCTTTAAAAGCTAACTAGAGTCAACAGCCTGTTTTACTATGTTTTGTTTTCTAAAATTTTTTTCTTGACACTCTATAGACTTCTATCAACCCAGTGCTGTTAAAATAGGAGCCTGCTTAAATGGTATCATTCCTACCTTGTTTTTTCTTGTTAAAATCTGTGGGTGTGCCAGACATTGTGGGTTAGTACTGGACCACAACCCCTCTCTTTCACATGCTCTACTGTTTCCAGAGAGACCAGAAGCAGTTTCCCAGAACCCCTTGAGGGTTAGGTTTCCGACAGGTGCTGCGGGGGGCGGGGAGGCACTAGAGCAAAATTAGAAGGCCGCAGGAAGAGAGACAGCCTTCTGCTTCTGGCTCTGGTAGTGGGAGATAACTGGAGATAACTTCAGGTTCCTCCACGATGGCCTTGGATCCAGCAGCCAGGAAGAGCTGCTCCAAGAGTTGGTACAGCACAGAGCCAGCTTCATCTGTAGCCCGGGTGAGGGAGCAGGGCACCCCCTTCTCAGCTGCAGTGCCTGAATCTCCACCAGGCTTAGCGATGAGTCCAAGTTCCTGGCTCTGGCTCCACGGTGATGGAGGTGGCTTCCTAGTTTTGGGGTAACATCTCATCTCTGCTCTTCCAACGGGTTCCTTATAAATTCCCTGCATTAAATCCCCTTTTGTTGGAGATACTTGAAATAGGTTCTGTGTTCCTCACTGGATGCTGACTGATAAAGGAAGGAGGAGACTGCATTTCTACATTCACAGGTGTTGACCAAAACGTAGGCCGGAAGTCATTCTCCCTACCCTAGTTCCTAAATACATATGCTGTCCAATGTCATTCAAAATGATGCACTAATGATGCACTTAGTGCCTAAGTGCTTTTAGGCTCAACAGAATTCTTGTCATTTCCAGGTTTTTGACAGTTTTTTTTTTTTTTTTTTGGTTTGTTTTTACTTAATTAGGAGACGACAAAATCTTCTGTTACCCCACAGAACCCAGCATGGTGCTGACTCAGAATCACATGTACAAAAATATACCTATTGAACTGAAGGTAGGTTCATACAAAAGAAACTATAATCCATAAAGCTAAAAAATATGGATAAATACTCGGATGTATGTCATGATCAATCTGTATTGGGGGCCTAAGAAAGGGTGTGATAACCTTGACTTTGCCAGCTTTCGTGTTATCTGTTGTCTGTGGGAGGACTAAGATGATGTGCAGACTTTACTTGTCTCATTCACATAAATACGCCAGTTTAGTAGGTGAGTGTCTTACTCAGCCATGGAGTTTGAAGTGACCCACCACCTCTTCAGTGAGTGCAGCTCTGCTGATAACTCTCTGGCAGGGGGTGAGTGGGTGGTTGTAGAATGTAAGGAGCATTTGGGTTCTTTGAGAAATATTCAACTACTTTGGAAATGTGCAAAAGCTAATTGTCTAATTAGCAAGCGTCAGCAAAACAGGCATTTTTCCAGGCCAAGCAGATTGTAGATGTAATGGGGTGCAGGGTTAAGGGTGGGGTGGGGGTGGGGGTGTAAAAAGTCTTCAATATAATGAAAAGGAATTTGGACTTGATCTTACTGTGAAGTGTTAGCTATATGGCTGAAAAGGGGAGTTTAAAATGTGCCCTACTGACCCTTAGTACTATCCACCTGGGTATTTTTCTTTTTTTTTAAAGTAAATAATCCAAAAGATAACGTGTATCCACCAGGTAGACATAGCCAGTTACTAGTAATAAATTTGAGGAGTATGATATTAAAAAATTGAATTCATGTGCCAAAAAAGGGGCCATTTCAAAAAAAGTTGTAGAGCCAGGATTTCTGAATTCAACCAAGGCTTTCAGATTTTAAAAATTGGTATGTCCAATTTCCTTTGCCTCATTATCTGAAGGACATGTACTATGAATTTTGCAAATGGGAGTCACCATCTGATTTGATAGAAACAGTGATCATCGCTGCAATTTTTCTTCATATCTTAACTAGCTGTAATTTGTGGGACATTTGGGAGGAGTACAGAATCTCAGACTGGGATTAGAACAGTGCTAAACAGAAATGGAAAGATGGATAAAAGAGACAGCATGAGAAAAGAATAAAAAAGACAAGTCGATCCACATGTTGTGGAAAGAGCAATGGGGAGAGTGGAGGAAGAGCCTAAAGATCTCAACCTGAGAGTCTAGGATTGTTAAAGGGAGTGGGATTTATAGGGTTCTGAGGGTATAGGAAGGAGGACTTGGCCTAAGTGCTTTCAATGCCTTGCTATCCTACAAGCCTGTAATGGGTTTTGACAGCTCTCTAGCAGAATGGAGCCCTCTCTTACTGGGTTGGTTTGTCACAGTTTTCTATGCTTTATTCAAGCTCAGCCTCCTTTGTTTCTTCTCGAGTCTGCTGCACAGTTTCAGGGAGGTTTTCCACCTGCCAAAGCTCCAAGCAAGGACAATAGATTTTTATGAAATTCAGAGAGGCATAATAAGGAGGATTACTTTAAAAGACTAGAAAAGTCTGCTGAAACACAGAGATTTCTCCTGGTATATGAGCTGCCTATAACCTCTAATTTCAAGGGTTAGTAATTCTAATGTTAACAAATCACAGTTCTAAGTAGGGAGACAACAGCAGGCTGTACTAGTGGAAAATTTGGTTTCAAGATGAAGGCATTGCTAGTAATGACAAGATGAGCACTGAAACATTTAAACATGAATCTTTTTTATCTTGATGTGGAAAGCTATTCAGAATCCCAGCAAATGAGCTAGTGGCTGCTTGCTACGTCTTTTTGTTGACACCCAAGTATCCAGATCTGCATTCTATCTAGATCTAATTACTGCGGACTCTGTGAGAAAAGGTGGCTTATCCTTTTTTCACCTCCTTGAGTCTCATCTTGTTCTTTTTGGGGCCTTATTTGGTTAAGATCATGGCAGGATTCTATTTGAATTTATTTTTCTCGTGAAAGCTTCTTTGGAGCACTCTAGTCAATCTCTCTAATTCACTTTTGAATTAATGTGAAGCTTTGTTTAAGCCACAAGAAAGTGATCATTTCAACCTAGGATGTATTCTGAGTGGCAGTAGAATTTATAAAATGTTAGTAATGGGGATTGATTTTTCTCAGGCAAGGAAGGGAATGTAAAGAAGTTTCTTTTATAATAAAAGCTTAGCTAGAAAAGATTTTTACCAGTGTAGTTGCAGTTCTCTTCCATATGTAATGGTATTTACATCTAAATATTTAAAGAGAGCTACTTTGGGAATTCCGCTAATTAGTAGTCAACAATGAATTGCAATTAGATTTATTACCTCCTTTGTGTGACTAGTGCATGCCAGCCGTATGTTTTGTGTGTAAGTCATGACTTCTAATGAGCCTGAAAATGCTTGTTCCCTTTAGTAGATAAAGTGCTAATTTCTTACACCATTAATATATGCATTCCCAGGATCCTACAACCAGATTTTGGAAAAGCATCCTACATTCTAGCCATCATCAACTAAACACTATGAATTGTGCTAAGATACAGTTTTCATCTTCATCATTCTCTTCACCTCATCATTTATTTTTTGAGGGTTCCTTGTTTATTACTGTGAATTAGTAATACTTTATGTACTCTATCATCAAACTGTCACAAGTATTCCAGTAGGTGGTGAATTTTAACATTTTGTAGTGGTTCATCTGGACCAATTCACTTACCAAAGAAGCTGTCGGCGAAATGTGATATGTGTGTGTAGGGATCCCTGGGTGGCGCAGCGGTTTGGCGCCTGCCTTTGGCCCAGGGCGCGATCCTGGAGACCCGGGATCGAATCCCACGTCGGGCTCCCGGTGCATGGAGCCTGCTTCTCCCTCTGCCTGTGTCTCTGCCTCTCTCTCTCTCTCTCTCTGTGTGTGTGACTATCATAAATAAATAAAGAAAAAAAATATTAAAAAAAAAATAAAGTGATATGTGTGTGTAAATACCCATATTTTATAGAATATATATATTTTTATATATATCCACTTTAGAAGTGCTATTCATATCTAGAAATTGATCAGTTTATAATTTATCCTGGTGTATGGTGTGGAGAAGTCAATTTTATCTTTTTACCATTTTCTATTTGGTTGTCTCACACTTATTAGAAGTTCTTTCTCTTTCTGATTTCATATGATGCCTTTATTATATATTGAGATTTCATATTCGTTTTGGTTTATATCCTCATATACTAAATTGTTTCACTCATCTGCCTATTTATGTATCAATACTGTACAGTTTTATTTATAGACTTTATAACATGTTTTATGATTTGGTCTGGTTACCTCTCCCACATTGTTTTTCTTTCACAGGGCTTTCCTTTTCACTCATTTTAACAATTAGGTTAACTAATGAACTTGTAACCTAAGAACAACGTGATGGTATTTTATTAAGATTGTTTCAGATTTATAAATTTCAGGAAAATTGACATCTTTATGATGTTGAATACTCTAAGAACTCATCAGTGTCTTTCCATTCATTCTGGTTTACTTTTGTGTTTTTCCAAGAATGCTATAAAATTTTACTCATATGAGTCTTGCACTTCTCTTTTTTAGTTGATGTTTAGATATATTATTTTTTGTAGAGTAAAATATAATCTGC
This sequence comes from Canis lupus dingo, assembly GCF_003254725.2. Taxonomy (NCBI): domain Eukaryota; kingdom Metazoa; phylum Chordata; class Mammalia; order Carnivora; family Canidae; genus Canis; species Canis lupus. Next base: position 60,802,000 of record NC_064256.1, on the reverse strand, counting down.
TCTTCCTTTATTTCTTCTAACTAAATTTTGTTTGTATGCATAAAATCTATGAGTTTCTATATTTTGGTTTTATATTCTGCTACTTTATTTTATTAAGTTCTTTAATAACTTTTAGTAGTTTTAATCATGGATTCTTTTGGGATTTCCAGATATTTAGCTGTATCATCTGCAAATAGAGGTGTTTTTGCTTCTTCTTTCCTAATTTTATGTTTATATTTACTACCTCTAATCTGTGTTAACTAATACCCCAATCCATCATTAAATGATTGTAAAGATAGCAGATCATGTTTTTTCTCAAATTTTATCATGAAAACCTCTAGAGATTTTCCGTTATGTGAAGATGCTGGCCTTGGGTTGAGGTATGTGAGTGTGTATATCTGTGCATGTGTGTGTGTGTGTGTATGTGTGTATGTGTGTTGTTAAAGAAAGTACATCAATTCTTGTTTTATTGAGTTTTTTAAATGGAAGTTGAATTTTGTCAAATTTTCATTAAAATCATATGATTTCTCCCTACCTCTTTTAATTAATATGATGAATGTATTAATGGTTTCACCTTATATTTTTGCAATAAACTTTAATTGGTCATGATATGTTGTTTATTAATATGTTTTTAAACTCTTCTTGCTAATCATTTATTTAATTTTTTTGTGCCAATTTTCTAAAGGGAAATGTCTATAATTTTTGTGGAATTTTTAATATGTTTTGACATAAGTGTTAATCTGTTTCACAAAAAGAACTTGTAACTGTTCCTTTTTTCTTGGGTCTAGAATAACTTAAGTAGCTTTGAGAATTACTCATCAGAAAAATCCAATAAAATTCCCTTGTGAAGCTGGTTGGGCCTGGTACATTGTAGCTTGGGAGTTATTTTATAATTTTCTTAATCTGTTTATGATAAATCATCTATTTGGACTTTATATCTCGATTGGGACCAATTTTGCTAAATTTCATTGTCCTGGAAGATTATGAATTTCTATTAGAATTTTAAACTTAATTTTATAGAATAAGTGAAGTTAACCAATCAATTTGATAGCTTTTTGTTTCTAGGTCATATTTTCAATATATCTTTACTTTTAAAATTCATAATAAGCTGACATTTTATAGTCTGTATTAAAGTCATGTGTAGTGTTCAAATGTTTTTTTCCCCCCTGAATCTCACACTGGCTTACTTGATTACATGGTTAACATTTTATTATTATTTTGAACTCATAGTTTGCTGAACTTAACCTAAGAGGCATGAATTAAGTCCTCCCAGCAAATATTTTCCACTACTGGGACCCAGAGGGTACCATCAACTGAGACAATGTGGACCCTTTAAGAAAGGTCTTGTTGCCCCCCTACAGAGAGTGTGCTAAGCAGACAACCTCTAGCTCCTGGCCACTTTAGTCCTGCTCAGCTGTAAGAAGCTACCACACCTGAGATCACAAAGCAGGTAAAGTGGCCTGGCTATTGTAGCACAACTCTTGATCCTCTGACAGGCAATACTCACTCCAGCTCACCCCGCTGGGTTGGCTAGCCTTTGGGAGGCAGTCATGTCTACTCATTTTTACCCCTGACTATCCTGCCCCCTCTTCCTTTCCTTTACAGGCATTGGTCCCTAATATAAAAGTCTCTCAATCTCTTAACCTCAGCCGTGCTCCTAAAGAATCCAACTTGCAAAAGATCATTTTAAGTCAATATATTGGCAAAGATTTTTCATGACCTTGCAATTAACTTAGATATGAATCCCAGGCCCAAATGCAGGAAGAACTGTGGTTAGAAGTCCCAAGAGGAGACTACCATGATTACATTTCCCCCCATTATGAACCATGGTGGACACAGATTTTAAGTTCCCTTTGAAATTTTGCCTCAAGTAGGCATATTTTCTTCTATCCTACACTTTGATGGTTAAGTGTGGTTCTTTGTGGGGATCTCAGGTTTATTTCCCTTTCATCTCATTCTTTCAAAACCAAAGGCCGGTGTCACTGGCTGCCTCACAGACTGCCATTTAATGCCTCAAACCCTAGGACCTCAGATCTTTAGTTCCCATTTGGCTGAATTTAATCTTGAGAATTTTAAGTGGCCTAAGGTTGAGAATGCTTCTCTTCATAGAGGACTTAGATGGTTCTATCAGATGCCTGAAGGAACTGCCAGTCACAAGCAGCGTAAACTGAGTCTTCAGTTTGGGGTGTTGGGACCTCATTGGAGCTCCACATGAGTGTGAGCTTGTGGTTTTGACTTCTCAGGAGGCACTTCCTCTGCCCACTCCCTTTTACTAGCAAGGCTGAGATAGAGCATTTTCTTACCAGCTCCCTTTGTGTTTATGTTTGCTTGATTTTTGACTTTACCCACTGAGAGTGTTACCCACTGAGGGTGTTGGCTTTTGGAGGTACGTTTATCTGGCTACAACTTCCCGCATGATGAGAGGGCTTGGTTTTGTCTTTTCACCTTGTTATGTTCCATTAAACCAAAGACTTCAGGGACGGACCCATGTCCTTAGAGGAACTGTAGCATTAACACATGCTCAGCTCTCAAGATTTCTGCTTTTTTGGGGTGTGGTTTTGAGCTTCTGAATTTTCTTAGCTTTCTCATTGACCAGGTAGGCATTGAAAGGGTACTTAAAAGGGAAGGTGTTTTTTTTTCTGGATATTTGGTCTTTTATTGTTATGAGGAAATGTTTTAGTTTTAAGCTAATTTGAACTGAGTCATGAGTTCTGAAAAGGAGGCATTAAAGGAAATAAATTCTAAAAGACATTGATAGAGATTTGAAACTATCTTGACGTTAAGGCTTATTATTATTATTATTATTATTATTATTATTATTATTATTATAGCAGGTTCTGACTATTCAGCTGTACCGAGAACGTTCCAGGAGAAAAACACGGATTCTGATCCAAAAGGATAGGTATGCAAATGAAGTTCTAAGAAAAATATTGGTATTTTCTTAAGGAAAAAATGAATTACCCACAATCTGAGATGTGGTCCATCTTTAGGATCTGCGGCTGCAAACATTGCTAACAGCATCGTGCTGGCATGGATGACTGGGAGAAGGTAAAGGTCAGATTATAGGGTAGCTGAATAGTAGAGAAAATCATCTTTCAGATGACAAATTTGTAGCTCAGAGAGATTCGATGGTCAGCATATAATCACAACGGATTGCGGTGCTATCTTGTGGCTACTTTGCTATAACAAGAAAATCTAGAAATGAGGTCAAATCAAACCGTATTTCTTTTAAAAAAATTTTAAGGACAATGTGCACAGTGGATATCTGTGCATATCCACAGATATTATTATTATTAGCATGAAAGTTTTAATGATAGTCACAGGCATATAGACCTTGGATGGTGTTTGGAGTGGAGCTGCTAGTGTGTGCAATACAGTGAGCACTTTGTTTTGTATATATTGTACTGATTTAGATTATCTCCAAACACAGTTTTGGCAGCAGATGCATAGAGTTTACTTTAAGAGCATTACGTTATGAGGACGACTAACAACTATCTTTCGCAAATATTCTTGCTCCCAGGATTCCATTCTGAGTGAACTCTGGGTTAATAGTGAGAGCCAGTCTTGGTTGACTCTGCTCTTTTTTTGGCTTTTTTCAGTGCTATCTTGCTCCTCACTCTTGCCATATGTCTCAGCAAGTGCTATAATAGGGATGATGGGCGATGTGTGTGTGATATCTTGGCTAAAATGAAAGCCTAAAATATATTCTGCAAAAAGCAACAGTGACAACACTTTGGGCATAAGCAAAGGTGACAGATGTTGTTAGGAGAAGGGCCATATTTTTCATGGATACAGAGCACCTTTCTCTGGGGCCAACATTATGTTCCTTCCCAACACACCATGTGTCAATGACTCCAAATGCTCCTTCTGCCACAGAATAACAGAAGCACTGATCCTTGAGGCTGTAATCACTGTCGCTGTAATTGCTCTTGTTACCGTACGCTTCGTACCATCTAGTGTTTTCCTTCCTGATGGGTAAGAGCATTCACAGCCACGTAGAGGTTCTGTTCTGTGCTGCTTCCAAAATCTTGTGTATATGTGCTGAGTCCCTGGTCTCCCACTTCAGGATTACTGGGCTGAACAGGGGCGGCCCTGCGTGATGTAGGTCTTGAATTGGCCCTGACACAATTGGCCCTGAATTGGATTATTGTCCATCGTTGCTGCCCTTCTCTAAGGATGAGAGGGCAGCTCTGATTAATTCAGATTCATTTCTTTAGTCTCACTGAGTCTTGGAAGGATTTAAATTCCCTTATCTTTTTCTACTAATTTTCCATATATTGTAAATGTTTTTAAGGGAAAGGCGATCTATACTGTATTTCAGACTTGGTGCATCCGGCTACACTCACGAGGTGTCCCTTTGTAATGCACCCTGGAGAGGTGTACCTTGCAGAACAAGGCTTGCTGCCCTCAGGACCTGCCTCACCTTCCCTCCTGGCCAACAGACCAGTTGGTAGGTCCACTAAGTCAAGGAAAGTCCTCTGCGCCTTCCAAGAAGTAGACTGTTTCGAGTTTGGGGATTTACATAATATATTCATTCTAGCAAGCCCGCTCCCCTGAGCCTTTGGTCCCTTTCCATGCTTTGTCAGGGCAGTTCTGGTAGTGTTAGTCATTTGATGGGAGCCAACACTTTTCCAAGTGTCTAAGAACCTTATCAGCTGTGCTTCAGGACTGGCACTCGTGCCAACACACTAGATTTTGTTTCACAGGAGAGTACCTCCATATTGATAAGTTTTGTTTAATTCAGTTTTGCATTTTGCCACTAATTATTTCATCCGGCATCATTAGTGCCCTTCCTAAGTACACCTTCCTGGTTTTAGCTGGTAAAGCCAAAGCCCAGAGCAACTTTGAGTAAAATCTGAGTAAAAGAAACAGTATAGGGAAGAGAAAGGAGATATGGAAGAGTAGATCCCTGGTAGTTTCAGGAAGAGTATTACAAGTATCTCAGCCAGAACATATTGTTCTCTTCTCTCCATGTTTACGACATGTCGCCTAAATCCCTGTTTCTTTTCTTTATTTTTTTTTTTTTTTAAAGATAAGCATTTTCTTTTTTTTTTAATTTTTATTTATTTATGATAGTCACAGAGAGAGAGAGGCAGAGACACAGGCAGAGGGAGAAGCAGGCTCCATGCACCGAGAGCCCGACGTGGAACTCGAACCCGGGTCTCCAGGATCGCGCCCTGGGCCAAAGGCGGGCGCTAAACCGCTGTGCCACCCAGTAAACCCCTGTTTCTAATCGGTTTAAAGTTTCTGAGTTACAGGTAGTTGTTTATGTAGTTGTACCCCAACTCAATGGTACATTTTTGGGGAATAGTCAGCCATTCTCCGTTGGACCTCACAGAGTGAACTTATACGTAGTATTTAATAATTTTTTAAAGATGTGTTTGGTGATATGCATCAGGGTTGGCAGGAGAAAACCTATAGCAATTCCTTTCATAAAGATGAAATATTCTCATTTTAATCTTTTAGGTCAATCTGAATCTTCACATGTTGTATTTGCTCTGTGGTTGTGTACGTCAGCCAAGATCTCAGAGATCCTCTGTTAGATACTTGTACAACCTGAGCCAACTCAAAAGGGTTTGCTTTGTAGCTGACAGCCAGCCAGCGATGGTCTTAGGAAAAGCTGTGGTCACCTTCTCAGAGAAGATCCTTGAAAAGAGATTCATTAAAGTAAATGTGGAGATAAAGTTTACTGAAATAAACTTTAGAGCCATGCCCAGAGAAAAACAAAATGTGCATAGTGAATTTTCTTCTCTAGTGTGGCAGAAAAGAAATATCTGCCACCCAAAGAATATCAGTAGAGTAGAAAACAAACAGGAATGAAGCTTTAACAATATATCAAACGTTGAAGGAGTTTTTTTAAATTGTTAAAAGGCAGAGGGGAATAACATGAATGAAACCCATTCTCTACGTAATATAAATCTCCTTTAAGGCATGAGGTGAACGCTTTTAATAGTTTGCTTTTTTCATAGTTGGTTGCTTTTACAATCTAATTAAAAATTATTCTTTGTACAAATATTCTGTCTGTGATGTTTAATCTACCCATCTCTCAGAGCAAGGTACTGAGGTACAGAGTTAGTAGACAACTTACCAAAAACCTAAGAGTAGAACTATGACTAAGCCCAAGTAAAAGGAGAGTTCATTCTGTGTTTGCTACAGCAGGCTCACTACTTGGTAGGACTCCAGAGCTTGCCACAGCTCTCCAAGCAGTCGTTGAGTCTTGAACAAATTGCTGTGGAATTCTCCTCTAGGATCAAGGAGAAACCAGAAGAAGGGCCTGCATGTTCTATCACGTATACCAAGATCAGTGTACTTATTTGGCATGCAATCCATATTTATTGAATTAATCAATATTCTCCTTGTTTTATGACAATATTCATGTTATAGATGGTTACCATATTATTTAACATTTTATCTCAGTACATTACTGAAATTTCAAATTTGAGTTCAAAATAGAGACGTAGTAGGATGTGGAGATTATCAAAGGTTGGAATAGTTTAGCTTAACTAAACTTAAACATGCTTCTGTTTAGCTGAACGCATTTGAAAAGATCTCTGTAAGGCTCATGAGTGTTCTTCAGTGAAGACTAAGTGAAGGATATCTGTTAATAATGACTCAGATATAAAAGTGTTCAGATAAAGTCCACATTTTGTCACATTTAGGTTTTACTTTTTTTTTTTTTTTTTTTTTTACATTTGGGTTTTAAATTGTTAGGTATATTCTCAGATCTGCTCTAACCTGAGGACTTGCAGTTAACTCCTTGGTGCTTATCCATCGAGCTCCACAAACCCCAGTTCCCTCTTCTCTCAGGAGGCCTGGCTTTCCCTGCATGGCCCACAGGAGGCTGGTGTGTGTCTCCAGGACGGAACTAAACTTCTCTGTGTTGTGAATAACGGAGGAAGCAAATGATACACAACTGAAACAAGTTTCTTTTTTTTTTTCTCTTTTTTTTTTTTTGTGTGTGGTATAGATTTAAATCATGATGTGACCGTTTTCAGTCCCTCCCTATCATTTTCCCCATTTTATAAGCAGGCATCTCTTTCCAGCTTCTACCTCTCTATGAGAACCTTGTCAACGTAAGGTGCTACGATACGTCTATATACACATTTCCAATCTCCGTCCTATCCTGGCAGTTTTGGTGCTACTGACCTATTTTATAGATAAGAAAATGAGGTTTAAAGAAGCTCACAAGCACGTGGCAAAGGTGCAACTCAAATCTTTGCTTCTCTCTGGCTCTGTGTTCCTTCCTGAATTCTGAGCCGGCAGACTAGATCCTTGGTGATGAGCGGATGATTGCTTCAGTGGTACACTCTTTTCCACCTTTTGGCTCCAGCTCAGTCCTGTTTATCCCTTTGGATCAATCAGTAGGAGAAGAAGCCTCTTTCCTATATGGGCTTTAGTTTCACTCACATTTGACTCATTTATTTGTTCTCCTTAAAGAACTTTAAAAAAAAAAAACTGATGATTTTACCGCTTGAAAGAAGCATATATTCCAGAATAGGGTCAGCTTAGGGCTTCAAATTCTCAGCAGCAATTCTCACCCTCCCTGAGGGAGTTTTAGGTTCGTAAGCCGTGAACTTCCAAATTTGAACCCAAGAACCAGGCAGATTTCTCACCTTGTCCTGAGCGACACTCTCTTCCTCCCCTTCCTCCTCCCCTGGCGTGGCCCTGCATACCTTACAGCACAGAGGGCAGAGGAGAACTTGGGCTCTCTGGAAGGAGGTGCTTCTGGAAGAAGGAAGGATGGAGCTGAGTCAAGCATGGGTTGCTCTCCCAAATTTGTAATTCATATAAACCATTTAATCTGCACAGGGGTAAAGTGAGTTGAGGCACAGAGAGGAGCCAATAGTTACTTTAACTGGGCTTTCTTTTCTCATCAGGCAAGGGGAAACCGTCCTACAGTAAGAGAGCCAATGTAAGAGCTTTAACGTAACTGTCTATAATCTCAATTTCAAGTATCCTTCTGAGACCACTACCTCCTCTCTGCCCAGCACACTCGCTTTGATACCCTGGCTTCATAGTAGAACCTACTATTCCTCATCTCGTTTTCCCATCTCCATCTCTCCGGATGGTGTCAGCTAGACTATGATTTTAAATACTAATCCTGAGGTGCCCTCTACATGGCTTATCAAGGGATCTCTGTAAGGTTAAGCCCTAGTTGCCATGGCTGTAACCAGCTCTATAATACTGTGACTTAATGTAAGAAACTCTTATACAGTTGAAGCCTTCGCATAATGGGTCAAATACTCAGAGGACTACTTGTACTGAGGAAAACCCATATTTGGCCCAACAACTTCATTGCAGGATTGTTAACCAGTTGGCATTTGAGATAGGTAACCAGAATCAACTTGCTTCCCTTGAGTTGGACATGGGTGACCTTATAGCTTCAATTCAATGCAAACTCTAGGCTTAGTGGTTGAGGACTAGCAGATTGCCTGAGATTTTTGGCTCTTTGGTCAAAAAGCACCAGTGTTGGGGCACCTGGGTGGCTCAGTCGGTTGGGTGTCTGACTCTTGGTTTCAGCTTAGGTCATGATCTCAGGGTTATGAGATCGAGCTCCGAGTCTGGCTCTGCACTCAATGGGAAGTCTGCTTGAGATTTTCTCCCTCTCCCTCTGCCTCTGCCCCCACTCGAGAGCTGTCTCTGTCTTCTCTCTCTCATCAATCAATCATCAATCAATTTTTAAAAAAGCATCAGTGTTTTGGCAGAAAGGATACTCATCTAGCCAATAACTCCCCAGGTGTTTATCTATTGATGAGCATAATGAAGCCTCCAGTTGTGTCTCTAACTTGGTCTGTCCTCATTCATGTTAGCCTCCTCTAGACCACTGACAGAGCATCAGTGTAGAAGCCTGAATATCTCATTGTTGGAAATTGGAAGGAAAATCTCTATCGACCTAAGAAGTAACTCTTCTCTCAAGGACATATGACCTCATAACTGGAGTTTTAGCTATTTAATATAATAACAAAATAGATAAGAATGTCAGGAGGTGGTGTGAGGAATAAATATATGAACATATTTGTAGAGGAGAGACCCAGGAGGAAGGTTTAAACTTCTAACTTTCCATACCCTAAACTTATATAAATTGACTCTCTATATATATATATGCATATATATATATATATGCATATATATATATATATGATTTGTTGAGTCCCTTCTTATTATATGCCAAGTACTTGCATTATTTTATGACCCTTCGTAGGCCTATGAAATAGGGAATATTATTATCTTGTTCAATAGGTGAGAAATCTGAGGCTTCAGAGGTTAAATAAAGAACTCGCCCAGGTGACCCAGCGAGTAAGTACTGAAGCCCTATTGGCTCTACCCACTCGTTCCAGAGGTCAGTGGAGATGCTACAGAGATTAGGTGATGGGAAGGGCACCCCTGGGGCTGTGCAAAGAGTCCTTTCACCGCCTCCATTGCCCTGGGCAAAGAGAAGGGTGGACTTAAATCCCCCTCATTTTATTCTCTATCAAACAGCCTCAGGTTGCAGGTAGTCTCTATTTTTGATGCTCTAAGGCTCTTGAAGGAAAGGCAGCACTAGGAAAGGGAAGATCATTTTTTTGTTGCTTCTGTTTAGTGTTTGCCTGGGTTTTAGGGCAGTGCCAGATTGACTTATGTTCTTTCTTGGGATGAAAAAAAGAAAACAATTTTTATTTAAAAAGGAAAGATTCTTGAAGTCTGTGGGAAATGAATGGGATTAAAGAAGGTTACTTTTTTTTTCTCTTTTGACATTTTCTGCTATGTTGACATTTTTCTGTGGTGTTTGGTAGGGGGTGAGACCTTTTCTGTTTTGCTTTATTTATATTTGCCTTAAACCAATCAAGGTCTTTGTTTTAAGCCATTTCCATTTCTTTTCCTTTTCTGCTTTGTAGGGGCATGCCTTTCCAAGAAAATACTAAACTGCTTTTATTTGGTTCAAGGTTAAAACACATTTATTGAAAAGATCTATGTTATTTTCCTGTGTTTAAAAAATTTACACTAGAAATAAATGAACATTTCTCTGGTTTAAAGGATTTTAAATATTTAGTTTCTGAAAAAGAGAGAGAAAAAAAAGACCACAATTATATGAACACTAAAGCCATGTTTATACAATACATGCAATTTTATTGAACTTGATTTTGGTAGGCAGAGTGAATAATTTAGGCCCAAACTCTCCTTTGGTATAAAGAAATATCAACATGCCATTTCATCAGGGAGCCCAAGTGAAGGCTTCCCAGCTCAGACTGTAAGGCTAGCATGCCACATTTTGGGAGTTCTTACATTAGTAAGTTGGTCCTAATGAGGACCATTTATGTAGATAATTGCTTGACTACACAATTTTTCTGGTTTAAGAGTCAGAATTATAGAATGTCAAGAATTAAAATGACTATCAGCTGGCTTTAGCCTTCCTATTTTGTTAGATTTTTTTGTTCTCTTTTTAAAAATAACATTATACATATTATAATAAAGAAAATATCCTGTTTGTCCCCCCTCCCCTCCTTGTATAAAGCCATTGACACCTCTTTTAGCTTCCTAGACCTGCCATAACAAGGTGCCACAAAAAGGATGGCCTCAAACAACAGAGATTTTTTTCTGTCACAGTTTAGGAAGCCAAAGTCCAAGTCAAGTTGTCAGCTAGCTCGGTTTCTTCTAGATGTTCTGAGATGGAGGTATCTCTTCCATGTGCCTCTGGTGATTGCTAGCAATCCTTGGTGTTCTTGCCTTGTGGACACATAGCTCCAATCTATGCCTCTGTCTTTCCTGACATTCTCTCCTGTGAGTTTTTGTCCAAATTTTCCCTCTTCTTTTTTTTTTTAAAGATTTTATTTATTTATTCATGAGAGACACACAGAGAGAGGCAGAGACACAGGCAGAGGGAGAAGCAGGCTCCATGCAGGGAGCCTGACGTGGGACTCGATCCCAGGACTCCAGGATCACGGCCTGGGCCAAAGGCGGGTGCCAAACTGCTGAGCCACCCAGGAATCCCAAATTTCCCTCTTCTTAAAAGGATACCAGTCATTGGGTTAAAGTTCTCTATAATCTAGGGTGGCCTCATTTTAACTAGATTATATCTACAAAGACACTAATTTCCACATAAAGTCACACTCACAGGCACTGGGGTCAGGACATCAACATATCTTTTTGGGAGATCCATTCAGCCCACACTGGCTCCACTATGATATGTTAGAAGTAGAAGTCTGGTCTTAGAAGACAGAGTCCATGCTTGAGTGAATAGTCAATGAAATGTTATTTACTCATTAATTCCATCATTGTAAATCTTAAAGGACTGTTCAGAACATTTTATTTTCCTAGAACATTGACTTGAAATGACTCAGCTATAGATTAGTGTATGAAAATCTCATATTGGTTTCATATTATTGATATTTGCTATAATAAGATTTAAAAACTGGTGATTTTAGTGGTCTCGGTAGTTTGTATGCATTAAAAAAAGTGAGTCAGGATGTGTGTGTAACAGTCTGTGGCCAGAGGAAGGATTTTGAACTTAGCACTTCCCACTCCTCAAATTGCTTGATGAAATTGAAGGCTAGTCCCCAGAGCAAGCAGGAGAAACAGCTTGGGGTGGGGGCAGACTTGGCACCGAACGTGTTGGGTGACTTCACTCTTGGGCATGGGCAGCCTCACTCTGGAGTCTCATCGCTACGTTCAGTGACGTGCTCATGTGCCTGGATGAGGACTTCTATACAGCCTCAGCCAACATACGTTTAGGTGCCCAGGGGACTGTGGAGAGGTCTACAAGAACGGAGGCCTGCATGTTAGGTTCTGCCTCTGAATAACAGGGCAAGAAGAATAGGATGGGAGGCCCCCACTGACACGAGGGCTGGGCCAATAAAAGGCAGAGCAGAGGATTCCCTGCAGGGAACTCACTGAGGAAAGATGAAAATATCTTGAGCCAGGACCCCATGTGTCAAGTGGGAATGCTCATGGTCAGACATTGTGAAGTTACTGAGAAACCAGAACTTGCTTGGTGAAGAGAAACAGCTTTGAATTTTCCTATATTGTCACCTAAAACCTCCTTCTGCTGTACATTGGCACATGTGCCTGTATGTTCGGGAATTGAGGGCAGCTTGCTGGGTTCTCCAGTGGAGAGATTGTCCCCGGGTGTCTGGGGGGAGACTTTGAGCCAGGGAAGGTTCCACTCAAATGAGGTGGTCTGGGTTTGTTCTATCAAGGACAAATCAGGTATGAACGTTATACTTTGAAAAGCCCTAAAAGTGTATGCAAAATTTCATGTCAATTTTCATGTATTCTCTGAGGATGAAGGTCCATAACTTTCAACAGGCGGCCTTCACGACATGGAGGAACCTCTTCCCAATCTCCTTTGAGTTGACTGAACACATTGAATTTTGTTTCATTTAGGACTTTTGTAATATGTGGGGATACGTTCCCTTCTCTTCCTGCCCTCCTTCCACCCATCCTCACTCCCCTGGACACCTTCTCAGACTTCAGGTCTTGGCTTACGTTTCATCTCTTTGACTCTCCCATCTCAAGTACGTTCTCTTCTTCCCTATTTTTCTCTGCTTAGCTCCCTGTTTTCTCTAAAACATGCATCAACCAAACTCAAATCTCATGCACAGCAACTCACAGAGCTGTGTACTCACAAAAAAGGAGGCTCAGGTAAGACTGACTTTGGGCCCAATTCACTGACAGATTTCAATGGCTAAGCCTTTCTGGTGTGTGTGTGTGTGTGTGTGTGTTTTAAAAGTGATCTATACCTAAAAATATTAGTCTGCCTTTCATTCGTAGTTCTAGTTAATTTTAAATTTCTGAAGTCAGTCAGATAGGATATGTGAAATCTATTTCTTTGTACCTAATGTGACTTTTTGTTAAAGAGTTTCTTAGCAGCCAGCCCCTTTCATGGGAGTGTCAACAGTGAAGGATTTAACTCTTCATCCAGGGCCAATTCCTAAACTTAGCAAAGTTGTCACTGATGTAATGGCATTTCAATTTAAGCAACAGAAAACTTGCTTTCTACAGATTATTGTTCTTTCATATAAAAATATATTATAATGCACATCAGAGAGGGCTGAGTTAAAGCTTGATTACCCAATGAATATTTCACAAAAAAGATTTTTCTCCAGTCCATTGCTTTAAGAAATGTCCACATTTTTCAGCCAAAGAGGTCTCAACAAACTGCACAATTGACCTAGGTTATAGCTCTACCTGTAGACTTCTAGGTTCAATAAAATATATGTTAAAAGCAAGTTTTGTATTTATTTATTTGTGACCTAATTTTCTATAGACATATAAGGAAATACACTTAAAATCTTAAAATATTTTTTTCTAACAAAAGTACTGCACAGTCATTGTAGAAAAACTTAAATGTGAATTAAAAAAATAAAGCATGCCCTAATGAAACTGTGATGATGTCCTTTTGGTGAAATATTTGTATCCATTTTTTAATTATTTCCAGAACAAATTTTCAGTGTGTACAATTTTCAACTATAATATGCATGTTTGAACTACATACTGATACTTGATTATTATTAATTAATCAAATGTAGTTTTTCTTTAAGAAGCAGTCTAAATATTAAGATAAAGCACAGATCCAAACAAACTTAAAAAAGAATGAGAAGTAAAACATTCCTAAAAGTATTAACTAGGAAAAAATAAAATAAGCCAACTCAGTCCTCTGGGTGATGTTAATTACATTGTGATTATGTTCAGGCTCCATGAGGACAGAGATTTTTGTTAGTTTCTTTCATTGCTTAATTCTTATGCCCAAAACAGTACTTGTCATATATCAATATTAAAAATCATTTGTCTTTGGCCAAAAAACAAAACAAAACAAAACAATCATTTGTTGAATGAATTAATCAAGGAAATATAATAAAATTGTGGTTTATAGGCAGTTTATAGCCCCTTTTGGCAGTATAAACCTAAATAATTGAAATGTATTCATTCAGTACTTTTGTGTTTGGAGCCCACAGATATTTGCCTCTACCTTACATATGAGGAAACCACAGCCCATATTGGTCTGTTTGGTTTTTCTTGCTCTAATAGTTCAGCAAAATTAAGAACTGGTCTACACACAGAGAAATGAGGCACGAATCTACTACAATATTTATTAGCGGCTATCTAAAATTGAGATCTATATTTTATACATAACTTACTAGAAAATCGTTCTCTTTTTTAAAAATGTTAATTCTAGTGTAGTTAACCTACAGTGTTATATTAGTCTCAGGCGTACAATACAGTGATTCAGCAGTTTCATACATCACCCAGCGCCACATGACGAGTGCCCTCCTCAGTCCCCATCACCTACGTCACCCACCCCTCACCCACCTCCCCTCTGGGACCCACCAATTTGTTCTCTATAGTCAAGAGTCAACTCCTTGGTTTGTCTCATTCTTTCTCTCTCTCTCTTTCTCTTTTGCTCATTTTTTTTTTTATCCTTTGAACTAGTGTTTTTGTATTTTGGGAGTGCTACCCAGTAGCGTGATTACTGGATCTTAGGGTAGTTTTATTTTTAATGTTTTCAGGACCCACTATACCATTTTCCACAGTGACTTCACCAGTTTGCATTCCCACTAACAATGCGAGAGGGTTCCCCTTTCTCCACATCCTTGCCAACACTTCTTGTTTCTTGTGTTTCTAATTGTAGCCATTCTGACAGGTGTCAGGGGATATCTCATCATATTATTGATTTGTATCTCCCTGATGATGAGAGTGATGTTGAGCATCTTTTCCTGTGTCTGTTGGTCATCTGCTCGTCTTCTTTGGAGAAATGCCTGCTCATTGTCTTCTGCCAGTTTTTAAATTGGAATATTTGCTTTTTGGGTATGAAGTTGTACAAGTTCTTTAAATAGTTTGGATACTAACCCCTTATCAGATGTGTCATTTGCAAACATCTTCTCCATTCAGTGGGTTGCTTTTTTAGTTTTGTTAATTGTTTCCTTTGCTTTACAGAAGCTTTTTATTTTGATGTAGTCCCACTAGTTTATTTTTGCTTTTATTTTCCTTGCCTCAGGAGACACATCTAGAAAATGTTGCTATAGCTAATGTCAGAGACATTATGGCCTAAGTTCTCTTGTAGGATTTTTCTTTAAAGATTTTATTTATTTATTCATGAGAGACACACACAGAGAGAGGCAGAGACACAGGCAGGGGGAGAAGTAGGCTCCATGCAGGGAGTCTGACGTGGGACTCAATCACGGGACTCCAGGATCACACCTTGGGCCAAACGCAGGCACTAAACCACTGAGCCACCCAGGGATCCCCTCTTGTAGGATTTTTATGGTTTCAGATCTAACATTTAGGCCTTTAAACCACTTTGAGTTTATTGTGTAAGAAAGTGGTCCATTTTCATTCTTTTGCATAGAGCTAACATGCCAACCCAAAACCATTTGTTGAAGAGACTTTTTCCCATTGGATGTTCTTTCCTGCTTTATTGAAGATTAGTTGACCATATAATTGTGGGTTTCTTTCTGATTTTTCTATTCTGTGCCATTAATCTATGTGTCTATTTTTGTGCCAGTACCATACCGTTTTAATCACTGCAGCTTTGTAATGTAACTTGAATTGTGATACCTCCAGCTTTCCTTTTCTTTTCCAAAATTTCTTTGGCTATTCTGGGTATTCTGTGGTTCCATATACATTTTAGGATAGTTTATTCTGGTTCTGTGAAAAATACTACTGGTATTTGATAGGAATTCCATTTAATCTGCAGATTGTTTTGGGTGCTATAGCCATTTTAATAATATTCCAATCCATGAGCATGGAATGTCTTTTCATTTCTTTGTGTTATCTTCAATTTCTTTTCTCAGTGTTTTGTCATTTTGGGTAGGTTTATTCCCAGGTATGAAATTATGTGTGTTGCAATTGTAAATGAGATTGTTTTCTTTCTTTTTTTTTTTTTTTGTAAATTTATTTTTTTATTGGTGTTCAATTTGCCAACATATTGTTTTCTTAATTTTTCCTTCTGCTGTTTCATTTTTAGTGTATAGAAATGCAATGGACTTTCATGCATTGATTTTGTATCCTGTGACTTCAGTGAATTCATTTATCAGTTCTAGTAGTTTTTGGTGGAGTCTTTTGGGTTTTCTATATATAGTATCATGTCATCTGCAAATAGTGAAAGTTTTACTTCTTCCTTACCAATTTGGATGCCTTTTATTTCTCTTTTGTTGTCTGATTGCTGTGGCTAGGACTTCCAGTAAAATATTGAAAGTGTTAAGATGGACATCCTTATTTTGTCCCTGACTTTAAGGGGGAAGTTCTCAGTTTTAACCAATGAGTATGATGTTATCTGTGGAGTTTTCACAAATGACTTTTATTATATTGAGGTATGTTCCCCCTACTTTGTAGAAGGCTTTTATCATAAATGGATGTTGTGTTTTGTCAAATGGTTTTTGTTCATCTATTGAAATAATCATATGGTTTTTATCCTTTCTTATTGATATGTTACATCACATTGGTTTGTGAATATTGAACCACTCTTGCATCCTAGGAATAAACCCCACTTGATAATGGTAAATGACTTTTAAAAATATATTGTTATTGGATATGGTTTGTTAGTATTTTGTTGAAGATATTTGCATCTGTGTTCACCAGAGATATTCGCCTGTAGTTCTCTTTTTTTGTGGTGTCTTAATCTGGTTTTGGTATCAAGGTGATACTGGCTTCATAGAAAAAAATTTGGAAGTTTTCATTCTCCTATATTTTTGGAATAGTTTTCAAGAAATAGATATCAACTCTTCCTTAAATGTTTGGTAGAATTCACCTGCGAAGCCATCTGGTCCTGGACTTCTGCTTGTTGGGAGTTTTCTGATTGCTGATTCAATCTCCTTACTAATAATTGATATGTTCCAATTTTCTGTTTTTTTCTGCTTCAGTTTTGGGAGGTTGTGTATTTCTAGAAATTTATCCATTTCTTATAGGTTGTGTAATTTGTTGGCCTATAGTTTTCCATAATATTCTTATATAATTGTTTGCTATTTCTGTGGTGTTGGTTGCTATTTCTCCTCTCTCTGTGATTTTGTTTATTTGAGTCCTTTCTCTCTCTCTCTCTCACTCTCTCTCTCTTTCTCAATGAGTCTGGCTAGAGATTTATTAATTTTGTTGCTCTTTTCAAAGAACTAACTCCTGATTTCATTTTTAGGTTCTCATATCACTTATATTGGCTCTAAACTTCATTATTTCCTTCCTTCTGCTGGTTTCATTTGTTCTTTTTCTTTTTTCAGATGTAAAGTTAGGCTGTTTATTTGAAAATTTTCTTGCTTCTTCAGGTAGACCTGTATTGTTATAAATTCCATCTTAGAACACTTTTGCTGCATCCTAACGGTTTTGGACCATTGTGTTTCCATTTTTGTTTATTTTCATGTCCTTTTTGGTTTCTTGGTTGCCCCATTCATTGCTTAGTAACATGTTATTTAACTTCCATGTATTTGTGGTCTTTCCAGATTACTTTCTTGTGGTTGATTTCTAGTTTCATAGCTTTGTAGTCAAAGAAGATGCATATTATGATTTAGATCTTTTGAATGTGTTGAATCTTGTTCTGTGGCCTAATATGTGATCTCTTCTGGAGAATGTTCTGTGTGCACTTAAAAAGAATGTGTATTCTGCTGTTCTAGGGATGCAATATTCTGAATATATCTGTTAAATCCATCTGGTCCAGTGTGTCATTGAAAGTCATTTTTTCCTTGTTGATTTTGTTTGAATGATCTGTCCATTGATGTAAGTGGGCTCCTCATGTGTTAGGTGCATAAATATTTACAATTGTATCTTTTTGGTAGATTGTTCCCTTTATTATTATATAGTACCCTTCTTTGTCTCTTGTTATAGTCTTTGTTTTAGCCTATTTGTCTGATACAAGTATTGCTATTCTGGCTTTCTTTTGACATCCATTTGCATGGTAAATGTTTCTCTGTCCCCTCACTTACAATCTCCAGGTGTCTTTAGGTATGAAATGAGTCTTTTGTGGGCAGCATATAGATGGGTCTTGTTTTCTCATCTGTCTTTCGATTAGAGTGTTTGGTCCATTTACATTCAAAGTATTTATTGATAAGTATGCATTGCCTGTTTGTTACTTGTTTTTTGTTGTTTTTCTCTGATCCTTTTTCTCCTCTTTCATGATATGCTGGTTTTCTCTAGTGATATACTTGGATTCCTTTCTTTTTATTCTTTGCATAAGTGTTTTGATTTGTGGTTAGCATTGGGTTTGTATATAACATCTGCATATGGCAGTCTTTATTAAGTTTGATTGCTTAAGTTGAAACTCATTCTTTACTTCTCTCCTCCATGACATTTTAGATATATGGTGTCACATTTTGCGTCCTTTTATTTTGTGAATCCCTTGACTTATTATTATTATTATTTTTTTACAGAAAGACTTATTTTTACTGCTTTTGTGTTTCCTACTTTTCATACTTCCATTTATGGTCTTTCTTTTCCCTTCAGAGGTCCCTTTAATATTTCTTGTAGGGCTGCTTTAGTGGTCATAAACTCTGGTGCCTGCTGCTTCCTGCAGGAGGCTATGTGTTTATGATGAAGGGCAGGGGAGGAACATGGCACTGGCCAGCTCTCCTGTTTCTGTAGTCCCTTAGTGAACTGAGATCAGCAACCAATTCTCCCTCATGCAAGCCCCAGACACCCCCCAAACTCCTGCTTCCAAGCTGCATCTCCACAGTCATTTGCTGTGCTGTCCCTTCAAGGGCAAGGGCTCAGCCCTCGTTGACCCCCTCCCCCCCACTCTCCCAGAGCCAAGCCTACTGACCTTCAAAGTTCCAGGCTCCAAGTCCTGATGATTGGAAGCACCCATAAATTCGGCCCTTTGATCTCAAAGCCAAATATCACATAGATTTCTCCTCCCTTTTTTAAGGCTCCTCAGTATGCTAGTTTGTTTCTTACTCCTCTCCACACCTGCGGATCCCTCCTTGTGGCTGTCAGATACGAGGGGTTTAGGTTCCCACCATGTCCTCACCTCTTTGATGTGGCTGCTTCCCTACATTTAGTTGTGGAGTTTGTTCAGCCAGTCTTTGGGTCCTTTTCTGGGTTATTTGCTCTGATGCAAGTGTTATCTAGTACCCATAGGATGAGATGAGTTTAAAGTCCTCCTACTCTGACATTTTCCCTGGAAATTAGAAAATAATTCTTAAAACAAGTTTAGAGAAACTCATCGAAGCTCTTTATGTGTAATATTACTCTTAGACCTCATTGTTGTGCACTCTGGGTTAATTTGCTACTCTGCTAATTTAACTGCAGTCTCATTTAGTTTCTCCATCTAGTAGCCTCTGTGTTTGTTTACATTTTCTGATTAGGCTGGATTAAGGTAATTGTTAATATTTCCCTTGTGAACAACTTGAAACGAATATAAACCACTTGGAAAATGCCTTTTCAGAACTTGTTGAACCCAAAGTTCTCTGTCCTGTAGCAGACAATCTGTTAAATTTCCCAAAGTCTTATTTTATGCATCTTCAGCCAAGCCTAATGATACAAGTTCAATCTCTATGCAGACTACTGCTTGTCCACTATCCTTATAACTCTGGTAGTTTCCCTCTCAATTCTAAATTCTTTAGCAACTTGGAAATCCCCATCTTTGCTGCCTTTTCTTCTGTTACTCCTCTTAGTGTCCACTCCTTGAGTCAGAGTAGAAAAATACCTCCAGGCAGAAGCCCAGGGCTATTTTGAGGCTCATGTTATGAGTTTTTCTTCTCTGAAGAATCATAGTCCTGTACTGCCTGTTGTTCACTACCTGAAAACAATAACCTCATATGTTTTGGCCAGTTGTGTAGTTTTTACAGCACAAGTGACAACCCTGCTTATACCATTTGCTCCTTCAAGTCCAAAATAGTAGTCTTATTTAATGTTTATTATGCCTTCTTCACCATTTTCTTCTTTTTTTTTTGTCCTGACTGAATACATTTTATTTATTTTGATTGAATATATATATATATATATTCAATTTATATATATATATATATTTATATATATATATATATTCCATTCTCTTTTTGGTGTGATTTGATATCAAGACTCTATTTCTATTAAATTAATGGCCATTAAAAAAAACAAATATATATGACTGATATTTGAACCTTTATTTTGTAACAAAATCAATAATTAAGGACTATGTTTAAGATTGCTCCCTCTAAGAATGTGGTCATGAAAATTGAAGCATAAATATTAGATAAGGAAGTTCTGAGTTATAATTTCAAATGCTGTTATTTATACCTAGAAAATCTAAAATAATAAATTGAAATTTATTACATCTAAGAAGATAGCTTAATAATTTGGCCACAAAATCAAGAGCCCTTCTGTGTACTAAGCCTTATGTATTGGCCCTGAGCAGAGAAGTGACAAACAGCCCAAGGTTGACTCCCTTGGTTCCCCTCAACTCTGGCTAATGCAGTTAGGATAATTGAAGTTCTCCAAAGGGAGTTGAAATCCCACCAGGATGAGTAGCCGGAGGTTAGGATTCTAATCCAGGTATCTCAAATAGATGAACAAAAGGGAACTGCTGCTGTGCATAACAACATAACAGGCTGTCATCTTTGTGGAAAATGCTTTCTTCAATATTACATTGCCTCTGATCCCTCCAGCTCCCCTTTGGAGGTGTGTGTATGTGTTTAAAAAATAGTTTCCTGTTGATTATCTTGGAAGGACAAGAAAGATTATCTTCTCTTAACACTGGTAAAGATATCTTGGAAGATACTAAGCCGTGGAGCGGTTAACTGGGATTAACGCAATTAACTGGGATTGTTCTATTGTCTGTGTGCATAACTACTAGCTATCCCTCAAGATGTAATTTTATTTTATTTTATTTATTATTTTTTATATTTTTTTAAGATGTAATTTTAAATTGAATAACTACATCTTTGGGAAAAAGTGTCAGAGTATATTATATCCTATGGATCACATTAGTGAGAGGAGGGAAATGGATCCTAAGAAGAAACATCTGTGAACAAGAAAGGGTAATGTTTTTCTAAAAGGTGGTAGATACTGGCTCTGTTGAGTATAAAGAAGAGACGCTCTTTAAGGAGAAGGAAGAAAGGCAGCTGTCAACTCAGAGAAGCAAGGATAACAACTGGATGGTCACTAACAGAGAGGTGATCTATTAAAAAAGTGACCTTCTTTTTCTTTTTTTTTTAAATTTTTTTTTATTTATTTATGATAGAGAGAGAGAGAGAGAGAGAGAGAGAGAGAGAGAGGCAGAGACACAGGCAGAGGGAGAAGCAGGCTCCATGCAGGGAGCCCGATGTGGGATTCGATCCGGGGCCTCCAGGATCGCGCCCTGGGCCAAAGGCAGGCGCCAAACCTCTGCGCCACCCAGGGATCCCGACCTTCTTTTTCCTAGGACTGTGGGAAGCCTTTTATTTACTATGTAATTTACATTTTTTCTCCAATATTTTAATTTCTTTAATTTACCCTTCTCGTTTCTGGTATACTTCTGTAGCCTGTGCATTAGCACTGTGAACAGTGACATAATGAGGAATTAAGGAAAGTGCAGTCTTGCCAGCTTGTGGCATTAAAACTGGATCAAGAAGGATGGTAGGTATGGGATCCCTGGGTGGCTCAGGGGTTGAGCATCTGCCTTTGGCCCAAGGTGTGATCCTGGAGTCCCGGGATCGAGTCCCGTGTTGGGCTCCCTGAATGGAGCCTGCTTCTCCCTCTGCCTGTGTCTCTGCCTCTCTCTCTGGGTCTCTCATGAATAAAAAATAAAATCTTTTTTTTTATTTTTTTTATTTTAAACAAAGGACAGTAGGTCTCAGTGAAGCAAGGGAAGCCCAGAAAAGCCACAGAGCACTAAGAGGGGGATTTAGGGGAGGACATAAGACAACCCATCACCTATTTGTCAAATACACCAAAGAAAGGCAACACTTGGTTCACAGAAGGCTAACAACTGGGTTATATAACAATTTAAAGAAGTTCATGAGTATCTTCTTTAATGTAATTTTAACTTCTGAGCTATGATATGCATATGTAACATCATTAACAACAACAGTAATAGATAACGTTTACTGAGTGCTTGCTATTTCTATACTTGGTGTTATACTTGAGTTCTCTCATTTAATCCTCAAAACTGTTTTATGAGGAAGATACTGCTATTTTCTCAGGGGAGGTAGTAGAGTTTTGTTGAGATTAAGAAACTTGGTCTTGCTCCCAAATCTAGTTAATGAAATAATCAGCATTCAAATTCAGGTACCTGATTTTAGACCCTATCTGTTTATATAACCTGAAGAAGCCAAATATATCGAGTACCAATATGTAGAATAAATAATACAGCTTGTAGCATAGCCCCATGGATAAACATCATTACTTCCAGAAATGACCTAACACACTGGAATTTTATATCCTCATGAAGTAAGTAGAAGGAGTATTTTCTGTAGGCAAGGTAAGCTGGGCATTCTATTTTCTGACTGCCTAAACAACAGGAGTAATTCCTTCCAGTTAAAAATATTAAGCAAGTTAAGGGCACCTATGAGCATAAAACACTGGGCACGTAAGGTCTAGAAGATAAACACCTGTTGTACCAGGAGTAAGGCCATCTAATGGTTTTTGTCCTGGACAACTCAAGGAAGGACATTTCTCAAAAGTTGTTTTTGAAGTACATAATGTTTTGTGGAAAAATGAAGATAATAAATGTTGCATATTAAAATGTTTGTGACAGGTGCATTTAAAGCCTTCTCTAACCTCCTGCCCCTAAGTGTGTTCACATGACAACTTCCTTGAATAAATACTTAGTCTGGAGACTATTCTGGAAAGCAGAGGCCCCTGATACATTTGGTAACTATAGTTACAGTTGTCTCTTCTTTTCCTGGAATGTAAAATAATATATCATCATCTCAGAAGTCATTTTAAAAGCCTTAATGAGATAAGCACTCATTTTTTCAGGCAATATTCTTTTGTTGAGTGCTAGTCATAATTTCCTTCTCTTAATGATAAAAATGATGCCTAGCCATAACGCAGAGGCAAGATGTGAATGCTAATGTCTTACAACTTGAAGAACAAATATATTAATTAAAAAAGGTATTCTAAGGAAAATGTCTTTCTTGTCTTTATTAAAGGAAAATAACTAATTTATTTAATTAATGACTATTCCAGATAATGATTATATTGAGTTTTAATTGGCTTATCCATACAAACTTGGCAAAACATTAATACAAACTGATTTTTAAAAATGTTCACCAAAAATTGAAATGTTCCTCTCAGCTTGAGAAAGCCATTGTAATACACAGAAGAAATGGGAAATTAATCCAGTAGCTTGGCAATGTGAAGCATCCCCTCAAACCCTTTGTATCTCTTATGGGAAGGGACTCTTCTCCAGGGTGCAGAAGGAAGGGAGTCAACAAAATTTGTCTCCTTAGTTCTTATTTGTGAGAAGAATTTATGAGGAAATTTAAAATTTTACTCCCTTAGTTATACTAAGAGGCATATCTATAGTAAAATAAAACACCTTTATCCTTTAAGATAGATTTGCCAACGTTTGCTATTATGTCCAAAGTATGGTATTTTCCCCACAAAGAAATAGAGTGCTTGATGTGCCAAGTAGAATTCTTCTCCAACTTATTTTCTACTCCCATTGTCGAGATCTGTGACCTGGAAGCCCAAGCCACTGTGACTCCTGAGCTCAGCTTGGGCTGGGAGGCTGATTTGCGTGGGTCTTGATGCTGTCCCTACCTTTTTATCCTATTGTGAACATAATGGATACCAAGAAAATACACTGATAAGGACACAAGAAATGATTTGGCTGCAGATTTTTATTTCTTAAGCAAAATTTTGTTATTCTGTTCACTTGTACCTCACCTTCAGTATTGACTTCCTTATGAATTCTGAGCCTTCCTATCACAGTAGGAGAACCCCAACTCCGAACACTGGAAAGACTGTGACTGTCAATATGACTCCTTATTCTCTACGTTAACCCTGTATTTCAGTATCCGATGTGTTTTTTAGATTAAAAATGGCGATTGGGAGACTGTCAATAACCTTTGGTTTCCGCCATTTTTATCAGATTGAGATCTTCAAGGGTTAAAAAAAACCCCAAAACTATGAAATGGGCACGTTTCTGGAGTACAAGTCATTAATATTGTTTTGTGAGTGCTGATTGGTCTGAGCCACCTCCATGGTGGTTAAGTGTAGATGCATGGTTGGAGTTGGGGGTTTAGGCACAGAAGAGCTCATTCCTGTTAGTATCCCACCAGGGTAAGTAGCCAGGGAGAACTAGCCAGGGGATCCAAGTCACAGTCATGTCAGGAGTCAAAGATAAGATGCGTAAATGCCAGGTCCACAGTAGCAAGCAAGTTTAAAAATAAAATGAGACCAAAGCCAAGAAGCAAGGTAAAAAGATGACGTGGATTAAAGCAGGAGTTCAAGAACTAGTGAGGAGGACTGCAAATAGCTTTTGGTGTTTGCATCTTGTCACCATGGGCCAGCAGGTAGGTAGCTCACACATGGGTCAAACCAAAGGGAAGAAACAGAGTTGAAATGGCCATTTTTCAAGACACTAGCATGTAAGTAGTTTTCATGGGCGTAACACATAAGCAGGTCTATTGGCTATATATTTCAACAAATTACTAAATAATTATTTATACAGGTGACTTTTCAGTATTTTATTTGAAAATATACATTAATTTACTCTATCAGAGAGTGAGCTGCTTGGAGGCAGCACTGATTCATATTTATTCTATCATCTATCTATCATCTATCTATCTATCTATCTATCTATCTATCTATCTATCTATCATCTATCTATCATCATCATCTGTCTATATCTATCTATCTATCTATCTATCTATCTATCTATCTATCATCTATCTATCTAAAACAGTGTAAGCACCCTTGCAAGGCTGGAGAACTCTTTCTGCCTCTCTCTCTGTATACTTATGTCTATACGTATCTATCTTCTACTATCTATCTATCTATCTATCTATCTATCTATCTATCTATCTAGTAAATCTCACCAAAGCTGGAGAAAAACAGAGAGGAAGAGAGAGAGAGAGAGGGAAGAAGGGAGAAAGAGAGAGAAGGAGAAGGGAGAGAGGTGAGTGAAAGAGAGAGAGAGAGAGACATACACAAATTGCCCATGTTTTCCTCCCTTTAGTAATAGAGTGAGAAAAAGAGTTGCAAAAGACAGCTGTGCTCTTGGTTGCCTTGAGAAGTCATTTCTTGTCCTTTGGTTGGCTGGAACTGCTGCTCCAACTTTCAGACACAGGCTCCCGTGGGCATGTAGTAAATCCAACATTTACCTCCATCCCATTACAGGATGCTTACATTCAGTCAGCTCTCCTAGACACCAAAATTCTTAGAAGATTCTTTCCACATCATCTTGAGGCAGCTGCCTCTTCACCTCAGGTTATGGTAATGAACTTCAGTATTTGGGGTTCTGTACCTAGTTTTAATGTTGGGGATGGTTTACGTCCACACCACCAAGCAAAGCTTTGGACACCAACTGTGTATCCTACAATTCACCTCAGTTCTGATGCTGTTCACTCAGAGATAGCATCAGATCCCACAGGATCTGTCCTGGAAGACTGCTTTCTGCTTCAGATGCCAGTTGCAAATCCAGGTTGTTGGCGGTGCTTCTGACTGACTGCCTATAAATTAGAAGTTCCCACGACCCTCTCCTTGGTTTTGATTAATTTGCTAGAGCAGATTTCAGAACTCAGGGAGCCTATTAACTCATTAGATTACTAGTTTATGACATAGGATATTAAAGGATACAAATCAACGGTCAATTGGAAAGATAGTAGGGCAAGGTATGGAAAAGTAGGGCAAGGGCAGAGTCCATCCCCTTGCCAAGCACACCACTGTCCCTGAATCTCCCCATGTTCACTAACCCATAAGTCCTCTGAACCCTCTCCTTTTGGCTTTTTATAGATGCTTAATTACATGGGCATTATTGGTTAAATCATTGGCAATTGCTGACTAATTCAAACTCCAGCTCCTTCCCTACTCCCTGGAAATCAGGGAGTGACACTGAAATTTCCAGCCGTTAATCACATGGTTGGGTTCCCTGGCAACCAACTCCCATCCCTACGTACTTTCCAAAAGTCACCTCATAAACATAAACCCAGTTGGCTGGAAAGAGGCTTATTATGAATAATAAAGTGTCCATTTAACCTTTATGGCTCTGAATCAATTTCAGAAACTGATGACAAGAGACCAAATATTATAACAAAAGATGCTTCCATTTCCCTTATCCCTCAGGAAATTCCAGAGGTTTTGGGAGAAGTGAGCTAGGAACCATGGATGGAGATCAAGTAAATATACATAAGAAATATATTTTGGACAACTGGGTATATGTCAAAATGCAAACTGCACACAGAGTAAAACAAAGCAGAAAGATGAATTTATTGCAAGGGTTTTAACCTGCAAGCTGGGAAACTCAAAGCTATGGGAGCTGTGAATTCTGAGTTGCTCACAAATTTAAAGGATTTTTATGGGGTAAATATGGAAGTTATTTGGCTTTTTCAGCTGATTGGTTGCCTGGTGGTCTTCTTTATTTGCATTAGGGTAACTGAGTCAGGGGAACAAGGAAATCCAAAGATGATGCAAGCAGACTTGGTGTTTGGGGACTGGTTGGCATCCTCTGCTGATTTTTTTTGAGAAAAGCTGTAAATTTCTGCAATTTATGTTAGGTAAGGTTAAGTTTTCTTTTTATTTAGTGCATCTGTGTTGGTCAACTCCATTTTGTTCCCAACATAAATGACTCTGTTTTTGTTTTGGTTCTACATATATTTCTTATAAATATCACACTCTGCAAGGTGGTAGGTTCTAATAATACCACCTTCTGCAGCTCTCAAATCTGATCATCTATGGAATTCATATCCTATAGATCTTGGGAATGGGAAAACTAAAATTTGGTGGGTAATTGTAGAGGTGCGGTGGTACTTATATATGGAGTTTTGCCATAATGTTGCCTCTGAACAAGCCTTGAAGAAAAGTGTTGGTCCTGATATTTGTAAGTTCTCTATTCTTAAAATACAGGCCATGTGCACCCAGGATAAGCTTTTGTTGTCAATTCCTGGAAAATAAGATCCTACATGGCATCTGACACTATCTTGTTTATATTATATGTCAGAGTAACACTTTAGCATTTCTTCATGTCACTTAATCCTTATTAGTAACTTATTTATTTAAGTATCATTAGTAGCTAATTCAGTCAATTAACTATAACTTTACAAGATGGCCTTTTGGTAGCTTGTGGGTATAGAAATATGGAATTCACCTAAAGTATGATAAATGAATTCATCTTTTTAATCATTGACACATGATCTTTAATGTCAACAATCTAATAAAGGTCTTAGGGTCGACTCATAAAAATAAGTAAAGATTAGAAAATGAGACCTCTGTGAAAATATTGAAAGTTCATTCAGGAAAACTGAGAACTCTTTTACTGATGATCTTCAGTTTGCTGATAATAAAATAAGGAGAATGTTCATAAAGAAAAGTTACTGTTCTTCATAAATAATAGAAGGAAGAGTGAATAAAGTATTAATTACTTTATGGGTCCGAAATTTCAACCACTTGGAAACTATTGAGGATTACTTTGGAAATGAAAGAAATTCAGAATTATTCTTTCTGGATTAAGATGGGACAGCTTTCTGATTTGCTGCGACCTGGGACAGATTAACTGAAGCACACAGACAAAGCAGGTTCACTCTTGGAAACCCTCTGTCATTCTCAGATCGGGCTCTGGGGGTCAGGGTTGAGGCATGGTGCTCGCTAAGCTCCCAGGTTCAAAATACAGTTCAAAATACAGCAAACATTGATGCTTTCGGTTCTCCATCTGGTATCATTCATAATCTCTAAGTTTATTTACTCATAAATGATAATTCAACTAACAAGTTAATATGCAATATTCTGTGTTATTGGATATTTGCATATACTTTTAATGTATACATTTAAGTAAGAGTTTATATTAGTCTCTCTATTAAAATAAAGAAGTTAAAGCTCAAAGAATTTTTTTTAAAAAATCTATTTAGGGGCTCAGTGGTTGAGCATCTGCCTTTGGCTCAAGGTCCTGGGATCGAGTCCTGGGATCGAGTCCCGCATCAGGCTCCCTGCATGAAGCTTGCTTCTCCCTCTGCCTGTGTCTCTGCCTTTCTCTGGGTCTCTCAGGAATAAATAAATAAAATCTTTAAAAATCATTAAAAATAAAAATAAATTTAAAAATCTATTTAGATCTTGAAACATGGAAGGATTTGTAAAATAATATAAAATAATATGTATCAAGAATGAAGGTACCTCAAGTCTATAATAATAGGATCATTTCAAGTTTTCTCATGTTCCTAAAATTTAGGATTGCAATCATTCTTTTAATTCAAAAGCATTTGAAAGCTCTCCAAAAATTTAAAAAAATCATTTGGAACAAGACAGAATAATTTACCATTATTATTGTACTTCAGTGTTTTATCAGCCCCAATTCAGAGAATGGCAGACAGCCAAAAGACATCTGTCCTCCGCACAGTCCCTCCTGTGCGTCCTCACTCCACAATTCAATGACTAGTGAAAGCTGGCATCCAGAAAGGGAGAATTAGAAGAAGGTTCTATATCGAAGAAGCTCTTTAACAATTTTTGGAGCTACATGCTTTCCTATTCTTTAGCTATTTTCTGCTTTCTTCCCATTTTTATTTATTTATGTATAAACAATGCTCCCAGATATCCTTAAATATTTTGGAAAAATATGAATGGTAGTCTTATCTTTTAAACATCTAAATGTTTAAAACATTTAAACATCTAAAAGTCCAACTGAGTTGCTATATTTAATTATATATATTGTGGTTGTATGACTTGAGCTGCTTCCGAATACTACGCGGTTGGGAAGAGTCTACCCTGGTAATTCTAGCAAGGCCCAGGCTTCCCTTGCTCCACTGAGCCCCTTCCCCCACTCCTGCCTCACTCTCAACTGTATTCTTTAAGGCTCCAGTGTCTTCTCTGTGAAGGCTTCTCAGATGCCGTCACGTGAACTCCATGCTCCTTGCTGGGTTCTTTCACTGGACCTTGTAGAAGTCTCGATTCAAACTCATGTAGTGCTGTGTTTTAAGTTCTTCTGTATTCCTTAAGTTTATCATCATGAACAACAAGGTGAGAGAGGGTATTCAAAACCTTTAAAACCCAGCAGTGTGTAGATGTTGACCAGTCAGAATGGAAACCAGCTTGAAATTACACCGGTGTAATTGGGGCTAAATAAGAAATCTCCGAACTAGCTTCTGAGCTCATTAAGTACAGGACTTCTGCACAACGTGGTGTTCTTGGGACCTAACACAGTACTTGGCATTTGGTTGACCAATAAGTGTTTTATGAGTGAATGAATGAGACGTCAAGGAAAGTTATGCATTAATTCCAGGACAGCTCTTGAAATCTTAGTAGTGATTTCAGGATGGCCGGGCACCATTTAGCCTTAGACATTAGTTTAGCTCGAGGCAGGTGTGTTGCTCCACAAAGGAGGCGATCCTACGGACACAGTCCACAAGGTCTACACCCTGAGTTGTCCCGCAGCCAAATTGCCCTGGGCCATCTGCTCTCAAACACTTTTCTGGTATATTTTTGAAGGACAGAATGGGTTAATTAAATTGGATTTGTGGAAGAACAGATAGTGGGAAAACCTACTTCTCAAAGAAAACAGTCTATGATGCCATTAAAAAAAAAAATAACCTGTAGTTAATTATTTAAAACATCTCAAACATTTTGAAAGCTGTTATTCCTCATGAATTATTATTATTATTTTTTAATTTTTATTTATTTATGATAGTCACACACACAGAGAGAGAGAGAGAGGCAGAGACACAGGCAGAGGGAGAAGCAGGCTCCATGCACTGGGAGCCGGACGTGGGATTCGATCCCGGGTCTCCAGGATCGCGCCCTGGGCCAAAGGCAGGCGCCAAACCACTGCACCACCCAGGGATCCCTTCCTCATGAATTATTATCACATATGGAAGAATATATACTGGATGAGAGTCATTCTTCGTTTAATGTTTATCTAGTGTGGGAAAAGATTATTTAGATACAATTTGGAATTATTTAAAATGAAGAAATACATGTTCAGTTTCCCTCGGGATAGTAATTCTTCAGAGCCCTTTTTTTTTAAATGTCAACCTGGTTTCCAACTATCTTTCCTGTGAGCAATTCCTTTATCTTATTCATTGGAATAGGTTTGGTTCCTTTGCACTTCTTTCTGGCAGCTGAAACTTTCTGCTCAGCAGAGCGGCGGTTCCTTCTGTCCTCCCCTAAGCAGATGCATATACGCTCAAAACACATGTTGAACCCAAGAGTCAATTGTTCATATTAGACTGACTCAGAGGAGTGAGGGTGGAGGCCTATGGTAGCTCTACATAGAATAATTATTTACCTTTACTTAATGTAGTGCTTCTAAATGATGAAACCACAGCAAGGATTAAAGGGCATGTTAAAGTTCTGTCCCCCAGTGCAAGTTAAGATGGAAATGAGGGTGGAGCTATAGGAAGCTTTAAACCAGCAGTCCAAAGGTCCCAGCTTTCTCCTAGGAGACCGTGTGATGGCAGGCAAATCTTGGACTTCTGGCGAAACTTCTTTTCATCAGAAGGATTAAGCATTTGGCTTAGCTCACCACTAAAGTATTACCCAGCCCCAAAATTCTACAATTTTTTTAAAGATTTTATTTATTTATTCCTGACAGACACAGAGAGAGAGGCAGAGACACAGGTAGAGGGAGAAGCAGGCTCCATGCAGGGAGCCTGATGGGGACTCGATCCCAGGACCCCAGAATCAC
Organism: Canis lupus dingo; assembly: GCF_003254725.2. NCBI lineage: Eukaryota > Metazoa > Chordata > Mammalia > Carnivora > Canidae > Canis > Canis lupus. The sequence goes on along the minus strand of NC_064256.1, from coordinate 60,771,333 downwards.
GCCCTGAATCAAAGGCAGACCCTCAACCGCTGAGCCACCCAGGCGTCCCCCAAAATTCTACAATTCTTCAAAAGGGTTTCCATAGTTTTTCGTAGTTGTGATAAAGCGGGTGTTGAGGAAGAAGAATTTTCTTCTGCCCTTTAAGGTGCTTCTAGTTGGATTAAGAATCAAATTGATGAGACTGATTAACAAGAGAAAGTCAAATTTAGAATCCACGCGAACATGAAATTCCAAAGATAATGAAGCACCATGACACTTAGATGAGGTAAGGAGAGGGGAAGGGTCTGAGGACACTAAGGGGGAGAGAGACCATTAGCAGGAAGGTGAGAGGACATGTTTAGAAAACAAAGGCCACCCAATTTTGTAGATAAATTTCTTAGGAAAAGAGGAATCTTTGTTAATACTCTCTTCCTGGTATAAACTGGCAGTTGAAGGGGAGGTAAAAAGCTTTTCCTGAATCTGCTGGTTTAGATTGTTTTTCATGCGAAATAATGTTCATGTGAAATGAACCATCTTGGGGTGGGCTGCCCTTGGCCCCCACACAGGTTATGAACTGAGCCTGTTCTGCTTGACCAAAGGCCTCTGTCACCCTAAACGCCCTAAATGCTGGCATTATGACAGCTGGCATCTCTTCATCACACAAACAGTCCTTATCGTTTCAGCTCCATCATGTTTTTGGAGTTACTCTCTTTCATTTACTGATTGATTTCAAGGCACTGTCCCCTTCTAAAATTATGCCTGGCATTTATTATTCAAAGTAAGAGAATTACAAATTTGCTTTCTTAAGACATCAATGTAAATAAGTAATTTATTCTTCCAAAAATGAGACCAAGACAATAGAAATTAGTCCAAAACATGAATGCAAAAAAGATGAGAATAATGATGCTTGATCTTAAAAATTAACATTTTCTGTGGTTATGAGGAAAGTGCAAGCAAAAAGACGGAGCTGCTTTTCATAGGCTGGGTCTCGGTGCTTCAGAGAATGCTCCTGGATGAGGTCATCCTATGTCCTCCAATTTACAGTACTAAAACCCTATTTTCTTACTCTAGTTACAGGTAAGTTCTAAATGATTGAGTCATTTAGAAGGAATTGATTTGTTTACAGTAATGCCAGCTGTTAGTTTATGCTAAAAAAAAAACAAAAACTAAGAAGTAGACTAGCATCCCATGGAGGTGGGCAGCAAATTGTGTTTTTTTTTTTTCTTATAAGAAAGTTTATTTATGAAATTAAATCATTATTAGAAGGTTCCTCAGTAATGATAATGTTACAAGGTGGGGAGTCACACAAATCTGGGGACAATTAAAAGAATAGTGGAGACTGAGGAAGTCTCATCACCAATCTCTATTATAAGTCTTTATTTCTAGATGGGAATTAACCAGTCCCTTAGACAGTAATGGAAACACACTGGCCATTTTTTTAAAAAGATTTTATTTTTTTATTTATTCATGAGAGACACACAGAGAGAGAGAGAGAGACAGAGACCCAGGCAGAGGGAGAAGCAGGCTCCATGCAGGGAGCCCGATGTGGGACTCGATCCCAGGACCCCGGGGTCACGCCCTGGGCTGAAGGCAGCGCTAAACCATTGAGACACCCAGGGATCCCCCCACACTGGCGAATTTTTGCTATTGAATCTGTGTACTTGGAATGTTGTAATCACCATAAACTTTAGTTCTGATGATACTATCTTTCTGATTAAAGATTTTCCAAGATTATAGTTCTCCCAATTTAATTATATTTCAAATGCTTTATTTTATAAGGCACAGGGAGTTGTTTATTGAGATTTCAGAAATACAGTTGTCTGAGCAACCTATTTATAACTCTTCTCCTTGGAGGGGTATTTCTTAAGAAAATGTCAAAGCCAATCATGTTCATGCAGGTTATAGCTAGTACTTGTTTCTTACCAATGTTCATAAATGTACCTTATTTTGGATCTGCGACCCTTATCCAAGCTTACTGAGTGGACTGAGATTGGCTCTACCAGGCAGAGAGCTTACCTACATAGTGGTTCTCAGGGATTTGCTAAAATTTTGCTAAATGGCAAGCATTTGTAAACTTCTATTTTATTTTATTTTTTTTAGTTTTCTTCAAGACAGAATTCATTGACAAGGCTCTGTTTGTCTCATGTAACTCATTGTTACATGTGACTCTCAGTTTTCAATATGTAATAAGGGTCAGTAATTGTAAAATACAGTAAAAAATTGAATATAAAGCCAAAGTAAATTTCTTTTTTACTAGGCAGATTGAATCATGGGTAAAATATTGAAACATTTACAGTATCTAAAATGAATTTTTTGACTAACCAAAGTTATTTAGATCTCTTTTTTTTATTAAAAAAAGGAAACCTGAAGAAAGTTCAAGTTAGTTACTTGGCTAAAAATATTGATTGTATTCACTGTTTTTTAAAGTTAAAATAAAATTATAAACTTCTGAAGATAGTTTGGTTTAGGAACCATTGTCTCAGGATATGTTCTGAGCAAAAATATATAATGAGCACTCCTTTGGAAGTGATTTTTGTGATCTATTCAAAATACCCATATAGCTTAACTTGATGGCTAATATTGCCAGCAACACTGACTCCCTGTTCCTATTAACACAAAATTTTTATTTGGGAGAGTCGACACTTAAGTTCAAATTTTCAGAAGAGAGTAGAGTTTTAGGAATGAGGAATAAGACAAAACATGTTGAGCATAAATTATCCTGCATAGTCAAGGTAAGGTATGGGCAGCTGGAGACCCTAGATGGACAACAGGATATTAGGTGTGAAAGTACTAAAAACAAGAAAGGGAGTACAGAAAAGTAATGGAGTAATGTTTTCACGCCTATATGGGTCTACATATCCTCATGCATTTTGAGTTCAACTCCCACCTATGCAGTTTAACATGTAGGACCTCTGAAAGTCCTCTTACTCCAAAATATCCCTTCTGACATTCCTCCACAGTTGCCTGAAATTCTCATCATATTTATTTTGGGGGGATAATAGCAAGGATGATCCTGCCCTTTTCTTCTAATCAGCCTATAAGCATCTTGTTAACAAGGATCTGTATCCTATTTCTCTGAACCCTCACACAGTGCATAACAGGTGACCTGTTCATGTGAAGGAAGGTGGGGCGTCTTCATTTCTACCTGTTGCAACCTCCGCTCACCTTGCTATCCGAGGGGCACGGAGAAGAGAGAAGTGCAGGCTCCATAGAGGGATACTAGTAAGAGTAGGAATGAGGAACATTGGGCCACACACTGGCCTGGTCTCAATTTTCTCGTTGGAGGAAGATTTCTCATAAAGATGTTTTGTTGATCGAGTGCCCTTGCACTGATAAGAATCTTGCATCATCTTTAGAAGATGGCGTAATGAGGAAAATGTGGGCTCGGGAGGCAGAAAACAGAATTGATTCCTGGCTGTGGGACTTTGAACAAGCACCTCTCAGCTTCAGTTCCTGATCTATAACATGGGATACGACGGTAACTACCCTAGCCTTGTGGGATCCAGTGTCTTCTCTAGCCACCTAATGTCTGCTACACTGGAGTCCACCTCTTTTACTGCTCCTCATTTCCCTACCATCCCCAACATACCTGGTCAGGCGGGCCAGGGATCAGCACAGTAATAGTTATTCCTTAAAGCTTGAAAATTACTTACTTAAATAAAAGAAAAATCCTTGCCATGTTCTGATTTCAAATAACATGAAGGTCAATATCAACTCAGTCCAGAGACAAATTCCAAGTTAGTGTAGCCTGATCTGAAATCTTCTTCTGGGCCCTTAGACTACATGTAGGAAACCAGTTCCCTGTGCCTTTTCACATTTGATATCCGTTGGTACACAGCTGAGTATGATTTTCAAGGTTACAATTTACAGAATTACAATAGGGCAGAACATTTCATTGCTGTTACTCCTTAGATTTTTCTGATTAAACAGGAACTGAGTTTTCTTGGTTGAAGAATGAAGAGTGGAGCAATGTGGTGGGTTATTTGTTTATCTTGCCCATAATCTAATCTCTGCATGCTGGGTATTATTTCTTTCGTAGTGTTCTTCCTCCTTCTGCTATTTTAAACTATCTTTTAATATTTCAACTGATGTTGTATATTGAACAGATGTCTTGAATTATTTCAGCATGGTGTTCTGAGAAACCTAAGAACAATTAGTTTTAAAAATCGCTATTTGTTGCTTTTCCAAAACTTGGTAAAAAAAAAAAAGTGTTTCCTCTATTTTTTTTCTTTCCACAGTAGTACTCTTGATTTCATCTTTTGAGGTCAATATGTTGCCTCATATCTATATTAATTCACTGGAGCAAGGCCCTGAGTACATTTGTCATATGTCCAATTTGGTTATAACCAAGCTAATGAGTAACATTTGTTATTAATTACATCAATAAAAACATCATAATCTTATAACTCTGGTTTGAGCCTAATAGAGTAGGAGGTTTGAGGGATAAATATCCACAGGCAATTAATGGACCATTCTTTAGGAAAAAAAATACTAAGAATCATTTTAATAGCCTCTTTGCATCCTAACCAGACTTCAGTCAAATCAAACCATTTCTGGCTATAAAAAAAAATGTAATCGGTTCCTCAAAATTAAATCCAATGAACTTGTCTCTGTAGAAGGTCAAATAATATACTCTCATGAAAGAAAATGGTTCCTCATTTAATGCATCAGTTATTAAAAAGATGTTCTATTTTCCTGTTTGGGTTCTGTTTTTTTTTATTACTGCATATTAAAGTACCCATCTTGCCAACAAGCAAATGATATGCTAACTGAACATGGCTTGGCTGAAAGTGATGATGGAAGGGCCAGAGAGACCTATCAGCTGCATTATTATGCCTAAGCAGTGGAAAATCACTGAACTACCATCACCTTCTCTAGTTTGTGCTTATATGACTCATAGAAACAACATTAAAATATGGTGGATGATTTCTACTTTTTAAAAAAGAAGACATCCAAAGAATCTTATAGAATCTTAGATTTTGGTGTCTCTTTGTTGGTAGAAGAATCATACAGCCTGCATTTTCTTAAGGAATGTAGAAGAGAGGAAGGGAGGAGAAGGGGAAAGGAGGGAAGAGGAGAATGAAAGAGAGAAAGGTAGATAGAAAAGGAAAAGGAGAGAGTGGGATTAGGTAAAAAGACAGAGAACTAGACACTTTGTCATAACAGAGAATGACGCCATGTTCATTGAAAACATCTTACCAAACGCTGCTGGATACTTGGCATATCTTACGGTGTATAATCCTTTGAGGTATGTTTTATCTTCAGTTTTGAGTTAAAGAAACTACAAAGGCTTACAGTGCTCCAAACAGCTTGTCCAAGGCCACACACTACCAGGTGAACCACTTATCTTTTTGACTTTGAAGCCCATGATCTTTTCATTGGGTAATGCTAGCAAAAGGCACATGGTATCTAGTTTTTGGTAAGGAAAATCCATTCCAGTCTTACTAAAATTAAATTTCAATATATCATCATTACTTTCTAGCCTAATTGAAAAGTTGATTAGGTTTCAGACATGATGAAAATAAAGGAAATAGAGATTGCAATTTCTTGGCAGGTATGTTTGGATGTGCATGTAAGTGTGTGTGTGTATGTGTGTATGTGCATACGTGCGTGCTTATTTCTTCAATGAGCTAAGTCTCTATGTCCTACAGAAAAAGGCCCTCATCAGCTAGAAGCTACAGATACATCTCATCTGGGCTGGTTGGAATGATTCTCTCCCTGTCCTTCCTATTTTGGTTCTTGGATAATAATCTCCAACCCAAGGACAAGAGAAGTTGTAGATGACCAGGGGTGTTATAAAGGTCATTACTTTAAACAAAGCTTCTACTGGCCAAGACAGAAGGTCTCCAGTAAAAGCAGCTGAGCCTAGCTCAGAGGATAGTGCTATAATTAAAAGATTCTAGGACCAGTGAGGATGCTTTGGTTGGTCTGGTTAGTGGCATGTAGGCCCTGAGATTTAGCTATTTCCTTTTTTAAAAAATCGAGATATAGCTCACATACCATAAAATGTACCCTTTTAAAGTAGGCTATTGAGTGTTTTTTTTTTGTATATTCACAATGTTGTGCAGTCATCATCACTCTTGAATTCTAGAATATTTTCATAACCTCAAGAAGAAATCTCATTACTCGTTAGCAATCACTCCTTATTCCCCCCTCCAGTTCTTTGCAAACATAATTCTACTTTCTGCCTCTACAGATTTGCCTGTCTAGCTACAGTTTATATGCAAATAGAAGGCCACACATTTGATGATATTTCCTGTTACTGTTAATATTATTCCCATGTGGGCACTGGACAGTACAGTAGGCTGTTTACCCAGGTGTTAAAGTGAAGGACCCAGTGTAATTTCCCCACACCCCATCAAATGTACCCAGCCTCAGTTTCAGCATAGGGATTACATTTCCCCCTGGAGTTTATAAGCTTCCTTTGGACTCCTTGAGTTGTGGATACTAGAAAAATCATTAGAAACTCAATTAAATTTGAGTCTTAACTAGAAATGTTTAGCCTCTAATCTCACACAAGCAAATATTCATTAGACCCATTACTTCTATCTGGTTTTTCTCTTTGTTGTTAAATCTTACTTCTCCAAACATCATTTGTGTGCAATTTAAGATCTCCACAAGATCTTCCAATCCCTTGAAATCCATTACCAAAGCCAGAAATCCAAGAATCATTTTAGACCTTTCTTCATGGTTTTATTTTGCTTCCTCTTTCAGCCTAATAAACCATCATCAGACTCTATAGATTTTAACCACCCACTGCAATATCTTTCCCACCCCCGCCTTCATTTCTAGATCTCCTACCACTGTGAGAGCTCCTTCAACATGGAGTATGTATGATGACCAGATTGCAAGTACTTCTTTTCTGGTTTCCCTGCCTCCCATCGTGCCCCACTTCATTATCCCCAGTAGTGCACCCAAGTGGTCTTCTAATAATGTCAATCTGTTTATATCCCATCCCTCATCTTAAAATTCTTGAAAATCTCTCCACAGTTTTCAGGATGGAGTTCAAAATGTACTAGTTTCTCCACAATCTGCCCTTAGGCTCACCTTCCACAATTTTTCACTTGTACCCTTCCCTGCACCCACACTGACTGGCTTATCTACCCCAAATGGGTCACTCATCTTCAGGTTCACTGTCCCTGCACATATCTTTGCATTATCTTGAATGTTATTATCTATTTTATTCTTTTATTAATCCTTATGTTGTAATCTCCCTTGTCTGGAATGTAGGCCCTTTGTGGATGGAGACTGTATCATTTGTTCATCTCCACACCAAGTGCTCTGTTCATTACTGTGAAACTTTACACATTTTCCTCACTTTTCTATAATATCAATGCAATTCTCAATATCTACAACCATATTGGAAATGTATCAAAAATACAGATTTACAATTTGTAGCGGCTAGTATAATACCTAAGAAAATGTCCTTAGTATCTATTGAATGGACAAGAAGGAAAGAGAAATGAAGAAAGAAAATGAAAGAGAAACAGAACCCAAATGCTGCTTTTTTCATGTGCTGCATGAACTCATAGTGGGATACAGCACTTTGCCCTTAAAGCCCACCATGCCAAAAAAGCATAAGAGAATGAAACAAGTTTTATACTGTTGTTTGGAAAAGTTTTGGAAGACATGAAGGAGAGACTTCATAACGTAAAACACTTGGTAAACATAAAAGTCCCTATTTGACCTTTTTGTTTTTCCCCTCTTCTCCAAGAAGACATAGCAATCTTAACATACATGCACATAAAACACAGCATCAAAACATATGAGGCAAAAACTGATAGAATTACAAGGCAAAATAGATTAACCCATTATGAGAGTTGAAGGTTTCAACCCTGCTCTATCAGAAATGGACAAATCCAGCAGGCAGAAAATCAATAAGGACATAGCTAAACTCAAAACCCTATCAATCAACTGGACATAGTGGACATCTACAGAGTACTTCATCAACAACAGCAGGATATACATTCTTCTCAAAGTCACATGGAGCATTCACCAAGGTAGACCAGATTCTAGGCCATAAAATGAACCTTAGCAAATTTAAAAGAATAGAAATTACACAATGTCTATCCACTCTCAGATCATAATGGAATTAAACCAGATATCAATAACAGAAAGATAGTTGGAAAATCCCCCAAATACTTGGCAATTAAACAACATACTTCTAAATAATGGATGGGTCAAACCAAAAAAACTCAAAAGAAATTTAAAAATATGTTGAAATAAATAAAAATGAACACATAACTTATCAAAATTTGGAGATCCTGAGAAAGCAGCATTTAGAGGGAAATTTATAACATTGAATGCATATATCAATAAGAAGCAGCTCAATCTATGCCATGGAACTTGGCAAAGATTCCGGACTTAGAGGCACCCATGATTACACAAGATGGGGCTGAATACAAAAAGAATTAGTTAAAAGCCTCTGTGAACATCAATTAGGCCTGATGATCCTTTCTTCCATTTCCTGTAGCTTAATCCTACCAAGAAACTGTACATTTATTTTGTAGAGAGTAAATCTCAAAAACACCTGAATAACATAATATAGGGAAGAGCTGCTACAATAAAATGGTAAATGATAAACTAACAATAAAGACTATATGTGGAAACTTGAACTCCCACCTCAGTGCTCCTTGCTCTGTGAGCATTCAAAGTCAAGAATAGGCTTTCCCTTTTTCCTGGATAAATCTTACAGAATTCTTCTCTGGAGAAACTGAAGTGTTCCAAAGAAAAGACCTGTGGATACTACCCTAGCAGGAAAGCAGACTCATTCTAGGCAAATTCAAACAAAGAGACATTAATGAAGGAAGTACTTACAGTCTGTGCATGAACGAAGGAGGGATGATGAGTTACCTAGCAACTAGCAACAGTAAGAAGTCACTATATCCCCAGGGTTGAAGGCACAACCTGAAGGAGGGAATTATTTCCCTGGTGAAAAGTAAAACAGTGCAGTGGAACCCTCTCAGCAGAAACGAAGTGTGGAGAGTTACAGATACTGCAAGAGACTGCTGAAGCAGGGAGGAGAGCAGGGAAAAATGCCCTCAGTCCAGTTATTTAGGGAGCCCTGGTGTGTAGTTCTCAGGGTCAACCTCAGGGGACACAGAAAAGGACAGAGAAAAATAGAGAAAAGACAAGATGAGGTTCAGTGCACAAACAATACCTAGCAAAGATATGACACTTGGAGGTCTTCTAATGAAACCTCTGTGCTCCAATTTCAACACTCCATAAATCTGGTAAAGTGAACTTCCTCGTGGCACTGTAGTACTGCATTCTTAAATATGGTCAGTCAGCCAAGGATAACCCAACAGTTCGAAAAGGCCTCCAACTTAAAAGACAGTTGAAAGACAAACCAACCATATAATTAGTCAAAAATCAGAAACTCCAGAGGACAAAAGAAAAAACAGTATATTTAAGTATATTTAAGTCCGCATTCTCAGAGAATTGATTATATTTCATTCATAAAACAAAAGCCAGAATATTTTTAAACAGCAGCAGAAACAGCAAGCTTTCGGAAATGAAAAATATAGTAAAATAAATCAATAAAAGAATTATAAAGTCAGGAAATAATTGAGGAAGTAGAACAAAAAGGCAAAGAAGTTTAAAAGAGGAGAGGACATTGGATGCTAAATCCATGATCTCTAACATCTGACTCATAAGAGTTCCCAAAAGAGTGAACAAAGAAAAATAGAAGGGAGAACATTTTCAAAGAATTTATCCAATAACGTCTGAATCACTGAAGAATGTAGGACTTCAGAGGGAAAGGATCATTAAGAGTCCAATGAAATGAACACAATTTCACACCACCAGGGATAACAGGAATTTGCTAAAAGCCTTTAGAGGTCGAACAAATTGATATTCAAGGAACTGAGGGCGAAGTGGCATTAGACTTCTCAATAGCAACATTGGAAATTAGATGACAGTGGAAAAGATATCTTCAAAATTATGAGGAAAAATGATTTTTAACTTAGAATTCTATACCCGTCCAAGTGATTTGTCAAGATTAACACTAGGAGACCACACTTTCAGACAAGTCTCAAAAACTTATTTGTTTGTGTTATATCTTAGTTGTTAATGAAGGATGTATGTGTATGCTATCAAATTAACATGTTTTACTAAATTGGTGTCTCCAGGTAAGGAGAAAGAGGAAAAGGTAAAATCCCAGATTGACAACTATGCTGTTAGGCCTAGAAGGGAGCGTAGGCCTAGGGAGCCTGGATTGAATGAAGAGGAGAGACGTTCCCAGGATGAGTGTCTAAAAAAAAAGGGACTTAATTATCTGGTGTGCCTAATAGTGACTCAGATGGCCTTAACATTTCCATCAGCTTGACTAAAGTCTAGACAGTTTTCCTTATTATGGGCCCCTTACATACCTTTTCTTAGAGCATTTACTTTAGAAAACTTGCCATTGTAAATTCTTTCTCTGCCCCCTAGATTTGCCAGTTGTACAGTCCAGGAACATCTTCCTCAATGACTTGGGACCTTTGAAATGTAATCATCAAGTAAGTTAGAGCGCCTGTCTCCTGGTGTCTGTGGAAGAGTAGGAGCCTAACTTTGTTAGGTGCCAGTTAACAGGTGTCCTGGTCATAATGATCACTCTCTCAGCTAATGTCCATCAGTATTTTCCCATCAGTATTTTTGTGGTACTTAAAAATCACCACTTTCTGTTCTGGAGAAGTTGAGTTCAACCTATCTCCCCTACTGCAATAGCCCTAAGTAGGCTCCACACCCAGGGTGGATGGACCCCAGTGCAAGACTTGAACTCATAACCCTGGGATCAAGACCTGAGCCAAAATCAGGAGTTGGATGTCCAACTGACTGAGCCACTCAAGCGCCCCTGTAATAGTCTTAAATTAAGTCTTCCTTCCATGTTTAACCTATCCAGTGCAATTTTTCTTTGATAGTCCCAAAAATAGTATGAAGAGGTGTTTATTCATTGTATTGGATAGTCTGGGAGGAACTCATAATAGTGACATAGAAAACTGAAGTAAGAAGAAGTAAGTGATTAGTAAATTCAGTGTTTTCTTGCTGTATCTTTTTCTATTCCTAAGTTTCCTCCCCCAAAGTCTTCTTTCTCTCTTACCTGAGCCACAAACTGCATTTTGCTTATGCATTTCTTGTACAATATTTTGTCCCTCCTGGAATGCCAAATCCCAGTCTTCCATAATAAGAAGTCTGTAGGCTTACGTTCTGCCCTTTCATTGTCTTCCTTCCCAATTCAACACAGTATTTAAACTTTCTAGATTTTTAAATCTCATGTCCTGGGTGGGACAGTGCCTTACATTTACCTAGCATTTCATGGCCCACAGAGGGCCCTTATGCACCATCTTATTTGATCCTTATAACAACCTTGTAAGGTAAGTTTTGGTGCTGGATTCAGAAAAATGTAGGTCAGTACCCTAGATCTAGTTGAGTTTTCTAATCTAAGCCGCAATCTTACGTTACAGTGAAGTGGGTAGTACGTAGCTCATAGGACAGTTGTGAGGATAAAATGAGATCATGCAAATAAATGCTTTGCACAATAGCTGGCATTGTCAGCACTCAGTAAGTCTCTTATAGATTATAGTTATTTTACAAGGGAAGACTATAAAGTTTAGAGTCAAAAGAAGAAAAGTCACTATATCATGAAACATATACACTTAAATGTGTATATCTTTTGATTCCAAAAGCAATTTATATCGACTGTCTATCTCAGGCTGTCTCTCTAAATATGTATTTTTAAAGCAGTACCTTCATTAGAATTCATTAACTCATTATTTTAGGTGAGATGTTTAATACATAGGTATCTTTTAAAGAAGAGTGTGGACTACAGTGTGATAGGGAAGGAGATACTGGACCATCAGTAGCAGTGGGGAGGGGGACAGAACAAAAAGGGACCTAACCTCTCAGGCAGCTGTGAACAGCTGGGAGGCAGGGAGAGGTGAAGGGGCTGAGGTGGGGTCACTAAGATGAAGAGCAGAGGCATCATGGTTGCAATCTGTGGCACCTGAAGACAAACAGCTCGTGCCTGTTCATGTGTATCTGCTACGCCCTTACCATCTGCTGTTCTTGACAGTATTGGAGGAACCAGGCTAAATAATATCCCTGAAAGGAAGAACCACTGGAACAGAAAAGGGTCCTCTAATTTTAAGCCCGGGGTGCAAAGCATGGATTTAATTCATCCATAGGAGCAAAGAGAAAGGTGAGTTCTGTACGCATTTTTATTTATCAAATTTTTAAAAGTTTATTAATTTATAAACTCTTCACCCAAAATGGGGCTTGAATGCAGGATTCTGAGATCAAGAGTTGCATGCCCCACCAACCGAGCCAGCGAGGCACCCCTGTAAATGCATTTTTAAAACAGAGTGCCTGTGATGAAACAGACTGTGAGCGGACGTTTCACGGACAACAGCGCAGACCTGGGAACTGAGCTGTCTCTGTGACGGCTCTGCCCAAGACCTGCTGTTGTTTTCACTTTCTGATGTCTTTGTTCAAACCATATGGTGTAGAAACAGTACATATTTGTAAACAAATTGACAATGATTCTACATTCCTTCTGCGTATGTGACTTGTTTTCATCTCAGATTTATCACTCTCTAGGAAGAGAAGAGGGACTTGATTTCAGACAACTTGTGCCCTTAGGAAACTCGTAAGATGATTTTTCGGTGTGTTTGTTTTCCTATTTGACACAGTGCTGAACCTCAGCGTAGCAGAATAGGTACGGTGGAGAGCTGTTTCTGGATTTTGTAACGTTGGTTTTTTTAGTAATTGAAGGGATCTCTATAGTGAGTGTAAGCATTCATATCCTTCTTAAATTCCTTGAGAAGATTTTGAGATTTTCACTGATTTTGAATTTAATTTTATGATTTTGAATACTTAGGGTACCCTGACTCTGGGTAGCTTTTGAAGATAAAACAGGCACCTTCGGGGTTATTGAAGGGCAAAGGCGGTACGAGACAGGGAGTGGCTGGGTTAGGTCTTCAGACTTCTCAGACTCTGTAAGCTCTTGGCAGATGTTTGTTTGTTTTGGTTGGTTGGTTGGTTTTGACTGCTGAGCGATTCAAGCTGACTTTGGCCCTGATGACTTTGTGGTAGATTCTACATGTTAGAGCTGGAAGGAGCCACAGAAGTCACTACAGATGAGAAAACTAAGACCCAAGGAGCATAGCTACTTGTTCTGTACCTAGTAAGATATTTTATTCACTATGCGCATTACCCTAAAAATACCTTCATAACCCACACTTTCAAGTACAAATAATGGCCAGGTGTCCCTTCAGGTTCCCCATCTCCATCTCCATGCTCAGCCCTGCAATCTGCCTTCCACCACTGGGCTCATTGCTATCTGAAAGCCATTATTCTTGTACCATTTCCATCCCTTCTTGCATCCTCCCTCTAAAGCCTTCCCATTCTGTACGTTATTCCACAGATGCCAACTGACTAATCTGATAAATTTGTAATCAATCTGCTAACAGAGAAGATGAAAGGCCCAAATTGGAGAATATTCCTGTAATGTTAACAACACTTGGCAGAAATTTCGGAGCTGGCCACCATTGTCCTTTCTCCACACATTGTTTGGGCTGTTACCACACACCAAGCCTGACCCTAGAAAACTATGCTTTCCTTTCCTATGCTTCAAGCTCTACCCAAAGACCTCAGGGTTCCTTGCTTTGATCTAGGTTCTAGTTTGGGTACTGCCCCTACTTTTTCCTTTCTTAAGGGATTTTAGTCATAAAATATGTGCGTGAATGATGCCTTTGTCTCTGAAACTCCAGAACTCAAGCATAATCTATATTTCTGTGCTCCCTCTGAAGAGTCCCACTGTGGTTACCTTTTCCCCTGATGTGAGGATTTTCTTTTGATGTACTTATTCAACTATACACAGACCAGGATATTCAAGGGTTTGCTGGATCAGATTCAAAGTGAGTAGTCCTCAGATGCTTCCTGAAAAAGTTCAAGAAATAACAGCATAATTAATTAGGGAAATGACAACTGTATGCATGACCAAGTATACAATGCCTTAGGAAAGCATCCTCTTATGAGACTTTAGGAAGGGCAAGTAGTACTCAGTGATTAAGAACATGGACCCTGGAACAAGAGAATCCTGGGTTCAGATCCTGGTTGAGTCCATTACTAGCTATGTGACTTTGGGAAGATTACTTAAACTCACTGTGCCTTAGTTTTCCCATATATAAAGTGGAAGATAAAAATAGTGCACATTCCAGAGTTGTAGAAATTATATAACTAAATGCATATAAAGTTACAATAAGAATTATGTATTCTAAAAAAAAAAAAAAAGAATTACGTATTCTAGGGGCACTTGGGTGGCTCAGTTGATTAAGCATCTGACTCTTGCTTTCAGCTCAGATCATGATCTCAGGGTTGTGAGATCTAGCTTCACTCGGGGTTCAATGTGGAGTCTACTTGGGATTTTCTTTCCCTTTCTCTCTCTTCCTCTGCCCCTCTCCCCCCACCCCCTGTTCACACACTTTCTCTCTCTCTCAAGTGACTAAATATTTTTTTTCAAATGACTAAATCTTAAAAAAAGAATTAGGTACTCCAAACTATAATATCATATACATAATTATATATAGGTATTATACAATAGGTATTATATATAATTATATATAGATATTCTAAAATATCATATATATAATTCCATGCTTAAAAAAAGCACTTTGGGGTAACTCATTTAGTTCCCACTTTGTTTCAGCTCAACAAACATAAGTTGAGCAGCTGAGTTCTCTCCTGGACTCGGGCGATGTGAGGATTAATAAGACGAGGTCTGCAGTGTTAAGGGTTCAGGGTTCCACTGAGGAAAACAACACCTTGTGCCTCTCTTGATTGATTCGAACCCTCAGAATCATCACTGCCTCTCTGAGCCTTGTAGACAATGAATATGAAGAATCAGATTGATGATGGAAATTCCCTCAAATGATCCACGCACCTCCTGTGAGCACGAGGACCCTGTTTCCCTCTGCACAGCTTCACCTCGGAATGGTTCCTATATACTTTTCCCGTCTGCTATAATTCTCTGAGGTAGGCAGTTTAGAAAATTGATTTTAGTAAGTCCTAATGTTTAACTAGTATGAACAGGAGCACATTTTCATAGAGAGAGATGATTAACTTGATTTCATTTTCACATGACTATCCCGTGATAAGTTGAATTCCTAAAATAAAAACATGTGTCATTTTTCTTCCAAAGGGCAGCTATTAGGTGCTCAGTTAGACTTTTCCCCTAATAGCAGGACTTCCTCACCCTCAGAGTTGCTGCCCAGATGCCTAAGGAAAAGTCCCTTGGATTAAACAGAATGTGAATCAGCAAATAATTTTTTAGCAAGATCTGCCACTAAGGTGGCAGTCTCATCTTTCCTGACACCTGCAAGCTTTGCAACCAGAGGCTTAAGCAGCACAGAGGAAGCAGCAGCCATAGGTTTCAGGCGTGTGATTAGAGGCTGAGCCCCGGACCCGGAGCAGTTGCTGGCGAGAGTCACAGGAATGAAGAGAGAGTAGAAGAGGCCTGGTGCACACTGGATGTGGACGCAGGATCTGCCTCTCCAATGATCAAGTCACGTCCCTCAAAGTAGACTGATGTGTCATGAGGTCACGGGGAGCAAATGGAATAGATCCAAGGCCCGAGGCCCCGAGGCCCAGTGGTGGCACCAGCTGTCCTGCGGTCACAGGGTCCAAGGGTGAATGCAGTCCGGTGCATGGAAGCACTCAGAAATACTGTACTACAGTTTTTGTTTTTACATCATAAGGGTGTTTAGGGTATTTTATTATTATTATTATAATGTGGACTCATAATTCATTAACCAGAGATCCCTTTCCCCAGTCAGTGGTGCAGCATTTATTCGGAGGCACAAAACAACAAAGACAATCCTTCATCTCAAAGCTTTTAAGCCATGTAATTGTTAGATAAGGTTCAATTTGTTTGTATAAAAAAAAAAAATCTCAGTATGCGTTCAAGCAAAAAGGGTATTTGTAGAAAGAATCTAAGCATATTTGTAAAGGGATTTCAGTCATCATTGGTGTCATCTAAGTGAACGACACCACGGGAGGGTGTCCTATCAACAGGGTGGGAAGACGGAGGCTGTGGCTATGACCCTGGTCCCCCCACCCAGAGGGGCTTCCAAGGAGGCAGCATCCATCCCAGTGATAGAGGGGAAATGGGGAAGGAAGACATCTGAGGGCGGGAGGGTAGCCAAGCCAACCTTCCGGTGCCATAATAAAGACATTTTTATTTTCAGAGAAGTAGCAGTGGTGAGAGGACGAGGAATGAGGGGAAGTATGAAAAGGCTAAGCACGAAGGAAGGAGGAAGAATGCTAATTGTCCGTGATGCTAGGGAATTATTTCACAGAATGCAGTGAACTTATCCATGAGATTGCTTGTCCTACACGTGCTTTATGTGGGTAGAAAGTTAAATATTATTTTGCATGAACAGCATTGTGGTACTAGTCAGATTGCTTTGATGATTTATTCTCGACTTGGCCAACATAGCCTGGCACGTGAGAAACTGTCCTCTCAGCAGCCATAAATTTTCTAAAAGTTTCATTTCATTTTAGGGAGAAAATTAAGTGTCCACTCCAACAGTAATAAGAAAGAATAAATCCCATTTTAGGCACATATTTCTTGCTGTGAGCTTATAAATACAATCTTTACCAGCCTGTTTCTCTCTTTATGGTGAATTAATTTTGAGTCGCGGCTTTGAGGTATGCGGAGTAGGCACAGGTCCATAGAAAGAAAAGCAAAAAAAAGGATATGTCTCAGAGACAGTTTCTTTTCCTAAGATCGCCCACATGTGTACATCCTGGCCGATATCCGGCGATGCTTATTAGCAGATTGGTAGGCTGGGGCCGCATCGACGATCCTGCGCTTAAACTGCAACGGCCTTATGGGGACCGTTGGCCTTGTCCTCGGGCTCCTGGCAGCCCAGGGCAAACTTTTATTTCCAGGCATCTGCTCGCCCCTTAATTCGTGATTATCATTCCGGGGGCAGCCAGGGCCGGGAGCAGCGGCTCTAAATCCCCACTTCGGACAAGCATCTAAATGATGAAACCTCATCGGTGACTGACGGCTCCGCAGAAGGGTGATTTCTGGCGGTGTCACATCCTTCGCCTGTGATTGAGGAGACACAAACCAGCAGCATTTCGCTGCAATAACCAACATAATGAATTGTCCTATTGTATTTTCCTTTTCTTTGTTTCCTTCTCAATTTTGGGAACGCTTCAGTCTGGACCCCTAGAGGCAGTTTTTCTCTTATTAACAATAGCTCGGACAGTCACACAAATTAGGCTGTAATATTGGATTATCCCTCATTTTATTAGGCATGAAGATATTACATAAAGTGGGCTTAAATGCCGAGAATTTAAGGCCACGTTTAACTCCTGAGAACTGCATGACACTGGCAATGTTTCTATTACATTTCAAAGTTCTTTTTTTAAATTTTTGTTTCTGTTTGTTTTTTAAATTTCAAGATTTAAAACTTCAGTGGCAGCATTGTAAAATCTGTTTGCATGCACCGAGGGGTCAGTGCTCCTGGGTCCCTTGCTTGCTGTATGTCAGGCAGGTCATCTTGAGGAGTTCGGAGGGTTTGGGTAACGGGCGCCAAACATAATGATGCTGTTGATGGCCCAGGTGAGGCCCGGCGGCCCCTCCACGGACCTGGAGGGGAGGCCTCCTGGAAATGGTCCCCAGGTGCCCACCGTCCTGATGGCCAGTGACGCCACCAGAGCCAGCGCATCTGTGGACACAGGGTCCGGCCCAGGCCCGGCCTCTCTGAGTGTCACCGCGCAACAGCTTGGGCCTCAGGACGCCGGAGGCAGAGACGCCAGTGACGGTCGACAAGCCAAGGAAGGACCGTGGTATCACCGACCCAGGACTGGGGCAACCTGCGACACTCTATACAGAGTCACGGAGGTGTGTGACCTAGCAGAATGGTTAAAATGAAAAACAAATGGAAACCGGCCTAGGAAAACTCTGGAGCAGATAAAACCAGTTTCATCCAACAAACAAAGCTTAATTTAGTCTGTTTTCCAGACTGACTTGATCTGGGTCAGTGTTGCCTCTGCCTCTGGAAAACGTGAGAAAATTTCAAACTGTTTCTGAGACTGATTTCAGGTAACCATTAATCAATTCTTTATCGTTTAAGAAAATTCTAATATTATAAGCTCTGAGCTCTCCTGTCTTGCGTTCCTGCCTGTGAACACAGCGTGCACCAAACCCCCAAAGAACCGGCCTGTGGCTCGCTACAGTCGGTGTGTCTCAAATTCCGAATCCTATTCTGTTCCCCAAGAAACTTCTCTTTTTTGACGACTTGGAGTTTGCCTCTGTTTATGTCATTATTTAGGTTGACAGGATGAAAAGTAAAATAGACACTAACTTTTCCTTTTTTTTTTTTTAAAGATTTTATTTATTCATAAGAGACACACAGAGAGAGGCAGAGACACAGGCAGAGGGAGAAGCAGGCTCCATGCAGGGAGCCCGACGTGGGACTTGATCCCAGGACCTCAGGGTCACAGCCTGGGCTGAAGGCCACGCTCAACCACTGGGCCACCCGGGCTGCCCGCCACTAACTTTTCCTTTCTAGCTCTGGGCTCGGTTTGGCTCCCTCTTGTTTATGGAACATGTCCTTCTGGTTAGGATTTTGGTTCTAAAAATCTCCATCCTGTGTAAGGGATACACGCGGGTGTCACTGGACGCCTGTAACCCGGACCCAGGACTGTCAGACCCCAGGGCGCCGTCCTGCTGCTGGGCCCTGGGCTTGGGGGTGGACAAGGAGGGACATCCAGCTCCAGGACAGTGCTACTTTGCCCTCCCGGTCTTTTGGCACAGAACGTGTATTTATACACTTCCACTAATAAAGTTTAACTCTCTTCGTCTGGTAATTTCTTCTGTTCCTTTATTTAGTGGAAAGAACTTTAGATCTATCTTCCCTACTTTAAACTCATTCCCCCCATTTTCCCACTGGGGTGTAAGTTAAAAAACCGACCGCTTTTCTATTTCGGTAGGTTTGTATCTGGAGCAAGTACACAGCGCTCCTATTTCAACTCCATTTTGAGATTTTTTTTGGGGGGGGGGATGAGCATTTTTAAAAGAAAAATTTTCCCACTGGAGTAAATGATTTGCCAGCCAGCTAAAAGAGCAAGGAAATTGCTCATACTAAATCTCAGAACACTCAAAGTTCTAATGTGCCTCTGAAGTTTAGCTCTTAGAACTTCAGGTGGTCTCAAATACCTGAAGCCTAAAGGGAAGTGATACTATATAAGCAAAGGCTTCCTACTTCTAGGATTTAAACAGTAATGGACCTTGAAGAAGCATGCTAGGAATCCATGTTTAGATGCCATCTGTAGGTTAGTATTCACTTTCTTGAGATATGCTCATTAAAAATTCATATTTTACAGCATTTGCACGAATAGGTGCCCCCTCGTACATATGCTCATTACACACACACACACACACACACACACACAGCCTTTTTTCCAGAATTTTATTTCCTTTACTATATACATGACGCACATGGAATATTGTAAATAAAATCTATCAAGGAGTTAGAATCAACAATCAGATTAACTTCTGTATAACCAGCTAACAAACTGCCAACCCTCACCTAAAAGAAGGCTACTAACTACAGGAGACACTCGCTATAGCTAGAATGAAATGTATATTATAGATTCCATTGCAAAAATACCCTTACTAAGGCCATGCTTCCTTTAGAATCTATCTTCGAGTTTGAGACTGGTTAATCTCCAACTGTTTTTCCCACTTCCTCACCAAAAATAATAAAGGCTTTGATGCCATATTTATCAAATACTTAGCACCAGAGAATCTTAATATGAAAAGAGCAATTATGGGAATCATCAGAGAAATTTTCAAAAGACTGTTACACCACAAAAATGGTAGTAGTTATGGGGTAGAATTGTACCGCTTTGTCTCAAATGAACCATGTTCAGAATGAATCAGGAAAGAATACATACTTAGCTTGGAAATAGAAGACAGCAGGCTGTTCCTTTCTTCTTGATGTTATTTCTTATTTCATTGACATTACAAGGTAAGTAATATCAAGGTAAGTAACTAATACTTTGCTCATAAGTGGTAATACTGTGAGTTTCTACTTCTTTTTTTTTAATTTTTTAAAAAATTTTTATTTTTTGACTTTCTACTTCTCAGTGTGGTCCCCGATTGTGCTTGGGAATAAAGGTCTTCAGAATTAAGACAAGAAAGCAACTGGAAGCTGCTAACATCCTCAAATATAAAAGTATGAAAAGGGGCAAAGAACCTGCAGTGTAAGTCAGAGAAAGTTATTACTAACTGAGAGAATATCACAAAACAGGAGACCACCAGCAGAGTTGGCAGCAGGGGAAATTAGGATGTGTCTTTCTGTTCTGGACATCTCCTGGCCGTGTGCTCTCAGGCTTCCTCCTCAAATGCTCCTCCCGGCCCATCTTTTAGAAGCCCTTTCTAACCCAACAGCATCTACCTTCTGTCATCTCAGCGCCCTGCAGGACATAACTTGTCCAATTGCTCTGTTACCAACAACAAAAATACCTGAGCATCAAATATGTACAAGAAACTAAGGACATAAAAATTAGGTACCATGTTTAATGGTGTTAGCATTCCCATTTGTTCCTCCATTAGAAGGGATTTCTGGACAGATTAAAAAGGCAAAACTTTGGGATCTTTTTTTTAGGAAATAGATATCTAAAGGTATAGTCTTGTGACTTCCCTTGAATGACACTGTTCATATATATATCTGCTAATTTGATATAACTTTATGACTTAGACTTTGAGAGCATACACACAAAAAATCAGATGGCTTTACGGTATTCCAATCACTAGTATTTTGGGTTTTTTTATTATACGGAGTGAAAAATCTGGATTCTCAGGCAGGTTAAAGGAGTCATGGATTAACAAGATATTTTTTCATCCTGCAAATTGTTCCTTAATTTCTTATTTGATGTTCTCACATAAAATATTTGTTCTCCATTCTAAGGACATACTGACTTCAAATATTTAGCCTGTTCAACTTGACTTCTAAGAATCACCACACATACGCTCACACCTAATTGGAGGTAATTTAAGGACTAATAGGAGATATGACTTAGAACTTGAAGGTGGCAATAAACACTTTCACTTTCAATTCAGCTGGAACTGAAAAAATGGAAAATGTGTATAAATAAGCCATTATAAAAAATGATTTACCTTATTTGTCATTGAAGTTATGTCTTCAAATATTTGGAATTGAAAATTTTAGAGATCACATGCTTGATTCATGCCCCTTAACTAATTCAACAAGTATATTAACATGATAGCTCTTCTACTGAAGAACATTAATTCCTTTCATTAAATCCACTAGCGGATACTGGCAGTCGTTGCTAAAGTCAACTACAAACATTCCCTTTTGACTCTTCATTGCCTGTTCTTATTTTTTTTATAAATTTATTTTTTATTGGTGTTCAATTTGCCAACATATAGCATAACACCCAGTGCTCATCCCATCAAGTGCCCCCTTCAGTGCCCGTCACCCAGTCACCCACACCCCCTGCCCACTTCCCCTTCCACCACCCCTAGTTTGTTTCCCAGAAATGAGCATTTATTCAGCTCTAAATATGATGAAGTGCATGACTGGAGGATGATGTCTGTTTCTTAGTTCTTTTGACTTCAGGATCATTATTGTACCAAGCCTCTCAGTAAAACTCGCACAAGGAACACAAGAGCCTTGAAGGAACGCTTTAGAAAGCAGTTACATGCGGCCTGATAACCTTCATCCAGACAGTTGAATGTGAAATGTGCATGCCTCTTTAATGTGTTGTTTTTAATAACAAGTACCAAACATTTATGAATAAAATCATTATGTTATTTCACTTCTAGACTGTTGCAATCTGCTGTTTCAGGACAACCTAACAGGGGGAAAAATACAGATACATTTTAGTTTGTTTGGATTTCGTTTTTGATTACTTTTTAAAAAATTTTTACTTGCTATAGATTTCAGTTTCATTAAGAACCTGTAGTGGATTCTGTAGGGTGCTGCTCAGGTTCCCATTCCAGGAATGAGACTTGAGAGATTTACCTTTTGATGGCTCTTGGCTGCACTATCCTCAGCCTGAGAGCCACCCACTCAAGGCCACACCCTTTCCTGAGGCCAGCTACATCAAATGACTAGTTGACTTCTCCAGGTATGGGTTTGTGTATCTCACTCCCTTCCCCAAAGGCAGAGCACCATCCCTGCTCCAGAGCACCCATGTGATTGGGCGAGCCTTATTTGTGACTTCATCCAGTTGAACATTCTCTCCACCGTGTCTTCTTACACCCCTTCCTACTCAACTTCCTGCATGCATGCAACACACTCTTACCTACAGTACCATGCAAGTTTGAAAATGACAGTCATCTTTTGACACCCTAGACCAGTATTTCAAAGAGAAAGTTGAGAGTATAGGATAGAGTGACATTAATAGGCAACAATCACAAAAGTTTTTTCTCCTGGGGGGCAGGGTACACTAGAGCTGTAGAATCCAAGAATTAGTCAACAGAAATCTTCCTGTGACATAACTGATCTACTGCAAACAACAGAGTGTTGTGGAAAGAGTGCAGGGCAGGAAGAAGAGGCTTACGGTTCATCCTTCCAAACAGTGTGAGACCCTGGGCAAGGTTGGCTTCTTCCTGAGTGTGTTCTCTAAGGCCCCTTCCAATTACACAGATCTGTGATTTTCCCCAAGTGTATGAAAGAAGTGCTACTTATATTTAGCTGTTAAAGATTATTAGGACAGGGACACTTCGGTGGCTCAGTCCATTAAGTGTCAGACTCTTGATTTCGGCTCAGGTCATGATCTCAGGGTTGTAAGATCGAGCTCCATGTCGGGCTCCACACTGGGCATGGAGCCTGCTTGGGATTCTCTCTCTCTCTCTCTCTCCCTCTGGTCCTCCCCTACTCTAAAAAACAAAGATACAAAAAAAAAAAATTATTAGGACAATATTTACTTCTTTATAGACGTCTTCAGCAAGAACTCCAGAGACCACAAAACAGGGTTGAATGACAGATAACCCAAAAGATAACACTATTTTTTTCTAAATCATATTACAGATTAACATAACAATAATTCACTACAGCTGACAATGTGTCAAAGCAGCTGTAATGTTTATGAAGGATTGGCCCTGAGAGAGAGGAGAGTGGTAAGACTATGAGGAGGCATCTGAGAAAATGTCATTTCAACAGGTAGAAAAGTTACTCCCACAGGCGAAAAGAAACACCACACACACACACACACACAAAACTTGTTCTGTCTTTCCTTTTCCACATTTCTTAGTGAGCTGTGTTAACTCCAAATACCCACCACAACCTCTGCTTCCAGCTATTGCAGACTAACTTGTTGCAGACTGTTCTTCCAAGAAAAGCTAGAAAAGTGAAAAGCTGGATTAAAATACACACACACACACACACACACACACACACACACACACTATCTGTCTGAAGACATTAGAGATTCCAAGATAGTAAGGACTTGGGGTGCAGACAGCTGAAGAGAAGGAAACGAAAGTGTGTGCAACATCCAGTGCTGCTTTTCTCCTCAAGGCATCTGCCAATTTGTATGTAATAGTTAAGAGGCTGGAAAGCTGACCAGAGCTTTAAGACAAAAATGGAATTCAGAGATCGTTATGGAGGAGACAGACCTAGTTAAGAACCCAGGATTTCAACTGTGACTCCTGAAGAATTACTCTTTAATAGTGATGACAAACCAGAAATAGACTGGCTCTAGCACAGGCTAAAGTCTGCTTCAAACTAGCTCAATTTCAATTTCAGACTGGATTAGGTGAATCTCCCTTATACTAATGGCCTGCTAGAAGCCAAATGTCTCTAGAATTGTTCATACCCCCACCCCCCCAAAAAAAATAGAATTGTTCATACCCTATGTGCAGCATTCATTTGTGAATTTACCAACCTATAGGAAATAAGAACAAATGACTAATAGAAAAAAAAAACAAACATAAGATACTAGTAAAGGTCTTTAGCAATTTCAGCTCTTGGGGTTATCAAATCCCCATCTTTTGTTAATGTGCAAGTACCCTAATTCCCTCGTTTTTCCCAAGGCCTCTGATGTATTCAAGGTGATATAAAGTAATTTCACATAATAATTCATGCTAATAAATGAGGAGAACTTTTCTTCCATCTCATTCAACTCTTTGATAAACTTCCATATACTTCTAGGAAAAGAACTAGTTAGTTGTATAAACCCCAAAGAGAAAGTAGGAATTTTAGGTTACGTAGGAGACAGGAGTGTTGGTAAAATGGCAATATGTGAGGGCAATATTTTTGGGGACAGGAAAGGCACCATGGGAATCTAAGATTGGCTTCATGCAGTCAACTCTTCGGTCTGCCTCCATGAACGTAAATTGTTAGCAAGCATAATTAACCATTGGCCGCTATGTTTTTGTTTCTGCTTGATCTGCACCCTATAGCTACTCTATACTTCAAGCCCCTCTTCAATATTTCACGCAGTTCCGTTGTTTTAAAACACTGATGAGGTATGATGTGTTTTCAGTGAAGCGACTCTAAATCTGTCAAATCTGCCACAGTCAATATCAAATCCACCAGGGCAAGATAGTTGCCATAAGAAATGCAGATTACTTTCTGCTGGCTGTGCTTGGGTGAAGATAGACCTTGCCTGAAGAATCTAGGACTCTGACAAGATGAAGGGCACGGGGCTCTTGGTTTTGTTCTTTAGAAAAAAGAGAAATGACATAAAATAATATTTCTAAGTCCAGTAAAGGAAAAAAAAGAGAGCATTTATTTATTTAGTAAGTTATACTGTTGCAAGGTACAATAAAATAAGAGGGACAACAAGAAATTCAGTTGGAAGATTGAATAGTTGGGTCCAATAGAGCTATTGTTCTGTCAGGGTTGACATTACAAATTCCCATCTTTGGGTGTTTATAAAATCCAGTTATACCTAAAACAAAATACACTGGCTCTAGCCAGCAAGCAATTTAAAAAAAAAATGAATAATAGACCTTAAATCATTTTTAACTCTAGGCCTTGCAAATTGCTCTACCACCAAACCACTCTAAATGTTTCCAATCTCATTTACCTGGTCTTGAACTTGATTTGTTTCAGACACAGTTATGGTATATATAAGTATGACAAAATGCTCTTCAAAGATACTTTAATATGGATAGATGTAGACATTAAGCTTCATTACTACTGTCAAGGGGTATTACCTTTAAAATAGAGTCACCAGTGTGTATCATTTGAATTGAGCAATTTTATTAAATACTTTATAAGTACTGAACTTCATTTAAGTAACAGCATTCTGAAGAGCTGAAATTAAGGTTGTAAATTAAGATTTCAACAGGCAATAATAACCAAGTATAATAGTCCCAGTGCTGACGTAGAGGCCAGCACAACACTGGTGCTCCAGGGCCAAACTGGATCAATCAACCCTGCCTTTTTCCAGCATTGCTACATAAATGTTGCCAAGTTTTATTGATTTTGTCTGAGAGACAGAGAATAGAAAAAGATGGGGGAAGACACCAGGATGGTTATTGAAGAGATAATAAAAGAAAGAACCAGAAAAAATAAAGCGGGGAAACAGAGGAGATGAGCAGACATGGGTGACCCAGAAGCAGACTCATATCAAGATTTATAACATATTCAATGGACATTATGCTGCTCTAAGTGTACCACACATTTCATTGTTACTCATTAATTTACCAAATGATCACCAAACACCTAATATAAGCCAGGAACAACAACCATAATACTATACTGTGGGATAAAAGGAAAGCCACAGAAAACTGAAATACTCGATAACAAAATCACACAGGTCAGACAGGTTTGGAGTTCTAAGGTCTTTACATTGTTTGAGAGGATGATAAAGAAATTTATTGATTTCAGACTTGAAGAAGCTAATAGCTCATCATAGAAAGTTTAACTTACCAACAAAATTGGATTGTGGTATATGTTCTCCAAATTTGTAGTTGAAAGAGGAGGAATAAAATACCATAATCCAAAGTGGGGGAAAAGCAAGAAAGGAGAAAAAAGAAAGCAACATTAAAAGCAAAAATAAGGGATCCCTGGGTGGCGCAGTGGTTTGACGCCTGCCTTTGGCCCAGGGCGTGATCCTGGAGACCCGGGGTCGAATCCCACGTTGGGCTCCCGGTGCATGGAGCCTGCTTCTCCCTCTGCCTGTGTCTCTGCCTCTCTCTCTCTCTCTCTGTGACTATCATAAATAAATAAAAAAAAAATTTAAAAAAAAGTAAAATAAAAGCAAAAATAAGACCACAGAAATAAATACAAAGGTATCAATAAATATCATGGATAGAAAAAGATAAATGCTTTGGTTGAAAAATTGGCAGATTGAACCAGTTAATTTTTTCCATCTTATCAGTCAGAAGCACATCTAAAACATAATGATCCAGAAGTTCTGAAAACCATAAAATAGGAAAAGATATTCTTAACCGAGCAACAGCTGGTGTACTTATACTAGTACAATACAAAGAAAATTTAAAGGTCAAAGAGCAGAAAAAGATATTCCCAATAAAATGAAAATTAGCATACTCACATTAACATACAGAGAAAGCTGTAAGGCAAAACAAAACAAAACAAAACAAAACAAAACAAAAAAACCAAAACATGATTAAAGATAAACAAGGGGTGCCTGGGTGGCTTAGTGGTTAAGGGTCCGACCGGTGATTTTGGCTCTGTTCATGATCCCAGGGTCCTGGGGACTGGCAATCCGCAACAGAAATTGACAAACGTCCCAAAGCACGATGGGACACTTAGTCATATTTGTCAGTAATTGATGAATCAAGTGTACAAAAAATTCATACCTTTATTAAAAACGTAGACTAATGGTCCCGTGCTTAAGTCGTTGTGTGCTTTCACAAAACATAACTAGTTGCAAGAGACTTTCACAAATGCACTCTGGCCAGAAGTAAAAAACAAAAAACAAAACAAAACAAAACAAAAAAACCGACCCAAACAGAAATGACAAGACAGCGCCTTATCAGACATAATTCTCTTATAATTAATAGTTGTTGGAAAATGGAACTTGGCATGATTTACAATTCAGTCAACACTCACGGAGGCTGGATACCTCAAACATAAGGTGCCTTCTGACCACAAGAAGTGTTTTCATGCTCTGCAAATGGTTTTGTAGTTCGTCTCTGAAGATCAGTTACCGGAGCCAAACTCAGTCTTAACAAACAGACCTTGCACGTATGTACATTCGAAGAGTCTCTTGCGTCTTTCTGGGCCTAGTCATTCTCAGGCAAGAATAAGAGCTGCAACAAGATTCTCCATAGCGTGCATTTACACGTGATGCACAATCTTCATACACTCTCCAATTGCTTTAAGGCACAAGGAGGGCTTGTGGCAGGGCCACATTGGTGCGGAAGTTCCCGATGGAGGCGATCCCACCCTCAAGTGTCTCCCATTTCATCTCTTTGCTCAGCTTCACCTCAAGCCCTCCGTCTCAGATGTCACGTCTTTTCTCATTGGGCGTCCAGGTGGCACTCTGCTCTCCTTGCCTGGCACCTGGACAACTTTAATTTCTCCAAATCTCAAACACTTTCAACGTAGAATGGAAGTCGGAGTATCTAACTGATGGCATTGTTGTGAATTTTAAGTGAGACATATTCAAAAAGCTTTACCCAGAGATATTAATATTCTTCTCTCTTCCTCTCACCCCGACCTTGCACCTCTCACTCCTAATACCCTGGGACTTATCTTTTCACTCATTACCCTTCTAAGCGAGAGAATAGGTAAGAGGATTAAGAGCAAAGGTCTGCGACTGTGCTGTCGTATTGTATGCTCACCCTAACTCAGGATCTACCCTTCACTCCTTTGGTGTCTCCGCTACGGGTCATAGTCCAGGTAACCTAGACGTCAAGCCTACCAGCCAGGGAAGCCGCATTATGCTTTTCTTTCTATGGCCAACGGTGTTGATATTGCATTGTTTTGTGTTCACCGAACACCAGGTCACTGTTATTATCATCATCATTGCAACTGATGACAATAATAAAACAATCTCTTAGGCTTTTGCGAATGATGTCAGCTCTCCTCAGGCTGTTTGGCTGTTTCTGCCCTATTTTCTCAGTTTGATCTAAAACAGATCCCTGAGTTGTCTCTTAGTTGATAATATCTTTCCTAACTCATTTGATTTCAGTCATTTTTCCCCCTCCAGATTTTAAATGATGAACAAGTTCTGTACAGACTCTTCTCAGAACTGATTTAGTTTAGATTCAGTAGCAGTCTTGCAGGATCATGGAGAGACTGCTAAGCTTAATGCCACAATCATCTCAGCTCCTACAGAGTATTCATTTCATTGTCAGCTGGTGGGAACAGGCAATTGCTGTGCTCTAAGGCTGATTCCCTTCAGTAATGAAGCAAGGCACTGGGACATTTTCATTTCTGAATTCCAAGTGAGTACATATTGTCATTTCAGATGCTATTCTAAGAGCTATTATTTGCTGGAGTGCATCTGGTACCACATTTATTTACAGCATTCTAATTTTTCTTTAAAACTTAGGGAATGTGGGAAGAAACTGAGGTATCGATTTTGGGTATGTAGAGCTCAGCTAGTAAGATAGGGTCAAGCTGTATCCTCCAAGGGAAAATGCTCAATTTCTCATCATTTCTCATACTGAAGGCAGCATTAGAAGTAATAATTGAAAATAGGTAATGGACAATCAGCCAGAGGGTTTATTTGATAGAAAAGAGATGTCTGAGTCCCAGGGAGAGAAAATCAAGTTGTATGAGAGGCAAAGTGCTACCATGCAGTAAAAATGGGAGATTGTACAACTTTTTACTTTGATTGTGAAACATTTCTTATCCCGCTCTAAATGAGATGGTGAGCACTATTACCTTGTTAGAAAAAATAAAGAAAGGAAAAGGAAAGGGAAGAATTGTGGAAGATAATAATTGCCTTGCCCTGAGACAAAGCCATAAAGCAAAGGAATATTGTAACGCAATATCAAAAAGTGAATTTAATATAATTAAACAACCAATTGAAGATGTAAAAGACAACCACATTTCAGAAATTCAAAAACTCTGGAATTGTCAGCAATTGTGTAGGATGTTAGATATCCTAGATATCTAGATTAGATAAAAGTAGAATAACATTTTTAAGAGGTTCGAGGGAGAATGTGTAGTCCAGGAATTTTATATGCTGTTCTTCAATTTTCACAGCTATAGAAAACCCACTTTAACCATGTAAGAATTCAGGGAATATTGCATTTGCAAGTTCTTTCTTCCTGAGAAATCTTCTAGAGAACAATCTTCATCCAATCAGGAGAAAATTTTAGCCAAAATGTTTCTAGTGTGTATCGTTGCATATATTTAATTGTATGTACATCTAAGAGTAAAACAAAGATAAGATTAGAATGTAAATGCCAAATCCTCTGAATAGATAGAAATGTCATAACTAAAAAACGGGAGAGGAAGATATAAAGCCAACAACTGTACAGAATGTACAAGGAAAACATTAAGTACTTCCTAATGAAATATAATTTAAACAAACTGGAAAGGTATTCAATTTTCTTTGAAAGGATGAAAAGATCATCAGGATGTTGATTCTATCCAAGGTAGTAATAAGACCCTGATAAAAATACCAGGTTTTTAAAAGAACAGAATTAGATAAATATATGAAGTTCATATAAAAAAAATCAATCAAGTTCTGATAGCTTTAAAGGGGAAAACAAGGAAAGAAGAAGGCAACAGGCTGTGAGGAGGCCAGCATGAGAGATTCTAAAACATACCATGTAGCCTCCAGTTAAAGCAGTGAGGACTGGCACCTAAACGGACTGACGATCCAAAGGAGCACAATGGGAAACCCCCAAAGAGACTCAAATAACGCAAGATCACTTATGCCTCTTAAATCACTGGGGAAAAGATAACTCAACAAATTGTGTTGGGTTAACTGGAGAAATGATGGGAAAAAATTAAGTTGGATCCTTACCTTAAACTACACACAAGAATAGACTCCTTGGGGTGCCTGAATGGGTCAGTCAGTTAAGCGTCTGACTCTGGGTTTCCACTGGGGTCCTGATCTCAGGGTGGGGAGATGGAGCCCCACGTGGGACCCTGTGCTCAGGGGGGAAAGCCTGCTTCAATGCCCTCTCTCCCTCTGCCCCCGTCACATGCGCATGCTCTCTCACTCTCTAAAATAAATTTTAAAACCTTAAAAAAAAGAATAAAAAAATCTCCTCTGATTGATCAGAGATCTGAGTTTTTCAAAAAATGAAAATGAAAAAAAAATTATACATGTACCTTAAAAAAAGGAATTCCTCTATTAATTGGAAATGGAAAAACTTTCCTAATTATGACTAAAAAACTTTCCTTGAAAAAAAACCAAAAATAAATAAAATAAACAAATAAAAAACTTTCCCTGAAATTATTAGGGGAAAGATTGATAAATTCACCCTCAAAAATGTATAAGGCAAAGAAAAAAAACTAAATTGAAATATAAAAGATTTAGAAAGTAAAGGAAAAGAAGATTTGTCTTGCTACTATTGTCTTTCTTCATCTCAATTTGTTCTTAAAAGGTTTTGAGTAAAGAGGTTGGATAAAATGATGTCTAAAGTCTCTTTAACCTCAGTATCCTAGAATGCTGATATGCATGGACTCCTTAAATAAGAGAGAAAAAAGCTTATATGCTTAGAATGAATCTTGGTCTCTTTTTTGTTTTCTGATAACCGGACCTCTTCTGTTTAATCTCTTTGCCCAATCATAAAATACAGGATTATTCCTACTATCGCTTCTTTCTGTGTGGCCCTCACCAACAGCCTTCCCTCTTTATTCCTCTCGATGTGAAATTCCTGCTGTTGGCCCATGAGCAGCTCCTCGGGCCTCACGGGTCAGCGTTCCTGTTCCCTGTGCCTTTAAGCATCGAGGAGCTGTGGACCTTCAGAGTGACCAGGCAACAGCTGGTTAAGGCCCCAGGTCTGTGAAGTGCAGGGTCATACAGCTAATCCGGGAAGCTTTAGTCTTCTGAAAGGTGGTGGGAAAGGACAATATCCAGCAACAGGAAGTTAAGTTCCGTGACCTCTGACTCTGGGTGTATAAAAGGTAGTTTATGATTAGGAAGCGTAAGAAGGTAAAAAGGCACATGTGCAAAAGAAGCAATATTTTTATAAGAATTGTTTTTGTCAGTGATGACGACTGTAGTTACAAGAGCTTGAAGGAAAACAGAAGCTAATCGTGATTTTTTTCTAGATAAGTATACAACGTTTAGCTATTCGTAAAATATTTATTCCAAAGATGGTTTGAATTCACTTACGATAAAAGACGCATTTACAAAGAAAAAATCATAATGGTGTATGAGATTGAGGATAATTATACATACTACCTTGGAGATGAACAGTTTATAAGTTATGTACTCATATTAGGCAAAAGTAAAAAAAGAGGACAGAAATGAGCTATGTGTTTCTCATTGTCATTTAAAAGTAAGCACGTCTTGGGACGTATGAGTGGCTTCGATGGTTAAGCATCCAACTCTTGATTTTGACTCAGGTCTGGTTTGTGAGATCGAGCCCCCTGTTGGCTTTTGTGCTGGATGTGGAGCCTGCTTAAGATTCTCTCTCACTCTCCCTGTGTCTCTACACACTCCTTCTCTTAAAAAGAAAGACAAAGAAAGAAAGAAAGAAAGAAAGAAAGAAAGAAAGAAGAAAGAAAAGAAAGAAAGAAAGAAAAGAAAGAAAGAAAGAAAGAAAGAAAGAAAGAAAGAAAGAAAGAAAGAAAGAAAAAGTAAGCATATCTTTTTTTTTAAGTAATAGTTCTATTTTTATTAATTTATTTTTGGGACATCTTTTTAGGAGAGAGACATTTTTGTGTTTTTTTTTTTTTTCCTGTTGTTAAATTCTTTGAGAGGTTTGTTTATCAGAAGGATCCTTATATAGGAATAGGGAAGGAAACATTAACAGTGGGTCTGTAACTAGTTTCCTCTTTCCTCAGAGCTGCCTGGGGAATAAGATTGACCTGAACTCTTGCAAACAATGACTTCTGTAACTTACAGCTACCAGACAAAGGAGAGCCTAACGGGAATGCTTTTAGAAGGCTATACATGGTTTAGCTAGTTTGATTCTTATCAATAAATCTTAAATTTATGTAATTCCGTGCCAGGGCTGTGATGAAGAATAGGATTTAATTATGTAGCTAGAACGGGTCTATGTGATTAATGAAATGTATAAGATATCCCAAACTCATTGGTTTTCCTGTGTCTGGCTGACACCCAATAGATGGCATAACTCTGAAACCAAAGAACACAGGTGCAGAAAAGGGTCCTTGAAGAGCTGCAGCTGATGTTCGGGGCTTTCGTAGATCCTAATGCTGTCTGTATTATTGCTTTGATTTTTTTGCTAATAATAAAGCTTGAGGCTGAGGCAGACTCTTATTTTATGGATTGATAATTCGGGCCTTTGTGACTGTGCAGGAATAGTGAACCGTGTAGGTGGCAGCATCTCCCACTTTCTTTTAGGAAGGGCGCTGCTGCTTTCCTATGGACAACCTTCGTAGCTGCTAAAGACCCAACACAGTGCAAGCAAACTGCTTCTAAAAGGACCCAAATAGGCACCCCAGAAAGAGTAAACTATCTTTTAAACAAAATAAATAAATAAAAGGACCCAAATAGGGGATCCCTGGGTGGCGCAGCGGTTTGGCGCCTGCCTTTGGCCCAGGGCGCGATCCTGGAGACCTGGGATCGAATCCCACATCGGGCTCCCGGTGCATGGAGCCTGCTTCTCCCTCTGCCTGTGTCTCTGCCTCTCTTTCTCTCTCTGTGACTATCATAAATAAATAAAATTAAAAAAAAAAAAAAAAAAAAAGGACCCAAATATCCTGGGCACAAAAATGTGGCTTTTTGGAGGTTGGGCTCAGTTCAAGGCTAGACTCCCAGGGATCTAGAGCAATGAATCACTAGCATGTTCTACAGACTGTCTTTCAAATACTAACAACCTCCATAAGGTTTGTGTCAAGAGCTCTGCAGGGATCCATTCATGACAAAGCTTTCCAGAGAGCGGCTGAAGAGTAAGTGTTGATTGAAAGAAAGGTCTTTAAGATGTAGAGACAAGATGTACTGTACAGTGTTGGCAATGTTATCAAGTTTAAGAGATTTTTCCTCTTTCTTTTCCTTGGGACTGGATGCAAGACACTTACATGATCTATTCACTATTTATACCTGAACAGCAACCAGCAAATACAAATTCTGCACACATTCAAATGAAACTCAGAATCGTTCTTTAACGAATATTAGTTGCTTGTTAGAGTTCCCTTTACATGTGTCTAGTATTTATAAGTTGTTAAGTACGTAGTAGTTGTGTCTTCTTCACTTTTTTAAAACTCAAGAATACTTTTCCCTAGTAGGTTTTCTTTTTTTTTTTTTTTTTTTTCCTAGTAGGTTTTCCTACTGGGTAAAGAAGGTGTGATCCAGTGTGAAATTTTTTTTTTTTTTTGCCCCTGGAGTAGTTCTTATTATAAATTAATGAATGATCTTTTTGTTTGATTGACCTGAATCAGTCCCCTAGAACTTATCACATCAAATTTATATTTTTTTTACTTGTAAATATGAGTATATGACTCTAGACTCACAGGGAGCTTATCAAGGTGAAGATACCCTTCCATGTGTCCTAGATAAACCTACTAGGAAAAGGCCTCATTGTTAGGAAAGGTAGGGCCAAGGGGACCAGGGGATAAAATAAAATAATTTAAGAAACAGGGGTTGAAAAGAGAAGAGTCTCTTGAGTCATGGCTCTTTAAGTCCAAAATTTTAATTTTTAAGTACAAAATTCATTTGTACATTCTGAATGTACTGATATTTTATTGGGCAGTATTATCTACATCACACCCAAGGTGGTGCTTTTAATCAAATTCATTCAATTGGCAAAGGTCTGGTTTTGCTTAGCCCGGGACTTTATGCTAAGGATATAAGTAATTAGCAAAATAAGGCTCTTTCCCTTGGGGACACCACTACCTTACGACAGAAACTCAATTGATTATTTCATTATAATTGTGATAGATATCTCATAGGAGCTGAATGCCACGGAAGGCTGTAAACAGATGATCTGAGGTAAAATGAGGTTAAGTAAGGTTTTGTTTGTTTTTTGTTTGTTTAGAGAGAGTTGGCGGGCAGGGCAGAGGAAGAGAGAGACTCCTCAGTAGGCGCCACATGGAGCTTGATCTCATGACCTTGGGATCATGACCTGAGCCAAAATCAAGCTGGTTGCCTAACCAACTGAGCCACCCAGGTGCCCTTTGGCCTTAATTGCCAAAGACCATACAGTTTAGAACGCAGAGCAGAGCACTGAGGGGGGCACTTGACGGGATGAGCACTGGGTGTTATTCTGTATGTTGGCAAATTGAACACCAATAAAAAAATAAACTTATTATTTAAAAAAAATAGAATGCAGAGCAGACATTTGAATCCAGGTATAATCTTACTCCAAGGCACCTACCGCCAACTAAATAGTGGCGCAAAATACCATGTGAGCAAAAGGAATGGTATGTTAGTTTTTTATGACTGCTGTAACAAATTACCACAAATTTAGTAGCTTAAAGCCACACAATATATTATTTAATAGTTCTCTAGGTTAGAAGTCCAACCAGGACTCAAGGGCCACAATCAGGGTGTCGGCAGGTGTATGTTCCTTGCAGGAGGCTCTCTGGGAAAATCTGTTTCCTTGCAGTTTTCCATCTTTAAGAGGCTGTCCTCATTCTTTGACTGGTGGCCTCCTTTCTCCATCTTCAAAATCAGAAACGATGAGTCAGGTTCTTCTCACGTCACATCACTCTGATCTACTTTGTGCTTTCCTCTTTTACATGTAAGGACTCTGGTGATCACATTGAGCTCACTTGGATAATCCAGGATAATGTCTCTATTTTAAAGTCAGTTGATTCACAAACTAAATTTCCCTTTCATATACAAGGTAACATATTCACTGGTTTCAGGGATTGAGATGTGGGTCTTTGGGGGCCATTAGCTCAACTACCACAAGGGGGACATTCATTGTGGCCTGAGAGTAGAAGAACCAGAGATAGCGCTTGGTGGAAAGGTGTGCGATAGACAGGTAAGTGCTGCGGTGTGAGCAGGACCTGCAGAGGTGCTCCAGTTACCAATTTAAGGACTGTGGAGTCCAGAGGAACACGAATCCAAACGCAGTTGGACTCTGATTCAGAGTAGCAGCTAAGACATATCTTTTTATATCTATAAATAATTGGAAATGGGAAACTTCCGAGATACTTGATGATATGGAGCATTGGTCATCTCATCTTTTAGCTATTATATGGTAGCATTGCCATGTGGATAGCCCGTGCCTCGCCTCTTGGGCACCCGTGTGACCTGGCTGTGGGCCGATCCTGAGACACCTGGACTGGCTTCCAGTCGGAAAGGGAGAGAGGAGATGTCTTGGCTGCGGGTACGGAGTCAGGGTGCTGCGAGTTCGGGGACTCATCCTGCCCCGTGCTTTGGAATTTTCCACAATAAAAAGTCAAAGTTAAAAATAAAGACATGCCTTTTGTCAAGCTGAATAATATTCTGCTGTGTGAATATAACACATGTTCTTCATGCATTTATCGGTCAGTGGACGTTTAGGTTGCTTGCAGGTGCGGCTGGCACGAATGGCGCCGCAGTGAACACAGGAGGGACAACACCTGAAACCTTGGGGACGCTTGGCTAAGGGAAACGAGGCCATCACAGGCCAGATCTGATGCAGGGCTGTGTAGATGGGGCATCTCGTGTGGTGGAACTCAGACCGGGGAGCAGCGTGGCGGCTGCCAGGGGAAGGTGCAGGTGGGAGTAGCTGCTCGGCACATAAAGTCTTAGCTACTTAGGTCGTAAGGTGTCTGGACGCCTGCAGGACGCACTGCGCTTGGCGTCAGCAACACAGTACTGTGCACTTAGAAACTTAAGAGGGTAGCTCTTGTGTTACATAAATTTAAAAAATGAAGTCATGTCACCATTTTGCATCTTTTGATGAAGAACGTAAGTGATGACTCTACCAAGGATCATTAATTTTACGTTAGTTATAATCTTTTCAGGTGTCTTATGTAATCTGGTCAGCCAGTTTACTGTCCAAACAATTCTCATTAAAATGTTCACCTTTTTACTTTATAGATAATGATCTTACTCCGTGATGATACTATACTTCATAAATTGAATTCACTGGCAGAGACCTCAAGTTTAATTATCAACCTACCAGTCAATGATCTCTTCATTCCATCTGATAATATTATGCTGTAGTTGACCTCCCTAAGCGAAGATATAAGACCTTTCATCTTAGAGCTTATAAAAATACTGAGTAGATAAAACTTAGGACTGTGGCCTATGAATCATCACACCTGCGTTACAGCCTTGGCTCCGTCTATCAAAATGCATCCTTTTAAGGCCATTCAGTTGACTCATTTTTGGACTAGGGCTAATAATACTCACTTAAAAGAGAATTATCTAGATCAGTGAATTTAAAAATGTTTTCATCTGTGACATTAAGCTTTGACTGAGAATTTCAAAGTAAAATTAATTAGTGAAAATAATTTCAATTCTAAGCACATTTGGTCAAATATTTGTGATATATGTTCTTGACATGCTTCACAGTTAAAATACAGACTTTGAAAGTTGGCTGTGTCATAGGCAATGAGGGCTACTCTAATATGGCTCCTTGCAAAACTTTCCAATTTAAAGTCATTTCTCCCATCTTTTCTTTTATAACAACTCACGGAAGTAAATGAGAACAGCAGAATCTAACATAGATAACAACTGGGGAAGGGCACAAGGACGTCAAATGAAGACTGCCCCTTCAGGACCTTACTTTATTCTCTGACTTTTCAAATTTTACGTACCCCTTCTAGGACTTTGAGGCTAGGAGAGATACAAAGCATCAAGCTCACAAGTTATTTTGCATCTTTGGAATCAGGTGGTGTAGGTTGTTGGGCCTCATGAGCGTCCCCGGAGCTTTCCGCAGGGGTGTTCGGATGGTTTACTTAAAAGCCTAGAATGATTTCTCTATAGTTTAACCCCGCCTTAGCATTCCCACTATTTGTAGTTAAAGCTGTTGTCACAGGAGTATTCGTCGGACCCATGAGTACAGGAGCAAACTTTAAGGTACGTGAAAGTAGTGG
Organism: Canis lupus dingo; assembly: GCF_003254725.2. NCBI lineage: Eukaryota > Metazoa > Chordata > Mammalia > Carnivora > Canidae > Canis > Canis lupus. The sequence goes on along the minus strand of NC_064256.1, from coordinate 60,734,281 downwards.
TTACAGATTTGTGAGCCGTTAGTTCTGGGCTCCTGTTTGTGAGCCCGGGGTTTGCAGAAGGCCTCGCTGGATGCACCACAATCTGGGGCTGCAGAGTTACCCAGCGAACGGAATGTTCTTGGGACCATGACCTCCTTACTATGGTTCTCTAGTCAAACAAATGAAGCTGGTAAATACAAGCATCAAACCCAGTGGCCTTCTAGAGTGAGCCCTGAGGGGCTGAGGGCTGACGAACCGTTTGAATGGAGACCTTGGCAGTGACTGATGAATTATGTTAATTCTGAAATTCTCTCCGTTTAGTTCACCTCTTGTGGTCCCAGGAATACAGGACTGCTTTGCAAAGCTGGAACCAAGAACAATCTTCCTGTCTCCATCATAACATCTAGTTTTGTTGCCTTCAGTATTATCCACATGCCAGAGATTTAATAATTAGAGACTGAACGTCTTACATAAAGTAGGGGGGCACAGTGATCTATGGTGATCTCCTATCTCCAAGAAAGTGAACGTGTTACATTTGACCCGAGTTTTATAATAGTAAATATTGTCTTCACAACAAGTTCTCTAAATGGAGGAATACTGGTTTTGTATTGAAGTAGAAATAACTTCATTTTTTTTCTGCTATAAAAGGAATGTGTATATACATTCATTTCAAATAATTCAGAAAATACAAAACATATGAAAGAAAATTAAAAATCGTCACAATCTCATCACTAAAAGCCAATTTCTGTATTTTTTCAGACTCTTCAATATATCCACTATTTGTCTTATAGAAATATGATCATATTATATATGCTGTTGTGTGACCTGATGCTGTTTGTGACCAACCCCTGCCCATGGCTGCCCCTTAACCCTACACATGTACACACCCCACTGGGAACTTTCTATTTCAAAAACGTGCTTATAGACAACCAAAACCTAAAGAAGTTGAATATCATGTCTAATCTGAGGGTTTTCTGTTGGGAGTGGGAAGGAGGAAGGGTTACTACTTAACTATGAGAACTACCAGAAGTGTGTATGTTCCCCGAAGGATCACAAAGCTGGGTTAACATGATAGAGGCACCGAGGCAGAGTCTTAAGGAAAATGTCATTTCAGGGATGACATAGAGTGCAGTCGGACGGGCCCCTGTGGCTGAGAACAATTCTGAATTCCATCTCACAATTTCAAGTCTACATTTGTATTTTGCTTTAAGACACTTTATTGCTAAGCTAGTTACCAGCAGCTATGCATGAATTTATTAGTTACTGGTTTTTGGGTTTATTAGCAACCATATCCTTGTTGCTATATAAAAGCTGAATAAGAGGAAGATAAACTATATTTGCTGTTTATTTATGTCAACGATCAGGGAACATGGGATAGTGGTGCTGAAGGAGGCCCAGACCTGGTGGTGCCCACAAACCCGTCAAGTTCATTGTGATTAGAGGAAGCCTTGAGAGAAGCAGTTACTCTAGCTTTTGCGTTGCAGTGTTTGTAAGCTGCATGTTGCAGGAGCAACCTGTCTACTTTGAGATTGACTAAAAACAAACAAACAAACAAAAAAACCCCACCAATAATACAAAAAAAACCCAGATGTATTCAATGTGATTTTCCCATATCAGACCAGATTTACTGGGGATTTATAGTCTGAATTCTTGTCCTGAGCAAGAGTGTTATCTTGTCGAATGTAATAAGCATCTCCTTTTTGACCTGTGATCATAGGTTAAGGAATGTTAAATATGTACCTAAACATATTAAAGATTTATCTAGTCAAACAGTGTTTAATTCACCATTGGAAGAATTAAAGGCTAGAGAAGTGACCTTTTAAGATCGCATAAATAATTACTGACAGAGCTGTGATAGGAACCTATGACTCTTGACACCTAGGGAGTCTACTGGGCAAGATCAGGTATTAACTCTGTGTTTTTTTTTTTTTTTTCTGTATTCTGATTCTGTGTTTTATATTCTGTATTCTGATGCTTTGACATCTGGAGCCCTCTTGACCCTGGAGAGGCTCCACCTTACAGAGCTAGCCAGCTTCTAGAGATAGTAAATAACTTGCTTACCAGCACACTTTTCCGTTGCAAACTAACCAAGCCAGAGCCCACATCCCCATGCTGGCCTTGCCATGCCTGAATAATCATTAAAAATCCATATATCAAAACACGTAGACTTCCATTCTGCTGCTACCACCGGAGTGAGCATTATGTGTGCAGAGACTTTAATCATTGCCTCTGATTCCACTTCATCCCAATACTGCATTGTCTTCAGCCATTCAAGTTATCTAAGAGACGTTAGTACTGTACCCCTGTGAGGGTGTTAAACACACACAAACACACACACACACATAATAGCATTGGTACAAATGATGCACCTATTTCAAACTTTCCTCCCATCCAATTTATCCTTTCCCTTTTCCAGATTCATAAAGAGTTCGGCAAATGAGGTTTGCCACGAGAGCCTCTGGTGAACTGCTGAATTTAATTCAATGTATACAAGGCATGTGGCCTTTTGGCTTTGCTTTGGTAGTCCTGGGCTTCTCACAACAAAGCTCTTGCAACATTCTAGAAAAAAAAAAAAAAAAGATGTACCTAAAGTTCACTTTATTCATAAATTACATTCCCATGACCACAAAGAGGTCTATTTCCTATTTTGGGAAATAGGAAGAAGACTTTGGGGGAATCAAAAGGATTTGGCAGAGCACTCAGCAATTCTCAGTCGGAGAAAGTTTTTGCATCGGAATTTAGAAAAGTCTCATGTTAAACAAAAGGTATAATTCATAGAAAAATTGCTATCACCTGTCAGATTGGACTATAGGAACTTTCCATTCTTGCAGATAAAAATGGTTGAATATTTACAATTCCCTATGGTTCAGCCTATTAGTGGAGCAAGTGGGATTTTTCTCTGGCAAGCACTGTTTTGCTTTGTTTTTTTAATCAATGTGAGAACTAGAAATATGGGACTTTAGTAATCAAAGTTAGACTCTTACTCATGTTTAATTATCCTCCTAACCTCCAGATGGAAGCTTACACTACAGGCACAGGGCCTCTTGCCTCTATAAGTCAAGAAGTGAGGGAGTCAGATCATCTTAGGACTAAGAAGATAGAAGCTAACACTTAGTTTTTCAGAGTAGAACTTATTTTCTGCTCTGGTATTACTACTCGATCTTGTCATCACTAATCCGACAAGTTTTCCAGTAGCCTCAGTTGATGGCCTGGTAACTTTATTTTTATATCTTCCTCTAACATTCACAGATGGTGAATCTCATGCTGCTTTCAAGAAAACATGGACTATTAACTGATTGTTGGAGTTTCCTCAATATTTTTCTCCCTGGTATTATATTTCAACAGGGAAGGATTTGCAAAATGGATACTGCAGTTGGTAAATAAAGATTATATTAGTAAAGACCTGTGTATCCTCTGAGGAAAAGGAAGGGATTGAAGTGGAAAAGAGTTTCTGTGGTGTTGATCTTAAAACTAACATTAGCAGAGCAAAGCGCCTGGGAATTTTTTCTGTTTGTCGGCTTCAGGCTTCGGTGTCCGACACCTGCCTTTATGTGCACTGACTCTCTCCTCTCTCCTGATGTTTGGATAGCCGGGGAGCATCAGTGAACTCACGCTGGGGCCGGGTGTATACAGTCCACATAGTGAACAGTAGAGTGGATGACCCAGGACACTCCCTTGGTCAGTTCTTCAGAAAATAGAGTTTTCTCTGTCTTACCTTTGTGTATCGACTCTTAGTATTGTGTAGTGAATGAACGTGTGCTTTTTGGCTTGGTGTGTTGGAGAGCAAAGACATATTTTCTAAAATCCTCAACAATTAGACATAGAAATAGTATGGTCCTGGACATAATAGTAGTCCCACCATGAAAACCTCTTGGTCATGACAGTGACAGTCTGGCCAACTGTTACCTAAGAGCTCATCACAGTCTGAGATAAAGGCCTGAAATGAAGTAAATGGCTTTTCGCAATCTAGTCAGTTATTAAAATAACCAGTGGCATCAGCCGACAGATTTATTTCTATTATCGGAGGTAGTAATTCCTTGAGGGTTATTTCATAGGAAATAAGGTATTAACAAATGATATGCTGAAACATGTTCAAACTCCTGGCTGATTAAAAAGATTTCAAACTCAGAGCAAGTATGATGGAAATTTGTAACGATTTGTGATATTAAAAACTGGAAGCATCAGCAAGCATAATACAAAGAACGAGGAGAAAACACTCAAGTCTGGAAAAGAAAACGTTAGGAGGTCTAAGAAAAGACTGAGCTTCGACAACGGTGGAGACTACAGTGTCTAGGAGATCGGTCCTCCAGCCCACGGGCACCGACCTCGTGAATCGCTAGGACACGTTCTAAACCAGTGTTCTCTGGCATTACTTCACTATCTGCGTTTTGTTTCTAGAGTTCTCTTGGTTGGTTTAGCCCTTTTTATGGTATTATTTCAACCAAGTGATTATTTAATGGCACCCAATATGGTCTTCCTTTCAGCAAAGTGGTACTCTAGGAGCCAGCGTCTGGGAATAGATTAGCATCTGCTGTATCTATTCTAACTACACATAGTTGATAATCTTGTAAAGACTTCTCATTTTAATTGAGGTCTTGTGTCTGCTTAAGAAACCTGTATCGTTTCCCACCAGTTTTGTTTTTTTAAAAAATGTTAAAAATAAATAAATAAATAAATAAATAAATAAATAAATAAATAATAAAATTGTGTCTTACTGTCTGACCTAATAGAAATTAGGTTAGTAAGTTTTTACATTATTGCAAAGTTAAAATGTGGAGTGTGACTATATTCTCATCTATGTAGACCATTAGTTATTTGCAGAAGAGTTAAGAAACGTTAAAAAAGATGGGCTATAAACTGAAAGTACTGTTATAAACTGGTGGTACTGTTACACCCTGAACTATCTCATGACTACAGAACGTGCCCCATGGAAAGTGTGCTCTGGAGGTCTGGTGCTGAGGCGCCCGAGGCAAGGAAGCAGAATCAGGGGTTCAGGTATGAGCAACGCGAAAAAAATACAGCAGAAGCAGGAGGTAGGAAGGTCCTTTAGATTCTTCTAAAATAAGGAGAAGACTTTAAAAACACCAAACGGAGCTGATCCTGGATGATCCCGGGGAATCCAGGACAAAAGAGCTATTCAGTCCTACTTTAGCTAGAATTAGGCACCTGTTGTGAAACTCACCTGGTGCTTCAGAGTCCCGGTCCTGGTGGCCTGAGGTTGGTACCGCAGGTGGGGGGGTTAGATGCTTTCATCTTTCTCAAACTTGGACACTACCTCTCAAGTTTGCCTTATAAAGCTCTGTCTTTTGCTGAATGGGCTCAGGGAACAGCCCAAGAGTATTTTATTGAATGCTATTTTCAGGGAGCTTACTTTTATTTTTTAAAAATTGATGGACTGTTTAAGCCTGTAAGTTGAGCGCATAGCGCAGGGCGTCCCTGAGAGCCTCCTCTCCCGTGTGCAGGATGTCTGCTGGCACTAACATCTCACACGAAGTGTGCTTCCCGTGTTATCATCAGTGAACCGATGTCAATACGTTGTTACTAATCAAACTGCATAGTTTCTATCGGGGTTAACCCTTCCTATTATACAGAAAGTTCTACAGTTTTGACAAACCTGTAACGATGTGCACGGGCCGTTGAACTAAGGTAATTGTTCAGGTTGAGTGAATCGAAGACAACTTTAAACTGGCCATATGACGTGACCATAAAGATGTTTACATCTCAAGCATCAGTTTGACCTTTTCTTCCTAAATGATACATGGTAGTGAGGCTAATACTAATTTGCAATAAAAAAAAGTGTAATATAGGGGAAAGGAGAGAAAATGAGTGGGAAATATCAGAAAGGGAGACCGAACATGAGAGACTCCTAACTCTGGGAAAAGAACTAGGGGTGGTGGAAGGGGAGGTGGGCGGGGGGTGGGGGTGACTGGGTGACGGGCACTGAGGGGGGCACTTGACGGGATGAGCACTGGGTGTTATTCTGTATGTTGGCAAATTGAACACCAATAAAAATAAATGTATATAAAAAAAGGGTAATACAGAGGAGAGTGTAATATAGACGGTAGGGCAAAAACAGAAGAAAAAAATCTCCCCGTTAGAAAGACGGAGTGCTTGGGTTCCCTCTGACCTGGCCAGAGATCAAGCTACTCCCAGCCAACGCCTTCGTGAGAACGCTCACCAGACCTCGAAGCTCGCGGCCGTGCAATAGTGGATTGAAGGGAAGCACCGAGAAATGAGTATTGAGGAAAAAATCTACTTACCAGCCAAGAACTATTCCAGATATTCTTGGGTGCCATGATTAAAGACAGCTTACTCTTTATTATTTCAGATAGCTTCCTGACTTAGAATCAAAACTTTACTTAATTCGATACTATTAAATGTGGGTCTTTAAAAAAAACAGTTCAGTAGCAAGAATACAGTTAAGTTTTATTTTTTTTAATTTTTTAATTATTTTTAAAATTTTTTAAAATTTTTATTTTTTGGTTTATTTTTTATTTCTTGGCTTATTCTGTCCTTGATTTGATTGACTCAACAGCAGTCCAACTTCATCAATAATTAATAAAGCAGCCGTTCCTAAATCAACCGTGTTGCAGGACGTGGCTTTGGTATTGTCTCAGCTGGAGGGCGTAATACCATCCGTTGGTTTCTTTTCTTCCCCATCTAATTCCGCCTTTGGCAACTTCTTCTTTCCATTATGCTTACACTTTGTTTATATTTAAATAGTACCATTGTCTTGGTTATCTTGGTGGTTATGGTCTTTTCCTGAGGCATTGTGATGTTTTTCTAGCCGTGTTTTCACTAACAAATCTCTTCGTGCTGTCTCCTGGAGGCCCTTTCATCTTCACGGGGTGAACACAGACTCTGGGCTGTAACACGAGCTGCAATAGTGTGTGGTGTGTGATCTAGTCACACCTGGGTTGTAGGTAGAGCTGTGTTCTAGGGATCCGCCCCCTGGGAACCCAACGCTCTTGAGGGACTGTGTGTTAGACGTCCCTGTGTCCTCTCCACCACCACCACCCCCCCTGTTAGTTTTTTCCAAATCGACTCTTATTTTAATTTCTGTTCCCATTTCCAGACTCCTTTGGGAAATTTAAATCATCTTTCTTTCCACACTAGGTTTGTTTAACAACCGCCAATTTGGAATCATCAGCCAACGTTGGTTCTGAGAAGTTCATCTCTTATTTCAGATGATTAATGAAGACAAAGGTTGTTCTTCCCGTCTAGCTCCTATAGAACGATGCTTATACTTCTCTTATCACCTCCCAGGCAGCCTTGCACATGATTAGTTGTGTTTATTTTCCTTAGGAGATTGTCAGTGTCTCTAGAGTGGAGGATATGCAGCTTGGCATTTTCCACAGGGACCGGCATAATGCTTTACTTAGTAAATATGTGGGAATTACATTATTATGCATATTTATAGTAAACTGTGCAAAATACCTCTAGAAATCTTGCCATTCAACCTAACACATAGTCTGTGTTTTTTCTTCTCAGTGTCTTTCAGCTGATATTTACTGCATGTACTTATGCAAATTAATTTGAATTAAAACTGTTTTTATGGTTTGGGATGCAGCATTATGTCTTTTAAAATCCGGGCACACATTGAGTGTTACATTTGTTCTAATCACAACATGAAATTCAATGGAGAAGTTTTTTTTGTTGTTGTTGTTTTTTAAGTTAATTGGGCATTTCCATCCTGGCGTTTAAGATTCTGATTGCTTTGGTTTCAAGTATTTAAATGCTTTCCCTTGGCATTTTCTAATTATTACATAAAATAACTGAGATATATAGGAGCACTGTTTCAGCCTTCACTCTTGTTTTGCCAGGGAATCCAAAGTTATTTTGTTAGCATTGAGAACTTTCTTCATAATTTCCACCCGGTTTTCTGTAATAATATATTCTCCTGCTTTAAAATGGGAGAACAACGAGTGTAAAACAATGGAAAACATTAAAAAGCATTAACAAGGAAATAAAAGTTAACTATAATTTATAAATCAGAGAATTATCATTAATGTTTTAGGAATATAATCTTACAGTTTTTTTAATAAATTTTTTTGTGTTATCATTTTCTTCCTTCTACTTAAATGCATATATGCAACGTTTTTCAAGTTCTTAAGTACTGTACGATAACATTTTCAATATTTCTTATTTAATATTTTCAATTTTGACATATGATTTTGGCGATCTTTGTTTTGGATATGAAAGACTTTTTCTTATTCAAATCCTTATAAACACAAGTGTATTACTGTCAAACATGCTTTATGATAAATTACTTTTCAATAAATAGGCAGCCTAAAGGGTACACAAGGGAACCCTGACTTGGACTACCATGATAAGTTCCTAAAGTCCAATTACCTGTTTCTTTACTATTCAGTCAGTGCCATTGGTAAACCTACAGTCCAGCAGTTTCTAGGCACTGAAATTATGGTTCTTTACCGGAACACCATAACTAGAGAACCAAGATAAAGGACAACTGCTGAGGCATTAGTATGGCCAGAGAGGAAATGAACAAATACCGCAGCTTACGCCGTGCCATGGAGAATGAAGTGCATTTTATTTTATTATTTCTATAGTAATGATAGTGTAAATGCTGGTATTGACTTAATGAAAAATTGAGATGTAACTAAATTGGGAAAATGGGGAAAGGAGAAACAGGTATCATGGTGTAAGAGTGCCGTATCAGTTGTATCTGTTAGGATTAGGCTGGGTCATATATAAAATGAAAATACAAAAGGAGATTGACTTAAACAGATAGTAGGTTTATTTCCCTTCAGGTAAATGAGTTTGAGAGATGGACTACCCAGGTTGATTTGGAAGTTCCATCAAGTACGCGGGGTCCTATACTTTTTAAATCACTGCTTTGTCATGCTAGTGTGTTGCCTTCTTCCTCAAGGACCCAAGTGGCTTCTGGAGATTTACAGATGACAACTGCATTCCAGGAAGCAGGAAATAGGAAGGGGAGAAAAAAAACACTCATACAGGAAAATACTGAATCATGAGTACAGATCAATAAATTATCACAAAGTGAGCTTATCCAAGTAGCCACAACCCAGGTCAAGGAGCAGAATATTACCAGCATCATAGGAACCTTCCTGTGCTTCTTCGGCTCTGCACACCGTCCTGCTCCCTGGAGATAACCACGGTTCTCACCTCTACCCTTATGGGTTGGCTTTTCCTAGTTTGCGTTTTTACAAATGAAAACATACAATATATGTTCTTCTGTGTTTGGATTCGTCCATGCGACATTATTTTCTGTGAACTGATTCACGGTCTTGTAGGTAACTGCACTTCATTCAAGGACTTGGGCAGTGTCCTTGTATGTTCTTCCAGCTTCCATGTTCCTGCTGAGAGTAACCTGTGTTGAAGGTAACCTGCCTTCTTTCTTTTTCTTTAAATTTCTATGTAGTTACCCTACAGTGTTCTGTTAGTTTCAGGCATATAATCTAGTGATCCAACAATTTTATACATTACTCACTGTTCATCACAATTAGTGTCAACTTACTGTTAATCCTGCTAATTTATTTCACTCATCACCCCACCCACTTCCTCTGGTAACCACTGGTATATTCTCTATAGCTAAGTCTCTCTTTTTGGTTGTCTCTTCTTTGTTTATTTGTCTGTTTTATTAAATTCTATGTATGAGTAAAAGCATGTAGTATTTGTTTTTCTCTGACTGACTTATTTGGCATTATATCCTCTGGGTCCATCCATGTTGTTGCAAATGGCAAGATTTCATTCTCTTTTATGGCTGAGTAATATTCCATTGTATACACATGCCCCCTCTTCTTCATCCGTCAGTCAGTGGACACTTGGGTTGCGTTCTTTGTTTGGCTGTTGTAAATAGTGGTACAGGAAACACGGGGGGTGGGTGTATATCCTTTTGAATGAGAGTTTTTGCATTCTTTGGGTAAATAGTGGTGGAATTACTGGCTCATATGGTAGTTCTATTTTTTCATTTTTTTGAGGAACATCCATACTGTTTTCCCTAGTGGCTGTACCAGTTTGCATTCCCACCAGTAGTGCACAAGAGTTCCATTTTCTCCACACTGTCAACAACACTTGTTGTTTCTTGTGTTTCAAGACAATGAGGTAGGCCAGAGATGTGGGATTTAGCTGTAAAGTTGGTCAAGTTGCCTAAACACTCAGATCTTCTTTTTCCATCTTCTAAATAAGAATACTGGTAGTAGATATCTTATAAGGTAGTCATGAAAAATTAAAATAATTCATACAAACACTTGGCTTATAGTAAATGTTATTATATGTTATTCTTATTGCCTAATAAAGTATTTTTTAATAACAAAGAAAGATTGTCACAGTAGTCACTAAATCTTCATCATCTTTGGTGGCTTATGCCCTGTTTCCTTCTTTGGTTGGTTGGTTGGTTTCTATTTTGAATCGGTGTTACCAGAATTAACTATACTTTCTCCAGATGTACATAAGCTTTTAGCAATTTAATAGAAAGACTTCAGGGTACCTTTGTAGTTTTCAATGTAATTTTACATTTTGCAAAAAGGACAGTAGGAAAATTGAAAATGTGAACTAAATGCACTACCCGTTATATACAAAATTTACAGGACATGTACATCACTAGATATGTACACCAAACTTTTGTCTCCCTTTCTTTTTTCCCACTAGTGGATATAGATTTGCATAAACCTGACCAGTCCTACCAACTCATATTCAGCCTCCCTTATGTCCAACAGAATGTGTTAAATAACTGAAAGTGTATATGTTCAGTAGCCGAGAAACAAAGACAAAGAAGACAAGAAAAAATTATACTTCTGTTTTAATCCCTTTTAAACTCTTCTCAACAACTCTGATTATTGGCTCTTCATCTTATTTAAAGATAAAATGTGGCATGTCATTCTCTAGGAGGTAAATATATTATTTTTAAGGCCTTGAACCCTAAAATCTAGAAGAACCAATCCCTGTATTACAATATGAACATCTGCTGATATCTGGAGTCTCCAGCCTCCAGGGGTTAGCATCACATGGGTTAGCAGCATATACCATTTAAGGTCAAATTTTAAAAAAGTATTTACTGTTGGGCTGGTGAGACTGGGGACCTCAAAACGGCCGACCCCAGGCCAGCAACCTCCTGCCAACGCTGCCCTGTTGCCCTACCCTAACTGAGCTTACAAAGACCTATGACCCTGGCCCTAACTGGAATGCCGCCCCGCCCCCATCTTCCCCCAAAAAACTCCTTATAGACCCCCATGCAATTGCCCCGGGCCCCGACTTCCCCTGCTCTCTCCCTTCCCTGCGGCCGCCGAACCTCGCCCAACAGCACGTCCTATGAAAAGCCTGTTTTGACCAACTTTTGCCAGGCCTCTCTATTCCATTTCACTACCGATCAGATTAAACCTGACATTTACATTATGAGGGTTCTTTTTTTTCTTTTGAGAGAAAAAAGAATTCAGAACCAACAAAAGTCTATTCAAGAAAAACACAAGATTTCTTTGAACGTGGAACCCGTGTCTCATAGTATTTCTTATACAGTCCCCATGCAAAAGGTGGCCTCAAGCCCTCAGCTTCCCAGGGCCTCCGAAGCACAGTGCTGCCCTCCCACATTTCCATCTACCTCTGACACACGTTCATAGCCTCCTTGGTAGGAGCCATGTGCCAACCTCACTACATCCCCCTGTATATGTAATATGGTGGCCTGCGTGTTTCATGTAAAATAAGTGAATAAAAACCAATTAGCATAACTGGAGGCGACACACTAATTTCTTTATGCTTTATCTTGTCATATTCCAAACAGTCTGTTAACGGTTTGTTAAACAGGTCTGGCTACTACTCTGCTCACCTCCACTTGCCCAGGAGAATGTAGGCAGGGACACTTTGGTTTTACCTGACTCTGATACTTATTAGTGGCAATTTGAACACATTATGTCACGTTGGAGGTCTTCAGTTTATTCATCTGTAAAAGGAAGGTAATGTTTCCTTGCTGTGTTGGCCTCACAGATTTTCAAAAGGATCAAATAAGAACTGATACGAAAAGCTTAAAATATGCCAGTATACAAAAGGAATGTGCTCATATTAACCAAGCACTGAGCATGGGTTCACAGGCCAGGAAAGCCTTTAAGCAGAGAGAGGGTGGCTGTTAGGGGGTCCTGTGTTAGGTCTGCTCCCTGTAGGCTCTTCTCTTCTAAAATAGCTGGAGTCACCCTGCACCAGCTAACCAGTACGCTTGCCTTCCTGATTAGAGGGAAACAAACGGAGCACATGGACAGAAATAAGAGAAAGTAACAAGCCAAACACAGAATTGGAAACCAAACTGATTTTAGTCTGGATTTAAAAATTGTATGTTGTCAACATTTAGCAGAGCCATTCAAAACATGCACCAGAAAAAAAAAAAAACAAAAACAAAAAAAAAAAACATGCACCAGGAGTCATTCACTAGCTTTGCCTCAATATGGCTATGTCCTTGCCTCTTGATCTCTCACATTTCTTTTCCTCTTCTATCTTAAATATTTTTTCTCTGAGATTTTTTTTTGTTGTTGTTGTAAGCTTGAATCTCCACCCATCTCCTCCTTCCCCTAAATGGGCCAGGGCAAACCTGGTCTCTCATCTAATGCTCTCCTTAAAACCAAGTTAATGGCTGACCTAAGTTTTTTTTAATCTGATATAGTTATAAACAGCTTTTTCCAGCAGCAATTCAATGTACTAATGGATCATGAAGCAAAGATAAGAAGTACAGAAAGGGAAAAGACACAGAAGGAGGTATGAAAGTCTGCAACAAGCAAATATTCCGCTGGATATAAGTCTCTCAGTGATGTTTCTCTGCTGATTTTCTAAGCAAACAGGCTAGCTGAAGCCTACTGAACAACCTAGCCCTGGACTTACATACATTGCTTAGAACTTCACTTTCAAACATATAGAATCACTTCTTTCTTTAGGACTTAGAGCTGTAGAAATGCACATATAACATATAATGGGCATATTATATAAATAAATTATGTGTGTGTGTGTGTGTGTGTGTGAGAAGCATTAATGGTGACAAACCTAGTGCTCAACAAATATGTATTGGGCATTTGCTCCAAGCCAGGCACTATGTTAGGTGTTGGAGATAAAGCTATGGATAAGTCAAATTCAGCTTAGAGTGTAGTTTGCTTATACTTTTATTAAAGCTTTTGGTTTCTAAGTAAGCTTTTCTGCTTTCCTTGAAGTACTTAGCAGCAAACAGTTAAGGAAAATATACTACAAATATATTTGACTGTAATGCGTTGCTTTTCCCAGCAGTTAGGACTTCCTCGTTCACCTCCATGTGATAACTGGGATACATAAATAGTACTTGAAACACTGTCTGAACACGTGACCGGTCAAAAAAAGTTAGGAGGCAGGGGAAGGTAAAGATGATGGTCAGAGAACTCTAAGTAACTACTAGCTTTGAAGGTAGCACCGTGCTCCGAGGTAGGGGAGGCGCAGTAAGTTGAAGAGGCTTGGGTGCGAGTCCAGTATCTGCCATTTTTGTTTGAGCAGATTAGTCTCTCGGGGCCGCCAGTTCCCATATCGAGAGGGGAGGATAAATCACATCCTCCCATGTCACTGGAGGCTGCGTGGATCAAATAACGTACCATATGCGATCATCATTTCGTGAGTTGTAAAAGTACTATTAAGTATAGTGGTTAGTCAAGCTTTACGCTGAAATAAATCAAAGTAGCAGTAGGTCCACCTTCTTTTACCTTTTATTAAGAAATTCATACCACCGAATGCCCGAATTCCTTGGAAAATGTGAGCTATATTTTTATTTCTCAGAATGCAAACACAAGGGATGTCCGAGATAGGCATGTATTGCTTTTATGGGAGGGATAGACGCTTAGTTGTTTGGAAAATGGTCCATGCTGGTGAGTCTGTGCCAGCTCTGCCGTCTCCATGGCAACAAGCTCTGATGTAACAAACAGGGGAACTTGATGGAGAAATCGAAAATAGCTCAGAGATATGGCAATGGGATTTCATAAAGTCACTAGCAAAGTAAGAAAATTGTTTCCACGTAAATAATTCTCTCTTCCACTTCTGTTCCTAAAGTGAAATTCTTCTTTGAAAGTCATTTGTTATTGTGGTTCTTAAATTTTAAATATCCTCTAACCTTTCCTTTCTATTAAAAAGTTGGTTGTCAAAATATGAGAGAGACTCCTAACTCTGGGAAATGAACAAGGGGTGGTGGAAATGGAGGTGGACAGGGGGTTGGGGTGACTGGGTGACGGGCACTGAGGGGGGCACTTGATGGGATGAGCACTGGGTGTTATGCTAAATGTTGGCAAATTGAATTCCAAAAAATAAAAAATAAAAAAATAAAATAAATAATAAAAAGTTGGTTGTTGCAGAGTGAAGCATTTTTAGTAAAACAAAACATGACAGGCTTATAATTCCTGACTCACTTAAGGGGACATGTGGTACCTTGTGCCAGATAACATTCTTTGGCCCCAGCTGCGGTCCTAAGAGTAAAGTAGTCAGGAATGGGTCTCACTGTCGCTGGCGCTTTGGCCGTCAGGGTCACACTATGAAGGACTGCTAACCGGATTGTACTGCATGTCCTTGTCTGTTCTGGTATTTTCAGTATTTATTGATTAAAACTGAATAGCAATAATAGTGAACACGTAGTGCTCACAACATGTCAGCAATATTCTAGGAGGTGTGTGTTTTCATTCATTTTATTGTAATAAATGAAATTTATTTATTTATTTAATAATAATTTATTTATTTAATAAATTTATTTATTTAAATTTATTTATTTACTTTATGAAATATGTACTATTACCTGTCATTATTATTTATTACTATTATGTACTAGTTTTAATATTATTATTATTATTATTATATGTACTATTATTATTATACATATCCTATATATGTACAAGGAACAGAGAATTTCAGTAACTTGCCTCAAATCACCTAGCCAGTAATGTAAATGCTGCTGTTTGTTTTATTTGGTTTTTATTTGGTTTATTTATTTGGTTTCATATCTAGAGGTTCACCATCTCAGAATCATGATAGACCGTACTCCAAGTAGTAAGATATCCCATTTTAATCAGGGATGATGAAACCTTTAATACATAATTAAGCTCAAAGCAAAGGGAATGAGCAATGTTCTTCCTGAATAGGAACGAGGAGGAAGGGAGATACAGTTCCTTCTGGTTCAGGCCAAGTCTGGCTCCTGCACTTTGCAATAACATTGGTAGCTGCCATCGATATAAAGCACCTTTTTAGTGCGGAGCAGTAGAGTGCGTGTGTTATAAATATTTCTCATTTAATTTTCACAATAGCCTGTTCTGCGGGTGCTATTTTCACCTTACAAGTGAGGAAATGGGGATGAGTGAATCACGTGGCGGTAGAATTGTCCAATAATTTTTTATTCTTTCAACAGGGCCTTAGAAATTTTAAGCAGTTCATAACGGTGGGTGATCCAGGGTTTAGATCATAGGCGGCTCGATTCCAAGCTCTAGAGAGTGATCAAAAGCAACTCAGAAGGTAATCTGCTGCTTCCTCGCACTCTCCTGGGAAGAATCAGACCTAACTCAGACTGGAGAGTGCTCTTCAGGCCAGGTCTTCAAAGGACTGGGAAAAAAAACAACTACATTTTACAAAAGACCAAGCCGACTTGGTTTGAACAGATTTGCTTGGGTTCCCCTGTCGCTGTGGCGTTCTGGGCTTGTTTGCTCTTTATTAAAAATTAAGAGACTGAACTGAACAATATCTGAATTTTGGGGGGAGCTCAAAATTAGAAGATTCGAGGAAGCTTAAGGCTCATTTCTCTCCCACACAAGCACACACGAATATAAGGGATCCGGCTCTTCTATAGTGTCATCGATTAGAATTGTCTGATTCCAAACAACTAAACACCCCGGATCACTGGATTCTATGAAGTGATTGCATCGGGACATTTACCAGTAGTGAAGAGGACGATTAGGGAAAAGCTCCCTGAAAAGAGAACAGTTTACGTATCAACTGGGATGCGTTAGCACTGAGGAGTGGAGGAAAAAATTACATTTTTTGTGATTAGAGAGAGCACTGTCAATAAAGCAGATGGTCACAAAAGTCTGGGTGGGGAGGGTTATCCTCACGAACTGTCCCCCTGCAACGCAACCATCACACTGTGACACATCCTGAGCTGCAAAATGTGCGTACGGTCACCGTCAGCAGGACTTGGGAGGCGCCCCTGAGAAAAACCCTAGGTCCCCACGGCACCTGGCCCTCCCTGGGGTCGCCCTCCTCTGCTGCTCGTGGACTTGGACCCTTCAAGGCCACACTTTGGGAGTAACCCCTGCTCAGGACCCCACGTAGGGCCGGCCTGCAGGGCTGCTGAACTCATAGCTGTTTAGGCTCCGTTCCTGTCAGTGGAAGCCTGGAACCGGGCGAGCTGCAGCTGAAGTCAGGGTGGCCGTGGGGTAGTCGAGGCACGGCTCGCTCACCCGGAACTGGCGCAGGTTGGTTCAGGCTGACACGCCGGCTCCACCGACCGAGCGGGCCCGAAGGCCGTGGCTGCGAGCTCCTCCGGGGCTGAGGCGGGCCCAGCGAGTCGCCCTCAGGTCGGGCTCTTGCAGGAGGCCTCCCAGACTGTCCTCCCAGGCTGTCCTCCCACGCTGTCCCCCCAGGTTGTCTCTCTACAGTGTCTCCCTAGACTGTCCTCCCAGATTGTCCCCCTAGTCTGTCTTCCCAAACTGTCCTCCCACGCTGTCCTCCCATGATGTCCTCCCACACTGTCCTCCCAGACTGTCCCCCCACACTGTCCTCCCAGGCTGTCCTCCCACACTGTCCCCCTAGTCTGTCTTCCCAAACTGTCCTCCCACGCTGTCCTCCCATGATGTCCTCCTACACTGTCCCCCCACACTGTCCTCCCAGACTGTCCCCCACACTGTCCTTCCATGCTGTCCTCCCACACTGTCCCCCCATACTGTCCTCCCAGGCTGTCCTCCCATGCTGTCCTCCCAGGCTGTCCCCCCATACTGTCCTCCCAGGCTGCCCTCCCACACTGTCCTCCCAGACTGTCCTCCCAGCCTGTACCTGGCAGTCCTAAGGCACCACCTGTCCTCCGACCCCAGGCTCAGCTGCCTCGGGCTTCTTCTGTGCACCTCAGTCCCCAGGCAGTGGTTGCACACGAGGGGAGCAGACCGGGCCCAGGGGCTCTGGCTGCTGGTGGCCCTGCGCCTATGGTCCGCTCCTACCGGGGGCCTGAGCCCTTGTGCAGAGCACGCTGTCCCCAGGGGGCAGTGGCCACTTGGCTCCGGGCTGGGCTGCTGTACTGCACCCTGGGCCCCCACGGCTGGGCCCCACTACTGGGCCGCAGACCCCCAGGATGCTTCGGGAACGGGCCTGCTCCCAGGGCGGCCTTCCTCCAGAAAATCCCTGTGACCCCTTTTGGGGTCAGCACCGTCGGCCCTCGCCCCCAGGGGTGTGCTAACAGTGAGGGGTGCAGGAGAACAGGCCCAGGACGCAGGCCCGAGCTACGAGCCTCGTGGTGGAGCCCTCCACAGGAGCGCACCCTGGGCAAGTTGACAGCGTTGGCCGCGTGGATCCCACAACGTTCTTTGCCTCGTGTAGCCGCCCGACATGCACTTAACTCTCCGGGTTATTCATAGTTTGCAAAACGTTTTTCATGAGTGTCCCCTCACTTAATTTTCGTAATACTCCTGCGGGGTGGGTATTATTATTTTGAAGATGATCTTATTCTGCTGATGATGCCCTGAATGTATTTTTTCTTACGTGTTGTTTCAACAAACAAATGTAACTTAACGTGACTCCTGTGGTCTGCAGAGTAATGGCCCCAAACATACTGCCCCAAGGACATCGTCATCCCAATCCCTGGAGCCTGGATTTGCTAAGGCAAAAGGAAGCAGGACTGCAGATAGAATTCAGGTTGCCGTCCCTTAAAATAGGGAGTTTATCCTGAGTTATTGGGGGGGGAGCCCATTGTAAGCACAGGGAACTTAGAAGTCGAAGAACGGGCGGGAGAGGTCACGGTGGTGCTCTCTGAGAAGGACCGGACCTGCGGGTGCCGGCTTTGAAGACGAAGGAAGGGCCCCAAAGCTAGAGGCGAAGGCCAGGGAACAGGTTCTCCTCCGGCGCCTCCGGAAGGGAGCATCGTCCTTACTGACACCTTGACTTCAGGCCAATTAAACTTGCCTTCGACGGCTGACCTACCACGTGGAAAGACGGTGAGCTTGGCACGGTCTTAAGCCACTACGTATGAGGGAATTTATCACAGCAGCCATAAAACACGGATTTTTGCACACAAGTGATCGGTCTAGGTAATTAAAGTATAATGGTGTGTTTACAGTTTTAATCCTTTAGATGGAAATATCTGTTAAATACATTTCGCATTTCTCTACTACGTTGAACAGGATACACTGATCACCATTTAGCTTTCCTAATAACTGTGGAGCGTAGTTATGAACATAAAAATTTGGGGCTGTAATAGTAGAGATGAACCCCTCGGGCTACTGATGTAGGAGGGGCTGTTGGCATTAATACTAAATAAGCCTAGCCCAGTGTTTTTTCTTTTCTTCCTTTTTTTTTTTTTTTTTTTTTAGTGCTTGAGTCTCATTTCTGCTTGTCATCTCTTGCTGCTGGTGGTTTATGAATTTCTGCCAGCCACCCCCAGGAATCCTTATAATCTGCTTAGAGCCAAACTTGTTGAAAAGTAACTTAAAATGACATTTGATTGCATTCAGAACTGAGTGATACACACGCGCACACACACACGTACTTTTCCCTAATGTGCTTGTCTTCTGGGAGGATTGAACATGATATGAAGCACTGCCCGTCAGTGTTTATGTATTTAATGGTCACGAGGATCCTGTGGGATAAGTGGGAGACTAACAAATGCATAGTTTCTGGGTTATCTCTGCATCTGGCCTCCGGGGGGAGAACAGTGTTATTTTGACTCAACAGTCTGGAGGTCGGGGCTAGGGGGTCTGCGAGGCTTGCAAGCTTGAGACCCCGGAAAGCCCGTGTGGCTGAAAGGTTTGCAAAAGAAAACAAGGCAGGCTGCAGAGGGAGGCAGGCCGCTAATCATGAGTTTGGGTTTTACTCCAAGAAGAGAGAATTAGGGGGAGAAGCAGCAGATTGGAGCAGAAGGTCACTTGCCTGGTGTGTGAGGAACGGAGGGGCCGGGGTGGCTGTGAGCAGGAGGGGATGACGGGGCACCCGAGCGAGGAGGCTGCGGGAGGCAGTCGGCCGCGATGGCGCAGCAGGGGACTAGAGAAGCGGATGGGGTCAAGGCAGAGCCTGGAGGCAGAGCATTTTATCAAATCTTAAAGGAAAGGGTCAGTTATTATGCGGGGCGCAACATGCAGCGTGGGGGGAGCTCTGGCTGATGGAGACCACGTTGGGCACAGGGAAGGCCGCGACCACCACGGCCGTCTGCCCAGCGGAGTCCCTGCAGCCCTTGAACCGAGGCTGGCTCTCTGCCCCGAAAGCCCGAGCCTAGACCAGGTGTGGGGGACCCCGGCCCTCAGGGGTCCTTCCTCTGCCCGTCCCAGTGCGAAGCCCCGACGCCGGCCACCGCTCGGCCTGGCGGGCACCCCTGCTCGGCCCTGCGCTCACACCTGTAGCCCCGGCCCTTCCAGGAAGGCCTGGAGACCCGACACTAACGTCACAGGACCCTTCACTTACAGGAACCCACGGTTGATGGGCCTGATCCGGAGCCCCAAGGTTGCAATGACGCTGTCTGAAGCGTGAGAAAATCCAGGAAAGAGACCTATGTTCGGTTAAGCAAAATAGGCTTCACATGTTGAATTTCAGTTCATTTGAAAGTCTCCAATTGTTTGAACCAGGAAAGGATCCAGACACCGAGATGATGACCCAAGATTCCTTGAAGTGGACGCCTGGCTCTGAACAGCACCTGCCAAGCTTTCCTAATAAAAGGGACATTTTCTGGCAAATGCTAACGTTTATCATCCAAATATACCTTCTCATTTCTTACAGGCATCCCTCAGAGGTAGCCTGATTTTTTAACTAGGCATAAACTCTGCACATTCAGGAGAAATGTCTTGAGTCCTGCGTCAGGGTTTAAGGCCAGGTGAGCCTCGGGCAGCCCGGGTGGCTCAGCGGTTTAGCACCACCTGCGGCCCAAGGAATGACCCCGGGGTCCCGGGCTCCCTGCCCGGAGCCTGCTTCTCCCTCTGCCTGGGTCTCTGCCCCCCCCCCTCTCTCTCTCTGTGTGTGTGTCTCTCATGAATAAATAAATAAAATCTTAAAAAAATAATAAGCCCAGTCCTCCAGAATGAGGCCGATAAATCATTCCCGACTCCTTGTATTGGAAGTAATGAGAACAGTAACTAAAACAATTCGTAGAATTTGTGCTTTCTCTATATTAAAACTATTCTAACTAATAGCCAAAAAGAAAAGAATTGCTGCTTTTTAAAAAACGCTAAAAAATGGTAATAGAGAGTAGTCACAAGAGAAAAAAACCCTGAACGTCCTTTCTGCATCTCTTTCAAAGAAACTTAGACTGATTTTTTTGAACGTAACAGAAATCAAATGTTGCGCAGCCACACGCTGGTGTCCACAGGTGCTCCGCGGTGCTCCTAGAGGCCCCGGTGCGTGACCAGGCCGTGAGGCCCGTGCACAAGTGAAGACGACCCAGGGTCGAGGGCACCCATGGCTCCTGCTGGCCCAGGGGCCTCCAGGGCTCTGGGGCGAGGCTCCCCCGGGCGGCTGGCCCGGCTGCGTGGCCAGGGTCTTGCTTCAGACGCGCTGGGGCCACTTGGGGGTCCTGTCCCAATGGGAGGGGGTCTCAGCGAAGCACGATTTACGGGTCTTGGGGTGCAAAGTGCATTGCATCCGGGGCCCAGGAGCTCAGCCATCTGCAGGCGGCCCGAGGGAGGAAGGCCTGCACCCTGGGGTCCCCTCGAGGCCCACGCAAAGCCCTGCCAGCCCCCGAGGCCTCCCCTTGGCAGGTGGGAGCTGCTTGGCTGCTGGGCGCACACCTTCGCAGGACGAGAGGCAGCTGCGGCTGTGACCCTGCCCCGCCCGGGACCAACACACCCGAGGGGGGACCCGACGCTGGGCGCTCAGGGCCTCGGCTCCCACGCACAGCCCGGGGCCTGTCAACAGGGGAGCATCGGACCCGCACGGCGGCCGGAGGGTCCATGCAAGGCAGCCCGGGCACTGGGGGCGCGGAGGCCGCGGCCCAACTGTCTCATCAGCCCGGCCACGGTGCGGGGGCCTGTCCCAGCAGGTCCCCAGGTGCACGCAGGTGGCCGTGGCTGCTGGACCAGGAGGTCGCCACTGGCCACGGTCAGGCCGGCACCTGCTCCGCTCGCTGCAGGCGTCCAGGTCGCTGGACTGCAGGCCGGTGGCAGCTGGGGCGGCAGCTGGCGAACATCTGGGGACTGTGGCCGACCTTAGCCCTCAGTGGCAGAGGCGGGACCATTTCGCCTCATGACACCATCACTATCGATTCACTCGAGCGACAAAAGGCCAGAATCACGTTTACCGATTTTCCGCGGGGTCTTTCCAAACCAGAGAGCTTCTCCTTCCTAAATCCATCACGTCAGCCCAGCGGCTCGGCCACGGCGTGGCTTTCCGCAGGGATGTTCAGGTCATGCGTTGGCTCGGGCCGGCCCTGCCGTCCATGCATTAAGCTCAATACTGCAAGATCCAGCCAGTTAAGCTTTATTTGTCCTAAATTTAATTATGTGTGTCAAGACAAATATTTAAGTGTGAGGATTTCCAGCACAAGAAATAAGAAAAAAGTAAACTTGATTTAGAGGGAAGGTAAAAAGAAATATTCTCACGACACCCATCGGCTAACCTATATGATTCCGATGCCTTGGACTGAATTAAAAAGAATAAATGTGTCGGGTATTTAACAATCATGTTGCAAACACACGTATTAAAGCACATAGAGGGCAGCCTGGGGGTGCTCAGCGGTTCAGCACTGCCTGCAGCCCGGAGCGTGATCCTGGAGACCCAGGATCGAGTCCCGCATCGGGCTCCCTGCATGGAGCCTGCTTCTCCCTCTGCCTGGGTCTCTGCCTCTCTCTCTGTGTCTCTCATGAATGAATAAATAAAATCATTAAAAAAAAAAGAGAGAGAGAGATACTTTAATAATGTTAATGTAAATAAATCCAACCCCGACAGGCTGCTGCTGTCGCAGGATGAGATGATTGGCCCGTAGATGACCGGGTGGCACCAGTGGGACTGAACTCCCTAATGGCAGCTGCTTCCGCTGAGCTGGCGGCTCCGGCCTGGTCCCCACGCAGTCATGCAGTTGGGAGCCCATGGGCCTCCCAGAGCCCGCGCGCCTCCACTGCCCTTCCTCTCACGGTTAACGGGAAGGCGTCCTGGGTCCAGGTCCTCCGCACCTCCCCAGGCCCCTCCCGCTCCAGCCACGGGGCCCCGCTCCCCTTCCCCTGCACCTGCTCCCGAGTCTCTGGCTCCAGAGCTCTCCGCCTCTCTGAAGGCACTGCCCTCACCTGGCTTCCCTTTGGCCACAGGAAGCCCTCATCTCTCCCCATTACAGAACGGCAGGCCCACAAAATCCGAACAGGAGGATTAATTAGTTAAAATCATCTTTTGAGCACAGTTTTACTGAATTCCCAAATTATTGATTTTCTGTTTCCCAATTAAGATTCGTATGTGCCCTTAAACTCTCGGGCTTCCCACAAATCTAGAGGATCTGGCGACGGGTACAGAAGCCCTGGGAGCTACGGTCATTCCACCCAAGTCACTCCGGAGGCACCTACCTGCCTAGAGACACCTGCTGCGGCCTCCTGCTGTGTAGCCGGGCGGGGCCCCGGGCCTGGGGGGCAGGGAGCTGGATGGTGCACGTCCCAGGCCAGCTGTGGGCTCAGGCCACCCGGTCACCAGTGCTCTCCCGGGGCCTGGGGGCTCAGGCCTGGTGCTGGAGGGGGGCTCAGGCCTGGTGCTGGAGGGGGGCTCAGGCCTGGTCCTGGCGGGGGGCTCAGGCCTGGTGCTGGAGGGGGCTCAGCCCTGGTGCTGCGTGTGGCCAGTAGCTTCTGGATGCAAGGACCCCATTCCTTGCTCTGTAGCCATGACTCGCCACAGCTTCCGTTCACTCCTGTGTCTCACACACATGAGCAAGGTGGCGAGGGTGACAGATCACTAGGGGTCGCGGGGTCTGGGTAGATTAAATCGCCCTCCCAGACACCCACCCGTGGGGGTGGCGAGCGACGGGCTGGGCCTCAGCGGGCAGGTGGCGAGTGGTGCCTGTGGCCTCCTCCCCTGGGTCCCCGTGTCCTGCTGGCTCTGCGGGCCCGCCGTCTGCCGCCCCCGGCCAACGTCCCGCTCGGGTGGCCTAGGCCCGCGCTGAGCTGTGCGGGACCCCCGAATGGCAGCTGCGGGGTGAGCGGACCCGGGAGGCGCCTGAGCAGCCCGTGGGAAGGAGTCGAAGCTGCAGCGGGACGCGGGGTGTGCACCTGCCGGGGCAGGGACATGAGACTTGCACTCGCTGGAGCATCTACAGGGGAACCGCTGCACCTTGCCTTCCTAGAAGCAGGAGGAAATCCGGAATATTGTACCTTATTTTCCCCTGGGAGTGACTTAACGACGAGGCAGTGTGACACGGCGGGAGCAGCTTCGAAAGAAATAAAGAATGAAAGAAATGTTTTGGGATCTACTTGCGAGTCTTCAAGCGTAGAAGATACATGGGAGGGCACACGTGCGTGCCCCGTTTTTATTTGGATTTACTCACTTATTTCATCGTCAAGCAGTGAGCGACGAGGTGGCACCGCTGGAGCCGCTGGGACCCGGGAGCCCGGAGGCGTCGCCGTCGCCCGCCAGGAAGTGGCAGCTCCAGGGCTCCGGGCCAGGGACGCGGCCGGGTCCACGCTGCACCGGGTGAGGCCTCCACGGACTCCCAGGAACCGGCTCTACTGACACCGCAGGACACCCCCAGCGTCCCGGTCCCGGGTGGTGAGTCGGCCTGGTGTCTGCTCCAGCTCAGGAATGATCTCAGGGCCCTGGGACGGAGCCCTACCCTGGGCCCCCCCTCTCTCAGGTAAATAAATAAAATCTCAAAAAGAAAGAAAACGAAACAGCCAGGACTCGCCGGGTGGACAGGGGCTCACAGGCCTTCATCCTTCTCGCGCGGGGTCCCGTGGCCGGGTGCTTGCCCTCCTGCCACACTTGCCTCCAGGCGCATCCCAGATGGGCCTCCTGCACAACGCTCCATGGGTCCCCGTGGGTCTCCGGGGTCCCCGTGGGTCTCCCCGGGTCTCCCTGGGTCTCCCTGGGTCTCCGTGGGTCTCCCTGGGTCTCCCTGGGTCTCCCTGGATGTCCCTGGGTCTCCGTGGGTCTTTGTGGGTCTCCCTGGGTCTCCCTGGATGTCCCTGGGTCTCCGTGGGTCTCCCCAGCGTGGACTAGGTGTCCTCCTGTGTCTCTGTCCCCCTGGTGCCCTGCCTTTGGCCTTCGACCCTGCGGTGGTAGTCCACTGCCGTCTACTCCGACTAGGGGTGCCTCGAGAGCGGGGACTGTGTTCGTGCCGGTCACCCAGAGGTTCCCAACAAGGCCGGGTGTGAGCCTACGAGACCGTCGCACACCTGCTGGGTTTGGAAAGACTCCCCGTACGGTTCCAGAGTGATTGGATGATGCCCTGTGTCACCTGTGAGCGTCCTCCAAGGGATGTCCCAGCCTGGGAGGCTCGGGGCCCTGGTCCCCCTCCAGGCCTCTGCCCGCGGCAGGTGATGCCCTGGGCCCCTCTTCCCGTGCCCCCCCCCCCGGCCTCTGGCACCTTCTCTGACCTCCTAGTCACGGAGACCACTTGGGTATCGGGGTCGGGTGCCGCTTGTCCCCTGAGCCCTGTGCCACCGGAACCTCCTAAGATACTAATTCGTGTTTTCTTTTCGTTGCTGTAGAAGAATCAGCACCCTGGGAGCTACTGTGTTTTGTTTCCATGTTTCTCTCCCAGGTTTCTGGAAGGCCTAAAGAGGAGCTTCTGCTGGGCACTCCAGGAGGCAGAGCGGGAAGGCCATGCCCGTGAGGTCGGGGTTACGGGGTGGGGGAGGACATCCCCAAACCCTGGGCGAGGGACAGAGCAGCCAATCCATGCGGTGGTTCCATTCCAGTTCCTGGAGGGACCTCACAGGAGGTTCCAAGTCCTGCCGAGCAGCCTCCTGTTGGGTCTCTGGGGATGTCGGTCCCTTGGAACTAGACCCGTTGCCTCAGCTGAGAGTTCTGAGCTCAAATATAGCTTTGGGGGCAACGGGCTGCCCACCCTCCCCGGGCCGTGTGGGCCCAGTGACTTCCACCGTCCAACCCCGGCCTCGCCGGCCTGAAGCCTGGAGGAGGAGGAGGTGGGCCCTAACCCCGCTGAGATGGAGTTTCCCACCAGGCTGATGTGCTGGGGACTCAGAGGTAGGTTTAATGTTGTTTGAAGCAAACACATCCCCCTGACAGTTCAGGCTTACTTGACCATAACCTATACCCACTACCGAAGCACTGTCATGATTCGCAATTATCGGGCTGTTTTCACTGGTTCATTGTTTGCCTTGCAGATTCCAAGTTTGATGAGGACAAGAAGGCGCTCAAGTAACTTTTCTCAAATCGGTGTCAAATTAATGAATGTTGCACATAATACGGTAAAGACTAACCATTCACTCAACCCACCGGTGCAGTATCCTTGGCAGAGGGCAAGGCAGTGAATAGCGTCAGGTAAAAAATAGTCACTGAGAGGTCGATAAGCTGTCTCCACTTTTTATTCCTAGTTATTAGCAGCAGAAACTTAACTGAGAAAAATGTGGCCAGACAACCTCTTCCAGAATCTTCCTTACTTATGTGACAGTCATTATGTGGGGTGGTCTGTTGAAAATGAACAAGGGAATGGGGAGGGGCGGCTGTAAGGATAAAGGAGACAAGGACCTGAGACAGGAATGAAAGAGAAAAGGGCAAAAGGGGGAAAGAGCACACTGAGGGGAGGATACCCAGGAAAGGCCTGAGGATGATGCCTGAGAAGTTGCCTAAGAACATTCTGGAAGAACTGAGTGGACTTAGGGAAAAGTCACCATGAGAGGCGCGCTCAAGATTTCAGAAGTCCCGTGGGGGCTGAGTCCTTGCCCACCATTATGCGGAAGAGATGGTCCATCATCCGCACCTGGGCTTCCTCCAGTTGATTTCCCTTCTTGGCATGGACTAGGACCTCACCACAGCCTGGTCTGCTGTGGACCCTGAACCAATAACAAGACTTGGGTGCATCCCGCTCTTCATAATCCTAATCAAAATAGCTCTTGATGATTCAAACTTGACATATATGCAGATATTCAAATATCAGATGGTTTGATTGCAAATTTCTATATTACTGAACCGAAGCTGAACATCTCTGTCTCCTTCGACTCCTGCCGTGTGCCCTTTCTTTGCTTGTGCCTTTAGCGTGTGCATAGTCTTCTTGTTAGATAACCTGATCCCCCAAGCACACGTTATACAGTGGGACACCCATTAGTAGAAGGCGAGAACCCAAAAACCAAGTGGACATGAGTAAGGAAGAGCCGTGCCTGTAGTTTGTGATCCCTGAATTAAACACATCTTAGGTGTCTGAGCTGTGACAGCCCTGGTTCCACAAGTCATTACAAACAAGAGAAATATGTGGTCGTTTGAAGCCTATAACGGGAGTTCCTAATCTCTTTTGGAGTGGGGAGAGATGCTATAACAGGAGTTCCTAATCTCTTTTTGAGAGATGAGGGAAAGCTTCCCAGGAGAGGCCACATTTTAGGTCCAGCCGTGAAGATGAACTGGAAACGGTTAGGAGTAGGATGGAAATGTGGGTGGAATTCTGTTTAGGAGCAGTCCTGGGGCTGGGGGAGCTCCGTTCTTGTCCTCGTCCTCCCATCTAGATCTTACTGCACACCATAATCTACATGAAGGGGTTGACTACCCAAAGGTAAAGGATAAGGGTTCCACTCTCATCAAAAATTGTGCATAAAGTACGGGACTTATAATGCTCAAAAGAGAAAGTTAGGGGATGCAGGTGACTTTTTGGTTTGTTTGTGCTCACTTCTCCTGAATCTGTCAACTGGTCTTTGTATCATCTGCCTGGATGTCCTAGTCTTTACAAATCATGACAGCGGTGAGCATTCAAGCGCTAAGATTCTACCATGAGTGCATTGAGTTATGAGCTCTATTTCTTTTTTTAAAAAATATTTTATTTATTTATTCATGAAAACATAGAGAGGCAGAGACATAGGCAGAGGGAGAAGCAGGCTCCATGCAGGGAGCCCGATGGGGGGCTCGATCCCGGGACCCTGGGATCACACCCTGAGCCAAAGGCAGATGCTCAACTGCTGAACCACCCAGGTGTCCCATGAGCTCTATTTCTAATGGTGAAGATGGCTTTGTGCAGAGTGGCCTTAAAACCAGCCATCATCCTTGGATGCTCTGCATCTGGCCACAGTGGACCCCTGAAGAGAGGCTGTTGATGGAGCAGAAAGTACAAATCATCCATTTCTGATTTCCCTATAATGGGCCTGCAAAACCCTCTCCTGCCCCAAAAGAAAGCTTTAACTAGTCACAAGGGACCACTGGTTATGGGGAGGAAAACTACCTTTCCCCCTTACTTTAGCAGTAAAAGTCAGGATAAGAATGAGGGTTTGAGACAAAGGCTGGTCTTCACCGGCTCTCTTTTTTCTGTTGTGGTTTATGATGGTGGTGAGCTTTGGAGTCAGGACAGAATGGAGGTGTGGGGAGAGGAAGGGCATCTTTCAAAATTTACAAATTACTAATTAAAATAAATGGCCGGGCAGCCCGGGTGGCTCAGCGGTTTAGCACCTGCCTTCGGCCCAGGGCGTGATCCTGGAGACCCGGGATCCAGTCCCACGTCGGGCTCCCTGCATGGAGCCTGCTTCTCCCTCTGCCTGTGTCTGCCTCTCTCTGTGTCTCTCATGAATAAATAAATAAAATCTTTAAAAAAAATAAATATATAAAATAAAATGAAATGAAATGGCCTTTTGGCACTCTCTGAAGGGGGTCCTTGTAAAAGAAGAAAATCATTTGTTTTCCTTTTGCTTTTGGCATCGTGAGTATCCCTTTAGGAAAACTGTGTGTGGAGACTCCGAGAGTTCGTTGCTCTATTCATTCAGTGTGACAGGAATGAAAATGATTCTATGAAAACAAGGCAGTATGAGTTGGATTATATTTTATATTGCTCATAATCTAAACTTTTCCAATGCCATCGTGGTAGTATCTGTTAATAAATATTCATTAAGCTATCAATGTGTTTTCTCCCTAAAGTAATTGGATGAGGATGAAAGGAAAGGAGGTTAGGTTGGAATAAAGACATAGAACCCACAAGACTCTGGTATCAACCCTGCCTACGTTTCTATTATAACTGGAAATTGTATTTTTTAAAAAGATTTTATTTATTTATTCATGAGAGACAGAAAAAGAGAGGCAGAGACACAGGCAGAGGGAGAAGCAGGTTCCATGTAGGGAGCCCGACGTGGGACTCGATCCGGGAACCGTGGGATCAGGCCCTGAGCCGAAGGCAGGTGCTAAACCGCTGAGCCATCCAGAAGCCCCACGGAAATTGCATGTTAATGCCCTTTTTCAGGATATGGACTTTACCATAAAGGAGATATTTAATCTAAAAAAGATATTTAATCTAAAAACCTCTACATACTTGGGGTGAGGTTTTCACTTGTAAATAAACACGTGTGAGCAACTACCTGTGGCAAAAACACCAAGGAATAAATAACAGTTGACAGTTACTGATAGTGGAGTTAATGACTTGGCACTGTAATTCATGCTGGATAATAAAACTATAGACAACAGTAAATTCTGGAGCTGCTAAGTGGTTCGGTCTTTAAAACCAATTTGAAAAAGGAAGACATAGAGCTCTTGAATAGAGCTGTTCCCTGGGACAGCTTTAGGAATAGTTTAGGAATAATTCCCTAAATTCCCTAAGGATATTATTTCCCATGACCACACCTCTGGTTTCGAGAGTGCAGATTCAGTTTATGCCTGCTGTACCAACATACATATTAATGGATCCCTTTTAACTCTAAAAAGTATAACGATTGGATTAAAAAAATTGTATTGGGACGCCTGGGTGGCTCAGCGGTGGGCGTCTGCCTTTGGCTCAGGTCGTGACCCCAGGGTCCCAGATCGAGTCCCATGTCGGGCTCCCGGCATGGATCTGCTTCTCCCTCTGCCTGTGTCTCTGCTTCTTTCTCTCTGTGTCTCTCATGAATAAATAAATAAAAACTTAAAAAAATTATATCTACTCATGGGTCATCATACTACCATGAAGCGGTCTCAGTTTGAGGAGGATGAACCGTGTGAGTTCCAACCGAGTGTATTTATTGAGCAGCCGCTATAGAGTCAGCAATGACAGTAATAGGAGCAGTAGTTTTCGCAGGTAATGCTTGTGCTCACCGTGCTCTAGGTAAGACGCTGGGCACTTCACATGCATTAGCTCGTTAAAGGTCTGCAACAGTCTTACAGAGTAAATGCTCTTATCATCGTTAGATTGATTTTTTTAAAAAATGGAATGGAAGCACAGAGCAATAAGTAACTTTCCCAACATCACACAGATAGTTTGTATTAAATCCATTATTTACCATTTTTATTCCAAGCCCTATTTTCTTTTTTTTTTTTAGATTTTATTTATTTATTAATAGAGACACACAGAGAGAATGAGAGGCAGAGACACAGGCAGAGGGAGAAGCAGGCTCCATGCAGGGAGCCCAAGGCGGGACTTGATCCCGGGTCTCCAGGATCACGCCCTGGGCCGAAGGTGGGGCTAAACCGCTGCGCCACCGGGGCTGCCCTCAAGCCCTATTTTCTTAACCACTTTTTAAAATCAAGAAGCCTACTAATTAGTTCAGTAATTAGGGTAGGAAGTATGGCATAAACACACGAAATGGGGAACATGGGATAATTAATAAAATAAAATGTGTCGTATTGCCTATTTCCCAGGAGCTCTTCCATCTGTGAAACACAGAGTTACTGCAAGGAGTTTTTAAAGTTATATAAAAATGAAGTATTATTTATAAATTGAATAAATAATATGCTCCGTATCTCTGCTATACTTTTATGATTGATAAATTATACCTTAAATTAAACGCAGTACAGAACTCCCAAGTAGTTTCTTTTGTCAATTCAAAGAGATTTCCTTAAAACCCTACTACTTTCAGGTTTTCTGTGGCCAGGGACACGGAGGGTACCAGCAAGTCAGGAAAAGCTGGATAAACGAATTGCACAACACCCGCGAGCACCCTGTGTGGAGACAGTGAGCGTGACCGCTGGAGGGTTGTATTAGGTGACACGTGTGAGTGTTCAGGGCCACAGCAGGCTCGCGGCAAATGCTTACGAACTGATCGCTCCACGAAGGCTACTGAGGAGTGCGGCACGTGCTGTCAGTAGGGTGTTCGGTTGGCGTGGCACTCGGAGCTGCCAGGATAAGGATGGGAAGGTTAAAAGGAAAACCATCAATGAGTTGCTGAAGACGTGCTGTAGATCCAAGTGGGTCTAGCAGGACAGGACCAAAGAACAAGCAGGAAACAGTAGCTGGTGGTGGTACTAGTGATTGTGAACAGAGAATTTTAATATGTGGTTACTTGAAAAGGAGAGTAAAACCCTCCAAAGCACTCACCAAATCCTTCGGGATATTTGCTTCCTCCTTTTCAATTATTGCTATAATTCGCTTTCCCAGAACTCCTTTTGGTGACCCATTCATCCCTTTATTTTTTTTTAAGATTTATTTATTTGAAAGAGAGAGAGAGAGAGAGCAGGGGGAGGGGCAGAGGGAGAGGGAGAAAGAGAATCCTCAAGCAGAGTCTCTCCTAAGGGTGGAGCCTGACTCAGGGCTCTATCAGGAGCCTGGGATCATGACCTGAGCTCAATTGAGCCACTGAGGTGCCCCATTCATCCCTTTAAAGATTTTATTTATGTATTTGACAGAGAGAGAGAGAGAAAAAGAGCTCATGAGCAGGGGAAGCAGCAGAGGGAGAGGGAGAGGCAGGCTCCCCGCCCAGGACCCTGGGATCATGACCTGAGCCAAAGGCAGACACTTAATTGAGCCACCCAGGTGCTCCCCCATTCATCCCTTTAAAGCCAAATTTTATGTATGTTGAATTATATATACTAAAAAATAAACAGTGGGAGCATTTATAATAAGTTCAAAGAACAAATAAATGAAGTGATTTTTTTTTTTGCACTTATATTCCTCATTGTTTTCTGGGTGTTTTGTGATCATCCTCCACCCTGCAGTGAGATGTGGTGAACACTCTTAATTGTGGTCGTCAGAAAGATGGAAGAGTTTTCATATCACAGGTGTTGACAGCAAACAAATCTGTGGTTTCAGAAAAGGAAGTTTCAGTCTGAAGACGAATGAATGTTTACCAAAGCAGAAGAGATACTGCAAGGGTAATAATCTCAAATTTTCTTTAAAAACTATTTTATTTATTTATTCATGAGAAAGAGAGAGAGAGAGAGAGAGAGAGAGGCAGAGACCCAGGCAAAGGGAGAAGCAGGCTCCATGCAGGGAGCCCGACGCGGGACTCGATCCTAGGTCTCCAGGATCACGCCCTGGGCCGAAGGTGGGGCTAAACCTCTGAGCGCCCCCAGGCTGCCCCTAATCTCAAATTTATAAGGAGAACAGGCCCCGTCATGCTTGCAGCCCAGCTTTGGGACGTTCACTGTGAGGAATGGCTTCCATTCTGACTCCAGCAAGAGTGTTCATCGTTCTCTTCCCATGCGTGTCTAGTGCTACAACACAAATCTTCTTCCCTTAATCAGATTTTGGAAATTTAGATTTTTGATTCAGAAAGGTCCCACTCTTGACCTGGATTGTTCTGGGTAGCAGCATTGATGAGTCTTATTTCAGCAGCCCGGAGGTGCAGCCCATCGACCAATCTGCCAGTTTGTACCACGTCCCTACTATGCAGCTGGCTTTGTGTTGGTGCCTTCCAGAGCCCACCCCTGAACCGTGGAGCCAAAGCCTGCACATGGGAAATAATCGGAGAACCGTGTGGACCGACTCTCAATGCAATAGGAACTCACAGGAAAGAGAGAGCAGTGTGAAATACATAGGTTTAAAATTTTTTTCTTATAATTTTAAATCATTATTATAAATCACTACCATTATAACAACATTTGCTGAGCATTGTGTGCTCACCGTATCCCAGGGACGATGCAAAGCACTTTGTGTATCTTCTCTGATTTAATCCTCCCAACAACCCCCTTTATTATTCCCACTTGCCAGGAGAAAACAGCATACCTATTATTATTATTATTCCTAATTTATAAATAGGATATTACTCTTAGGGTGGTTATGTAATTCAGCCATAGTAGAGTTAGCAATGCCCGAATCCATATTTGAGGGCTAGTTTGTCTGACTGCCGAACCGTGATGCACAGCGAGCTCCTGCAGCCTTGTAGCAGAATGAAGTACCCAGAGGAAGTCTTAAAAAGTATGTGCAGATTCCAAAAGGCAGGAGAGAAGAGGGAGGGTATCTCAACAGCAGGGTTAGCATAAGCACATACCCTGACATGAGAAGCAGCCTGGCATCTGTGAGGAGCAGCGGCAAAGAGCATGTCCACAGCAGAAGGTTGGTTCCACGGAGGACTGCAAAGGCTGAGTGGGTCTGGTTTGCATGATCTTGTGTTGTGCATCGACACAAACCAAGGCGTGGAGCCTGAAGTTGAGTCAGACGGGCAACAGGTGATACAGTGCAAGAAATTAGAATATCTGATGGCAAAAGATTTACATCCAATTTGATGGCCAAGAGACTCAGAGACACAAGAATCAGAGTAACAGAATGAGAATAGGTAGGGATGTCATGCGTTCATTCATATCCTCCCTTCATTCATTCACGCTGCTGTACGTGAGCATCTACTACACTCAAAACATTGCAGTGGGCATTGTAAAAATTATAGAGATAAAAAAAAGCAGATTTCTTCCCTCAAGTGATTTGCGGTCTAGACAGGGTTGACTTGAGCTGGGGTTGTTAACGTATGCGGGAATGTGGAACAGGAAAAGTCTTTGAGGAAGACCTAAAGATTCCAAGTCAGCTGAAAGCTCAGTCAGAGGATTGATTGATTGATTGATTGATTGATTGATTGAATAACTATTTTTGAGCACATACCTTATGCTAGGTGTTGGGGAGAATGGAGTCCTCATAAAAGTTAGATGTGGTTAAAGGGTGGACATTAATAAGATGAACTCACGGATGAATATAAAATTACAGGGTCAGGAAAGGTTTCCCTGCAAGAAATTAATTGACATTGAGGGATAAATAGGGAATAACCAGACACAGAAGGGAGGGAACATTATTCTGGGCAAAGGAAAGGGCAAACATGAATGCTGAGCATGGGGTATAAGTGCAGTAACTGTAAACAACTGAAGGCCAGAGCCTCTGAGCACAAGGGATCATACTGTGTGAGACGTGGAGGGAAGACAGAACAAAGATCTAGAAGCCATTGGGCAGCATTGTCTCTATCTTAAGAGCAGTGGCGAGCCGAAGAACAGGGACAGAGGGAAGTGATCCATCAGATCTGCAACAACGTGGAGAAAGGACTAGATTGAATGCAGAAAGATCAATTGGGAGGCAAAAGCTTAAATGATGGTGGTGTTGATAGTGCTGGTAGGGTGGGGATGAAAAGAAAAAATCAAAATCTATTGATAAGGTAAAACCAGGAAGACTTCGCAGTGAATTAGATATAGGGGAAAAGAAGAGGAAGCACCAAGGAAAACTAGATTTTGCTTGTACCACTGATGAATGATGGTGCTGTTTTCTAGAAGACCACATTCTGGGAGGAAGACTATGAGTTTAAATGAGGTATTATGGGGAAATCCAAGAAAAATCTCAAGTAGGCGGCTGTACGTACGTGTCTAGATCTGAAGAAGAGTTCTGAATTGAGCATATATATTTGTGACTTTGTTGTATCAGATCTACAAGTTGTAGCTGAATTCTAAAAGGAGAAATAGGGATCCCTGGGTGGCGCAGCGGTTTGGCGCCTGCCTGTGGCCCAGGGCACGATCCTGGAGACCTGGGATCGAATCCCACATCGGGCTCCCGGTGCATGGAGCCTGCTTCTCCCTCTGGCTGTGTCTCTGCCCCTCTCTCTCTCTGTGACTATCATAAATAAATAAATTTAAAAAAAATAAATAAAAATAAAAGGAGAAATATAAGTTTTCTTCATGAAAACCCTTATTTTCATGTGGCCTAGTTACACGCTGTCTGAGGCCAGTGTTGTGCTGATACTTCCATCCTCACAGAGGAGACATCCTCACAGGCGAGAAGTATCCATCCCACCAGCATTTGGGGGCGTATGTAGCAAAGGCATATGGCAGGGACTTATACCATATTTGGTCTAGGAAAATCCATAATTTGTTTAATAAAAATCTGTTGTGGGTAAGGTCTTCTATTGACCTATCTGGGAGTTGAAATTTGAGTGAGATGCGGTCCCCGGTGATGTTCAGCATCTCCTATGGCTAACTCATGTGAAATCAGCATCGTCGGTTCTCAATAAGTAGTAAATCGTAATCAAAGCTCGTGGGTATGTTCATTATGATCTTTATAACCTAGAAAGGTTCCTAAGTGGAGCAGAGTTATATTAGGGCATTGAAGACTCAGGTTGAAGGATAACCAATGTGCTAAGACTCTGAGACAAGCTAACAAAAGGGGAGAAATCGCATAAAGAAAAGAGATGGACACTTTCACGGGTTCTGACCAGTCATCAGATAAAGGACTAAAGGACCGTATTTAGAAATGCAACGCTCCTGTGCACAGAAGTCACATTACCACTCTGCTTTCTTTACTTAAAATTTTCAACAGAGCATCGATTTTAATTGGAGAGACTCCACCCATGTTGATTTAGAGCGCATCTCATGTGAGGTAGAATTGCTATTTTATTTTATTTTATTTTATTTTATTTTATTTTATTTTATTTTATTATTTTTGAGGTAGAATTTCTATAAGGAACTTGAAACATCAGAAGGAGCACTTTAATGTACGTGAACCCAGCATATGCAGTGTGACTTGAAAGAAAGTGGATCTGATGAAGAACTTGTATTGAGAATATATAAAGAATATTTACAACTCAATCATAGTAATAGGAATAGTAGGAAGACTAGACATTCTGATTTTTTTTAAAGACCAAGATTTAAAGAAAGACTATATGCTAGAATAGCTAATAAGCACACGAAAGATAATCAACATCATTACTCAATAAAGAAATGCAAATTTAAGCCATACTGAGGTCCTACTACATACCAACCAGAATGATTAGAACTGCAAAAACCTAGAATACCAAGTGTTGACAAGGATCTGGAAAAACCGGAACGCATGTTCTGCTGGTAGGAAAGAAAAACGATTTGAGCACATTGGAAAATAGTATGGCAGGTTTTTTTTTTTATTATACACGCTCTAGGTATTTACTCAAAAGAAATGAAAATAGATGTCTGCAAAAGACATGTATGCAAGTGTTCATAGTAGTTTTACTTAGAATAATCCAAAACTGGCAACGATCCATATGTCCACCAGCTGATGGCTGGATAAACAAATTGTGGTGTATGGTAGGCCCATAAATCAAATAGTACTCAGAGGTTAAAAAAGAATAAAAACTACCAATATGTGCAAAATTATGGATAAAGCCTCATTGACAAAACCAGTGTAGTTCTTAGCCATAGAGTTTTGGAAAAACTGAATTTTATTCCTTTTCATTCTCCTCCAAACACTATCCTGTCCAGCTGCTCTCCATTCAGTGCCAGAAAGAAAATACCATCATTGTTCTACTGGCATATATTTACTTTTTAAATACTTTTGGAAATATCCTCTATACGACTGAAATACTGATGTATTATTATCCAAGAAGGGAAAAAAATCTCGGATTTTGTCAACAATAGGTTACTATAGTTTTTTTTTTTTTCCATCAGTGGAGAATGCCTTGGTGTACTACTTAGAAATTATTGTCTTTATTACAGCGTTCTCTTGCTGCCCATATCTAACGTAAGGGTGGCCTGGTGTTGGCATGCACTTGCTTCTACCCCAATGATACATATTCATCTAACCATTCATTTAAAAAAATTTTTGAGTAATCTCTAAAATATTCAGTTCTATGCTAGATCCAGAGAATAGGACAATGAATAAATCTTATTTCAAAGGCTTGAGCCTCATGGCAAGATAAGACATGCCAGTAGTTGATGAATGTCAGTGGTTCTCAATTCTGGCTTCATAATAGAATCGCCAGAGAGACCTTTCAAGAAATAATGATACTAGGTTCCAACTGAGAGATTCTAGTTTAATTGGTCTGAGGCAGTGCCTGGACATCAGCATTTTTTTTTTTCTAAAACAAGATACAAGTAAATTTAGTAGCATCCATAATAGAGGAAAATACTGGGTGCTGTGAAAGCATTTGGGAGTTGCCTGGGATCGAATATAAATATCTGATGGAATTGATTCATTCAGTGAAAAATATCTAATTACATCAGGAAGACGTTTCTCCCAACCAGATGCGTCAGAATATGGCAAAACAGGAAAGTCCTGCCTTCATTCAACAAATACTTAGTAATATCATACCCCAGGCACAGTCCAAAGAACTAAGAACCAATTCCCAGTAACCAACCAGAAATCACTCCTGCTCTTACAGAAATTATAGTACGACGGCAAACACTGACGTCACACTATTAATTGTGGAAATGATAGTTAAATCACAATTGTGAAAACCTCAGTAAAACACAGGAACTGTGAGGATCTATTTGGGATAGACCCAGCTGGCTCTGGGGGGCCGGGAAGATTTGCCAGAAGGACTGATGCTTATGTCGAAACTTGAAGGATGGACAAACGGTGGTCAGCACAGGTGGGAATGCGGAGAATTGCTAGCGGAGAAAGTCGCTGTGAAAAGCCCGGGTGTGGGATGCACGGTGGGAGTAGAAAGATGGAAATTGGCTACAGAAGAGTAATATAATCTGTAGATAAATACACAGAAAGAAAGAGGGGCCCTCCTAAAGAGCAGTCATCCTACTGTTTACTCACAGGTGGTCCCGGGGGGCCTGGTTTTCCTGGAGGCCCTGTTTTTCTAACAACAGCTGAGGGGGCTCTGGGGGGGTCGTTTCCTCCGTGTGGCGAGGGCCCAGGATTCGGTAGGCCACGCGGGGGCCTGAGCGTGTCGCGTCCCTTCTGTTCTCGTGCCGCATCGGCAGGACATCAGTGTGGGCGCCTCTTGGCAGTTCACCGAGTGTCTCCACGGCTATTTCATGTCCTCAGAGCAGTCCTGCCTCTTCGATGATGTTCCAAGACGCGAGTTGGCTTGCTCGAGTCCACATAGGTTAAAGTCAGTGAGTGGCCCCCAGGGCTGGTGACTCCCAACCCGAGCCTTTCCCACCACGTCGCAGCTGGTGTTTTGTCACGGGCAGACTGTGAACACCGCATGCGGCCACGTGCGGGGCGCCCTGCTGACCCGGGAAGCGCTGGTCCAGACCGTATGCCCGCCCGACAGGCCTGGAGCGCTTTGTGGCTTGCTGGTCGCTTTTATAGGAACGATGGAGCCCGAAGCAAAGGGCAGATTCAGCAGCAGCGAGGCAGAGGCAGAGGCAGACCCCGGGGGGAAGGGAGAGAGCAGGCAGCTGCGGGCCCAGAGCGGGAGGCGCCGCAGCACTCGGTGCCCGCCCGGGGGAGTGAGTAGGCCCAGCCCCGGGACTGGACGTGGACACCGGCTCCCCACCGCCCGGGTCCACTGCTGAGGGAGAAGGGCCTGGCCCGGCCGGAGGAAGAGCCCAAGGCGCCTGCGGGGCTCTGGGAGGCAGGGAAGCCGGGCCACTGGCTGCCGTGCTGTGGGTAGCACCGGGTCGGGGCCAAATGTCCCCCAGGCCACATTCCCAGGGATTGACCGAGCGCCCGCTGGGGTGGAAAAGATCCTGGTAGACTGGACAAGGCCATTCATCCTCCGCGCGCTTTTGCTTGTTGTAGTCCAGGCCGACCGGATCGTAGTAGCTATTACCACAAAAGGATTCAGAGAGAAATGTTCTCTGCAGACATTAAATTGGGACACAAACTATATATTTAAATAAGTAAACCACTACCTAGGTAGAGTGAATGCCAGAAAAAGTAACATCTGATAACCGGCTGAAAACATCAACTCCTTAATATTTGTCCCTATATCCTAAGTTTGCAAGACCTGTAATACGCATGTATTCCAGGGAATGGAGGGCGGATATGTTTGAGTGAGCATCTCGACTCCTTGAACATAACCAAGGGTTTTATAAATTATAAAATTATATATTATTAATTATAATTATATATTATTTATATAATTATAAATTATTGCCTCATTTGGTTAGTGTCCTTAGAAGGCAAAATATCCGAAAAGCAAATTTCTGGAGGATTAAAAGCAGACCCTTCAAACGGCTGGCTATATTTTCCCATATTTTCACTTTTTACCATCCTTTAGCATAACTGCCCTTTGGTTTTACCACATCTGGTTAGGATTATCACTCTTCCCGTCCCTCCAGGCTGCCTCCCCGTGGCCCTTTATTTCTCCAGATCCCTTAATCCAGTCTGTCTTCCATCTTAATAGATTCGACCCCCTGAAAGCTCACATATTTAGTCTCGATTCCTCTTTTTTCCATTTCTACTGTTGGTGTCAAAGTTCAGATATCACCTGAACCACTGCAAAATGTCTTCAACTCTTCTCATGGTTGCCTCCTTCCAACTCTAACTCGATGACCAGGTGGGATGGCTGTCTGCCATGAGAATCCAGCACCTTGGGGCCAGGCTTGCTGTGCTTGGAGAATGGCCAACGTTTTGGAGTCTGCCTTCCCAGAGAAATCCCAGAAATCTATGTTCTCTGGCTTCTTGGTAGCAAGGGCACAGGAATGGGGACTGGGCCCCATTACTTAGGCTCATCCATGCAACACTTGGATTCCCAAGTGTGTAAATGAAAGAAGGAAGCTCTACGTACATTCCATTTTGCTGGCAATTGTGGCCGGAAGTCTGGTTCTGGAAACAGAGTCACTGGGGTGTCCAGAGGCGGCATTTGAGACGGCCGTCTCCGATGGAGCCAGTTCTGAGCACGATTCGGGGTGTCATTCTTCAAAGTCGCCTAGAGGCTAGGTCTTCAGCTTGCCTCAGGGTTCCATGGATCACTACTGAGTGATCTGGTTTCTTTCAGTAAAATCCACTCTTTTTCTTGCCCCCTTATAAGCCCAAAGTAATGTTTCTCAACGGTAAACCCAATCATTGCACTCCCCTACTTAAACTTCAGGACTCTCTACTGCCTACATAACGAGGTCCAGATTCTTTAACTTGTTTACTCCAGGTTCATCATCATTTAGGATCCATCAGCTTCTCCAGCCTCGTGCCCTCTAATTCTCCCCACACGGGCGCTGATCCAGGTACAGCAAACAACATGCAGGACCCTCTATGTGCGGCTGTTTTTAGGGCTCTACGCTTTGCTTGGAATGCTCCTAATTCCACTTCTGTCTCTCCAGTACACAGCGCTCCTCTCCTTCTCCGTGTCCTAACTCACCCTGACCTTTATTCCCCACAATCCCCTTGGCAGAGTTACGTGTTTTCCCTCTTTCTTTCAAGGTGCATCCTACGTGTCTCTGTTTTGAAACTCATCACATTAGAGAAATGGCGTAGACATGGGCCTTACACCCAGGCTGTATGCCCTTCAAAGGCAAAAACTGTGCTATTTACCCTTGTATGCCCACTGCCGGCAGTCGCTGATGCTTGATATAAACTTTATATATAAACTTTATATATCACGAATAGATGATGAATTTACCCAGTCCTTTTAATTCATCCAGCTTCACTCTCCTCAACACCCCACTCACACCCCACCTACTCCAGCCAAGTGCTCCCCTCAGCACCTCCACTACCGAGGGCGCCTGACATCTTTGTTCCTTTCTGTAAAGTCCTTCCTCTGGATGTTCTCTGGGAAACATTTACGCAGTTAACGAAGCTGTTCAGTTGTCTTCTTCATTTCTGTCCCCTTTTTTAAATTCCCCAACAGATAGAACCACTCACTCTTTTGTTTTAAAACTGTCACCTAAAAAAAAAAAAAAAAAAAAAAACCAACAAAACAAAACAAAACAAAACAAAACAAAAAAAAAACCTGTCCCCTAAAGAGGTTTCATCAGTCTCTAAAATACTTCCATGCCGTTATTCACACAGTCCGCTTCTCTTTCCTATGCTGTGTGCCGTTGGGGACCAATGACTGGGTCTTCTTCATCTTCGTATCCCCAGCACTGAGCAAAATGCCTCGTAAATGAAAGAGACTTAATGAAAGTTTGACAAATTCCTTGAATGATGCTACCACATATTTTCTAGTGAAAGATGTATTTTGGCCTCTTTTTCTTGATCTTCTTTCTCTTTCTTTTCTCTTTTCCCTATCTATTCTTTCACTAAAAAAATCAATGTTTCCAGAGAAAGTGGAATTTGATATTTAGTTTTAAGGAATGGAAGGATGGATGAATGGATACATAGATAGACGGACAGATAGGACAACATAACAGAGAGAAAATTTAAAAAATTACAAAGCACTGAAACTTAACAGCTGAAGAAATTAAAACACGCAGTCGAGAAATGAGATAGTTCAAATAATTAAAATTCAAAAATCACAAGGCCCCGTCCTAATTTGTCCTGAAACCTGTGGCCAGAACTGGCAATCTTAAGTGCTTATCTATTTAAGTTGCTTTTATGCTTTAAATCTTCCATTGACCCAAATCTTAGCAAGACCTGTAGAGTTTAAGTATAACCTAACCCTTCCTCTCTTCCAACCTGGGAAGCTGATAAGGGGAAGATTTTTTTTTTAAAAGATTTTATTTATTTATTCATGAGAGACACACAGAGAGAGAGAGGCAGAGACCCAGGCAGAGGGAGAAGCAGGCTCCATGCAGGGAGCCCGATGTGGGACTCGATCCCGGCTCCCCAGGATCACGCCCTGGACTGCAGGTGGGGTTAAACCCCTGAGCCCCCCGGGGATCCCGCATCTCTGTCTTTCTGTTGGAGAGTGCCCCTGCTGTGCCAGGGTGGTTGGTCCCCACAGCACCCCTTTCCTTGGGCTGATGAGTGGTCTGCCCTGGGTCCTTCCAGCAGAAGCAGTTTCCAGCAGGTTCCAGGGCCCACTGCCAGCTGCCCTCAGCGGCCTGCATGTAGGGGTCCAGGTCACAGGGCCCTGCAGCGAACCAGTCGCAGGCCTTGCTTGCTGCTGTTTCTGCCGAGTTCCAGGGAGAGCCCCCGAAGAGCTCATTCGGGCATCTGCGGGAGTTCACTCCAAACTCAGTCACGGAAAATGATTCTACAGCGGAAGTTTCAGTTTATTTTCTCCCTTGTCCCCCCTTTTCCCCTTCTCTTGCTAAGCTGGGTGGCTCGGCTCTGACGTTTTGGCTCTCGAAGCCGCTGGAGGTGGGGTGATCTCATGGGTCACCTCGTTCGGACCCTCCTCCCGCGGGGCAGCCTCAGCCGCTGACCCCGACCTACCTTGCACCACCCCCACCCCCCACCCCCCCAAGGAGCAGAATCCTGGGAGCGTCGCCTTTGAGGCCCTAGACTGTCCCGCAGAGGTGGTCACAGGGGCAGACATCGGGCAAAGTCAGCCCTGCAGCTTTCTCCCTACAAAAAGCAGTAGTTTAGGGATCCCTGGGTGGCGCAGTGGTTTGGCGCCTGCCTTTGGCCCAGGGCGCGATCCTGGAGACCGGGGATCGAATCCCATGTCGGGCTCCCGGTGCATGGAGCCTGCTTCTCCCTCTGCCTGTGTCTCTGCCTCTCTCTCTCTCTGTTACTATCATAAATAAATAAAAATTAAAAAAATATATTTTAAAAAAAGCAGTAGTTTATTTGGTTCCTCTTAATGTGCATTATTTATCAGTAAGGAGTGGACACGGGCTATGCTGTGGGGCTGTTCGCATGTCCCATCGTGACGCGATGCTACATCCAGTGGGATGGAGAGGGGACAAAGGCAGCACCAGCATGACTGCGGCTGGAGTCCGCTCTGAGTGTGAAGCCCAGTTGCTCATCTTGGACACAAGGATCGGAGTTAGGAGCCCGAAGGCCCCACTGCAGTGTGGCTTCTGTGTGTTTAGCTCACGTCCCTGCTGGGTCGTGACCCGCTAGTGCCCTCCTGAGCAGAAGGCAGCGCGTCTGTAGTCAGAGATGGCTCAGGGACCGCGCACCACAAACGTGCATCTCTTGGGACACAAGGATGACGCCGACCTCTCAGACCCGACTTTGACGTTCTTTCTTAATTAATGGTAACAATTTGTTCTGAGTCATCTGCGCGCTCTGGGATATGGGACGAGCAAGGCATAGGTCTGTCCTGGGCCACAGGACGGAGGTTTAGGAACAACTACAAACGGGATCGTATTCATGCCTTCAATTCCGTTAGTGTCACACTGAATCGGTTGCCAACGTTTAAATATCAGGAAATGTCACATAAAAGATTAGGTTTGTGAGGGTTTTTCTTTTTAGAAAATCAGAGAAGTCTGACACCCTGGGACCTGTGGCGTGTCACACCAAAAGACTGGCCCTGCGGATGCTCTGTGGCCTAGTGGGCCTTCGCTCGGCCTCCCCCAGGTCCTCCGCTTCTTCTTCCCCTTCATCCTTGGCAGTCCTGAACTAAAGGCTTGTGGGTCTGCAGCCCTGCTTGAGGGCTATTGTATCTGCTGTACAGGGAAGGACCCTGACCTTAATGAAAGCAATTCCTCCTCCGGGATGGAAGGGGCGTGAATTCCGCAGTAACTTTCACCACAACTGCATTTTATTTTCTCGGTGAGATGAAGCTCCGCAGCCTGTGAATCAGCAAATCTATCAGAATCATAAATAAAACTTCTCTCCTAGAGACCGTCTTGTCACGCAAACTAATTTTTGACACTCAAAAAGAGATCCAGTGTTCAAGACACTTAGTGAGTTTTTTAGTTCATCTTAGGATTCTGGTAGCTCCCAGGATTTCTAAAATCCTGTACTATGAACTAATCTACTCAAGTCAGTCTTCTTTTTTTTTCACAAGAACCCTCTCCCCAGACCCTCAAAAGATCCCAGATCTTTACTTTGAGACCCCACCTAGGGATGCCTGGTG
The DNA here is from genome assembly GCF_003254725.2 of Canis lupus dingo. Taxonomy (NCBI): domain Eukaryota; kingdom Metazoa; phylum Chordata; class Mammalia; order Carnivora; family Canidae; genus Canis; species Canis lupus. The sequence goes on along the minus strand of NC_064256.1, from coordinate 60,691,331 downwards.
GGGGGGGGCTCAGTGGTTTAGCATCTGCCTTTGGCCCAGGGTGTGACCCCGAGGTCCTGGGATCGAGTCCCACATCAGGTCCCCGCACAGAGCCTGCTTCTCCCTCTGCCTGTGTCTCTGCCTCTCTCTCTCTCTCATGAATAAAAAATAAAATAAATAAAAATAAAGGGGACCCCATGATGCAATCTTCCTGGGATAGCCCCAGAGTAATTATTGAGAACATCCCTTTTGTTCTCAAAAGTGTCCAGATTCAGCAATCAAATATGTGGCTCCCGCTCCACTGGCTACCTCGATCCATAATGAAGCCTGCGTTCGTGGTTATCGCGAACACAGAGCGGTCCATGGTCTAGGATTCAACAATTAATGATTTTCTTATTTAATAGCAGTCTTCTCTGAGCGTGAACTGTTGTTTGTATCAACACCAAACTGGGTGGATGCTTCTAACTGCCTACCTCGCATAGAAGGCAAACTTCTTTCTAATAACAATGGTCTACCGCCTGCTTAGGTTAGTGCTTCTCAAAATGTGGTACAGGGACTCCTGTGGGTCTACAAAACTATTTTCATAATCAGCCAAAGACCTTATTTTCCCTTCCTCCCTTGCTCCCTCACCAGTGTCCAGTGGCGTTTCCCAAGGCAACACGGCCTGTAGGCCAGGAGTTGGAATGCGGAATCCAACTGTTTTCAGGCTCTAAAGAGATTTGCAAAAATGTGAAACAATATCGCCATTCTCACCGTTTATTTTTTTTTTAAGAGTAAATTCAGACTTCTTAAAATGTATTATTGACGTTAGCCTATAATGGGGTTATTACTTTTGGCTTTAAACAAATTGCTAAACATTTAAAATTTTTCTCAGTTTTATTTTCTAACAGCGTGTGAGAAAACGTTGAGGTAAGAGTACAGAGGAGTTCTGAGGCTGAACGTCTGAGAACTGCTGACAAAGTGCTTTTCAAGTAATTTTCACATTTATTACGTAATTTCGAGTCACTTTACTTTTTTCTTGAATTGAGATGTGATTCACATGCCATAATGTTCACTCTTAAAGTGTGCAATTCAGTAGTTTTTCCACAAAGTTGTACAATTATCACTGCCAATTTCAGCATATTTTCATAACCAAAATAGAAGCCCCATTGCCCTTAGTAGTTAATCCCCATTCTCCCGTTTCTCCAACTCTTGGCAACCACTCACCTACTTTCTGTCTGTGGATTTGCCTATCCTGGGCATTTCGGATGCAGGTTATTGTATAAAATACGTAGCCTTTTGTATCTGGCTTCTTTACTTGGCGGGATGTTATCCAGGTTTGTCCGTGTCATAGCATATATCGGGATTTCATTCTATTTTGTGGCTTATTAATATTCCATTGTACGGACATTCCATGGTCTATCCACTCATCATTTAGTGGACTTTTGAATTGTTTCCACTTTTCAGAAATCCTGTAAAAAATGCTCTTATAAAGACTCATGCGCAAGTGTTTGTTTCACTTGGGTGTGTACCTCAGTGTGGAATTGCTGGGTCGTAAGGCCACTGGATGTTTAACACTTGAGGAACTTCAGAATTGTTTTTCAAAACTTCTGCACAATTTTATGTTTGGACCATCACGTATAGGGTTCAGTTCCCAAGTCCTTGCCAACATTTGTTAGATGTTTATTGTTTATTGTTATTGATGTTATTGTTGTTTATTGTAGCCACCCCAGTGAGTTTGCAGTAATACTCCATTATCGTTTGATTTGCATTGCTTCGGCGACCAATAATCTTGAGCATCTTTTTTTTTTTAATTTTTATTTATTTATGATAGTCACACAGAGAGAGAGAGAGGCAGAGACACAGGCAGAGGGAGAAGCAGGCTCCATGCACCGGGAGCCCGATGTGGGACTCGATCCCGGGTCTCCAGGATCGCGCCCTGGGCCAAAGGCAGGCGCCAAACCGCTGCGCCACCCAGGGATCCCTCTTGAGCATCTTTTTGTAAACATATTGGCCATTTGTGTATCTTTTTAATAGAAATGTCTATTGAAGCCTCTTGCCCATTTAAAAAATGTATTATTTATCTTTTTATTATTGAGTTGTAATTTTTAAAAATAAATTCTAAGTACCACACCCTTACCAGATATATGATTTGTAAATATTCTGTCTCATTTTGTAGGCTGTGTTTTCACTTTCTTGACAGTGTCTTTGAAGCACAGAAGTTTTTAATTTTGATGAAACCCAATTCGTCTAGGTTTTCTCTGGTTTTTGGTATCATGTCTAAACAAAACAATGCCAGAGGTGTCAAGGGTTGTAGAAGTGGGTGAAGGTGGTCAAAAGATACAAATTTCCAATTATAAAATAAATAAGCTAAGGGCATGTAATGGACCACATTGTACATTTAAAAGTTACTAAGAGAGTGGATCTTAGAAGTTCTAATCACAAGGGAAAAAATTTTGTAACTGTGTGGTGATGGATTTTAACTAGACTCTGGTGACTATTTCTCAAAGATACAAATATCCCAAACCATTACGCTGTACACCTGAAACTAATATGATAAGTCGCTTATATCTCAATTAAAAAATAGACTAGAAAAAAAATAAATAAAAAATAGACTAGATAAAGCCAACGACAACACCACGAATGAATGGATGAATGAATGAATGGGTAAATGAATGAAAATTAAAAAAAAAAACAATGCCAAATCTAAGGTCACAAATATTTAAACTAATGTTTCTTCTAGAAATTCTATAGTTTTAGCTCTTACATTTAGTTCTTTGATCCATTTTGAATTAATTTTTGTATATAGTGTGAGGCAGGGGTGCAACTTCAATGTTTTGCATGTGGATGTACAGTTGTCCCAGCACTATTTAGTGAAAAGACTCTTCTTTCCCCATTGAGTTATCTTCCTCACCTTCATCAGAGTAGTTTTATTTTTTCCTCAATTTTCACTACTTCCAAGTCAGTCTCAACTACTTGTGCTTTCACTCAAATTCAAAGTGCACATTCTTGGACAGACCGCTGGCTGCCAGATAATTAGTGAAAACATGTGACAATGAAGTCAATTGTGGGAGACAGTTTACTCAGTGTCTATGAACCATCTTCCGGGGTGAGTGATCACAGCAAGCTGCTGGGTCTATGGAAAGATGAATGATTCTGTATAAAATCATCTGAACATTTCTTTTATACTATCTAGATTGGATTTCTTGAGGTTCTATATGGCAATAAGTTTGTCCAAAGCCATTTTAAGTAGCAAATCTCTTGGCTATTTGTTTCGATTGACTTTGGATAGTTTCTTTTGTATTAAGAGTTTGTTTTGTTTTGTTTCACTTTTAGGAGAAACCGCACCAAAAGAAATCTGTACATTTTTCTAGAAAATTTTGAGAATATTGTATTTTTTGAAAGAAAAATTTTAATGTATATACTGAAAAGAAATTATTTGAATAGAAGTCAGTTTTAGAAATATAGAATGTAAGAGCCATGAGATCATATAAATCCTTAATTTTTAAAGGGAGAGTAATGAGGCCTACAAGCCTTATTATGAAGCCGGAAGCCTTATCTATTTGGGGAACGGCCACAGAGCAGTAACCAGGCACGGAGGAAAGATGGTAGGAGACTATAGCTAAGGTCTTAAAAGAGCCGAAAAATGGAAGGAACTTTACAACTTGCAGTAATAATCCAGATATAATACATATTTGTAGAACCTATCTACTTCGTAAAATGGGCTCAGATGAACAAGCAAACAAGGGATTTTTTTCTGCACCGGTGTGTCACAGGGGCCTAAACAATTTTCCAAACCAGAGATACTATGATTCTCCAAATGTAAAGGAAACCACGTTAGGTCAGGACTCTTGCTGTGAGAATTTCTAAGTAGTTATTTTAGGGACTATGAACACGGAGGCTGTTGTGAAAGACAACAGACCAGTCGGCGGTAGTCGCCCTCCCACAGCGTGAGTCTCACGCTCTGAGCCATGAGACGGTCTTCACCATGTGCATGGTGTCTTCCCCATTTGATGTAAGCTCTTGCGGAGGCACAGTATCTTATTCACATCAATTCACTACTAGAAGGGTCCATTTTATTAGCCTCATTTCTTTTAAAATCTCCCAGAATTCAAACTACTCACCACTGTTATTTTATATCATGCTTATCCTATCCAGGCCAAACACCTAAATTAAGCTGTGTCCTCATGGTCTGTACGTGAATGTGGTTTAACTGCACACTCCTATAAATGAGAGGAAAATGTTGTTCTGAAAATGTACCTCTGTGAATCTGTGGTTTAAAAAAATGGACGAAAACGTAAACATAAATAACTTGTCGGAATAAATGTTGGTTATGTTTCTTCATAAGGTCTTCAGTTGGTACAAGGCACATATTAACTTCCTCTAAACAATGAATTTTTTCTATAAGCAACCACTTTGAACCCAAAACTGCCAAACCCAAACAACAAAAGCCATGGGGTGAAGACCAGTGAATGCTGTAGCTATGCCAACAGAAAATTACTGCAACAGGTCAGCCTGGCTAACTTCCTGTGTTCACGTTAATGACATATTGTGAAATATCCTACACTTGGGCAAAAAATAACTCCCAAGGAAGATGGGTCAGCTTGACAGTAAGCTGCATCATGTCAGTGCCGCTTACTACACTTGAAATGAAATCACCGTTAGGAGCTATGTTAACCCTTTCTCTTTTCACTGTCATCAAGGACAGGAGATGTTCCAAGCTTAAATGGGCAATATTTTTGGTGCTAAAAATGGTGGGAGAAATACCAATGTATTTTTCTGAGAGAGAGAAAAAAACAAAAAAAACCAGACACGAGGCTGTGGAGCAATAGTGAATTCGTAGCAGAATGGAGATAACCAGGGGAAAAATTGTTACCTCACTGGTTTCTTTAAACTGGTTTCTCTAGCTATACCCCAAGGCAGTTTCTGACCGCCTGCTTTGAACCCTAAGAAATCCTTCTGACTTGACGAGAAGCCTGGACTCGTGGATCAGCTGGGGTCATGTGGTGCTTCTGTGGTTCCTCAGCTTTATGGCCGAGAGCCCTGGAATCCATCATACGCGACCCTTCTTTAACCAGAGCAGCCCAAGTAAGCCCTGGTCTGCTTTCCCATCCAGATCCCGACTCCTGCTACATCCAGGAGTCCTGGGCTCACCTCTGGATACCCTACAGAGTATCACGAGGATGACAATACCATCTCATGTGTGCAGACTGCTGGAACATGACTGTTACGCAAGGGGATTGGCAGGGCAGGGAGGGACGGGCAGGGGGCAGTAAACAGAGTTCTAGACAATTCACCTTTCTTCTCTGATGGTTACGCTAAGTATTCTAGAAAGTCCTTTCTCCTCTTTCTTTCTTCTCAACACTTCCCTCTTCCTCCCTCCATCCCCCAATGTTTCCCTCTTATCTCCCAGAGAGCCCAAGATAAAGACATATGGTCAGCCTTGGTCAAGGAAACACATTCCTCCCTCCTCAGTAGAGGGTGTGACCAGTTGTGTCTGGTCTGGAGCACTAAGGTATTTTGGCAACTGCTTTTTTTGCTGGGAATTGGTCCTCTTTTTGGAATGTGCTTTGCTTCTCAGTTTATGGGACTTCAGGTCCTCACCTCACAGGACACAGTTCAATCTTCACTGTTCAGTCAACCATTTACTTCATGACAGTGGAGGAATGATTAGTGAAGTTGTAGTTAATAATCAGTGTACCAATGTAGGTATTTAGCCGTTGCATGGGAATCTGGAGTTTCTAGGGTAGATTTTCCTTCCCAGATAATGACTTTATTCCTTATATCAGGAAACAAAAATTAGAACTGGCACAGTTAATTGATGTGGGCCTGGAAATTATACTATATACATTATCTGTATGTTTCATTTTCATCAAGAGAATTCATCATCTTACAGAATAAAAAAGGGCCAGAGGAAATTGAAAATATTAAAAATTACTAGGGAAAATGATCTTTAGATGCCACTTAGGAAGGAACAAATTACCTTAGTTTCCACAGCATCTAAAAAGGTTTGGGGGCACAGTTCACATACGGCACCAGGGAGTAAACCCTTCACAGTGCAATGTGTGGCAGTTATGGAATTTATACTGTAACCAGAACATATAAATGGAGACGCACCATGAGTCAGTGTCAGAATTAGGGATTAGGTGAAGTTTAGAAACAAATGACTGTGAGGAGACAATCCGACCTATATTCCTTGAGTCGATAGTCTCAAGAACAGTAGTCGACTAAAGGTGCCATCATGCACTTTGAACTCTAAAATTTCTAAGAATGAAAATAGGAACACACCATAAAAGCATTATTTTTTCCTTGTCGAAGTCTATACTGAGTACAGACACTTTCTTATCTAAGCATTTATGGGTACATTTGCAACGGAGCAAATATTCCCCCATTAAACAAGCCACATCTCTTGGCAAACTTAACACTCTGTTGAAGAACTGCTCTTATAAACCATCCTCGGGATCCCTGGGTGGCGCGGCGGTTTGGCGCCTGCCTTTGGCCCAGGGCGCGAACCCGGAGACCCGGGATCGAATCCCACATCGGGCTCCCGGTGCATGGAGCCTGCTTCTCCCTCTGCCTGTGTCTCTGCCTCTCTCTCTCTCTCTCTGTGTGACTATCATAAATAAATAAAAATTTTAAAAAAATTAAAAATAAATAAAAATAAATAAACCATCCTGTGTCAGCAATGAGGCTAAGTGGTTCCCATTTATCCATATTTGTAGTTAAGCTTAGAGAAAGTTCTCACGGAGCGTTCACTTGTCCCTAGCACCTTGTTGGAGACATAAGGGAAATGAATTCATGTCCCCTGTGCTCAAAGAGTTTGCAGTCTTACTGAGGATTTAGGATTGACATGTATTATCGAAAGAGTAAGTAATGTAAGTCAGTTTGCTCCAGGCCAGAAAATATCTTACAGATACTAAGTCAATGGTTCTCAAATATGAATGTGCATGAAAAGTACGCAGGGAGCCAACTAAACATAAAGCCACAACAGGGCAGGAAATCTGTACCTTTGTCAGGCGCTCCAGGTTATTTGGATGTAGCTGGCCCAGTAAGACTCTTGGGTGGGTGCATGGAGAGTCAGGAACTGCCAGGATGGGTCTACAGAAGGCCGCAGATTTGAGATGAGTCGACAAGTCACACTTCAAGGATTGGTGGGATTTAAAAATAGATAAGGGAAGCTTATTCTCGGAAGAGGGAAAGGCCTGAAGCAAAGCACCAATTTGGGAGCAAACGTGGCGTAAGGGACACCCAGAGAACAAGGCTGGGGGAAGCATGTAGGATAGCCACCTAGAAGCTGGTTTCCACTCCCTTCAGGGTGATTGTCTACACAACTTATTTATTTACTTATCCTGGACAGTCTAACCTCTTTACAAAGCTACTCAGAGCACATAAGGAAGGGGGCTTTCTTTCCCCATATACTTGAACCTGAGTTTCACGTGTCTTGTTCATTCCTAAGGCTCAAGAAACATAAAAAAAAAAAGCAAACCCTAGAGCTACGACTTCTAAGCTGACCGAATCATGTGCCTTTGTACAAATGCTAGATCGGATGATTTGGTGTTGAGTGTCACGTTGACAGTCATTATAGTAGACATATGACTAGCACACACACGAAAATCATTGCCTTTGAAGCCAGAAAGAACTGGATTTAAATCATCATAATATCACAGAGTACCTGGGACATTTTATTTGGCCTCTGAATTTCAGTTTCCAAATCTATAAAAGAGAACTAATTATAACGATACCTACCATATCAATACCTTGTATCGGGTTTTGAAGATTAAATGCAGTGGTGAGTAAACTCCCCGGCACAAAGCAGACAACTGTAAATGAGTGAATAATGTTTATAATAGTCTTATATTTGTAAAGAGCATGTTTTAAATGAATTAATCCATGATTGCACATGGTGTAATTCATCTTAGGTCAAACAGGTAAAACAGCACAGCTGTGATGTATTAAGCGAGACTCATGTTTTTCTTGCTTAGGTGCCAAGGAGGCAGGTGCAGTGTGACGATGGCAGGCCTAGGTGGCAATGCGATGTGGCTTGAGGGGCACCCTCAGATATGTTTCTAAGGGGCCCAGAGTCTCCCATTAAGAGGGTCGTGCCCTGGTGACTGGGGGAGAGGGTGCCGCACATGCATGCTGGGCGTGAATCATCCCCGCAGCCCCCTGATCCACGTGGGGGGCATGGAGACCGGCTAGACACAAGGGAAAGGCCGAACCATTAGCATCAAGGGCGCCCGCAGAACCCTGGTGGGGGCCGGCCTCCGCCCACAGGACCGCCCTGCAGCCCCAGCCTGGTGAGAACAGCAGAAGGAGAGAGAAGGCGGCAGGGAGGCACCGAGCAACGTCGAGTTTTCCCTTCATCCCTGTCTGGATTGGGTGCCACTGTCCCCTCATTTCTGTTAACTGTCACACAAATTCCTTCTCATTTTGGGTGTCATCTCATAAAGTAAAATCCTCTAAGGTAAGAAAGTGGGGCTCAAATGGTCTCACCAGGTGGCCTAAGGGAATTTAAGAACAGAAATGGTTTCTTAAAAAAAAAAAGAAAAAAAGCATCCAGTGAACTGTACAGGGTGTTACATAGGAAAAAAAGAAGTGTTGAGACGGCCTTGAGTAACTCTGTTCCTTTAACGTGTTTTTTTTTTTTTAAACACTTTTTAGTATTATTGATCACTATTTATTACTATCATTTGTAATTACCGTCTCTCTTTTTTTTTTTTTCACCTGAGAAATTCAAGATATAATGTGACTTTTCTGGTTTGGAGACTTTTTTCCTATTTACTCTGCTGATATCCCTGAATCACTATGTGTTATGTATCTTTAGAAATTTAGACAGTTAGAGGGGAAAAAAATGCTTCTTCACCTACATTTAAAAAAAAGTAAGTGTTGGCGAAAGAATTATTTTCTTTGTAGGAAAAGAAAGCAGAGTTCCATTAGTGTGGAATCAGAAATAAGGTCTCAATGCCAACTAGAGACTGCATCGGAGCAAGGTTATTTATGCCAAGAGAAAGTGACTATAAATTACAGAAAGAAATGTGTTCTGTTGACACCTAGGACTGGGTGCTTAGTAGTTGTTTAGTTGAAGTACATTGGGTTATTAATTTACATTATAATGAGAAACAAACCAGAGTCCTTATTAAATGTATTAAAATATATTAATATTACTTATATTATTAATTAATTATATAAAGTATATGATAATTAATATATATAATATAATTATTAAAATATATCCCCCATATCACTATCATAAACATCCCCATCTTCACATTTGTGCTTATACACACGTACACCCCCTCCCCGGACTCACCCCATGGGTGGCCCCCATGACTCATCTCTGTGCAGATTTCCCGTTAATTATCTAATCCATATCAGCACAAGAGCATCAGCTCAATCCTGAAGGAGTAGAACCAAGGAGGGTTTGAAAAGGCTTGATAGGGGATCCCTGGGTGGCGCAGCGGTCGGTTTAGTGCCTGCCTTCAGCCCAGGGCGTGATCCTGGAGACCCCGGATCGAGTCCCATGTCGGGCTCCCTGCACAGAGCCTGCTTCTGCCTCGGTCTCTGCCTCTCTCTGTGTCTCTCATGAATAAATAAATAAAATCTTAAATAAAATAAAAAGGCTTGATGGTAACTTTTGGTTTGCTGTCAAAAGAGGCAATAGGGTTCAAGAAATACACAGAACTTGGCTTTTAAATGGTGAATAAATCATTTTGCAGCTGAGAGTGGTACTGGGGAGGAAATGCTGCTCAACAGCAGGAGCCGCGTCATCCACCTCTTGAACGAGAGCCGAGAATTCCTGAATGAGAGAGGTCAGGAGCTCCTCTCTGAGCCAGGCTTCCCGTAGGCAGTGTCGAGGGCTGGCTCAGTGCGTTATCTGAGAAGCCCTAGAAAAATCCACCTGTACCAAGACCCTTACCTTTCACGCTGCCATACATGAAGCTCCTAGTACGGGGATTGCTATTTCAATTCACACCCTGCAAGCGCACCGGAGGCAGCCGGTAGAGATGCCCAAGGTACCACCCAAGTGCAGAGACCGAGAGTCAGGGAACGTCAAGAGGGGCAGAGGGGCCGCAGTGTAGACAGACCCAATTTACCTCCCAAGGCTGCCTTCCCCTAGATACGGCCGGTAAGTGTTCTAGCCAATGTGAACAAATTAAATAAAGGAAGGACAACTCTGTCTTTCAAAAAGCCGCACCAGCAAGTAGCATGTGATTTCTTGCAAACACTCTTGGGCTTATCTCTCCATGTTAATTGTGACAGTAAAACAATAAAAATCAAGATTTAATTTTAACTCATGTTGATCCGTCTAGCGCAGGAAATGGTGATGATGGGCTGGAGAAATATTAATCCACATTGGTTATTTAACGTCTGCCTTATTTTGAGGAGAGCACTGTCAAAGGCTCCTGCTCGGGACAATGAAAGTCTTCAGTTATATTTTAGTTTATCGCCGGTTTCTCCTTATAGTTCTCCCTCCGTTGGTTTTACTGCCGCTGCCAATCATCGTTCGCACCAAGGTGAGTGAACCTGGAGAGGAGGCTGATGGCTTTCCTGGGTTATTTCGTTGTCCCTTATTGTTTCTGTGTGACGGCCCGGTTCAGAGCTGAAGGGAAGGTGCTGCTTCCAGCTGAAGTCACGATGGTCATACATTGTGTTTTTCTCCTTATTCGTGGTTAATGTTGATCGATTCTCAGTATGACTAACTAGAATAATTAAATAACATACTCAGTCAGAATTGTTCTCTGCCTGGCTAGTAGTTGAGAGGAAGAGCAAAAGCAGCACATCGCTTGGGACCTTCCCATTCCGGTCATCAATCTCCAAGGAGATCCTGGATTAGCACCAATCCGTGCCCCGCGCCCTGGCAGCCGTGCGATACGGGGAAGAGCTGGAAAAGCAACCGGGAGCCCCAGGGTCTAGCACAGACTAATTTACATGTCAGCTCCCTGGCTGGTGTGGGCCCCCAAACCCCCGAGTAATATAGTTTCCTTATGGGATGAGACAACATTGAAAGCACGAAGCAATTTTCCTTGGTTAATTAAGTTTCCTTGGTTAAGAAAATTAAGTTATTGCACCATGTTCTGATCATCTGAGATGTTATTTCATTTTGGCACCCTTATAAGCATTTTTCTGTTTACTTTAAAGTAATAGTCTACTAGTCCGGAACAATAAACCCAAGACATTTTTAATTCCATGGTAAAATGATTTGAATCAGCAAACAGTGAGCATTCTTTGTGCCAGGCATGAGCATGATGACTGTCAGTTGGCACGAGGACAACCCCTGGAGCTAGGCTTTCTGCATCAGGTCCCAGGTCCACCACTTGTACACAAGCTGAGGGACCTGGGCACACCAGCTAACTTCCCTATGCTTCTATTTTCTTATATGTAAGATTGGGATAGAAACAGGCTTGTTGTGAGAATTAAATGCATAAGTTCAAGGAAGTTCTCACTTCCTTGGAGCGCAGCTGGCACACAGTAAGTTGGGCTGCAAGAGTTTCCCAAATGTGTTGACCCACAGCTGGAGCGATTCCCACCGTCCCATAGTGCCTTTCTGATGTTCTTCTCCAACAAGCATCAACCAAGGTTTTACCAGTCTGGGTTAAAATAGCATCACAGTAATCACGATACAGGGGATCCTCAGCCGCCTCGGCAGTCCGCCCCTGGGCTGGGACTCTGAAGGAATTCATGTGAGCTAATGGAAAGGCTACCAAGGTAGTTGGAGAAGGGACTGGCCCCTGCTGCCCTGGCTACCTACCAACCACCAGCTCTAGCGGCACCCCTGGCTGGGCCTCTCTTCCCACTAATGTCTCACAGTTCCCTGTTGGAGAAGGGACCTTCCCCACCCCTTTCTGGTCAAACATCCTTCTGAACCCTCACAGCCCTAAAGAATGTCTAGTGATAGCAACAGGCACAGTCCATTGTTTTGGTTTGGTTGGTTTTGTTTTTCCAATTTTGTGGGGCTAATCTTCCCCTCTCCCCGTCTTCCCTTCCTAATCTAGCTACTTCTGAGGACTCCTCTAGGAGTCTCTGGCGGCCACTAGACGACACAGGGCTCTCATCCACATGCTCGGCCCAAGCCCCCTTTGTAGACCTGTTCCTCTGGCTAGCATGTGTGGTGGTTCCCTTTTAACTGCCCTGGGCCTGGGGCTCCCCCCGATCTGGTGACTACTACCATTCCACTATGACTGCATCCTGGTTCATACCCGGACCTTGCTATATTTTAATATTTCTGGTTAGCTTCAGTGTGAGTCCTTACTTATGGCGGAGAAAATGAGAAACCAAACAAGTCGATGCAAGCTTAGGCTGCGGCTGCGTATCTTCTGTGCTGCTCCTTTGATGTACTCATACATGACACTTTGATGATCTTCCATAATTTTCAGAGACAGTGAATATAAATTCTTTGAAAGGGAGAACAACCAAATAAATAAAAAGCGGTGGTTTCAGCGCATGATTCATTAATCAGAAAGTGTATTCTTGCCAAGAAATGCAGTCACTGATTTTTTTCCCCAAGGTGTTATGATACGAGTACGTTAGGCCTGTGGAGAGACCAGAGACCTGGCACCAAGTTGCATTTGACGAACTGTGTTCCTCTTTCCGTTTCCGCTAATCAGCTCATTTGTTAAAACTCAATCAATGTTAATGTGAGGGTTTTTTCCTAGTACAATAACATGATTTCATTTTTGGCTGCTTCAAATGCATATTCAATCATTCAATCAACTGCTGAATAAACTCAAAGAATATTATTTTAACTCTTCCTTACAATGAAAGCAGAACTTTTTTTTTTTTTTTTCCAAGAATATGGGCCTTTGGAGGGTATGAACCTAAAGTAGAGGCTACTGAGACAAGGACGCAAATCAACCTATTATGACTTTTAGGTTACTGAACTAGAGAACTCAGTGCTTCTAAACACTCAGTAATAGAACAACTAAAGAATCCAGACAAAACAAAAAAATCAATTTTGATTTGTAAAGACACAGTAAATCTACACAATGTAGGATGAATAATGAATTACTGACTGACTTTTTCCCCATTTTCTACCGATTATTGGGTTGTTTCTATGGACTGGCCTTACCCCTTACTTTAGTTCCATCTCAGTTCAGAAATGTGGCGTCAACGATAAGGAGCCCTCCGTGGTTTTATGGTGAATTACTCAGAGTGAAGGAGAAGGGAACCCTTCGCAGAGCGCACCTCTCCACTCGGCATCCTACGTGATTATCTTATTTAACCTTCATCACTAATCATAAGACAATCATGTATATCGTATCATCACAATTGATGCTCACAGATATGTGACCCAACAAACGTCGCCCACCCAGATACTGTAGGAACTGGACTTAAACCCACATTCTGTCAGAACTCAGAGCTCATGCTTAAGCAGTAGTTATGTCTTTTCCGTACTTATACTTTTGAAGATTGACCCCCTATTTTGCACAGTTAGATAAAGTGTGACTGGAGAGTCGCTATCAATAGCTCGGGTGTTTCTCTGAGTTAATACTTCGGATGGGTCAAACCCCAGGCGAGGTATATCTCAGCCATTTCCTCAGTTGACCTCATGCTACCCAACGTCTTGAAGGTAGATCATTGCCGTGATTCTAACCACAGGGAGGGGCCTGCACCGAAGCAGCAGTCGTCTGTGCCATTTGCTGAAAGTCCCAGAGTCCCAGCTGCACACGTAGGTCACGTGGGCTTGTCAGGATATGCTGCCCCCCTTCACACCTGTGCCCAGATGTCCACCAGGATCACAGCATTAGGTTGGCATCTTCCTATCTTCTAGTTGGAAGAAATTTTAAGATTGTGGTTTTCAGTGTTTTCCTGGAAATATTTTATAGCAAAGAAGAATATGCTCCCAGGCATAAGTCAAACAGAAGCTCTAATTTAATCCTTATAAATTGGGTATTATTATTATTATTAGTCCAATGTTGCAGATAGAAGCAGAGATGTAAACAAGTAAATACCTTGCCAAAATGTGGTATATAGATGTTTCTGATCAGCATCTGTCTAACTCTAGAGCCGAGATTTCAACCACAACTGAATATCTATGTGTTTATGGCTTCCACGGTGTTGTGATATGTATACTCGTAATACGTTGGGATAAATATCACTTTACTAAAGGAATCCTGTTTTCTCATTGCTTCACACTAAAACATCAGGAATGCTGTCTTTTTTATTGTCACATAAGCACAGAGGTAGTCTTAGTCTTTCTCCAAGTAGTTGTTAGTGATCAATTAAACAAGCCTGTAATATTATTCCTACTAATGTAAATAATTGAATGAAATTAATAATTGCACTGAATTTTTCTCACTTTGGAGAGGAAGTTTCTTAAGTATTCCCAGAAAAAAAGTTAAAATTGGCCTAGAGTACATGCCATAGTTCCAACGATATCCTCTTGCAACTTTCTTTTTTTTTTTTTACTATTTCAAGTATCTTGTTAATTTTTGCTCTTCTCAGTACTCTGTACTATGTCTTTTCTCATTTTTTTCAATTATTGGCTTTTCTTTGTCTCTCTATTAATAAAACAAAGAGATAGAAAGAAGGCCCGGGTTTTTTGAGGAGCTGTAAGTGGTAAAATTGAGCAATAATATTTTCTGTGTGTATAGTGCATTTCTTCCAGGTATGTCTCACTCTGTCTGGCTTATCCCTGATTTGTCTTTAATTAGGACCCTCCTTTTTATAGATTTTATTTTTTTATTTGAGAGAGAGAGAGAACGCACACGCACATGTGAGCATAAGTGAAGGGGGAGGGAGAGGGAATTGCAAGCAGATTTTGTCCTGAGAGAACCCCACGCCCAGTCCATCTCAGGACCCTGAGCTCTTGACCTGAGCCAAAACCAAAAGTCTGACCCTCAAGCTGCTTAACTGACTGAGCCACCCAGGTGCTCTAGGACCCCTTCCCGAGATAAGGGGAAGGGAAACAGACACACGGATATTGAGCTGCTTGCCTCAGTTGATTGGTTGTAAAACCAAAACCAGATTTCAGTTATTTCTCAGATACATCAGGATTTCTCTGCAAAATATTTTACATGAGGAGAGACTTGAAGAGAGAACAGGAGAGTCAACACAGCAGAGCATGAGTGCACAGGCACAGCGCTGGTGAGGGAGGGAGGAACCACAGCATGAAGGGCCAGTGGTATTTCTGCAGCTGTCACGTGCTACCTGTGTTTCCTTCACAATATATTCATCTGTTTCATTATGAATTTCCTTTTTTTTTTTTAAAAGATGTATTTATTTGAGAGACAGTCAGTGAGAGACAGCATGAGAAGGAGGGAGAGGGAGAAGCAGGCTCCCTGATCAGCTGGGGCTCTATCTATCCCTGAGCAGGGAGCCTAATGTGGGGCTCTATCCTAGGACCCGGGGATCATGACTTGAGCCACTCAGATGTCCCCATATCATGAATTTCAAAGTTATGATAGAAATAATAAATAGAAGAAATGATCTATAATGAGAGACTTATGGTGCCAAATCTAAAAAAAATCTGGGAGAAATATTGTGCTCATAGAGAAATGCAAACCTGTAAGTGAGAAAGAATGTACTAAAAGGAGGGAAGTCTGACAGAGAAAATGAAAATGAAGGGGATAGAATTTAAAAAGACTACAAGTGAAAGAAGAGGAAAGGGAGGAATTCCAAGCAAAACATAATGAACTTTGAAAGGGACAAGTCAAATAAGCATATTAACAGAAATAATTGATATTGTTTTAAATGTTCTTTTAAAATATGGTAGGGATTTAAGATAAGGGGGGAAATGCTGTAAACTCCAAGAAAGTAAGCATTTTAGCCACAAAAGAGCATCAGAATGATGGAGGGCGAGGAAAAAGAAAAAAGAGAAATCATGGTAATAGTAATGTGGTCGATGAGCAAAACCAAGAAATCCAGATTTGGTGTATATTCTCCACGAATATCTTATGAGAACTTGCTAAGCCCAAAGTGCTGCGCTAAGTGAACTGTGGGATATTAGCGTAAGTGTAAAGGAATGCTTCAGCTTCCAAGTAGCTTGCACAGTTGCCACCTACGCTATGGCAAATATTAATCACAAAACAAGGTTGTATATAAATATGTGCCAAGTGATTTAAACAAATCATTTGTGTCTAGACGTGTGATTAAAAGGTAGTTAATCTCCGGGGAGTCATCCTCCTCCATCCAGCCCCTCCACGTCCCCAGCCACACCCAGTCCCATTGCCCACCACCTGCTGCTCCTTTCTTTATCTCAGAGAACCTGCTGGCCTTCACCCCGTTCCCAGGGCTGAAACCTGTGTCATCTCAGGTGCTTCAGGTCATCGGGCTGTGTTGCCTCATCTCCAAAATCCAACCCCCTCCCATCTGCTTTTATTTTTTAAAGATTTTTATTTATTTATTCATGGTAGACAGGGAGAGGCAGAGACCCAGGCAGAGGGAGGAGCAGGCTCCCTGCAGGGAGCAACGTGGGCCCTGACCTCGGGTCCCCAGGATCACGCCCTGGGCCCAAGGCGGCGCTCCACGCTGAGCCATCTGCTCCGTCATCTGCCTTCCCCCGGCCCTGCTTTCCTCGGGCCGCCCCCTCTCTTTCCCATGGACCATTTCACAGTCTTCTCCCCCAGGCCTCCTGCCCAAGTGCTACTTCCAAAATATCAACCTGGTCCTATTGCGCCCCTGGTCCAACTTCTTCGGTGATTTCCCTTTGCCTACAGGGGAAAAAGTGTCTACACAAGCCGTGTCTACACTGATGGGCCTTTAAGATCTTGCCATGCATTTGCCCTAACAACCAGCCCGCCAGCCCAGCACCTGGTCCCGCGTTCACAGCTCCCACACCAGCATCATCTCCCTGGATGAAGTCCCTGGGCGGCCGCCTGGAGTCTTGGGGGTGCATCCTCCACCCTGGTCCTGGGGCGCCCTCTCCCTCACTCTGTCCTGGACAAGGGGGCTGTGGCTGTGGCCTCACGTCCTTTCGGCGCTCCCTTGCACCTGGCCCAGGCCTGGGGACAGTGTGCTTCCCCCGGGCCTATAGGCCTTGGAGACGTCGGCCATTGCAGAGCGATGCTGGGGTGAGGGCTGATGGCCTGTCCCCACAGAAAGATGGCCTGTCCCCGCAGAAGGATGACCTGTCCCCACAGAAGGATGGGGAGCTTCCCCAGCCTCAGAGGCAAAGATAGGGCACAGGAGAAGAAAGATGGGGAAAGGAAGGGACTTCAGATAGAGTGGAAGTGTAGCAAGGGGACGCAGCAAGTGCTGGTAGACGAGGAGGTCCATTTTTATGCCTGGCTTGGCAACAGTAATAAAGGTGACCGTGCAGTCTACGCCTCACAGCAACCTGAGAAATCCTCAGTAGCATCCCCATCATCCCATCACCCCCATCACCCCATCACCCCCATTACCCTATCATCCCCATCACCCCATCACCCCATCACCCCCATCATCCCCATCATCCTCATCATCCCCATCACCCCATCATCCCATCACCCCCATCACCCCATCATCCCCATCATCCCCATCACCCATCATCCCATCACCCCCATCACCCCATCACCCCATCATCCCCATCACCCTATCATCCCCATCACCCCATCACCCCCATCATCCCCATCATCCCCATCACCCCATCACCCCCATCATCCCCATCACCCCATCACCCCCATCACCCCCATCATCCCCATCATCCCCATCACCCCATCACCCCATCATCCCCATCACCCCATCATCCCCATCATCCCCATCACCCTATCATCCCCATCACCCCATCACCCCCATCATCCCCATCATCCCCATCATCCCCATCATCCTATCATCCCCATCACCCCATCACCCCCATCATCCTCATCATCCCGATCATCCCATCACCCCATCATCCCCATCACCCCCATCACCCCATCATCCCCATCACCCCATCACCCCCATCGTCCCCATCACCCCATCATCCCCATCACCCTATCACCCCATCACCCCCATCACCCCATCACCCCATCATCCCATCATCCCTATCACCCCATCACCCCATCATCCCCATCACCCTATCATCCCCATCACCCCATCATCCCCATCATCCCCATCATCCCCATCACCCCATCACCCCATCATCCCCATCATCCCCATCATCATCCCTGATGAGCAGAGACTTGATGACAGGTGGAGCAACCTGCCCAGCTCACCGCCTCCTGAAGGAAGGGAGGGGGTTCAAACGCAGTCTGGGCGGCTCCCGAGCCCATCAGGGACATTGCGTCTTTACTAGGATTTGTGTCCCACCTTTAGGAGCTCGTGCCCAGTTTGCCTCCCTCCATCGTCTCTGGGTTTTAATCACAAAGCGAGAGAGGAGGGGACGTCCCCTGCCTGGGCCACAGGGTGACCACAACTCGGGAGGAGCAGGAGCGGCCGCAAGCCCCGGTGGCCCTCAACGACAGGGGCTGCAGCCACCCCGGCCCCCCTCGTCTGTAAAGTGGACCAGGCCCTGGAGGAGCCTCCAGCGGCATCTGTGGGCGGCTGTGGGTGCGAAGGCCACGGCGGCCCGGGGTCCGGAGGCGGTGGTGCACCCTGCACGTTGGCCCCCAGGCCGGGGCTAGTGAGCTGGGCCACCTGTCTGGTGCCACCGTGTGCACAGCAGGTGCAGACAGCACGTCCCCCTCGCTAACTAGCTGCAGGGGTCAAATGGAAAGAGGGAGTTAAACATTCTCCAGTAATTGGCAGAGTGACTCCACCCATGGCCTTTCCTTGCCATCCATTTGGGCTAAAAAGTAACAAGAAATGCTAGTTATTTTTCCTTGACTTTGTAAGTTGAGCTCCTCCTTACTCTTCATCTTCCGACAGGAGAATATTTCTAATCATTTTAAGCCTTGCAATTAATATGGATTGAGTCTTGAGAAATCCCTGCCGCAGAAGGGGTAGGTGTATCACAAACTATGCAAGCCCTTTACAGGCTCTGTCAAATAATAATAGTGTTTTTCTCGTAGCACCCAGATTTAAAATGCATGATTTTTCTCCTTTCTTAATTGCTTTGCGTTCTCTTTAGAAAATCAATTGCAGCGAGTGAGGCCCATGATTGGTCCTGCTTTTCTCAAGCTGTGCTGAGCGATCGTGCCCACATGTGTACTAATTCATCAGCCAAATTGCTCCCTAATATCCGTCAGAGTGTCATTAAAAAATGGAGGGAAGGGGTGAAAAAAACTATGTTTTACAGACTAATTTTTATTTCAATTCTGTCTGGAGGTATAATTTAAAAGAGAAACAAGGTGATTTTTAAATATAATCAGCCGCACTTCCCAAGACAGTTTGACAGTCGGAATTTGTGGGGGAGAAGCCATTATCCAAATTGCCTAGTCATGGCTTCATGTGCCTTCCTGCCTCTGCAGCGAGCACCCCGGCTGCACTCGGTTGAGGTGGTGAAGACGAGATACGACTGCATTATTGTTAAGTGGGGCCTGGGGAAGATAGTGTTCGACTCAGGAAAAGTTTTAGCTCTACTTCTTGTTTCCTGGCAAGAGAGATGAGAGCTCCGGGAAACACGGAGAAACATTCCCCCTGTGGGGTGAGGTTACGATATCCAGTGCCAGCAGGTAGGAGAGAATGCAGAAAAGAAAGCAAGGTTCCTATGCTGAAGAATTTTATATCTAGGGTAGTGATTAAGACTTTTACATAGGGGTCAAGACATATAAATAGAAACAACCGTAGGAAGAACACAGCAAAACTGTGAAAGGAAAACAACTCAACAAATATTACTGGTGCTCACTACACGCCAGGCATTGCCTTAAGTACTGGGAACAGAGCAATAAATGACAAAATATATGTTCTCGTGGCGTTTCTGCTTGGATTGAAGCCCGGCTCTACCTCATCTTAGCAATGTGGTCATTGATCTCTATTTGAACAGGCAATTGCAATGCCTACCTCGAAGAGTTTTGGTGCAGACTAAATAAGAGGAGTTGTGCGGAACTCCAAGTACTGTACCTGGTGTGTGGTAGCATCCTCATAAAGCATCCTTTTACTTATTCAGAAGACAGAAAAGCAGCGTTGTCTATTTACTTGACAACTTACTTTAGATGTCTTTACCTTTTAAGTAAGTTCTTGCATCTACAAAGCTTGTGATCAGCAGTTCAGCTCACACAGTTAGGGCTCCTCCACCCCAACCACCCTCCACTCTAAACAGATGCATGTTTCCTGTGGACCAGAGTGAGTCAGACAAGCAAACAAGGGTAGTGAAGGTGAGAACCTTATGATTGAAATGCTCTCCCATCATCCTGGGTTCAGGCAAGTTCAATGACCTGAACTAAGGGCCAGAGAGTAATTTTCTTGTAGCTACCAGGAAAAAAAAAAAAAAAAAAAAAGCTACATCGACAACTGTCTGTGCAGCATTCACAGGAAGCAGGCGCTTCCCAGCCTCTCATCTAGGACATGACTCAAGCTACTGGGTCCGGCTAGACGAGTGGATTTGCATGGTCCTGGCCGGACAGGACCCCAGGCTGCCAGGAGAAGACATTCCAGGTGGGAAGCTAGGGACTTAACTGGAGGCAACTGTAAAGATTCTAGATGAGGAATAAAAAATACAGAAAGAATATGCACAAAAATAAAACAACTACCACACAGCATAAATATGAAAACAAAATCTCGGGCAGCCCGGGTGGCTCAGCGGTTTAGCGCCGCCTTTAGCTCAGGGCATGATCCTGGAGACCCAGGATTGAGTCGCGCGTCAGGCTCTCTGCATGGAGCCTGCTTTCCCCTCTGCCTGGGTCTCTGCCTCTCTCTCTCTCTCTCTCTCTCTCTCTCTCTCTCTCTCTGTCTTCCATGAATAAGTAAATAGAATCTTTAAAAAAATTAAAAAATAAAAAATAAAATCTCAACATGCAAGAAGACAATTAAGACTGAGAATGGAAGCACAGCGATGAAAGCACTCCAAATAGAATGAAAACAAAGGGGAATCAAGGCAAGTTTGAGAAAAATATAAGATGGGGGCTTGAGACACAGATTGCAGAACTTGTTGAAAAGCTGTAATAATGAAAAGAGTTTAATAATTTTGCGATATGTGATTTTCAAAAGGTGGTGATGACTGAGGGACAAAATAAAGAGCCCAGAAACCTATCTGCCTGCATTTGTAGAAATTTGGCACAGGAAATATAGAGCAATAGGAAGTGGTGGGGGAAAGATGGACCATCTAATTTAAAAAGACAGGCATTTTGGCTACCCATTTATGAAAAATAAGGTGTCTGTTTCCTATACAAATAAATCAAGGCCCCACACTTGAAACTTTATAAACTTTAGACAAAAAACATGGGAGTGTATAATATAGGAAAAATTTCTCATACAAGGTCGTAAAAACATAGCAAAGAATTTGATAATAACTGCACTACAACCAAAAGTAGAATAAAGCAAATTGCAGAGAGGAGCCAGAGATCAAGAAAAATATTTGGAAATATTTAAGTTATAAAGAAATGATAAGAATTCTAAAAATAACTCTACAAATCCATGAAAAAGAGAAGCAAACAAGCAACAGAAAAATGGTAAGAGGCTATAAATAAGGTAATTTGTATGAGAGAAACAATTATGTTTCAATAACCATGAAAAAATACTTTAAGGTATTCAAGCAAATACAAATTAAATTAAGAGGAACTTTCCATATCATCAGATTGTCAAATAAATAAACTAGCCCAATATACCCAAAGTTGGCGAGGTGGAATTTTCTCCCATTATTGCTACTGATATAAACTGATAAACCATCTTGGATACCAAATGGGCAAATATCCCTACAGTTGGACTCCTCTTCCACTCAGAAATTTCACCACTACTTTTATACTCTAGCTTAGAAAATCTCTTTCCTTTATCCACACGAAGATACGTACGAAGATGTTCATAGCCTTATGATAATGAACAATTGGGAGAAAAGCCCTAAATAGCCTTCAGTAGGAAAATGGACAAATGAATTGTAATATGTTCATAAAAAGAAATGCCATGTCCATTTAAAAGGAATGAATAAGTCTATGTGTATCACTATGAACGCATTTGAAATACATGAGTAAAATGATAGAGTGAAAAATAATATATTTCTTCTTTCACAAGTGGAAGAACAAGCCGAAAAATAACATATACAGTAAACCTTATTTAGTCTTAAAATCTTGTGTCGTTTGTCAGTGTGTTCATGTCTACGTGTAGGAAAACCACAAAAACATGGATGGAAAGGATACGACCCGCACCGTAGACGGTGGCTGACTTTGGGGTTGACAGAGGAGAGAGAAATGAAGAAGTGGCTTACATGTCTTGAACTATATGAGGAATGTTTTATTTTCCTAAAAAGTTTCAAGCAAATGTGGCCAAATCTTGCTTAAAAATTTGAAGCATAGAGTGTGTTATATTATTTTTCATGTGTTCTTGGTATTTCATTAAAAAACTCTTAAAAGATATATTGCTAGCAGGGTTCTAATACTTTGTTCTATTGTCAGGGAAGAGGAATTTCTTATCCATATGGGTAATCAGTCTACACGTCCCGGCTTCATCCCTCGGGTGGAGGTGGCCCCGCCGGAGCCAGGGAGGCACGTTGTACCCACCGAGGCAGGAAACCATGGCTAAGTGCCACTGCCTCATCCTGTGTAACGGAATTTGCAACATCTGCATTCGGCACGACTACCTCTGTCCATGTAATTTTTGGAAGTGGTAGGGAGTATATATATTTTTGAGCAGAAAATTTTGTCCTTTTATTTTATTTTGAGGTATTTTTATTTAGGGAAGCCCTCTCAGCTCCCTCCACCCCTTGTTTCATGTGTGTGGTATTTTGAGAATGAATCATGATTTTATTTCTTTTTTTAAAGATTTTATTTATTTACTCATGAGAGACCCAGAGAGAGGCAGAGACACAGGCAGAGGGAGATGCAGGCTCCCTATGGGGACCCAATGTGGAACTCGATCCCGGGACCCCGGGTAACGCCCTGAGCCCAAGGCAGATGCCCAACTGCTGAGCCACCCAGGCGTCCTAGAATGAATCATGATTTAAAAAATATTTTTTGTAAGATGGGTCTTAGAATTTTGAACCTTCCTTTTCTTTCTGTATTTTCCATCACAATAAACAAAAAAGGAGACATTAACGTGTTGCTCTACTTTAGCTCAAGAACTCATGTACTAAAGTTCTTTGCTATTTCTAGAACAAAATTTTACTCAAATTGTTACTTGTTATGGTTGCAGAGTTCATTTTAATAAAGACAACAGTACTTCCCCATACCCGAGAGGAATTGGAAGAGGGGGGGGGACTTGACAACTGGCCTTCTTTTCCCGTAGCTTTACCATCGTTCACGGTAGTGGCTGCGGTCGCCGTGGTGGACAGCGGCGATGATGGTAGAGAGGCTCTATTTTAGGAGTAAGGCGCTTGCTGAGAAGGTGAAGAGAGGGAAGAGAAAAAAATGAAAGGGATCCACAGGAAACAAAGATGCTATAGCTACAGATAACGGGTCAGTCTCCGGATTTCCACTGATGGAATGAAGGAATTTTATCCAGAACACAATTCTAGTGGTAGCACAGACAACTGACAATTTTTCTCCTTCATCAGAAGAATGTGTTTGCCAGAAATTATTCACCCTGATATTAGTGGTTTTTTTTTTTTGACTAACTATATGACTAACAGAAAACAATGGAATGTTTGTGTTTGCCAAAAATTATTCACCCTGATATTAGTGTTTTTTTTTTTGACTAACTATATGACTAACAGAAAACAATGGAATGTTTTCCTTTATCTTTTGTTGCTTCTTCTTAACAAGGATATTTGTAGATCTTGTTTATTTTTATTTATTTTTTTTTAGATCTTGGTTTTAAAAAAAAAGGATTCTATATATTTTAATATTAGATTCTTAAAAGCATCGTATCTGGATTAGCCTTCTGTTGTTAAAAGCCTGAAGAGTGTTGGTGGGAAAGAGCACTTTCCTGCCCACCTCTCCCAGCCTGACCAAGAAGGATCACAGGACAGAAAGCTGGAAGGAGGTATTCCTGGGATGGTGGACCCATCAGTAGGACGACTGTCGTTTATCAAAGAGGGACACTTTAGGAATGAAAAGGGTTGCTAATCAGAAAGACACCAATACAACAGGGGTAAACCAGCACTATCCCCCCAAACTGAGGCAGATTGCCCTCCTGCCCACCAGCCCCGATTCCTTCTCTTCTATGCTTTGATTTTTCATTAAGTTATGAAAAATGGGGCATTTCCCACAGATTCTGGGAAGCTATCTCTTTAAGGACAATGCAGGTGTGGTGCCTTAGCCAGCTACAATTATAATCCCCTGGGACTTATATGCAAAAATATAAAATGTGGGGATGCCTGGGTGGCTCAGCAGGTGAGCGTCTGCCTTCAGCCCAGGCTGTGATCCTGGAGACCCGGGATCGAGTCCCACGTCGGGCTCCCTGCATGGAGCCTGCTTCTCCCTCTGCCTGTGTCTCTGCCTCTCTCTCTCTCTCTCTGGGTCTCTCATGAATAAATATATAAGATCTTTTAAAATATATATATATAAAATCTGCATGAGTGTTTGGAGGAAGCTCCATAGACAAGATATAAATTTGAACCTTAACTCTGAAGGATGGGCAACTTTTCCAAATAAGTTCTGAGTGTAGGGATTGTACTTAGGCAAGACATGGCCTGGAAGCAAGTGTCTGGTTTCCGAGTTGGACCCAGAGTTAGAGATAAGGGGGAGGGTCTGGGGAGGAGGTAACCCGGTGCTTCTCAAACTCCAGCCTGTGCAGGAGTCACCTGGGAAGCCTGCTCCCGATTCAGTCTGGGGAGGGCCTGATGTCTGCCTGTGTGAGCTGCGGGTCCAGGGGCCACATGGCGGGGTGCAGAGAAGTGCAAAGGGACAGCCTGTGTGTTGATTCTGGAGCGGCAGGGCAAGATCTACTCGCAAGGCAGGGTATCTGGGTAGCATTTTTATTACCAGAGATTTTATTCAAATGCCCACAAAGGCTGAGCAGGGAAGCCAGAAAAGTGACGGGGAGCTGTGCACAACTGAAAAGCACAAGGCTGTCTCTAAAGGGTGGGCTCCCCTTGAGTGCAAAGGACTGTTGACATAGAATATGGTCCTAGCATTACCAAATTCCTCAGTTTTTCAAGGAAAGCCAGAAATCCCGATTTTATTTTTAATATGAAATGTGTTGGTTCATAAATCATAATTCTAAGGAAACACACACTCACACACATTCCATCGTGAGTCAAATACGTCGTATTTTCCTGTTGGGCTTGGTCATCAGCTTGCAACTGCTTCATCTAACTTGTGGAGCAGGGTCCAAGAGTCCAGAGTGTGGTTACAGGCAGGTAGAGCCGTGACTAAGGGCCCCTGGGGACTTCCCCGCAGGATCCTGGCTCACCATTACCTACTCAAGTTCAGGAGGAGGCTGCGTGATAAGGAGCGGGGGTCAGAGCCCAGACACCGAGAAGGATGTAAATCAACTCTAGGAATAGAGACGTGATGCCATGAGGTCGTGGGCTAGGTCTTCATACAGTCAGAGTGGACGGGGCCTCAAATGCAAGATGAGGATTTCAGATCATTTCCAATAAATCACTGAAAATCCCTGACTTGATTTCGCATCAGGGAAGGGCCAGGTGAAATAGGAACGTTGTTAGGAAAACTAATAATTCAGTACTTGGAATTTTGCTTTTGATCGTGCTTTAAAGTGGCCACGCGTGAGCGGCCGGTGACGTCCCGCTGAGGAGGCCCGTGTTGGGATGAGGCCGGGGTGGTGGCAGCTGGCGCCGGGTTTCCTATTTACTTTTCTGTTCCGGCGCTCAGCTGCAGCTGGTGCTCCCAGCGTCGGCAGGCGGCCGGTCCCTTAAACTCCAAGTGGATCCTTGGAAGACGGGGTGGCTGTGGGGCGGCCTGGGAAGAAGGGGGTGCAGGTTGGGGGGTGGGTCAGAGAGGGAGAACGATGAGGACGGGGAGGCGGGCTGGTGCCGGGTCCACTCATCTTGGAGACCCAGGTTCTCATCAGCAGGACGGGAAGCACCGTCGGGAGGAGGCACTTCGGGGCGTCCCCGCGTGTCCGCCAGGAGGACCACAGGCCCGGGCATGCACAGCTAGGCTGGTGTGGGGGCACGGGGGGCTGTCGGGGGGCCCAGGCTATCCGGGTCCCGGCTCAGGCCATGACCTCGGGGTTGCGGATGGAGCCCCGCCTCGGCCTCCGGGCTCAACTCAGAATCTGCTGGAGGGTCTCTGCTTCCCCCTCTGCCCCCCCGCCTGCTCACCTCTTTCTGTCTTTAAAATAAATAAATTAAATATATTTTTAAAAAATAATTAATGACCTAATTGAGCTCGTATTCACAAATTCTCTCCAGGGCAAATTAGGAAGTTTCAGTCAAGGCCTGGCTTTGTTCCATTGCTTTATTGTCAAGGTTACGGGACTTTCCATAAAACTGTCAACCTGCGAACCCCTTTCTGCTTCCTCCTTTCAAAAGACACAGTGAGGACGTAGCGTGGTCGCAGCTTCGGAAGGGTTTCTGAGGCTTCTGCCCGAGGTGCAGGGCTGCTGGGTGAGCAAACACCCTACGAGGGGGCTTCTGAGGGGAGCAGAGCTAGAAATTTTGCTGCCCTGGGAAAAGCATAAATAAAACCCCTCATTAAACTCCTCCTCGGAGACCACTCGCAGCAAAGTTCTCTCTGGGTCCACGTCTCCGTGGTGATGGGAGGACAGGGAGGCCCACGTGAGGCGGGCCATGGGCCGGGAGGTGCAGTTGGCAGCGCGTGCGACCGGCCCGGGGGAGGCAGCCTGTGACTGGGTGCAGGCCCGGAGCTGGGGTGCATGTGGGGGGCAGGCTCAGGGGTGCACATGCTCCGGGGCCGGGGTGCATGTGGGGAGCAGGCTCAGGGGCACACACTCCAGGGCTGGGCTGGGGGTGCATGTGGGGGGCAGGCTCAGGGGCGCACGCTCCGGGGGGAGCCAGGAGCTGTGCGCGGTCCCCCCCACGGGGAGGTGAAGGAGCCCCGCGGAGGAGGACTGGTTGGCGTCGCCTTCCTCGCGGGCTCCAGGGTTTGGCTCCTGCTGAGCCTCCTGCCGCTTCCCGCCTTCTGGGCTCGGTTTTGGGGGGTCGGGGGAGGCCGGGGTGTGGGGGGCGGGGTGCTGGGGCGGAGGCCAGGAGCGCTTGCTGGGGGCGGGCTGCTGCGGGGGTGGGGGTGGGGGTGGGGGTGGGGTGCGGGTGCGGGTGCCGTCCGGGTGCGGGTGCGGGTGCGGGTGCTCCGCGCCGCCTCACCGCGTCTCCCCGCTCCGCCCGCAGGAGGCCGAATGCGCCTACACCCTGGCCGTGGTGGCCGCGCTCTGGCTCACGGAGGCCCTGCCGCTGCCCGTCACCGCCCTGCTGCCCGGACTCCTGTTTCCGCTCTTCGGGATCACGGCCTCCAAGGAGGTGGGTCCTCCCCGGGGACAGCGCACGGGACCCGGGGCCCCACGGCCGCTCCCGGACCCCGACACCCAGCCCGGAGCCCCCCGCGCCCCGCCCAGCACCCCGCAGCGCAGGCGCCCCCGGCCGCACACCCCCCGGGCTGCGCCCCCGGGGCGGGAGGGCTGCGTGGGAGGGCTGCCGCCACCCGCCTGCACCGGCCTGCACCCGCCTGCACCTGCCTGCACCTGCCTGCAGCCACCTGCACCCGCCTGCACCTGCACCCACCTGCACCCACCGGCACCCGCCTGCACCTGCCTGCAGCAGCCTGCACCTGCCTGCACCTGCCTGCAGCCACCTGCACCTGCCTGCACCTGCCTGCACCTGCCTCCACCTGCCTGCACCTGCCTGCACCTGCCTCCACCTGCCTGCACCTGCCTGCAGCTGCCTGCACCGGCCTGCACCAGCCTGCACTGGCCTGCACCTTCCTGCCTGTACCTGCCTGCACCTGCACCCACCTGCACCCACCAGCACCGGCCTGCACCTGCCTGCCTGCACCTGCAGCCACTTGCACCCACCAGCACCTGCCTGCACCTGCCTGCAGCCGCCTGCACCTGTCTGCACCTGCCTCTACCTGCCTGCACCTGCCTGCAGCTGCCTGCACCTGCCTCCACCTTCCTGCCTGCACCTGCACCCACTTCCACCCGTCTGCACCTGCCTGCACTTGCCTGTACCTGCCTCCACGCACTGGTACCTGCCTGCACCCACCTGCACCCACCTGCACCTGCCTGCACCCGTTTCCATTTGCCTCCACCTTCCTGCCTGCACCCACCTCTACCCACCTCCATCTTCCTGCCACCTGCCTCCACCCAGCTCCATCTACCTGCCACCCACCTCCACCTGCCTACGCACCTGCCTGCACCTGTCTTCATCGGCCTCCACCTTCCTGCCTGCACCTGCCTCTACCTGCCTCCATCCACCTGCACCCACCCACCTCCACCTACCTGCCACCTGCCTGCACCTGCCTGCACCTGTCTGCACCTGCCTCCACCTTCCTGCCTGCACCCTCCTCTACCTGCCTCCATCTGCCTCCACCTGCACCCACCTCCATCCACCTGAACCCACACATCTCCACCTGTCTGCCACTGCCTCCACCCACCTCCACCTACCTGCCACCCACCTCCACCTGCCTGCCACCTGTCTGCCACTGCCTCCACCCACCTCCATCTACCTGCCACCCACCTCCACCTGCCTGCCACCTGTCTGCCACCTGCCTTCACCAGCCTCCACCCTCCTCCACCTACCTCCACCCACCTGCCACCTGCCTCCACTTGCCTCCACCCACCTCCACCTACCTGCCACCTGCCTGCACCCACCTGCACCCACCTCCCAGCGACAGGGCCAAGCCTTTCACGTCCTGCATAAGCTGCTGCTTTTCAGCAGTTTGGCTTCACACCATGTAGAAAAGCAATGTTTGTGTTTAATGAGGACAAAGCCACCGTGTTCTCTTGTCCACGCTCCTGCCACCTCCAGAGACAAAGCCCAATGAACTTTGCCGTGTGAGCCATCTGCTCTGCTGGAAGGACTTTAGTCCCGCCGGAGGTGCGACCCCCGACGCAGGCCGAGGCTCCGGTGACCTCGGGGCTCCCGTCACAGGCCTGGCCACCCAGCTCGAGGAGCCGCCCCAGGGTGCCCTCTTCCAGCACCCAATGCCCAGCACCCAGCACCCAGGTCCTTGGGGCACCAGGCCCGCAGTCCGGCGCCTGTGGACTCGGGTCTTAGGCCACAGCCCAACGACGTGGGGGCGCCTGTCTGGCCACAGGGTGCAGACTTTTCTTTTTACCAACCCATGACGCAGGACAAGAATCTTTCTGGGGTTTCCCTTCTCTTCAAGCCATCCTTCCTCCTTTTGCTTTCATCTCTCTGCATCTCAGATCTGCCTGTTCCTTTGTCCTCACTGCCGTTCCCCTTCCCTCCTGACCTCCACGCTGGCCTGCACGCCCTGATCGCGGGGGGCAGGGTCTCCAGAGATGGGGCCCGCCGCCCCACAGCGCCTGGGCCCGGCCCCGAATCCCGGGAGTGCCCGCGGGCTCTCGGTGAAGGGCCTGGCGAGCTCTTGGGATGACGTGTCCCTATGGGGCCCGCCCCGCGGCCTGGGGGGTTCGCCCCGAGGACCCTCAGGTTCGGCAGGGACATGCTTGGCTCTTCGGGCTGAACTGAGTAGGGCGACTATTTAGAGAGAGGCTGAGATAGAGACCGGCTCCCCGGAGTCGGGGCGTTTCCGTGCCCACAGCTTAGAGGAGGACAGAGCCGGGGAGCCGGGCGGCACGACAGCTGCCAGAGGGACCCTGGCCCTGGCCCCGGGCGCTGCGGAGGCCGAGCCCGCACTCCGACGTCAGCCTCGGCCCGCTTGCCAGCCGCTGGACCTTGGCCACCGGGCGGGGACTTCCCTCCAGGATTCCTGACAGATGAGGTCACTCAGGAAATAAAGGCTTCCTGTGTGGGGGCCTACAACAGCCCACACGAAGATGCATATTATTTTTCAAGACTTTTAATATTTAAGTCATTCACCTGTATTTATTTTTTTTAAGATTTTATTTATTTATTCACGAGAGATGCAGAGATGCAGAGACACAGAGAGGCAGAGACACAGGCAGAGGGAGAAGCAGCCGCCCTGCAGGGGGCCTGATGCGGGACTCGATCCCGGGACCCTGGGGTCACGCCCTGAGCCCAAGGCAGACGCTCAACCGCCGAACCCCCGGGGCGCCCAAGTCACTTATCTTTATTGAGCTCAAGTGTGAAACTCAGTCACTTTGATGCTCAGCATTCCTCTAAACATCCCAGGTCACACACACGCACGCACACACCCAACAAGAACAACAAAACCCCCCTCGCCTTCCACAGGACGGTGTTGCTTGGATGGGGATAGCTGTCGTTTCCTTCTGACGCCTCCCCACCTCGTCTGTATGGGCCGCAGCCCTCAGCTCCCTTCCTCAACCCCCACCGCCTCCGCCCGCAGCATCACCAGCATCTTCACTCCCCTTCCTGGAACGGCCTCTGGTTTGTCAGTGACGCTTACAGATTAACTAGTTAATCACGTGGGGAGCGCTCGGTGCACACGAGTCAGCACTATTATTTACACACTGGCAGCAGTGAATAGGTCACTCTAGACACATTCGGACTGTTGCAAAGCTAAGTGAGTCTATCTCCCCTCCGCTCTTTCAGCCTAAATTCATTTTAAACTTCGTGTGATTTTTTTAAGCTTAATGGGAATTTACAGCAAATCAAAGTCCTTAGGTCTTTTAGTGTAGACGACTTCTCTTCAGTCTTGTGATTCTCTTTCCAGACAGTACAACTGATCTTTTACTAGGAAATATCTGACCAAAGCTACAGGGAAAGGTCTAGAGCGTTAGAAGATCTGAGCCTAAAACCTGATATTCAGGACACCCAGGGGGCTCAGTCGCTTGAGCATCTGCCTTCGGCTCAGGTCGTGATCTCGGGCCCCTGGGATCCAGTCCTGCGTCAGGCTCCCTACTTGGCCGCGAGCCTGCTCCTCCCTCTCCCTATGCTGTTTCCCCTGCTTATGTTCTCTATCTGTGTCAAATAAATACATTTTAAAAATGTAGAAAAACCCACCCAATATTCACCACTAATTACTTATATGACCCTGATCTCTCCCTCGGCAACGCTTCTTTTTTTCCACCTATGAATAAGGAATGACAATGCCACACAATCCAGGGGTGGTTGTGAGAGTCAAGCCAATAATAGATGTGTAATGCTAATGCGTACGACGCATCAAGTATTCTTATGAATTTTAATACCCACAGTCAAAGGTCTTGGACTCTCATGCCAGCCCACGGAAGCGTACTGAATCTCAGCTCCTTGAGAGCCATTGACAGTCGTGAGTCTTTGGTATCCTCCCCTAAGCCCAGAGCCCTCCACAGCCTTCTCTGTGGCCACCATAGTTTTAATCTCACTTTCTGTATTTATTAAGACAATGCTAAATGTCTATCTTACCAAGCACCTTGTACCAAAGAATATCAACAAGTATTGAATTTTCTCGTGTCTGTTGAATAAAATCTGAAATGCTAAATATTTAGTGTGCCCGGTTAGATATTCCAAAACAGACATCATTATTATTGTCATTGAACATATGTTTATACATGAATTTTACACCCATAAATGTGGAGGTATATGTGCATATGCATATGCAGATGTCATGTCACATATTTCCACAGTCGTTTGATAAATATGCGCTAGGCTCTTGGGAATACATTAATGAGTAAATACAGACAAGAGTCCTCGTCTTCCTAGGAGAGAAGAGACAATATACCTTAATGTATAGGTGAATTACAGTGAGTTAGGAGGTAATTGGTGTCATGAGAAAATGCAACAGGACAATGGAGATCAGGAGAGTTTCAGTCTTAAATAGGATGATCGGAGTAGACCTCGATAAGGTGTCAGTACTTGAACAAAGACTTACACATGAGGGAGTTCGTCGTGTGGCCATCAGGGGAACATCCATTGCTGAGGGCAAACACCCACCACAAAGATGTCGAGGCAGGTACGTGTCTGTGGTGTGATGAGAGCAGGTGCAGACAGGAGGGAGGTGTTGATCTCCAGGGAGATCATTAGCAGAGGGCCTCGACCCCCAAGGGCCAAGGTAGGCCACTGCAAAGGTGTGACTCTCAATGAAATGAGACTGTCTAGTGAGTTTTAAGTAGAAGAGTGACATTATCAGTTTGACTTTTATTTAAAAGGATAATTTGGACTGCTGTATTGAGAAATAAGGCAGAAAGAAGGAAACGGGTAGCAGGTTATTGCAATAATCCATTTGAGAGGCTGTGGTAATTCAGACCAGGGATAGTAATGGGGATATTGAATCTATTGTTAATGTATTTTTAAGATTAAAACCAACAAAATTTCCTGTATGATTCGACACGGCATATGACAGGGAAGATAAAAAGGATTCGAGGATGCTTCAAAACTCTTTGACTTGGCAGCTGGAAAAATGGAGTTGCCATCAGTTGAGATGGGGAAAACTATGAGCAGAGTAGGCTTCTTGCAAAAGAGAGGCTGACACTGAGAGTACAAAGCTTGATACTAAGTTTGAAATAACTAATGTCTAAGTGAAGGTGTTGGTTAGGCAGTTAAATACAAATGAGTCCAGAGTTTATGCGATAGACCTGAGCTGGAAATACAGATTTGAGAATTGTCAAGCAAATAGACGGTATGGAAAGCCCTAAAATTTGATGAGGTGATTTAGAGAGTGAGTGAAAATTTAAAACAAAACAAAACAAAATCAAAGAGGACGGGGATCCCTGGGTGGCTTGGCGGCTTAGCGCCTGGATCCTGGGGTCCCGGGATCGAGTCCCACATCGGGTTCCCGGCATGGAGCCTGCTTCTCCCTCTGCCTGGGTCTCTGCCTCTCTCTCTCTCTCTCTCTATCATAAATGAATAAATAAATAAATAAATATTTTTTTAAATAAATAAATATTTTAAAAAATCAAAGAGGACAAAGAACAAGCTCTGGAAAACTAAAATATTAAGAGATTGATGAGAAGAGAAAGTACTAGCAAAGAAGAATGAGAAGGATAGGTTATTGAGGTAGGAGGAAGGCCAGGAGAGTGTGGAATCCTGGAATCCAAGTGAAGAAATGTTTTAAGGACGAGGCAATGATCAAATGTGTCAAATCTGTTAATAGGTTAATTAATGTGAAAACTGGGACTTGACCATTGGAATTAGTAACAAAGCATAAATAAATATTTTTTAAAACAGCAAAATATATGTGATATAATAGAATTATTTCTAATCATATGCATTATTACTAAGAGCTTTTCTAAAAAATCTCATTTAATTCACACACTTGATGTGCAGCATTATTAAACTTTTATGGGCAAGCATATTGACTTGTAGAAAGCTTGTGAACTGGTACATTTTATAGCCAAGAGAGAACCCAGGTGCTGTGATTGCAAAACTGCATTTTTTTTTAATGAAATCTCATTTTGAGACAGAAATAGGACTATCTTGATCTTAAAAATAGATTTCAAATTTCATTAGGAATTTTATTTGACATGCCTACTTTGCCTCAAAAATATCAGTGGCCTTTTTAAACCAGTAGCATTTTCTCTTATTACCTCCTATGTCTGTAGGCTATAAAGAAACACATATGCTTGTGACTAATGTGCTACAAATACACTAACCTGATGAAACCCAAAGAATGGGTAATACAATGAAAAGCAAAGAATGTGAAAATTCCTCCTTAAACTGCAATTGATTTCATTTAGACAATTGGGCTAGAGGCCATTTTTTTGTTTACATAGTCTATTAAGAGATTGGCACACTATGAATCTGAGGGCCAAATCCAGCCCGCTACCCAACTTTTAAAATAAAATTTTATTGGAAACACACAAAGCCATGGTCATCCATTTACATATTTTCTTTGGCTGCTTTTTTTTTTTGCTACAAAGACAAGTTGAGTAGTTGCAATAGAAACAATAAGGCTCACAAAGTCTAGAACATTTATTATCTGACGTTTTACAGACCAAGTCAGCCAACTGTTAGCATAATCTAAAGAGATCACAGTAAGAATGTCTCATGGTCCTGGCCTTTCTTCTGTGTTTAAGTACTTACTAATAATGGCTTGCTGCTCCTTTGTGTTTTTGAAGTCATTCTGCATTTATTTTTTTCATTGAATTCTCAGACTGTGAGAATAGGGTGACTGGGTCTTATTTTCATGAGCAAAACTGTAAAAGAGATGAGAAGAGAAAAATTCAAATGTCTATTCATCTTCTAAGAGTCAACTTGAGTATCGGGTCCTCTAAGAAGACTTTGCCAATTCCCCTAGAAAAAGGTGGTCGCTTACTCTTTGAGCCTCAACTCTACCTTGAAGAAATATGTCCCATCCACCTATGATGCCTTACTGCAGTCTGTTAACTTGTTTTTCTTACCTAATAACCTCTAAGCTCTAGTCTAGGGACTTAGTAATTCAATATCTCCTGGGTGCCAGTATGTGTCGGGCATGGGCCAAGTCCACAAATTCAATGATTAGGAAGATACATCTCTGCCTTCAAAATATGTCTAGTCTAATAAAGGGGATAATTAAGTAGTAAATGATCACTGTATAGATTAAGATGTGCTCTGACAAAAGGAAGTAGCATCCAACCAAGCTGAGGACAGTCAGGGAAGGAATCTTAGAACTGACGCCTGAGTTCATCCGTGAAGGAAGATGTTGGATCACCAAAGAGAAGAGAGTCATTCCAGGTTAAATGACAGGCAAGTGTTAGAGCATCTCTGTGACCAGAGAATGTCACACGTAGGAAAAGTTGGCCGAGCACTAACAGACTAAGCTGGAAAAGCGAGATGGGACTAGGTGATGAAGAATCGTAGGAGACATGTTGGGGGACAGCCCGGGTGGCTCAGCGGTTTAGTGCAGCCTTCAGCCCAGGGCGTGATCCTGGAGACCCGGGATAGAGTCTGGCGTCGGGCTCCCTGCATGGAGCCTGCTTCTCCCTCTGCCTGTGTCTCTGCCTCTCTCTGTGTGTCTCTCATGAATAAATAAATAAAATATTTAAAAAAAAAAAAAGAAGAAGAAGAAGACATGTTGGGTGGGAAATTTGGATAAAGTCTTAAAAGACGTGAAGTCCAGTGAAGGCGTACAAGGAGCACAGTGATGTGATTAGATTTACACTTCAGAAAACTAGCTGTGACAATGGTAAGGGGCAGATTAGGAAGACACAGATCCAATAGTAACCGTGTGAGAAGCAGGAAGGAGCTCCATCAAGGTAGTAACATTTGAATAGAGCAAAGTGGACAATGCTTTCTTGGGCAATACTATTTTCCTACCGATATAAATAAATAAATATCAGAAAGGGAGACAGAACATGAAAGACTCCTGACTCTGGGAAAAGAACTAGGGGTGGTGGAAGGGGAGATGGGCGGGGGGTGGGGGTGACCGGGTGGCGAGCACTGAGGTGGGGCACTTGACGGGATGAGCACTGGGTGTTATTCTGTATGTTGACAAATTGAACACCAATAAAAATAAATTTATTTAAAAAATAATAAATAAATAAATAATCATGGGTTTAATTATAATTTCAGGTGGCATCTGCTTATTTCAAAGACTTTCACCTACTGCTAATTGGAGTCATCTGTCTAGCAACATCAATAGAAAAATGGAACTTGCACAAAAGGATTGCTCTGAGAATGGTCATGACAGTGGGTGTGAACCCAGCATGGTAAGTACTCCACGTACTGTTCCAGGTGTGCTTTCCAAACAGAGCAAATAGCTAAATAGGTAATGCACATCCAGGCAGTCATTCATATCTCCGTGTAATTCATGCCTTTTTTCCTCTGCAAATATGAGAGGGATGTAAAGTGCTCTAGTGTTGTAGGAGGAAACAATAGCACAAGAGCTTCCAGGTCTAATTACAGGGAGGCTGGGCTAAGAGCACAGGACCCCTGCACCTTCCACATGCAGTGAGCAGCCTTGAACCCCAACAGACGGGACGGAGAGACTTCAGAGTAGATTTCAGGCCTATCTTGTTTATTTGGCTGATTTCACATGCAAGGCTTGTTCAAGAGCATCCCTGATCACAGGGAGGACGTTCAGAACCAAAGACAAAGACATAACTGGCAAAATGCAGATGTGTGCAGGAAAATTCCAGGGTGAACATTCTTCTTTTTAAGTGAACCGCTGAGAACCCAAACAACCAACTTAAGAAATTTCATCTACAGAGTGTGAAATCGCTCAGTTGACTGATTTTCCCTGCTAAAATAAATACTTTTTTCCCTTTATATTGTCTATTTTAGTTTTAATTCTAGCTCTTGTTAAGAACATGGATGTGAGCTAAAAAAAAATTTTTCCAGTGTCATAAACACTTGCATCATAACGTTAAGCTCTAAAGCCTTAGGTGGTTCTTCCCTTCTCATTTTTCTTGGAAAACAAGAAAATTGTATTGAATCATGTTGCATAATTCCTCCTAGAATATATCCTCATCTGTATTTATCATTTATGAATCAAACAGTTTTGTTAAATACAAAAAATAACTTAGATGAACCAATTTTTTAAAAAAATATTCGTTACTTTAATTTTTATGACATATATGTATTCATAGAATTTCACTCTTGAGATGAAATGGTGTTTCCTGCCCCTTGGGGTGCCATAGAGATGTGTATCTTTTCCTTGACCACCTGTTCAGTGACCCCAAGGGACGGGGTAGTGAGCTGCACAGCGGAGCAGAGTCCTCCCCATTGAGCCACTACGTGGCTTTGAAGGCATTCTCCCCACGCAGGCTTATCTGCTCGCTATCTTTTTTTACAGGAAGATTTCACGTCTAGCCAATGCCTTAAATTAAAAGTATTTCTAGTTTAGTTTTCATCGAGAACCATTTCTTGTTTAAACAGATATCTAAAAAGTTTTATATGTAGAAATCATTCACTTGATCTGAAGTTGAAACCTGGAGTGCAGACTTTGTCTTGTAGATCTACGTATAAAGGGAGTCACAGAATCTCATAAGTGGCTCTATATGGAAAGATCTGCCTCTGAATGATTTTCTGGGATTTCCAACTCAAAAGAGATGATATTTTTTTCCCCAAGTGTGATTTTGAAAGCTTAAAAATATGATTTAAAACCCTACAATCTGAGGAGTGCTATTTTTAAGGGAGAAGAACTACTCTATTTATAAGAGAAGACAATGTCACACATCCAGTTCTTGACCACAGGCAGGACTGTTGAATTCGGGAAAGCACAAATAATAGAATCTACAGAAAATTCTGACACTGCATTTCAGCTGGTAATTTTAACCATTTTCCTCCACCTACTATATATCGAACCAGGGCAGGCAAAGGTAAAAAGTAGATTTACAAATATTAATTTCTCCGCTTGTCCTTGTGCCTCCTTGGCACACATACTAATACACAGAGATGTGACCAAAAGATCAAAGAAAGAGTAAGGGACCCTAAATTGAAAAACTGATTTGATTTCATCTAAGTAGTATTTCAAGGTAAGTGTCACTCATCAAGGGCCTTCAGATATTGGTGTGACATGTAAGCGGTCATACACTCAGTTTGACTTGCAGTTGGTCATACACTGACCCCTCTCCTGGGGTGAGAGAGTCTCGTCCCATAGGAACACCACTCTTCCAAATGCCACTTCCGTCCCCTCCCGGCTCCCACCATCCTCGGGTTCCTCATCTGAGAGGAGCCCGAACCTACGTGTGTCTTGAAACTGTCCCCAGCCCAGCAGCAGTGTCCCTTCCAGTCGAGTCACAGAGCAGGGACGCTGGAGAGCCCTTCCCCCTAAAAGCCCTCTCGTTCCAGGCTGACGCTGGGGCTCATGAGCAGCACCGCCTTCCTGTCCATGTGGCTCAGCAACACGTCAACCGCTGCCATGGTGATGCCCATCGTGGAGGCCGTGGCCCAGCAGATCATCAGCGCCCAGGCGGAGGTGGAGGCCACTCAGATGACCTCTCTCGGTGGATCCACCAACCATGGACTGGAGATCGACGGTATCACATGGCGCCCCAGCCAGAAGCTCAAGGGGCCTGGCGTGGGTTCCACCGGCCACACCAGCAGGACGTGCATTTAACTCTCTCCTTTCTGTAGTTCCCAGTATTTATGCAAGGGAGCCGCATTGCTGCATATTTTACCTTCCTTTAATGGTTGAATCCACATTCTCTGGAAAAAGAGAGAGAATGCCCTTCGGAGCCTCCAGCCCCTGAGGGAGCTCTTTCCCTCCCCGCCTCTCGTAGGCCCCGATTCTCAGACAGAATCGACCTTCCTGCATAATGGTGGGAATCGTTACTTCCGACATTCCATTTGGAAAGAGTATTATTACATTTGGCCGTGGTTATTTCTGGCTCTGATAAATTGCCCTGGTGGAGTGAAAAATGGTAGGGTGATATTTATATTTATGAAATGCTTTATTAAAATGAATGTTATGTCAGTACAGGTGAATTTATTTTCAGTTTCTAGTAATGCCTGCGTCTTTACACACGCACACAGGCACATGCTGATAACCCTTTAAATCGTTTTTCTTTACTACTTTGCAGAAAGTGTTAATGGACAAGAAACAAATGAGAGGAATGAGAAAACAATACCAGCTCCAGGGTAAGGAATATTGACATTTTGATCAGGATTTTCTAAATTACATTTTAATAAAATTATAAACTGGGTCAATTTATTTTTCAGATACGGTAATGATGCAGGAAAAATTTCGAGCAAGACGGAGCCGGAAAAGGTAACTTAAATGTGATTCTTTCTAAATAATTATATGTGAAATTATCTTAGACCTGCAGTTAGAGATGTATGCATTTTTTTCTTTTATTTTTAGAAAGGGAGGAGGGAAGGGCAGAGAGAGAAAGAGAATCCTAAGCAGGATCCAAGCTCAGTGTGGAGTCCATCCCTGGGGCTCCATCTCATGACCCTGAAATCATGACTGGGTTGAAATCAAGAGTGAGATGCTCAACCAGCAGAGCCCCCCGGGTGCCCTGAGATGTATGCACATTAAAACCTGTTACTTCCTTCCTTGCCTACGTCAAAGCGGGTGTAATGGTTTGATGAGTCCTGGCAGCCATAGACTAAAATCAACACTCTGATAGAAAACATATTTGGGTTTGAGGATTAGCATCGTTAGTTTCTCCTTCGACTGAGTTCATGGTGATGAGAGTTAGCATATGCAGTTTAAAGAAATATAATTCCAGTCTCAGAATGTCTCATTTTCTTATTAAAATCTTATCAGCCTGAAAGCCTGATTTTCACTAGAACTATCCTTATTTCTTTCAGGTCATAAACTTAGAGCAACTCTTATTTGCCTAATTACAATCCAGTTATCTTTAGTGTCCCCAGTAAAAAATTCAGTACAGAATCGCTTTTGTCAAACAGATGAAGGAGTCGTAATCATTCTAGCTATTGAAGGAAGGAAGGAAACTTTTGTAAACTATCGTACAGAATTCATTGCACCCAGAATAAATCAATATAAAAATCCTATATTAAGTTGTATTGGGAGCAATAGATCTTGAGACCACTGAAAAATAATCCTGCATAGAAATGGTTTTCTGGTAACCATGGCATTAGGAATGGAGTGGGGCATATGGTCCTTCCTTAGACTACAATGCATTTACTTGCGACTCACTAGGAGAAAGAAAACCTTCTTGCTATTTACAGAAATCTTCAGGGAAAGAATGATTTCTTTGTAAACAGAATACAAATAACGAAGATACGTTTTAAGCCATTAGCTACAGTGTAAGGGTTAGGGGCTTTAAAGATGAGTATTGAATATATATTTATGAGAACATTATCATCTTTAGGAATAGAAATAATTCTTTTAAAACAGAAAATCAATAGTACGTGAGGTATATTACAGAATAATACATTAAAAATGAGCTTTAAATATCATGAAAATTGGCAAGCATAAACAGAAAGAATATACTTGCACAGTAACTTTCTCACGGTTAACTTTAGAAACCCAGTTTTCTGGCACGATGCCTAAATTTTGGGTCAAGCCCCTTCAAATCAACCTGATATCTAACACTGTCCTCGGCATTTTAGGAGGGTCCATTGGTGAAAAGACCTGCCCCTTACTGTAAGCAGCTCAGAGTCTAGTGGGGAAGATGGACTTAAAAAAAAAAAAAGAAAAAAAAATGTGTGACATAAATAAATCCTACGACAAAAGCATGCACAGGGGCTGAGTCTTCCAAAGGTAGAGGGACTCACTGAATCAGGGGATATCGCAGGACGGGGTGCGAGCGAAAGGAACGTGAGTCCAGGAGGAGACTGCACGTTCCGTCAGCAGAGTGCAGGCTCCATGTATGCAGGCGCCTTGTCTACGTCGTTGACCACCTTAACCCCTGGCACGCTTCGTCCCCTAACACAGGGTAGATGCTCAGTAGATCCTCAGTGTTAGATCCTGGTTAATTAACTAACGAGTGGAAAGATAAGAGGTATTCTAATTAGAAAAAGCAATGAATTCAAAGACCCAAGTATGAAGAGAGCAGGGCTCCTTCTGGAAACGTCTGTACCGCAGGTGCCAGGGTTGAGTTGTGGTGAGTGAGATGCCTGGAGAGCTCGGGCCGCGTTAGACACGGTTGTTGAAGCCAGCCAACGAGTGTAGAGCTTGTCTCAGAGACCTTAGGAATCGTTGAAGCTGGAGAGCAGCATGGTAGGTTCTGCCATTGAGAGACTCACTATGGCAACAATTCGAAGGGCAGAGGGTGTGAACCTAACTGGACTTTTTGATTAATCAGACTTTGAAGACAAGAGAGAGAAACGTAGAGAAGACGCTTTGCTGGAATAAACTTGGTAAAGGTAGGCTGTGACGCCACTGCTTGAGAAGGGGAACACAGAGGAGGAATAACTCTCCAGGGGGGCAAAAGTAAGGCAATTTGGGTACATCATAGGCAATAAGGATTGAGTTCTGAGTTTGGGGGAAGAGAGCAAGGAAGGCCTTTAAACAATGATTCTATGGTCTTTCTAGAACTCAAGGTATAAAAATTCAGTTTCGTGTAAAAGAAAAATTAAAGGATGACTTTTTACTTTACAGAAGTGTTCTTTATTAGAGATACATGAAAGTATTACCTGCTTTTGGTGTCACATTAAAAAAGTGTTGCCAAAACCAATGCTAAGGAGTATGTGCCTATGTTTTCTTCTAGGAGCTCTACAGTTTGGGGTCCTTAACTCATTTTAAGTTAATCTTTGTGAGGAGTACAAGATAGGAATCCAATGTTATTCTTCTGCACGTGGTTATTGAATTTTCCCGACACCATTCATTGAAGAGACGAACATGTCCTCACTGGGTATCTTGGCTCCTTGACACATGTGGGTTCACTGTGTACGTGAGGATTTATTTCTGGGCTCTCAATCCTGTTGCATTGGTCTGTGTGTCTGTTTTTATGCCAATTCCAGACTATTGTGATTATACAGCTTAGTAATATAGTTTGAAACCAGGACGTGGGATACCTTCAGCTTTGTTCTTCTATCTCGATTGCCTTGGCTATTTATGGAGATTAGTTTTGTTTTTGGTGGAAAGAAAGCAAGGGTTGGGAACTAAAATTTATCAGCCCTAAAATTCTTGTTAATAAAACTGCAAATTTCTGATGTAGATGATGATGATGATGATGATGAGGATGAGGATGAGGATGAGGATGATGATGATATTTTTGCCATTACTTTGGCTGCTGATGGTGATGATTACATGTTGGTTTTAAAGATGGTGGATAGTCACTAGTCCCTTAGATTCCAGAAACTGATTAAAGAATAGTCATCTTCCAATGCTGCATATCTAAAAATAGATGTTTTCCACGACTCGCCAAGTTCTGTTCTTATCATAGGCCATGACCCAAACATTAGCAGAGCTTCCTACTTGTGTCCAGAATAAATGTGGTGGGTAGATACTTAGCCTGTAAATCCTGCATGACTCCAAAAGAAGTTAAAATATTTTTTTGAGAAGAAAAGGGACAAAAAGAATGGAATACCCTAAAAGGACACTGGCAGTACATGGAGAAATATATTTGTCAGGTTCCAGTGAGAAAACTGAGAGACCGGTCATCATCACTCATATTATTTCCATTTTTTTACATACCAAAAGAAGAATGAAATTGCTAGATTTTTCCCTTCCTCACAAGCACTAGTATCATTCAAAGAGATATCCCAGATTTTTATACTAGATCCATTTCTAAACTCCAGGCATCTTCAAATGAAAGGAATCGGAGAATCAGTTCGCTTTTAATGAAAGGTCTAAGATAATTGTTTTCCATTCATCTTATATAATTTGTAGTTCTCTAAAGGGAAAAGTTCAAAGGAAAAATTTCCTTGAACAAATTAAATATTGCTTTTTAATTGAGTGTTTAGTTTGGGGGTGAAATTCCTTATTTTTGAAAACCGAATTATGTTAAAGAACACTGTTTAATGTTCTCCAAGAATTCAAAGAACCGTATTAACGGTAATAAGCACGGTTCATAATATCATGGTCTAGGGTCATTGGTTCTGCCAAGTTAGGGGATATCAAATCTAGAATATCTGGTGTCTATCAAATGTAAACAGGAGTTTATCCTCCTTGATTATGCTTCAATTCAATGTTGGGTGAAATTGGGTGGCAAGGCCAATATTAGTCCTCACCTGACACAACCTACGTGTCTTCTTTCACTCATCCAGCCGAGTCCTGTAGTTTATAGAGAGATGATGACAGAGAAAGAGCAGCATCGAAGTGACAGTAGATAACAGGTGTTGGCAAGGATGTGGAGAAAAGGGAGCCCTGTGCACTCTCGGTGGTGTAAACTGGTGCAGTCAACACAGAAGACAGTACAGAGGTTCACTAAAACATTAAAAATGGGATAACCATATGATAATTGGTAATCCCACTTCTGGGTATAGATCCAAAGGAAATGAAACAAGATCCCAGAGAGATATCTGCGCATGTGTTCATTGCAGCATTATTCGCATTAGCTACAATACGGAGAATGTGTCCACCGACGGATGGATGGATACATGCATTATGCATATTCAGTGGAATGTTATTCGGCCACGAAACAGAAGGAAATCCTGCCATTTGTAAGAACATGCATGAAATTTGAGGGCATTCGACTAAGTGAAAGAAGACAGGCAGCAAAGTACAAATATAGTGCGGTAGCATTTATATGTGGAACCTAAAGAAAATAAAAAGTCAAACTCATAAAAACAAAGAGTAAAGAAGTGGTTGTCAAGGGTTGAGGGATGGGGTGCAAACTTGTGGCTGTAAGACGGATAAGCTCCAAGCGTATAATGTACAGTTAAAGTATACTTGGCAGTGTTGTATGGTTGAAGTTGGTTAGGTAGGGTGATGGTGCTTGAATGTCCGATGAAAGAAAGAAAGAAAGAAAGAAAGAAAGAAAGAAAGAAAGAAAGAAAGAAAGAAAGAAAGGAAGAAAGAAAGAAAAAAGAAGAAGAGAAGAAGGAGAAGGAGAAGGAGAAGAAGGAGAAGAAGAAGAAGAAGAAGAAGAAGAAGAAGAAGGAGGAGGAGGAGGAGGAGGAGGAGGAGGAGGAGGAGGAGGAGGAGGAGGAAGGAAGGAAGGAGAGGGACGTGGTGGGTGTGCTGATTGGCTGGATTGGGGTAAACTTTTCACGATGTCTACATGTCTCAGGTCACAGCCAGGTGGCTGGGTGTCCATGTGGCCGTGAGAGGATCGCCCCTATCCTTTGGCAGCACCTGGGTGCTCACCCACTTCCCCTGTTTGGCTCTTGCAAGCGTGTGTGGGGGGCCTGTGCTCTGGGCGCCTCCCGCTGAGCAGGCAGCACGGTCCCCTGCAGTGGCCGAGCGTGGCCTCGAATGCCAGCCAGGTCATCTCAGGGCAGGCCGTGTGCACCCGCTGTGCATTGCGCGGCCTCTCCTGATGGGGCAGCGTCCTCGGCCTCTGGGAGGAGAAGGGGTTTCTAGAAGAAACCGTAGCCCCCTTACTTCCTAGACCAACAGAAGAGATAACATTTCGGTCCAGAACCCGGGATCCTGTCACCCCCAGTGTTGTGTGCGAGCAGAAGCCTGGGCTTGTGCGGGAGGACGAGGCCGGGCCATGGTGGAGAGCGTGTGAGGATAAGCTCCAAGGGTATAATGTAAAGTTAAAGTATACTTGGCAGTGTTGTAGGGTTGAAGCTGGTTAGGGTGATGGTGCTTGAATGTCCGACGGAAGAAAGACCGGCAGCAGCTGGGCCCGGTCACCCTGGAATCACACCCCGAGGACTTCCCGATTCAAGAGGGAAGCCGGGGCAACCGCCGGTGAGAACCACCACTCTCCTGAGTGAAGAATTTTTTTGACATTCGCTGTAACGCGGAGAGGGGATCCGGCAGCAGCCCAGGCCCACGACCTCCCCGTGGTCCCAGTTGTCGTGGAGGTCAAAGGCCCGGCTCCTTCGGTGTCTGCGCTCAGCCGTGTTTCCACACAACATTGTGCTGTTGAAACGACCGGTGAGAAGAGCTTTGGTCCCACGAGTCTTCCATCTGTGAGTCCCCGAAACGGGGCTCCTGGCATCTGGAGCTAAGGGTGGGCTGGGGTGGGCCGGGTGGGAGCCTCCCGTGGCCGCGTCTGCTCTACGGTGGACCTTACCTTCTCAACCCTCAGCAGCGTGCTTCCGTGCATCTTCCAATAGCATCCCCTAAAACAGGAAAGCATTCATTTTGCTTTGTCCCCAAATGGCTTTTGCACTTGATTATGAAATATGTGAAATAGACACACATTTATTAAATGTAACAGAAAAAATTTAAAGGATATAAAAATGCATGACACGGTATACCTCACATCACAGCTTAACTAATTCCGAAAAGTCTCGGGGCCTTGTCTGGTTCCGCCTCCTCTGCTCAGTCACTCGCTGGTCCCCTCGCCCAGACACACAGGCCGGA
This sequence comes from Canis lupus dingo, assembly GCF_003254725.2. Classification (NCBI taxonomy): domain Eukaryota; kingdom Metazoa; phylum Chordata; class Mammalia; order Carnivora; family Canidae; genus Canis; species Canis lupus. Next base: position 60,646,731 of record NC_064256.1, on the reverse strand, counting down.
AGGTCGTGTCAATCATTCTCTCGTCCTCTTTTTGGTGTTTCTGCTCGTCCTGGTTACCCCTTCATCACCACAGAGCCCCAAATAGCAAGAGTCTTAACGAGAGAGAAGTAAGCGGGCAGGGCGGCTCCACATCACTGGGCCCGACTCTGCCTCCCAGCTCCGCGGCCTCAGCACCAACCGCCCCCCTGGGGCAAGATCGCTGCCTCCCCTCGCCCTCCCCATCCTCTACTTAGGCTCACAGGAAGAGGAGAACGCAGAAGGCAGAGGCTCTCAGGAATTACTCTATCACTTTCCTGGCTTTAGGATTAATTACATTTTCTATTTCTTCTTGAGTTGTATTTTTCCAGGAACAGTATGCCTTCCATCCTGCGGCTAATAGCATATGGTTGTTTATAATATCACCAAGACCAATTTAATTTCCAAAGTATTTTTAGTTATAGCTTTTGTCATTGCTAATATTTCTACTTAAGCTTTTAAGCTTTTTTTTTTTCAATAGTCTTTCAAAAATTAGTTTTATTAGTCTTACGAGTCTTGTCAAAGAACTGACTTTTGGCTCTTTGATCATATTTTATAAGTATTCTAATTTATTCATTTCCTCTCTTTATTATTTTGTTCTGCTTTATCTTTAATTCATTCTGCTGCTTTTTTACTTTTTATTTTTTTATTATTTTTTTCTTTTACTTTTTAAATTAGACATTCACATTATGAAATATGAGTGTTTCTTCTCTTCCAAAGTAAGGATTTAAGGAGATGAATTTTCTCCCATTAACTTAGCTCCATCACATATTTTTCAGTTCTTTGTATCTTCTGGATTTCTGTTATACTAGATTCTTCCCTTCATGAGTTGCTTAGAAGTGTATTTTAAAATCTGAAATAAATGAAACTTTTGTGATACTTTTTGTTTTTCTGTTTTTATTTCTGACTTCATTTTACTGTGCTCAGAAATTGTTTATATGACATCAGTTCTTGTTGAGACAGATTTATGGGCTAACACATGGTCAATTGTGATAAATGTCTCGTCGTGCTTAAAAAGAATTGTATATTCTCAACTTACTGGGAGCAATATTTTCCAAAAGTCTGTTAGATCAAGTTTGCTGGTTGTTTTTCAAATTGTCTGTGACCTGATTTTTTGTCTACTTAACCCAGCAGTTAATGAAACTGTTCTGTTAAAATCTCCCTCTAGGCTATGGATATGACTCTTTCTCCTGCTAGTTCTGTCAATTTTGGTTTCTATATATTTTGGACTTATTTAGATTATGTTATTGTGTCCCTACCAGTTTAGAATGTTTATATATTCCTGGTTAATTAATGCTTTTACCATTTTTCAGTGCCCCGATGTTTTGGGGTCTTAGAGTTTATTTGTCTGATGCTAATGAAGCAATGCCAGCTTTCTTTCTTTCTTTCTTTCTTTCTTTCTTTCTTTCTTTCTTTCTTTCTTTCTTTCTTTTTTTTTCTTTCTTTTTCTTTCTTTTTCTTTTTTTTTTTGGTACTTATTTTCATTCCAATATAGTTAACATACAGTGTTATACTAGTCTCAGGTGTACCACACAGTGATTCAACAGTTCTCTATATTAGTCAGTGCTCATCATGACCAGTGTATTCTTAGCTCCCATCACCTATTTTACCTATTTCGCCCATCCCTTTGCCCACCTCCCCTATGGTAACAACTAACTTGTTCTCTATGGTTAAGATTATTTTTTGGTTTGTCTTTTTTTTTTTTGTTCATTTGTCTTGTTTCTTAAGTTCCTTGTATGAGTGAAATTGTATAATATTTGTCTTTCTCTGACTTATTTCACTTAGCTTTATACCCTTTAGATCCATCCATGTTGTTGCAAATGACAAGATATCATGTTTTTTGCTAATATTCACACACACACACACACACACACACACACACATATATATACGTATGTCATATCTTCTTTATCCATTCATCAGTTGATGGACATTGGGCTCTTTTTGTAGTTTGGCTCTTGCTGATAATGCTGCTATAAACTTCAGGGTGCAGGTGCGCCTTTGAATCAGTATGTTTGTATCCTTTAGGTAAATACCCAGTAGTACTATTGCTGAATCACAGGGTAGCTCTATTTCTAACTCTTTGAGGTCCACACACCGCCCCCCCCCCCCCCCGCTGCTCTCCACAGTGGCTGCACCAGTTTGCATCCCCACCCACAGTGCAACAGGGTTCCCCTTTCTCCACATCTTCACCGACATCTATTGTTTCCCCTGTTAATTTTAGCCCTTCTGAGGGCTGTGAGGTGGTGTCTCCTTGTGGTTTTGATTTGCATTTCCCTGATGATGAGGGATGTCGAGCACCTTTCCATGTGTCTGTTGGCCATCCAGATGTTTTCTTTGGAAAAATATCTATTCATGTCTTCTGCCCTTTTTTTTAACTGGATTGTTTGCTTTTGAGATATTGAGCCATGTAAGTATTGAAATAGTAGGTTTCCTTGAGACTTCTCTGGAAATTCCTTAAGTCTTGAGTTGCAGCTTCCTGGAAGAGCTTTTATACTATTGTTTTTATTTTAAAAGACAGGTAACACGAATTTAGGCTAAAAATGCTCATGATTAGGAGTTTTTAGGCTACATTTTGTTTTCCTGTAAGTCAGCATTAGATTTCCTTATTGTCAACTTTTGCAGAGGACACCAGCTTTATGCGTATTTTCCTGTAGGGTTCCTCATAGATGATGGGCCTTTGGCATTATCCGCCATATCCAGCTCTTTCTGGAAAAAAAAGATTGAGATTCTCAGATCAAAAAGCTGCCTAGAAAAAAAAAAAAAAAAAAAAAAGCTGCCTAGTTACTCACTTAAGATTCCCACTTTCACTTGATTTAGGGTCAAGGCAAATTCCCTATTTTTGTATAGTTTTGAGATACATTTTTAAGGTGCTTTTTAAACATTTTATTTAACAGGAAATCTGATTTATCATGCTGTGGAAAAGAAAAATACTATATTATTTATATATTATGTCAGTCATTTTTACTGCTATAGAAAGAAAAAGATTTTTTTCTAATACATATTTATTTTTGGCTACTCACAAATGAATTAAAAAGGAAGCTTCTAAATATTTAACATTTAGGATAACATATATAACATTTTATAAAATAAATCTTCAATTTAATTATGATTTTTGATATTGCTGAAAAAATAGAATTTTTATAAAGAGTCCTCAGGTCTTAAGTGCTTAAAGACTTTTCTATTCATCATACTATTACTATGTAAAGTAATATTCCAATTCACAATATGCAGCATAATTCCTTATTAACTACAGTGTATATAAATCGTATTTCCAGGAGTCTTATTGATAACTTCAGTTTTGTTACCAACTGCTCTGAGTTTTTCAGGTTATTACAGACTAGATTCTTACCAAAGCTTCATGATGAGTTCATATCAACAGTAGAAGAAGCGTCTCTCCTCTTATTTTCTTGCCGTTCACTTACGTATTATCTTTATTCTGGGCTTTCTTTACATGAATAATTTCTTATAGAAATCATTTAAAGCCACATGCACGTTATGAGAGGGCTGTTTTAATTAAAACTAGAAAGTGTAACTGTTATTCACTTAACCAAGCACATGTAAACTCAATATGCTGAGAGCAAAGAGGGAGACAGGGCCCCGCTGTCAATCGCTCCTCATACTATTGAGCTTTTCCTCCCTCCCATCTTTCCCTATATCACCCGCTGATGTATAGACCATGAACGGAAGTCAGTCTGTGCAATGATTATTAGTTAAGATTAATTTATTTTTTAATGTAAGAGAAAGGTTGCATCTTCCAGTAAGATGCTAGATTGAATACACCCATTTACCTTCAGTATCTCCTAAATCTCCATTAAAACAGGAACAAATAGACCTTTTAAGTCATAAGTCATGATTATGTAAATGTCAAGAGAAGAGATGACAGCAAAATCATTTTGGAAGCTGGAAAGTAAAAGGATGGATATGAAATGACTCAGTTATCTCATAAAAGTGGAATCTTAAATCAACAGTGAGGAGAGGCAATGAACAATCCAGGTTACATAGCAGCAGCCTTCAAAGTTTTTAAAATGTTGAAATTCAGGGGTAAAAAACTGCTTATGAAAACAGATGAATTCCCAGATTTTTCCTCAACTCCACACAGATGCAACTGCTTCTCTTCCACCAAACACCAGTGTCCTCTTTAGACCAGTAAAGCAGAGAGTAAGGAGAACCAGGCACAGTTCAGGTCACACAGGGTTTCACGATGAAAGGGGGGGGCATTGAGAGGCAGTTTACCTGCAGAATGGGGGAAACCTTGCTTCTACTCCACTGGTTCCAGGATCCAGGCCTGTCCCTTCCAGGCGTCAGCAGGCAGGACATCAGGAGATCCTCTCCTGGGGAATATAATCAACATAAAGGAAAGGTGAAAATAAAAAAAAGAAAAGAAAAGGTGAAAATATATACAATTGGATTTTCTCAGAAAAAGAAGAGGCCCAGTCAGAGGTACTGCAGCGAAGCCCACAGTCAACAACTCCCAAAGCAGGGGTACAGAGCTTCCAGACAGCTTTTCATGGTCTCAAATCTAAGCAAACAGCAAGAAGGTCCCGGATAGCTGAAGAAAACCTCAGGCATGAAAGAGAGTTCCAAAGAAGCAAAAAGAAAGCAGAAAGCTACAGGAAACAGGGACTATGCAAGAAGAAGGAAAACACAGGAAAAGAAACTATCATTAATATATTCAGAGGAAAACAAAAGAATTGCATTCATGGAATATGAATATCCTTTTATTTTTCATAACATAGATATGTTGTTTTATTTTTGCTTTTTTTTTTACAAACAAACGTAGCATACGATATGCTGTATTGCACATTCCTTTTTTTATCTTAATTTTTTTTAATTTTAATTTTTTAATAAATTTACACCCTCTTCACATATTTTATCTGACCCGCTGCCTCCAGCAACTACCAATCTGTTCTCTGCATCTATGAGCTTGTTCTTTTGTGTGTTTTTATATTTGTGGGTTTTTTTTTTAAAGATTATACTTGTGAGAGAGATCATGTATTTGTCTTTCTCTGACCTATTTCAGTTAGCACAATGCCCTTGATCTCCATCTGTGTTGTCACAAATGGCAAGATTTTGTTCATTTTTTGTGGCTGAGTAATAGTCCACCATGTACATTTACCACGATTTCTTTATCCATTTACTCACCAATGGACACTTAGGTTGTTCCCATATTGTTGCTGTGGCAAATAATGTTGCAATGAACACAAGCATGCATATTTCTTTTTGAGTTAGTGTTTTCATTTTCTTTTGATAAATACCCCAAAGTAGAATTGCTACGTCATGTTGTAGTTCTATTTTAATTTTTTGAGGATCTTCAATACTGGTTTCCATAGTGGCTGCACCTATTTACGTTCCCACTGTCAGTGCACAAGGGTTCCTTCTTCTCCACATCCTCACCAACATTTATTATTTCTTGTCTTTTTGATAATAGTTATACTAAAAGGTATGAGGTGATAGCTTATTGTGGTTTTGATTTGTATTTCCCTGATAATTAATGATATGGAGCATCTTTTCATGTGCCTATTGGCCATTTGTAAGTTTTCTTTGGGAAAATGTCTGTTCAGACCTGCCCTTTTTTTTTTTTTTTAGAATTTATTTATTTATTCATGAGACACGGAGGCGGGGGGTGGGAAGAGACATAGGAAGAGGGAAAAACAGGAGGGGAACCTGATGCAGAACTTGATCCCAGGACCCCAGGATCATGCCTTGAGCCAAAGGCAGATGCTCAACCGCTGGGCCACCCAGGTGCCCCCTTCTGCCCATTCTAAAATCAAATTGTTGATTTTAAAAATAAAATTGGTGTTTTTTTGCTATTGAGCTGTATGAAATCTTCATATGTTTCGGTAAATAGCCTTTTATCAGAAATACAATTTGAAAATATTTTATCTCGTTTAGTAGGTTGTCTTCATTTTTTTTATGGTTTCCTTTGCTGTGCAGAAACTTTTTAGTATGATGTAGTCCTACTTATTTATTTTTGCTTTTGTTGTTTTTGCTTTTGGTGTCAGATTGAAGAAATTATCACTAAACCCTATGTCAAATAACTAACCATCTATGTTTTCTTCTAGGAGTTTTATGGTTTCAGGTCTTATGTTCAAGTTTTTAATCTATTTTGAATTAATTTTTGTGTATGCTGTAAGATTGTGGTAAAATTTTATTGTTTTGCATGTGGCTGTCCAGTTTTTCCAACACCGTTTATTGGAGAGTCTGTCCTTTCCCCGTTATATATTCTTGGCTCCTTTGTCATAAATTAATTGGCTATATCTATGTGGGTTTATTTTAGGGCTCTCTATTCTGTTACACTGATCTGTGTCTATTTGTATGCAAATAGCATACTATTTTAATTGCTGTAGATTTTTAATATAGTTTGAAATCAGGCAGCATGATGCCTCCAGTTTTGTTCTTTCTCAAGATTACTGTGACTATTCAGGTTTTTTTTTGTGGTTCCATACAATTTTAGGATTGTTTGCTCTTGTTTTTGAAAAATGTCATTGGAATTTTGATATCAAATTTTCATCAAAACTGTAGATTGCTTTGGGTAGTTTGGGTCCTAAAGATTGTTTTGAGTAGTATCAATTTTAACAATATTGATTCTTCTAATCCATAAGCATGTGATATCTTTCCATTTATTTGTATCTTCAATATTTTTCATAGATGTCTTATAGTTTTCAATATACAGGTATTTCCCATCCTTGGTTGAATTTATTTCTAGATATTTTATTTTGGGGGCAATTATAAAAGATGTAGTTTTCTTTGTTTCTCTTTCTGACATTTCACTTTAGTGTATAGAAATGCAACAGATTTTTGCACATGGATTTTGTATCCTGCAATGTTGCTGATTTTTTTTTATTAGTTCTAACAGTGTTTTGATGAAGTCCTTAAGGTTTTCTATATATAATAGCATTTCATCTACAAATGGTGACAGTTTTACTTCTTCCTTTTGATTTTGGATGGCTTTTTCCCCCTTACTTAATTGTTCTGGCTGGGACTTCCAATACTATATTGAATAGAAATGGAGAGAGCAGGCATCCTTGTTTGTTCCTGATCTTAGGAGAAAGACTTAAAGCTTTTTACCTTTGAGTATGATGTTAACCGTGGGCTTGTCATATATGGCCTTTTTGATGTTGAGATATATTTCCTCTGTACCCACTTTATCATAAATGGATGTTGAATTTTGTTAAATATGTTTTCTACATTTATTGATATGATCATATTATTTTTATAAATTTCACTTAATAATGGTATATGATTCTTTTAATGTATTCTTGAATTTGGTTTGCTTCAATTTTGTTGAGGATTTTTGCATCTATGTTCATCTTGGATAGTGACGTGTAATTATCTTTTTTTGTAGTGTCCTTGAATGGTCTTGATATTAGTGTAATGCTGGCCTCGTAAAATGAGTTTGGAAGATTCTCTCCTCTTCTATTTTTTGGAAATTTGAGAAAGATTGGCATTGATTATTCTTTTAATGTTTGGTAGAATTTACCAACGAAGCCATCTAGTCCTGGACTTTTTTGGTTGAGAGACTTTGGATTACTGACTCAATCTCCTTACTAGTAATGTGTCTGTTCACATTTTCTATTTCATCATGATTCAGTGTTGGTACAATGTGTGACTCTTGGAATTTATCCATGAATGGCATTCTTTAAAAGAGGACCAAGAAGACAAAAAATAAAATATGAATATAAATAAAATAAATATATAAAATGTAGTTAAAAAGATATAAAAATATATCATAAATGGAAAATCTAGTAGAAAAATGGCAAGAAACAAAGTAAGAGAATAATAGGAAATTTCAGAAAAAGAATAGAGAAAACTGAGGAGACTACATCAAAAATTGAAGAAAATTTCCATAGTGTAAGAATATAATCCCACTGGGTGCCAGCCAAGAGTTGAAACACACATTGAGAAGGTTATTGATAGTTCAGAATATTATGAGAAAAGAGAAAATCCTAAAAATTTTCAGAAAAATGACAAAACTGATTCATTAAAAAAGATAAAAAATATGTTTAAAGACTTCTCTACAGCAACACTGGAAACTCAAACAATTGGAAAAGGATGCCTTCAACATTTGGCATGACGTTTATTTTCAAACTTGAAATCAATATCCAACCAAGCTATCAATGAAGTAGGAAGACTGACTGAAGTTGAGATAAATCTTTGCAGACCCAGAGAGAAAAATGCTCGGAGTTAGGACAGGTTAGGAATGTCCTGGAAGACGTGCTCTAAGACAATGAAATGGGTAGAATATTTTATGTACATTAAGTATCTTACTTGATTGTTCTGAGAGAAGATTTAAACAACCATGGAATGTTTGGAGACTTTTAGTTGTTACTCAGAAAACTAAGCGAAACTTACGAAACCAAGCAAGCCAGGAGGGGTAGAGTAGGAGTACGAAGCAGGAAAAATAATGTAGGTCATATTTCTCAGAAGTTCATGGATTTCTACTAGACAACATTCTAAATGTTGAACTCTGCTCTAAGTAGGATTATCACGTAGCCGTAATAGGAGGAGGATGGGGACATGAAGTTTAAGTGTGTTGGGTGGTCGAGTGTATCAACGAAAGCCAAATCCTCATCAACTAACAGTGGAAATCTAACTATAATGCCTACAACTGAGAAATCAATATGTGATATCAGATGGATCTAATGCAAGTAAATATCCAAAAAGAGCTAGATTTTAACCTGGCTGTTTGGCAAGCAGAAAATGATTAGTGATATTTTGTACAAGTCATCTCACATTATTATTCAACCATAAATAGAAACCCTAACGGTTTCATGCCACTATCCCCCCAGTGAGTTGTCTTGTACAGCGTTGGAGACCCTGGGCTTAGCCCCTGCGGTTCACGGATGGAGTGTTGAGTAAGCCCCTGGGTCTGCACCTGTAACCACCAGGTAGCAATAGTGAGGCGTCCCTGGTCTTCGTACCACATTAATTTCTGAATACTTTCTGCACTAAGGGGTCTACAATTCTTTCATATGTTGGAAAGACTTTTTATGGTTGTAGAAGATACAAAAAGTATCAAGAAGGCAGAAGATATTCCCAATCCCATTGTTAATATTTTGACATATTTCAGTTTAGTCTATTTCTGGGCATTATATGCGTGTGGACATATTTTTATCATAAAAACTACATCCTTGTGTGTATTCAATTTCACATAAGTCCTCTGTTGTGAAACAGTATAAAACAAGCATTTTCCCATTCACAGTGTGTCCATGGCAATGCCCTTCGGTCACCTTAGCACAGGAGGTTCCCTCTAGCCATGCCATCCCCGACTGCCTACAGTTCCATCCCTCTAGATGCTTTGCTTCTCCTCCCTTCTTTGGGAAGGAATCTTTTTTTCTCTCCGAAACTCTTGGGAAAAGATATACCACACACACGCGCACACAGACACACACACACACAAACACCAAATTCCTCCTCCACTTATGGAAAAATGTCATGCTTATTCTGTTGTCCTAATATCTGCAAACACATGCTCTTAACTTTCCAAATGATTTTTTCCAGATCCCTTTGGGCCAAGGTCAAACCCTTGGTCTCAGGTTGAAACTAGTGTCTTAGGCAAAAGACTAATCTGTTGATGGTCCACCCTTCCCTTGTTTTTGTAGTTTCTGTACTAATAGTTGGCTCAATTAATGGCTCATCTTAATGGCTTTCCTAAGAGCTCTATTATTCTGCCATTGACCTTCCCAACTGTCTCTCTGGTCCTCGGTCTTTACCCCTTACTACAGCATCATCTCTTCAACCAGCCCATCAATCACATGCCCTAAGCGAAAAACCGTAATAGAGCTGACTGCAAGGGGTTCATGTTTACTGCCAAGATAATACAGACGTTGCCCTCGATCCCACTTCCCAACTCCTGCACTTACTCCTCAACATATATTATGGTATATTAGCATTACAATTTACTGCAGAATTTAAATTCACCCTGAACTTTTAATGTGTTTCTAAATTGTAATATTTGCATAAATATCACCTAATGTATGTTTTAAAGGTCTGTACGTAGGAAAAAGTATGAGAAATCCACAAAGGATAAAGCATGGCAAATATATTAGCATTTTCTTATTTTGATTCTTTAATTTTGTATCTACCCATACCTTTTAATCATTATGTTTTATATACACATATATATATCTGTATATGCATATATTTGCAATTAAGAAAGTTTAAGTGTGGTGAGAATTATGTACATTACATCTTTAAGTTTCCATTCTTATGTTCAGTTTAATAATATCCAAATTATATATCACTTCCTGGTTTCTGTTGTTTTTTTCTACAGTAAAATAGTTAATATTTAAGCCCCAAATTTCAGTTGCCACTTAGTACTACACTATAAGAATTTTTAAACTTATTTTGCTATTTTATTTACATACCATTTGTTTTTCAAGTTTTCAATGGAAACTGTTATCATGGAAAATATAAAACATTCCCAGGTATGAAATATAAGGCAAACAAGATATTTATACATTAATTTGTTTGGGGTGAAGAGTAGATACCCCAGGGAGCTAACTTTAAATTAATTAGAACATAAAAGGCAAATTATAATCCAATGCACCTGACCCTACTATGCTAGGTCATTCCCACATCCATGATGGCTTTCAGTGAGTACTAAATACTTCCTTTCCATGATTTCTTAAAAAGATCCTTCAGTGTATATATCACAGACAGCATACCTCTCTGTATGAAACAGGGTGATTCTTCTATTTGTATATTTTTAAATAAGGACAGATCGTAAATAAGCAAGAATTGATACATGAAGAAATATAAGGAGGCTATTACAATAACCCAAATCAGAGGTGATGTTGATTTATTCCAAAGTGATAGCAATGGAGATGAACATGAAAGAGTCCAGACATATTTATATAGATAAAATTGACCCAATTTGGTGGGAAGGAAGAGAATGTTCTCAGGGAGGACAAGCAATATAGTATAGTGGCTGAGGGTATGAATTCTAAAGCAAGACTACATGGTTTCAAAATCCAAGTCTGCCATTTCCAGACTCTGTGACCTTGGGCAAGCCACTGAACTTTACTCTGTCTCATGTTTTCATGTGTAAAATGTGATAAATACAGTGCTAACCTCATTCCACTGTAAGAATAAGATGGATTAAATTGTTTATTTACTTTGAACTTAGAATAGTGTTTATTATATACGGAGCACACTGTGTTTGTAATTATAATGATGATAATGCTATTAGCTTATATAGGTGATCCTAAAGAAGAACTACATTTGAGGAAGAAAATAGTGGGTTTGGTCTTGAACATTTTGGGAGTGGAGTTTTATTTAAGATTTTCAAGTTATGTTAAATAGTCAATTGGATATATAGGTCTAAAAGGAGAAGTCTGGGCTGAAGACCAGAATTGATAGTATGGTGTATCTACAGGCATTAAATCAGTGAAAATATATGAGATTTCCTAAAGATAAATACTTCAGAAAAAAGAGGTAGCCGTGACGGAGTTTCAAGAAACTCTAGTTTTAAGGAAGGATAAAAGAAAATGAATTGGCAAGGTAAATAGAGAAACAAGTAGAGATGTGGGAGAAAAACCAGAAGAGTGAGATATCACAGAAGCCCCAAGAAGAGTTTTGCAGCAGGAAGAAGTGGTTAACTCTTCTGGGCACTGTCAAGAGGTCTACAAGACTGAGACTGAGAAGTATGTGTTGGGTTTAGTAGTACATTGATAATCAAAGCAAGTGCGGTTGGGGTGGCCTGAAGGGACGGAAGCCAGATTGGAGTGGTTAAAGGAACAGAGTCAGTGAATGTAGACGACTCTTTTACGTAGTTTGTGAAAATGGGGGTGAGGTAAGGCCGTGGTTTAATTGAGAAGAATGTAACGAAGGCCGCCATTTTCCCTTTTGTAAAGATGACTTGAAAATGATGAAATGTTGGCGGCATGAAGCCAAATATTAAGCAAAGGACCACATGATGTATAAACTTTTTTCTTGTTGAACAGAACTCAGACACAGGAACCAAGTACCGAACAAAGAAGGACCACATGATGTGTAAACTTATGTGCTTGTGTATTGCTTACTCTTCTACCATTGGTGGACTCACAACGATCACAGGCACTTCTACCAACTTGATCTTCTCTGAGCATTTCAATACGTAAGTAAAATGATTGGATCGTTGATTAAATAAATAGGCAGCACATAACTTACAAGGCTTATTCTTCACTGATTCAGAGAATCAGGAACGGAAATTGCTGTACTGAGTTAACCTTTTTTCTTTTTTTTCATCAGGACATCTATAGGTCTAGAGACCTTCCCTTCCACTAAGAGTTAAATATGGAAGGTGTAGTGAATTAACAGGTGCCTTAAGATTCCCCAAGTCAGCTCACAATAGATAGTTATGTCTGGCTGACCATTCTAATCAAATGGGAAGACTTTTCTTGTTAGAAATAATACTGTGAATGATAGTTAACTAATGTGAATAGGGATTATCTAGGTAGGAAAATTTATGTAGGGTTTGGGAACTAGCATTTAAACATAAAAAATGAGAGTTGCGTACAAAGGTGCTTATTACAGAAGTCTTGCCTAGAATTCAAAAAGATTTGAAGGATTGGGCAATTGCAAGAAATGTCAGTGATAAAGCATTCTAAGGACAGACATAGGACTCTAAATATAAGTTTGCAACCGTGATGTTCATCTATTGGAGAACATGGGGAATCTGTGGGTAGAGTCAGATAACTTGGGTTAAAAAATCTGTAATTTTCAGCCACTTACTTTGTGAATTTGAACAACAAAAAGTGAATTACTCTCCCAGGACTTAAATTTTTCATATCTAAAACAGTCACAATTCAGATGATTAGTGTGAGACTTAAATGAAGTAAACCATGTAAAAATACTTGATGCTATTTCTGAGAGCTATTGTAAGAATTATTGATACAATAGTTTGAAAGTCCATGCTTTCACGTGAGGACTCAAACAGAATTCTACACCTGCAGTGTGTTTTCAAATACTAACAGGACAGATGATCAGAGTTCCAGCAAGGTGGGCCACATTAAGGATGCCCTGGAACAGGATGTACGTCTTTTCACAAAAAGACTAGGGTTCAGAGTCAGGAAGACTACATTCTTCAAAGCAGATTCACAGATTTTATGACCTTTCTAAAATTATTTGCAAAATGTTGTGCATGCATGGCTTTTCTCGGAAACCTAAGACAAAAATAATGTCACACTCCATTGTCCTAAAAAGAACAAGAACTGTGTGCAAAAAGCAGTGGGATAGCAGTTGAAGACCGTCTAATACAGACCTCCATGTGTATTTATTGTTTCCCTGATTGCACGTCCATCACGCATGCTCCAGCGGCCAACATCGATAGGAACCTCAAAACGGCATTTGGTTTATTAAGTGGGAGACTTCTGAAGCTCTCTGTGTCAGAGAGGATTTATCTAATGTGTCTCCTAATTCAAGACAGGAAATGTACTTGATCTCTTTCTGAAAACTAGACTTCCATCCTTTTTCATGAGTTCCTCCAGAAAGAGATTCCACATTTTGGTCTTCTCTGCAAATCTTTTTCTAAAATGTAGACCAAAAGTTTATTGTTTTACTCTTGGTGTTAGAGAACTGCTGGTTTCCAACATTCTCATGAGATCGATGTTGTTGCAGTAATCCATGCTGACTTGCCCTGTGTCTGCGGTCTTGCACAATGTATCAACCAAATTTTCTTTCTTTTATTTAACTGTTCCCTTGATTCTTAGGATGCAGTAATCCATTTGCAATGACAGATTGGGAGCATTGCAGCACTTTAAGCAAAATGTTTCAGTAACTATTTTCCCTAATTATCTAATCTTCCAATTCTCCTATTCATGGGAATTTGGCCAAATATTCTTTAATTTAGAAAATGCTTAATATGTACTTGAAATTTAGTGAAGTTTTTTCTTCAAAAGTTTGCTTTAACATTAGAGAATTATACACAAACAGAAAGAAACTCAAAGTATCCCTTCCTGATAGAAAATACTAGAATAGAGGGGGAAAACAAACTTATGTGAGGCAATATGATTAATCCTATTAAACAAGCCAGACAGATATTTAACCCACTTTTTCTTAAACATTGGCCCCAAGATACAACCACATCTCAAAGCAACAGTGGAATGAAATGCATTCAATTTCATTGGAAAAAGTGCCAAGAACTTAGAAATACAGGGAAAAAAAATTATATTCTTTGTCAAGATGTTTGGACCTGGAAAGAAATTGCCCTTTGTTTCCAAATCTTATGCAATAATGCCACCTTTTCCTCTTGACACTGCTTGCCATCCTTTTTAAAGCAGTATCGACAGTCATTGTGTATAATTTAATTTGGATCTTGCCTAACTCCATGGGTGCATGAATCCTAAGAATCAGTGACTTGACATCTAGAGAAAGGTGCTATCTTACAAACAGTGGGAAGAAGGGAACGGATTTCAAAGCCTTTGTTTATTCATCTATTCACCTATCACTTGCAGATATAAAATGTATCATGTTTACTGACTGAGTGAATGGGTAAAGGTTTATTTTTATTTGCACTGAATAAAATTTAGCTTCCTCAGAATAAACATTTGTTCTAGGACTGATGATGTGCAAGCAAGGCACTGTTGTGAATTCTTTTGGAGAATGAAAAAAATGAAACTTGCCAGGAAGCTTTGAGATTCTCTCTGGGTTCTAGACAAAATGTACATCTGTGAAAAACATTAAAAATTTTAAAACATAATAGCGTTTGGTTTTTCACATGGAGGCCAGTAGGTAGGTGGTATGTGTTGGATTCCACCTGCTCCGCAGTACACACTTACCCTATATGCCCTTGCTGTGAGGGCAGCATATGGAGGTGAGAAAAGCACAGATTCTGGGCTTAACTGCCTTTGTTGAAATCCCAGCTCTTCCATTTCCAAGCTGGGTGATCTTACACTACTAACTCTCTTTAAGCTTCTTACCTTGCCAGAAAAATGGAATATTAAGAACTCTCTTTTAGAGAATTGTTTAAAGTTTTTATTAAAAAATAAATAGCACTTTATTTTTTTATTATTTATTTATTTATTTATGATAGTCACACACAGAGAGAGAGAGAGAGAGAGAGAGGCAGAGACACAGGCAGAGGGAGAAGCAGGCTCCATGCACCGGGAGCCCAACGTGGGATTCGATCCCGGGTCTCCAGGATCGCGCCCTGGGCCAAAGGCAGGCGCCAAACCACTGTGCCACCCAGGGATCCCTAAATAGCACTTTAAAATCGTACCTGTCTCAGAGAATATGCTCAGTAAATGTTGGTTATTACTATGAGATTTGAGAAAGTTGATGTTCATCTAGCAGACTGAAGTTCGGACTATGGTCATTCAAACCCCAAAGTCTGTCTCCCTAAAAAATCACCTCCTTAGAAACATAATTGAATATACATCCCAAAAGGGGACTGTAGCTGTATGCAGCACCCTTCAAACACTAGAGATTTGTGCAACATGGCTCAATCCTAAAAGAGGTAAACACCACATTTATGGAGAAAATGAATGCAAATAATTCATAAAATGAAAGCACAAAAAGTTTGTAATCATTTCTTTTTTTTTTTTTCCTCAAGGCAGTAAAAGAGCCTGTGGATTTTCTTTTTCTTTTTTTTCCTTTACCTTTTTTTGCACTGTTTAAATAACAATGTGCAGATTGATTGGCATTCCAAGAGTCTGGGGATAGGAGACCATTTAGGAGTCTGTTACCAAAGTGCTGACAAGTGACAAGGGGCAGAACTAAACTAGTTATGAAGTGATAGGATTTAGACTCAAGATAATGTACAGGCAGAAGGTGGTGAGTAATCAGGTGTGAGGATTTAAGGGCCATGAGGGGTTAGGGCAAGTCTGGGATTTTTGCCGATCCAGCTAGATAGATGGTGATGCCACGAACTTTTAGGTTCATTGAAGAAATTAACAAATTTGATTTTAGATATCTCGGGATGGCTGCTAAGAGCCTATGCAAGGGTTTTTTTTTTTTAATTTTTTTATAAATTTATTTTTTATTGGTGTTCAATTTGCCAACGTATAGAATAACACCCAGTGCTCATCCTGTCAAGTGCCCCCCTCAGTGCCTGTCACCCAGTCACCGCCACCCCCCGCCCTCCTCCCCTTCCATCACCCCTAGTTCGTTTCCCAGAGTTAGGAGTCTCTCATGTTCTGTCTCCCTCTCTGATATTTCCCACTTATTTTTTCTCCTTTCCCCTTTATTTCCTTTCACTATTTTTTATATTCCCCAAATGAATGAGACCATATAATGTTTGTCCTTCTCCGACTGACTTACTTCACTCAGCATCATACCCTCCAGGTCCATCCACGTCGAAGCACATGGTGGGTATTTGTCATTTCTAATGGCTGAGGAATATTCCATTGTGTACAGAGACCACATCTCCTTTATCCATCATCTGTCAATGGACACTGAGGCTCCCTCCACAGTGTGGCTACTGTGGACATTGCTGCTGTGAACATCGGGGTGCAGGTGTCCCGGCATTTCACTGCATCTGAATCTTTGGGGTAAATCCCCAGCAGGGCAGTTGCTGGGTCGTGGGGCAGGTCTATTTTAAGCTCTTTGAGGAACCTCCACACAGTTTTCCAGAGTGACTGCACCAGGTCACATTCCCACCAACAGTGTAAGAGGGTTCCCTTTTCTCCGCATCCTCTCCAACATTCGTGGTTTCCTGCCTTGTTAATTTTCCCCATTCTCACCGGTGTGAGGTGGGATCTCATTGCGGTTTTGATTTGTATTTCCCTGATGGCAAGTGATGCCGAGCATTTTCTCCTGTGCATGTTGGCCACGTCTATGTCTTCCTCCGTGAGATTTCTCTTCATGTCTTCTGCCCATTTCATGACTGGATTGTTGGTTTCTGTGCTGTTGAGTTGAATAAGTTCTTTATGGATCTTCGATACTAGCCCTTTATCTGATAGGTCATTTGCAAATGGCTTCTCCCATCTGTAGGTTGTCTTTGAGTTTTGTGGACTGTTCCTTTTGCTGTGCAAAAGCTTCTTATCTTGATGAAGTCCCAACAGTTCATTTTTGATTTTGTTTCTTTTGCCTCCGTGGATGAATCTTGCAAGAAGTTACTGTGGCCGAGTTCAAAAAGGGTGTTGCCCGTGTTCTCCTCTAGGATTTTGATGGAATCTTGTCTCACATTTAGATCTTTCATCCATTTTGAGTTTATCTTTGTGTTGCACGGGGTTTTTAGTAGACATTTGCAAATGGAGTGGAAAACTTTGAGGGCTGTGTATATATAAACCCAGAAATTAGCATCTTGAATGTAGAAATGGTCACATAGGGAGAAGAAAGTTGAAAGAACCAAGACATGGATAGATTCTTGGGAACTATTGACAAGAAAGAAGATGAGAAAAGTTTATCAAAGTGGGTGGAGAACCATGGGCATGTGGTGTTCTGAGGGCTAAATGAGACCTTTTTCAGAATGGAGGATGAGTTGGAACAAGCCGCGCGGTAGAAGGGTCAAGGGGGACCGTGGCTAAGGGAAGGCTCCTTTCTGATGGGTGCCCTCCCATAAGACGTGGGAGGCGGGGCAGAGCTAGGCCGAGGAGAGGGAAGATGTGAGCAGTAGGGAGGGAAACAGCTAATTGGAATGATTTCCTTCGACGTTGAGGAAGCAAAGAAGAAAAGAGCAAAGTGTGGTGTGCCCAGAGGCAGAGAGCCCTCGTGGACAAGGAGGACGTCAGTTTTGTGTTGCGCTCAGGAAGGAAACTGTAAAACAGATACATGATGTTTTGAGAAAGAGAGAGAGAGAGAAGGAAATGACTGGCTAAGTGTCGGGTAGAAGCAGAAAGAAAATAGAAACAAGCGTAGAAACGTCGGTCTTGAAAAAGAAGGACGTGTCGTCCTGAGGACTAATGGGGGGAAGTAGAAAAATGGGAAGACACAGAAACTTCAGGTCACATATACGATTCCCTCATTTCACAGATGAGGAAACTGAGGCGCAGAGACTTTAAATATGTATTTATTTATTTATTTGAGTGAGAGCAGATAGTCGGGGGGGGGGGCGGGCAGGGGAGAGAATCTGGGGCAGAGTCTGCCCTGGGAGCCAGGCCCCACTCGGCTCCACCTCACGAGCGCCTGAGGTCATGATCTGAGCCCAAACCAAGAGTCTGACGCTCCACTGAGTGACCCTGGGGCCCCATGGCTCGGACACTCTGTAATGACCCCTAGTCAATGAAGGGACTGCCAGCTGAGGGCAGACGGCCAAGTTCCAGGCTCCTTCGACCCCACGGCCTGCCTCACAGACCATGGGGAAGGTGCCAACCTGCAAAGATCTAGAAAAACAAGTGAGTTTGCTGCCAGTAGCAAGGGCTACATCCGTGTTCACTTCACGGGTCGCATTTTCTTCCTATAAAACGTGAGCCTGCAAACACGGCGCGTGTTATGTGAAGTAGTTGCAAAGCTCAGTTAGCTCCGAGTTAGACTGAACCATCCCCTCGTCATGAGCCGGTAGACAGCTCGGAAGGTGACTTTCAGGATAATACTAACAAGACTGGAGCGATGTACTAACTCAACTATAAAGTGTGACATTTCTCACGTTCTTAATCCTGGAAGCGAGCTCCAGAGGTACCTAAGCTCTGACTTCTCTGTGATTAATTCATCGTTGGCCTTAATTGATCCTTGGAACAGAGCATTCTGGAAATATTTTTTGTTCTCTCGCCTCCTGTTACAACTTGCTGCTTTGTTAGGTTTTTATTGGCGCCTCCAGTGGATAAATCCTGCTTGCTCGGTGCTCTCTACCTGCCCCCCATTCCCTCCTGCTCCACCGATAACGCCCCCAGTCATCACCCAATCTCCGTCTTTCCCGACGATATCGTCAATAAATACCAGGCTGTCAGTAAGCCATTTCCTCCTACTCCGGTTCCCGGAAGATGGGCCGACGCTGCCAACTTCCTCCTCGGCCCGTGTAGATGCTGTTTCATCTGCCACTCTGTTCAGGTGCTGCTATGCCACCTTTCCCAGCTCCTCTTGTCATGAACTATATTCGCGTTTCTACAAACCTGTCTCACCCACGCTCACGCCATCACCCCTAATGATTTGAAATCTTGTCGAGTCCGCAGGGACCGCTGTCTCATCCTTTTATCACACAAAGGGCGATCAATAAGCACTATCTGAGATGGACCGTACCAAGACATACATGAAGCGTTTACTGTTCTTGGGAATCACCTAAATAACGAAATAATCTTTTGATATTAAAATTATGCTATTGAGGGAAATATTATTAGAGACAATGACTGCTTTCATAGCAGAGTAGTTTTGGTGCATCGATAGTAAACAAACAGAATAGCTATTAGACTCAAAAAACCAAATCTACCGGATTAAAATGGAAGATTATCCCGAGAAATCTCTCCTAGCTTGCTAATTGTCAGAGAATATGATTCAGCTTGTGGGTGTCAGCTTGTGGGTATACCAGAAGCACAGAAGGAAGTTTTGTTATCAATAATTAGCGCAATGACTGTTACTAATTACCTGTTAAATTATAACTACTCTAGGTTCACAAACTAAGAAATGGCAAAATAAATGTGTTCATAGGGGCGCCAACTTCAGGGCCCACCTTCCCGCCATTTCTTCTTGGCGCCCTGCAGAGGGGAGGGTGAAGCGCTTACCTAGCAGCAGCTGCCGTCAGAGGTCGCCCCGATTTTCCCCTGCAGGGACGAGCAATTCTATTTCTCAGAAATAATTTCTCTGGCAAACACCATAGGGGAGATTTGGGCATTGCAGAGTTTGGACTCAGACTGGCTCAGGTTTCAGTCCTGCCACATGTTAGCTTGACGTCTGTGAACGTCGCTCCTTCTGCCAAATGCGGCAATGTCAGAGGACTGCGAGGACTGCCTGGAGAATGCGCGCGTGGGCCTTGGCTCGGTCCGTCACGGAGCCGCCGGCTGCCCTCCTGGGCCTTTGCCCTCGTGAACGGGAGGAGCTGATATTTGAAAAAAAACGTCTGCAAATACACGAATACCAACGCGACGAGTGGCTCGGACTCAGGAGTAATCAAGGCAGTCCGTAATCTAAAGGACTCTGATCAGCGTGGCCATGGCTTCGGGCACTCGAAAGGCCAAACGTGGTTTGAAGGCCGCAAACCTCCCCAGCTGCCCGCCGGAGGCCGTGGCGCGTGGCCCGGGCCGTGGGGCCGAGGAGGGCAGCAAGGCCTCCCCCAGCTGCGCCGCGCTCCGGGCCGGGGCTGGCCTTCGTCGCGGTGAGAGCATCTCCACGGGGCTCTACCGCGTCCTGAGGACACCAGGTTTGGGCCCGGCCTGGGCACGTTCCGCAGCACACACGGACCCGTCTGTTCTCACCGGGGCTGGAGTTGAGGACACTGGGCTTCGATGCAAACACGCTGCGCTTAAAGCACTCCTCCTGGGGCGAGAATTCTGTTCGGCTGCACAGTCTGCGACCTTGAAGAGTCCACCGAAGCTCGTGAGATGGTGTCATCCTGCGGAAAGTGGAAAGATGCTGGCCGCGCCTTAGAACGTAGCGTGCGTGGCTCACCTGCTCGTCCTAACCGTCCGTGTGACCTGTGGCTGGACGCCCGGGGTGCGCGCCCCCTTCCTCCTGCCTCCATTTACTCTTGAAACCATCACACCCATTCCTCTGGTTGGCGGTGTCACCTACCTGTCGCTACCTACCCATCTTATATGTAACCTGCCCTCTGCCCTCGGGGCCAGACCCACGTGAGCACTTGGGAGCCTGGGGACGTTCCCACCTCAGGTGAGCATGCCCGCGGGGCGTGTGTGCCCAGCCGCTCCCTCCCCGTCTGCCAACCTGTTCTTCCCTCAGACTTCATTTCAATAAATGGCACCTATTCCCCACTTCTCCACATTTTGTCCCAAGTATATTGGAAACCAATGGTCTTCTCTTCACCTTCACTGCCACCAATCCTCCTCCAGCCAAATCTGCTCTACTTCCTACGCCATCACACCCTCCTCCTCTGCCAAGCTTCTTTGCCCTCTAATGAATTTCCTTGCGTATTTGTTTTATGTGACTGTTGTACAAACTACCATTAACTTAGTGGCTTAAAGAAGCATGAGTTTATGACTTCATAATTCCCAAGGTCAGGAATTCTAGGCCTGGGTTATGTGAGTCTGCTGCTTAGGATCTCGTTAGATGGAAATCAAGGTGGCAGCTGGGCCTCGAATCCCACAGAAGTCAGGGCCCTGTTCTCAGATCACCCACTGGCTGAATTCAGTTCCCCGTGCCTCAACTACAGAGGTGCCCACTGTAGGTGGCCTGGGGTCACTCCCTGCTTCCAGAGGCTGTGCCTCGATCCTCGCCACCTGAGCCCTCCGCTGACAACAGGAAAGCTCGCTTCCTTAGGCCAGCGGGAAAGGCTGTCCTTTGAGCACTCGCCTGATTAAGTCAGACCCGTCCAAGTCTCCCGTTTGAGTCACCGGAGTCTATCTCAATGGGGACCTTGGTTCCGCAACAAAATCCCTTCACCTTTCCCATGAAAGAACCTAATCAGACTCTGCCTGCACAGAAGGAGGGAGGATTATACAAAAATTTATACCAGAGGCAGATAGGGGGTCACCTATCACACCGTGGCTTCTACTCCGTGGCCTTCAATCCTGAGGATCATCCAACCAGGATGTTTTGAGTAAATCACAAATTTACAGACTCTAAATCATGTCACTAATGTATTTCCTGTGTTTCGATCACGCCTAGTTGCATTCATACTAAAATTCACATTTCTTCTGACGGCCTACAAGGTTTTATATGGTCTGATCCCTACTGGCTACTTCGTAGACTCGATTTCACTGATTTTAGCTCACCACCCACAGCCTCACGGCCTTCTGATCCTCAAACATGCTCCTCTTATTACTACCCTAGGGCCTTTGGACTGGCTATTTCCTCCGCCTGGAATGCTGTTTCCCAGTTACTTACATGACTGGCTCCTTCTTGCCATTTAGATCTCATTCCGAATCTTACCCTCTTTAACCACACTATGTAAAATCTCTCCTTCCCCCTAGCCACTTTCTATTTTATTATTTTGTTATATTTTATGATTCTTTTTATGCTTACCTATTTACTGCCTGTGCTCATTTAAATGTAAACTTTATGAGAGGCTGGACTGCATCCATCGACTTCACCACTATTTCCTCATTATCTGGAAGAGCGCCTGGTAGGTGTCTACATGGTAGACGCTCAAAATATGCTGTTGGGCGAAAGATTCTATCAGAATTAATCGTACTTAACATAATTCATGATGAAGGATTCTATTTTTACTTTAGGCAGATTCTTACAGGGTATGAGGAAGTGGGAAAAGAAATGGTGAAACCAGTCCCTCACAGTTTGCCATTCGTTCCATCATCGTTCAAAATAGTCACTGCAGATGGAAGCGTAAAGGTTGTGATCATGGAGGCCACTGTCCTGCGCGGTGTTCACTTCCTTACTAAAGAAAGAAACTAACACAAAACAGAATTTCACTTTTGCAGGCTTTCATTTTTCTACCTGAACTATCCCTCCAGGCAAAAATTCCAAATAAAACCCCCATTCAGTTAAACAAATTCAACAGGGTTGGGTGGAGAGAACCTGATCTCAAGGTATGAGCCGCAGATGGTGACAGCTGCAGCTGGGCGGGTGAACCGCAGCATCTCTAAATGCCTTTAGGCTGGACAGAGTAACTAGGTCATCGACCTGTAATCCAAGTCTAATAAATTGATGGGAAAAAAGCTTAAGCATTTCCTCCTTAATGCATTTTCCACCTGAAGACAACAAACATTTTTTTTTAAGTGAGCATTCCCAATACAGTCTTGTGGACATGATAAAGCATTTTTCCATTCATCAATTTTCTGTGTTCTCTAGCATGTCTTATTCATCATTTGTCGCTTCTTTTATTTATTTATTTATATTTATTAATTTATTAATTAATTATTTATTTATTTTCATTTGTCGCTTCTAATTGCATAATATGTAAATTAAGCTTTAGATCTCTTCGTGGTCGATAATAATCACCCTCAACTTGATAATGATAACTCTAGAATCCACGACAACTTCTTATAACCTCAAAGAAATCTTAGGAAACATTACAAACCTAGAGTTTTAAAAACCCATTGTTGTTTTTTTAAAAAGTCTTTGCATTACTTAGCAACCATCCTAAAATAGAAGAAGAAACGATTTATAAAGTACAAAAAAAAGTGGCTTCTGCTGATGCATGTGGTATGAAACATTTCATTTATTTACATGACTTTTTTAAATGGGAAAATACAAGGTGTGATTTCAATAGAATAAGAATTTAAAAATCTATCCGTCCTAGAAAGTTCTCTGTATTTTGTAATTTCAAAAATAATAAAAGTATGTTAATGGTGTTTTTATTGCTTCTGAATATTTCCTATACTTTCCAAAGTTCCAACTCTTTGTGTCGTGTCAAGAAACAAAATCAAGGACAATTGTCTCTCAAATTACCTGTTTTTCCCTCTTCTGTCACAAAATAGATAACTATATGAGATTTTACTTGGAATTTATACTACATTTTGCAAAAATAAGTGTGAGGTTACCAAAGAAACTATGCTGGTGTGTGACGCCCCCCAAGTGTCCTGTTACTGCTCGTGACTGTGTGGCCTGAACACCTGAAAGTAGGAGGAGTGACGGCCGAGCTCACGTTCTCCACAGAACTTTGGATTGATTTTAACTGGTCTCAGTGTTCAAGCGAGCCCAGGGCTAGCCTCGGCCCGCCTGGTGGTGACGGCTGCTTCAGGGCGGGCGACCCGGAGGGGGAGAGCCACGGGGGCCGCGGGGGCAGGTGCGTCCCGCGGTGGCAGCGCCAGTCGGATCCTGGGACTCGTTCCGGTGGCCATTCTGGTGGCCGGGACCAGGGCAAGGCCCCCGCCTGGAGGCCGCGCTCCCACCTCCTGGCCTTGGGTGACGGCCGGGCCTGAGCCGGCTCGGCCGCGCTGCCTCACACATCGACAGGAGACCCCGAGCCCCAGCTCCCCACCATCCTTGGAGGGGAAGCAGCCACAAGGGAGCACTCACGGAATCGGGACCCAAGGGCAGAGGTCAGACCGACCGCTGTACGTCCTCCTGCTGGCTGGGCCGCGGGGAGATGCGGGCCACTGCCCCAGGCCCCAGGCCCCCAGGCCCCCAGGTCCCCAGGCCCCCAGGCCCCAGACCCCCAGGGCCCCAGGCCCCAGACCCCCAGGACCCCAGACCCCCCAGGCCCCCAGGCCCCAGACCCCCAGGCCCCCAGACCCCCCAGGCCCCCAGGCCCCAGACCCCCAGGCCCCCAGACCCCCCAGGCCCCCAGGCCCCCAGGTCCCCAGGCCCCCAGACCCCCAGGCCCCAGACCCCCAGGCCCCAGGCCGGGTTCCGGGCGCACCCCCGTGACTCTCCGTGTCTCCACAGGCGCTACCCTGACTGCCGTTGCATTAACTTCGGATCCTGGTTCCTGCTTTCCTTCCCGGCTGCTGTGATCATTCTGCTCTTGTCCTGGATCTGGCTCCAGTGGCTTTTCCTAGGGTTCAAGTAAGTAGAGCCCCCATGCTGATGGCGGGACGAGGTTGCCTGGGCTCCCCAAGAGCAGCCGGAGCCCCGCGGTGCCCGGACTCACAGAGCCCCCGGGCCCGGCTGAAGGCCCCTAGCAAGTCCCCACACCAGGTTGGCGGAGGAGGGGCCCATAGAACCCAGCCCGTCCTGCCGTCCTTCGGTCCTACGCAGTGATTCACTGAGCGCCGGCGGGCCTGAGGCCTCCTCCTGATGGGCCAGGCCAGCCGGTCCGGGGGTGCTCCAAGACGTTTGCCCCCTCGTGTACGCGGGCATCGCCTGCGCCGTCCAGTGCCCGCGGCCGCCGCCAAGACTGGCACGTCCTCGAAGAGCCGCAGGGAGACCGAGAGTGCGCCCTGTGTGTCCGGGACGAGGAGCCGGAAGACCGGGGACAGAGCTGTGGCTCTTCGCGACGAGCCATCTGTCTCGGTCTCGGTGTTTCAATCATAAAACGATGGAATTTAACTGGAAGATGAGTAAGCCCGCTTCCCACGCTGTGGTTCTAACACACATGGTGCAAGCTGAGAAAAGGTCAAATCTCTGTATTCAAGGAGAATCGGCGAATATTACCTCGGCTGTGGCTGGAGCTAATGAGCTACTTAAATGACTTAAGTGACGGGCAGCGTCTAAAATCCCGAAGGGCTCCACGGCAGATCCGAATGCAGCCTATACCTGGAGCACATAAAACAAAACCCCAGAAAGACCAGGGAAATGACTGTAAATCAAACCCTGAGGATCTTTTCCTGAGAAAAAAAAACAAAATAATTCAAATTCATCTTTACTGTCTTGTATTCAAATAATTTCAAGGACCTGTGAGCAAAACCACATGCTCTCTGCCGGGCAGGGGGCCCGCGGTCAGCTCTGCAGCCTCACTCTGCAAAGCAAAGCGCAGTGACCAGGTGGTGCTCCCTGCCGCCCTCCGAGCCCCACCAGGAAGGTGCTCCCCCCCTCCTTTCCCCTTCCTGGGTCCTTTCCAGAACGGCCACAGTTTTGTTCGTAGTTGGAAGACGGTACTGATGGCTATAAAACAAAACAACCCACTCTCTGTGCAGATTGTGGGACCAGCATGCGGCCGTCCTCCCGCTGAAGCAAATGTGTGGCAGGTCACGGACCCCAGCAGGGGCCCAGGGAGGCCAGCTGCATCCTAACGCCCCTTCCTGGAGACGCACGCTGTTGGGGTGGCTTCAACCGCACGGGTGGCAAAGTGAGAGGCGAAGGGCGGCAATGCCAGCCGTGGGACACAGCGCCCAGGCCCAGACCCACAGTGGTGTCCTTCCCTTTCGCTACATAGAAGGACTTTATAAAAAACGTATATGACCATGGTCATTATTTTGAAGTGGCCCACCGTGTATAAAGGGAAAACCAAGAAAATAGAGGGCAGGCGCACTGAAGGGGGTTGTCTAGGAGATCAAGAATGCGGTGAGGTGCCTGCGCTAGGCAAGGCCCCTAACCCACGGCCCCGGGCGCCTTGGGGCAGCCCCCGCCGCCCACTGCATCCCTTAGGCCTTGCACGGCTTTGCCTCTGCTAAGTTTGCAGTGTCCGCCTCAGGGCGGCAGGGTCTTCACCTCCAGAGGCCTAAGAGCAACAACCAGAAATGATCAGCCCCTCCCCGGGCAGGCACCACACATCCTGATCGGGGCTGGGGGGCAACACGGCTGATGCCCCGTTATAAGTGACCCCAGCACACTTGGCGGGAGCAGCTCGTCTGTCAGCGCCCTGAACCTACTCAAAGCAAGAGCTTGCCACCCTGTCACAGGCCGCTCCAAGGCACCAACCTTCATTTGTCCAAAGCCATCCTGGCTTTGGACTTAACTGTTTATCATCTTCAACCAAAAAGACCAAGTACGTATGCAGTCCACTGGGTAAAAAACATTTTTTAAGGAGACTCACCTTTTTTTTTCTTTTTCTTTTTCTTTTTCTTTTTTTTTTTTTTTTTTTTTTTTTTAGAGAGAGGGAGAGAGCGTCAGGAGGGGCAGAGGGTGAGGGAGAGAGAATCCTAAGCAGGCTCCACAGCCAACATGGAACCCAACGAGGGGCTCAATCTCACGACCCTGAGATCATGACCTGAGCCGAAACCAAGAGTCAGACGCTTAACCGACTGAGCCACCCGGGCGCCCTGAGACTCACCCTTTTTTTAAAATTCTACTTTCTGTTCTCTAGGTGGATCTCAAAGTGGTCCGTGGATCCGTTTCTCACAATGCTCTTATTTAAGTTGTGACAAGGGGTAAAATTTCAAGATTGGCACTGGTCAGTAGTTTAGTTGAGACCATAAAAGTTAAATATTACCTCATCGATCTTAAATATAACAACATCCATGTAATTCTGTCCAGTGGTTGGAGTGTGTCCAGGAGAATGATTTTCAGTATGTACGATGGATGTAAGAATTGAGGAAAATCTGTTCATTCAAAGGGAATAAGAGTTTAAACATATTAGAATAGCAGAGCTACGGAAAAAATAAGTAAATAAAAATGTGTGTGATGGTTACGGTCACACCATCCTAGAGTTCTTATTTTTTCCCTCATGTATATCCATGTTTAGCTCAGCAATTTTATTTATTTATTTATTTATTTATTTATTTATTTATTTATTTATTTATTTATTTTTAGCCCAGCAATTTTATAGGAGAACATGCTTCTGCACTCATTCTTTTTTCCAAAACTGCTTTTACTGAGGCACGATTGGCATACAAAAAGCCGTAGATAATTAACGTATACGACTTGATGTCTTTGGAGCTACGTGGACACCCGTGAACCATCATCAATGTGAAGGCCATAAACTTTCCCATCACCTCCCAAAGTTTCCTGTTGCCCCCTTTGCTTTTTGAGGTTCTTTTTCTTCTTTTTCTCCTTTTATAGTCAAAGCACTTAACGTAAGAGCTACGCTCTCGGTAAATTTTTAAGTGACAGTACAGTGTCATGAATTATAGGCCTTACTTTGTGCAGTGGATCTCCAGGACTTATTTCTCGTGACTGAAACTTTGCACCCTTTGACTAACACCTCACCATTTCTGTCTCCTTACATTCCCTGACAAACAACTGTTTTACTCTCTGCTTTCATGTGTTTGACTATTTTAGACTCTACCATACAATATTCGGTTTTTCTGTGTCTGGCTTATTTCACTTAGCGCAAGGTCCTCCAAGTCCATCTGCCTTATCACAAATGGCAGGATTTCCTGATTCTTTAAGGCTAATATTCCAGTGTATGTTTATACCACCTTTTCTTTTCTTTCTATACCGCTTTTTCTTTATCGACTTGTTTGTCAACGGACATCAGAGTTGTTTCCACACCTGGGCTATTGTGAGTCATGTTGCCGTGAACACGTGGATGCAGGTATCTCTTCAAGATCCAGATTTCAATTCCTAAATCTCCACTCAGAAATACCTTCCCTACCCACACATAATGTGATCTGAGCTACTTATAGACATTCCAAAAGATAGAACATAAGAATCTAAAAAAAAAAAAAGAAAAGAAAAGAAAAAGAAAGAACATAAGAATCTAACCATTTGCTCATTTGCTTGTTCCACTGGAGGAATTTTTTTTTTTTTTTAAATCTAGGCCTAGAGCAGTACTTCACCCAAAAAAAAATAAAATAAAATAAAAAAGTTTTGAAGACCTGAGACTTCAGGAAAGGAAAATTAGTCACAAGGGAAAGTGTCAGTAAAAAACGGAGACTGGCAGTTACTATTAGCAGAAGATGGGAAACTAGTGGATTCTATTAGGACATAAAGGATGAAAGAAACTTGAAGAAAAAAAAATGTAATAGAGTTGGTGTGCGTCCTGAGCGTAAGAGCCCTAGCTTCGACTCCCCTCACGATCAGCGTACATGACTTCTCTGCCCTAGAGAATGGCTCGAGTCTGGTATATTTTGTGCAAACTGATGGATCTGACAACCAGCTGTCCCATAAATTTGAGGAAGGTTCTGTTGAGTTGACGAGTCAAGTATTTGTCATGCATGCCAGCGCTGAGTTCCAGCACCAGCGCAAACACCAATGGCACTGCCCCTCCTTCCAAGACTTCATTACCTAAAGAGATAAAGCCTACACATGTGCAGCAAGTAACAATCAAGGTCGACAATAAAGAAATCAAAATCTGTAACACTCAGGTACGGAATATGTCAGAGATGAGCAGCACGTGGCAAAATTCCAATGATGTGAACACTTCGAGAAGGAGGCGATCGGGGGAGGATGTGTGAAAATACAGAACAAATATTAAGCCTTGAAAACGGAGCAAACCAGGCAAGACGGGAAAAGGGGAGAGGACATTCAAAGAAGGACCTGGAGGCATCGGCGTTGCACACAGATCTCTGTTATTGGCGGGAGGTTGGTATTTTGTGAAGCTTTCGCGCAAATCTCCTCTTTAGGGAGGATCCTCTGCTTAATGGGCTCCGTTATTGTTTTCAGTTTCAAGGAGATGTTCAAATGCGGCAAGACCAAAACAGCCAAACAAAAAGCTTGTGCCGAGGTGATCAAACAGGAATACCAGAAACTCGGGCCAATGAGGTGAGACACGCCCACGCGGGCGCACGTGCAAACACTCCTACACACGCAGAGGCTTATGCGGCCTGTGTTTGTTTAAGGTGAACGTGCACCTTACCGTAATTTACCGTATTTAAACACGTAATGGGGGCCTGGAGCCCACTGACCTTTGTAAATATGACTCGACGTGACAAAACACATACTTCGGCCCAACAAAAATTCCCAGATAGAGTGGAAGGGAGCCAGGGCCCCGGCGAGGAGTCGAGTCCTCTAACCCGACGGTCACCCTCAGCTGCTGGTCGCCGTCACCTGGCCACGGTGTGGGGTCGGGCGGGCTCCGGTGCCTGCGAGTGTCCTGGCCCGGGGCCGACTAGGCACAGACTCCTCCCGCAGGTACCAGGAGATCGTGACCTTGATCCTCTTCATCGTGATGGCTCTGCTCTGGTTCAGCCGGGATCCTGGGTTTGTGCCCGGTTGGTCGGCGCTGTTCTCCAAGTAAGCATCGTTCCGTGTCCCGTGTGCTGACCCTTCCCGTCTCGCCCCATTTCTCTCCTCGGTGGCCCCACAACTCAGAGGGTCGGAGGGACTCCTCTCTCTGCTGGGAAGGTGGCTCGATTGGCTCGGTTCTAATCTTTTCGGGACAAGAGGTGGGAAGGAGTGAAATGACAGGGGCGACCGCAGACAAGAGGTCTATGCCCAGCCGGGCTCCTCCGAACAGGCCCTGCTGGTCCCCAAGGGGTGAGGTGGTAACGGGCCTGTGGGTGCCAGTGGGAGCAGGGCCCCGGGTGGGAGCAGAGCCCCGGGGCCCCGCTGGGTCTCACCAGGCTCCTCGCTTGGGGCGAGTCCCCCACGTTTCCGGCCTGGAAGGGACACTGGCAATGGTCGCTCCACGATGGGGGGGGGGGGCGAGATGCGTGTTTCTTAGGTGACATGAATGCCACCCTGTCCTCGCTGGCCCCCCGAGAGAGGCTCACATTCTGGGATTCTTGCCGGCTTATTTTTTTATTCAGTTCAGTATCTCGTCTTGCCCTCTCATCGTGCTCACCTGTACCCTAGTTCACTATGACTCCATCCCTGCCCCTATTTTGTAACCAGGAATTTCCAAGTAAGTAGTCGGACCGATTCTACACACTGACGTTAGGAGCTGGAAGCTGGGTCACGTTAATTTTACCTCCTCGCATCTCCCAGGCCAGCAGTCATGCTGAGTCACATGAAGTGAGGGG
This sequence comes from Canis lupus dingo, assembly GCF_003254725.2. Classification (NCBI taxonomy): domain Eukaryota; kingdom Metazoa; phylum Chordata; class Mammalia; order Carnivora; family Canidae; genus Canis; species Canis lupus. Next base: position 60,616,567 of record NC_064256.1, on the reverse strand, counting down.
GACGACGAGACTGTGATTTTCTAAATTAAGGACCAGCCTACATATCAATATAAATACTTGGGTTTTTGAGATTTGTGCTGTTAATCCATCTCTCACCGAGGTGCTCGGGTTCTTAAATTGAGCAGATTCCTGGTGGGGACTTCCTGCCTCACACCCCACAGCGGAAATCCACGTTTATGGGGACAGAAACCAAAATTGTTGGGGTTAGAAGTACCCGGCCCACATGGAGTAAAGAATTCCCCGACCCCTGAGCCAGAGCCTTGGGCCGCGTGGGCCCTGTCACGGCTGTTGAGAGCTCCACAGGGGCGCAGGTCTCCTCCGGGCCCCCGGGCGCAGCGGTGCCGCGTGAGGGCGGGTTCCACGGGGTCGGCTTCAGACGGTGAACTTCGTGTTTCGAACTAAGACTTGTCACTTTGCAAAGTCCAAACACGAGGCAGCATCCGGTTATTCAAAGCAGGCTATTCATAGCAAATTAGCACTTAACACCTTCAGTATTACTTTTTAGTCTTATAATAGGTCCTAAACCAACATAAAGTGATTATTGTCCTTTTAAAATCTTACTCCTGGGCCACCTGGGGGGCTCGGCGGTGGAGCATCTGCCTTAGGCCCAGGGCGTGACCCCGGGGTCCCGGATCGAGTCCCTTGTCGGGCTCCCCACAGGGAGCTGCTTCTCCCTCTGCCTGTGACTCTGTCTCTCTCTGGGTCTCTCATGAATCAATAAATAAAATCTTTAAAAATAAAATAAAATAAAATCCTCGTCCTATTACCTTAGGAAGGGAGAAGGGAGAGTCTTCTCTAAACACCAGGGTGTAAAGACCAAATGAAATCAGACAGTAGCTAATAAAAACCAGGAAGAAATCCCAGCAGAAGATTCAATATAATCAGTCTCTAATTTCTATTCCTTACTGAAGGAGAGTGTAATTCAGGAGATACTTTGTTTGCAGCAGGAGAACAGAGTATATTTGCTATGGGCGGGTGCTCAGGTTACCTAGAATTCTGAGAAAACAATAGGAAAAGGAACAAAGGTTTGAGAGAAAAGGGGATTTGAGGATACAAATCTAATCAGCTTTGATTCATAAATTGCCAAAGCAAATAAAATTTGTGTAAGCCTAATATTTTGTAATGGTGAGACAACCTTTGTTCCTAATAAACTAAAAATAAAATGAAAATAACAATAAAATAATTATAGTTTTAAAAGTCTTTTGGAACAAAATGACTTCAGTATTTATAGCTTGATTTTATTTAAAGTATAATCTGTAGAATGTACATTATAGAGATTTTAAGCATTTCGAATTTCCAAAGCTAGAATGATATATCAAGATTTATGGCTACCACCTAATGTTTTCATTCCATCTGTTTGAACCTGGACTGAATTCAATGTGTCGTTTCATATAAAACAAAATCAGATTACATGATGCCTGACCTAATTTGGCAAATATACCGTAAAAAAATACAGCTCAAATAAAAGAAATAAGGAACAACAACATAATAAATATTGGTTACATTTGTTGAATGAATTACACCAAGATAGCTTTTTATTCAGCAAAGAAATAAATAAAATCTATATTTAAGGAAAACAGACTCCTTTATCAGACTCCTTTATCCTTTGTCAGGTTGAATAAAATAGTCCATTTCCTTGATTGTTTAGACTGCTCAAGTAAATCACAGATGTAGAGGCATCTATACTGTGGACACGTTGCTGAGTCACAGGAGAGCAAAATAATCTCCGGGGTGTACATAGCTCTTCTCAGACTGCAAATATTCACTAGCTAATATTGCTGAGTCTTAGAACTGAATTCTAATTATTTATGTCTGTTTCATTCATATCTGGTTTCCAGGTGCTTCTTAACTGTTGAGGCTTCTGGGAGCCTGTCTTATTTGCTGGAATGGCCTGGTGATTCTAAGACCCCATCTGTTCCTGAATCACTCTTAATTTGCACAGTGATCATTTATGAGCATCTCATAAACCATTCTAATAATTAATATTCTTGATTGAGTTTCATAGGGTGCAAAGCACTAAATGGGTTGATTTCATTTGTATGATATGGCTAGGGCCTATAATCACAGTAGCAGATGTTGCATCTTAGAAAAACAGATCAATTTCTTTTCAGAAGAATTTTAGAGGACTCCAGAAATACCCTTTCCTTGCCACAATGCAATAGTAGGATGTTATACAACAATCATACAGGGTTTTGCCTGGGCTAGCCAATTGTTGAATTGGCTCAATTCTCTGCCAATATAATTAAAAGAAATAATTCAAAGAAAAAGTCGTTTATCAAATCCTTAAGCTTTACCTTAAAAGGAATTTGCCATGTTGCCCTTGTATGTCAGCATGTATATTCATGGTTTTGAAAATAAGGAAACATTATATGTTGGAAACATATGGAAACAATGGGAACATGGTCTGAGATTTTTGGCTTTACTAAGTTTTAATATTTGGTTGGAAATCCATAGATGTTAGACCAGATTATCCAGAATGAAGAACCTATAACATCACTACTATTTGTATGCTTATTAGCATAGTCAATTGTTGTTCAGTTCATGCAAATTCTTGATGCAATTTTTTTAATGTATCCATCTGTCCTTTTTCAGGTATCCTGGTTTTGCTACAGATTCAACTGTTGCCTTGCTTATAGGAATCCTATTCTTTATTATCCCAGCTAAGAGATTGACTAAAACTACACCTACAGGAGAAATTGGTTGAGTATTATTTATAATTCTGAATGAATTTGACAGAAGAGAAAATATTACAAAATTCCATTGGTTTCAGTTAGTACTTAAAACAGAAAGAATGGACGTGCTCACCCTGTCTGGGCATGCCTTGTGTGCACATCGCAACCCTGATTCAGCCAGCACATGTTCTCCCCCTACAAGAAGGATCATCTTTCTTGGCAGAAGTGAGAAGTAGATTTCCTTATGTACCATGGTTAGGATTCCATTACGAGTGATACTATTTGGTCCACAATAAACCCACTTCCCCTGCCATAATCAGAATTAATCTTACTATTGGCAAACATAGGAACAAGAACTTGGAAGTCACACTTCATGAGGAGCCCTTGGTAATAAATAAGTGCTAAGGATCTAAAAAGATGAGGAATTTCAAGGGAAACTACTATTACAGCCTCACAGTAATCCTGGAGGGAATGCAAATCAAGCCCACACTTAGCAGAACCTAGTGTCACAAATGAAAGATGAGGTATTCCGTGGGAGCATTTGTTGTCTTTGTGATACGTGAATAAAGAAGTACCCACGTTATGTGAACCTACCCTTCCTTTGCCTGACACACACACACACCTTTTAAACATAGGATTCATCTGCATCTATGCTGTGTACTAATACAGTATGTTTTGGGTAGTCAGATTCCTATGTTATTATTGTGGGACAAATAGCTTAAAATTGTTTGAAAATAGTCTAGTATAGTTGTGGGCTTTTTTCTTGATGGCTTTTCTTTTATTTCTCTCTTTCCATTTTTTTTTTTTTTTTTTTTTTACTTAGATGGAACTGGGATTCATGCAGTTGGGTTGGCCCTTCTGACTCCCTGAGTCCAAACTGATAAATGACTAGAGTCAGATGTCTAGGACATGATATATGTAAATACCACAGCATAGATATAAGTGCCTTTTGTTCTTTACTTGAAACTAGAACATCTCAAAGCATGTTAGAAGGAGATATTAAAGTACAGAGTAACGATTTCTATGAGACCCTGAGGACTGACCATTGCACAAAGCCCTAAGGCCTGTCGGTGGCAAATGTTGAAGAACCAATGCTTGACTTAACTTTCCTGGCTCCCATATCTGAACCACCCACTGAGAAAGAGCCTTGCTTCTGTTGGGAAGAAAGAATTTTCTTTGCCCTTCAAGATTCTTGTAGCTGGACTAAGAATCAAGTTGACATGAGACAGATTAATGGTAGAAAATCAAATTTAATAGTGTGCAGGCAAGGAATCCACATAGACGTGGAAGTTCCAAAGGCAGTGAGGCAACATGACACTTTTATGAGCTGCGAAGAAGGGTAAGGGTCTGAGGATACAAAGAGGAAAAAGACCATGAGCAGGAAGGTGAGAGGAGATATTTGTAAAACAAAGGCTGCCTAATTATGAAGATAAGGTTCTTAGGTAAAAAGGAATCTTTATTAATCTCTCTCTTCCTGGTACAAGAGGGTAGTTGGGTAGTTGAGGGGGAGGCCAGGAGCTTTTTCTGAATCTGCTGGGTGTTGATTGCTTTTAACTCAAAATAATGTTCATGCCAAAGAGGCCCATCTTGGGACAGCCTGCCCTTAGACCCCATGCCCCTATCCACAATTCTCTCTCTTCTCATTCTTCAACTCTTGTTCTCCCTGAAAACCCACTCACGCTAGGTTTAAAAATGATATCATATGTTAAATTTTACATGAGAGGTACATTTCAGAGATGTTTGCATAATAACAGGACATATGCCTTAATTCAAGTAAGAAATAACAAAATTTCCATCAATAGTGATGGTAGGTTTGGCTTAGGTTTGTGGGAAAGAAATCGGAAGGGATCTTATCAGTAACTCTAAAATCTTACCTTGTAGAAGGCTGCTTGTTACACACAAATGTCAAATGTTAATAATATATTCATGGATGACTTTTTTTTCAATAAATCAAATGAGCCATTATGACCCAAATATCAAGAGAAATCTTCATGATAATTGCTTTATAATAATTTTAAGAGTCTTATAAATACTTAAATTATTTAATCTGAGCTTTGTTTTACACTGAAATCCTGATGAATCTATTATGACCTTCCTCATGATTTGAAAAAAACAATAAAGATTCAAGTAAATATTAGTGAATAAAAGTATAATGTCATACTGATGATTTTAGAACCAATGGCATATTATACACATTTTGTATAGCAAAGAACAGTACATCCCAATGCACTGTGTCGCTCATAGTAGGCAAAGATGTTAGTGAATGAATGAATGAAAGGCATTATAAAGGACAATGATATAGTCTTTCTAAGTTTACTCTGTAATATGATCCAAAGGATTTTTCCAAGATATGGCATTTTTTTTTCTTTTTTTGTAATGCAGTGTTCCACCTCAAGATAGGGATATTAAAAACTTCTCCTGAGATGGTGATTTAGGAAAATAGAAAAAAAATGTAATATGGTCATAATTAAGCAATGTATAACTATTGGGCTTGTGTTTTGCAGTTGCTTTTGATTATTCTCCACTGATTACTTGGAAAGAATTCCAGTCATTCATGCCCTGGGATATAGCCATTCTTGTTGGTGGAGGGTTTGCCTTGGCAGATGGCTGTGAGGTAATATGCTGTGACTAAGATATTTAACAATTAACTAGACTTTTTAAAAGAAAAACAGGAGACATTCAAGCTTTGGCGTATTCAACTTTATCCTATCATTTTAATGATGCAGATTTTAATAGCCATGCAGTAAGTATACCACACAGATGAAGTGAGTTTAATAATTTTGGCAGGCTGCAGGCATTAAACATCATTTTTAAATGATGTCTCAGTATGTCGAAAGGGATAAAGCAGAGAAAATTAGAATTCTGCAGGAAGGGGGTAAAGAGGGGCAGAAGGAGAGGGAGAGAGAGAGATTCTCAAGCAGACTCCCCACTGAGCACAGAGCCTGATATGGGGCTCAGTCTCACCACCCTGGAATCATGACCTGGGCCAAAATCAAAAGTCAGACCCTTATCCAACTGAGCCACGCAGGCACCCTGAAGATTAGAATTCTTAATCCATGAAATAGTATTAGAAACTTGACCAAAAAGAAAAAATATAAAAGTCATATGTACAATGACTCCTCATAAAACATTCTGTTTATAACCTTATCTTACTTCATGATGAATTTGAGTAGCTCACAGACCTCTTTTCAATATATCATAGTCCTAAGGCTGTCAGAGAAAGAGAAGGAGAAATAATAGTACTTTATTACATCATTTATTTATTACATATTAAGTATGTTAAAGGTGCTTTGTACATGTTTATGGAATGAAGTCAGAATTTTATATAACCATGGCTAATATTATATTATGTCCAATTTTAAAGAGAAATAAAACCAACATAAGGAATAAAATTCATGTCAAGGTTACAATTGCTGATTCTGATTCCCTCACAATTCAAAGTAGCTGTCAAAAGAATGGAAGTTATTGATTCTGAGAAGCCAGATCTCAGTCTTGCTGAAATAGTAGAAAAGTGTATTTGTCTTATATTTCTATCATTTAAACTTGAGTGGTCTATGAAGCAAGCCAAATCTAGACATCAAACAACATTGTAAGTGGCACTCAGAATTGAGACAATTTCTAAGATTTTCACCCATTACTAAATCGTATTGCCGAGAGCTCAGTGTCCAAATACAAAAAAACCCAAAATGACAATAAAGTCAGAAACAAAAAAACCCTCCCTATAGGCTGTTAAGAAGATAGCTGATAGTTATTTGTCTTGAGAAGAATAAAAATTTAACTCCCCAGAAGCTAAAAGGGTGGATACAACACATCTCTCTCACCAACCTTTTTACTTTGATGACTGGATAAGGAAATGGAACAGCCATGAGCTTTAAATGTTGCACAGAAGGCTTCGAAATCCGGAAATGAGAGGTTTTTAATTAGTCAAAGGAGTAAAAAATTTTCATGGACTTTTTGAGAAGATACTTTCCTTCTAGGAGTCCTACAATGACTTTCAAGTGACAAAGGCCTCCCCAGACTCGTACTTTATATAAACTGGATAGATCATAGGACAAAGAAGTAGCAACTTTATTCTTCACAGTACACTAAGTGACTCAGGTACGAGCAATATTGATATAATCATACTGGCAAACTTTAAACATTGACTTAATAAAAATGTGGATATAAGAGTAAAAGAAATAGGGGGACACAATATATATATATATGGTTGATGATGTAAGAAAACTAAATCCTTATGTAACATGTTAGAAAGTTAGTAAACAATGTCTAAATGTGAAAAATAGGAAAAAGCATGTTTTAAAAACTAGCTATACATAGCTAATATGGCTTGAAAATTGTGTCTGAGGAACACAACTTAGGAGGGGAGAGAGGTAGACCAGAGGCTGCCATTTTCCTAAAGCCGTATAGTGCCACATGACTTGTTAAACTATCCACATATATTAATTAGATAAAATTAAATTTCAATTGAAACAATGTGGGAAGACAATTCGAATTTCCTAAAGCATTTCAGTAGTTTTGAAATAAGAATAATTGAGAGCTTCTCTGTGTCAAAGCCGCCTAGATCCACCAAACCATGGGAAAATAGGAAAGATTAAAATTGTATTTTAGAAACTAAGTTCTTAGAGCAACTGGCATCTTATGCATTTAAATTGTGTCTGATTAAAATGATTGTTAATGAATAATATTGAAAATTTTTTTTTTAGGAGTCAGGATTATCTAAGTGGATAGGAAATAAATTATCTCCTCTAGGTTCATTACCAGTTTGGCTGATAATTCTGATATCTTCTTTGCTCGTCACATCTTTAACAGAGGTAGCCAGCAATCCAGCTACCATTACCCTCCTTCTCCCTATATTATCTCCATTGGTGAGTATCTCATTCATCTGCTTTTATATTCATCAAAAGAAGAGTGTTCCACTCTGCTTGTTCTCATATTGTGGTATAGAATCATTTTGGGTGTGAATGATCTTCCTGTAAGTAACTTATAGGGTGGTCTTTATTTGCATGAATACATTTTTAGGAGACCTTAAATCCGGAGAACTCTTTTCTTCCACATTCAAGTAGAAGGATCTTAAGAGAAGCACTTACCTTCTTCTGTCTCCCCGGATTTTATATTTGCAGATCATCGGGAGGGTCAGCTTGAATCCTTTCTAGCTGTAAGACTTTGGGAATCCATGTTTCCTGGCAACTTTGGCTCTGACACTGACACTTCTCTCTTCGGATTATTCTTCAATTTCTGAGAAGTGGTTCATATAAGTGATCTGCAAATGAATGAAAACCTAGGCTTACACTCAGGCTTTAAGCTAAAATATCTTAGACACAGTTCTCTGCGGCCCAGGGAATAGTTTTTAAAGAGAAGTAAAAAAGCAGATTTGCAAGGAGAGAGAGGAAAAGACAGCCTTACTTCTGTCTCCCCACCTAGCTAGCAATTACAAGAAATAGCCTTAAGTAAAGTGTTTTTCTTATGGGGACAGCTGAGTTTGGTGAAAGGATAGCACTTCAAATTAAGAAGGATCGCCCTTCTGGGATTGTTCTGCTACAGCTCAAGGGGCAGATGTTGGTGTTCTTGAGCTGCTGCTTCAAATTAGAGAAGAAATGTAGGCAGTTTTTAATGGTAAAATATCATTTTGGTTTTTCTCTTTTTTGCTTCTCAACAAGGCACAGTTAGAAAATTAGGTGATGAATTAAGGGTAGTAGTAACTCTTCTTCTAAAGATGATCCCTAAGCAATTTTAAATTGTATATGGCACAGGGGCAGACAATTAATGGAATAATGAGAAGCTTTGAAGCCAGAGGGACCTGAGACCTTACATACGCTCTACTGCTTGTCAGCTTTGTGTCTGGACAAGTTACTTTTGCCTTTCCGTGCCTTAATTTCTTATCTGTTATTTGGGGCTATAGTAGCCATCTCATAGGTCACTGGGAAAATTTAGTTATTTTATATAAATGCACCCCCCCACACACACACACACACAGAGCACCTGGCACTAGATGAGTAAAAACTATTTTTGTTTGTATATGGTTCTTGAAGTAAATGATACTTTATTTTCTATATGAACTAAGCTACAGCACTTAAATAGCACTAATTACCATATAAAAACAAGAGGAAAATATTCTTCAAGTGATAACTGCATTTCTGAAGAATATTCTTCAAGTGATAACTGCATTTATGTGTATAGTATTAGGTCTTTAGATTTTAACGTGCTTCTGGGAAAGCTTATCATACTAATCTTGTTCATTTTGATGCTTGGTGCCTACCTCAAAATTTTACCTAAACTCCTTCTTATCTTTTCCAACAGGCTGAAGCCATTCAAGTGAACCCTCTTTATATTTTGATACCTTCTACTCTGTGTACTTCATTTGCATTCCTCCTACCAGTAGCAAATCCACCCAATGCTATTGTTTTTTCCTATGGCCATCTAAAAGTTATGGACATGGTGAGTGAGCTGAAATCAGGTCCAATAGACATCTTTGTGTGTGTGTGATGTCCTGGGTTATCACTCTTTTTACACACTATCAACTGCCAGGAAAAGCAAGGCTTTAGTTCTGCTTCTGAAGGTGAGTACATGATTGGTCACAGAACTGTTTTTAAAAATGGTAACTAGAAGCAAACTTACCATTAGGATTTGCAGTCACAAACACAAAGATACTGAATGCATCAATAACGTACTTGAAAAATGAAAAGAGCACAGAGTATGGGCAACACAATGGCTTAAACTCGCATATCAGGATCAGGATCCAACTTGACCTAGTCAAAAAGAAGAAATAGGGTTAATGAAATTCAGCAATTACACGCTGTGGTTTTCTTTCTTTCTTTCTTTCTTTCTTTCTTTCTTTCTTTCTTTCTTCTTTCTTTCTTTCTTCTTTCTTTCTTCTTTCTTTCTTTCTTTCTTTCTTTCTTTCTTTCTTTCTTTAATTTATTTATTCATAGAGACACACAGAGAGAGAGGCAGAGACACAGGCAGAGGGAGAAGCAGGCCCCACGCAGGGAGCCCGAGGTGGGCCTCCATCCCGGGTCTCCAGGATCACACCCTGGGCTGAAGGCAGGCACTAAACCACTGAGCCACCCAGGGATCCCCACGCTGTGGTTTTCTACCACAAATATTTTGCAGCAAATACTTGCTTCACATAATACACTGGACTCAGTACCTGCTGATGAAAGGTCATCTTTCTTGCTCTGATTCTAATGGTGGCACCTGACATAAAAGCACAAGCAATAATGAGACATTCAAGTGATAAAACATGGTCATTTTTCCCAAATACAAAAGTAGTGATTGTCAAGGACTAGTTTGAGAATATTCTAGTCTCCCCCTAACCTTGATTACCAACTTCCAAACCAAACAAGGAAAAAAAAAAAAAAAGAATATAACCAAAGTAAACTCAATGAGCTTACTATGAAAATTCAGTTCCAAGGTCTCAGTTGCCTCCTCCCACACACAGTGCTGTCCCTACAACCCTGCAATGTAAAAACTCTGGAAAGCTCTCTATGCAGAAGTCACATAATATCCTTTTGGAAAAGAAAATGTGCATAATAGAATACAACCAGTGTCGGGTGTATGTGAATTTAAAAAATTAAAACAGGATTCTTGAGTGGGAAATATCAGAAAGGGAGACAGAACATAAAGACTCCTAACTCTGGGAAACGAACTAGGGGTGGTGGAAGGGGAGGTGGGCGGGGGGTGGGGGTGACTGGGTGACGGGCACTGAGGGGGGCACTTGACGGGATGAACACTAGGTGTTATTCTATATGTTGGCAAAATGAACACCAATAAAAAATAAATTTTTAAAAAACAAACAAACGAAAAGAAAAACCAGGATTCTGGATTAAATGAGTGGCTTGCATGGACAGAAAAGGGGGCCTCTGTAATAAACATTGCTAGGTATCCCCTTTTGCTTCGGGGCTCCATGTTTTAATACAGAGAATGCAGAGATAAGCTTTCTCTGTAAAGAGTCAGATAGTAAATATTTAACGCTCTCTGGGCCATATGCTCTCTGTCACAACTGCTCGGTTCCACCATTGTACATGAATGCAGCCAAAATATGTAACCACCATGGTTGTGGTCCCATAAAACTTAATTTGCCAAAACGGATCATGAGCAGGGGTTTGCCAACCTCTGTTTTAATGGATTAAAAGCAACTTTGAAATTTTTAGTGGACACCAGGATGATGACACAAGAGCTAGAAAAATGATAACTCTAAAGAAGATGAATAGAAGTGGCATTTTATTAAATCTCAATAAGAGAATACTGAAGGCTAAACTAATAATGGTATTGAGTGAATTTGAAAGATCCAGTTATCATATAGTGACCTGAACCTTATCCACTGAAATACAAGACCTCAAAACTCATATTCTGATTTAACATGAAATGGGAAATTTTTAAAGGGATTTTTCTTGAATCAGAGTGATTCCAGTATATTCCTAAAAGGAACCTCATAGAATTTGCAACTAAATGTCATTTAGTTGAGGATAGATTCTGTTTTGATATGAATGGAGAGCTCAATGTTTTGTGAAGTAACAACAATTTATGCTAATCATTTATGACATATATAAGTCTGACATCTACTTTCTGCGTTAGTATTCTGATTCTCCTATAGGTTTTCTTTTCAGGAAACTGACATTTATGCTCTTCCCTATTCAAGGTTAAAGCTGGACTTGGTGTTAATATTGTGGGTGTTGCTGTGGTGATGCTTGGCATGTCCACCTGGATTTGGGCTCTATTTGACCTCTCTACTTACCCTTCCTGGGCTCCTCCAATCAGTAATGAGACCATGCCATGACAAGCTGAATGCTATGACTATCCTTTGGTGAGTTTTGGAAACTATTGAGAATTCACTGCAGATACGGCATTGGAAAATTGGTGACTCATTTAAATTAGTCCTGTTGTAGCTGCTGTGGTTCCAGTAAACACCCAAAACCTGCCGTCGTAACCTAGAGTTCACAATTCCTTTGAGACGCAACCAAAGAGCGACTACGTCCCTTTATCAAGAAGCCCACAGCTGAGATTCTGCTCATGGACCATATGCATCCTGCTTCATCATAAGAATAATTTATAACATGACCTTCAAAAAGATTAGGCGATTTACTTCATTTTACATTTTGGGTTTGGTGTAACATTTCAAACATCAATTTATTATCTCAAAAACTTCCCATAAAGTTTGAAATAGAAAATAAAACATACCAGTTAGTTAATACATGGATAAATCATTCCTGTTGTGTTGTTGAAGGGAATTTGTTGAAAAACCAACACTGTGGTCATCTGCACCGTATTGCAGAAAAAAGTTTTAGTCTAAATGAAATGTGCATCCTCCCATTTAGAAAATACCATATTATTCTTCATGTATAGATATGGCATGAAAATTGAAATTGAATTAGTAGTTTCAAAATTATAATTGAATCAACTAAACAACAGAAAACTTGTAGATAAGGATTAATTTCTACTTGACCGTGTGGTTAGATTAATGTAATTCATACCTTTAATATCTCAGTGTGCTAAGAAATGCATTTTGTAGGGCTGTGACTAATGCTTGCTGTGAGATGCACTGTTAGCACAGCATAGTTATAAAAGAAAGCTAAACACTATAGAACTATTAACACATTTATGTAGCTGTATAGCAATTTTGCTTTAGTGTTTATCTTACTTCAGAAATACACAAAGTTAGGGGTGTCTGGAGAGCTCAGTCGGTTAAGCATCTGACTCTCGATTTCGGCTCAGGTCATGGTCTCACAGTCATGAGATCGAGCCCTTGCCTGGATCCTGCTTAAGATTCTCTCTTTCATTCTCCCTCTGTTTTCTCTCTCTCTCTCTCTGTCTAAAAATAAATAAGTAAACAATAAAATAAATTTTTAAAAGTTTAGAAATAGAAATACATAATGTCATGTAAAAAGACTCAGAAATTTAAATGAATTATCACTATGTATAGAGACAGAAAAAGGTCACACAACTCCATTATTATCAACATTGAGATGAAATATCAGATGGAAAATAAGAATAAAACTGTTGAAAAATTTACAAAAAGAAAATGAATTATTCATGGGCAAACAAACAAAAAAGGAGATCTAAACATTCAAACAAAAAGTGGAAGAGAATAGTCTCCTAATATGAGGGTTGTGAACAGGAATAAGGTCTATTGACATTCCAAAATCAGACTACAAGGGGAAAAATGACAATCAAAAACAAAATAATGTGCAGTTAGGAAAAGATGGAGAAGTTAAAACATAACAAATTTCATTCTAAAAATAAAAAGGAAGAGAGGCCAAGAAAATATCTTTGGTATTTTTAATCTTCATAGAAGTCATCAGACCTGGTTTGGGGTTTTTTTGTTTTGTTTTGTTTTGTTTTTGTTTTTTGTTTTTTGTTTTTTGTTTGTTTTTTTGTTGTGTTTTTTTTTTTTTTTTGCAAATGATGGTATTTATAAAGTTGTTCTTAAAAATTAAATATAGTAAAAAGTATTTTTAAAAAGGAAGACATTTCTTTAAAAAGCATACATGATAGATTGTCTATTATCTATTTATTAGTCAATGCACAATTTGTCAATTTAAACCTTAAAATATACTGCCACTTTATGTATATCTTCTAAGTTCCCCCCTATTCATTTGTTTCTTTCCCTATCATATGTTACATATTTACTTAAGATCAATAGTATTTCTTTTGGGCTTTTTTCTAGTCATTCAATTTATCACTGCCGAATTATGTGATGAATACATTTTAATTATGAAAAATGAAATGACTTTTCAAATTAGAATGAGTAAGTTTTGCTCTCAAGAAAATAATATAAACATTTCAACTTGAATCATTTTAATGAATTACTTCCAACAGCTGCCAGCTGAGTGCAGGAAAAGTAATACTTAGTCAAAATTTGTTTAAGTGAGCCATATCATTCTCTTGCTACATCTTTCTGTTTAGTTGGTATATCAAAAATGACTTAACTCATCCATTTCACATTTGTTCCATTTACATCAAAGTTCTCAAGCTCTTTTAGTTGGAAAGATGATCAAACAAATCTCTGTCCTCCCACTCTATGGTAGATAGTGTTTTTGTCATTATCCTCATCCTTACTTAAAGGTTAACTAGAAATCTTTGTCACTTTAAATCCCAGTATCTCACTTAGGGTTGGATCTTGTCTAGATAATAGTAGCAATTTCACTAAGTGCCTATTTACTGTCTGTTCATGCAAGTGCTTGGAAGACTCCACCGACATGTGTGGATCCTTCACTCACCCCAACCGCCTCTGAACATGTCAGCATCTCCAGAACTCAGACTTCCTTCCTTTCAAATGTCTGCACTCTTTCCACCTCACTTGGTATCCAAGGCTTTGTTCTCTCCTTTCAGCCTGGACATTAGGAAAGTATGCTTTTTGCCAATGGTACTAATTAATCCTATTAGCCAAAATGGATTAAAAAAAATTATCCTGATACCTGAACTGTTTCTTGACATGTGTACTGCATAGGATTATATTTCAAAGATTTGTTATTAAATATATTATTCTATCTCTGCCATGGCTAAATATATGATAAAGATCTGTGTCATCCGTCCTTTTATTCCAAAATTTTACTGATTCAGTTAATGAATGACTCTCTTTGCTTGATTATGTGAATTTCACCAAATTAAACTTTTTTTAAATTTTTAGGAGGGGTAGGGTTGTACTAAGAACAAAAGAATAAACTCAAACAAACTGGGTCAGTTTTAGTACTCTAACATAATCTAAAAAGGAAAGGTTAAAATTGTTAGTCTAGGACACCATTAGCCATGCTATTCAAAAATGAAGCACTTTAGTCAAAGGAAAAATTTGCTAGGTAAGTTTTGAAAACACACATATCAAAACCACAGGTCCCCATTGTAGAAGCGAGACCAGACTAGCCCAAGAGCAAACAGTGAAACAACACATAACCAAAGCAGAAGCTAAAGGGTTTTTCCAAATATGGGGATCTTCATTTACCTTGGAAGAAAAAGACAGCGTTTAAAAAAAGAAACAAAGGGACTTTTCTTACTTATAGTATAGTGGTAGAGATACTAGGGACAGTTTTGAGGGGAGTAGATCTTAAAGCCAAATAATAATAATAAAAAAATATTGTATTATGTGCATTCTGTGTCAGCAAGAAAATAATGGAAATTCTCCAAAGAGAAAGATGATGGAGCATCAGCAAGAATGCAGACGTGGCAACTGCTAATCCCTAGAGAGCTCAACATTTTCTTTTAACAGATACACAAGGAACAAGGGGTGGGAGACAAAGCCAGGACCCAAGCAAGTTGTGGGTTGAGTGGAAAACTATGAGTGAGGATCTCAAAGGACTGTGTTCTCTGAAAAGATGTAAGGTAGGACAAAATCCCATTTTATAAAGGGAAACCTCAAGGGAACCTTGATGTCTTGGCCTATGCACTGGGTGAAGGAATCTCCCTGGAGAATTCACAATGTGCAGGTTATGGGCCAATACCAGTGTGGGGGTGGGGGTGAGGGAAGACCAAACCCTTAATCTCAAACTTTATTTTAAAACAATTCCGGGTTGATAGTGTGCCTGAGTACCTGGCAAAAAAAGGAACACTTTCTTCAACCTGGGGCTCAACATATTACTAAGATTAAAGCTCGGCAAGAGATTATGATCGAAACTTGTCAATTATGCTAAGACAGAAAACATTACTGTTCAAGAGCCACATGAACAAAAGAAACAATCCGAGTGCAAAGACAACAGATACTCTAATTATCAGATAGAGAATATAAGATGAGGAAGTATGTTTGAGAATATAAAAGAGGGTATTGTAAATGTAATTGTGGTAGGAAGAATGCTGAAAATGTCTCCTAAGACTTCTGGCTCCTGGTTACTCAGTCAGACTCCAATCTAGGTACTGCTGTGAAGAGGTTTTACACATGGATTCAGCCAGCCTTAAACGATGGAGATTATCCTGGATTATTCAGGTGGTCCTAGTGTGATCCTATGAGCCTTAAGAAGCAAAAGAGAAAGGTCGAAGGATCAAGGGGGTAAGATGAGACAAGGGGAAATCAGGGAGATTGAAAGCATGAGCAGGATGGACCCAATATTGGCGGTTTTGAAGGTGAAAGGATTTATAAACCAGGGAATGCAGAAAGCCTCTGGAAGCTGAGAATGACCCCTGGTTGAAACCCAGCAAGGAAACAGAGTCGTCAGTCCTACAGGCGCATGGAACTGAACTCTGCCAACACGTGGGAAGCCTGGGAGTAGCTCTCCTTAAGAGCCTCCATTAAGGAGGACAGCAGAGGGAGGCCTTGATCTTGGTCCTATGAAACTTGTTTGGACTGGCCTGTTCATCTACAGAGCTTTAAGATAGTAATGACTATTGTTTTAGGCCACTAAATTTATGGTAGTTTTTTTCATGACAACAATAGAAATCAAATAATAAAGAATGAGAGACTGTGAAAAGTGACCATATCTGAAAAAGTATTGAATAGGAATTTTAGATATGAAAAGCATGGTAATTTAAATTAAAAATGTAATGAAATGGTTAAATAGCACATTACACCAACTAGGAAAGAAATGTGTGTGAATGTGAGGACACATTCCAAAAAAATTAATTAGAACGCAACACAGAGATAGACAAAAGGAACTCTGAAAGGGACATTAAGGAAAATACAAGCCAGGATGATAAATATAACATATGTTTAATTGAAATTCCAAGACTAGATTAAAAAACAAGGGAGACAACAATCATTGAACACAATGAGTGATAATTTTCCAATACTAGTAAGTGAAACAGAATTTTTCAGGAAGCATAAAGAATCCAAAGCAGGATTTAAAAAGAAAAAAAAAAAGTAAATGTACACTCACCTCCATGATTGTGGAATAGTGGAACCCCCAAAGGAAGGACAAGATCTTTACAGAGAAATTAAGGCTTAGCCTAAGGCTACCTTCTCCAGAGCAACTGGAAACAAGTATCGCAAGTGCGAAAACAAGGAACCGTCAACCTAGAATCGTACATCTAGAAAATCTACATTTTAAGAATAAAAGGAAACTCAAGAATTTTCAAACTCGCAGAAACTAAGGGAGTTTACCACCAGCCAAAGCTCCAAAGTTACTTCCAATGTCTATAACAAAGGAAAAGATAATCCAAAAAAGAAAATAATGTGACACATTATACATGGGTTTAAAAAACCGACTAGAATTAAAATCCTGCAAAAGTGTAACATACAGTTCAAAGGAGACAAAACATTCTAATTTTCTCTGAAGCCCCCATTTTTCTTGGCGGCAGAACACTTAATCTAGTTGAATCCAAGTCGAATTCACCATGTCTGTGTTTGAATGGATGTCAGAGTTTAATTTAGTCAACTCGGCCTTACGTTTTTAGAGCCTCTCTCTTATTGATTTCGCTTAGGGGTTTTATCTAAACTGTGTAGCGGGTGCGTCCACAGCCCCCTGGGAGGCCGGCTGGAGCTTCTGAACCCAGACTGTGCCCCCCCGCGCCCCATCCGACCCGTCGCTCCACCTCTGCAGAGCCAGCCTCGTGCTCTCTGCACCCTGGCCCCCGGTCTCCAGGATGGAGCCCCACCTGTGCCCAGAAGCCCGGCCCCTCCCCGCCCCAGGAAGTGCTCACTGCTTCTGCCCTGAGTTCTAGTAGCAAGGGGTTCACAGCAAAAATAAGGAATGTGACCTCGTGCCCCAGAGGGGAGCCTCGCATCACAGGAGGCCCCGCCCCCAGCCCTCACCTGCGCGGTCCTCACCTGGAGCAGCCGGGCACGGCCTCTAGGGCCGCGGGGATGAGACGAGGGGTCGCGGAGGCCCCTCCCCGGGCTCGTGCAGGCGCAGCGGGGTTAGCCCCAGGTCCCCCCAGGAGTCGCACCCACCACCTGGGTCTAAGCCCTGCTTTGGAAGACTCTAGACGGGTCTCCCTGGAGCCTGGGATTTACGGTAGAAGGGCGACTCCTGTTTGTAACGCCTAAATGCAGATTTCCAGAAAATCTTATTTTTACAAAATCAGTCCTTGGTTGAGAGAGAGCCCTGGAGGTCAAAGGGTGAACGAAGCATGTATCTTTTTAGACGGGCCCCCACTTACAGAGCCCGGCTCAGGGAGACAGTCTAGGAGGGTTTCCACCCCACATGGGATGCTGCAACCCAAGTTCAATAACTTAGTGAAATAATAATAGTGGCATGTTGGTGTCGAATGAGCCTCTGCTCCATGAAATTATTCTCATCACTGTTCTCACTTCAGGGATGTTCAGAGAGTTCACCCACCCCCGCCCTGCTGCTGGTACCCCCAGAGCTTGCCCGCCAGGGTGTTGATGGATCCTGACACCTGTAGCCCACCTGTAGTGCACCTGCTGGGGCCCACGTGCCCTCTGACCCCCCGTGGCCATGGAGTCGACACCTGCCTTTGTGGCTACAGTTCTGTAAAAAGTATGACCGAAAGATTGACCAAATATTGGAAATGTCACGCAGCCTCCTCCTTTGTTCCCAGAAAACGTATGTGCTCTTGCCTCTATTTGCAACAGCCAGCATTTCCATTATTTTTCCTTATTTATTCTAATTGCTTCATTCTATCCTTTTTTATCAGCACACCTGTCTTTCTTGACATATTGTCTTTTATTTTTATTTAAGCAAATGCGCTTAGACTTCTCAGAAAGTCAGACGCTACGTTTGTTAGAATCTCTAAGAATACTGGTCTCTGACGGCGTTTCCACACACAAAAAAATTACAAATAGATCACTTCATCCATGTATTCCAACCTCTGTTGTGGCCTATGGATAAATTTTCAAATAAAGCTGGAAAATTACCTACCTTATATTCTGTGCAATGGCTTTCAAACTCCAAGTCATCTTGATAGAGAGTGAGGGAAATGTTTGCTGGAAAAGCTAGGAAAGAAGAGACGAGATGTTTTGAAAAAAGCAAGTTTGATTTATCCTAACATGACTGCCATGAAATTGGCTTCCAGTTTGACAAAAGACGTTGATTCTTCAAACACTTTTGTATCTATTAGACGTCAGCCCTCCAGACTAGCTTCCAGGGTCCTTCCTTAACACTCTTGATGATGTTCAGGGATTTTACCACCTTAGACAATGAAAATAAGCAGGTACCAGTCGCAAAAAAGTTTGAGACTAGCACAGGAGCCCAATGAACTCTAGTCATAACAGATAAATCAACTCAGGAAGAATTGACATCATAAAATTTCTGAGCCTCCTGACCCAGGAGCACGCTGTATCTCTCTATTTAGGTATTCTTCAACTTCTCTGGGCAATGCCGTAGAGCTTTCAATGCACAGTCTTGTTCATCTTTAAACACATTTATCCCTAAGTGCTTCATGTTTTTGATATCACTGTATTTCATTTTTTGACGTTATTGTAAGTGGTCTGTTTTTTGGCACCAATTTCTGATTGACAGTTACCAGGATTTAGAAATGCCGCACATTTTTATAAACTGATTTTGTATCTTCACCTGCACTAAGCTAACTTATTATTTCTACTTGGGGTTTGTTTGTTTTTAAATAGATTTCATAAGACTTTGTACTTAATAATATCTTCTTTGAATAAACTCAGTGAAATTTATCCATTCCAATCTAGATATTTTTATTTCTCATTTTATCTTAAGATATCCTTGTCTTTTTTCTGCCCTTAGTAGCAAAGCATTTTTTTTAACCATTAATCATGAATGTTGGCTGTAGAATTTTCAGAGCCTCTTTATCAGATTGAGGAAACTTCTATTGCTAGTTTGCCGAGAGGTTTTGTTTGTTTTTTAATCAAGAATGGATGTTGGAATTTGTCAAATGCTTTTTCTATATCTTTGGAGCTGATCTTATGATTTTCTTTATAAGTCTGTTAGTATGCTAAATTACATTGAATTAAACAAACTTTGAACATATTTTGTATTTTTATATATATTGTTATATTTTATTTACTAAAATGTCATTAAGAATTTTTGCACCAGTGTTCAGGAGGGACATTGGTCTGAAGCTTTCGGACCTTGTTGTTGTATTAAGGTAATGCTTGCCTTGGAGAATGAGCTAGAAAGCATTTCTTCTCTTCAGTTGTCTACAAGAGTTGTAGAATTTAAATCCTTTTGAACTTACTGAGATTTGCTTATGAAATTTACATTCTGATAAATATTCTGCCTTGAAAAAGATATGTATTCTGCTATTATTGGGCAGAGTCTTCTAAAGTGTTAATTGGGTCCACTTGGTTGCTACTTTTTTTCATATTCTATATTCTGACTGATTTTTTCCCCTACTTGTTCTATCAGTGATATATTGAGAGAGGAATGTTAAAATCCTTGCCTATAATTGTGGATTCACCAATTCTTGCATTTTTATCAGGTTTTGCTTTATGTTTTTCAAAGCTGTATTTTTTGGTTGATGTGCCAATGTTTAAAGTTGCACATTATGCCTTTATCCCCATGTGATGCTCTTTTATCAATGTTGGTATTCTTCACTCTGAAATACATTGATATTAATATAAGTATTTCAACTTTTTAAATTAGTTTTAGCATGAGTTATCTTTCTCCAGCCTTTTATTTTTAACCTACTTGAGTTTTTAAAGTGAGTTTCTTGTAGGAAATATAATTGAATCTTGCTTTCTTATGTTTTAATAAAAAATGACAGATTCTTTTAATTTAGGTGTTTAGGTCATTTATATTTAATGTGATTACTGGTATAATTGCACTTAAGTCTACCATTTTGCTATTTTTTTCTATTTCTATTTCTTCTGATTTATATCCTTTTTGATGGGAAATGTATTTTAATTCCTAACTCCGTTCTTTTGAATGTAATGTGTATTTTTTTTTCTTCTGGTTGCCTTTAAGATATTTTTCTTTATTACTGATTTTGTGTAATCTAATTGTGAGGTACCTTGATGTCATTTTCTTTGTTTCTAGTGTTCAGGGTTCATTAGGCTTTGAAGTATTTATAGGTTTGTTTGTTTTTTAATCAAATCTAGAAAATCTTCATCTACTATCCCTTAAAATATTCTCTCTACACCTTTTATTTCAGAGACTACAATTACAAACGTATTTGGTCACTTGAAATTATCCCAAAGTACACTTGCTGGAATGGCTCTGTTTTTGTTCTTTGTTTTTTCCACCATTTTCTCTGTATTATTTTGAATAGTTTCTATCGCTACGTCTTTCAGTTCACCAATTCTTTCTTTTGCACTGCTGAATCTTCTATTAAATCCATCAAGTGTATTTTCCATTTAATGGAAATGTAATTTTCAACTCTAGAAATTTGACTTAGGTCTTTTATATTTTTCCTGTCATTACTGAGCATATGTATATTTTTCTCTACCTTCTTGAACATACATAGTATAGTTTTAATAACTTTTAATGTTCTTGTCTACTAATTCTATCACATATTCATTCCTGCCTCTATGTCTATTGCTTGATTTCTCTCTTTCAAGAGTCAGATTTTCCTGCTTTTTCTACCTGATATGTTTTTTCAATTGAAAGAAAGACATTGCTTATTTTGCTTTGTTTAATACCAGATATATTTTTATTCCTATATACTTGAATGTTATTCTGGGACACAGTTGCATTATTTGGAAACAATTTGATCCTTTTGAGGTTTGTTCTTCAGAGTTTTTTTAAAGATTTTATTTATTTTTGACACACACATGCAGAGAGGGAGAGAGAGAGAGAGAGAGAGAGGCAGAGACACAGGCAGAGGGAGAAGCAGGCTCCATGCAGGGACCCCAACGTGGGACTCGATCCCGGGTCTCCAGGATCACGCCCTGGGCTGAAGGTGGCGCTAAACCGCTGAGCCACCAGGGCTGCCCTGCTCTTCAGATTTATCGAGTGAGACTAGAACACCCTTTAGTCTACAGCTACACTTGCCTCACTACTAAGACAATGCCCTTTTGAGCATTGTACTTAATGCTCCATTAAATTTAAGGTTTTCCATTCTAGCTGGTGGGAACATGAATTATTCCCAGCCCTGTGTTAGCTTTTGGAGTTTGTTCCATCTAATAATTTTGATTAGTTCTTTCTTCACCCTCAGGTAGTTTCCTCTGAGACTTGTGTTGATCAGTAGTCAGCAGAATAGTGGACAAGATGCCCACAGATCTTTATGCACATGTCCCATGTCCGTGCCTGTTTTTCCTTTTTGATTCTCTGCCTGAAAACTGTAGCTACCACCTCTCTTCAGTCTCCCAGCTCCAACTATTCAACACATGATCACCAGCATCTGCCTGGATTCCTCCTTTTTTGAACTGCTGCCTGGATACTCTTCCCTTGTTGTAAGTTGGAATAATCAGAGGACTCAACTATTTTTTCTCTTTCAGCGATCACTGCCTATGTTGCCTGATATCCAATGTCTGAAAACTGCCATTTCAAATAATTTCTCCTATTGTAGTTGTTTCAGGCAGAGTGTATTCCTGTTCCTCATGCTGCATTTTACTGAAAGTAGAAGTATCTAGAAGAGTCAGATTTAATTACAGTCTTTTTTCATTTTTATTTTTCCTAGTAAGGTTGAAATCAGAACAAGTTGAGTTAATTGGATGGTTATGAAGTCTCCAATTTTAATCACTGGTGTATAATGCAGCTCTTAAATAAGAGCAAACCCTGGATGAGGAGCCTACTCTTCCTATTACCTCAGGAATGCAATTCTGAATTTGTTGAGTTTGAGATTTATTCACCACTTATGAGAGACTCAAGAAGAAATAACTAATGGGCACTTAAATAATCCAAATGTGAGATGCAGAATAATGGTCGGACCTGCATTCTAGTTTAAAATATAAGATAGAGTCTAGAACATAGTAAAAATGTGTAGGAACAACCTTTCTGTTTTTTTTATCAACTTCAATACTATGACAGCTACTTAATATTAATGTCCTAAATTGATATATTTTTAATTATTATCTTAATTCAAAACTGAAGATTTTATGGCCATACTTGAAATATAATTGTACAATATTATTTAAATGTAACTCGTTTTTGTTGTTGTTGTTGTTTTTATGTAAAAATAATTAAGGAATAAGCAAGTTTAAAATCCTGGGGAAATTGTTCAGAGAACAATTCAGCCCCAAAGTAAGTTCAACCTGAGAAGATTAGGTCTCTGACAGAGATTGTGGTCTGGCAAGAAAATTGTATCTTCACAGCCACGGGGCTTTCTGGGTAGATCATCTAACAAATGTTAAATGAATAATAAATAATGGCAGGTTATTCCTCAGGGTCTGGGAAGGCATTTTTGACTGCAGTCCTTGATATTGCTCTCCATAAACTTTTCATCTCCATCTCAGCTAGGAAAGTAATTGCTTCTGGCCAGAGCTGGGGGTTCACAGGAGCAAGAAGTCCTTTTCTCACAGAATCTGGTAGGGTCCTCATCCTCCCCCATACAGAACCTACTCATGGGCCCTCCCTAGAATTTGAACAAGGCCAGAATCCATCATCAGAACTGGAATTCGAATTCTTTTATTGCATCTGTAGTCAGGACTGTATGCATGATTTAATGTGCTAGATATTTTATACTTTGAGTTAAAAACAGCTTCATTATTTTTTTTTTAAGATTTTTATTTATTGATTCTTGAGAGACACAGAGAGAGAGAGGCAAAGACACAGGCGGAGGGAGAAGCAAGCTTCCTGCGGGGACCCTGATGTAGGATTCTGATCCCAGGACCCCAGGATCACGACCTGAACCAAAGGCAGATGCTCAACCCCTGAGCCACCCAGGTGCCCCTTAAAGCAGCTTTGTAGTTAATATATTGCTGAGGGCTATTGTTACTTGTGCTTGTTTCCCTCCCCCCTCCTTTTCTTTTGTAAAACCAGAACTCTGAAGGTTATAAAGAACCTCAGTCTTCTCATGGAGACAGAAGTCCCACTGGCCTCTGTGTACATACATACCATCCCCTATATCTATCTCCTTTATCTTCACATATTCATTTGACTAAAGAATATAAACAAAAAAACACAATTGTATGCAATCCCCTAAAGCACTTTTGAGCATTTCTAGCAGCTTGCTTTTTAAAGATGTCATTAGCCAAGTACTTTGCAAAATATAAAGCAAGTTTCCAAGAAAGAGCCGTTCTAACTAGTAATCCTTGATGGGTTTTCCTGGGAAAACCTATATGGAAAGCAGAGATGATAACTAAACACACAAGTATCGGTGATTCTAGTATTACTATTGCATCTCATGCAATCTCCTCTGAATCTATTCTCTAAAGATTATTGATATTGAATCAGTAGTAAAGCGGCTCAGTATATCCAACAAAAACATTCAAAGAAATTCAAAATAGACTTTAAATTTAGATTTTTGAATGTCATGACAGAGGACAAAACCAGACTAAATAGTTTACCCAAGTTCAAGACTTATTAAATAGATATAGTAATCAAGACTATGTGCTCTTGGGAAAGAGATGGACAACTAGGGTTGACACGAAATGAAAACCCATAAATACTCTCACATAACTATGCTTATTTTTGACAAAGCTACAAAAGTAATTTAATGAAGGAAAAATAGCCGTTCCAGCAAATGGTGTTAGAGAAGTGAACATCCATGGACCAAAACAGAAAACAAAACAAACAAGACTTTGACCTAAGCTTCATACTTTGTATGAAATTTAGCTCAAGATTGATCGTGAACTTAAATGCATAAAGTGGAAAAACATAAAATTCTAAAACATTTAGAGAAAAATATGGAAGATAATCTTTATGGATCTAGGGCTTAGCAAAGAGTTCTTAGAATTAACACCAAAAGTATAGTCCACGAAGCAAAACTTAATAATTTAAAATTTAAATTTGCTCAACAAATACCCCATTAAGAGAACAAAAAACAAGCCACGAAATGAGAAAATATTTGCAAACCACAGGGAATAATACTGATAATGGATGAAGGACGCCTAAACTCAGTAACAGACAATCCAATGAGAAAGTGCGCAAAAGATAGGAAGATACTCTTCCCAGAGGAGCCCATGCGGATGTTAAATAAGCACAGGAAAAAACTTCAACATCATGATCCAGTTAGATAAATGCAAATTAAAACCACAGTGAGATATTACCAGCCTCGCATCAGAATGGCTAAAATAAAGAATAATGACGGCACAAAATGCTGGCGAGGAGCGGAGGAAGGCGGCCACGCGTTAGGTGCTGCCCTGGAAAACTAAGCAGCAGCTTCTTAACAAAAAATTGGACACAAAACTGCCATATGACCCAGCAATTGCAATTGTGGACATTTATTCCTGGGAAACAAGAATGTATGTTCTTACAAAAACCTATATAGGAGTGAAGGTCAGACCTTGGAAACAGCCTTGCTGACCCTCAGACACGTCCGGTGGAGCAGAGCCACACACTCCTACCGGGGAACATCACTCAGCACTGAAAAAGAACAACTGCTTTGCACCGAGCTGGGGCCTTGTAGGGCCTAAGCCCCTGAGTGTCCGTGGCCGCCCGGTGGAAAGGCCCAGGTGCCTCTCAGGGTCGTGGGGTCGAGCTTCCCGAGGCGCTAGGAGATTAGCGGGAGTCCCTGTAAACACCTGCTGCTGATGTGGCTCTGAGTCCCCCCACCGCCAACAGGAGATCACGGTGAGCAGGGGTGTGGGGCCCGAGGCTGCGCTGCAAGGTGCTGGGGCAGTGGGGCACCCAGAGGTGCAGACGCCTGGGCTGCACAGGCACCGCGTGACCCTGGAGGGAGCAGCTCTGGGCCTCCTCTTCCCTTCCCAGTGTCATCCTTCACGACCCGTCTGTTCTCATTCTTCCTATCTGGGTGGCTGACACCTTTCCATCAAGCCCGCAGAATGTCTGTGTGAGTTGGAAGACGCATCCCCCCATGACTTCTTGTTTTCCACGAACCTTCGCATTGTTCGTTCTCAGCGGAGTCCGGGGACGTGCCACGTGCGAGGCGAAGCAGCAGGAGCTGAACCATCAATGCAACCATCGGCTCATCCTCTGACTCCCACTTGTGGGAAAATGTCAGCTTGTGAATTAGACTTTCCAAAATTTTCTTGTTGACATTTTCTATCCCCCTTTTTAATTCCCTCAGAAAAAAATATAACAAGAGCTGATCTGATAGTGCTCTCTGTTTCCCCAGTGTTGTTCTTAATGCCTATCAGCGTTACGTGCGAACATGCCAGGAAGAGTTGGGAAATCAGCCACGTCCCCTACACACACACTCACACACACTCACACACACATGCACACACACGCTCAGCCACTCCTGTTCAGAGGCTAGAATTAGTTGGGGGCTGATTCAGCCTGTTGTACAAAGCAAGAGCTTGCAATCGGTTCTAGGAATTCTTTGTGAGAACATATCATTGTAATAAATATTTCTGTCACTCTTAGGGGAAAAAAATCAGAATAAACAATGATCATCCGGAAAAGATCATTTAGTCCACATTCTCGCCTTTTGTATAAATGTGGGTGCTCAAAGATCTTTGATATGAAGAGCTCGTTGACCAGCTGATTTTAAGGAAGGTGTGACCAAGTTGTTTTGAACGAGTGAGTGGAATTTGAAAGCCTGGGGTGGGGAAGTACAAGATAAGGTAGGAACATGTTTGTATAATATTTAAGTATCATCCAGGGCACCTGGGCTCAATTGGTTCCATCACCGACTTGGTTTCTGCTCAGGCCATGAACTCAGGGTCATGAGAAGGGCTCTGTGCTCAGTGAGGAGCCTGCTGGAAGATTCCCTCTGCCCCACTCTTGCCCACGTGCAAGCCCTCATGCGCGCTCTCTCTCTCTAAAATAAATAAATAAATCCTTAAAATAAACAAACAAACACTATCGAGATGCCTTGGATTTAGATTATTTGCCAGAATACCGTTGTCTAATTTAAGATTAGGAAAGTTAAAAAAAAAAAAAAATATATATATATATATAAGTTAAGACCTGGTTTGAGAGTAGGAAATCCCAAGGCCTGGGGTGCCTGGGTGGCTCAGTCGTAAAGTGTCTGCCTTCTGCTCAGATCCTGATCTCAGGGTCCTGGGATCGAGCCCCAAGTTAGGCTCCTTGCTCAGCGGGGAGTCTGCTTCTCCCTTTGTCTCTGCCACTCGCCCCTGTAAAATGTCATACTACTGAGAGTACAAGATATAGTGCATGTATTTAGTTTTTAGGAAGCACTTTAAAATCATCCTCACTATTTTATTATTGCTTATAAAATACATTTTTGCCTATATGGATCGCAACTCTTATACAAGAGTAGGGTCAGAAAATCAACTCCTGTTGAATCCTCTTGATAATTTCTTTTACTCTGTTTATTTTTAAACTTTTACCCTGGACTTCCTTCCAAAAAGGATTGTGATTGGATTATAGATATTGCAATCTAAGATAATTTTTTAAAAATAGAGGCAGAAAGAGTATAGGGAAAATAAATACAGGAATATCAGTTGAAGCTAAATGCATTACAGTGCATTTAAGATAATGTCACACAGAGTCAGGTGTCTTTTTACCTTGGTGCTAAAGAGGATCCCAGCCTTCATGACATTAATATAATAGTGAAGCTCCTGAGCTGTTTCTTAGAATGCTCTGTAATAAAATCCTATAAAATAATCACAAGATATCACTCAGGAAAAGCAAGTCTTGTTACGACCCGGGTGGGCAGTGGGGGCGAGTTGAGGTGGGGAGGGCAGATGGAGGGGAAATGACACACTTTCATTTAGTTCAGGTGTTTGGTATCCTACTGGCTTGACTCAATATTTTATCTAAAGAATGACTATCATTGTTTTTGTTTTTTTTTTTTATTATTATTGGAGTTCAATTTGCCAACATATAGCATAATACCCAGTGCTCATCCCATCATTGTCTTTGAATGTTAATCAATTATTTTTATCTATTTTTTTATTTTTACCATGAAAGACTTCAAATATATAGAAAAGCACAGAAAATATTAGTAACAATACCAGTACACCCACTATCCCATGAATCCACGATGCAGATCTTTAAAATTAATAACAATGTATGATGTTCATTCCATGTATTTTTTCCAAAAAGAAATAAATATTCCAAATAACATCTAAAGCCCCCCAAAACTCATTATTTCCACTAGAGGTAATCACTGGCCTCACTGCCATCCATCCACGATGCCATACGTCCTCAACATCTGTGTGTATCCATAAGCAATTTATAGCACTGTGTTGAGAGTGGGTTTTTTTAAGTTTTATATAACTTTTCTCATTCTATCAGTGTATTTTTACAATATATTTTTCTTAGGAACTGTATCAATGTGTATTATTAGATATTAACAGATAACTATTATAATAACTGTATTAATAGATCTAGTTCATTCATTTTAATTTTTGTATAGCATTAGATCTTATGTTAAAAGACAATCTTATCAACTCCTCTAGTCGTGGACAATATTTTTTTCCCTTGTAATATTCTTGCCCATGGCTCGTTGTGCGCACGTATGAATTTCTCCAGAGAAGATCAGTACCATTGAAATTGCTCAGTTCCAGAGTACGGACACCTCCGGTTTTACTAGGCATCACCAAGACGGCTTTCAGGAGTGACCATTCGCATCTATCCTCCCAGCAGTGATGCACAGGAGTTCTCACTTGCCCACAACGTACAGGAGTTCTCACTTGCCCACATCCTTTTCAACGTTTGTTGTTAGACATTTCAATTCTCGCCATTCTCATAGGAATTCTGTCTTGATACTGCTTTAACATTTTTCTAATATGTTCTGAGGTTGACCATTTTTCCATATATTTATTAGCCAGCCCTCAGAATTTCATGTTCTTTGAAGTGTCTATAAATTGGGTTTCCCTAATGTTCTGCTATTTCTTTTTATTGATTCATAGTAATTCTTTTTTTTTAATTTATATTTTAAATAACAGTCTTCATGCTGGTTGGCAGGTTGTTGTTGTTTTTCATGATGGATTATCTTTGAACCAATTTGTTAATTTTAATGTAGTAAAACTTATGAGTTGTTTTCTTTAGCATTTTGTGGTTTCTGCCCTTTTTGCCCTTATGGGTATACTCTATGCACTCATTTAGGAAACCCATCCCTGTGCCCCAATGTCATAAAGCTATTTTCTTATGTTTTGCAGCAATCTCATCTATAATATTAGTTTATAATTTTTCTTTCTTTGTCTTTGTCCAATTTCCTTATCAAAGTTATGATACTCATCATGTGAGTTAAATATCTTTCCCACTTTTTCTATTCCCTGAAGTCATTTCTGTTTGCTATAGACTATCTTTCTTCCAAGAGTCGAGAGAAATTGACTACATAAGTATCTAGAATTTTCCCACAAAATTTTACTGTAAAAGTTCAGATATAGCAAAGTCGAATGAGTTTTAGTGAAGGTCCCCGTATCTACTACCTAGATTGTACCACTAACATTTTACTCTACTTGCTTTATCACGGATCTGTCCATCTCTCCATCCCTCTGCCCAACTAGACTCTTGGGGATAAATAGATTTGATTCTGCCTTGACGTAATAAATCAATTCGGACTTTAAAAAGTTTATTATGAATGACTTTCACCTCAGTTTTCAGTATTATCAGAATAAAGTTTTCGATACTATCCTATTATTTTGTCTATTATATCTGTAACTGAGCCCATCTCTCCATTATATTTTTTTTTACAAATTGGTTGATCATGAACTATTTCACAAAACCTCTCAGTACATCACAACAAATCAATTTGAGACAATGTTCTGTGACCACAATGTAATAAAATTAGTAGCTAATAATATAAAGATAGTTCAAAATAACCTCAAGCGTTACACGTTTTAAAAACATCTTTAATAAATGATCATACGGCGTGAATTGTAAGTCATGCTGGTGTGTTTGTTACGTATGTTCCATAAGTTGCTTCCAGTAGCATCTCGGTGCTGTCAGCATGTCTCTACCGAGCGATTTGTGCTCGTATGCCCTGTGCATTTTCCTCTGTGCTACGGCTGTTGAGATCCTGCTGTGTGTGCTTTCATAAGATTCCAGCCTTCTCCTCATAGGTCCCCGTGGATTTTATGTTGTGACGTCGTGGTCAGAACAAGCACCTGTTCCGTGAGCTGCCGTGCCTGTGGATTCCACACGATGCCCAGTGATTCACTGTAATCCGTCCTGCTCCTGTCACTTGTGCACCGTGGGAGAAGCTGCCGTCTCCCCCGTTCCTGTGGGACGCAGCCTGTGTCACCGCTTTCCTGACTTGGATCTCTGCTCCTAGTCAGGTTAGGCCATCACCCTTTTGCGACCGGGCCCAGGCGCTGCTCGAAGAACACTGGCTGCACACAGAGAAGAGCAGTGGAGCCCCGGCTGCTCCCACTGTGTGTCCCGGGCCCCAGACACCCCCGGTGTCGGGCACTGGCCCTGAGGACTTGGGGGCCAGGGCTGCTCCCCACCCCTTCCCCAGTAGCGGGGGACAGCGGGCACTTGGGGCTGGCCTGGGCCCGGCTCCCACGACAGGGCCAGCGTCCTCCTGGGCGCAGGCCTGCCCCGCGGCTCTCGGGCTCCCACTCACACTCAGGGCAGCAGCCCTAAGGGCACTTAGGGCTTCCTACACTGGGCCCATTCCCTGTCGCCTCACCGCTTTGTTAAAGGTGGAAAATTAGTTTAACTCTGATTTAGCGGCAGCAGGATCAGTGGGGGACGCGTCCTCAGCATTTCCCTCCTGCCCTTCCCGTTAGGGTGCAGCCGGCGCCGCCAGGCAGGTTGGGTCAGCACCCGCGTGCCTGTGCAAAAACACGCAAAGGCAGCCGGACATAATTCATTATTTGGAATTATACGCCTAAAATCTCGCCGGTGACAATAGAAGATTCTAAACGATCCTCACAGGATTTTGTTGTTGTTATTTTTTCCCTTCTTCATTCGTTTGGTGCTATTTTCTAAAGCCTTGCTAACTGCCTTTGCACACTTATCCCGCGGTGTTCGGCGGGGTTCACATAGATGAGGGGCATCTGCACCCGCACGGCCCCCCAGCCGCCGAGGGGAGCACCTGACCTGTGTCTTCCTGGGGCTGAGCCCCCCCCCAACGGCCACCTGCTGAGGCTGCGCCAGGCCTGCCCCATCTGCTGGCCGCGGGTCTGGGCGCTGCAAAGCCAGGGGGGCCCGGGAGGGAGGCCCCCGGACTCAGGCAGGACAGACGTGCAGACAGGCGGCCCTCCTTGGGCCTGGACGCCGCCCATCCCAGGGTGCTGCTCGCTGCCTGTGGTCGCTGCAGGCACCCACCGGCCTGGCAGCAGTGCCCGGAGCAGCCCCCCAGGAGCCCCAAGCATGGCCTCCAGCCACAAAGGCCCTGGGGGTGTGGGGCCAGAGCATCCCTGGGGAGGCCTGGGGGTGCGGGGCCAGAGCATCCCAGTGGAGGGGGCCTGGGGGTGCGGGGCTGGAGCATCCCTGGGGAGGGGGCCTGGGGGTGCGGGGCGAGAGCATCCCTGGGGAGGGACCTGGGGGACACAGGGACCTGGGGCAGCCACCAGCACCAGTTGCCCGGGCCCGGGGTGACACCTGTCTTACTCCTAATCTGCAGGAGACATGATGGTGGGGAGCAGGGAGGCTGTCCTAGCAACACGAGGTCTAAGATCCCATGTGGACAAAAGCAAATACAATCCTTTTTCCTGGGGATTCCTGGGGGGCTCAGTGGTTTAGCACCACCTCTGGCTCAGGGCGTGACCCCAGGGTTCCGGGATCGAGTCCCGTGTTGGGCTCCCTGCATGGAGCCTGCTTCTCCCTCTGCCTGGGTCTCTGCCTCTCTCTCTCCCTCTCTCTCTCTCTCTCTCTGTCTCTATGAATAAATAAATAAATCTGAAAAGAAAAGAAAGAAAAGAAAAGAAAAGAAAAGAAAAGAAAAGAAAAGAAAAGAAAAGAAAAGAAAAGAAAAGAAAAGAAAAGAAATCCGTTTTCCCTGAGCAGAAGTGACACGGATAGTGCTGGGTTCGGGAACGGGTGTCGTGGCCGTGACCAAGTGGCCTGAGGCCTTTGGAGCTGCGGCGGCGACAGCACAGCCACCAGCCTTGCGCGGCGACACTGTCCCCGATACTGGGACCCCCGGGGGGGGCTGACGCCCAGCCCCAGGCCCTGTCTCCATCGCCGTCCGCCACACACCACTGGGGGGATGCGATCCCAGCAGATTCAAGGATGTGAGAGTGGGAGGTCGACCTGGAATGACAGTCTCACTCTAAGTTTTGTCTTATGTTCGTGCTTCGTCCATATATGTGTTTCCCTTAATATATATTCATAATACGACACACGATGACATGCCTGTTCCCTGAGTTCCCAACGGCAGCAGAGAACGTCTGTGCACGAGGAGCCCACGTGGCACTTCTGGGGGAACCCACGCTGGGGCACCTGGGGATGCTGCAGTGCCTGGGCCCACGGTGCTAGGGAGTGAGAGCCCCCAGCCGCCAGGTGACCCCTGACAGTAGCCACACTCCGCTCCCACCGGGATGACCGACCATTTTCACTTACCCTCATTTTTTTTCCCCAACAATTGATATTTGCAACTTTCCTATAATCTCGGCCCACTTGGTGAACAGATAATCAGTATTTGATGATTTAAGTCTGCATTTCCCTGATTGATAATGAGAATATTTTTAATTTCTTCTCTGAATTGCTTCTTCATGTTTTCCCATTTATGTTTCTGTTGAGCTGTTGGGCTTCTGTTCGTCAAACTACCATCTCCTTGTACCTTCTTGTTTGTAATCCTTTGACACTTGCAGCCGTGTCCAATCGTCCTGATAAACGATTGTCTTTTGCCTTTGTTTATTTTGTTTTTTTTTAATAGAAGTGTTTAGGTTTAAACCCTCATCAAATTAGCTTTTAATCCTCATTAAGTTTTTATCAAACTAATGTCTCTTTTCTTTTTTATTCTATACGTATCTTATTTAAGAAGAGCCTTCTCTTCTCCAGTTAGAAAGTTATTTTCTACAGTTTCTTTTAAAATATTTGTTTTGCTTTTCACATTTGTTTTTAACCCATTTAAAATGTATTTTGGTAAACACTGAGAATAAGCATCTATGTTAAGGCTTTCAGTATGAATAAACCTATTGCCCTGGTAATATAAGTTGAGAAGTCTAATATTTTCCCAGGCGATTGGCAAGACTATCTTCTCACGTGCCACATTAGAATAATCCCCGTGCTAGCATTTTCATCTCTTTCATTGACCTATTGGTTCTATTTTTTAAAAAATAAAGTTTTAATATAAATTTTAAATAAGATTTTTTCAGATAATTTTAGATTTACAGAAAGTTGCAAAGACAGTATAATATTTATGTCTTGCACCCAATTTCCCCTATTATTGACATCTTAATAGGTAAGATATATTGGAATTAAGAAACCAATATTGGAACATTATTATTAAATAAAGTACTTTCTTTAATCCTGTTTTCTTAGTTTTACCTAATGTCCTTTTTCTGCTCCAGGATAAGACCACCTTCAGGTGTCATATCTCCTTAGGCTCTCCCAACAATTTCTCGGACACTCTTTGTTTTAACAATCTTGACGATGTTGAGAGGTCCTGGTCAGGTAGTTTGTAGAATGCCACTCTACTGGGGTTTTTTTATTTTATTTTATTTTATTTTATTTTATTTTATTTATTTTATTTTATTTTATTTATTTTATTATTTTATTTTATTTTTTATATAAATTTATTTTTTATAGGTGTTCAATTTGCCAACATATAGAATAACACCCAGTGCTCATCCCGTCAAGTGCCCCCCTCAGTGCCCGTCATCCAGTCACCCCCACCCCCTGCCCTCCTCCCCTTCCACCACCCCTAGTTTGTTTCCCAGAGTTAGGAGTCTCTCATGTTCAGTCTCCCTTTCTGATATTTCTATTGGGGTTTTTCTAATGTTTTTTTTTTTTTTTCTCATGATTAGACTGGGCCTCTAGGTATTTTGATCTGCTTGGGTGCCTGCCCTGCTCTCCTCAGAAAGCTTCATTATGTGAGTAATACAACGTTTCGTACCTTCTTGGTGCTTGTGTAGCTTATTAGCCTGACATAGGAACTAAGTCTGAGGAGGAAGGGAGACCAGCAATCCTGCCTCAGCAGGGTGCCCATCACGGTTACTGTTGGTCATTAAAACAAATTAAGATCTTTGAATTGAGGCCCTAAACTGTATTCTGGTGAATGTTTACAGAGCAACTAAATATTCTTTTAAACTTCTTACCAGGATATCAATTATGAACCTGTGATGATAGATTTTATGTTGCATCTGTCTGACTTTCCCCTGTGGCTCCACATGATACTTTCTCTGGGACTGTCGTCATTTTCTTATATTAAAAAGAAGAAGAAAAGAAAAAGAAAACGCTTTAAAGCTTTCCTTCTAATATTTTGGTATTTGATACAGCTTTGAATTTATTTTGTGCTGCTATAAGGACAAGATACAACTTAATTTTTTCTATATACATGACCAACTATTCTAAAACTGGTTGTTGAATGCCCCTATTTTACCCCACTAGTTTGAAAGACTCTGCCATATAAAAGATTTCCATGTACGGTTGTGCGATGCCACCACAGACTTCTAGAAGGGGGAGCCTCCAGCTTAGGCCCCGTGCTTCAGGGGGTCTGCTGTTGTTCCCCTCCAGGCACAGACCTTCTCATGCAGAGAGGAGACGGCGACGCAAGAGACTTACCCACCCGGAGCCCGAGTCCCAGCTTTAGACCTAGCCAGCGATAGACCCCCGGGATCCCAGAATCTTATGCCCAGACAACTGTGGGTGCACTGGTGTGGCTGCAGCGAGCCCCCCCAAGGGCAGACCACACCGCAGTAAGCATGGGGGCTGTGCTGTCCACGGCAGGAGCCTGGATGTGCAGGCCACGGTCCCGGCGTCCACACACAGGTGCGCATGAGACCCTCGGGGATGGAAAGAGAACAGGGTTAGGCTGAGACTCGGGAGCTGGAGCTGAGGTCTACTCCTCCCATAGCACCACATCCTGAGACAGAACTCCAGGAATCCAAGAATTATAAATTCAGATCTTGCATTCCAAATATATATACATATAAATGTGCATATATCAAAATGAAAAGATAAAACATATTTCGCTTCATTGTTTGCTAGCTTGATTAAATGGCATATGGGTTTTCGTTTGCACTCTTGCCCGAGACCCTACAAAGGTTAAGGGGCATCTTGTGTTTGTGTATATTTCTAGGTTCTTTATCATGTTCCATTGGACCATTTGTCTAGTCCTGTTTCAATAACATTCTGCCTTCATTAGAAAAAATGAGTGGGAAATATCAGAAAGTGAGACAGAACATGAGAGACTCCTAAGTCTGGGAAACAAACTAGGGGTGGTGGAAGGGGAGGAGGGCGGGGGGTGAGGGTGACTGGGTGACAGGCACTGAGGGGGGCACTTGACGGGATGAGCACTGGGTGTTATTCTATATGTTGGCAAATTGAACACCAATAAAAAATAAATTTATTAAAAAAATAATAAATCTCAAAAAACAATTCCCTAGATAACTACTTAAGAATTTGGGGTATTAAAAAAATAAAGAAAAAAGAACTCAGGCTATTAAAATGAACATTAAATGTTCAAACAAATATACATAAAATGTTTATTTTTAAGGTCTTGACTGTTAAGTAGTGACTTTTTTAACATAAAAATTCTATAAAAATACCACTTAGGTATTTGGAGGAAAAAAATTCAGAATATATGGTCTAATTACTTGTTGGTATGTAGTGGTTGCATATGTGTGTCCGTATAATCACCTATCTTTTCAACATTTAGGATATTTATATAAAGTATTTGTGCTTAGACATGTACAATTTTGTTTACTACCTAACTAGTAAGTGGATTTATATTTAAATGTAAATGTCTTTGCAGAGTTCAATGTGTTGAAATTCCTAATTTTCATACTAGACATTTCAAAATTTGCATGTATAATTGCACATTCCTTCACGCAAATAAAAACTTAGTTTTTGCCCTCCTGGAAAAAAAATTCTGCCTTAATTAATATAATAATTAATCGAAAGGGCAATTCTCCTGCCAATTTTATTCAAAATCATCTTCATTATTTTTGTCCTTTTTTTCTTCCAGTATAAATTTGTGGGGCCAGAGTAGCAAGTTAAAAAAAAAAAAGTCTCCTTTGAGCTATCACTTTGAATAAAAACTGTTTCATTCTCTTTTTAATTTAAAAGCTCCCTTTTAGCCTAATTTATGAATTTTCTCATATTTTAACTTCCCGCCATTAGTTCTACCTTAGTCTCTCTGTCAGTGGTTCTAGACCAGAAGTGATTTCTGCCCTCCAAGGGACATTGGAGATGTCCGGAGACATTTTTTGGTTGTCACAGCTGAAGTGAGGGGTGCCCCTGGCATCTAGTGAGTAGAGACCAGAGATTCCCAGGGCAGTCCCCACAACAGATTGTCTGACCAAAAATGTCACTAGTGCGAAGGTTGAGAACCCTGTTCCAGACGACACAGGAACACGTAGAAGCCGTCATGACGCACCCTACTCACAAGTGTACATCAGAAGTGTGTGTACTTATTTGCACATACGTGAGCGTATTGTAATCGGCGCTTAGCTGACCACTTTCTCACCCACTGCCTTCAGCTGAGATTCTCCGAGCGATTTACCAACAAGATCGTGTTAATCCTCACCCGGTGCTCCACAAATAGGTGACACCACGATTCCACTGGCTTTGTTAATTCAGAGACACAGATTAAGCGCCTTACCAGTGCTCCTTAAAAAAGGAAAACTCTTGAAAAACATGTTCCATGAAGTCCTCTGTTTCAGCTATTATGTGATAGTTGATAGTTTCTTCCTTTCTTCTGCTTATGAAAGTTGGATGACTTTTCTTTTTTTTTATAAATTTATTTTTTATTGGCGTTCAATTTGCCAACATATAGAATAACAGCCAGTGCTCATCCCATCAAGTGCCCCCCTCAGTGCCCGTCACCCATTCACCCCCACCCCCCGCCCACCTCCCCTTCCACTACCCCTAGTTCGTTTCCCAGAGTTAGGAGTCTCTCATGTTCTGTCTCCCTTTCTGATATTTCCCACTCATTTCTTCTCCCCCTCTATTCCCTTTCACTATTTTTTATATTCCCCAAATGAATGAGACCATATAATGTTTGTCCTTCTCCGACTGACTTACTTCACTCAGCATCATACCCTCCAGGTCCATCCACGTCGAAGCACATGGTGGGTATTTGCCATTTCTAATGGCTGAGGAATATTCCATTGTATACAGAGACCACATCTCCTTTATCCATCATCTGTCAATGGACACTGAGGCTCCCTCCACAGTGTGGCTACTGTGGACATTGCTGCTGTGAACATCGGGGTGCAGGTGTCCTGGCGTTTCCCTGCATCTGTATCTTTGGGGTAAATCCCCAACAGTGCAATTGCTGGGTCGTAGGGCAGGTCTATTTTTCACTCTTTGAGGAACCTCCACACAGTTTCCCAGAGAGGCTGCACCAGGTCACATTCCCACCCACAGTGCAGGAGTGTTCCCCTTTCTCCACATCCTCTCCAACATGTGTGGTTTCCTGTCTTGTTAATTTTCCCCATTCTCACCGGTGTGAGGTGGGATCTCATGGTGGTTTGGATGACTTTTCTTCAGGCAACAATACACTTCCTACTTTTCAACATGCTGTTGAACTCTAAGTACCTAATTCTTAACATAGAAAAGGAGTCTGATTTTAATACACATTTAAAAACTTGATCTGGGTGGGTAGAAATATTTTCATACTTGAAGAAAAAAAATCTAAGGAAAGCTTTTATAAAAGATGGTAATGGTTTAGTGATTAAGAATCTGAAAAGAGAAGATGCTGTAAAGGAATTTACTGAATTGGGATCCCTGGATGGCCCAGCGGTTTAGCACCTGCCTTCAGCCCAGGGCTTGACCCTGGAGACCCGGGATTGAGTCTCATGTCAGGCTCCCTGCATGGAGCCTGCTTCTTCCTCTGCCTGTGTCTCTGCCCCTCTCTCTCTCTCTCTCCCTCTCTCTATGTCTATCATGAATGAAGAAATAATATCTTTAAAAAAAAAAGAATTTACTGAACTAATGAGGATAAGCAATGCCATTAGGTTTTAGACTTGATTTGTAAGCTTAATATTTGAAAGTAAAGTGATCTTCAGTAATTCTGAAGGGATTATTACTAAACACAGTGATTCTTAGGGAATTATAAATCTGTAAGTGGCTAGAAAAGAGTATTTCATGCTGAAGGCGTTGGTCATGAGGGCAAGTCCAACCTCCTTGCTCCCCCAGCTGGTGGGATCATACTTCCGAGTGTGTGATGATTGACTTTAAGTGTCAACTACGTTGAGCCACGGTGCCCAGTATGTGGTCAAACATTTTTCTGGATAATTCTGTGATAATCATTGCTTTGGGTGAGATCAGCATTTAAAACAGTAATTTAGAATAAAGCTCATTACCCTCCTTACGGTGGATGGGCCTCATCAGGTGAATTCCTGAGAACTGTAGGCTGACCTCCTAGCAAGAGGGAATTATTCTGCGGCAGATGGCCTGTGTCCTTGAAGTGCGGCGTTGGCTCTTCCTGGATCTCCTGCCTGCCATCCCACCCTGCAGGTTTCAGATTTGCCAGCCTCAATAATCATATGAGTCAATTCCTTAAAATAGGTATCTTTCCGCACACACACACACTCACACACACACACCCTATTGGCTCTGTTTCTCTAGAAAACTCTGAGTAATACAGTATGTCATGAAATCCTTTTAAAAAATTCTTTATTATGATCAACAATATGAAGGAAGATGGCTTGAGAGACATATACTTTGAACTAAAAGGAATTATACCCTGTGTCAAGTAGCCAGCTGTATTTTCTTTTATTTAGACAACAGGTTTACACACCTTTTTGTCTTCTCTACTCTCAGATCCCATCAACGTGTTGTGAGTTTCGCAGACTTGCTGAGACAAATACCGTACATGCAGTTCTCCTGCCCTTGAACATAAGGGAAACTGGATTTCCTAGGAGTTCTTGCAATTAGGCAGGCCAGTGGGACTGGTCTTGGCTAAAGGAATGTGAATGGAAATGACCGGGTCGCTTCCAGGTCGAGGCGGTCCTCAGGCTCTCTACGCCTCCTACAGCAAACCCTGAGACCTGACGCTGAGTTGTCTGCGCCTCCCTTAACCAGGATCCTCGAGTGATTCTGTGGAGCAGAGCCCGCCTCTGCCTGGCCCTGACACAGAAATAAACCTTTATGGTCTTTAACTGCTGGAATTCACCGCTAATAGGTTGCCCGGGCATGGCCTAGTGTGTCCTGACCAATACATGTGCCGTGCTTCCTGCGGGCCCTACAGAAATACTAGGAGAAAAGTTGATTGCGACTATTCCCTTCTGGAACACGGTCACAGTCTCTAAAGGGATAATAAGGTGAACCCAGAATTAACACAATATAATCAAGAATTAATAAAGTTCTAAAATTAGCACCACCATGTTAACTGATACTCTGACTAAATTCAAACGTATTTGAATCAGTTTATGTCTCACAGTTTTTCTGACATCGTCCAACTCATCTCAGGTACCATGGCTTCCTTACCACGGTGACATAAAAATTAGGAAGATGGCTAGTTTTCTAACGTCGCGAGCTTCTCAGAGAAACACGTTTCACAAATATCAGCACAAGTGTCATCTAAGGCTAACATTCCAGGCATGTACAAATCAAAGAAGAGTGATTATGTAATTTTAGACCCATTAATGTACCATCATCGTTAATCTCTATCATCGGGAGCTGGAGATTGATAGACTCTCTCTTCTACTTCTTCTCCTTCTAGAAATGATGGAACATAGATATCACAATGAATGTTTTTCTGGTTCCTGAGCTAGACTTCCCACCTATGTGGATCAGGAGAAGAAGAAGAAGAAGGAGAAGAAGAAGAAGAAGAAGAAGAAGAAGAAGAAGAAGAAGAAGAAGAAGAAGAAGAAAAGAAGAAGAAGAGAAGAAGAAGAGAAGAAGAGAAGAAGAAGAAGAGAAGAAGAAGAAGAAGAAGAAGAAGAAGAAGAAGAAGAAGAAGAAGAAGAAGAAGAAGAAGAAGAAAAATGCTTGAAGCTCAAACTTATCTCAGCAGCAATAGTCACTGGTCTTAGTCATCTGCTCTGCTCGAGCAAACTGTTTTTCAACTCTGAAAGTCATGAGGACGGTACTGGATTTGCCTGACTCTGTGCACCCCCTGGATTTACTCTCTTATGATGCTGAGCTAGTCATTTAATCAACCTCACCTTCAATTTCCTCAATTCAGAAATAAATGTGTTACTATGTAGCTCATACAGGTCTAATTGGTGGTTTAAAATGACTCAAAATTATTGATGAATAAATATAAGAATGGAGGGGTGGGTGGTAATCACAAGATCCATAGACTGCGATAATGCTTGTGAAAATGTTTTCTAAATGACCGAGAGTTCGAGAGCATAGAGTATCATCAATCAAACAGTGTTTTGAAGACATTTTCTCTAATGTTTATTTATTTTTTTTTTAGATTTTATGTATTTATTCATGAGAGACAGAGAGAGAGAGGCAGAGGCAGAGGCAGAGGGAGAAGCAGGCTCCATGCAGGGATCCTGATGTGGGACTCGATCCCGGGTCTCCAGGATCATGCCCTGCGGCAAAGGCAGATGCTCAAGCACTGAGCCACCCGGGCGTCCCTCTAATGCTTATTAGATGGGAGTCTAAAACCCGACGGGTTGACAATGTGGGGTTCTTAGGGCTTCTGTGAGCGCTTAGTGGGCTCCTCGGCAGCTGGAGACTTCCCTCGGCAGCAACCCGAGCAGAGGAAGCTCCGTGCTCCCCCTTCCCTGGAAACATGCGCTGGGGCTGGGCTTCTGCACCAGGAAGCTAAAGCTTGGCCTTGTGGAAACGGTGATTCAGAAGGAGGTTGAGAGAGACCCCGCAGGAGCTGCCTGCGCGCCCCGACCTTCCACCCTCGCCTCTGTGGGGCGGCCCTGCAGGAAGGTGTCCGGTCCGTGGGCCTCCAGGGAGGAACTTGCTCCGAGACCCTGAAGTGGTGTGAGGCCTCGGAGCTGCAAGCAGTGCAGGCGTCAGGCGGAGTCCGCGTGAGGTCAGGCTCAGGGGTCCGAGGACCCTCCCAAAGGCGAAGCAAGTGCTTCTGAGCAGCTCTTTATTTTTTTGTTTGTTTTCCTGCTTTATTTATTTATTTTTAATGTAAAAGCATTGTCCTTTATTTTTTCTTTTTTTCTAAAATATATTTATTTTTTATTGGTGTTCAATTTGCCAACATACAGAATAGCACCCAGTGCTCATCCCAGCAAGTGCCCCCCTCAGCGCCCGAGCAGCTCTTTAAAGAGAGCCTGTGAGCAGCCGGGAGCAGCAGGCGCCCTGGACCGTCCCCCCGACGGCTGGAGCTCCTCGGAAGGAAGTCGGCCTGGGCCAGGGTCTGGGCCTGACTTGCTATTGATTCAGAGAAAACCCTTTTCTTCGGGCGTCAGAGTTGGATTTTGTCCCAAGCAGCAGCCTGTCATGTCTCGCTGCCCGGACCGGCTCACAGCAGGGGGTCAGCCTCTAACTGGGCCACTCATGGGGGCTCCAGGGCTGCAGGCCGCCTGCTAGCTACGTCCCAGAGCCGTCTGACGTGTCACGCGCGGAGCCATGTGTCAGAGCCCAGCCTAGCCACGTGAGGAGGGCGAGGGCCCCTGTGCCGTCTGCTTTCCCCCGCGCTGCTGTCAGCCCCGCTGCTCGCCCCACGCCGTTGCCACGCACCTCCACGGCCTCCACGGCCTCCACGGCCTCCACGGCCTCCGTCTTCACTGCTTGGGTCATACCTGCTGGGACGGTTTGTGAGACAAGCAGTGAGACCAAGAGCTCAAGAAAAAGAAGCTTCAGTCATGCTGTATTTAGCGTCTCCCTAACCCCTTAGTTCTGAAGGATCCCCTGGAGCTCGTTCATCACGGACGGCCACCCGCTGTCCCCTGGCAGGTGTAAGGGCACGACCTCCAGGCCGGGGCGGCCGGCTCGGGGACAGAGAGCCCCGGGGCTGGCAGCGTCCCTCGCTGTGGCTGCGGCCTGGCCTCGGGGGCTCCGTGCGTCCGGGCCGC
Source organism: Canis lupus dingo (assembly GCF_003254725.2). Taxonomy (NCBI): domain Eukaryota; kingdom Metazoa; phylum Chordata; class Mammalia; order Carnivora; family Canidae; genus Canis; species Canis lupus. The sequence goes on along the minus strand of NC_064256.1, from coordinate 60,575,071 downwards.
TCCCTCCAGGTGCACAGGGACCCGGTGGGCAACCCAGGCTGTCGACACCCGCTGCTCCAGCCGGCGACGTCCCCAACACGATGAATCGGTAGCGCCAGGGGCGGTAAAGCCACGGCGGTGGAGAGTCCCCACGCCGTGGAATGCACCGGGGGCTTTCTTCTGTGGTTTTTGTTCAGATCGAGTGGACGAAGGGTAGAGACCTGTCACTGCAGCAGATAAGCTCCTCCCTCGTCCAGGCCCATCCCCGCCTCTGCCAAGGCCCCTGTGGTCACACTGGGTAATGGAGGCGGCAGGAGGGGCCTGGGCCTGTGTCCCCACGTTGGCGCGGCCACCCCACCAGTCATGTCACACGAGAGGAGGAGGGTCCATGCAGGGCGCTTGCAACGGGCGAAGGACGCAGCGGGGACTCGAGGCGGGGGAGCCCCAGGGCCGGCCCAGCCCTCCCGAGTCGGTGGCCGTGGCCCTCCGGGGGTCCCCGGGAGCTGCCCCGACAGAAGCCGCGGCCCGGCCCACGGGGGCCACCTCCTGCTCCCGGACACGCAGGTGCCCGCACCACCGCCAGGGCTGCCCCAGGGCTTCGGCCTCGAGGCCAGAGGAGCAACGTGATGCCCCCTCGAGCAGGTGCTCCGAGAGGAGGGGCCCAGGAGCGCCCCAGGGGGCAGGCTGTCCAGGCCGGGGCGGGGGCGCTCGGCTCACGGCCGACCTACAGCGTCCCTCACCGGGCGACCTCCACGGAATGAAATCGGGTGGAAAATACCTTATTCTAGCAGCACGAGAAGGGGCGGCCCCGGTGGCCTCGTCGGGAGTCGCGTCTCCACCCAATAGCTGAAGACCATGCGGTGTCAGGACGCTCCCCGGTGTGTTCTGACTATTGTGATCAAAACACAAAACTGAAAAAAAATAAAAAAAATAAAAAATAAATAAAAAAAAAACACAAAACTGATTTTCAAGTGACATCAAGTTACGCTACGGCCCAAGTGACCCGAGGAGCAGCAATTACTGTCCACGTGCTCGCTTCGTGCTCGGCGCCGGAGAGAAAGCCTTAGACCCTTTTCTTGCGTTTAACGACGTGCGGTGACGGGACGGCTGGTTCGTGCCCGCTTCCACGGTCACAGGGTGAGCTTTCTCAACAAGAATCAAGGACCTTGATTCTCATTCCTCCCCCCAACCCTCCCCAGCTCCCACCCCGGGCACTTCTGGTTTGTTTTTGTTTGGAAGTGGAGAAGCTTGTTTACCACCTGCTTCTGGAACATACTTTACGTTCTCTAGGTGCCCGGAAGATGTCACATAAATAACACTGACCGCATCTGGGGTCGGGCTCAAGCCAGCGCCTGGAAGGCCATGAGCTGCTTCTGAGCGACAGCCCAGGCCCGCCCTCGGCCCTGGAACCCCTGTCCCCATGGGGCTCGAGGAACGATTTTCTGTGTGTGACCCTCCGTGGGTCTCCAACCGCGCTATTGTCTGGGAGCAGAGAGGAGCTGGAAGGGGCTCACCTCTCGCAGGTGCGTTTCCTTGGCTGATGCTGCCCGCGGCCTGCGGCCCACCCTGCCCGCCGCGGCCCGGCCCCGCTCCAGAAGCAGCGGGAAGGGAAGCCCTGGGCGCTGCGGCCTCCCCGCCCTGCTCCCCGCGGACACGCGTGGACACGCGCGGAGGAGGAGCTGGAGGAAAGGACGGGCCGTGAATGCCATGGGTGTCTGGGCCCACCTCGCCCACCTGCTCTGTTCGCACGCTTCCATCGCAGCTGTTATTACCTTGAGCTACTTTGTTATCCCTTCAGTTGCATCTCCCCAGACTCGGAGATGGACTCCACGAGCGGCACCCCTGCCTCACTGGCACCTCGAAATACTGCATCCCTGTCAGAGCTCTCACCTTGCTGATGTTCAGGGAGACAAAAGACCGAGTAAATAAACCTGTTACCTTGAAGATCGCTTGTACTCCTCCGGGACACGCTGAGGACGGGAGAGCTGCTGCGTGTGGGGTCCCCTCGGGGGCGGGGGCCTCCCTCACCCAGCACGCAGGCCTGGCCCTGCCCTTCTACAAGGCTGCGGGCCCGCACCGGAAGCAAGGACGGGGGGTTCCCAGGGCACCTGCACCTGCCCCAGGGGCACCTCACCTCCCCGACCTGCACCCCCCCACGCCCATACCTGCACCTGGCCCGGGGGCACCTCAGCTCCCTGACCTGCACACACACACACACACACACACACACACACACACACACCCCGTCAGCTCCCACCTATCACCACCCACAGATGAGGTGGCCGTGGGGCTTTCAGAAGAGTTTGGGCCGATGACTCAGGGGAATACCCCAGTCGGGACCTTTCTGAATTGAATCTGTACCTTCTAGAATGCGTGAAAAGAGAAAGAAAGAAACTATCCTGAAAATAATGATGATGCTTTACAATGTAATTTTCTTCAATTTAAGGATATGGTCTAGGTTTCTTTAAAGAAGCTAGAAAGTGATTTGCTCTCAATTCCAACGGTTTTAAAATGTTATTCTTTAAGGAACTCCAGGCAAGCTTAAGGAGGAAGTTGTATCACTTTCATTTAAAGTTGCCAGATTAGTCAAAAGGAAGGAATATAACTTTCTTATTTCCTCTTTTTTTTTTTTTTAATAAATCGTCCTTTTAATTATATAAAGACTTGGTAAAGAAAAAAATCCAAATAAGCAGAAACTAGCTCACCTATTTTTCTTTTCAGAGTAAACATCTTTGGTGCCTAGCACAATATCTTTTCTATTCCTGAATTTTTCTAGCAAAAGTTTTTTTTCAATTGGATGCATAATTCAAGATAGGCTGTGAACTCCCTGCACCCTTAGATCATGTACAGAGAGACTGCCAAAAATGCATCATTCACAAGTGGCATTTAAATGGCCATTTTTCAATAGTAAAATATAAGGCTATAATTAATAGCCATTATTGATGGGTCAAAATATGACACACTCGGTTCACACCTGTGATTTACTCTGTGATTAGCTAATTTGAGAAAAGCTGTCTCTGATATGTTGCCTTTGACTTACAAATTTTCCAAAGATTGTTTTAAATCATATTTGTTCCAACTTTCTGTTTAAGTGACATTGTCCCAGAAATCAGATTGGCGAGGATCCCTGGGTGGCTCAACGGTTAGCGCCACCTGCAGCCCGGGGCGTGACCCCAGGTCCCGGGATCGAGTCCCGCGTTGGGCTCCCTGCACGGGGCCTGCTTCTCCCTCTGCCTGTGTCTCTCTCTCTCTCTCTCTCTCTGTCTCTCATGAATAAATAAACAAAATCTTTAAAAAGAAAAAAAGAACTCAGATTGGCTAAAATAGCAAATGCCTGTTTGGAACAGGACTTTGAAGAAGCAAAGTCTATTCATCGTGTGTTTTAAATCAACTGAACTCGCTGCCGTACGGTAGAGTTGCCTGGGAAGATCTAATTTTTTTTTTTTTGTATTAATAATGGAAGAGCCTACAGATTTTAATTTAATTGAACTGGAGTGAGGCTTCTAAAAGGAGCCAAGATCTGAACGACTGATTTTCCCTGACGGGGACAATTGATGGGTCAGGAGAAACTGTAGGACCAGGAGTCTGTGCATTAGTGTACATCCTTACCCACGAAGGATTGAAGACCAGCCAATGGTGCAAAGACCCCGACCTACTTTCCTGTTTGCTATCCCTATAGATTTCCTTTTTTTTCTTTTTAAATATTGTTTTATTTATTTTAGAGAGAGAAAGAGAGCAGGAGGGGCAGAGAGACACGGAGAGGGTCCCCAGCAGACTCCCCGCTGGATGTGGGCCCAATGTGGGCTCCGATCTGGTGACCCTGAGGTCACGACGGGAGGTAAAAGCAAGCGTGGGACGCTTCACCGACTGAGCCACCCAGGCGCCCCTCCCCGTAGATTCTCCTACATGGGGCTCACCCTTCATTCTCCAGCAAGCATACGGGGGGAGACCAAGGGCACAGAGAAACTGCGGAAGAACCGTGTCACCTTCACGCGGAGCTGCGGGCCGCTACCTGGTGCCGTGGGGCCTGGCCCGTGGCCCTTGTGCTGTCTGGGGCCGGGGCCATAACGGGCGGCCCCACAGGAGACCTACACTTCTGACCCCAAGATCGAAAGGCCAGAGAGGTCACGTCCCCTCCTCCTGCTGATTCAGAAGACGGAAGGTCTGAAAAAGCCGGAGATGCGTGGACGCGTGAAGGCCTGGGCAAGAACGCGGAGACCCACAGCCCACCCCATCCTCCCACCAGTGGCGGACTTCAGTGGCCTTTTGCTCACTCAAAGGACACATTTCTGGCAAACTCTCCCACCGCTGGCATAACAGATGCTCTGAAAATCATTTGTGAATTGATTAGAAAAATGGCAATAATAAAATGCTTGAATGCACAGGAAAATCCACAGGAAAAGAAGTCTTCTTTGGGGCCTCAGATAAAAGCCCATTGATTTACAATGATGAAGAAATGATTTATTTTTTATTTTTTAATTTAACAAACTTGGTCATCTGTGCCCCTAGGTGACATTAAACAACCTCTTAGAAAGGACAATTCGGCTGTTGAGCCAGAAGCTGACGCTGAGCAAGAAGAGCTGATATAAAACCCAGAGCTGGAAAAAATGGGGTCTCTCCGCATCCGCAGTAAAATTGAAAGAATTGCGATTTATCACTCCGGCTGCACGAGAGAACTTTCCATTCTGTTCAGGATATTGTACTTAACAGGACGAGAAAGTGCCTGACATACGTTGAGAAGACTTGACTTAAATATCTGAAAAGCTTAAAAGTTACTGAATAAATTCTAAACCTAAAAAAAAAAAAATTCTAAACCTCAGCATCACAAAATTTTAATTATGGGAAACCATTTATTTTCTGATAAAGCTACACGGATGCAACGACGGTCTTTGTCTTCCCTAGAGGACGCCGAGGCTCCTGGCCCTGGAGCAGATGCGCGCTCCTCACGCTCCCCCCGAAAGCCGGTAGCTGCCCCCCTTCCCGTTCGCTTCTCCCCGCAGCCGGGCTGCCAGTCAGCGCTCGCTCCGCTCCCGGGGCTTCTGGAGCTTGCGTGCTGACTCTGTAATTAAAAGCCCGTGCCAGGGAGCAGCTGTCAGCTCGGGCCTTCCCTCCTACTGCTGAATGTCTGTCAACTCAAGGATTTATTATTTTTTTTAATATGAGAAAATGTCAGTTGTCGTCTGAAATAAGGTTTTTGATGATTCAAGCGAACTGAATACCTGATGGTTAAATAAGTAAAAATATTTTAAAAATACAGGATTGCTTTGAAAGACACTCCTACAGGATCCCTGGGTGGCTCAGTGGTTTGGCGCCTGCCTTTGGCCCAGGTTGTGACCCCGGAGTCCTGGATTCGAGTCCCCCGTCGGGCTCCCTGCATGGAGCCTGCTTCTCCCTCTGCCTGGGTCTCTGCCTCTCTCTTTCTCTCTCTATATCTATCATGAATAAATAAATAAATCTTTTTTTTAAAAAGAAGACACTCCTTTCTCATTATCAAAAGGAGTTTCCCCAAGAACGCATCATAGATCATAAATGCTACATATTCCCATTTTGTGGATTGTGTGCGCGTGCGTTCTAGGGGCAGGATTTTTTAACGAGAAGAACCTCAAGAAACCTCGGGATCTCTTATCACTACATCTGTGAACCCAAAAATACTCTTAGTAGGAAAATACCATGAAGTTTCATAGCGGAGATGATGCTTCTTCATGACCTGACTGCACACGAGTGAGCCCATCTGGATTCCGTGCCAGGACAACAGTCTAATGTTTTTTGATTCCGAAAAAAAAATGGTTTTGGCATATTATGGTGCAGTCGACCCCTGAACGATGCAGAGTAAGATGAAGTCGCTCGTTCAGGCGGTGACTCCGGTCCCCCGTGACGTAAGCAGCCAGAACTCTGCAGCGGAGAGCAGATGCCCCCGAAACCCCCTGCAGCAGGTGCACCCGGACCAGGGAGGCCTGCAAGGCCCGGGGTTGGTCCCGCTCCCTGAAAGGGAGAGGCCTTGGGCAGCAAACTGCCAGGCTGTGCCCAGGCGGCCCCTGTCGGGGGGAGCACCCCCCCCAGGAAGCGAGGGCGACCGGGGCCCCACACTGGGCTCGTCCACTGCTCAGCCTCCTGAGACTTTGCCCCGTGCTCCGTGAGCTGTGACGCGCGTGGGGCCAAGGTGGATGCCCGGGGTGGGGGGGCCTCGAGTCCGGCCCTGCAGCTGCTCTACGACGAGGGGCTGACATCACGGACACGCGAGCGGCCACCCCCGGCAGCTGCACATCTGCAGGGACGTGGGCGCCTCCAAGGCTCGGCCGCTCACGGCCTGGAGGCCAGCAGAGGCCTTGCCGGTGCCGTCGGGCCCCGTGAGCACACATTTTGCGTGTGTTATGTACCCTGTTCCTACAATACTGTTTGGAAAGGAAATGTCATTAAGAAAGCTCTAGGGAAGGGGTGCCCCGGGGGGCTCAGCGGTCGAGCTCCGACTCTTGCTTTTGGCTTGGGTCACGGTCCCAGGGTCATGGGATCGAGCCGGGCAGAGCCCCGAGCTGGGTGCAGCGCCTGCTTGAGGTTCCCTCCCCTCTCCCGGCCCCTTGCCCTCATCTTTGTGCACATGCTGCCTCCCTCTCACGTAAATAAATAAATAAGATCTCCCCTCGGTCCCCTCCGCCCCTGCCTCTGGCTTCCTTCCCTGCGAACCTCCTTCCCTGTCCCGTCCAGGCCTGAGCAAATGCCTCGGGCCACTGAGTCCCTCAGAAGATCAATTCCTCCAGGCCCGTCTGAACCTCAAGTCACAGGATGTACAAGGGACACAGCGCAGGGCCCCCCTTGTATCTGCTTGAATACACACGGTCCCCTTCCCAAACCAGATGGCAGGCGACCCTTGGGTCAGGGGCCCCGAGGGAATCTCACCCTGAATCTGTGCGGAGATGGAGCCCTACCTGGACTCAAACCCGCAACCCCGAGGCCATGACCCGAGCTCCTATACATTCCTTCCTTCGCGTAACCTTTATGGAGACCTTTCCGAATTTCCGGTGAATCACTTAAAAAAAAAAAAGAAAAGCTACACAGGATGCAGGGCAGTGACAGGACATTAAGACAGGTGAGTTCACAGAAGGAAGCGGAGCTTGAAGGAGCAGCAGGCGGCGCGTGTGTGGTCGTATCCCGTACCCGCTTCTACGAGTTGCTTCTACATCACTGTCATTATAAACCTCAAAGGCAACAATTCCATCTTCATTTCATAGTCTTATGAATATATCCAGAGGTCTGTTTGAGGAGCACACAGTTAAATCCAGTTAAGAGCTACTAACGCTCTAAGATCACTCAATTGCTAAAGAAGGTGGCCCATGCTACGTTTTTATCTGCAGGCGCTGAAATAAATTCCTACATTTTGATTCCACGCAGCCAGGGGTAGGAATTACGGGAGATGCTAAGTTCCGTGGCTAATCTTTTTCTTGCACAATCAGGAAATGCATTTCCAAGTTTTAGCCATACGTAAGACACTATGTTAGGTATTTTGATGCATTAAAAAAAAAATAAAAATAAAAATGAAGTCACTAAAAAAAAAAAAAAAAAAAAAAAGTCACTGACCTGAAGGTGATTGGTTTGGAAAGGAAACCGTGTGTCTATGAATAAATACAAGGCCATACACAGGGCTGCAGGTTTGTAGATTTGTGAAGCTATGGAAATCCGAAATGTCTAAAAAGCATGTACTTCACACTTACACCAGCGTCTAGACCCCTGGTCAGGAACTGTTCAGAGATAGACTTTGTGTCCTTAGTCTTTTGCCATAAAAATCTCCATGTAAAAAAAAAAAAAATCTCCATGTAGCTCCGCACAACTGAGTTGCCGAGATCTCGTTATGGACACGTGAATTCCATCCTTTTTGAAATAAGAACATGGTTTTTTTTGAGATATGTTCCTGTTTATTTGTTTGATGGGTGATGAAGGCATTTGGTATGACACGCAAATGGTCCGACACCTAAACGGTGAAAGGTGGGTCTTGATCTCTTTTTCCCTCTCTGGTCAGCACCCCCCGGCTTCTTGTGTATCTTTCTAGACAAATGTTGCGGCTTCACAAACAGCACTAATGCTCTGCCGTTTGTGACAAATGCAGCATACATTTTTGTGTTATTCACTAAGAATGTAACTTAGAGCCGTTCTGGTATCTCTGTGCGGTCCGTGGAAGAGGGGGACGGACCGAGCACACTCCATCCGAGCCCCCGTAAGGAACGTTTAGCTATTCTCTGGTTTGGCGAGCACGGGCCGTGTCCGGGGGCCACCCGGGCATCCACGTCCTGTCACACGCGAGGCTGAGCTGCTGGACCCGGGGTGGGGGGAGTTGGTCCCGCGTCCAGCCGACATGGTCTCTGTCCAGTGATAAGTGTGTTCAGCCGCGAAAGTCACTTGTGAAAATAGCAAACTCCAAGCTGAACCTCTGTTTCTGTGCAAGAACCACCTGGTTTAAAAGCTCACACGTGAGGGCCGTGTCTCTGCCCGGAGTGTGGAGGCCAAAATGGCTCAAGAACTCTTTCGAATAAGGCGTTTGTCTTCCTTCGGGGGAGAAGGCTCCGGGCGGCTGCAGCAGGTGCACGGCCCTCGGCGCGAGGCACAGGGGCGGGCGTGGGGCAGCAGGTGCAGGCGGAGGCGAGGGCACACGGGCAGGCCAGCGACCCCAACCAGCCACTCCGGGCCCGGGGCCGGGAGGCAACTGTGGTGAGGCCCCTGGGGAAGCCGGGGCCACCTGCCGGGACCCGGGGGCAGGGCCACCCCCCGCGGGGCGCTCGGGGGCCTTCCTCCCACGGATGCTCCCCCCGCCTGCACCTGCGGTACCTGTCAGCCGCGGTCGGCCTCGCAGGTGGCTCCCGGTGTGACCGTGGCCCGAGGCCGCCAGTGTGGGGCCCTGGGCTCCCCCCAGACCCCGCCTGGCAGCCCTTGTCCGAGCCGTTGGCCCTTCGATGAAAGAGCACTTATGCGCCTGGACTTTACCTGAACAGGTGGGCTTCTGACGTCCCTGCCGTGGGCTCACCACGCCCGCCAGTCACCCCGCTCCCTCCGGCAGGTGTCCTCTTGCGACGCACACGCTCCCCTGTCTATCACCATCCCACTTTCCCTTTAGGTTAATACTTAGTGGAAAAGGCTCTGACGATGTTATGGAAATAAGCCCACAGGAGACCTTTAAGCCTTTTATTTTTCTTAACCTCCGTTGTGCGAGTTGTGTTCACGTCCTGAGAAAGGACATTGGATGGGCCGGGAGCCGCAGCGGTTCAGAGGTGAGGGGTACGCGGTGCCACCCCCGGGCTCGCCCACTGCCCGCGGCTGGCACCCCGGGGGGCTGGGGGCCTCACACCCCGTGGCTTTCTGTCTTCCCTTAACAGTAATGATTGCGGGTTTTGAAGTGATAAATATTCTTGGCAGCTCAGGTGACTTTTCAGATTGTTTTTCCTACTTTCGGCAGGACTTGCGTCACCTTTTTTGGGCTCCTCTGTTCCTCCTGCCTCCTAGTTTCTTCTCCCGCTTCCGACAGCCAGGAAACCGCGAATGTGTCTCTTACTTTCATTCTCAGACTTTGAGGCCTTCACAAAAGTAGAGGAAAACGTCTGAAGTTAATGAAAGGCAATTTTTCCTTCACCCACTGGAGAAATTGAAACTATGACCTTTCGAAAAGACGGAGGGAGGGAGGGAGGCAGCTGAAAGTGTGACAAAAGCAGCGTCAGAGTAGGCAAGCCCCCCCCCCCCCCCGCCACTGCTCTGCGGGGGCCCGAGCCCCCCAGGACCTGCCGCTCCCTCCCTTTCACCAGGGTGAATGACTCCTAATTTTGGCTCCGTGACTTGCTTTCACCCATTTGCAGACTAAATTACACGTCAGACACTGGGAACTCTGAACACCAACTTCATGCACGGAAAGTTGAAAAGAAGAAGCTCAGAGCAAGGTCTCCTGTGCCTGAAGAGAGCATCTTCATTTCTGTGCTGAGAAGAAAACACGCGTCCCATTCTGGGCTTAGATATCACTAATAATTTAATCTGCACTCAGTCTCAGTTTTCAATTGTAAAACTGAATAGAGGGATAAATAAAATAGAGGGATAAATAATCCTTTTAGAGAGGTCGTGAGATTGGAGGAAGGTCCCACCACATGGGCAAAAAAAAAAGAAGGTAGAATAATACTAACACGAAGTCAACGGTTGCCTAGAACTTGCAGTGTGGCTGGTTTCACACGCTGGGGGTTTAATTCGCCTTCACAACCATCTTGGGCTCCAGGTCGCTAGTGGACATCATGGCTGTGGGAAGTTAGACGATTCAAGCGACTTGGTCGAAGTCACACACCTTGGAGGAATCAAATGGCTGATTGAAACGAGGCCATCTGGTCCCACTCCCCAGACTGTCTTTCTATGCATTCCCAGAAAAATTAAAGTCTGTTTCTCTTCATTCATGAAATACTATTATTCTGAGAAACAACTGAAAATTTGTCATTGAAAAGCAGACTCTAAAAATGAGAAAAGTCTGGTATTCCAGTCTTTCCCTCTATCCGTAAATCTCTTTCATGACATCTCAAATCCTCTAGATTCCTCTGAAACGCCAGTGTCTGGGAGCATCCCACCTGTATACGCAGCCTGTTCCCTTCCTGAGTAGCCCCTGTTCTGGGTGGAACCAACTATTCCTTGCCCTCTTCTTCTAAGCACCTCTTCCCTCTGTCCTTCCACCACCGGGTGGTTGCCTATGTTCTTCAAAGACATCCTACAGAATGGGAGAGGATATTTGCAAATGACGTATCAGATCAAGGGCTAGTTTCCAAGATCTATAAAGAACTTATTAAACTCAACACCAAAGAAACAAACAGTCCAATCACAAAATGGTCGAAAGACATGAACAGACATTTCACGGGACATAGACATGGCTAACAAGCACATGAGGAAATGCTCTGCATCACTGGCCATCAGGGAAATACAAATCAAAACCACCATGAAATCCCACCTCACACCAGTGAGAATGGGGAAAATTAACAAGGCAGGAAACCACAAATGTTGGAGAGGATGTGGAGAGAGGGGGACCCTCCTGCACTGTTGGTGGGAATGTGACCTGGTGCAGCCACTCTGGAAAACTGTGTGGAGGTTCCTCAAAGAGTGAAAAATAGACCTGCCCTACGACCCAGCAATTGCCCTGCTGGGGATTTACCCCAAAGATACAGATGCAGTGAAACGCCGGGACACCTGCACCCCGATGTTCACAGCAGCAATGTCCACAGTAGCCACACTGTGGAGGGAGCCTCGGTGTCCATCGACAGATGATGGATAGAGAAGCTGTGGTCTATGGATACAGTGGGATATTCCTCAGCCGTTAGAAGCGACAAATACCCACCATTTGCTTCGACGTGGATGGAACTGGAGGGTATTATGCTGAGTGAAATAAGTCAATCGGAGAAGGACAAACATTATATGGTCTCATTTGGGGAATATAAAAAATAGTGAAAGGGAATAAAGGGGAAAGGAGAAAAAATGAGTGGGAAATATCAGAAAGGGAGACAGACCATGAGAGACTCCTAACTCTGGGAAATGACCAAGGGGTGGTGGAAGGGGAGGTGGGTGGGTGCTGGGGGTGACTGGGTGGTGGGCACTGAGGGGAGCACTTAATGGGATGAGCACTGAGTGTTATTCTATATGGTGGCAAATTGAACACCAATAAAAAATAAATTTAAAAAGGATATGTGAATAAAGCAGTCACACAAGGAAAAAAAAGGGGGGCTTTTACCGTGGCCCCCTGGACACCTACTGTGTGCTGGCTCTGCACGCATTTTATCCCAAGCTTCCTCTCTGTTCTGTCTTCTGTTAGGTACATTTCCCCAAATCCTGATACGAGACATTTACCTGCTTCCTTTCTAGCCTTAGCATCTGTTTTTTGTTTTTTTTTTTTTAACATTTCCTAATTGTCAAAGGAGCATCCAGTTGAAATTCTAGCTCCCTTCTCTATAAGACATTGGAAAAGCCACGTTTAAAACTCCTGCCTTCCATCAAGGGATGAGAAAACCTCAGAGAGCTGAGGAACTTATCTAAGGACACAGAAGTCAACGCAGGGCTCCTTCACAATATCCACTAATATTATTCTATTATTATCATGGTACAAATGATTCTCTCTTCTTAGATCCGCAAATACGAAATGCTAAAGTCACTGGAATGTTAAAAAACAGTCACCAAAGGAATGTTCTCAGGTGATTCTGCACTAAACCAGTCATTTTTGTCCCTGTTTCTTGGGGCTAACTCCTGAGAACTGTCAGGGCTCCCACAGAAGCAACCCTTGCACGCTCACGGAAAGTCACCCCCCAGCCATTGTAGCTCTAACACCCAACTGTCTAATGATATCATGCATCTCACTTCCAGGGAAAATTACTTCCAAGACTATCGCTGAATCTCTGTTGCTGACCATCTGGAGGACTGAAGAAATGTCCTATGTGTCTCTCAGTTACTAAAATTAGTCTACCTGGGGATGCTAGAAAAAAGAGTGTCATATGCTTACAGTATATTTCTAAGGTCTTGGTACAAGGAAGTATTAAATATACAAATATTTATTAGCTGGTATAATCAAGGAATAGATGGTTTTGATCACTCCTCAAGCTCCTTGGCTAACTGAGCATTCATCTCCTCATGTAGTAAAATCGCTGGGGCAATGCAAAGATTTGCCACAGAAATTCTGTGTGTGTAATTGCTTGCTCTTATTTTTAAACAATGTGTTTTAAAGCAGATGGTGGGATCCCTGGGTGGCTCAGCGGTTTAGCGACTGCCTTTGGCCCAGGGCGCGATCCTGGAGACCCAGGATCGAGTCTTGCATCGGGCTCCTGGCATGGAACCTGCTTCTCCCTCTGCCTGTGTTTCTGCCTCTCACTCTCTCTATGTCTATCATGAATAAATAAATAATAATAAATAAATAATAAATCTTTAAAAATAAAAAATAAAGCAGGTGGTAATCACAGAGGAGGTAGGTGGGCAGTTGGGTGAAGTAGGTGAAGGAGACTAAGAGTACACTCGTCTTTTTTTAAAAAGACTTTATTTATGTATTTGAGAGATATAGTGAGAGAGTGAGCACAAGCTGGGGGGTGGGCGGAGGGAGAGGGAGAAGCAGGCTCCCCACTGAGCAGGGAGCCGGATGTGGGGCTCCATCCCAGGACCCCGGGATCATGACCTGAGCCAGAGGCAGATGCCTGACCCACTGAGCCCCCAGGTGCCCCAAGAGTACATTTGTCCTTGTTGAACCACGATATTATACACCTGAAGCTAATTACCACTGTCCTAGCTACCCTGGAATTACAATTAAGAAAAATAAATACGGTGATTCTACAACTAAGGTATGACGACAAGATAACCAAGAAGCCTGGTTCTCCCTCTCCCTGGCTCCCCCAGCCTGTGCTCTCACCCGCTTTCTCTCTGTGTCATATAAATAAATAAGACCTTAAATAATAAATGGAGTTTAAGTAGGCACACAGGAAAAATAAATCATCTAAACTTTACATAAGTAAAAAGCTTAAGGAATAAGTAATAATAAAATTAAAATTTTTTAAAATCACAAAAATAAGAAGTCCAAGGAGTTTATTTTTTTTTAAAGATTTTATTTATTTATTTGAGAAACAGAGAGAGAGAGGCAGAGACCCAGGCAGAGGGAGAAGCAGGCTCCACGCAGGGAGCCCGACGTGGGACTCGATCCCGGGACCCCAGGGTCACGCCCTGGGCTGAAGGCGGCGCTAAACCGCTGAGCCACCCAGGCTGCCTAGTCTGAGATGTTTCTAAGAAAAACCAGAGGCTTAAAAAGTATTTGTGGTGGTCAGAATTAAAATGCTGAAGTCTGTCCATCTGTCCCTGCTTTATCATCTTAGAAACTATGATTTACATGCTTACATAATTAAAGCTTACTTCTAAAAAATATTTATTACCAATGGATTAAGATCACCGAAATTTCTAAAAAACACATTTCTTCTTCTTTTTTTATTATAACAACAATAATATTCAACTTAGAAAACTGGGACATATAGGGAAGCATATCTACAAAAATTAAAATTAACAACTTCATTACTCAAAGGAGATCAGTGACAAATCTGCCATTTATTCATTTAGCCTTTATTTTTGCCTAGATGTAAATATCATCAAATATAAATTTGAAATAGTGGGGTCATATGATATATAATGGAGTGTAACTTTTTTCACTTATGAAAATACCATAAAGACTTCTCTGTATCTTTTAATATCCTTCAAAAATGATTTTACTAAAAATGCTGTCAAGACATTATTATGGATATACAAAATTTGTTTAGTTCCCCTATTATGCATTATGTTGTTTCCATTTATTGTATCAAATTTCTTTCCGGTAAATAATATTATGTATATATGTATGTTTTATATACATATATACACATATATATGGGGTGGCATAAGGATATAGCTATTTTAAAGTTTTTTGGTGCACGTTACTAAAACACCTCACAGAATTTAATGATTTGTACTCCCACCAGACAAATATGGAATTCCTGTATTTTTTTAACTCATTGTTTTAACTTGCACCTCTCATTATTACTAACAAAATTATTGTGGTAAATAGGATTTATTTACCAATAAATAGGATCCCAAACAGTCCCCCAAAGATGTCCTTGTCCACATCTCCAAAACCTGTGAATATATTCTCTGACATGGCCAAAGAGACTCCGCCGAGGGGGTCCAGATCATCTCGGATTATCCTAATGAGCTCAATGGAGTCACAAGAATCCTTGCAAGGGGGAGGTGGCCTCAAGAAGTCAGAGAAGGCAGTGTGGCAGCAGAGGCAGAGAAGATGGGGTGACCGAAATAGAGGACAGAGAGGGAGAGAGAGAAAGATGCGGCACTATTGGCCCTAAAGATGGAGAGAGGGACGACAATCCAAAAAATGCAGATAGTCTTTGAGAAGCTCAAAAGGCAAGGTTATAGATTCTTCCCTAGAACCTTAGGACGCAGGAACACGGCCCTTCTGACCTCCAGAACTGTAAGATAATAAGCTTGTGTTGTCTTAAACTTCTGAACTCGTGGTAACGTGTTACGACAGCAATAGAAGCTAACACAGCTGCTTTCATTGGTTGTGGTTATTGTTAAATTATTGCAGGTCATCTTTTAGACTATAAAAATATTGTCTTTTTTGCTTTTGCTTTCATGAACATAAAAAATACTTGACAGTACTCAGAGACCATCTGCTGTTACCCAAGTTAATAAAATTATAGGTCTTACATCAATGGGAGAAGTAGGTTTCATTTACATCCTTGATGTGTAGGTAGACTCAAAGACCATTAGCTCTCCAAGGGGGTTTAGAGAATACGGAGTCCCACAAAAACTAGATCTTTTTACTCATGAGGGATACTTTAAAGTTTTGAAGAAGTGATGCACAATTAGGTGACAGTTTCATTTCACTTAACTTTAATTCAAAGTCACGGCGAGAATCACAATCAGCTGCTCTATAGGCATGAAAACAGAAAAAAGATCATCAAAGAATCTCCCAACAATACAAGTAGGGGAACCATTCGGAACCTAGAAAAAAAAAAGTCACACTCAGTAACTGATGGAGGAAGGCAACAACCAGTACTTTCTAAACTTTCCTCACAAAACAGAAAGGACATAGGGATTGTAGCTCTACAGTGTCCAGCCCCTATTGCACAGACACTGCGTGCTGCACCCCAGCACCCGGACCCGCTCCTCTGCAGAGCAGATACTCCTTTGCAATCAATCAGTGCTCTGCACTGCCCTGAACCAACTTCTTTTAGGACCCTGTCGAAATGGGAATGAATAATCCCAATGTATAATTTTTATTTTTTTATAAATTTATTTTTTATTGGTGTTCAATTTGCCAACATACAGAATAACACCCAGTGCTCATCCCATCAAGTGCCCCCCTCAGTGCCCGTCACCCAGTCACCCCCACCCCCTGCCCACCTCCCCTTCCACCACCCCTAGTTCATTTCCCAGAGTTAGGAGTCCTCATGTTCTGTCTCCCTTTCTGATATTTCCCACTTATTTTTTCTCCTTTTCCCTTTATTCCCTTTCACTATTTTTTATATTCCCCAAATGAATGAGACCGTATAATGTTTGTCCTTCTCCGATTGAGTTATTCACGAAAGTCCCAATTTAATTGACTTTTTAAACAAACAATGAGATGGAAACTTTTGGACACCAAACAATGGAATTCTGTTAAAGTGATTGTCAACCTATACCTTCCAACACCTACTATTGTTGAAATAACATTCCACCCTTTACCGGTGAGTCTCCTGTTCTCAAAATTTTGAGCAGACACCAAATGACTACGTTAGGTCCAGGTTTTCTGAGAAGCAGACGTCAAGATGGCAGTAAATGTGCAAGGACTGTAATATGGGAAATGCCTCTGTGGATGGAATAAAGAAGATGCTGGAGAAGCTTAGGAAACATTGAGATGAAAGCCTGACGTCAAGTGAAGGAGAGGGTCCGTTTTCTCCAGCCAGCCAGAGACACCACGCTCTGGAAATAGGAATCCCCAGTCCTAACTCCCAGCCTCACTCCACCGTTTAAAAAGTGTGCAAATGTGGACAGATGAACGTTCTCCAAGACTTAGTCTCTTTGGTAGTGGAATGCGGAGACTAATTGTGCTCCCCTGCCATAGCTGGGCTAGCGAATGAAATAATGCGTGTGATTCCAGCTCAGCGGTTGGCATTAAGCCCTCAGTAAATCTGGCTATTACAAATATAACTTCACTAGCTCATTTTTCTTCAAGATAAAAGAAAAATGGGTTAAAACAACATTTCTCTTTTAAGTGGCAGCACAGGATAGTGAAGAGTGCCATGAAGATATTCAGAAAGCGCGGGCCGTGCCGTCCTACAGATCAGAGTTTGAATCCCATTTCAACTCCCGAAGCTTACTGACATGCTGTGAATTAATTAAAATGGCTGAGACTTCCCTCATCTGTAAAACAAGGGCAACTGCAATATCTACGGTAAATAGATATGGTTGTTACAAGAATGAAATGAAGTAATAAATGTATTTAAGAGTGTCTACCCAGTGCCTAACACATACCAAGAACACAATGAATTTTCGCCAGAGTCAACCATTGTTCTCTGTTACATATGATAATTTCATGGCTGATGAAGTACGTAGAGTTTATCGATTCCTAAAGCTAATAATTCCGGTGATTGTCCTCAAGGTTTTCATCATCCTTTTAAGAAGTATTTCAAAACCTCTTTTGTGTCGTTATTCACCATTTTGATGGTCACACGCATCCTCGCCACCAGAGGATCTGTGGCTGTTTCTTTCTTCTTCGATTTTGCTTCTAGGCTGCTGACATGCTCAGTAGTCAGCGATGCAAATTTAACTCAATTGTGACTTTAAAATTTTTTTGACTCAATTGTGTATAAAATAAGAATAAACATATTGTGCGTGAGGGACTGAGAGCTGTTCCCCGTGCAGAGAGTTGAGCTTGAGTACCAAGACTTCTATGAAATATATTTTAATCTCCAAAGGCCACCTTCCCATGCCTCTTGCCTCTGCGATATTTCCCCGTAAGAACTGAGTCTCAAGTGGGTTACACCTGCCAACTACACATAAAAAACGCCAATAACGGTCGCTAATTAAGTGAAACAGAAATAAGTGGAAACAGTAGCATGATGCCCAGTCCTCCTCCGTATAAAGGTGGTACAGACTACATGGTCTGTAAATGTTCACGTGACTTTATTTCCATCAATGGCATCACATATCTGGCCATGTGTCGCTGGGAACTTTGATTTTCTCATCTTTTATACCAGTGAGAAAATGCAAACTTTGCTAGTCCTGTTGCAATCCTCTGTGAGGATCCATGCCCGTGTCTGATTAGACGAGTGTTGGTGGATGAGCTTTGCCTTCAGTCACGGCAAACATTCAATATCCCTCTGCTTATTTGGTTTTAAAAGGTTTGTGAAGTGTACATCTGGGTATTTTCAGCACTTCATTTTCCTTCTTTTCCAAGTGGCATTTAATACTAAACAAAAGCTGAGCAGAGGTTGAGAATTATCCTTGGCCCGTTGTGTTTCCATGGTTACGGGTCTGTGTTGTTCATCTTCCGGATTCAGCCTCAATGACTTGCGCTACCTTTGTGACCCGTGCTTATTAAATCTTGATTACTATGTTCCATCCATGTTGGCCTCTTACTTACACACCACAATAGCTTCTAAAGGGGGCAGCCTTCCTACATTGTGATTGAAGCATCTGAACACAAACACCACTTTTTTCGGTATTTCTCACTTCTCATGACCAAGTCCACACTAAAATAACTGACCCCCTTTTCAGATTACACTTTGAGGAAAGTAACATCCTTTTAGCCTCTCTCACCAATGTTATTCCTTCACAGTTCTTTCCAATGTTCAGCTAATCATCCACTTCTCTACCTTCCCGTCCAGAAAAAATATTATTTGTTTGTTTGTTTGTTTTACCACCAGGGGAATGAACGGATTAATGTAATCTAGAAAACAATGAAGCGGTGCTACCAAATTAATAGAACATTATAATGCTAAACTAAATAGTAGAATATATTTTGAAAATGGAAATGTAATTCTTTTGGAGTGCCTACTGCCCTTTGTAAGTAAATTTTAGAAACCTTAGATGAGAATATATATAAATTAGAGAAGACTGAATTTTTTTTAGGATCGTATTTTTATTTATTCATGAGGGACACAGAGAGAGAGGCAGAGGGAGAAGCAGGCTCCCTGCAGGGAGCCCGATGTGGGATTCAATCCCAGGACCCCGGGGTCATGACCTGAGCCCAAGGCAGACGCTCCACCGCTGAGCTCTCTGGGCATCCCATGAGCTAAATTTTAAAACTCTCAAGCCAAACTTTCGAAATGGTTATAGTTTATTCTCATTTTATAGAAAACAAATTTAAGGAGGTAAGTGATTGGACCAAAATCATGGAACCATTAAGTGGTGTAGCCAAGACTAACTCACTCAAGTCAGCAGGGAATTCCGTTCTCGCTATACGGTGGCACCATTCACTGGCTGTGATCCTCATTTGTCTCTTATGCTACTTGTACATCCAATTCGTATCTCCCTTGACTTCTGCTTTTTACATCCAATTACTTTTTTCTACTCATGTTCAAAAAAAAACAGTAAATAACGTAGCTTTTCTACTAAGAAGGGTTAGTTAGTGTCTTCACTGTCCTATTTTGCCTGATATAGTCCTTTGCATAAAGTAGGTGCTCACTAAATAATTAGGGGCAGCGAACGAGAGGGCTAGAAAAAAGCGATGGGTCATGTACTGGCGAGTGGTGTCAGCCGAATGGTGGAGGGAGAATTAGACTATGAGGTGTGGGCAGGGCGCCTGGATGGCTCAGTCGGTTAAGTGTCCAACTCTTGGTTTGGGCTCGAGTCGTGATCTCAGGGTCGTGACATGGAGCCTCCCATAGGGCTGCGCACTCGGCGCAGAGTCTGCTTCAAGCTCCTCTCTCCCTCTCCCTCTGCCCCTCCGGCCTGCCCTCCCTCTCTGTCTCTTCCTCCCTCTAAAATAAATAAATAAATCTCAAAAAAAAAAAAAGTGTGATCGGAAAAAGAAAGCAGGCAATGTTGGGTGAGTCTATACCCTTAGGTTTTGCATTACAAGATTAGAGGTTAAAGAAGGTCACAAGGCTTAGCAGGATTTCGTGCAATCTTGGTTCTGATTGTTTGGTTTTTGTTTATTTCGATTTTAACATCTGGGAAGGTTGAGAATGTTTGAGGTATAAAGCGTCTGAGGAAATGAGGTGAAAGATCAGGTTTGTAAAGCAGAGGACAACATGCAAAGGTAACCCCCCAAGGAAGAGGAGAGGAGAGAGGAGGAGGGGAAGGGAGGAGAGGAGAGGGGAGGGGAGGGGAAAAGAGGGGAGGAGAGGGGAGGGGAGGGAGCAGAGGAGAGGGGAGGGGAGGAGAGGAGAGGGGAGGGGAGGGTAGGGGACGGGAAAAGAGGGGAGGAGAGGAGAGGGGAGGGAAGGGAGCAGAGGAGAGGGGAGGGGAGGGGACAGGACGGGAGGGCAGGGGACGGGAGGAGAGGAGAAGGGAGGGGAGGAAGCTGGGTGGGCAGGGACTGGGTTCATGTCCATGGGTTGAGACAAGTGCCCGGACAGAGGAGGAGAGGGAAGGGCATTGAGGTGGGTCACGAGAGCGGAGCATGGCCCAAAGCGGTGTCCGGTGTCCCCGAGGGCCTGGGGAGGGGACACTGAGCTCGGAGCTGAGCCACCAGCCTGGGTGTCCAGGAGGGGACGGGAATGGGGGACCTGAGGAGCCCCGAGTCCCTGAGGCAGGGGCTGTGGAGTCGGGGGAGTGACCAGGTGGGGACCTGAGGCCTCACAGACCCCCACACCCTGGGGAACCTCAGGGGGTTCCACTGGGCTCACAGGTCAGAGGGTCGCTGTGGACGCCGGGCTGTGAGTTGAGGGCAGGTGGTGGTGGGGCCACTGGACCTGGGGTCTGCAGGGGAGCAGAGGCAGCAGGGTGACGGGCTGGGACAGCATCACTGTCTGAGCAGGTGCACAGGGCGAGGTGGTCACCCTGGGGGCTCGAAGGCAGCGGGATGCAGCGGGAGACCACACACGCCCTGTCCCCGCAGGCCACCTTCCAGGGGCGCCGGGGCGGAGGACGGTGGCCCTGGTCAACCTGGACCCAAACCTAGAGGCACACGGCCAGGGTCAACTGTCTTGCTCCAAAAACCCTGCAGTGAGGGGGCGACCTCAGCCCTCGTGTCCTCCTACGTGTCACCTGGAGTCCGAGGAGAAGCCCCCCACCCTGGCCAGCATGTCCTCCTCCGGGCCAGGGACAGAGGCAACACAGTAAGGCTGATGGCCCCTGGCCATCAGTGGGGACATCTGGTGACATTGTTGTAGCGACAGAGAGGCTGAGAACCGAGAGCTGGAGCGGGCTCAGGTGCGTTGCAGCAGGAACGACGAGCCGGGGCCTGGGAGCAGGCTGCAGGGCTGTGTGTCCGTCCGTCCCTGCTTCCTCCTGCCTCGGCATCGCAGGGCCCTGCACCCCACTGGCCAGGCTGTCCCCCAGGGCTGTTCCACCCCTAAGAGCAGGGGCTCCTTCTATTTTGCTTATTGATTCCCGAGGGAAATCACGCACCTCGGGGTAATAAGGGAAATCATACACCTCGGGGTAATTTTCCCCTTTGGACCGACTGCATCCTCTCACTTTGTGAAGTGAAGTGACTGTGGAACAAAGCCTTCATGGCCCCGTGAAAGTCGTACATACTTCTCTTCACCCCAAGCGCTATAGGACCAGCCTGTATAGCCTTGACCTTTTCTGGTTCCCTGTTTCCCCCCTTTAGGAGGCAAGACAGTCTTTAAAACATCCTACAAAAAGCAAAAGCCAAAAACAAAAACAAAGACGACATGGAAAAGTTTGGCCGTCAGGTTCACAGGGTGCTCCATTCCCCACGGCCTCGCTGCCCTCCAGCTGCGCGATGTCCCCGGGGACGAGCTCCGGGCCACACGGAGCCTGAAGACCCCAGTCTGGGCCCGGGTCCCTTAGCAGCCCCATGTCTGCCGCCCTTGGGTCAGGGTCTCCGTCAGCCATGGGGTGACCAGCTGCTCACCGAAGTCACAATCGTCTCCCCTCACTGCCCGGGAGGGCACTTTATATGGTCACTTGGCCACAAAGGAAGGACACAGGCCGATGAATCACATCCAAAGCTGATCATATAAAAAAAAAAAAAACAACAACCAAAGCTGATCATATTGTGAAAACCTGGGAAGGGACATCACAACTGCTGTGCCGTATGTTTTACTCTAATGCGTCTACGTTACATGTATGTGCTAATATTTTAAGTCACTTGAGCCTTTTCATATCCCCGTAACTTTCTCCAGAAGGTGATTAAGAGAAGGTGCAGGAGACTCACTTGCAAATGGATACACACAAGTCGGGAGAGGATACAGGAATGTGAAAACGTGTGGCCGCCACTGAGAGTCTAAATATGTTGTTAACTGGACGCAGTCTCCAGACTTCTGTTCCACGAGCCTCAGCTCCTCGTCACTCATAAAGATGTCGTAGCATTTATCTCCCGTTATTTCCCCAAGTTCACGAGTCTTTCATCTGCAGGGTTGAATCTATTTCTCCAGCTCCACTGAGATGCTGTTGACAGGGAGCAGCATAAGCAGGTTTCCTGCGGGCACCGCGGTGACTGGGCGCCACCCGGATCGTGCAGTGAGCAGCCCAGCAGATCAGCTGATGCCGCCTCCCGTCATATAAACCTGTCAGTGTGTGTGGTGATGACATTTGCTCATTTATTTCTAAATGTTTTTATTTACTTGTGTCCTGAGGGAGAGAGGCGTGTGATCATGCGAAAGCTGGAGCGGGGCAGCCAGAGAGGGAGGGGGACTCGCAGCAGACTCCGGGCCGAGCACGGAGCCCACGGGGCCGGGGGGGGGCTCAGTCCCACAAGTCTGCAATTGTGACCTGAAATCCAGAGCTGGGCCCACTGCGGCGCCAGCCGAGCCCCCGTGGTGATGCTCGCAGCCTGCCCTCCTGACAACTTTCAGGTGGGTCACACAGTCGGGTTCGTAGTCGCTGTGACGTGGGACCCACAGAGCTTACTCAGCTTGTGGCCAGGAGCCTGCACGCACGGAGCAGCAGGTGCCACTTCCCCTTCCTGCCCCGGCGACTACCGTCCTGCTCCTCATTCCTATGACTTCGGCTTTCTAACGCTCACCTGTAAGTGGACACTGCAGATGCGTCCTCTGCCTTCGGCAACGTCCTCACAGTCCTCATCCGTCGTTGCTCCACCTGACCCGCACCCTCTTGGGCCTCCAGTTGGCAGCAGCTGCGTGGACCGTTCCCACGTCTTGGCCAGTGTGACTAGCGCAGCGACGGGCCTGGGGTACACACGTGTCTCTGGGCAGCGGTTTCGTTCCCCTTGGAGACACACCCGGAGGCAGATTGCCAGGCCCCGTGGCAGCTCTGCTTTTAGTTTCTTGAGGAACCCGCATGCTGCGTCCCTGGTGGCCGTGCCACCACTGTGCTCCTTGCCTCTGGGCACCGGCGGGCGCGGGGTGACACCTCGTCGTTGTCCTCGCTGGCCCATCCCCGGGCCTCTGAGCCCTGTGATTGCTCCGTCTGGCCAGTGCAGGTCCCCTGCTCTGCCGTCAGCTTGTCTCATGGTCATTGGGGCCCTGCTGGGACCTAAGCTTGTTCACAGCCTGGCAGCAGGAGAGGACACGGGCCAGGCCCTGAGGGCTGCATCCCCGGCCTTCTGGAAGGCGCCTGTGCAGCCAGCAGCTTGGCAGGCGCAGCAGCTCCTGCGGGGGGGCCGGGCCCTCCGTGTCTGCAGCACCAAGTCCTGGTGCCAACCCTCGATGGCTCCCGCCGCCTGTCCCGGCAGGGCCTGGCCTCTGGCCCCTCAGACCTGTCTGGGCCACACGTGCTCGTGGTCCTGGGGCTGCCACCCCCTCGGGTCCCCGGCTGCTCAGCCGCCGCCGCCAGCCCCGCTGTGTGGGTGAGGCCTGGTGACGGGCGCGCTGCTGCACATGCCTCTGGCTTCCACCCCAGGCTCTTACCCACGTGTTCGTGATCTCAGAGTCCCCACCCCTTGCCAGGTGGCCACAATCTGGGGCACACCATTCCCTGATACCCTCCCAGTGACCCACCATCGCACCCACGGGCAGTGGGTTCCACTGATGTGTTTCCTGGGTCACCCTGGGGGCCTCCGGCTGCCGGGCCAGGGGCCGAGTGTCCCCGGACCACACTCGCGCTGAGGTCCTCTGCCTGCTGGGAGGGAAGGGAGTGGGTCCCCAGATGCCATCCTGCCCCCTGGCCCTCCGACGGCTCCTCCAGCCCTCGTGCTACCCCAGCCTCCCGAAAGCAGGCAGCGCCCCGGGTTTGCTGCAGGCACCTGAGCCCCTCGAGGGTGGAGCTGGAGGAGCCACAGGTCGACCGCCAGGGAGGTGAGCAGGCGGGGGGGACAGCGTGGGCATCCCGGGGGCTCCGCAGCTCTCGGCAGCTCTCGGCAAGGCGTAGCCAGCCTGGGAGGCGTCGGAGCCGGAGTCGGAACCGGAGCCACACGACCGGGGTCCCTCTGCTCTGGGGTCGGGCCTGCGTTATCTCTCTTTCTTCCCTGCCGGGCCCTGGGCGGTGGCTCAGGTAGGTCCCGCGGCTGGAAGCCAAGCGACGCTGCCCTAGCCGCTGCCCCTGCAGCTCCTTGCTGGCCCGTCCAGGAATGCTGCGCCCCAGGCTCTGCAAGGCACGACCCCCGTGCCTCTGCCACCTCAGCACCTGCTCCACAAACCGTCCCTTCCTCGTCCTCAGCTGCAAGGCCTTGTTCCCTACCTCACTGAAAATACAGGAAAGGACCTTGTACAAGTTATGGCCATCACCGTGCGTTCACTTCTCTCCTTCCTGCTCCGGGGGAAGACGTCCTTGCCGGCAGCAGAGGCCGACCCGTCCACCTGGCTACGGGGCCCATAACCTCTGGGGCACTAAACACAAAGCTCCAGAAGTTCTGTCTCTCAGTGTCTCCTCTGCCTCAGTTTCCCTCCTCCACGAGATCATCGCATCATACAAAAATATGCTATTATTTGTCTTTGAAGTTCTCATCCCCCCCTCCCAGGTACTAGTCAGTGTATCTGCTTCCCCTAGACACCACTGGTCTCTGGTTCCGCTCTTCACCTTCTGTCTTGAGCCAATCAGACTATTTTTCCCCACAATTCTATCAAAATGGTTCTTAACCCGGTATATTACCGTAGGGGTTATGCTGGGGTTGCCATAACCAAGTACCGCAAACTAGGTGACTCGAACAACAAATATTTATTTTCTCATGGTTCTGGAGCCTAAAAGTCTGAAATCAAGGTGTCTGCAGGATTGCTCTCTTTGAAGACCTGTCTTCTTGCCTCCGGGTGGCCACCCTGGTGTCTTCCCTCTGTGCACATACACATCTATATCACTATTTCTTCTTTTTATCAAAACACCCGCCATATCAGATTAGGGCCCAATATCATAGCCTCGTCTTAATTTTTTTTTTAATTTTTTAATTTTTAATTTATTTATTTTTCTTCTTAATTTCATTCCTGTTTTAAAGACATCTCCAAACACAGGTACATTCCAGGAGAGCTAGGGGTTAGGACTCCCCATGAATTCTGAGAGACCCCATCCAGCACACACCACACGGCCACCTACAAGCTCCATGTTGCTGACACTCAACGCTCAGTTCTCAGTGGTCACCTCACTTCATCAGTCAACTAGACTATACAGTTCAGAACTCAACTCTCTTTGAAACACTTTCATCTTCTTTCTTCTTTTTTCTTTTATTTATTTTTTTGAAACACTTTCATCTTCTTTTTTTTCTTTTATTTTTTTTGAAACACTTTCATCTTCTTATTTTTTTTCTTTATTTTTTGAAACACTTTGATCTTCTTTCTTCTTTCATTTTGTTTATTTTTTTGAAACACTTTCATCTTCTTTCTTTTCTTTTGTTTATTTTTTTGAAACACTTTCATCTTTTTATTTCTTTTCTTAATTTTTTGAAACACTTTTATCTTCTTCTTTCTTTTATTTATTTTTTTGAAACACTTTCATCTTTCTTCTTTCTTTTCTTTTATTTTTTTTTGAAACACTTTCATCTTCTTCTTTCTTGTCTATTTTTTTGAAACACTTTCATCTTCTTTCTTCTTTCTTTTCTTTTATTTATTTTTTGAAACACTTTCGTATTCTCACTCACTGGTTCTCTTTGCTCTCCTTTGCCAATTCCTCATCAGCTTGATCACTAAAGATCGGGATGCTCCAGAGCTCCTCAGAGCTCATTCACCAGGTGATACTGTGTAGTCCCCGGTTTTCAAATAACATCTTTATACCGAGGACTCCCAAATTTTTATCTTCAGCCCAGACTATGTCCTTGAACCCTAGATGGGCGTGCTCAGCTGCCCACTCATTACCACCAGGACAGTACCTAAAATCACCCTCTCAAACTTGATATACCCAAACTCCTTCTCCTTTCCCAGGGCCCAGAAGAAAGCCTGGCTCATAATAGATGTTTAATAAATATTTGCTAATAATGAATGAGTGAACACAAATATAACTAGCATTGTTTTATCTTTCTGGAGGAAATTCTCTCATTCGTGAAGTAAACTATGACCTGCTAAACTATGACTGCTTCCTTTGCTAGTTTGTAAAATTGAGATAACAGGAAAGAATAAGATGCTCTTTGCTCACAGCAAGATTGCTTTAATGAATCTTCAGGGTAAGCTTAGAATTTAGTCTTTATATAAAAAAGTCTTTTAGAGGACACCTGGGTGGCTCAGCGGTTGAGCGTCTGCCTTTGGCTTAGGTCCCAGGGTCGAGTCCCACATCAGGCTCCCTGCATGGAGCCTGCTTCTCCCTCTGCCTGTGTCTCTGCCTCTCTCTGTGTCTCTCATGAATAAATAAATACAATCTTTAAAAAAATTATTTTGAAAGTTGTATCTCCTATATTTGCATTTGATATAGAGTTTTCATGGAAAAGCTTACATGGGGAATTCTAACCCTATGGACTCGCTTCTGCCTCACACACTTTTCCCTGTCAAAGTGGTGGAGTGTAGCTTTTTACTGACTTTAGGTCACATGAAGGGTGGAGGTACTAGATTTAAAGACATTGAGTCAGATTGGACATTCACCTGATATTTCCAGCATCAGAAATTCTAAGAAAAAATGTGACAAATATTAACCAGCTATGATTTGATTAAAGGCAGTTGACACTACCAACACCCCTTCTGTCTGTGACCCCAGTGGCGATTAACAGCTTTTATTCCTCTGTTCTGTGTGTGTGTAGGCATGAAAGTAGGGGCTGGTCCCAGCAGGATAATGGCATGTAGTTGGCATCTTTACTCTTGAGAAATGATTGTTTCCAAACTCCAGGAACATAGTCCCAGCAGAGCCTTCCTTGCCTCTGCAAAGAGGGTCCAGGCAGACTGAACAACTCTGAATTCTGGGGTAAGACAAAAACCAGGATGCTTGAGAACTCTTGTCCTCTTTATTAATCCTTTCATTTTTTTCACCTTACTGTCTTCTCCTCTTGCATTTCCATTCCTCTTGTTGCTTTTGTTCCTACTCAAATCCTTTGAGTAGTACAGAGGTATCCAAGTTTTCCAAGACGGTTGCCACCATTGTCTGCATCCAGGGCTGGCTGATGAGTCACTGACCTTGTAGTTGAGAAAAATATAGAAGGAAACCAAGGGAAGGTCTCACAGCTCTTCAGTAGCTCATCTGTCTCTTACTCTTTTTCACGATATATCATTAAGATTTATTCCAAAACCTCTCCCTAAGGTACTCCACCTCTGAAAATGTTATACTGCCCCACATTAGAACAAGGATACTTTCATAGTGGGATGTTGTTTGTTAAAAACAAAAGCAAAACCACACTTTTTTATATGTGTGGAGAGTCTCAGCTTGGGCCAAAGTGTGTCTTCCTTTAGAGTCAAGATAAATTTATTTATCTTTATTTATTAAATTATTATGAATTTATTTATAACAGGAACACCCTGCGGATTGGCCACAAGGTAGCCACAAGGTACAAGGTCCTAACTCCTTCCAAGGTTAGAAGGAATCAGATATGATGTATTCATTTCAATAATTCTCCAACTTTATCAGCCATCAAAATCACCTAAAAGCCTTGTTAAAATTCAGATTATTAAGTCCACTCTCAGAATCACTGATTCAGTAGGTCTGGGTAAGGCCCCCGAATCTGCATTTCTAAGCATTTTCCAGGTGTTAACGATGCTGTTAATTGGTGGGCACCATGGCTTTAGACGCTGGGGGAGAGGAGGGTCTCTGAGGGCAGGGCACCGTTCTGTCCTAACCCCTTCCAGCCTCATGGATCTACACGACGTCCTAGGGAGACGGGGACAAAGCAAATGAAATGTCTCTGAGGCTCTGGAGTGTTTGGCTTTGGTACATTTCGAATTGAATATGACAGAAGAAGGGGGAGGTTGTTCTCATCCACGGCCCCACAGATCACCAGAGCCCTACACCTTGAGTGTTCAAAGGTTCTGAGGCATCACGGGTCGTGCCCTGTCAGGGTGATGAAACAGAGACAGTGAGCCAGTGCAGCACGTACATCAACTGTACAGAAAGCTGCATATGTTTAATGTGTATAACCCGAAACACGGTTGCTTTGTTGATGATGGTGGTGGTGGAGTCCAACTCCCTTTGGTCAGAGTTTTGCCTAAGGCCTTTGAGTGGCATCATTTTAGTATTAAATTATAGTTCTTGCACTTTCTATAATTTGCAATTTGCCAATTGACTGGGTACATGCTCCCAGGGTTCCAATAATGTGTACATCCAATAAATTAGAGACTAAACAGATTAACGCTATGATTCTTATTTAAAGAATGAGATAAAAAAGCAAAGAAAAACATTACTTGCTTCAGGCCAGAAAGGTTAGTGGCAGATTTAGAAATAGGAGGGAAAATGCTCCCTAACCTTCTGCATGGACCACATTAGTTACTATTAGATAATCTTTCACTGCTGACCATTTTCAAATGAAAATGATTAATTTTCATTTTCAAATGAAAAAGATTAATTCTGATTATTCCTGCATACTAGTAAAATAAGGAAGAAAATGTATTTGACTAATTGGGAAATATCTAAATCCACTGTTTGTTGTTGTTTTGTTTTTGTTTTTTTTACAAATCTGGGATTGCTCTAACAGGGTCAAAGGCACAAGACTCCATGACAAGCCTATGACGGGAGTTCTATTTTTCAAGAAAGGGAGTTATGAAGAAGGCAGGTAAACAAAGCGTGCTATTCATTTTGGGGTGAAGATGAAGTCATTTTCCTACAGTCGTTAAGGACGGATGCATCTTCCTTCACAGAGCAAATAAATACCAGGAAAAATGAGAGCATCACAGGCTGAAAAGAAGCTTCTCCTACTACAAATAGGAGCAAGAGTAGGTTTAAGTCACCTCCAAAGCTGGATTATCTCTGGATTTATATCAGACAAGGAAATTTAAAAGAGGCATATGGAGTATAAATCCTCATAGGAAAAAAAAAAAATCCTCACAGGACCTTGAGAGAAGGCTTTGTTTAAAAGACGCAGCCCTCGATGTCGTATAATATGCAGGCTCTAATGTTACTAAATAATTAAAATGTGCCTGGAGTTCATGGACGCTTTGAAAATATGACACACGTGGCATTAAATGTCTCATATGCAGTCACAGAAAAGCGGTGGCTTTTCTGGTATAATCAGGGCACCAGAATGTACATGATATTAGGAGGGTCACATGCATGTTCACAAATGCGGAAACTATGAAAGCTCCAGTGAAGTCTATGCTGTGTGGATGCGCTGAGGCGTAAAATATATCTAAGGAAGAACGTCCTCGTTCCTTGGATGGATGAGAAATATTTCCTGAAGAATTAGACATTTTGTCATTTTCCAGCTGCTGAAAGCTTGTGAAATTAAGAGCTCACTTTGCCTCACGCATGACGTTGGAAGTAAAAACACATGCGGGGGTTTTGTTGTTGCTCCGCACGCAGTTATCTTCCCCACAGAGTGGCTCCAACCGCAGTGAACCTAGAAGTAGGCTGCCGTCGAGAATTCGGGAGGTGACCTTTTAAAACCCTAAGACGCAGGCTATGCCCGAGACAATGAAATCAGAGTAGTAGGATGGACCTTCAGCCTCAGTTACTGATCTTACTATGGTTTTTATTTTTCAGCCTTACTGAGGTATAATTGGCATCCAGTGGACCCCCAAACACTGGCTTATAGGGCACGGGTCCGCTCGCCCACAGACCACACTGCAGTACGATTGATGCATCTTTCTCTTCCTTATGGTTTCCTCAGCCCCATTGTTTTCTCCAGCTTACTTTACTGTGAAACAGTTTATAGTACGTGTCACATACAGAATACGTGTTAAATAGCTTATCAGTAGGGCTTCTGGCCAACACCAGGCTATTAGTAGTTAAGTTTGGGGGAGTCAAAAGTTATATGTAGACTTTCAGCTACATGGGGGGGGGGCTGGTAGTTGATGTCCTGTTGTTCAAGGTCAACTGTACAGAAAGCTGCATATGTTTAATGTGTATAATTTGATGCGTTTACACATATGCCAACACTGGTGACAGCATCACTACAAGGTAATAGCCATATGCAGCTCCTCCCAGGGTTTCCTTGTGTCCCTCTGTCCTTTTTGCTTTATTTTGTTTTGTTTTTGTGGTAAAAACACTTAACATGAGATTTACCCACCTGATAAGTGTTATGAACGCACGATACCGTATCGTTAACAAGAGGCCCCATGTTGTATAGCGGCTCTCTAGCACTTACTCATCCAGCATAACTTAAACATTTTGCCTGCTGAATAATAAACCATTTCCCCCACTACTCAGTCCCTGGAAACCACTGTTATATCCTCTGCTTCTATGAATTTGACTACTTTTGGTACGTCACATAAGTGGAATCATGCAGTATTCACCCCTCTGTGACTATTTTATTTATAGGATGTCCTCCAGGTCCATCCATGTTGTCACAAATAGCAAGATTTCCTTCTTTTTTAAGGCTGAATAATATTCCATTGTGTGTGTGTGTATATATGTATATATATATATATTTTTTTTTCTTAATCCATTCATCTGTTGATGAGCATTTGGGTCATTTCCACATCTTGACTATTATGAACAGTGTTACACTGAGCATGGGAGTACAGATATCTCTTTGAGATCCTGAGTACAATGTTTTGGATGTATATACCCAGAAGTTAGATTGCTGGATCATATGGTAGTTCTATTTTTCTGTTTTTTGAGGAATCCTCATACTATTTTTCGTAGTTGTTACACCATTTTACAATCCCACCAATAGTATTCCAATTTCTCTGCAGCTTCTCCAATGCTTATCTTTTTGTTTTTTAAATAATAGCCATCCTAACAGATATGAGGTGTCAACTCAGTGTAGTTTTTTCTCTTTTTTCTTCTTTATGATGATGTTTTTAACCTGAGAACAAAGACTAAGATACTTATCTTCCACATTTTCTTTATTGCACTTCTAATGAGCATTTTCCTGATTATTAATGATTATTAATGACTAATGATTAATTTCCTGATTATTAATTGAGCATCTTTCCGTACACCTGTTGGCCATTTTGCAGGATCACAAATTTGATATACAAAACTGATTGCATTTCCAAACACTAATAATGAACGATCTAAAAACAAAATTAAGAAAACAATCCTACCTACAATAGTACCAAAAAGGGTAATATACTTAGGAATAAACTTTTTCTATAGAAATAGAAAAATAATTCCAAAGTTCATGTGGGATCACAGAAGAATTACAATAAGCAAAGGAAGCTTCAAAAAGAATGAACAAGCTGGAAACATCGTATGTTCTGATTTCCAAGTGTGTTAGGAAGTTGCAGTAATTAAAACAGCACCGTACTGCCAGACAGACAGACAGACAGACATGCTGACAGAATGGAAGAGGGAGCCCAGAAATCAACCTATGCATACACAATCAACTGATAATTGACAAGGAATTGGGAAAGGATAGTCTCTTCAACAAATGGTGTTGGGAAAACTATACACACATGCAAAGACATAAATTGGACCCTGATACTAAAGGACCCAGTTCGGTTGGACTCTATGCTGAGACCAATACAGAATGCATTGAGGACTTAAATGTGAGACTAGAAACTGTAAAAGCCCTAGAAGAAAACTTAGGGAAAAGCTCGTGGCCACTGGACTTAGCAATGATTTCTTGGGTACGACCCCCAAAGCACAGGCAACCTAAGCAAAAATAGTCAAGTCAGGAAAACATCAAACTAAAAAGTTTCTGTACAGCAAAATAAAAAAACAACAAGGATAGAAAGGCAACCTAAGGCATAGGAGAAAAAGATTTGCAAACCATAGAGGTAATAAAGGGTTGAATTCCAAAGGAATAAGGAACTCCTAAAACTCAACAGCAAAAAATCAAATAACTGGCTTAAAAATGAGCAAAGGACTTGAATAGACATTTTCCCAAAGATGTCAGTTACTATTCCTGATGCTCCACGGGTGAGTCCATGTGAAGGACTACTGCTCACAGGGGCCTCCACTGAAACGCCTGCTGTCATAAATAGTTCCTATGCAGCCCACTCGCACATACCCTTTTTTGCGACCTGATTTTTCACAGGAGCCTTTGTCTATTCTCTTGAGATTTTCCCTGTGTACAAACTCATTATTTTAGTAATTACCAAATACAGGTACCATAACTATGACTCAAGCTCACAGAGTTTGGTGATCTAATTCTTAGAGCTGTCTCAGTATTAGTTTCCTGTTGCTGCTATAACAAATTACTACAAATGTAGTGGCTTAAAACAACACTGATTTTTTTTTTTTTTTTTGTCATAAAGTTCTGAAGTGAGTTTTAACGGGTCAAAATCAAGGTATCCACATAGCTGTGCTCCTCCTGGAGGCTCGGGAGCAGATCTGTTCCTTGCCTTTTTCTGCTTCTAGAAGCTGCCTAGATTCCTTGGATTGTGACTCCGATGCCTGCTTCCATCACCCCATCTCCTTCTCTGACTCTCACCCTCCTTCCTTCCTCTTGTAAGGACCTTTGTGATTACCCTCAGTCACCTGGGGGCCACCTTTTCCAGGATCGTCTTCTTATCTCAAGACACTTAATCATATCTGCAAAATCCTTTTGCCACATAAGGTAACAAAGTCACAGGTTTGGGACATTCAGATGTATTTGGGGTCCACTATTTTATCTACAACAATGTAAATAAACTACCATGTGATGGGGGCATGACCAGAGCATTACTCGGTTGACATAATATTAAGCTGGGGTTCATTTTGCCAGGCCCATTGGTTCTCACGTGACATACTCACGCAGGGCAGGTCGTGAGACTCCCTCTCCACAGCGTCACACACTATAAATCACCATCTGTCTCATTCAATTTCAGTGCATCTGTTCAAACGAAAGGCCAAGCCACAACTTTTTTCCTAAAGCACATCTGCCGACGTGAGCGCACCTACCCTTTAGCGTCCTGGCCAATGTCAGTTGTCCGAATGGCGTAGGAAAGTAATCACAGTATGTATTTTGTGTCGAGCTCGGATGCTGGCTACGGTGGAATGGAGGGCTCCCCAGTCTGGTCTCCTGGTGCTCGTCATTCATTCAGGGGGTATTTTCTTCGAAGTCCCTACTAGGAGCCGCGGTCTTCTACATCAGGGGCCCCAGAGGTTGCACCACGGGATGTCGGGCACACACGGTGAAACAATCTTTAGGGGCCCCGGAGAGGCTCAGTCGGTTAAGCATCTGCCTTCAGGTCAGGTCACAGCCTGGAGTCCCGGGCTCCAGCCCTACAGGGCCTCCCATCTCAGCGGGCAGCCGGCTTCTCCCTCTGCCTCCACCCCCCCCCCCCGCATTCTCTCTCTCATTTGCTCTCTCTCTCTCTCTCAAATAAGTAAGTAAATAAATGAAATCTTAAAAAAAAAAACCTCACCCCTTGAACTCCTAACCCTGAGAGCATCAACCAGCAGGCCGCAGGGACTCATTTTGTGGGTCTCGCATTCAGGGAGCCGGGGTGGGGTGGGCGCTGTCACGGGGGGGCGCCTACCTGGAGGAGACGCAGGCCACGGCCCTTCCTGCTCCAACTACTACGGCTGCTATTGTTGGGGTCACGACCGAGGCTGGCTCTGCAGGACCCCCAGGAGGAGGCCTGCACCCCCAGGAGGCGGTGTCTATAGGAGGCAACATGCTCAGTGCCTCCGGGACAAAAGGCGGGTGTCCATTCCGTTACTGCGTATTTCCCTTATTCCCATTCCTTCCCTCTTCTTTCTCCTTTCTTACATGTGGATACGTTTCAAGCCAGTCAGCCTTTAACTGCGAACTACTGTCACCTCACTTTTTAATTTTCTGATTGTTACATTTCATTGAGAATGAAAAGCAGATGCTATTCTGTTTTCTAGAGTAATTTTTTTAGAGTAATTTTTTTAAACCTGGTTTACCTTTGTATCATGAGTTCAGTGGTTTATTGTGTTAAGAATCCTAAGCTTCGTGTTGATTACTTCTGTTTTCTCTGCCTTGAATGATTAAAAGTCCATAAGGTGGGGCACCTGAGTGGTGGTTCAGAGGTCGAGCATCTACCTTCGGCCCAGGGTGTGACCCTGGCTCCCAGGATCGAGTCTCGCATCGGGCTCCCTGCATGAAGCCTGCTTCTCCCTCTGCCTGTGTCTCTGCCTCTCTCTCTCTGGGTCTCACAGGAATAAATAAATAAAATCTGAAAAAAATATAAAATAAGTAAAAGTCCATAAGGCTTAGTACTTATCACCCATAAAGTCAATGACCTTCACTTGGCCTCTATACCAGCTATTAATCTTTAGAATTTGCACCTCATTTTTGAAGCCACTAATTAAGTATTTGGTGCCTATCTGGTATAGTTTTCCTGGACTCATTTCCTGAATTCCTCCTCTAATCTGCCTTTATAGCTATGAATTAATTCCTAGATATTTGTCAGTCATGTGTAGCTTATCCCTGGTCCAAAACAATGCTCAAAGTCTACAGATTCAGAGGTCCCTGCTCGTAGGGATCTTTCTCTCGGTCTTTCAACCTCATCTTCAACGTGGATGGCACTGGAGGGTATTACACTGAGTGAAGTAAGTCAGTCGGAGAAGAACAATCACCACATGATCTCACTCCTACGGGGAATAGAAGAGATAGAGAAAGGGATTATAGGGAAAGGAGGGGAACTGAGTGGGGAAAACCAGCAGGGGAGACAAACTCTGAGCGACTCCTAACTCTGGGAAACACAAAGGGTTGCGGAAGGGGAGGTGGGCGGGAGGATGCGGTGCCTGGGTGGCGGGCACTGAGGGGGGACACCTGAGGGGATGAGCACTGGGTGTGAGGCTATATGTTGGCCAATTGAATTTAAATAAATTTTGTTTTAAAAATTTGAATTACTGTCTCAGTCAATCATAGAATCCTCATCTCGCATGTTGTAAAATCTCAGAAAGCTGAAAAAAAAAAAAAAACACAAACGGTGAGCTCCATACATGCATAGAGAATAGCAGGGGAAACGAACTTCACCTCAACTAGCACATACATGGACAGTCTTCCAGAAGCTGTTCAGTGTTTGTCACACTCTGTCTTCTTTTGTATAAAGTCCAACGGAAAACTCCGGACATACAGAAGGTGGGGTATTGGAGGTAGTTGAAGGGCTCCAGAAACAAAAATAGTAATAGGGTAGAAACTGAAAGCATGGGGGTCCCTGGGAGGCTCAGCGGTTTAGCACCTGCCTTCGGCCCAGGGCATGATGCCGGGGTCCCAGGATCGAGTCCTGCGTCGGGCTCCCTGCATGGAGCCTGCTTCTCCCTCTGCCTGGGTGTCTGCCTCTCTCTCTCTCTCTCTCTCTCTCTCTCTGTCTCACATGAATAAATAAATAAAATCTTAAAAAAAAAAAAAAGAAACTGAAAGCATGACTGCCCTTATGCTGTGGCACCTAGTAGCTCACATAGAGCTCTCACATACATTTTATTAGTTTCAGCCAAAAAGACAAGTCACGATCATCCACTCCAGCCCAGGGGGGCAACAGACCCAAGAAGGTCAGTGAGTGACCTAAAGGCACACGTCCGGTCAACATCAGACCTAAGAGGCAAAGGAAAAGAAAGGGACACCAAGGGACAAATTTGAAAGAAGCAAAAGGTTGCGCTCGGAAGCAGGCGGTTAGCACTTACAAGGGAAGCCCTTTGTGAAGAGTGACGGTGACGTTTGGACCTAGAACCAGGAAGCTCCTCTTGGAGACATGGAGGCCACAAGAAACGAAATTCGGGCTCCCAGGGGCGATGCACCTGCTGCCCAGCTGCCCCCAGTAGCAGCGTCACTGGCCACGGGCCTGAGCACGGAGGCGACAGGCACCCCAGAGGCGCCCGTGAGGGCCGCGGCCGTGGGGCACTTGCACACGCAGACTGCGGCCCTGCGGCCTAGGTCAGCCGGGCCGTGAGCCTGGGGACGGGCCGTGAGCCCGGGGCCCGGCGACCTGGGTGCGCTGGTACCTCCCACGTGCCCACCTCTGGCCCCGCGGTTCGGGCTACATGGGCCCAAAACCTCCAGTTGCATCATTTTGCTGATCTGTGAGCTCACTGAGGACTTGACAAGTCGTTGGGGCGCCCGGGGAGCTCCTGACCCCGGGTCCCGGTATTGAGTCCCGCATCGGGGCCCCCAGGGAGCCTGCTTCTGCCCCCGCCTGGGTCTCATGCATTAATAAGTAACGTCTTACAGCCCCGAAGCCTGGCCAGGCCGTCCTCCGAGGCCGTCCCCTCCCCGTGGCTCCCAGCGCCCTGCACCTGCTCCGGCCTGTCGCACCTGCTCCCGCCTGTCACACCTACTTCCCCCTGTCACACCTGCCGTCTTAGTCTCTGGTGTCCACCCCGCGAGCAGCCACCGCTTTCTTCCACCTCTTTTCCCAAAGCTGAGACGTCGCTGCCCCGTGTCGGCTGCACTCGAGCCACGCACCTCGGCGCCGTCAAAGCCCGTCGGGTCACCTCAGCCACGTGTTTCTGTGCTGGGGACAGTCAAGGTCTGGCTGGAGAGTGACTTCCCAGCCGCGGTCGCAGCGAGGCGCAGCAGGACGGCGGTGCTGCCGGGTCCCGGGCTCTCGCCGGTGGCCTCACACCCAGCCCCAGCCTCAGCCCCGAGCCCTCGGCCTCCACACGCTTGGCCGCCACGGTCGCGGGCGGGGGTGGCAGGGGGGCAGCGAGCGGGCCCCGGGGAGGCGAGGCCTCCCAGTCCCCGGACGGAGGCTGCCCCCGGGCCCTGCGCCCCCCTCAAGCTCCCTCACCAGGTCCCGTGGGCTTCGGCGGTGGGTGCTGCTTCCCGAAGAATTCAGCCCCACGAAGCTGCTAGGACCGGGCCGGGCCGCCGGTGTCCGGGGCTCGGCTCATCCTGCCGGGCAGGCCGGGGGGCTCAGCCAGGCCTGGAGGCCGCGTGCTCACCCCCCCCGCCGGGACCCCGCGTGGAGCCCGCAGCCACCGGAGGACACGGCCCCGCGGGCAGGTGCGGGCGGCCCTGGACGATGCTCGGCGCGGGATCCCAGGGAGCCGGAGCCGCTGCGTCCTCCAGCCGACCCCACCCCGGGTCAGGGGAGCCCCGCAGGAACACGGGGACCCGGGGGCTGAGGTCCTGTCCCCCTGACGCCATGTCCAGCCGGCCCGCCCTGGGCTGCCGGGCCTGCTCCCGGGCGCCTGGCCTTCCCCTCCCGGGGCCACCCAGCTGGACGCCAGTGCCTCGGCCAGGGCCGGCTCGCTGGCTGCGGGGCCCTGAGCCCCCCAGGGCGCCTCTCCCTGCTCCACAGGTGCCCGGGCTCCCCTCGGCCCGGGATCCCGCGACTGTGCGCAGGCACCGCGGCTCCTGAACGGGCGCTGAGCGGTACTTGTCACAGGAGGCCCTCGGGGTCGGGGGCTGACTCCGGGTCCAGGTGGCCCCGAACTGGGGCATGACCTGGGGCATGAGATGGGCCCAGGCGACCCGACCTGGGGTGTGACCTGGGGCCCAGGAGGCCTGACCTGGGGCGTGACCTGGGGCCCGGGTGGCCACTGACCTGGGGTGTGCCCTGGGGTCCGGGTGGCCCTGACCTGAGGCGTGACCTGGGGCATGAGATGGGCCCAGGCGACCCGACCTGGGGTGTGACCTGGGGCCCAGGAGGCCCGACCTGGGGCATGAGCTGGGGCCCAGGTGGCCACTGACCTGGGGTGTGACCTGGGGTCCGGGTGGCCCTGACCTGAGGCGTGACCTGGGGCATGAGATGGGCCCTGGCGACCCGACCTGGGGCGTGAGCTGGGGCCTGGGTGGCCGCCGCCCCCACTTGGGGTCTGCTCGCTCCCACTCCCTCTGCCCCTCCCACACTCTCAAAACTAAATAAACAAAATAATTTTTAGAAGGACATCTGATGGCTCCTTGAGGTGACGTCACTCTCTGCTCCTCTCCGATACACAGCTTTTGGTACGTAAGAAATTCAACATTAAAAGGCGATGATGACAACGCAGGGGTGACCAACGACACTGAATGCCGATGGCACAACACGGGAGTCGCCCCCAGTGCCACGTGCTCCACAAATCGTCCCCGGAACCTACTGCACTGCTGGGACCACGGAGGTGGGCGGGTGGCCACCGAGGACACCACGGGGACTTCCGACATCTCACACGGGAGCTCTGTCGTCTGCAGGGGCTGCTGGCACCGACTGGGACCCTCCTGGTTTCAGGAGAACCTGTGGTGGCCCCACGCGGGCCTAGAGCAGTGGGTGCTCGGTGGCAGGTGCCCCCTCCCAGCCCGACCAGGGCCCAAACCTGCAGCGCTAGGGACCAGCCTCCACCTGTGCCCCAACCCCTCGACGCTCAGACTCGGGTTGTGTCCCCGGGTCACTCAGAGGCCCTGGGAGGGCAGGAGGGACAGGGACGGGATGGGGACAGGACGAGGACGGGGGACCAGGCTAAGTAGATACATCAGGGGCAATTGAGCATCTTAAAGCCCCAATGGGAGACTAGTTGTAGAAAGTTGTGGCATCTGTAACACGGTCAGGGGTGAGAGGGAGCATCCTGGGGACAGCCTGGAGGCCGAGGGGACCGTCCTGGGGACAGCCTGGAGGCTGAGGGGACCGTCCTGGGGACAGCCTGGAGGCCGAGGGGACCATCCATGGGACAGCCTGGAGGCCGAGGGGACCATCCATGGGACAGCCTGGAGGCCGAGGGGAGCATCCCTGGGTCAGCCTGGAGGCCGAGGGCAGCATCCTGGGGACAGCCTGGAGGCCAAGGGTGGAGAAAGGCTTGTGTCTGGAGCTCAGTCTATCAACGCACCTGTTACAGGAGACCTAAGAGGCAGTCATCGTGACACGACACACCTGTCTAGGCCCTCTGAGGGTGTTTGTCCTGAGTTGTGTGGCACATTCTCCCTTAAAGGACCTTGGGACGAAGCCTTTCCTCAGAAGGAACTCAAGCTTGGGGCCCGGGCCGTCACTGCCCCTTGTCCCTGAATTCAGGCGCAGCAGCTCCGACTGCACCCCGGCCCCAAACACGTCTCTAAGGGGCTCCTGATGCGGGTGCTGCTCCCTGGCCCTGCTGGGGGTGTTGCTCCTTTAAGGACCTTAGAGTTCTTATATCTCAGCTGTAAATTGTGGCGAGTCCTTCCTTGTCTTATGAAAAATAAAGAAAGAACAAGCCAGGGACGATGGAGGAGCAGCATTGGAGCAATAAGACGATGGTGACATAACTACAAATGCAAATCAAATTTTTAAAACTATCCAGACTTACTCTTAGTCCTGAAACTTGTATTAAAGGAGAAAGTTTAGGGAACTCTTTCTTGTAAAGCCTCAGGGAGCATCTAGCTAAAATCCGTGGCAAATAGGTTCTCCATGTGAGTGTGCTTAATGTCAAAATGCTTCCTAACAGGAAGGGAAGATGCATCTTCTTTGGCTTTTCTAAAAAGAGCTTTAAATAGAATTCTTGAGACACTCCACCATCTATTTATTAGTCATTTCTTAAACTCCCAAAGGAACATTTTTCTTAAAGATTATTTGTTCTATTTTTAATAAACCTAACAGAAGTGTGAATTGACTTTTTGCTAGTTTTGATGGCAAGCATGGGGCTGTATAAACTATGTCGTGGTGCCAAGTTTCCCTCCAAAATTTTTTAGTTAACATAGGTCAAAAAGGACAGGTTAGATGGGTTAGAGAAGAGATAAGTTTGTTATCATGGATTAAGTTTTTCTTAAAATTTTAACCTACATGAGAGATTTTATAAAAGATATTTTTATTAAAACTGCTAAGTGCAAGACACTGAGACATAGCCAAGATACAGTCGAAATGACTGGAAATAATCCCCGACATCTGCAGGGGAAATAGATGTTAAGATTTAAGTTTCAAATTAGAAGAAAAATAAGTTTCCTGAGCCTTCATTCTTAACGTCTAAAGATAGACTGTGTAGGTCGATATTTCTCGAGAATATTGGCAGATTGGTGTTGTCAGCACTTGAAGGCTTGAATGAGGCCTGCTCCAGGAACTTGGAAATAGGATCATGTTCTTTAGAGGAAATCAAGGAATCAAGTTCCCTCCCTATTCCTGCCTGAACGCAGCGGCCTAAGCACTGAGGAGACAGTGGGAGGCTGGCTGGTCAGTGGTCGGCCGGGAGCACGGGGGATGGGGGTCGGCAGGGAGCACGGGGAGGACGGAGGTCAGCAGGGAGCACGGAGAGGACAGAGGTCACAGGGAGCACAGGGAGGACAGAGGTCACGGGGAGCACGGGGAGGACGAAGGTCACGGGGAGCACAGAGAGGATGGAGGTCACGGGGAGCACAGGGAGGACGCAAGTCCGTGGGGAGCAAGGGGGACAGAGGTCACGGGGAGCACGGGGAGGATGGAGGTCGGCAGGGAGCACGGGGAGGATGGAGATCACGGGGAGCACGGGGAGGACGCAGGTCGGTGGGGAGCAAGGGGGGACAGAGGTCACGGGGAGCACGGGGAGGATGGAGGTCGGCAGGGAGCACGGGGAGGACAGAGGTCAGCAGGGAGCACGGGGAGGATGGAGGTCATGGGGAGCACGAGGGTGATGGAGGTCAGTGGGGAGCACGGGGAGGACGGAGGTCACGGGGAGCACGGAGAGGATGCAGGTCGGTGGGGAGAACGGGGACAAGGCCTGAGCCAAGAGAGAACGCGAACAAGGCTGTGGAATTCATCGGCAATAGGTGAAAAATGCAGTGTTTACATCTATGAAATAAAATCAAAGCGGTTTTCGTGCGGAACGCCTTTAAAAACACAGATACACAAGTAATATCTGTGGCTTAAACACGCTACTCCAAAAGCTGTAAAAGGAAAACAGAAGAAAGCAAGAGAAAATAAAGATGAAAGCAAAAATTGATGGATTTGAAAACTGAAAAAGTCAAAGTAATAGAATTTAACGCTGTCACTTAAACTCTTTAACAACACGGGCAGATTAGTAGCTAATTTAATCGAGGAATAAA
Organism: Canis lupus dingo; assembly: GCF_003254725.2. Lineage (NCBI taxonomy): Eukaryota > Metazoa > Chordata > Mammalia > Carnivora > Canidae > Canis > Canis lupus. The sequence goes on along the minus strand of NC_064256.1, from coordinate 60,534,213 downwards.
GGGAAAAACCGGAATCATCCACACTTAGAAAGAACAGGAGCATGTGTACAGCAGGGCTCAGGGGGCCTGGGGGCCCAGGCAGGCCTCCGGACCGTGGTTTGGGCTCAGGTCACGGGCTCAGGACCCTGAGATCGAGGCTCCCTGGCTCTGCCCAGGGCCCCGCGTCCCGCTGCGCCTCCCCCACTCACAGCTCCTTGCTCTCTAACACACGCATGAATCTTTAACATAGAAACAGAACTTTTAAAGAAAATCAGGAAACTACTTTGTACACTCTGAGCATTAAATCCCTTTAATTTTTTTAAGGAAGGATTTATTTCAGAGAGAGAACGCAAGGGCGAGCGCCCGAGCGGGGTGGGCTGAGGAGGGGAGCAGGCCGGGGCCCTGAGCGCCGAGCCCACTCGGGGCGGCCTCCCAGCCCTGAGGTCAGCAGCCGGGGCCGCCCCACCTTACAACAGATGAACATTTAGTAAAGTGGGGCAGAGGGCCCCCAGCTTGGGGCCACGTGGAAGGAGCCGCCACTGCCCTTGCAGCCCAGCAGCGAGTGCCCACCGCGGCCTCCTGGCCAAGGTCACCGGCGGGTCACGGGGGAGCCTCAGGCCGAGGCCCTGCTGTGAAGCAATGACAGTGACACTGTCTCTGTGGCCTCCCTCCTAGAAACCCAGTCTAGGGGCGCCCGGGGCCCAGTGGTTGGGCATCTGCCTTCGGCCCAGGGCTTGACCCAGGAGTCCCAGGATCGAGTCCCACATCGGGCTCCCCGCAGGGAGCCTGCTTCTCCCTCTGCCTGGGTCTCTGGGAATAAATAAATAAAATCTTTTTAAAAAATAAATTTAAAAAATACTACCTTCCAACCATTTCATTAAAAAAAAAAAGTGCTCTCCTAGACACCCCAGGCTCCCAAGCCCACACCTCCTTCTGCCGCCACCACTCTCCTCCCCTGATGCCCGCATCCCCACACGCACGCCCCCACATTCACAAGGACACACACTGCAAATCCTCTCTTTTTCCAGAGACACCTAAACCTTGTTGCCCGGGGCTTTGCCTATTTACTAATCAAAGCTTTGCATGGGAGAAAGTGTAGATGCTCACAAAGAGAAATAGGAAGAGAATCGAAAGGAGTAGAAGTTCTGTAGACATGACAGGAAATGGCTGCGTGGAAGGGGATCTGCGTGTGAATCTCTGCCTTCAGGATCTGGAAGAGCCGGACGACGTGGACGTGTGGATACAAAATTTGCGAGTGGGCGAGATCTTTGAGGCCGAGGCTGGCAGATAAAGAGAAGAAACAGGAGTGGAGAGTAGGTGACTTAATTCAGGAATTTAAATAGTTGGTGGGGAAACTGGAATTGGAAACTGCATCTGCCAGTTTTTCGATTAAGATGCTGAGTTGTTTTTTTTTTCTGTTCACACAACCGTAGGCACGTGCTCCTCCCAACCCACGTGGGACACGACTGCCATTTGCCGACCTCCTCTTGCGAGATGGTTGTCAGCCCGGGAAGGGCGGCTGCGCATTGGCTGATCCCCGGGTTCGGGGGAACCAGCCGTCTGGGGCTTGCAGGGGGGAGGACCTGCTGCTCAAACACGCGAGGAGTAAACGGAACAGTCAACGGTGTCGATCACCCCACGGAGCACTGGAATGTCACGCAGGGCCGTCCTAGGAACCCGGAGTTTGGTTCCTGTTGGGCGGTGACATCTTCCTGTCCTGCGCCAGTGTTCTCAGATGACGTGGACCCAGCTCACCCCAAGTCTGATGCTCTTGTTTTTGCTGATAATAGACCTTTCTTTCCCCTTCTCTGTGTGCATGACCCATTCCAAGTCCCCGAGAAAAATGGCAATCACCATTTTTGGTGACTGCGCACACAGTGCACCTGCGTGGGCCTACTCTCAAGGCCGTGACTTAACCCCACGATTTGGCTCCTGTGGGTCAGATGCTCGTCCCTGTTTCCCTCAGGTATGGCCAGGGTGGCCTCCTCAGTGGAGGCCATGGGCGGAGCAGCCGTGTGATTTCCAAAAGGATCGTCGTGACCGCAAGCACGTCACACTCCGCGTGGCCTTGCCTTGAAGAGCTAAGCCATGAAAAGAAACCCGTAGACGATGAATTAATACGTGATATATGCGTGGGGTCCACCTAAGGCAGAGGGTTTTCTGGCTGCAGCTGAACGTACACAGTGGCCCCCCCGGAAACACGCTACACGATGACAGAGGAGGCGTAAACCCACGGAGATGAGGAGAAAGGAGGGAAAGACCACAAACACAAGGTTTTGTAAGCGAGAGAGCAGACGCTGGGCCACCGAGTCCGCATTCCCGAGAAAGGCGAATCCTACACGGACCATAGGGAAACCAAGGAGCAAGCAACCTACACGACGTAACCCTCGAGGGAGACGAGGCACCAGGCACCTCCGCGACGGGAGTGGAAGGGGCCGCGGCACGGCGAGAAATGCTAAGTGCAATTGTTCTAAACCACCACGTTGGACGGATGTTCACCTGAAGATCGCGTGAGAATCACGCTCTTGCCTTTTCAAAACTATGCTTTGGTGACAGCCGGCTCGTCGGTTTTCTCAGGTTGAGATAATGCCTCAGATTGGGGGAGAAAGAGGCAAGATGAGCCTGTTACTTCGAGTAATGGGGTCAACGTCCAAAGAACCCATTAAAGTTTGAGAGCGTCGCTTTTCCCTCCCAATCTTTACAGGACTCTTGTTTTCTCCAAGTCTTAGGCACGTGGAACTTGGCTGGGAGCCCAAACCACCTCTCAAAACGGGAAAGCCAGAGAAAAAAGGAAGAGGAGGAAACGCGCCGAGACGTTCGTGCCGGTGTTGGGGCCGGGATGGTGGCTTGCAAGCGGCTCTATTCTGTGCTCAGGAACTGACTTACGCAGCCTCTAACACTGCTCTTGTTTTCCAAATTTTCAACAATGAGTATACACTGCTTACATCATTATCATCAGAAAGAAAGAAAAACCTTGGAGAGATACGGAAAAAACAAACGAGAGCAGTGAGAAAGGGAAGGCCCTCGCCCGAGCTCCTTGCTCTCACACACACCCGGCTCCTCCACGACTGTCGACTCTTTTTAGGTTTTTGGTTCTTGCAGAAGACAAACCTCAGAAAAATAAACTGGCCGGTATATGGCAACTTTCTTTGATCGAATCCTCCGTACTTCTCGGTACCTTTAGGTCCCTGCCGCCTCCGGGCCCCTGGGCCGCTGGCTCTGCCCCCCAATCCCCCCCACCTAGACCCCGTCAGGAGATGCAAACTCACATCCTCCAGGCCCACGATCTGATTGCACGTTAAACAGCGGTTAGACCTATGGGAGCCGAATTACAATCCCCGTTCCCAAGCCGTTGGTCCAGGTCCTGGACTGATGTTGGCCAGGGACCAACAGAAGGTTCCTGGTGGCCGGTCCCCCTCCCGGGAGCTCTTTGGAAGGGGAGCCGAGACGCCGAAGGTCGCCCCGTTGTCGCCCATCGTCGCCCGTCTACACCGCTGCTTGTGCTACAGGCTCATCTGCGAACCACATAGAGTCGCCGCAAACCCAAGGGCCTTACAGAGCCGGCCGCTCAGGGAAGCGCCCTCGCAGGGGTTTCCAGGAGGTCCGCTCTTTCGTTCTTAGGAAATGGGCCAATTTTCACAAAGAAGACGATGTGGGGACAGGGAAGGCCGAGAGGAAAGGGCAGAAAAGGATCTGTCCCTTCACTAAGACGCACGTATTTTATATGTGAACGCCGGGGGTAGCTTCCACTCTGGAGTTCGAGTTCTTTATTCTCCAGCTGAATATTGGAGAATATTCAGGAATATTGCAACGCGACGGCGTTTTCTGGCCGCGCCGCTGTCACGCTCCACGTTGGGGTTCACCCTTTACATTGTGCTTCAGAATACACATAAGGCGGTTGTCAATACTTTCCATATATGCTTTATAAATTAGTTTGAATATTTGCATTTTTTGTAGGAAAAAAGTCTCCCTCATCCTCTTTTCCCATCCCTCTTTTCTCTCCCTTTTTGGGACAGAAAAAAACCCCACTATTATTAGCTGAGGGCAGGGCTAAAGTATTGGCTAAAGTAGGAGTATTCATGACTAAAGTATTCACTCATATCTAAAAAAACCTATTTCGGCAAATTGTTGCCACAGACAGCTCTAAGAGCATGAAAAGATCCTGATTTCTACGCGGCGCGCAGCTGTGTTTATATATAGAAGAAGGTCTTGGTGTGTAAACACTAGCGGCTCCCGCAAGAAATAACACCGACTTCCCCGGTGCGGAGGGCCCGGGAGGACTCACCCCAGGGGAGGAAGGGAGGAGGAAAGGAAGCAGGGAGGAAAGAAGGAAGAAAACAGGAGGAAACAAAGAAGGAACGCTACTAATTTAGACTGCATTAACAAACCCTAATCCGCAAAGAAAGTTTAGAAATGCTGATTTATATTAAGAAACACATTTTCCATCATATTCAGAAGTGGGAGAAGGGACGCTGATCACATGAAAAAAAGGAATCCTAAATCCATCTTATAAAGCTGTGAACAATAATAATCTATCGTCATGACTTTGTTTTCAAAGGTACCAAAGAAAATAAAAAGATTGAAAAAAAATTAAAAATAAATAAAAATTTAAAAAATACAACAAAAAAAATAAAATTAAAAGATCGAAAAAAATAACTTTATTATACCTCCCAGTCATTGTAATAGATGAAAATTAGGGAGATGTGGGCCACTTACTTAGTTTTAGAGAACTTTTGAAGGATGGAAATCTGGGTGGGTTCTGGTTTTTTTGTTTGTTTGTTTTGGGGGGGGGGTTGGTCAGAATGTATTAAAATGTTTTGATTTATAAAATAAAAAAGTCAGAGAAAACTAAACATGATAAAGATTAAAATAATAAAAGAAAATGTACAAAGAATGGGGATGGGATGGAGAAGTTAATTACCAGCTTCTATAATGATTCCACCTATATATTTTTTTAAAGATTTTATTTATTTATTCATGAGAGAGAGAGAGAAAGGGGGGGGGCAGAGACGCAGGCAGAGGGAGAAGCAGGCTCCATGCAGGGAGCCCTATGGGGAAACTCGATCCCGGGACCCCAGGGTCACGGCTTGAGCCCAAGGCAGATGCTCCACCACTGAGCCCCTCAGGCGTCCCTCTTGCACCTATATTTTATCACAATCCTTGAATCTCACTTTATTTTTTTTATTAGAAATCAGAGTATTTTAATTACATAACCAAAGTTTGTAGTTCTTTTTTTATATAAATTTATTTTTTATTGGTGTTCAATTTGCCAACATATAGAATACCACCCAGTGCTCATCCCATCAAGTGCCCCCCTCAGTGCCCGTCACCCCGCCCACCTCCCCTTCCACCACCCCTAGTTCGTTTCCCACTTTAAACACCATTCCAAATTTCCCTTCTCTTCCCTTCAAATCTCCACACTCATCCCTCTTCTCCTCTTATTCCCTCTTCTTTTCTTGCTTCCCTTCCCTTCTCTCCCCTTTCCCTCATAGCAAGAGATATGCAAATTTTAAAACAAAATAGAAGTATTATTTTTAAATAAAATGGAAAAAAAAACATCAAGAAACACAGCAGAACATTTGGGAGATCAGCTCAATTGTGCTTCCTTTCTGCAAAAGCAGGATGAAGACAGAAGAGAGGGGGAAGCAGGAAGAGGAGGTGGAGACAGAGGAGAGGAGGAAGGAGGAGACGGGGATTTGCACAAGTGATCCCTCGTGACCTTGGGGCACCTACCCCAACGGGAAGCACGAGGAGTGACCAAGCCAACCAGAGGGACCGACGGGGGAGCGTACAGCGGGGGCCCGCGAGGAGTGAAAGCTCAGGGTTAGTGGTCAATATAAAGCACACAAGCAAGTGAGTACGTCGATTGCTAACGTAGCTTCTCAGGGCTTTCGGTCGGTCAAAGCAAGAGTAGGACGGTGGGTTAGGGAAGCTTTCGTTTCAGTGGCATCAAACGTCAGGAATGAGGAAGCAAAATCACGGCGAAGGACGTTACTGAAAAAATACGTTAGTAACACTTGAAAAATTATAGCACAGGGATCCCTGGGGGGCTCAGGGGTTGAGCGCCTCCCTTGGCCCAGGCCGTGACCCGGGATCAAGTCCCCCGTGAGGTTCCCTGCAGGGAGCCTGCTTCTCCCTCTGCCTGTGTCTCTGCCTCCCTCTCTCTGTCTCTCATGAATAAATAAATAAAATGTTAAAAAAAAAAAGTTATAGCACACATAAATTCTTAAATATTGCCCACTCAAAAGTATTAATAATTCAACTTAATATGTAGCTGCTGCTCCAGACAAATGGTTTTAGCATATTTATTTAAATAATGAAAGACTTCATTAATTATGAAGATTGGTTAGTGGGATAAAAAGGCATTCAAATTAGTCTCTTTCCATGATATGCTCTTATAGAAACTGTTAAAATCCTCTAAGTTTAAGCAAAGATGAGATTTGCAATCTATTAGAATACCAAAAACTAAGGGCTATAATATTGCTGGATATTTATTTGTACTTAAATTATACATTCTGTAAGGATTTACCTCCTTTTTTAAAAAAATTTACAATCGTACCTAACAGATTGCTTGATTGTTCTATGTCCAATTTTCTTGTGAACATTCTAAATAATAAATTTTTACATAAGTGGAATTATAGCCAGGTGACAAATTTTTTATTGAAAAAATACCATGATAGGCAAGCTTATTGGTAATTTAATTTCTGGTGGTAGGACAACTGTGTCAGAGCAAACAAACTTAATCATTTGCAGAGACAAATATATTTTAAAAATACATTTTCTAAGTTATTTCAGTCAAAATTGCTGAATATTTTAGGTGAGAGACAAAAAGACAAGTAATTACAAAACCACACCTGCTTTTATGTATATTTTAATAGTCCAGTAGTCCAGTGGGAGATCAGAAGTGGGAGAGATAAAAATAATAATGGAAAGATCTAGAAATCCCCATGGATTGGCAAGAATAATGCAGTGCCTTCCACAAACATCACAAGGAGAGAAAATTTGAAAAGAAGGTGAAAAACAAGAAAACAAGAGCTAAGGCACAGAGGTGGGCGCCTCTTGTTTCTGAAGCTTCTCTCCTGGATCAGCCTGAAATCCGACGCTCTGGGATTTCCGCTCTGATATTTCTCCCGCCTCCGGGATCACACACACTAGACCTACTCATTCTTTTAGAAGAAGCCTTCTAATTATTGCTGATTGCATCTGAGTCTTCCGTAAGTAAAGATCTTTTGTTCCTTCTTAAATGACAATTTTGAAGTGTTTCTTAACTGTCAAAATCTTAAATCGCTTTATCATCTCCATTGTCTTCTTCCAAACCAGTTTCGGACTGAGCCTACTGTTCCAAATGTGTTGTCAGGTGTCTTTTCAACAGTGACAAAGCAGAACTGGATTACGAGAGCTCCTGCTCCCAAACACAAATGAAATCAAACAATAATCAAAAAATGACAAATGTATTGCAATCAAGGAAAACAGTAGAAAATCCTGGGGCTTTTGTATGTGGCTCTGAACCCCCAAGAGGTATTATTAAAGGAAAAAGTGAATTGAAATCCTAAAAGTCTCACTAATACTGACAAGGTGGAGAGAAACGTACTATGTGTGGTGAGTAGGAAGCGGGGGAAAGCCTTGAGAGTAGAAAACAATATGACTTTTCAGGACTTTAGAAGCTCAGTGGAGGCAGAGTATGTTGGTGAGGATTGCCATTGTCCAGAGGTCAATCCCAAAATAGAGAACCAACATAAAGCCTTAAACTATTTTTCTTAAAAATACAGCATTTTTTGGACTCGGTGGCATAGACCCCGTGAGGCCCGGGGAGGGCCGTTAACAAAATATTACACAAGAAGGCAGCATTCGAGCCCTCTGCGGAAGAGGAAGGCCGCTCCAGGTCCGGCTCTCACCCGTGCTTCAGCTCCAGAAAGGTGGAAACCACGGGGTCTCCCGTCGTCCCGCAGAGGGTAGGTCTCAGGTCGAGTGCTAAGGCTGCGTGGAAGGATTCAGTCACTTTACAGCAGAACCTGGGGATTGTCTGGATACAACTGCCCACACCAGACATGAGCAAACTGAGGAAAAAGGCAAAAACAACAGCAAAGGAAAAATGAGAAAACAGAGAGAAGGAGGAGAACAAGGCGTGCAGAGATGAAGAACCTGCTACGGAAGAGGGCACTGCCCAGGGCAACAAAAAATATCTTCCAAGAGTGCTCTGAGCCCTGGAAAAATACATTATGAGTAGGATTTTAATAAAACATAAACTCAAGGAGAAGCTGATAAAGCAGCTGTGTAAATGGCTATAAAGAAACAAATTGGGGGAAAAAACCTCATTATTTCAGAACTTATCAGTGACTTAGGATCAGCAAGGATGTGGCTGAAAATCTATTAGTTGTGTAGAGAAAAGACCTGGATGTCATGGTAACGGCCACCCAAGGCATCCGGCTCGGCCCCTGAAACCCGCGGATGTTACCTGACAAGGAGAAAGGATCTTTTCAGCTGTGATCAAGTGAAGGATCTTGACCTGGAGAGGGGATCCCAGATTACCCGATGGGCCCTGAATCTAACCATGGGTCCCTGTAAGAAGGAGGCAAGGGGAGATCTGATGCACGGGGGAGAGGCAGAGGCTGCGGTGACAGGGCCACATCCACAGGGAGGGAGGCCGGCGGCCACCAGCAGCTGCAAGACGGGGGGACGGAGTCCTTTATTTATTTATTTATTTTTAAGATTTTACTTATTTTCTCATGAGAGACAGGGGGAGAGGCAGAGACCCAGGCCGAGGGAGAAGCAGGCTCCCTGCAGGGGGCCTGGGCAGGACTCGATCCCGGGACCCGGGGTCCCCTGGGCTGAAGGCGGGCACCCTGGCTGCTCCAGTGGCGGCTCAGGAGACAGGGGGTGGCTGCGCCGCCCTTGACCTCCAAGCGCAGCAGCGCGGCTCTGTGCAGCTCTAACCCCGGCCTAGGGCCTAGGGACGTGGGGCGCAGGAGGAGCCCGGCCTGCTCAGCGGGGGCCGGGGCGGCCTGGGGCCCGAGCTCTCCGCCCACAGCCTCCAGCCAGGGAGCACCGCTCTGCAAGCAGAGGCCGCTCAAGCGAAGGTCTGTTGTGCTTGTGAAACGAGCCGCTGCCGGTTCGCCCGGCCTCGGTGCCGCTTCCCGCCTCCCCGTGGCCCGGATGCCCCTAGCCTGACACTGCACGGGGTCGCGGCTTCCCTCTTGCAGTCACATAGTGGGCAAGGTCAAGTCACTTTTTAGAATTATTTAATCTCTACCTCAAGACAAAACTTCGAGAGGACGTGACAAGCAGCGAGGCCTGGGGCGCTCCGGGAGCGGGCTGTGTTGCCCCGACTTCCGAGCGAAGGTGACATAGGGACGGGCCGAGGGCACCCGCGTGCCGGACGCGTCAGACACTTGGCCACCCGGTATTTTTTCTGATTGTCACTCTGTCTCTCATTTATTTATTAAAAAAAAAAGAAAAAACAGAATCAAAGAGCAGCCGTTTCTGATGTGCAAGAGCGGTACCTGATTTTAAGTGTCACGCAGCATCATAAAAGAATTCATCACATGGAGGCAAAGATGTTCCCTTTCCAAATATCTCTCCGTTGATCATACCGAAGAGAAAGCCTCGACCTCTTGCCAGTGTCTTGAACGTACTTGCAATGCACTGATCCCTTTACGCAAACAGAGATCAGGTGTCAAGCTGAGGGCCGTGGCCAGGCAGTAGGATTTGCTCTCGTTTGCTTAGTGCTTTTGTCTTGCCAGTCTCTTTCCACGTACTTACTTTTATAAATGTCTTCTACTTGCTCCAAATTATATCAATTTCTGTTTATATTAGTTCTAGAAAGCCAAGTTAAGGGATATGGTCAATGAGGAAACGAGAAGTGGATGTGGATATGGCAGGTGTGATGCAGGTAGTACAAAAATGAACGAATTTAGGGAAACTGCGGGGAAATCGCGCAGCGGGCATCCATCACCACCCCCGGCGGCGCAGGAAGAGGCTGCGTCTCCAGAGGCTGTTGCTGTGAACCGAAGCTGCTGGATTTACACTTTGAATTGTTTGTCACAAGGGAAATCCCACAGGAAGGAATAGGCACACGTGCAAAACCAGACTCACTCAATGACGCTGCCGACCAGCTGCGATGACTGGCAACTGGGTTAAACGCGGCCCGGAGCAAGCACACTTGCATTCCTCTCCGCAGCAGGTGCACGGCAGGGGGGGCAGGGGTTCCTCTTCCTAGGCCGCGGCAGCTGCTGCAGGTTCCACGAGGCCTCGGCACGGGCCGGCCTCGCACACCGCGGAGGAAGGGAGAGGCCAAGCCGGGAAGCTCCTCCCGAGCACCAGACCCTGGAAGGCGCCAAAGCATTCGCTGCTTTTAAATATAAAGGAGCTTGGCTGGCCAGTCTCGTGGCCCGCCGAAAATCCCATTACTTCAGAAGCAGAGAATGGATATTAATGGGCAGGAAGCAGTCTGTTCAAAGATCAAGGGATTTCTCAATACAGAAGAGATGAAATCATATTTAGTATTATTTTATCATTACAGCATTTTATTGCATCTCATGGTTCGACTCCATATTAAATTAAATACAAACCTCTTGGCCTAAAGTTCAAGTACCTTCACAGTCATCTGCAATATAAAAATATGACATTAAGTTGCAAAGACATTTTGAAACGGCAGCATGTTAGAGCTGCTTCTTTTTTAAAAAAATCTGTACAGCGCGACTGAGTTTATTTGGGCGGATCTGATAATTAAGCAAGATGAGAATTGGAGCCCTTACGAGCATGTGCGTGGGGTTTATTTCTTGATGCTATCAACTGACCGTAAAGCCTGGAAAGGTGTTTATGTATTTTTAGCTCCGCTAATGACCAGCAGGTCACAGAAGGTAAACTTAAGGCCCCCACAGAAGAGGCTGACACTGACAAATGAATATGAGGTCACACGGAATCATTATCAAAATCCCTCTGGTAAAATTTCAGAAAAACAGAAGTTAAAGCCAGATGCTTCCATTATACAGCTCTCCCAATGTAAGTCCGCACAAGCATCAAAAGAGCTCTAGTCTAGGACTTTATAGCAAATGCCCAAGATTTTGGAGAGTGGCAGGAGGCGTGGCGAGCGCTTGCCACTCCTGGGACGTCTCGTATGGGGCCCCCAAAATCATATCACTTGAGTTATGGGAAGCCCCTGGAATCTGTCCTAGATCCAGGGATCTTAAATCACTTTCAACATCATGATAGCACCATGGGGAAAAATAACCTTTAAGCTTTCAGTATCTTGGAAATGGTTGTGGCATGCGGTGAGCAGAAAGGTCATGGGGACGCCCCACTGCCACCCGCCCTGAGAGTATCACGGGTTCCATTCAGTGTAACAGTGAACGTAGATGAAAACACTCATTAGTATAACAGTGTTATTACCTATTACTCAAACGGGACCAGAATATGAGAATTCACTCCTGTATCAGAGCGGAACATGTTCTCATTGACCTAACACTACTTTGCTCTCAAATCTTACGATCTTCTTAATGAGTAAGGAATTGTGTCCATCCATCCGTAGAAATTAATGCTACCCTGGACATGAGGCAATTAGCTTAACTGTCACTAGGTGTAGCTCTAAACAAGACAGTAGTGTAGCCAGAACCTGTCTTCACTGCAGCCTACAGGCTTTGCAATTTCCTCTTCCTGCTGGTGCCCCCCCCCTTATCTTTCGAGCACCTGGTCTCCTTGCATCCTCCTCTACCCTAACCCCTGTCCTGGCCTCTGACCCGCTCCGTGCCATCCCTGCTCTCAGAAAAGGATCTCTTACACAACGGCAGTAGTGCATTACATTTCATATTCAACTGTAAAGAGAAAAGAAAGACCCACTACGGGCAGGTGGCGGGATATCCTTGCCCTCTTCCACCGATAGTACCTGGTTTCCCATGAAAGAATTCATGCCCCACTCACTCTTGGTCATGCCGTTTGGATGGGATGAACCATTCCCGGCTCTGGGGGTGAGCCATAAGACTGTCTTCTGCCATCTGTAGTCAAGTGCCTGGAGAAGGTCAGGGCTTGAGTAGAAATAGAGTCTAAGGACCGTGGAGTTGGTTGGTTACTTCTAAAAAACTTGGGGAAAGAAAAACGATGAGTTTAGAGCTTTAAACTTCCAGCTCAAGGTCTAGGGAACACACAGAAAGCTTCCTTACATCCTAGAGCTAATGGGTTGGTATTTCTGAAAACAAACCCAAAGTCCAATCCTGCAGGTGACTAATAATGTACCTAGAATTCACAGCCACAAATTCTTTTAAGTTAAAGGTATAGAATTGATTAGAAGAGAGTGGGAACTGTGAAAACTGGGTAAGTTCTAGAGAAGCTGGGCACCTTGAACTTCCAGATTCTTCTGTGTCTCCTTTGCCAGGAGAAGTAGCCTGTTTCCACCATACAAGGGGTCAGACTCTTCTTGCCTAAAGAACCTGTAATGACCTTCCCAAAAGAGTTGCCTTTTCAAGGAATCTTCATTTTCTTCTTACTACTACTCCTGACCTATAATTATATTAAAATGCGAGGCACTGAGAGTAAAGTACGACCTGGGAAGAAGCAGCATGCACAGTATTGCAAGATTCTACACAAACTACAACCTGAGGACTGTGTATCATATAGATTCTAAGGGTCTGGAATCAGGTAGAAAGATTGCAATATTGGCCAAGTCCAGACTTATTGATACGGGTGGATTAATGAGAAATTTTGAATTTAATGTGTTATCTAAAGTAGCTTGGATTGGCTCGATGAGTTCAACTGCTTGACTGACATTTGGAGTTAAATGTGATTTATGCTGACTGAAGGTGAAGAACCAAAATTACCCTGGTATTTTGCAGGGAAGTGTATCAATGTTTAAGGATTATTGGCATGCTCTGGGGACTTCATAACGCGTGACTTCCTCACCCATCAATCACATAATGTCCCCGAGGAAGATCTGGAGGACATGTCCTTCATAGAGACTTTGAGATGTAGGCTAGTGAAGGCATCACCAGCATCCTTGAAGGCCTCCGTACTAGCTGCTCTCTGGAGGCCAAGGGTAGCAGTGGGCAATGCTGCTATTAAAATAAGTCCCCTCTCTCTCTCAGGGCACCTGGGGGGCTCAGGTGGTTAAGCATCTGACTCTTAGTTTTGGCTCAGGCCATGATCTCAAGATCTAGAGATTAAGTACCATGTTGGGTACCATGTTGGGCTACATGTTCAATGGGAGCCTATTTGAGATTCTTTCCCCCAAACTCTCCCTCCCTCTCTGCTCCTCCCCCAATCCACACTCTCTCTAAAATCAATCAATAAAATATTTAAAATAAAATAGAATAAAACCAAATAAATAGGTTCTCTGAATTCCATGTGGGAAAGTACAATCCCAGTACTATGGGCCAAGTTCCAGTCTCCAGTAATTCATTAAAAGTCTACTACCTTCTCCATGATGTTGAGAACTCCATAAGAGCAGAGGATATGGTGTGATCATCTCTTTATCTGTAATGCCCAGGAAAATTTCTCAGCAAATTTCAACACATTTTTTAAAATTTTATTTATTTATTCATGGGAGATACAGAGAGAGAGAGGCAGAGACACAGGCAGAGGGAGAAGCAGGCTCCATGCAGGGAGCCAGATGTGGGACTCAATCCCGGGTCTCCAGGATCACGCCCTGGGCCAAAGGTAGCTCTAAACTGCTGAGCCACCCAGGGATCCCCAATTTCAACACATTTTTATGGAATGTGTCCCAGCATGAAATAATTAGGGCCTAGACAAGGAATGTGGGAATACAGCACAAAGGAATAAATGGGTTAAATTAAATTAGCAAGAAAGTTGTACTGGGGGCAAAGAGCTGAGAGAAGAGTTGAGAAACAACAAGAAGCATGGGAAGCATGGACAATGACAGTGAGAGTTCTGCTTCTCTTTGACTAAACCTGGGGTAGAAAAATGAAGTTTTAGTGGAGGATATAAATAGAAATTTCAGGAAAAAAATGTCAGAAGAAAGTCATGAAGTTTAGTGTCTGTGAATATAAAATATAAGGAGTTCTTCAAGGCAATTAGTCTCCCGAGGAAATAGTAGGTCCTCCAGAAAGAAGCATAGTCAAATTAAAGGGGAAGAAGAAGCAAGCAAAGAAGAAACTTCAAGAGCAAGTAAAGAGGAAAATGGAGAAACAAGAATAATGTAGTTGTGTCAAAGTGGGCGGGTCTAACAATATTACCAGATGTTGAGTAAAGAGGGATAAGCTTTAGTTATCTCTGGTCACTTTTACACTGGAATGATTTCAGCAAAATGGAAATAATGGAAACCACAACACAGAGTCAAAAATTTGAGAAAAAAATAGGGAAAGGCTACAGGGATATTCTATTTGATCAAGAGGAAACAAAGAGATGCAGTAGAAGCATTCAGGGGGAGTTTACACCAGGAGGAGGACGTACCTCCGCATGTTGGAATAGAGCAGGGTTGGAAGCAATGGGGAAAAGGGGAACAATGAGAGGAAAAGCAAGAAATACAGGCAAGGGGACGAGACTGAAGCAGGTCAATGGGTGAAGAATAGGTGTGTCTGTGGCCAACAGCTGGCTTATGATTACGATATTGGGAGATGGGGGAAAGTGAAAAAAGATTAGGTGCCACAATCAGTGATGTTTCCCCAAAAGTCCACCTCACGGGGGCAGGGAAGAAATGATCTATGGGGAATGATAGTTTCAAAACTGTGAGTGCTCATTAGTGGCAAAGAAAGGGATAAGAGCTGAAGATTGTAGAAAAATGTGCATTGCTTCTCCTTGATGTGCCTTGTCGGCCTCATAAGTTTTCATTTCAGTTGCATTCGGAGAATACAGGACTACACTTGATCACAGTCTTGCGTTTTGGATTAGCGAATATTTAACAATAAATTTTATCGTGACTTTGGTGTTAAATCATGCTATGTCCTCAGTAACCTCAATTATGAAACATAATGTTCCAGATCCTAGCTCGGTAGCAAGGTACATGCACATTAACAGAATCTTTAAAAGCCTATACATATAAATCCTAATTTAAATATGAAAATCATATACGTTATACAATCTTAGGTTTGGAAGAGATGGGAAGATTTAAGAACTGCTCTTTATTCTTGCCCCATAAGATTAAACAAAGTTCTAGAGGCTTCCCATCGAAGCGAAGCTTATTATCTTGAATATTTCCCTTCTACTTCATTATTCCTATTTTCAATCTGAAAACTCAATATAGTCTTAACATAGTTTGAGTTTATTTGTTTATTATTTTGTTTATTTTCCTCATCTTGTTTAAGAATTCTGGGGGAATAGGAGAGGAGGAGTACCCTTCAAACTCCTATATTAATGCTGCTTTCATTGAATTGCATTCAATTAATTGGCACCTGACCTCAAACCTATGTGCATCCTCCTAAAAAACATTAATTAAAAAATGTTCAGTAAGCATGCTCAGTGAAAGAGGTCCAAGTGATGATTTTCAAGACTATCTTTTCTACACACATTCGGCTGCCAGTTTTGAAGTTCTGTTCTTTTATTATAAAGAGAGAGCGGTCATAAACATAGCTAGTCACTAGAGCTTGGGAGTTTTTAATAAAGTGAAAATTGCCTTGTTTCTATCACTGATGCTCTTTCTTCCTTTGCTGGCATTGAGTAACAACTATTAAATGGGTTTTTAATACTAATTCTTTGGTAAACTCTGTGAGGTTGCAGGGAAAAGACAAGCCAAGTTAGATGATATTGTGCTATTACAATGGCCCTGAAAAGTAAAGAATCATGAGAAACCACCTCCGCGGAGTGCATCTGCTCCAGGAATAGGATTGCACTGAGCTCCCTCAAGAACCAGCAAGGGCCCATTTTCACCCAGGATTCATCAGACTAAGGCCCGGGAGCCCACCTCCGATTGAGGTCGCTTCCCTAATCAGGCCATCCAGTATGGAATATCCCAATTCGGCTGAATATTGCATCAAGTCATCTCAGTAGCAGATGGCGTAACTTCTGTCTATAAGACGGTACATCTTATGTCTATTTCATGTCCAAGTTTACTTTATGCAGGGCACCTATTCATAGCTGGATTTCTGTATCTATTTCATTTCATGCACCTGCCATAAACCATAGCAACTTAAAATAGAACCTCATTTCCTTATAAAGGGTTTGAAGGCCACCCTTGTCCATAATTTCTCTCTGGTATCATTGCTTCCGTAGGCAGGTACTGCGAGAATAGTAAACCATTGGTTGTCAAATGTGAGAATGTAGGATTAACCTGTAACGCTTATTTCAAATGTGGGTCTCGATCCACAGTGCCTAGATATTTTGATTAAATAAATCCAGAGAAAGACTAGTGCTTTCGTTTTTAAAAAGCACCTTCTGTGTTTCTGATGAAAGTGGTAGAGGATTGCACTTTAAGAAATTCTGTAGAGAGAAAATCCGGGAATTGAGGTTTTCTCCATCTGCTCTGCTTTTTGCAGGATACTTGAGGTTATTCAGGGTGTTACCTGGCCACATCATCTTGCAGTAAGGTTCTTTAAAGTCTAAATGTTTCAGAACCAGACCAAGATACCCACAGAACAAGAAGAGAACTCGTCAGGGACAAAAGTAGTTTTAAGAAGTTATGGGGATCCCTGGGTGGCGCAGCAGTTTAGCGCCTGCCTTTGGCCCAGGGCACGATCCTGGAGACCCGGGATCGAATCCCACATCGGGCTCCCGGTGCATGGAGCCTGCTTCTCCCTCTGCCTGTGTCTCTGCCTCTCTCTCTCTCTCTCTCTCTCAATCTGTGACTATCATAAATAAATTAATTAATTAAAAAAAGAAGTTATGTATCACATCAAAATAACAACAAAACACCGTATCAGAAATTATTTTGTGCAAAATGCCTGTAATTCACCACCGTCATCACTTCTACACTGTTAGACGCCATTGGAATAGAGGCTATTAGAAGACTCCACCCAGCTGGGTTTGGAAACTTGATGAGATCATAGCCCAGTGGCAGATGGTAGCTGGGAAAATAATGCAAATCACAACTAAATGATAGTAGGAAAATGAGGATCCATATTGAGAGGGAACACACCATAATCTTTAACTAATGAGAAATTAAGTTCAGTTAACTAAGCTCATCCAAGCCTTCAGTGTCATGCCGCATGAGATTACAGAAAAAAAAATTCTTTGCCAAACATGAACAAACCATTTCTTTTATAGACAACTTAACTGTAATCATTTATCTTCTTATATTGGCAGCGAGATAATTTCATCACCAAGTTTTCCTTTAAAAATATTACTTCTATTTAACAGGTATTTATGAATAAATTTAGAAAGATACATAAAACATCATTGGGAAACTTTGCTGTTGGGTTTGCAATGTGAAAGATATGAATTACTTTATTTGGAAGCAGTAGAGGCCAATGCTCCTCTACATGTACCTCCCCCAAAAAGATTATATGGGTAATACTTCTAAAACATTACGGGAGCTTTAATTAGAATTACATAATTCAGCGTGTAGGATTTGGAGAAGCAGTGTTAACCAGCAAGAAAGGAAATATGGGCTCTAAAGGAAAAATCACAAAGGCTAAGCATGACAGGGCTGGGATAGATTAAGAACTAAGATGGGACAAGGAGCCAAATCATGGAGCGGGTGAGAGCTTGGACCATTTCTCTCTCCCTCTCTCTCTTCTCACCTAGTTTTGTAATCCTAACCCTTCTCTATCTGTAAAGAAGGGATAATAACACTCTGTGTCACAAAACCATTGGAAAGCATCAAGGAGTTACCCCAGGTGAAGGGTTCAGAACAGCACCCGGCACACAGCAGGCCCCAGGGAGCTCGGCTCCTACCGTCGACTGCAGGAGATTCCTGCTACTGAGTCACGAGGGCTCAAGCCATAAAACCTTTCCCGGAGGTACAAGCCAAATCCCTTCCTCTCTTTCAATTTAGACTCCTATTCTCTCACTCCGTCACTCTCGGCACGGGGACTAGTTGGGCCCTCTCCTCCGCATGATGGCCCTTCACGCTCTGAGTGATTTCATGTAATCGGAAACATTCGTGGATGTAGAGCCCTTCAGGGAAAAGCGTGTCCCAACCTAATTTCACAAAGTAATGTCAGGAAGGAAACAATCAAAGAGGTTCGTCCAAATCAAAGCACTTTAGAGAAAGTCTTTTAATCCATCTTTAGGCCAGTAAAGCATGGAGAGAGAATCACTGCTGTTCGAAGGAGGTTTATCTCATCTCTACTTCCTACTATATTTTGAGGCTAAAATTAAAGATTAGGGGAAGATTTAACCTATTAAATCGGCATGATTTGAGGAGGTCTGTTTCCACATTAGGATAATTTTTACTTACATGATTTTGAAATATCCTAGTCTTAGTTTTAGTCTCCTATGTTAAGCAACAGCTTGAAGGCAGACGACACTATTTGCACATACTCAGATTTGCACAAAACTTAGCCAATGGTTTACATATTGCAAGTGTTCATGAAGCGTCAGCACTCAGTGAGTCCATAGAGGTCAAATTAGAAATTTAGGAACTAACACTTTCTGAACTCTGTTTATTGAAAAGAATGGCAACCCGGGGAACATCACGCTGTGATATAAACATTCAATAAATATGTGTTTCTTCAAGTGGTGCAAACAGTAAATCAAGGCTAAAGCTCATTTTCTTTCATGAGTGCCGAGGGTGCTCGTAGGCCAGTCGGGATTCGAGGGTGAGGTGTCCCCAGTGTCTCACGGGTGGGGTTCTTGATGGGAGTCCCTGAATCATTTAGTGGGAACTGCATCCTCCTAATGTCCTCTGAGAGCCTATCGGCCACTGAGCCTCCTCATGCAGCTCAGGACACAGTGCTCCATGGATGGTGAGAAGGGATTGGCAACAACCCACGGGGCTGGGGAGGCATGGGGCTCAGTTCTGTGCCCTCACTCTCCCCTATGGGAGAGAGATCCCAGGCCAGTAAGGTCTTGCCAGGCACTGAGCTGTGCCCTTCGTTGGGGAGACTAACACAAGTGAAGTCAACGTCAAAGACTTCCTCTTCCTCTCCCTGATGCATCTCCTACCTTTTGTTTGTTGCTGTTCTGGTGGTGGGCCGGAGCTTCTTCTCTGAAAACCTAGACTTCCACAAAGTTTCTCTCATCCATGGGTGATTGTCTAAGTCAGTCCACAGCCAAGAGGGGCTGGAGCCATCTCATAGGCCACTGCAAATGTTTCTCAATGTTTTTTCATTACTCATATCTTATCTTCCATATGTACTTAGGTAATGGGCAAAGAGCTTTAAAGTACTCAAGATCGGGGAGCCTGGCTGGTTTAATCAGTAGATCACGTGACTCTTGATCTCCAGATTGTGGTGGTTTGACTCCCATATTGGGTGCAACGATTACTTAAAAATAAACTCTCAAAAAAAAACAAAAGTACTCAAGATCATGCAATGGGAAGTTAAGAACTAGAATCCATTAACTACAAACTATTTGAATTATAGCTTTGCAATAATCTTCCGGTAATTGCAAGAGCTTAAGATGTCATCATTGCATTTTGAATTCTTTTAAATATAAGCTTATTTTTATGTTTCATGTTGTGTAGGATTTTGCTTAGCTTTTGCTCATGTTCATTTTCATCTTTTTTTAAAATCATCTATATTTAAAGTTTAAGCAATTTCTTACTAAATTGTCACTTCCAGGTAAGGTTGGTGAATGATTACTGATGACACTTAAACTGTACAGAATTCATAAATATCCAAAATATTCCTTACTGGCACAAGGTTTTAATTCTTTTAAATTAAAATATTTAGACCTCATAAATCTCTTATTAAAATGCAGATGTGGGGATCCCTGGGTGGCGCAGCGGGTTAGCGCCTGCCTTTGGCCCAGGGCGCGATCCTGGAGACCCGGGATCGAATCCCACATCGGGCTCTCGGTGCATGGAGCCTGCTTCTCCCTCTGCCTGTGTCTCTGCCCCTCTCTCTCTCTCTCTCTCTCTGTGACTATCATAAATAAAAAAAAAAAATTAAAAAAAAATTAAAAAAATAAAAAAAAATAAAATGCAGATGTGGTTTCAAAGGATAGAAATGGAAAGAATAGTTCCAAACTCGTTCTATGAGGCCAGCATCACCTTAATTCCAAAACCAGACAAAGACCCCACTGAAGAGAATTACAGACCAATATCCCTGATGAACATGGATGCAAAAATTCTCACCAAGATACTAGCCAATAGTATCCAACAGTACATTAAGAAGATTATTCACCACGACCAAGTGGGATTTATCCCTGGGATGCAAGGCTGGTTCAACGCTCGTAAAACAATCAACGTGATAGATCATGTTAACAAGAGAAAGAACAAGAACCATATGATCGTCTCAATAGATGCAGAGAAAGCGTTTGGCAAAATACAGCATCCATTCCTGATCAAAACTCTCGAGAGTGTAGGGATAGAGGGAACATTCCTCAGCATCTTAAAAGCCATCTACGAAAAGCCCACAGCAAATATCATTCTCAATGGGGAAGCACTGGGAGCCTTTCCCCTAAGATCAGGAACACGACAGGGATGTCCACTCTCACCACTGCTATTCAACATAGTACTGGAAGTCCTAGCCTCAGCAATCAGACAACAAAAAGACATTAAAGGCATTCAAATTGGCAAAGAAGTCAAACTCTCCCTCTTTGCAGATGACATGATACTGTACATAGAAAACCCAAAAGCCTCCACCCCAGGATTGCTAAAACTCATACAGCAATTCGGCAGTGTGGCAGGATACACAGTCAATGCCCAGAAGTCAGTGGCATTTCTCTACCCTGACAATGAGAGTGAAGAAAGGGAAATTAAGGAGTCAATCCCATGTACAATTGCACCTAAAAGCATCAGATACCTAGGAATAAACCTAACCAAAGAGGTAAAGGATCTATACCCTAAAAACTACAGAACACTTCTGAAAGAAATTGAGGAAGACACAAAGAGATGGAAAGACATTGAATTGTCCTATTTTATTTTTAAAAAAATATTTTTATTTATTTACTCATGAAAGGTACAGAGAGGCAGAGGGAGAAGCAGGCTCTCTGCAGGGAGCCCGATGTGGGACTCGATTCCGGGACCCCGAGATCACGCCCTGAGCCCAAGGTAGAGACTCAGCCGCTGAGCCAGCAGGTGCCCTCAAATTGTCCTATTTTAAACATTAATAGTAACAATTGTGTTTAGAGTATAAAAAGAAAAAAAAAAACAGTTAATCCCTTGTTTTGATGGAAACAATGTTAATTGATATAGACTTCCTGGCAATTGGGTGACAAGTACACAAATTTTCTGGCAATTAAAAAGATTATATCAAACATCTTGAAATATATGTTTATCAACTTAGAAAGACTTCTCCTAAAAAGTCGTTCAGAGGAAATATTTAATGGTATCCGCAAAAACATAGCTGCATTATTGAGGGTTATAAACGGGTTAAGTACTCGTGTTTCACAAATTGACATGTAGCGTTACTCAAAATTATTGCTAATCAGGAAAGCCTATTTTTGTAAAGAACAAAAATATATAAGCATATATAAATATAAATAGATATAATTTCAGGAATATACATCAGGGACTTCTGGGATATCTTTTTACTATTCTATTATTTCTATTTTATTGTTCTATTTTGTCCACCTCTGTTATTTTTGTGCAGTGATTATGTATTTAATAAAATTTTAAAAATAATCTAACAATTATTTTACAGAAGTGGACTATGCCTCAACTATATCTCCTTAAGCTGTGATCCTTTTCCATGAAAGCAAATTGGGTAATGTCTAGAAACCCACTGAGCCACGCACCCAGCAGCATGCTCAGCCCTGGCAACTGCCCTTCTTTACCCCGTGGAAGCTCCGCAGCTCTGTGTGTAATGGCTAATGCTGTGGGAACCAGAGCGGGCATAGGTACAAACGAGGCCACTCAAAGCCTCTTTCCCTTTATCTGGAACCGGAATTCTTTTGACTGAATAACTAGTGAGCAATACCTGAACTGAAAACAAATAAACCCAGAGCTACGGGATGTCGTGAGAGACAGGTGGAGAAAACGAGCCTGCGGAGAGATAGAGAGAAGGCGAGGACAGAATGGAGCAGGTGACAAACTGTGGAATTACCAGAGAGATAAAAAGGAGAAATCCTAGTTCTGAGCTCTTTCCAAAGCTATCGGGCCTGATTGTACGTCCTGTCTCAGGATTCCAGGAGAAATCTCTATCCTACAATAAGTTAAAGAGAGTTTCTGTTGTTTGCAAAGAAAAAGCATAGATTAAGAAATATTCTATCAGTTAGGAAAGCAGAAATCACAGCAACTGTTTTAACCAGAAAATTTAATATTAGGAATTGATTTAACTGTTACTGGATGATCAAAAAGAGAAAAAAGAGAGACACTGAAGTATCGGATACAGAAGCAGCCCGCGCGATGGGAAGCTACCGCCTGCCGGGCTGGCATGATAAAGAGAGCAAAGTGGGGGTGCTACAGAAACCAGCAGTTGGAAAACAAGCTGCCTGGTTGGCGCTTGTGACTCAACAGTCTAAGGCCCCAAGGACCTGGGACTCAGACGTCTGAGGATATGATGCCAGCCACGTGGTGCAGTGGGCATCTCTGAGAAGGCAAAATGGGGCTGATTACGGATTACTGCTTTTGGGGGAAAGAAGTCGAAGGTAGAACCAACCACTACTTCTCGACGGCCACTTCCAGGGTGAAAAACCATAGCTCAGGGGTCACTGACAGTGAGAGGAAGTAAAACAGGAAGGAACACGGCCCCGTTTCCTTCTTGAACCTCCCGTCTTCCCTTGGAATTCTCTGTTGTCAAAGTCTACGAGGGGTGCAACGGGCAAAGGGCAGTGTGGTTTGCACGGTTCCAGCCCGGGTTACACACAGCAGACTGGGAAGCTAGGCCTGAAACAGCAAGAAAATGGCTTAACACGCCAATATGGTAGAAGTAAATTTTATGTTACTTCTTAATTCTATGCTTATGCCAAATTCACAGTCTAAAAATACCTTCAAAATGAATGAATAACACAGTAGAGAAACCATAGAAACCATTCAATAGATAAATTAGCAAATTCAGGGGAGATTTGCTATTTTGGCAGCCTGTGTTCTGCGAAAAAAAGTCTTTTAATTAGCTTTGTTTAGTCCTACATATAATTAAGTTTGTGCATTTAGGGGCAATTTTGTATGTTTCAGTTGAACAAAAATGAGAAATTGTTAGTAGCTTTTTTTGGTTGAAAAATATTAAATTTTGACAGATACTGTAACCTGAAGTAAAAGAAAATAGAAAGAGATAAATAAATGGTAACTGTGTGAGGTGATGAATGTGTTAATTAACTTGATTGTGGTAATTACTTTGCAATGTATGCTTATATCAAAACATCACATTGTACACCTTAAATATATATAATTATTTGTCAAAAAAGAATAGAAAAATTAAATACTCCTAAACTATTAAGGAAATAAATCTACTATTTTTATAAAACAAAGAAAACCACATTCTCCAAAAACTCCACTAGTGAAAATTTCCAAACATCAAAATAACAAATAAGACCAATCCTAGATAAACTCTTTCAAAGAATAGAGGAAGAGGGGAAACCTCTTATTTCATTGTTTGTCAACATAGATTTCACAAGAAACAGAAATTACAAACCCCCTCTCTTGCAAATACAGATGCAAAATACCTTTTAAAATGATGTCAAGTCAAACATAGCCATATATAAAAAGGATAATGCATCAAAACTAACTGGGGTTTATCCCAGGAATGTAAGGATAGGTAAACATTCAAAAATTGACCTGTGTAAATTTTTACATTAACAGAATAAAGGAAAAAAAAATCACTTCAGTAAGTATAAAAATAGTATTTGATAAAATATAATACCTACTCATAATTTTAAAAAAATACCTCTTTGCATACAGAGATCAGAGGGAATATTCATATTCTTATCATAGTTGTCTATGAATAATCCATAGCTAACAATTATATTTAATGAAAGAGTAAATATTTTCACCCTGAAGGTAGGAGCAAGGCTTAAAGATCAACACTCACATTCCTATTCAACTTTGTACTTGAGGTCCTAGCCTGTGTTATAAGACAAGTAAGAGAAATAAAGGGTACAAAGATCAGAGAGAAGGAAGCAAAACTCTTTTTTTGCTTATGACACGTGTATATATATTTTTAAAGCCGGGAAAACTATTTGGAAGTAATAAATGAGTCTGGCAAAATTGCAGGGCTAACAAGATCAAACACAAGGTTATTAACAAGGTGAAAATAATTAATTAATTAATACAAAATTAATTTTTCTATATACTGGCAATGAATAGTGGAAAGAAAATTTTATTTTCTTTAATTTTTTGGAAGATTTTATTTCATTTTATTTTTGTAGGTAAGCCCCATGCCCAACCTGGGGATCGAGTTCACAGCCCTGAGACCAAGAGTCACATGCTCCACTGACTGAGCCTGCCAGGTGACCACCCTAAGGAAAGTAAAATTTTAAATCAATGTCATTTGCAATAGCATCAAGATCATCGAATACCTGAAACTAAATCTAACAAGAGATATGAAATGCCCTTACAATAACAATTTCAAAAACTTATTAAGAAAAATCGAGTAAAAAAAAAAAACCGCAATAAATAAATAAATAAATAAATAAATAAATAAGAAAAATTGAGTAAATAAAGTAGTATTCACCGTATTTTTGGCTTGGAGGCCTCAGTATTTTTAAAATATCAATTCTCCCTAAATTAACCTCTTCTTTCAATGTAATTCCAACCAAAAATTCAGAAAGATATGTGTTTGCGATTCTGTAAACTGACAAGATGTTTCTAAGAGTCACATAAAAATTCAAAGAAACTTGAAAAACCAAGACATTCTTAAATAGTAACAAACTTGGAGGACTTCTATCGTATTTCAAAACTTATTATGATGCCACAACCATTAAAACTACAGCAATCGGGGGATCCCTGGGTGGCTCAGGGGTTTAGTGCCGCCTTCAGCCCAGGGCGTGATCCTGGAGTCCCGGGATCGAGTCCCACGTTGGGCTCCCTGCATGGAGCCTGCTTCTCCCTCTGCCTGTGTCTCTGCCTCCCTCTTTCTCTGTCTTTCATGAATAAGTAAATAAATAAAATCTTAAAAACAAAAAACAAAAAACCTATAGCAATCGTGCAAGGATAGACAGATAAATGGGAAAATGGAACCAAGTGGCAAAAGCACCACAGCAATTCATGGAGAAATTAATTGCTTTTCAATAAATGGTTCTGCAATAATTGAATATCTATGAAAAATAAAAAGGAGCTTGACTCTTTACTTCATGCACTATACAAAAATTAAACTGAGGTGTATCAGAGGTAAATGTGAACAGTAAATAAATGAAGCTGGGGAAAAACCCAAGGGACAATATCTTTATTATTTTGGGATAGGCAAATATTTCTTACACAGGACAAAAAAGCAGTAGCAATAAAAAATGGATATGTTGGACTATTTTAAAATTAAAAACTTCTTTTCATTAAAAGACACCATTGTTGAGTCTGAAAAGGTTACCAGGAAATGATATTTGCAGTTTCTGTAACTGTCAAGGGCTTAGATAACAGTTTATACAAAAGTCCAGGATATTTAAGAACGCGCATGAATCCATTAAAAAAAGACAAACACAAGAGAAAATTGAGCCAAAAAAAAAAAATAGCATTACAAAGACAGGAAAAGTGAAGTGGCTGGTAAATGCACAAAACTTGTCCAAGTTTACTGCACAACCAAACTCCACAAAAATCTCAGAAAGGACGACAGGCACGTGGAACACACGACGGGGGACATTTACACCGATAGCCCCTCGTGTGGGACACGCACACACCGGACAAGTTTCTGTTCCTCTGGACTCACTTCAAAGAAATGCGTACAGTTGGTAATAAGGACGGACGTGCACAGGGATAGTCAGGGCGCTGTTGTCCGAATAAATCAACACGGGGTTAATGACAAGGTCTACCTGCAGTAAAAGTGATCAGTAAATTCCAGTATATTTTTAAAAACAAGATGCTACAGGGGCATCTGGGGGCCGCAGCAGGTCAAGTGTCCAATTCCTGGTTTCAGCTCAGGCCGTGACCTCAGGGTTGTGGGGCGGGGCCCGCGGGGGCTCTGAGCCCCACCAGGACTCTCTCCCTCTCCTCTGCCCCTCCCTCCGCTGTGCTCTCTCTCTCTCTCTAAAGTAAATGAGTCAATCTTTAAAAAAAAAAAAAGGGATCCCTGGGTGGCGCAGCGGTTTGGCGCCTGCCTTTGGCCCAGGGCGTGATCCTGGAGACCCGGGATCGAATCCCACATCAGGCTCCCAGTGCATGGAGCCTGCTTCTCCCTCTGCCTGTGTCTCTGCCTCTCTCTCTCTCTCTCTCTCTCTCTGTGACTATCATAAATAAATAAAAAAAAAAATTAAAAAAAAAAAACAAGATGGAATATTCCTCAGCCCTTAGAAACGACAAATACCCACCATTTGCTTCGATGTGGATGGACCTGGAGGGTATGATGCTGAGTGAAGGAAGTCAATCGGAGAAGGACAAACATATGGTGTCATTCATTTGAGGAATATAAAGAATAGTGAAAGGGAATAAAGAGGAAAGGAGAAAAAATGAGTGGGAAATATCAGAAAGGGAGACAGAACATGAAAGACTCCTAACTCTGGGAAACGAACTAGGGGTGGTGGAAGGGGAGGAGGGCGGGGGGTGGGGGTGACTGGGTGGCGGGCACTGAGGGGGGCACTTGACGGGATGAGCACTGGGTGTTATTCTGTATGTTGGCAAATTGAACACCAATAAAAAATAAATTTATTAAAAAAAAACAAGATCTGAAAGAAAAACAGGATGCTATAACTTAGTGACAATGGTCAAACTACGATTTCATACAACAGCACAAATATACCATTGGAAAAAGGAAGCCATAACCAAAAAAGAATATATTCTAAGGTTCCATTCGCAGAAAGTTCAAAAAAATAAAAATTGGCAAAGCTAATTATTACATTAAATCAGGATGATGGTCACCCTTGAAATAAGAAGAGGGGACAGGATGGGGCACAAAGGGGCCTAGTGAGGCACTGCTAACGTGCCGGTGAACTGGGCATGTTAATTTTGTGAAAACACATTAAGCTGCTCTATGATTTGTGTACTTTTAAAATGTATGTTATAATCCAATAAAATTTACATTAGCAAACCCGAACGGAAAGATGAAGCCGCTAATTAGACACAGGTGAGAAATAATGTGGTGACGAGAAGATAGAGCTGAAGGAACCGGAAAATAGGGCACGGGGAGAGAATATGAAAAATAAAAGATGCAGGAAGTGGAACCGAATGAGGGTAAACGCAAAGGGACACACACTTAGACACCACGTAGTGAGACACAAAATGATGCAAATCCGTAACGGGGAGAATGACTACCGGGACACAGGAGGACGTCAGGAATCCGAGCTGTATCCTGTAATATCACGACAAGAGGATTTAATACCTCCGGACATCGGTTTCCTTGTTCAAACAATCTAGGAGGAGGATGGAGAGAGCGAATTAATCCAGACGAGCCCCTTAGAACCAAACCGTCTAGGCCTCTTGGCCTTTAATATTCCCGGTTAGACAAAGCCTCATTTTCCTTTTTTCCATTTAAGAAATGGTTACGTCTAACACCTCGTGCTCCTGGTTGCCCTTCTCACGCGCCTCGGCGGTGGGCTCGCGGCCTGTGCCGTGACAAGCACGTGGGGGGTCGCTTTCATGGAAGCACATACTCGTAGTTTGATGGCATTGGTTTTGGGCTCACCCACACGATCTGGATGTTTTTGCAGGACAAGGATGGTGCGTTGGGAGGGCATTAGGGCTCCCGACGAGCACGGGCTGCGGGAAGAGCAGGTAGGGCAGTGACATAGGGTCCGGGCGGGAAGGTGCCAGGCGAGTGGCGATTGCCACCTTCCCGGGCCCTGGGAAGAGCCGCCCTGACCCAGCGGCTGCCAGGGGCCCGGGGCGCGTCCTTACAAACCGCAGTGCGTGGCCACGGGATAGGATACGCGTGGGGAGCCGCCGAGGGCCTGGGGCTCAGGGCCCGGAACCGCGCCAGGCTCACGGATCTGCCCTCGACGACAACGGGCCGGGTCTCAGGCAGCTCGGGCTTGAGGCGACCCCCGTCCGCCCACCTCGGGACGAGCCCGTGTCATGATCCCCGACAGGAGAACGTCTCGCATTCCTGTCTCACGTCGGGAAAGTTGTTGCCTGTGAAACATCTCGGCACGTGGGAATCTGAGGCAAATCATACAGCAAATGGGGAGAAGTCTATAAAAATGCAGGAAATAATGTTGACAAGTTATGGATTTTATAAATTGTTACTTATTACCCAGTGAACGGTACAAATCTTGACATAACCAGGAGCACACCGGGGGCCCCTGGGCGGCCCACTCCCGACTTGAGCTCAGGTCACGACCTCAGGGTCCGCCTGTCCCTGTCCCTCTCTCGGCTTCCCTCCCAACGGTGCACAGGTGCACGTGCGTGCTCTCGCGCTCTCCTCAATAAATACATTTTTGTCAAGAGCAAGTTGGCTCTGATTTCTGCATCCCTGAGCGCAGTTGGTCGTGGCTGGCACGAGCAGCCCTACTGGAGTGTCCGGCAGAGTCACGTCGCTGGGCCTCTATGCAGGGCCTGGTGACGGGTGTGGCACTAGCTCCCCCTCGGTCTTGGTCTCCCGGGAGCACCTGCTTCCGGGGGAGGAAAGGCTCCCCACGCGAGAGGCGCCCTGGACGCCTCGGACGGTGACCGCGGTCACAGGCGGCCAGGCCACCTCCAATGGCAAGGGTCCCCGACGTGCTCGCTACTCGGCAGGGGTCGGGCGCCCAGGCGGTGACAGGTCGTGCTGGCCGGATGACACCTCCACAAGCTCCCAGCCCCCTCTTCCCGGTTCACCCCCACTGTCCTCCCCATCAGTCTCTTCTCTGTCCATAAACTCAGGGGGGTTGTGGGTTTTTTCTTTAATTTGGGGTTTTTGTGGTGGTTGTGGTTGTTTAGATCCCGCATATAGGTGAGATTCTATGGTATACATATATTTTTAAAAGTTAGGTAAGCCTTGGGGAGCCTGGGTGGCCCAGTGGTTGAGCCTCCACCTTTGGCTCAGGTCTGACCTTGGGGTCCTGGCGTAGAGCCCCCCGTGGGCCTCCTCCCCATCCCTCCTCCACTCATCTGCACACACACACTCTCTCTTTCTCTCTCTTTCCAATAAATAAATAAAATATTAAAAAAAGAAATGTTACGCAAGCCTCTTGCTAGCTCGAGGAGCCAGACTGTGCTTCTCAATGACCCAGGGATCATCTCTTTGGAAATGTAAAATCGACATAGATGACGCCTCGATTTCCTAGTTTCTGTGGGAGGTTGGTGGCCTCACTTCAGTGCGAGTCTCATTCCAAGTTGCAAAACGACTTCCTGTCATAAAATAAGCGATTTTTTTCTTCTTTTGGGTGAAGCCCATTAGCTAACACAGATGGTCATCCCAATTACCAAGTAACTATGACGACCTGTGCGTGACCAGTGGGGCTCTTCTCCCAAGGGCTAGTTGCTGCTCACCTTCGGAACATTTACCCAGTGGACCGTCTGCGGGGCCGCACGGAGTGACTTTCTGCTTCTGCAGTCCCGCTGTCGGACTGCCTGTGGTGTGCGTCACATTTGGGTTTACTGCTTATTCAACAATAAGCTTGCTCACCTTCTCTTCTATTTCTGCAGCAAGGTTTTCTGGGCTAGGAGAAGATTTGGTTTCTAATTATTTTTCTCCAACATAACTCGTTTTCCTCTGATTCCATGCTTATTCCAAACTCTTGATTTAAATGGCTTTCCCTAAAAAAAAATAAAAAAAATAAATAAAAAAATAAATGGCTTTCCCTTAAACAGTCTGCATCAAATGCATTATATAGGGGCAAGAATTTGTGACCTGCATTATTCTTCCTCTCCTTGTAAAACAATAAGCATTTGATCATACACATCGGATTCCATGAGTAGTTAGTGGTGTGGTTAGTGCACCTGTCAAGTTTTTAAACTTGTAAATCTGAGAACCAACTTCTAAGCCCTGATGAATCGCCACAATGAATGCTATTCCTCTTGGACTCTCAGCAAAGAGCCAGCAGGCTTACCCTAGCGAATTACCTTAGACATGGGCCTTTTCATGCTTCAGAAACTAGAAGATAACAGATTGAGAAAACTCGTCTCCCCAGCAAAAATTGCTAGATCTGTTCAGATCATGCGCTTAGCTTTGCCCTAAAAAGACATAAGTCTTGGGATGCCTTGAAATTTCGTTCTGGGATATCCAAGAGAATTTATCAAGGTGGAAAGAAACAGGTATTGTACTGAGGAATGAATGAAATAAAACAAAACATTGTGTTTCAGTATTTTCTATCCTAACATCTCTCAAGTATAGGGCTTGGTAGACAGCAGATAGAGAACACCATTCTCTGCCTAATTCCCATTAAAAATATATATGGAAGACTGAAGAAAG
Source organism: Canis lupus dingo (assembly GCF_003254725.2). NCBI lineage: Eukaryota > Metazoa > Chordata > Mammalia > Carnivora > Canidae > Canis > Canis lupus. Next base: position 60,503,842 of record NC_064256.1, on the reverse strand, counting down.
TCCACAGGCTGTTATTTGTGTTATCAAATGCTCATCCTATTCTGCATTTGTTGTAGATGCTCTTAAGTAGCATTAAAATAGAAAAAAATATCGATTTTTGGGGGAATTTCAAGATACCATTGAATATCTGGAGCTGACCTTTCAATCAGCAACATGCTTGGTCCCTGTTCCTTCGTGTGAGGTTCTAATAACAAGCTCTCATCTCTATTTATTCTTTCTATGCTCATTTTGTCTTTCAGCCCCTTAATATGCTGGCACACTTTTATCCAGAGCAGCTTGTATTTACTATATTAGTTTTTCTTTATACTACATAGAACCTAAAGCTACATGTATATACACCACACCTAGCTACACCCAGCCTGCACGTGTATGAATTGCTTAAGATATAAAATTACTGGGGGCACCTGGCTGGCTCAGTTGGTGGAGCACGCAAGTCTTGACCTTGGGGTTCTGGGTTCCAGCACCATGTTGAATATACAGATTATTTTAAAAAATAAAAGTACTGAGATTTATGTTCATTTCTTCGTTTGGGGTACTTAATTTTGGTTCTAGATTGTCTTATTTTTCAGTATTTTAGTTTTCATTTGTCTACTAACAGATCTTTTAGTTTGTGAGTTCATGGTTTGGGGATTCGCTTAAATTCTGCTTATGATATGCATTGGTGGTGTGTCCTGAACTAATTTCATTATCAAACTAATTATGCATCTGAAGTTTATCCAAAAATCTAAAATGTTTATGAATATAGTGGCTAGTTACATTTGAATCTCATTCCTCATATCCATGCTTTGTAAGAAAAAAGGTAACAGATGTATAGACTTACTAATCTCAAAGCTTTATTTCAACTTAACCCCAAAATGCATAAAATATTTAGTCCTTGTCATGCTCATCAAGGGTGAAAAACAACAAATATAGAAAAAATGGGCATTTAATAATAGAAACAATAATTAATCTGTAGACATTTTTCAGTCTTCCATAAATATCTTTTCATGGGAATTAGCCAAAGAGAATGCAAGAGAATGGTAAATATTAACAACTCAACATGTATTTCAAGATAAAACTTAAACTGTACTTCTGAACCACAAACATCACGTACACATGTAAACATCCTATACGCACACATACATACATGTACACACACACACAGCTTCTCCTTTATTTTCTGAATTCCCCATATTTTGTACCTCTTTATAATTTTTTCTAATTTCTTACTAATAATTTTCACTTCTTAAAAAATGTTCTATATCATTGTCTTTTATAAATGATTGGTTAAATTGAGGTGGCTTTTGCTTCATTGTAAGAGATCACAAATCTCATTTAAAATAAAGGGCATGCAGATCCCCATCTCCACTGCCAAATAAACCCAACTGATTTTTTGATTTTTAGTCACTCTTCAGATGTAAGAGTTTTTTTTTTTCAAAGTAAGCTCTGGGCCTAACATGGGGCCTGAATTCCTAATCCCAAGATCAAGAGCTGCACACTTTATCGACTGAGCCAGCCAGGCACCCCAAGAACTTTTAATAAAGGCCTTAAACATCTACCTTGTCTTACCCTCTTCAATGCTAATCAAGAAAATTACAAATGGAGAACGTGACTCTTCCAATTAAAATATGATGTTACCATTATATCACTAGGAATGTGATTTCTTTAAAAAGTATAGTAAAAATTTGCAATTTAGCAGTTATATTTAGCAGTTAAAATGTTATTTAATTGAATATTGTTCTAGAGAGTGGTTGAAATGCTACATCCAAAACCATCAAGACAGAAGGAGAAATTTGGGCTTAAATTAATAAATGGCAAGATTCCGATTAAGCTGATAAAACTATTCTGATAAATGGCAAGAATTGGATAAATAGTTAAGACTTTTTGGCACTCAATAAAACCTGAGATGCCAAGAAAACCAAAAGATCAAATTATTTTCTTATTTTATCTTAGCAATACCTGCTTGTCAGTTGCAAAGAGGCAAAGAATCAGGGTGATTCCTGTAGTATTTTTCTGTGCTGGCGGAGCAGTGTCAGAGGAAGTTCACTGGGACACGCGGGCGCGCTGCCACCGTCTTGGGGCCGGGCGTGCAGTCTGCCCTGCAGAGCTCGAGGGAGCGCCGCCGCCTGCACCCGTGTGTTTATGACCTTGGCTGTCTGTCGGGATGGATGCCCGCGTCCTGGGGAAGGGAAGGGTGTCTCCTAATACCAACGACAGCCGCACTCAGGCTGCAGCATCTAGACTCAGATTCCAGATCCACATTGAAAACAGTAATACAAGAAGCCCAAATCTCTGCCTGATTAGGTCACAGCTTCAACTAAACCTGCATCTTCCGTGAAAACATATGGAAATTCAAATGTAGTATTTCCTCACGATATTTAGCGACTTTACTGAGGATACCACATCATGAAGTAACATAATAAAAATGATTAGCTTTTATAGTATGAATAGAAATAGAAATCTACTGAGTTTCATTATTGGCTCCTCCCTGTTGCAGTTCTAGTTTATTTCAGTCAAGTACGGCTAAAAACTTTGACCATCGTGATATGAAATGCAGTATATTTAGACAAAATACAGCAAGGATTTTTTAATGAACAGTACATTCAAAAAGTAATATAAGAAACACAATGAGGTCACAGGTACAACCGGTAAAATAATGGCGCCTTAAATTACTTAAGAATATTACAGAGGAAGAAGTAGTTGCCTATGATGCTGTTAAAAAGAATTATATAACACATAGCATGAACTTGAAAATAATATATTAAGATATAATTATATTGTATAATTATACATTAATGTATTAATATATAATATAGGGAAGGTAAGTCCAAGCCTGCTCTTACAGAAGATACGGGGAAAGAACACTTGTAATAAACCCCCCAAAATAAGACCGCAAAAATTTAACATTGAGGAACCGTTCTAGATGCCTGCGGTGGGCAGAAACAAAGAGGTGGGGGAAGAGATCTTGAATAACCAAGAGAAAGCTGTCCTGCGGTCAGGAGACGTCTGGGGAGCTCGTTGCAAGAGAAGGATAATAATGAAGACGTCAGAATAAACTCCAGAAGTAGGAGGAAGTAAAGGAGAAGGAAGAAAGGAAGAGTAGCCCTCGAAGGGAAGAAGCCCGTATCCCATAAGGTAGTGGGTATGATCCAGGATGAAAGCGCAGTGTCTCGCTGGCTTGGGTTTGAATCCTACATCCGCCGTTGAGCTGGCTGCGTGGACTCGGGCAAGGCATAACCATCTCGGGATCAGACCTTCTGTGAATGTGGGATTTGTCGTAACAAGATGCAGTGAGTACGTCCAGCCATCTAATCACGAATACGCATATTCCGTATCTTATATTATTACGGCAAAAACCACTGAAAGAGAAGAGAAATGCTGCCAGCAGGAAGCGTACTCCCAGGCGTTTTCATCTGAGCCTGGAAATCCCAAGACGTAGAGGAAGCGGGATAATAGATCCCTCTCACCATATAGTTGAGAATACCGCTAACTCTGCTTCCTTTCCGTCCTTAGCTTAAACACTGAGCCATTCGGAGTTTCTGTTGACTATACCTACATTTTGCCTTCTTGTGAGTTGGTTTTTCCACTGATTTCCTCAAAATGCTACTAAATACTTAGTTTATTATTGACAGTTTTGTAGCTGATGATGTTTCTTTGTCCTACCAATTTGGTTCTCTTTCTTCCTTCCTAGCAAAACGTTTTCATGGATCAAATGCTTATCCCTCCCTCTGCGGGGCGTGGCCTGATTGGACGAAGGTGAATTCCAGTGATTGCTTCAGGGGTCCAGGCCTCGGCCAATCAGCGCATGGCCTACCTTAGGGGCTACGAGATGCAGTCGCAAGCGAGTATGTGACCCAATTCTGGCTAAGTGGGAGAAATTTGCTGAATATTTCGGGAGGGGGGGAAGCATCTTTGTCATTATAAGATGATTCCCTGAGTCGTTTCTGTCTTTCTCTGGTGTAGTAACAGGTGATGTGCAATATGGTATTTTCCCTGGTACGTAGCGAGCAGCCTAAGGAACAGCCCAATATTCAGAGGAAGGCACAGGGAAACTGTGACGGAAGCAGAACCATAATGACTGAATTAAGCAGACCCGGAGTCGGGCCTCTGGAGCCTCACTCATATAAGCCAATAAATTTTCTTACTGCTTGAGCCAGTTTGAATTGGATTTTGAGGCACTTGTGTGTGACTTGGCTTCTATATCAAAAGAGCTGTGGCTCATTCTCGGACCAGAGCGCCCTTTATCTGGTTCGCCTGACTTCATAAATTACCGTACTTTGCCCAGAAGGACTTTAGGTCATAAAATCTTGGGGGACCTCTTGATCAATTCTGGAATGAGCCAAAGAATTAAAGACTTTCTAGATATCTAGGAAAATCTTAGGAAAATCTTCCACTTGTTTGCACTAGTTTGTCCTTTTGTTCCAGGTTCACAAATAAAACAGATTTCGTTCTCATAATTTCTTTCGCTAATGTAAGAAAAGCTTGAATGCAGTACAAAGCCAAGAGAGGTACTCGGCGATTTCTCGTCCTTTTCCCTGTTAGATTTGGACAGGGTTACCGCGGGGCTTCTATTGAGAACTGTGCGTCACGGGAAGTAGGCTGCTAAGGAAGAAAAATGAGATGATTCTAACCTAAAACAGTTTTACCTAAATGAAAAAACCTAAGACAAATAGAAATTAAATGAAAACAAACGCATCATGAATTTTATACTATATTTTTAATGAAGAGACTACAATCTGCACATTATGTTAAATATTCTGAAATCATTGCCATTTCAATAATATAGAATAATATTGGAAATCGAGGAAATGTACACTGGAGGGAAAATAATTCAAAATTAAATGTGTCTATTTTCAAAAATCAAACAAACAATTCTTTTGCGACTTTCATCTTCAAATCACTATCATCTCAAAATTTGATTTCCAATCCGTGTAAGGAGTACCCCATTTCTTCTACTTTCAGGGGTTTTTCTCCTTATTTGTTCACCAACACTTGGTTGACTTACTTTCCAGAAATAAGCTTTGGGGGAAAACATATTAAACATCTTTTAACAAATTTCAAACCTCAGGCTACCTAGCATTTATTCAGTTGTGTCCTGGACCATGGGCTTGTACCCAAGCCAAGCTACAAGTGACCTTTCACGTCTACCATGTCTCTTGCCTCACAGGTGTTGGGCCACATGTTAGAAATCACTTGACCAGGAAACGATTCCCTGGGGAGTGGGCAGTTCAGCTATCACCCCCTTGGGGGAGGCTGCCTGGAACCTCCTCGAGCCGCTTGCCCAGCCTCCTCCGTTCCCTAGAACGTGCGGGACACGCCATCCTCACGTCTGTGGCATGTCACCTGCTTCATTCTCATCCACCGACCGTCTGAGGTACTGTCTCCTTGCTGGCCTACGACGTCTGCAGCCCCCAGCGTCGCTGGACTTTGAGCCCCGCTGCCCACCCTGAGCCCTGACGCGGTGCAACCTGTACCAGGTCCCTGTGCTCCGAGGCCATGGAAGGTCTCCCGGGGAGCGTGCCTCGTTCAGGCCGCCTGTGCCCAGAGGCTGGAGACGGCCCCTTCACCTCCGTCGTGTCTGCAGCGCGGCCTTTGCAGCTCCTCGAGGTCAGGAGGCCAGCTTCCAGGGTCAGCCCACCTGCGGCCAAGTCCAGCTCTTACTTCGTAGGTGAACCACCTTGCAGACGTCGCTTAGTAACGTCGAGTCTCAGTCTCTTCGGCCGGAACGTGGGCCTGATAACAGAGCCTACCCCTGGGGCTTTGTGACGATCCGGTGAGAGACGTTCGCTGAGGCTCCTCATGCGGCAGGGCCCTGCTGCCCATCTGCACCCCGGGGGCGTGATGCCTGGGTTGGCGGCGGCCGTTCCCATCACCGTTGCCCTTACTAGCTCCTTGAGTATCGAACTCTCAGCGCGATTAGACGTGACAGTTCAGAGTAACGAGACTTTGTTATGAGAAGGAAGGCTGTTGGGCAAAGGTGGCTTTGGAAGAGCGCCCGGGGATCCCACAGTTGAAGAATGAACAGTATGGACAAGAGCGTTGGGGCCGGAATTGCATGCGTATGGTTCATAGGCTATCGTCTACAGGAGGGCAAGGTTCATATTTCCCGTCAGCCTGTATTTCCAATCTCTGACCCACCATTTGAATTCAGTGGCTACTGTCATCAAGGTATGAGCATGTGAAGATCTAAGTACACGAACTCTGGAGTTCAAATCAGCACTTGATGGGGGGGGGGGTTGCTGTATATTCAGAACGCTGCGAACTTCCTCCTATTGCCCTACATGACCCGTCATCGTGGAGAAGCAGGGGTTCGGAGACATACGGAAAATGGACGACAAACGCTGGTCATTTAGTATCCTCCTACTAGGTCTTTAATTTTTTCTTTCTGATTCCAGCTCTTGAAAATTTGTGGCTGGTGGAAACATGTGTTGGTATACGTTCGCCAGGGGAAAGTCTATTTGTTTGCGGCAGTGCTTCCAGGCGAAGAATCCCCCAACATATAGTCTCTTAGAATTTCAAAGACTCTCACGTGACTGTGGTTCTTTATTATTACCTCTTTGAAATATTCAAGTCGAAAAATTAGCTGGAACCAATAGAGACTTTTGGTTGGACAATAGAAAATTGGAAAGTTTTTTTGTTGTTGTGGTTTTGTTTTTTTTGGGTTTTTTTTTTTTTTTTTTTTTTTTTTGGAAACTGACCCTGAAAACTCTACTATGTGATTTGTAAACTTCATATGCGGGAAAGAAAAAACAAATGTAAGATCGACTTGCGTTCGGGTGGACCAAGCGTAAGAGGGAATCAAGTAGGATCAGGGACAGGCTCCTCGGAGACACACTAAAGCTGTCTGGGTTTTGTTAGCTTTTGTGAGCGCTTAGGCACTACGGCAACCTCGGGGCACCCTCTCTGAATCTTGGAGACTGCGTATGAAATGTTTGATTCAGTTTTTTTGCCAGTACTTCCAATTCTTTTAGTGGAATTACGTGTACTGCCTCTAGTGTATGCAATTTTACACCTGAAAATTCCCTCCCAAATTTACAACAATCAACCTTTGGTGAACCCACGGTCGGCAACGTCATAGCCCTGACTAAACTACGACAGTTGTCCCCTGTTGTCTGCAGGGCATATGTGCCAGGACCCCCAGTGGCTGCCTCTGCATAAAACCAAACCTTATGCAGAGAGAGTTTTCCCCAAATCTACAAAGCTATGATAAAGTGTAGCTGCTAAATGAAGCCAGGAAGAGACGAATAACAATAACTGTTGACACAACAGGACGGCTGTAATAGTTCCTATAGTGACGCGACTGGTCCTTGGAGTCCCCCATGGGGCCGGCTGTTGGGCTCCGTGTCAGGAGGCCCGGCAGCCCAGGAGCAAGGGCCCTGCAGTTAGAAGGGGACACGCGGGGGACCTGGCCCTGTGCTCGGCCCCCAGGCCTGGGCAGCCATCGGTCTTCACGACAGCGAGTCTGAGTTTGGAAAGAGCAGTGTTACCGTCATCACCCTTTGTGCGGTGATGTGTGCAGGAGGAGATGAGGTGGGTGGGCCGGGTGGGCAGCTCGTCCCCCACCCAAGGCTGCCACCCACCTGCTACCCACCTGCCGCCAGCAGTGGGTGCGCCTGGGGACCCCCTGGGCCGGGCTGCCCACCTGCCCACGGGGGCCACCAGACCTCAGCCGGATCACGTCCTTTCTGCTCCACAATAAATACCACGGGCCCGTAAACCCCAGTCCTCTCCAGGCCACAATTCCACGCCTTTTAGATAGCTTCCCGTTGTGTTCGCAACTTCCCTGAGCTGTGGCTGGCTGGGTTTTGGTAGACGTGCGCCTGAAGCTGCTGCCATGACCCGAGGCCCAGAGGCTCTGCGTAGCCCCCAGAGCAGGCCCCGCGGGGCCCAGGCAGCACCCACCTGCCTCCAACCATCGCTTGTTAGCTTGCAATTTCCGTACTTTCACATAAGCAGAATGAGACATACGGACGGCTCGTATCTGGGTTTTCTCGCCCATCACGGTAGTTTCCAGATTCATCCACGTGGCCTCTATCATAGAGGCCACATGCATTGGCTACATTTTTTCCACTCACCTATTTATTTGGATGGTTTCTAGCTTTGGCGCTGATGAGTAATGCCGACCGGAGCATCCCTCGACGTGTCTCTGCATGGGCACGGGCCTCAGTTCTCCAGGGCAAAGACGTGCTTAGGAATGGAACTGCTGGCCCATGTGGTGATTTTATGTCTAAACGGAAAAGAAACCGCCAAACAGGTTTTCAAAGCGTTTGTACCATTGTACACTCTCACCTAATGAGGTACAAGTTCGGGTGCCCCACAGACGGACCAGCAACGGCTATTGCTGGTCTCCTTCGTTTTAATTCATATGAGAACGTAGTACGGTGTCGCCGAGACCTTCATCACTGCAGGGAACATCATGTAAACGTGGGGCGGAGGTGAAACCCCAGGGTCTCCCGCGAGGTCCCACTTCTGTCCTGACCCTATCTCTGCTCAGCAAGTTTCATGGATCGTCTACCTTGTGTCACGTGCTGTGTTAGGAAAGATGCAAGGATAAGACAGTTTCCTGGAAGATCATGCTTTGTGAGACACGAAAGAAAGAAAAAAGAAGTCACATAAAAGTCCCATAGGACCTAGTTGCTGCCATAGTAAAGGTTTAGAAGAAAATGCAGACGGTCATGGGGGAAGGAAGACAAGTTGGAGAAGGCTTCACGGGACGGTGTCACTGAGACTGAGTCATCTCCATGGCAATTCCTTCTGTCTTCTTTTGAAAAGGAGATTCGCTTATAACAGAAAATTTAGAGAAAAAAAAAACACATAAGGATATTTACCTCATTCTCCTGTATTTTGGGAGGTAGCGGTCTCATACGGACGGACAAGCTGAGCCAGCACATGGGCCTTAAATAAGAGAAGGAAGCCTGGTGGACTTGCTGATGGGCCTTCCCTACGGATGAGCCAGGCACTGCCGAGCTCACGAGAGCCAGCCCCGCTGGAGTGTAGACCTACCGTCCTGGGCCAGACCCAGGTGCCTCCCCGGACCCAGGCATGGCTGTGGGAGAGAACACGGGGGCGGAGAGGCGGCAGGTGGGCCGAGGCCGACAGAGCACGAGTGCTGACTGCTTACCCACGCGGGACAAGCGTCTTCAGTGCTGTGCTGAGTTCTCACAGCAACGTGAGGCCGGTTTTCCTCAGAAAGAAGCCCAGGTAAGAGATATTAGGGCTACGGCGGTAGATTAGATGATCGTTCAGAGAAATTCAGTCTCTCCCCACCCTGCCGCCCCCGCCCTGACCTCCCCATCCCGTTGATACTTAGCTTGGTCACGTGACGGGCTCTGGCCTGGGATGGACAGACTGTACCCCCCGTCTCCTCCCTTGGGAAGGCTCGGGTTGGGCCGGGTGATCTGCTTTGACCGGCGGGATGCTAACAGGCAAATACACGCAGAGGCTCAGAGCCCGCATGCAAGGATGGCTCGTCCTCTCGCCCTCTGCCGTCACAGTGAAATGGGCGCCCCTGGAGAGCGCATCAGCACTTGGAGGATGAAGGGCCGGTGGAGCCGACCCAAACCAACCTGCGGATGCAAGCACAGCCCGGCTCGGGTCAGGGCAACCCACCGACAAGTGGGAAACAATCGTCGGCTATTGTTTACTCCACTGAATTGTAGGCGGTTTGTTATTCAACCACCCAAGTGTCAGGAAGGATTTGCTCTCTTGACAATCCAGCTACAGAGCCTAGGCCACGCTGCCGCTCATTCAGTGATTCTCAAATATCTAGGGAAAGATAATCGGCTAGAGGATGAAAGGTAATCAAGAGGAACTGATGGGCCTGGAATTAGAAGAATGTTTTTATCAATTAAAGAAGTAAACCTTGGGGGAATTATTTAAACTCTCTGTGCCTTCCTCTGTGCCGCCCGCCCCCCTCACCGCTCGGACTATGGTAAAAAAGAAAATGCAGTGATAGCTACCAAATGTCTTCGAATACGGTAAAAGTGTTACAGAAATGCTAGTTGCTCTCTCTTTCTATGATTTTATCTGTTTATTCATGAGAGACACAGAGAGAGAGGCAGAGACACACGCGGAGGGATGAGCAGGCTCCCAGCAGGGAGCCCGACGTGGGACTCGATCCCGGGACCCTAGGGTCACACCATGGGCCCAAGGCAGCCGCTCAGACACTGAGCCACCCGGAGCCCCTGAACCTCAGAACCTTGAGTTTCCTCTTTAAATCTATTTTCTTTCCCGCTGTTTCTTGGTGCCTGCAACAGTACCTGATGTGCAATAGGTGCTCATTAAATATTTGTTAAGAGAAATTAAAGTGAACTATTTTCAAGTAGTACTCCCAGGGTGTAAACGACAAAAATAACGAAGCGTGTTTGTCATCAGGGAAGTAAAGTCTAGGCAGTCACTTTGTCTTAGGGCAGATCCGTGTGGGAAACCCTGTACGGAGAGTGAGCCTCCGCCCCACCGCCCAGCCAAAGGCTCCCCCACTCGCGCTCTGTAAATGCTCGCGTCCAGCGACAGGGCTGTGGCCGTCGTATACGCCGATGCTTTCTGCCTCAGAGTGTTTTATTAATGGGAAAATATTTGAGTTTGCTCTTCGTTCTGCAGCTTGAAAAAGTGAGCCTTATTTAGAACACACAGGTAATCCAGGAAACAGCCGAAGGAGCCCGTGGGGTTGAAAGTTGGGTCACTACAACGACAGATGGAAAATGGCCATTTACACCTTTCCCTTCTCCGTTTGCCACGAACAAGGCAAGGTCTAGTCCAACGAGGTGCCTCGCTTTATGGACACTTGCACGCACATGCCTCGAGGGTTCAGACGCCGCAGGCCGTGCGTGCCGGGGCCGGGCTTCGGTGAGCAGCTTGTTCCCCTCATCGTCGCAGAGGTGGGACCAGAGGTGCGATTCCACGTGCTCCATTTTCCGACACACACACACGCTGCCTTTTTATCCCAAAACTCGTCCAGCGATTTCCCGAATTTTTGGCGGTGCAGGCAACGTGTGACATCAGTTCCAAAGTTTCCTGTTAAAATACTACACGGGCCACGGGAGCAGGACTGCCCCAGCGCCGTGGGCCGCCCGGCAGCCTGGAAGCACCGCAGTTCCCTGAAGTGTCCCTCCCGGGGGGTCAGCCCGTGACCGAGGCCCTCCGGCTCCCGCGGGCGGTGCGCGCCGAGCTCCGTCTGTCTCAGCCACGAATCTCTCCACAGCCACCCCCGATCCTGGCCGTCAGGGGCCAGGTGGGCCAGGAACGTCCCTGGTCTCCCGGTGTCAGCCGCCCGTTGCCCGTTACAGACTGACCCGGTGTTGAGGGGCGGGAAGGAAAAGATCAGTGTTCTCTTTCCTCCTGCTGTCGACGTTCACGACCACTTCTTTGTTTCATTTCTTGGAAACCTACTGTATGTGCACAGAGACCAGCCATGTGCAGCTCTGGACTTGGACCCTGCAAGAGAAGGGACACAGACATCGGGAACAGGAATTTACCCGATACTCTGATCCTTTGGACAGGATCCAGGGTACGAACGCTGATTTTCGTCTACTCGACAAAGTTTACCTAATAAGCCCCAGACTCTGGATGAAACAGAAACCACGGGAGACGAATTTGGCCTTCCAGTCGGGACTTAAATCTTTTTTTTTTTTTTTTAAGAGAAAAAAAGGGACTGAATTGCTCAAGATTCCATGGGATGAGAAAGACCAAGACCACAGGGTTATTTTTTTAAATGTGATAAAAACAATTTTCTTAATTAAAAGAATTTCCAAAGTCCACTGTTGTACCAACTCAGGAACGAGGGGGCCTTACTATCTTCCTCTCATTCTGGTGCACCACCCGCTTCTTCACCAAGTTCTCTCGGTTGCAGCTCCTGTAATTCCTTCCAGGTGTTCCCTCTCCTCTATTGTCACCGCCTTCCCTCCTGCCTGCCCTCGTGTCATGTCTGCAGTGCAACCTGAGTGGTTTTTATCATAAGAAATACAGCGTAAGAATATAACCCTGCTGCCCGACGCCCGTCGCTGCCCGCGGGGAAAGGCCGAGGCCTTGGTTGGCGAGGCCCCGGCCTGGAGATGCAGCCTCAGGCCAGCCTTCCGGCCCTCGGGCCTTCTCTCGGGGACACGGGGCAACCCGGGGTCCCCGCCTGGGCCCGGACGTCCCGTCGCTGCCCATGCACCTGTTGGCGGGTCGAGCACAGCCGGGCGAGCAGGACTGAGCCCACCGCCCCCAGCGCCCCCAGCGCCCCCAGGCCACCGCCAGGCTGGACGTGTGCTGACGGACACCTCATCACCTGCGCCTTGCCCCAGGGCCTCCGCCCGCCCCCTCGCCCCTCGGCCAGATGCACCTGCCCGGCCCCAGCTGCTGCCGCTGACCGTCGGCCTTCGTGTCGCCAGCTCGTGTGTCACTGCACGGCCGCCGGGGGAGCGGGAGCCGCGTGCACAGCCACCTCCATCCCCCTGACTCTGCACTCACTTCCCGTGGCCCCACGTGGCTGCGGCTCATTTGGCCTAAGATTGTTGGTCTCGAAAGTAAAGGACCCTGAGGCCACATTCAAGTGCTCTGTTTATTAAATCTGCTTACGAGCGACGATCTGGTATCACTGCTCTGCTTCCCCGGAGGACCTCACCCCAGACCGGAAGGGCCAGGGGATTGTTAGCGCATCCTCAGTCGGCTCTCCCTTGCTGCGTCGGGCACCGACTAGAGGAAGTTGTGGAGTTGGTTCCTCCGGGGGTAGAAGTGTTCTTCTAGGAAGTGTTCTTCTCCAACACTGCGAAGAGGCGCTTGCATGTGGCATCATGTCTAATTGCCATCAGATGGGATGCTTCAAAGGATTTTTTTTAAGAATTTATTTATTTATTTATTTATTTATTTATTTATTTATTTATTTATGATAGACATAGAGAGAGAGAGAGAGAGAGAGAGAGAGGCAGAGACACAGGCAGGGGGAGAAGCAGGCTCCATGCAGGGAGCTCGACGTGGGACTCAATCCCGGGTCTCCAGGATCACGCCTGGGCTGAAGGCAGGCACCAAAGCGCTGCGCCACCTGGGCTGCCCGCTTCAAAGGACTTTTATTATTTTTAAATTTTTTTTCCAAAGGATTTTTAAACTCTATCATTAACTTTGGTAGAAATGGATACTGGATGTCATTCAGCTACTTTATTCGCCTTATACGGGTGTGCAACGTGGCTACTCTCTAGAACGTGAAAGTTGAAATGAGAATTTCAATCACTTTTTTCACCTAGAGCTGGTGACTAAATCTGGCGGTAAAGACACTTTAGCAATTGTGTGATACGTGAAAAATAAGTGGGTAAAGATTCTGGTTATGCTTATGCTGACATCTCCACATCCTGAGACTTGTTAAAGGTGAGACTCTAACCTAGTGACTGTGCTTGTGAAGGACACGTTTAGCGCTCAGCGCGACCAGATTAAATAAGATACAGCACCATCTTATGGATATTTGTATGTTTGTGAAAATTGGAAATGCAAAAATCATTTTGGGTTTGTAAAGGGACATCTTTATCAAGAAAATTTGTAGGAGGACAGTATTTTAAGTTAACAGAGAAAAATGAGGGACGCCCAGGTGGTCGAGCAACTGCCTCCGGCCCAGGGTGTGACCCCCGGTCCCGGGATCGAGTCCCGCATCAGGCTCCCTGCATGGAGCCTGCTTCTCCCTCTGCCTGTCTCTGCGTGTCTCTCTCTCTCTCTGTGTCTCTCATGAATGAATAAATACAATCTTTAACAAAAAAGATGCAGTACTGAACAATCCGAGTACGCGTGTGCAGGTACGAACGAGTATGATCCCGGGGGCACGGCCACCAAAGGCACAAACTGAGATTTGTAGTCCTTTTTCCTGTCAAAATTAGAAATTCTAATAAAAAGAAAAATAAAAGATTGTCATCACAATGTAAGCCCCCGACTTTGTGAACTAAGACACGGCGCCCGGGACTTCTGAGCCCCTTATCACTGCAGCATCGCTGGGGGCCCCCGGCCCAGATGCTTCGCAGGCGCCGAGGCCCAGCAGCCCAGGTGTGCCCAGCCGCCAGCCCCACCTGCGACGTGCCCACGGCGTGGGGCGAGGAGCCCGGTGCCCTCCGCCGACACCGCGCAGCTGGTAGCAAGTCTCCTTACCGTCGTCCGGCCCGTAAAGTTTTCATAAGTGGTTTACGCACATCATTATGCTTAGATTTTAGGTGCCAATATCTTCCAACCGACACTTCTTAGGGTGACGTGGACGCAACGCCAGTTCAAGGAGTTTAGGGAAAAATTGAGGAACAGGCTCCCCACTTAGTTGTTTTGTTTTTAAAGATTTATTTATTTATGATAGACACAGAGAGAGAGAGAGAGAGGCAGAGGGAGAAGCAGGCTCCATGCCGGGAGCCCGACGCGGGACTTGATCCCGGGACTCCAGGATCACACCCTGGGCCAAAGGTAGGTGCCAAACCGCTGAGCCACCCAGGGATCCCATCCCCGCTTAGTTGTTAAGGGGCAGCGAGGTGGGTGCAGTTCATCCTCGACCTCTGGTCCCCCTTGATTGTCAAGCTGGGCCTGCGGCCCTATGTGATCCCCCGGGTCACAGTTCTCAGGCCACTGCACCCTGAAACCCAGGCTCGGGAATTCTTGGCTCTCTGGAGTCCTGGACTCCAGGGGAAAGGCCTTGGAACCTCTCAGTCCGCGGACACCATCCGTGCTCAGTGGGCCCGTGCTCCCGGGTCTGGGCGGCGCGGCCGGGGGTGTCTACCATCCAGGGTCCTGGGGCCGGTGACCCGCTCGGTGGGGACCTGCCTCTGCCTCTGCCCGGGCCTGTGGCCTTGCTCTCCCTCCCTCTTAAATCAAATCAATAAGATCTTTAAAAAAAATAAAATAAAAAAAAATCACAGTGTTCTCCTCACTTTAACATGTCTTTCTTTAGGTCCAAATTTGACAAACAAAAGCCAGGAACTTATTTGCAAAACTGTGAAGTCTTCTTGTGGTAGAGGATCCATGATTTTTATACACACACGCGTACAAATATACACACACTCCCATTTGATTTTAACTCATTTTCCCCAACCACTAAATCATATAAAAAAAATCGGTGTGTACAAAGGGGTTCTCACTGGTTTTCTTTTATGTAGATTTAATTTTCATGTTATTTACTTCAGAGCAAAATCTAAAAATATGGCATCGACTGCAAACAACATAGAATTTTTGGCTTTATCCAAAAGCACCATCTTATGGATATTTGCATATGTTGCCAGAACAGTATAGTTTCCAACAGTGTCTTACTAGGACAATCATTTTCTACATAATGGAGACTCTTGAATCTAAATTTCTAAATTTTGTTTGAAATGGAAACTTGTCACCGATTAATAAAATCAAGTTATTCGTTAATTAGAAAAAAATAATTAATAGAAAAAATATGACATAAAGCTGAAAAATTCTGAGCATACCATACACATATTTTTATGTTCATTTCTTAGATGTCGACAGATATTTTATGGCTTAATAAGAAACCCAGGGAAATTCAATAGACTTATAATAATGTTTATATTCAGATCCAAGACAGTATATTAGACGTTACATTAAATTTTTAATGTCATCAAATGCAGAATTGTCTCTATATAAAAATTACTTTGTTCATTAATATCCTAGAAATATCTTGATAATTGAATATGCTGCTTTAATTTTTGAGAGAGACTGCATAATATTCATGGAAAATTTAGATATCTGATCATTCAAAATTTTCACAAGCCATACCTTTACCTGTAATAACATCCATGGGACATGTTTGTTCAACATAGTGTAAGACTTACTTTATTCTGAAATCAGGCAGAGAAAAGATCTGCAAGTGAATAGCTGCTGAGTAACAACAGTGTGTTAGTCCTACAAAGAGTAAAATTAGAAACTTGAAGACTAAATTCTCAAAATATGGTCTTTAAACCCCCGGGCATCCCTAAGGCCCTATGGGAGAGGGTGAACGTATTTTCATGTAAATACTAGGACAAACATTATATGGTCTCATTCATTTGGGGAATATAAATAATAGTGAAAGGGAATAGAAGGGAAGGGAGAAGAAATAGGAAATATCAGAAAGGGAGACAGAACATGAGAGACTCCTAACTCTGGGAAATGAACTAGGGGTGGTGGAAGGGGAGGAGGGCGGGGGGTGGGGGTGACTGGGTGACGGGCACTGAGGGGGGCACTTGACGGGATGAGCACTGGGCGTTATTCTGTATGTTGGCAAATTGAACACCAATAAAAAATACATTTATTATTAAAAAAAATATTAAGATGGTGTTTGTTTTCTCTGTAAAGGGTTTTGCGCGGGAGCCTCAGCGTGAACCAAGGCCACTGTCCCCAAATCCACCGGTAACCGTGGGGTCCAACCGCACAGAGTCACAGAAAGAGAACAAAAAGCCAATATCCCTCAAAATATTCCTGACTAAGCAGTAAAAAGTATTAATTGTGTTAAATCTCAACCCTCAGTAAAAGTATCGTGTAGGTGAAGGAGAGGCCGACGTCGGAGGCTCGCGTGGCCCCTGCAGGGGCAGGGCTGCTGGAGGTGAGCTGGGCCGGCGGCTTTCTCGCAGAGCACACTCTTCACTGGAGAGAACGACTCGACAAACAAATTACAATTATTCATAGTTGGGTGACTTGGCAGACATTTGCCCAAACGTGAGCGAAGTGAGCTTGTCACAACTGACGCTATTGTGGCCAGTGATAAAATTCAAGCTTTCGTGCAAAAATTAGAATTTGGAAAACTTCTGTCTGCAATTATGAGCTTGATAGCTTTCTGGTACTTCATGACTTTTCTGAAGAGATTGCTGGTCATCGGTGAATGTAATTTTGGGGGTACTATATAATTAAAGAAAATATGTGAATTTTTGGACAATACATTTCCCGATGAACCAACATAAGAAAGGTTTATTGACGTGGTTCTAGATTCCACATTGCTGCTAATCTTAAAGAAACCACCCCTTGTTGAGTTTGGGGGTAATATCAAAATAGAAGAGCCACAATTACATAAAAAGGCTATTAAAATACTCCTTCATTAATTGCGTATCTATGTGAGATTGGGTTGTCTTCATCTATCTCAAACAAAGTAATATATTTCAACAGATTGTAGAAGCAGACATGAAAATCTACATGATTTTTAATAAGTCAGACATTGAAAAGATTTGTGTAGTTGTAAAATGATGTCACTCAGAATAAAAATAAAAAAATGAAATAATAAATAAAATCAAATAAAAATAATAAAATAAAATTAAATAAAAATAATAAAATAAAAAATAAAATAAAATGTCACTCTTTCCACCCATTTTTTTTTACTTTGGAAATATAGTTTTTTTTTCATACTAATATGTAACTAATGTCATATAACAGTTTTGTTATTTTATGTTTAAATGAATTAATAAAGAACTATTTCTAGATTTTCTTGGTTTTATTTTCCTAATATTAAAACTACTAATAAGTATAACCATAATCCACATAACCAAAAGATCTTGGGGTCCTTAGCGACTTTTAGGAGTGTAAATGGGTCCTGAGAATAAGTTTGTTAATCTCTGCTACAGACCGGAGTAACAGTAGTTAACAAAAATATATCTTTATTTTTCCCATGTAACGTGACGATCACTTATAATTGTCTCTGATAAACACTCCACCTCAATTTGGTCTAATTTTTTTTGACATTACTATTGAAATGGTTTCAGTTTTATTTTGCAGTAGTAGAATTCTCATCTCCTAGTGAGACATTGGTTGTATTACTAGTCAATCAGTGCAATGCTGTCTCTACTGCGTCCTAGTGCAGTGCTTAATATAGGATAGACACTCAATAAGTATTATTGATTGGCAGGAAATGTGTTTAGCAACAAAGTCAATATAAGTAAAAAAAAAAAAACTATGAAAGTTAGAGGGAAAAAGGCTCTAGTCATTGCTTTATCCAATTGTGAGCACAATTTCTACATTTTATCCATTTCCACAAAAACTCATAGTTTGTGTCTCTATTGCCGTTTAAAGCACAAACCTCTCCTCCAGGCTAAATGCCCACTTCTCTAGGAGAACATCATCACCGCATACATTTTAGGTCCTGAATTAATGTAAGACTTTTCTCATGACATTTTGAGCACATAGGTCACAATATGCTTCTCCCTTTTTCCTCTCCCTGTATTTCACAACCAGTTCATTTCTGTTACTTCCTCCAAATTTCCCACAAGATGGAAAGTTAAAGAACAAAATTTTAATCAAATCATTAAAGAGTGCCCACAGATTGAATAGGAACAGAAGGAAAGTAGCTTCTTCTTGTGGGATTAGACCTTCTTATAAAAATCATGAAATCTTTTGAGATTTTTTTTTTAAACATTTTTATTTATTTATGACAGTCACAGAGAGAGAGAGAGAGAGAGAGGCAGAGACATAAGCAGAGGGAGAAGCAGGCTCCATGCACCGAGAGCCCGACGTGGGATTCGATCCCGGGTCTCCAGGACCGCGCCCTGGGCCAAAGGCAGGCGCCAAACCGCTGCGCCACCCAGGGATCCCTCTTTTGAGATTTTAATAAAAATACCTTAACACATATTTGGAAGTTTCTTTAGTCTGATTGTTTCAAGACAAATAATCTAGAAATACAAATTCTAAGTTATGTAAAGCTCAATAAAAATGCGTAGAATCATTTACTGTATTATCTACAGTTTGTTTCTATAGCCGTCTGGATAGCAGTGAGCTAAACAATGAGGCAGTTAAAATAACAGGAAAATACTTGGCATTTGCTGAGTATTTACTCTGTACCAGAGGTTGTTTTTTCTTTATTTTTAAGACCTTGCATGCATTATCTTATTAATCTTCACAAGCAATCCTTTGACTCTATCGCATGAGTACGTACGTGCGTGTGTCTGTGTATCAACACGGGCTACTCGTTCACTGGTCCATTTGTGCTAATCACTTGCATATATTTTTACCCATTTTCCGTAAAAAGTGGAGTCCTAAAACAATTCTCTGCTAGGACGCCAATTCTGACTGGGGAGGAGAGAAAGGGAAAGGTGAGCAAAGAGAAGAAAGGGATTTAAACGGGGTCGCCAGGAGGATTAAATGCCTCATCAGATATAAATACCTTAGAATTTGTTGTTCTTCTCCGGCTCCTGTAAATGCATAATCTTTTTCTTAGCTGGGTTTGTGAGTTGACGGTTTTCCCGGACATATTTGCAAAACTGGTCTTTCTATTTGACCTGAAAAAGATTCCTCTCTCTGTTGTAATGTAATTCTAGTGATAACTAGACTACAAGCAATAATAGACTGTCCAATTCCAAAACACTGAAGGGGCATTTTGTGATTTTTTTTTCCTCTATTACCACAAGAGCACCTATTACCATAATTTCTTATTTTGCTCATGTCTGTTTCATACGCATCACCTCGGGGACTTTTATTGCTCTTATCTACTCAGAATAGTGCCTAGCCCAGAGAGGGCGCTCCCCAAAATATGTCTACTCAATGCAAGAACAATTTCATCTGTGACTTGAAAGAGTTAATATCTTCCTTTCAGGTCAAATGCACAAATCAATTCTCAACCAGAAAACAGACCACCTATAGCTATTCAGGTCACACACCTGTTTCCTTAAATATCATCGCCAAAGCGCATTTGATAACTGTGCATCCATCTTCCGCTAGCATTAGAGGTGTTTCATTAAAAAGCAATATAAGTCCAATTTGTTTTTATATTCACCTTGACAAAAGTAAAAATCACTGAGTAAGTTCATGTGTCTTTTGTGCATTTATGAAATCACACAAACCAATCACAGTCTTACGTTGGGCATCGTTCATTCAATTATCCAGGAGCATCAGTTGATGTTATGATGACCTGAAAAGGTAATATCCAAGGTAGAGATTTGGCCAGAGTATTCCTGTAAGCACAACGTTAAACATGTGAATCAAGAACAATTAATTTTTAACGATCAGGCTGTCTTTTCAGGTAGTCTTTTCTTTGGACCATCCCTTAACTGGAGGAGAGGCAGGGAGAGTTCCCCAGGGCCCACCGTTGGCCTGCGTCTCACTCTGAGCACGTGACTCTGGCCCTTACCGTCCAGAGCTGCAGCTTCCTCCGGCACCAACGTGCGGATGACCCCTCAGCCCGTAGTAGGTGTCAGCAAGGGCTTGGCCTCTCCAGCTGAGCCCAGGAGCTCTGTGACAGGCTCCTCAAAACTTTGTGTTTCTCCAAAACCTTTAGGACTTCTAGAAGTCTGTATTTCATCTACTATCAGTCAAATCACCCCATCCCAAGAGTCCCATTCTTTCCTTAGCCCCCTTCATTAGCTCCGCAGCCCTCTTCTGTTGAGTCCTTGGCCGCCTCTGAAGCCTCCCTCCTCCCCTTGTCTCCGCTTCCCTCCCAGATTAAGTTATTTCATTGTATTTGGTTTCTGCCGTCAGTGTCGGTCCCTTGCTCCAGAGTGACCCTCCAGAGTCACAGATCACCTCCTACCGTCTGACTTCCGAGGCCGGGCACGACCACAGGGCCTGCCCGCCGTCCTGCTCAGCGCCGACTGTCTCGGCCTCTCGCCCGCTCTCACCCTCCGTCTTCACACGTCCACGCTCACCTGGGCCAGGTGCACTGGCAACTCCCTGCAGGGGGTGCACAGCGGCCCGCCTTCGCCAACACGCTTCCTCCTGCCCCCGCCGCTCGGAGTCGTGCTCCTTGGACGTGTATCCGGTATCTCTCTCTTCCTCCGTCCTGCATATGGTAGTTCTTCTCCATGTCACCATTACCTTCGGGTCGTTAGGACAATCATCAGATTGCAGTGTCAATGTTTATCTTCTGCTTTTTAAAGTACGTTAATTTTTCATTTGTCATTCTTTAATCTACACACTTTTCAGGGTCCAAGACTGTATCTTGTCCTTCTAAATACACGCAGCAGATTTTTAACATTTTTAAGCAATGTCACTTTTTTTTTTTAAGATGTTTATTTATTTATGTATTCATGAGAGACACAGAGAGAGAGGCAGAGACCCAGCAGAGGGAGAAGCAGGCTCCATGCAGGGAGCGGGACGTGGGACTCGATCCCAGGACCCCGGGGTCACGCCCTGGGCCGGAGGCGGACGCTCCACCACTGAGCCCCCCAGGCGTCCCTAGTTATCAGTTGAAGGGATCATACACTTAATGTTCCGACCTGTAATCACAGGACAACACAGAGTCGCTCTTTGGAACGAGAAAGGACTCACGTTGGCTCTAACAGCCCGTGGTAGGGAAGGGGGTTCTCTAAGTCCCAGGTTCCTTATCTGTACAAAGGAACTTAAACCAAATGACAGAATGTATGTAAAAGGCTTAGCGCAGTCCTGGCTGTGAAGCCGGAGGAGGTGACAGTCGTCCTCCCATCGTCCGCACCTGTTGACCCGGGGTTACTCGATGACCTCGGATGAGCAGGCGGACAAAACCTGGCAAGCGGACCCCGGATTGTTGGCAAGCAGTAGACGGGAGGCCGCGGCTCAGGGGCTCGTCGTCTAGCTTCGCCTCGCCGAGCGCACCACGGCCCCGGACTCCCTGGGTCCCCGGGACCCCCCCCCCCGGGCCCTGCAGCTGGAGCCCCGCGACCCCACCGCGACGACAACCGCGGGCCCAGGGCGAGTCGGTCCCGGCACCTGGTCCCGCGGCCCCTCCCGGTCCGCCCGGCGCCGCCCCTCGGCCGGGTGGAGGGGACGGGGGTCCCGCTGGGGGCGCAGCGCACGGACCGCGGCAGGTGCCGGCGGGCGGACCCGCGTCGGAGGCGGCGGCAGGCGCGTCTACACCGCACGCCCCGGCTCCGCGCGCGGGTCGGGTCTCGCCCGGGGTCCGCGGGTCCGCGGGGGGGGGGGGGGGGCGCCTGCGCTCGGGGCCGCCCGCTCCGGGCTCGTCCTTCCCGAGGCCGACTTAGTGGCCGGGCGGTCGGCGAGGGCGTCCGGCAGCCGCGGAGCTCGGTCTGCGCCCCCCGGGCCCCGGGTCGCCCCGGGTCGCCCCCTCCCCCCCGGCCGGGGCTCAAGCCGCGGGGATGAACCACGCCCAGGCCGCCCCTCCGCGGCGCCGCGTCCACCTGCGGGGGCACCTGGAGGGGGAGGGGGCGGGGCTCAGGGCGGTCGGGCCGCCGCTCCCCGGGCCCCGCCCCCCCCGCCCCCCGCCCCCGCCCCCGCCCCCGCCCCCCCAGGCCCCTGCACCCCCGGCCCTCCCGTACCCCCCAGGCCCCCGCCCCCCTTTGCAGACCGCTCGGGGCCGGAGCTGGGGCCGGAGCTGGGGCCGGAGCTGGGGCCGGAGCAGGGGCAGGGGCAGGGGCCGGGGCCGGGGCCGGGGCCGGGCACGCGCACGCGCACTGGCCCCGGGCGTCCGCCCCCCGCGGGCCCCACGTGTCGCTTGTTGTGGCGCCGCAGGTCGGGGCGGGCGGGGCCGCGGGGTCGAGGTCCGGGGCGGGTCCGAGTCCGCCCGCCCCGCCCCGCCCCCCGCCGGCTCCGCCCCCCGCCCCCGCCCCCGCGGCTCCGCCTCGACGTGTCCGGGAAGCGGCGGCTCCTCGGCGGCGGCGGGCGGCGGCGGGCACCATGCTGGACCCGTCCTCCAGCGACGAGGACTCGGACGGGGCCCCGGAGGCCGAGCGGCGCGAGGGGCCGCGGGCGGCGGGGGCCGAGGGCGGGCGGGCGCGGGACGGGGGCGCGGGCGGGGGCGGCGGGGCCGGCGGGGCCGGGGGGGCCGGGAGCGGGAGCGGGAGCGGGAGCCCCCCCAGGCCCGGCGACGGCCGCCCGCAGCCCGACGCGCGGCGGGACGAGGAGCGGGAGCGGGAGCGGGAGCGGGAGCGGGAGCGCGGGGTCCGCCTGCAGCTCTACGTCCTGGTCGTGCGCTGCATCGCGCACCCCTTCAACGCCAAGCAGCCCACGGACATGGCCCGCAGGCAGCAGAAGGTGCGTGCGCGCGGCGACCCGGACCCGGCCCCGGCCCCGGCCCCGCCCGCAGACCCCGGGACCCCGGAGACCCCAGCCCCGGGAGACACCCTCCACCCCGGAGACCGCCCGGGAGACCCCCCGGGGCACCCCCACCCCAGGGAGACCCCCCCGGGAGACCCTCCACCCCCCCGGGGCACCCCCACCCCAGGGAGGCGGCCCCTCCCCCTCCCCCTCCCGACCCCGGGCCGCCGGCGCCTGCCCACCTGCTCCGCGCGGGCGCTCGAGGTCCCGGAGTCGGCGGGGAGCGCGGTGCAGGCGCGGGGCTCCCGTCCCCTCGGTGGGCGCCCCCCGGGCTCCCTTGTCCCCGCGGGCCCCCCTCCCCCCCCCCCGCGGCTCCCCCCCGTGGCTCCCCCTCGCCCCACAGGCTCCTCCCCCCTTCCCCTCCCTCCCCCTCCCTCCCCCTCCCCCCACGGCCTCCCCCCCCTCGGGCCCCCCCCCCCCCCCCCCCGCCGGGCTAGGACGCGGCCCGGTGGCCTCCAGCAGCGCCCCGCAGCCGGCCTAGCCCAGGGTCCACCGGCCGCGGACTTGGGCGGAACTGCTGGGACCTGCCGGCCCCGTGGCTAGGCCGGTCCTCGCTGGGGCGCAGGGGTCGGAATTCTCCTCCGTGAATTAAAAAAGAAAAAAAAAAAAAAGTTCATTTGGGTGCAGGGCGCGAGGCCGGGACTGCACCCGGAGCCCCAGAAGTTGCTGTGGGAGGCGGATCCCGCCCGATCCCGGCCCTGCAGGCCCAGCCCAGGCGCCTGGATGGAAAACAAAAGGGTGGTGGGAAGCCTTTAAGGATCGGGCTCTTGTTTGTGCTTGTTTGTGTCCCGCAGAGGCAGGGGCTTCAGGTGCAGGTCTTCCCACTGCAGTTTTAAAACAAGATCCCAGGGGGCCTAAGGTCCTGCAGAGATGAAGGCCATGACCCAGGCCGCCCCACTTGGGAAAATGTTCCAAATTAAACGTGTCCAGGGAATCCAAGAGAATGCGGAGCCTAAAGGTCCTAAAGGTGCCCCAGGAATCTAAGGGTGTCCTCAGTTGGCCCCCGTGTGGAGGCCCAGGGCGCGTGTGATTTGCTCCAGGCCTCTCTAGACGCGCAACTATTTATTTTCACAAGCAGGTGAGGCCTTCCTCAAACACTCGGGGGCATCGGGATCCCCTCTGAAACGCCCCTGCGGCTTCTGGCAAAGGCAGTCTTCTTGCCACCCCCCCTCCTCACTTATCGGGCTTTAGAAACACCCAAGCTAGGAAGCGGTGTGCAGCCTTCACTCGGGGTACCGAGGGGAGGATCCTCTCCAGCTGTCCGTCCTTCCAGGCCCCGGCGCTGTGGGTGATCCACGCACCCATTTCCTAGTCACAAACCGGTTGGCACAGTCGGGTCCCCGTTGCGCATGCCCCGTGGGGTTCTTGTGCGCCCACCACCCCGCTCCTGGGTGGGTACAGAGCCTCCTCCTCCTCCTCGCTTGCAGCGCCGTCACCTGTTGCTGCTCCACTCCCGAGGCCGAGCAGCTTTCAATAGTCGTCCTTAAAGTAAGTGCAAGTTTTGACCTGTTCCACGTGGTGCTGTATAGAGCGTCTGACGGCCGTCCCGGGCACCACGTTGATCATGCGTGGGCCATTTAGGCTTATTTTCAGTGTATTAAAGCATAAAAATGTACGGTGAAGCTAAGGCTGTTTCCCTCTGGACGATTTAGCTTTTTTGTCACTGGCAGCCGATCTATGCTGTGCTCACGTGTCGCATTCTGTCACGGAGACCTGTGCCTGTTCGTAGCTGCAGATCTGACTCCTATTTAAATGAAAAGTTTCTCCAGCTCCTGTTTAAACTTTCAAGCAGGTAATTCATAATACTAAGGAAGCTACTGCTGTGACGTTAGGTTATAACCGAAATCCAAACAAAACACCCTGCTTCTGGCCTCTGCAAAACGGTTGGGATGCTCGGCGACTTCCATTCTGTAAAGCTCGAGGGCACTGCGTATGGTCAGATTTAATTCTGTGGATTTTTATTGAGGAGGCGGCCACATAACAGCCTAAGTACGTATTTCCCTTATTCAGAGGGCTCCACGGTTTTTTTTTTTTCTAAACATGCTGCTTTCTAAAGGGAGCTGGAGCATTTCTTGGCAGTAGGTTTTCTCCTAGGACAGAGAGAAGTGGGAATTTATATTCTTGTGAATCTGATGTACAAGTCAATTAATGCCAAAAGCCTTAAGTCTTGAATTACACAGTTGGGTTTTATAAAGATAACAGCATAATTGCAAAAATCACTAATCCACTGTGTATTTTTATTCTGTATCTTCAAGTAGTCAGACAGTGAGTAAAAGGATTTAATGGCGTAAGCATCTGAGATGCATATTGCTGCTTCCTCCTCGAAACGGAGCATTTAGAAACCCCCCCAGAATTGATCTCAAAGGGTCTTCGTCTTAGAAACGACACAGGGGCCCCACGGCGTCCGTCCAGCTCTCCGTTAGGTGTGGGTGAGCTTCAGGCAACTAGAGCCGAGCCACAGTGCGGGCGTTTTTGTTTTCTTTCTTGGCTGCAAAGCCGAGGAGACTAGTTTGGTTTTTTTTCTTTTTTTTTTTTCTTTTTATCAATGAGGTACCTGAGAAAGCTTAGTAGCATTCACTTCATTTGACTAAAACATACCTTTCTTTTGCTTTTGGCTGGAAAACTTCGATTCCAGGAATGGCAGTGGCCAGCGTGTGCCAGTGGGACCTGTGACTCCTGACGGCTTGGCAGGAAATCGGGAGGTGAGGGTGGACCTGGAGAAAAGCTGTGCACACGGTGGTCACAGCACCTGAGTGGCCACAGCCAGGGTTTCACAAGTGACACAAATACGGTGCAACGGCCGACGGCGAGGTACTTGCGTGGTGCAGTGCCCCAGGCTGATGCTCCCGCACCGCGGTTGCGTGTGCGCCGTCAGGATGCCGCAGCAGCGAGCCCTGGCTCTGGTTGCGGCTGGGTCAGTGTGGCAACGACAAGGCGGTGACACATGAGCAAACCCATTTCATCGAAAGGCGATTTGCTGAGCCGTTGGAGAACCTGGAGACCCTGGAGGAAAAAATAGGTGGTGTGCAGGGTGCTCAGAGGGTAGGAAGAGCCTGACGGCCACGCCGATGCCGCCGCACAGGGCCCGTGCGTGCCCCTGTGGGCAGGGGTTAGGCCGCAGGCCTCCGCTTGGAGCCGCTTTCTAGACGTTTAGGACCTACAGCGCTGTAGTTCGGCGGGGTCTGTAGTGAGTGGTTGCACGGCTTTGGTTCTCGTTTAATTTAGTCAAGTCAGCTGTTGAAGGAGCCGACTCTTTAGAAATGAGCAGGAATTAAAGCTTGGTACCTAGTGGCTTTGAGCGTGAATCCTCCTGTTCTGTGCATGTTTACGTGCAGGGCCACTGTAATCACACCGAATGAGGACTTATTAAACCTTCATGTGGAATAATTATTCCCCCCACTTTGCATATTTTCCGTCTCTCGTAAGTTTGAGAAGTATAAGCAAATAATACCGTGAAATCGGTGGGAGGGGCAGAGGGAGAGCAGAACCCCGCGGACTTTGGCGCCTGACGTGGGGCTCCGTCTCACGACCCCGGAATGATGACCTGAGCCCAGAGCAAGTCCGGCGTTAGACCGACGGAGCCACCCAGGTGTGCCTTCTGAGACCTCCCGGATCCCCACCCCGCAGGGAAAGCCGTAAAAACGGTAAGGCCTGCTGGGGCAGAGCCCACGACTGCCGAGGGCAGCGTCGTTGTCAGAGCCACCACCAAGCCCGGAGCCCAGCGGCACACCTTGCTTTCTTGTCCGCGGGTTTCAGCAGACGGGAGGGGCTTACTTTTTTTTTTTTTTTAAGATTTATTTTTATTTATTTATGATAGAGAGAGAGAGGCAGAGACATAGGCAGAGGGAGAAGCAGGCCCCATGCCGGGAGCCCGACGCGGGACTCGATCCCGGGACTCCAGGATCACGCCCTGGGCCAAAGGCAGGCGCCAAACCGCTGAGCCCCCCGAAGACGTGAGAGTCTTACAAAAGCCAGACCTTTGGGAGTTATGAGGGGCCGCCCCGTGTGCTCCTCGGGCTTCGGTGCATGTGGTGCAGATGCGGAGGGATGGGTCCTGTCGGCCTCTACTAGCAGGGGTGCGGTGGGGTGGAAAGTGGGTGGAAGCGACCTCGGACCGGACCTTGGCGGTATCTCGGGGAGTCGGTGTTGCTTCGGCTCCTCCAACCCTCCGCTGGGTATCTGGGACCACAGCACGTAATTTAGGGAGATGAGTTGTGCTAATGAGAACTCAGACATGTTAAGTGATACCGGCGTTCGCCGCTCCCCAAAACGAAATCAGCTGTAATTGTGATACACGACGACTGCTTATCGAGTGCCATAAAATAACAGTATTATTTTCCCTCTTTAGTCTTTTTTTTTTTCTAAATAGAAATCACACTCTTTGTACACTCACAAGATAAATAGCACAGTTTATAAGGTTATTAAAGAACTTAAAAGGAAAGCCAAATGCCAGGTTGTGAAGGATGGGAATTCTGAGTGGAAAATCCCACAGTTATCATTTGGTAGTGAGGCCAGCCTCTTTTGAGTGATCGCGATTTTTATAATGCATTTCAAACTGATGTGGATCTTTGGGGAATAAGTGGTGGGTCACACAGTCATGTGTCTCTGCTGTTTCGATTTTTAGGCTATGAAAGATTTAATGACTGTAAATAGCGGATGTATCATTGGAACAAAGGACACCGTCCCAGAGGTGAGAATATTTAGGAATCAAATTATGAAACTATTGTCCTAAATTGGTAACACCTCATCTTAGGACTGTTTTGTTCCCTTTGTTTCAAACTCAGCTAAGGGTTTTGGTGGGATTGCCTTTCTTTAAAAACAAAACAACCCAAAAAGACCAAAAACCGGTGCTTTGTATCTTTAGCTGAATATTAGAATTACCCGGAGAGCTCTTCGGAATCCCGTCATCCAGGTTGCACTCCTGACTAATGAAATCTCCGAGGCTGTGCTCTTGCAGCTTCCCGGGTGATGCCGGTGTGCAGCCCAGCTCGAGGGCTGCCGCTTGGTGTTTAAAGCTGCTGGCGACCGGGCTTATGCGAACCTGGGCAAGGTGGAAGTGTTCCTCGTAAGGAGTGAGATCACTGAGTAATTAAGTCAGTATATTTCATATTAAGGTGAAGGCGACCGGGATGCTCTGAGCGTGGAACAAACGCATCCAAATAATAACCTAGAGTTCATTGAATCAGTGCAACGGGAGGCCAGTACCTTGCAGAGGGTCTTTAATTAGGTAACGTGCTAGAGGCGACTGCCTTGCATTTGCGATTGCGTGATTCCCTCTAAAACCACAGATGACAGCATTAGGAACGGAAAATCTAGGAGGCTCAGGGTAAGCGTGAGTGTTGCCTTCCATCCCAAAATAAACTGGGAAGTATAGTGGAATCTAAGTAGGAGTTGACAGCGAGAAATGCCTGACTGAGGAGTAATTTCACCAAGGTCTTTCAAGATCCTTAGTGGGAGGACTGTTTCCTGTGTCTGTGCTGGGAGTGCGCACGGGTCCTTCAGAAAGTAAACCTTAGGAGGCATCCGTAACGGATTGTCTTCCAAGTGATGGACTTGGATTTCCTGTTTATTTTTTTTTTAAGATTTTATTTATTTATTCATGGAGACACACAGAGAGAGAGGCAGAGACACAGGCAGAGGGAGGAGCAGGCTCCATGCAGGGAGCCCGATGGGGGACTTGATTCCGGGTCTCCAGGATCACACCCTGGGCTAAAGGCAGGTGCTAAACCGCTGAGCCACCCGAGCTGCCCAGATTTCCTGTTTAAACAGCTTTAAATGTGTTATTTTTGCGTGCAGTCTTTTTTTTTTTTTTTTTTTTTTTTGCAAAATTTTAGCATTAGTTAGTACGGAAAACCTATTCCAGATTGTGTCAGGTCAGTGCTGTACACCTGAAGCTAACACTGGGTATCAACTACACTTCAATAAATTAAAAAAAAAAATAGCATCAGTGGGTTGTTGGTTTGCATTTTGGAGTCTGTTTGTAGAGCGTCATGGATGGTCTGCTTTTTTGAAACTTTATCACGTCGCTTTGTAAGCACCATGGTTTGAATATTTTCATCTTCTAGTCTTCAAGTTAGTGATGAGTTTTTGCAATGAAAATGTTACTGGGGCAAAAGGTATGAACAACTCGAAGGCGATCTTTCCAGTCCGGTAGATGGGACGATGGTCGACTTGCTCCTCGTGGGTAGTGAGGGTGGGTGTCTGTACGGTCTAACATCCTTTTCCCGTTTTTCTATTGACCTACGGGTTTCACCAAGGTGAACTCTTTATCAAGGTGTTGAGGAAAGCGTTCCTTTGTGGAGGGTTTCTTGAGTCTTACTGCCTTTAGATATACTTTGATTTTTTTGACATTTGTTCTCTCCCATGGAGAACTGTTTGAAGGACGGAGTTGACTTATTCCCCCGAACAGCTAAGTGATTCTTGCAGCCCCGATTCCTGATAATACTCTGCTTCCGTTACTGAGCTGTAAGGCAAGTTCATACCGTTTCCTTCATTACCTCATTGGTCAAATATTTACTGAACCTCTACCTAACACCATCCGATGTTTTGGAAAGACAGTAAAAGATAAAACAAGGAGAAATACCCTCACAGGCTGGTGTTTAGTGACTTACGGATTGTGCATGTTTTCCTTTACATCTTTCTCTAGGTTGGCTCCTCTAATTGATCTAGTTTTTCCTGTTTTTTTTTTTTTTTGTTTGTTTGTTTGTATTATGCTGAGTGAAATAAGTCAATCGGAGAAGGACTTTATATGTTCTCATTCATTTGGGGTAGTTTTTCCTGTTGCTAGTACTACATACATTTGGTTCTGGATAATCCTTTATTTTAATAACCTGATGGGGTTAGTTCCCATCTGTCACATTCTTTCCATCCTGTTCCCCCTTCTTTTTTTTTTCTTTTTTTCTTTTTAAAGATTTATTTATTTATTTATGATAGACATGAGAGAGAGAGAGAGAGGCAAAGACACAGGAGGAGGGAGAAGCAGGCTCCATGCCTGGAGACCGACATGGGACTCGATCCCGGGACTCCAGGATCGTGCCCTGGGCCAAAGGCAGGCGCTAAACCGCTGAGCCACCCAGGGATCCCCTGTCCCCCCTTCTTTTAAATAAAATTGCATCAGTACAGCAGCAGCGAGGAAGTCCAGGTCTTCGGGGGTTGGGGGGGGCCTGGGCTCCATTCTTCAGTAGTATCCGTGCGTCGGATGAGTAAGGCATCTCCTTTCTCTGGGTCTCTCGGTCCTGGCTTTTTCATTTGTAAAATGGGGATAATGCCCGCGGAGATTTTTGTTGTAATTAAATGATATATATCAAGTGCTCAGTTCAGTGCCTACGATACATACGCTTTGGGTTGCGTGTTATCTTTTTTTTTTTTTTTTCGGTCAGTTAAGCCTGTTGGCAACTGTTTTACGAAATTCAGTCTTCTCGCAACATCAGCATCACTCATTGAAGCCTCTTATGTCTTTGTGATGTTTTATAGGTTTCATTTATGTAGGCTGAGGTTGATGACCAAGGTTATTTTTAAGAATTTTAACATTTTTTAAAAACTCTGGCTTCTCTTGTTCTGTTGGTCAATGCTCAGCTAACTTCGTGTTAACTGATGATGTTACTTTACTGATTATTTGGGTCATGATTACCCCAATCCTTCTAGGTCATCTGCGTGGGCGGGTGGATCCTCGGATAGTAGGGACTTGTCCTGACCGGAGCTCCACCCTTTCTGCTTGAGGTCACTGGTAAGAGTGCTCAGGAGCATGTATTTTTGGCCGTGCTTTTGTTGATCCAGGCTCTACCGAGGAATGCCTTTGGTATTGTGCTAGTGAAATATTAGTGTTTTAGGGTATTCTTTGTTACTCTGTTACATTAGGATAAAGACATCAGGAATGGACTTTGAACGTCACCAAATTCCTTGTCACGTCAATTGAGGTCGTTGCCCAACCTAATCTCACTGGTGCGACCTAGTTTCATATTTTTAAATCATATTTACATTTCTAGGGTGATTGCTCCCCCATCGTGGTTTTTAAAACACTTCTGATTTCTGGTTCCCTAGACTTTTATTGCTTTATTTTTTGCCTGTGTTCCGAAAGGTCCATCACATGCTTGATTTTAAGGAATAGTATTAAGTGAGGAATGTATAGACTTTGCTCAAGGATGTAAAATAGATACTTGTTTGACAGCAGACAATTCACTCGTGAAATTAACTATACCCAGAATCTATTTTAGATTTTTCTTCTTTGATCCTATTTGATGTTCTCCTTATTCCACATTCAAGTATGATAATCATGACTTCAGAGAATTGGCCATTTCTGGGTTTTCAGCTATATTAACATAGTTGGACATACCTCTTTTGTTTTCTCTATGGGTTTTCAGTCTTCAGGTTTTATCTGTCCCTTAAAAAACTGCATTCGAGAGGCGCCGTGGTGGCTCAGTAGGTTCAGTGTCTGCCTTCAGTTCAGGTCATGGTCCTGGGGCCCTGGGGTCGGCCTGCAGTTGGGCTCCCTGCTGGGGTGGGGGGGACTCTGCTTCTCCCCCTCATGTACTCTCGCTTGCTCTCCCGCTCATGCTCAAGCTCTCTCTCAAACGAATAAATAATCTTTAAAGAATTCATTAGACCACCCAGATACTCTTGCTTTTTAGATGTAACTTCATAAATCTTTTTATAGTTGCTGTTTCCCTAAGATTTTTATTTGAGGTGGGGGGAGCGGAGTTGGGAGAGATAAAGGTGGTTCTTTCATCTGGCAGCTTAATTAGGATTCTTTTATTTTCTGCTTCATAATAAAATGAAAGTATATGGAGCTATGAAGTTACCTCTAGATACAGTTTGGCATCAATTCTATAATAATATGAAACTTTTGCTGTTTTCCTTTTGAACCAGTATTAACACAACTAGAATACTTAGAAATTTCTAGTGTTGAAGTTTTGTTTTCTCTTTAATAATTTCTAATTTTACGTTGACACTGTGGTTCACTGAACTATTTCTTTGTAGTATGTGATTAATTTTTAAGAATTTTTATTTTTATTTATTTATTTATTTTAAAGATTTTATTTATTTATTTATTCATGATAGTCACACAGAGAGAGACAGAGAGGCAGAGACACAGGCAGAGGGAGAAGCAGGCTCCATGCAGGGAGCCCGACGTGGGATTCGATCCCGGGTCTCCAGGATCGCGCCCTGGGCCAAAGGCAGGCGCCAAACCGCTGCGCCACCCAGGGAATCCCAATTTTTAAGAATTTTTAAAGTATGAGTCAGGGGGGAGGAGCAGAGGGAAAGAATCTCAAGCAGAGATTCTCAAGAGAATCTCTGAGAGCTGCATGCGGGGCTTGATTCCATGACCCGAGATCATGACCTGGGCCACAAGGGAGTCTGACATGCAGCTAATGCAGCCACCCTGGTCCCTCAAGTAGTATTTCATATCACAAGTCCTGTGCAGATTTTCTGACTTTAGGATTTTTTTTTATGCATCTAATAAGTGTGAGTGATCATTCCTGTCTTGTCATCTTTATAGTGACTGTTACCCTACTATCATTCTACGATTATTTCTAGAAGTATTTAATTCATAAGTTTTGATACCAAATTCCTGAGTGTGAAGGTAAGTATATACTTAAAGGGAGTTCCTTTTCACTGATTTTGATTCATTTAGTGTGGTATTGGGCAAGGAGTTTTTGTTCAACTTTAAAGTTGAAATTGCTCTATCAGGTGCTGATATCTCCAACACACATGCTCTCGCTCACCTGTATATGCCTCTAAACGTGCACGTGCGTGGATGCATGCACGCATTTTGAGGTTTTTGTGTATTGAGGAAAATCAATGCAACAATTTTGGCCTAGTCTTTGCTTTTATAAGAGCTTGAAACGGTCATTGCTAGTGTAACCATCTCCTTTTCCCTCTTGTTCTGTGTTTTCCGTTTCCTTTCCTTTTGTTTTATCTTTATTGTATGCATTTCACCTCTCTCCTATGCTGGAGTCAGGGACGGGGAGAGTGGCAGGACATAGATCTTAGGCCTTCCTTGTGGTTGTGCCTGTTACTTGGATTCACTGGGCAGAGCGTATGTGTGTGTTAAGCTAGGTCTCTAGCTTTCTTCATGGATTATGAAGTTAGTAGACGTTCATCTGAATGGATTTCAGTTTTATATTCAGTCTGCAGTGTTTCCTTTAAAGATACTCTTACGTATCTGCATGAATATTGGAAGATGGGAAAATTAAATTCTGCTGTGAAACCCGTATTTTTATTACTTTCACAAATTTAGGGAAATATATTCCAAATTTTATTTAAGGAGATGAGAATCTTATTTTAATTTAGTTCTCTAGAAAAATATTTAAAACTCAAAACACTGCTTTAGCCAAAAAGGCTTACAGAATGCTGCGTATCCTCAGGAGCCATTCTGAACTATAACAAGACAACTACTGATTACGTTTTTGAAGCTCTGGTCTTCCTGACCGGAAGGACTTCACGTATTCTTGAGCAGTGGGAAGTAGGGGGCTTGAATGCATGTCCTTGTTCTTTCATCCCTGCTTCAACTAGAGGGCCGCGTGCTTTCCATGATCAAACAATGCACCTGAAATGACCGAGGGAGGCCAAAATGTAATTTTTCATAATTGTGGTCCAAGCGCACAATATCATAAGAATTCCTGTAGTTTGCTCACTACGTCCTAGAATCCTAGCCTTTGGACTTTATTTCCTTTTTTTATCCTTACGAATACTTAAGAAGTGCTGTTGCGGATAAAATACAGTTGAACCCAGTACAAATCCTGCCATAAGGAAGCTGAGATCTAACACGTGAGATGTTGAATTTGTGGTCCTTCGGATGAGTCGAGATCAAAAGGACAACTGTTTGGAGCTCAGGAGCAATTTGGGTACAAGAGGTAGATTTGAGAATGGATTGTACTATCCATCGTCACATGGACTGTAATTGAAGGCATGGGCTTGGATGACGTGGTAGGAAAGCAAGTCCAGCAAAAACGGTTGTGATGCCTTGGTCTTCAAACTTGAGGATTTAAGCAGGAGACAAGGTTGAGCTGGTAAAGGAAATGGAGGAGGGGCAGTCACTGTAGAAGAGAGGATCTGTTTAATAGGATGACGTAGAAGACAAGGTCAAGTGCTATGGAAGGTCAAGTAACACGGGGATTGGAAAGGTTACCTGGATTCGGCGATACGGAGGTGACCCCGCCAACTTCTTTTAGGTTTAATGTCATGACGCAGTTTTCATGTTATTTCCAAGCTGTATTTTATATGCTGAATTCAGGCTTTCTTACGTTCTCTGACGAACAGCTTGGGTTCTACATGGTGGCTCTCCTACCCCGGACTAAGCCTCAGTGCTGCTCTTTGTAGACTGCCGTGTACAAGGACGATATAAATACAGCTCTATACGTGTGCATGCGTATGTATTGTGCTTTATGAAAGGGAGATAGAAGTTATTGATGAGCATAGCTTTCAAATGTGCAATGGAGCCCTACGCGACGTATGCTACGGAGAGCAGATCTTTGATGTTGATTGGCATTTTTACTGAGTTTAGAAGTTAATTGTGTATAAAACAAAGATTTTGTGTGAGTGCTGGCATGCATACAAGGGGGAAGGAAGGCCGTTCTTGGTATTCTTAGCTTATTGGTAATCTGTCTCCCCTCCTGTGTCGTCCCCTCCCTTTTGGCCTTTCCAACTTCCACTCTTCTTTATGGAAAGCCCCCAGAGGAGCAGGGCTCTGCCTTTGTCTTCTCTAAACTGCTCTCTGACGTGTGAAAGGATGGATCCTCCAAGATGCTGTGAAGACCCTATAAAACTCCTGAAATGCACCTAGTGCGGTGCCTGGCGTGGAGTAGGTCATCAAAGGGTTTTTTTCTATGTTCTCATTTTCATTTAGAAAAATGTTCTATGGAGCCTGTTAACATTGATGTAGGCAGCGAACAGGGGCGGTGTTTCAACAGGTATTATATTCTAGGCTCTGCTTTAGGCACTGGGGGCGTAGGTGTGGACCTAACTGCCCTGGTGAAACTTGTAGTAGAGATGGCATATCAGCAAGTGTATGTGTAAGTGTCGAGGGGCCGTGGAAGGGGGTTGGCACGCATCGCTGATTCAGGTGGGAGGTCAGAGGAAGGCTCCCTGAGGAGCAGGGACTGGTTGACTTAAGCAGAAGTCTTTGAACCACTTGAAAATGGGGTTGAACGGTGAGGAGAAAGAACACGCAGAGGGCACGGACAGCAAGGCGGAGGGCTGTGAGGGGCAGTAAAACCGGCTGAGGACAGCAGAGGGGTAGGGGGCTAGAGTGGGACGAGAAAGGGAAAGTAGAGAAGGGACGACTCTGAGATGGTAGACGGCAGGCTCACGTACGTTCTGTAGGTCATGTTAGGATGTTCAGAACTGAAGTTTGGGAGCCGTTGAGTTTTGGGCAGGTACAGGAAGTGACCGGATTAAAAATCTAAAAGGATCTTTGACCTGAGAATCCTGCACTGCCTAACCCAAGGGGCCACCATTTATGTGCAATTTAATGTACACGGCGAAAGTTCTCTGGCCTCGAGAACAGGCCGTGGGGCAAGAGTCAAAGTGGGAAGACCAGGTAGGAGGACTGTGGCGTATGGCGATGGTTCTGGGTTTGAATAGGGTGGTCGCCTAAGAGCTGGTGTGCGGTATGGGAGGTATTTACTCCACGTCATGATGTGTTTGGGAACTTAAATGATCAGCACGGTAAAGTAGTGCTGCTTGGAGAGTCTAATGTGCTCAAACCAAGCCATTCAGGTTTACGTACGTAGTTCAGTAGAAACCTTGCAGAACTTAGGGTTAGTCTGTCCATGCTTCCCACTTGCAGCCAGCTTCCCGGAAGGAGCCCTTTGAACTCTTCATTTTTTAGTTCTTTTGGAAAAAACTTCATAAATTGAAATACCCGCAGCACTTTCTCTCATTGATTCTTTCTAGGCTTTACCCTTCCCTCCTGTAGAGCACATGGCAGGGAGAGTCAGCTCCTACCAGCATCTGGCTCTTTTTCTTCTACTTGGAATATG
This sequence comes from Canis lupus dingo, assembly GCF_003254725.2. Lineage (NCBI taxonomy): Eukaryota > Metazoa > Chordata > Mammalia > Carnivora > Canidae > Canis > Canis lupus. The sequence continues at coordinate 60,467,963 of NC_064256.1, read as the reverse complement.
GTTCTTTACCATTGCTGGTTTCTGCTAGTTGCCTCCGATATGTTATTACCGTCTTGCAGGCGGTAGAATTTTTTAGGCACGTGGCTGTCTGGGTGAAGACCCTTCTTGCCGCCCCCCTTTTGCTATCCACAGGACTGCGCATGGTCGTCCAGAGAATGTGGGTCGAGACGATAGCCCTGGAGGACACCAACTTCATTTCTCCCCTGTGAGAGCAGGAGCACGTCCATGGCACCATCAGTCCTCATGGGGATGACACAGGCAGTGTCTTTGTTTTTCACACAACCCTGGAAGACCAGCTCCAGACTTGAGGTTCCACGGACGAAGGCGGGAAGGGAGTCTTGCCACTATAAGAGCAAGGGTGTGGCGTGCAGACGGTGGCCCCGAGTCGTTTTGATGGCTGGGGAACAGTCGGAATCGGATATGTGTTCCAGCTCCTCATGCGGTGACCTGGAGCCAAGACGGATTTCCGACTAGTGGGGTGTGGATGGAAGCGATGATGCGTGCAAACATATGGGCCACTCTCTGTGAAGGGGAAGAGAAAGTCTTCTCTACCTTTGACGTCTTCTAGCTGGACTGAGAGTTAAATTTACATGAGGCAGACCAACAAGAGGAAGAAAGCTTTATTGGCTGCACACATAGGCCCAATGATAGGGACATAAATAGGGCAGGTTTTCTATTTTTAGGCAAAGACCATAAATCTGAGGAACTGACAGGACAAAGAACTGAGCCTGGGGAGCTTCCATTATTATGGAATTCTAGACAGGATTTGGGCCGGGCAGGGTAGTAACGTAGTAAAGGGTTTTCTTGTGTAGGCTCCCGGACTCCACGTTTCCCCCCTCCTGTGATGGGGACATCTGTGTACCTCTGGGATAGGAGGATCCTTTCACGTGGGGGCACGTGCAGAGCTGGGTGTTGTCCTTGCAGAGGCGTCTCCAGTAACTTACAGTACCACGCCAGGGCCCCGGGGTGGCCCATGAGGCGTCTGACTCCTGGTCTCGGCCCAGGCCGCGACGTCCCGTGGGAGCCCTCGCTCGTGGGGGGTCAGCTTGCCATCCTCTCCCGCCCCCTCTCCCTTGGCCCACAGGAGTCTCTTCCTCCCTCCCGCGGCCGGCACACCTGCCGGGCTGCACCTGCGCAGCCACCTGGCCGGGGCTGATGCCGCTGGCTGAGGGTCGCGGAGCGGCGCCGTGCAGAGGGACGGCCACCCCACTTCTCGGATCTCGAGACCGAGCAGTGACCTCGTCCTGTTGGTGCTGATTTTCCAAGTCGCTTGGGTTTCCCCTGTCAGGGCAGGTCTGTGCTGTCGTGGTCTAGCTGCATCAGTCCCGTAGCAGAAGCCACCTGTGTTCCTGTCCTGCCGTGGGAGGCAGGAGGCCTCTTGTGGCCACGAGGGAAACCCCGCAGGGATCTCAGGAACCGGGATGCACATCCGTTGCTGCAGCCCCTGCCTCTGGCCCGTTCCGTGAGGACGGTGCCCCGCCAAGGCCCCCTGTATCTTCGAGCATCCGGAGGCCCTCGTGCTCGGAGCGGTTGACTCTGGAAACCGAGAGCTACCGAGTGAGGCGAGCTGCTGTCGTGACCGTCTCACGCCGCAAAGCCAGCTAGTGGCCGTTGGTTGCGGGTCTTAGAAACTTTCCTTGGAGTTCTTGGTTCTCTTCTCTGTCCCCCTTCATTGCCGCCTTAAGTTGGCGCACACTATAAACCAGCGGTTCTCCGCGGGGATGATAAAACCCCAGCACACGTTTTTAAATATCTGTGGGATACGTTGGTTTTCTCCACGATTGGGGATCACTATTGGTGTTAGTGGGTAGGGCCCGAGGATTCTAGAAAACCTGAGATGCACGATGCTCTGTAGGGTGAAAGACACAGCATGGGGGTGTCCTATTGGATATTATGCAGGAAAAGCCCGTCTAGTTATTTGAGCCTCGAGGAGAGCTCTTTATATAATACAGAGTGTCTCGTGTGTGGGTTTAATATGGACGATCTTCCCAGAAATACAACCTCTGGGTAAATTTGGGGAAAGATTCCACTTTATTTCTTTTTTAGGAGCTTTCCTGAGAATTGCTCACCGTGTTGCAGTGTCACCAACAGCAGTGGTGCTCGTGATACTTGTGTTACGGACACAGGATGCTAGTGTCCACTTTTATTTTGAATTGTCCCGTTCTCCTGGATTGTATGATAAGTGAACTACCGAGCCCTTCAAAACCCCAAAAAGAAATAGCGCTGGCCTTTGGGTCACGTGCTGCTCCACTCAGCTTACTCAGACTTGCACCCTGCGTATGTGGGTGCGTGCGTCTCTAGTCTCTTTCCCCGTGGACCAGCCGTGCCCAAGCGCTTACGTCTGAAATACATGTTATTTCCCTTCATCTATTATTCCAGTTAGGATGTTAGGTTTTTGAAAATATGAGCAAATTATCTAACCTGGTGATAGATTTCACTTCTGTGTAGCAAAAGGGGGGTGTTTTTCTAAAGAGGGGGCGGCTCATGCGTTAGGGCCCGTCAGAAAGCGCTGTCGCACGGAGGGGCAGCTCACGATGAGGCCCCGGCAGCTTTAAGGGCACCGGTGAGGGACGGGAAGGCTTCAGGGTGGGGGGGAGACCATAGTGTCTTTGGCCTCTGTGGGCAAAGGCGGGAACTCCGGCCTGAGTTGACCAGGAGCCAGCGGCGTTGGGTCGCAGTCGGACGGGGTGGTCTGCAGGAGGAGCAGGCAGCGAGCCTGGGGGCCGTCTCCCTCCGGCTTCTACGCCCCCCTGACTGTGCAGGTCCCTCACCAAAGGGAAACCCGAAGAGGAGCCGAAGAACAGCCGGCCTGGCTGTTGGGGCCTGTTAGTCCCGAGCCACGGAGCGAGGGAGCCTGTGGGGCCGTGGATCCGGGGAGCGTTGGTGTCCTGGCCTCCTCCCCGGCCACCCCACTGCTGTGCTCTCCCGGGAACTTGGCGTCGGGGCCACAGGCTGAGTCGTGCTCCTCCCGTCACAGTTCTTGTGAGTTGAAGATCTCGTGCTCCGGTTTCCTAATTTCATTTGAACCTTTTTTTACATGTACCTTTGAAGGAGCGTGACAAATTTTCTGAATTTATGTGGGTTTGAAATTCTGTTTTGATAGAGAAATTGGGCATCACACTCTGCGTTGAAATCCTCTTCCCTCAACTTTGAAGATACTAATGCCCACCCTTCCGGCTTCCAGAGTTGCTAATGAGAAGTTCAAAGTCTGGTTTCTTTTTTTTTTTTTTTTTTTCATTCTGGATCCATTTTTTTTTTCTCATGCTGTTAATGTTGGGTTTAGAGGGTTCTTTTTTTTTTAATAAATTTATTTTGTATTGGTGTTCAATTTGCCAACATGTAGGATATTGACTTGCAACAAATTATTTTAAGATTTGTGTGGAATCAGAAAAGACCCCGAATAGCCAGGGGAATTTTATTTTATTTTATTTTATTTTATTTTATTTTATTTTATTTTATTTTATTTTATTTTTTATTTTATTTTATTTTATTTTATTTTAATCTTATTTTTTTATTATTTTATTATTTTATTTTATTTTATTTTTTATTTTTTAAGTATTTTTTTTTTTAATTTATTTATTCAGAGAGAGAGAGAGACTGAGAGGCAGAGACACAGGCAGAGGGAGAAGCAGGCTCCATGCAGGGAGCCCGACATGGGACTCGATCCCGGGTCTCCCGGATCAGACCCCGGGCTGCAGGCGGCACTAAACTGCTGTGTCATCGGGGGTACCCAGCCAGGAGAATTTTAAAAAAGAAAACCATATCTGGGGGCATCACAAAGCCAGATTTCAGGTTGTCCTAGAAAGCTGTGGTCATCAAGACAGTGTGGTACTGGCACAAAAACAGACACATAGATCAATGGAACAGAATAGAGAACCCAGAAGTGGACCCTGAACTTTATGGTCAACTAATATTCGATAAAGGAGGAAAGACTATCCACTGGAAGAAAGACAGTCTCTTCAATAAATGGTGATGGGAACATTGGACAGCCACGTGCAGAAGAATGAAACTAGACCACTCTCTCGCACCAGACACAAAGATAAGCTCAAAATGGATGAAAGATCTAAATGTGAGACAAGAATCCATCAAAATCCTAGAGGAGAACAGAGGCAACACCCTTTTTGAACTTGGTTTAGAGGGTTCAAAAATGTTACGATCTCTTTAAGTGTCTTGTGCTACGTGCTTGTTAATTCAGTGTGGCTCTCGGCACGTGTCCCCTTCATCCAAGGAAATTCTAACTTTTTGTGCGCTTGTGATGCACAGAGGCTGGGTTCTAAAGGGCGGTGGTTGCTTTTGTTCCGGGTGAGACAGCTCCTGGAATCGCTCCACTGTCTGAGCGCACTCAAAATTTCTCAAGGTTCTATCTGGATGAATTTTCTAATCCTGCTTTTGAGATTATTGTAAAGGGTTTCCTCCTGCCTCTTGGCTTTAGGTATCAGAGAAATGTAAAATTAGCTTAGGAAAATCCAAGAACAGAACAGAGCGTATTTATGTTATATGTGTAAAATAATGCCCTATTTTTCTTTTAATTTTCTATATGACTCACGAGTCTCCTCGTTGGCTTCCATGGGGGCTGATGGAGCTGTTAACTGGAGCGAGGCCCATCGTCTCCGATGTCCCTGATGAAGACAGAGAAAGTTTGTCCGAGGAAGGGAATTTCAACAGAAACGTGGTTGTTGAGCGTGGTTTTTGCCTGTGGGCATGAACCGGTTGCCACAGATGTCATGAAGAAGCCAGACCTAACCAACCTCCTGCGTCATGTGTAGGACCTTCCATGTCTAGTCACTGTGAGATGGAGTCGTGGGGAATTTTAACGTAAAATGTCGCAAACTTATAATTAACCAAAACCCCGTTAATTTGAGTATTTTAAGCAGTCTTAGGAGCACCCTGCGAAGGGAGCAGTGAGGGGAATCGAGTATCTTCTGAAATAGCGTGTGTAGGAGCTGGGGTCCGGGAGGAGACGGTTTGCAGTAGGACGTCGGAGGCTACTTTTCACGGTGTGAGGCCCTCGGGCCGCGCTCCCCGACTCGCCAGTCTGCTGGTTCCACTGGGTCGTAACGTCTGTATTTTCTCTCAGGAGCCAAGCGTGTGACCGTAAGAACACTTGAACTCTTCATTAAAAGAGTATTTGCTCAAAATCCTGCCTTCTTCACTGGTGAGGCCACTGATGAGCGGAGACGCGAGCCCGCGGTGTGTCACTCACGTCGGCCTCCTGCGCAGCGGGGGAGAGGCCCTCCAGCGGGCGGTCCCCACGTCTTCGCGTCGCGGTTTAGCGTCCGCGCGTAGAGGGGCCCGCAGCATCGCTGGCCAGGCGTGCTAGACGTGTGAGCTCATCTCGTTTCCCTTTCCGTGTTTGCTCAGAAAATGTAAGCAGCCTGCCTTGGGGCGGCTGGTAGGCCGTGGTGTCGGAGTTCTGATCTCGGGGCCCCCGTGGCCCTCCACGTTGACCTCGTGGGCTCCCCTAGATGGCGTCGCCCCCCCCACCCCCCCCCTTGCAAAGGAAGATTTGTAGTTTTTCCCCCGATACAAGAGCTCTGCCCTAAAACCGGTCGGACTGCCCTGACGTTGGGAGCACGAGGTCCACCGCAGGATGCGTGGCCCGGCCTGGCTCATGCTAGCGAGCGTCACGGCCTGGCCTGAAGGGACGAGAGGGTTCGCTGAGCTTGTGCAGCGGCAGTAGCAGGGAGGTGCTTGGGCCCACGGGGGCCGGTTCCAGTCGCAGACCTTAGTGTCGGCCCCTGGCCTTGGACTTGTGAGTGGTCACGAAGTGCAGTGGCGTCCGTCCAACGGCTGGGATGGTGGTCGGCCTTGATGCCTGGCGCCTGCTGTTCGGGGGCGGCCCGAGGGCTTCTGACCTCGTCACCCGGGCAGCCCTGGACCTGGCTGTGGGACGCGGAGAGTGCGCGTGTCGCCGCGCCTCCTCTCCCACGGACCGTGCTACAAACTGTCCTGTAGCTTGGCTTTTCCCCGCCCCGGCACCATATCCTGAATGTTTTCCCTTGCAAACGACCTACTAGTCGCGTACTCTTTCCTCTGTGGACCCTATAACCTCATTAGCGTTTCGGCCGTGGTGGCCCGTTCAGCGTCCCGTAGAGGGACGAGGTGTGGATTTCGCGGTGTTTGTAGCCTGGGCGTAACGAGTGTGCGCGTTCTGAGGCTTACGTACTTGGCCCCAGTACAGGGCACCAAGCACGCCCCCGCCCTTCAAAGTCAAATCTCTGGATAACTTTGATTTCCTGAAAACCTAATCCCTTAAAAACGTACCTCCGGTTTTCACGCTGACGGCTTGCTGTGGCCCGGAGGCCTTCCCGGCGACCTGCGCCTCGTGGATGGGCTGCGTTACGGGCCCGCACTCTGGTCCACCAGGGAAGCCAGAGGAGACGTTGAAGGAAAGTAACGTCTGTCCCAACACCCACACGGAGCGGCCCACGTAGTTAGACTCCCGTTCCGGGGGTGGAGTCCCGAGTGACGTGTCACACACTGTGGGGTCTGTGCAAGCACCATCTCCCCGTGTCCTCGCCAGCCCCGAATTCGCCCGGAACGACGCCTTTGGGGGCCGCCTTTGGTGCTCAGAAGACGTCCCACTGGGCCACGCCAAGGTCCAACGTCTCTGCATATTGGTCGTGAAGGGATCTCGCTCAAGGATGTGGGAGTGTTGGCTTTTCAGGTGTTCTTGTAGCCGTTGTCGGGCCGTTCTGTGAAGCAGGTGGTGAGGCCGGGTGGCATCCACGACCCACGGTGGTGTCTGGAAAGCCTGTCAGGAGAGGGGTGTGTGAGGAGGAGTGTCCTGGGGGCGGAGGAGGTGAGCGGAGGGGGTGAAGGCGGTGGAGGGGCTCGGAAGGCCGTGCGATCTGAAGGCGCGAGCGGGGAGCACACGGGCCCAGGTCTGCGGGGAGACTTGAAGGTGACGCTGTGGGTCGGGGCATCGCCTCCCGTGAGGGGTCAGGTTGGGGCACCGCCTCCTGCAATGTGACCTAGACGGCGCCCGGAGGGGACGGGAACGACTGCTGGGCCCCCAGGCTGGGAGGCAGCCTCCCCGGCTCCTGGGGTGCTCCTGGGGTGCAAGCGCAGGCACCTGCCCTGCAAGGCTGTCTCCCCGGCCATGGAGCGGCCGTCGGAAGCTGTGCCCTGGGGGGCCGTTGCCGACGAGATGAACGGTCTGCTCGGAGACGTGGGGCGCTCCCGGTTCAAACAAGTGAAACGTAAGAACAGATGCAGCAACGTGGGAAAGGGCGAGCCGCGCAGCTAGGGGGGAAAGCCGGCCACCCGTCCGGTGGTCACCGACCTCTCCTGGTCACGAGGGGACTCCGGAGCCACAGAGGATGAACGAGGGTGGGGCGCGGGGCGGTTCGGTGGCTGGAGTGTCCCACTCGAGCGTTCAGCTTGGGTCACGTCTCAGGGTCGAGGGATCGAGCCTGGCCTCTGGCTTGGGGGCTGCTAGAGATTCCCTCCCTCCGCCTCCATCCCCAGCTTGCATGTGCACACACGCTCTTAAAAAAAAAAAAGGAAGACTAGAGACTTAAATTCAGGTTTTACTTTTTATTAAAAATCTAGGTTTTTGAAGGCCTGGCTCTGAAACTGCAGCATGTGGTAGGCGGCTAACAGGAGGCCTCTAACTGCACATCCCTGAGCCTCCCGCCAGGCGTCCCGCGTCCGCAGGTACGGGTAGGGCGAAGGAGTTCACACTTTAATAGGCACCACGATCACGGCCACCAGCGGTCCCTGGCCGAGGGGCGTCGCGAGGTCCTAGGCAACGATGCGTTGCGGGAAGGCGGACGATGCCAGGTTGCGGGCTGTCTCACGACGACGACTCTGTCCCTTAATCAGCTCTCCTAGGATCATCCAGACAGAACCATCTGTCGTGCGGGCGTGGGGATGCCCAGGAGAGCCCGTTGATGGGGGACTTGGCTCAGGTGATCGCGGAGGCCAGGAGACTCCAGAGTCCGCTCGGCAAGCGGCAGAACCGGGAAGAGTGCTGACCTCACCTGAGATGAAGGCCTGGGAGTCGAAGGACGGAGCGCCAAGTCCGCGGACGGCCGCAGATCCAGGAACCAGGGGCTGGCGTCCGGAGCAAGAGAGGAGGACGTGCTACGCAGCCTCGTCCACCGTTTCCGCTCTCCTCGGATCCTCAGTGGCCTCGTGACGTCCAGCAGCCTCGGGGAGCGCAGTCTTGCCCCGTGTCCCGATCCGCGTGCCGGTCTCTGGGGAGGTGCTCTCACGCCCAGGGATGGTCACCAGCCCTCCACGTGCCCTGCCGCTCCGTGCCGATGCCGCACGACGCCGTCCTCTCCACTGTGCTTCCTGGAGCGTCGGTTTTGACCATGTTTGGGCCTATTGGCTGCTCTTCCCAAATGGGGTTAACCGGTTCGGGTCTTCGTGTTTCCGGCTGTTAGGAGACTCAGCAACACAGATTTCTGTTGTATCGCTTACGTCACAACCCCTTTTATTTCTGATTCTCATGCTGGATCTCTGAATACATCTTTCATTTGAAAATTGAAACAAACAAACAAAAAAAAATTGAGGCGGCCCTTCAGATCCCCCGTCCTTGGCCTTAGATTTCCTGTATTCGGTGACTTTTGCATCCAACTAAACTCAACCCAGAGTTTACTTTTGAGACTTCAAAAAGTGCATCCGTAAGGATTCTCCACCCTGGTTAAAAATTACCGTGATTTTCTTGGTATTTGAGAGGATTTGTACCTTTTGCTTCAGGCTGCAATTTAGTATACAATCTTCCCAGCATATGAAGCAGTTTTTCTTGCACAGGCTTGTTAAATCAGTTTTTCATCTTTTTATTCCTTAGAGTAGAGAGGAATAAACCGTCATGACTAGGCTTTATAGTACCTTTATCACTTAATACTTGAACATGCTCAGCACTTTAATTTTAATAGGACTAAATGGAATATGTAAGATGCAATGCTCACCATTTAGCACCTCGCATCACAGTAGACGTCTCAAACCTAATCGTGAAATCCCTGCACATAAACGGCTAGAACGCAGCGTATTTCCTTACTTCTGAATTTTTAGGATAGAGGTACGTGCCCCAGTTTTCTCTTCATATATTTTAACCATCGTGTTGCACAAAAACCAGTACAACCTTGTGTTTTGTTCCTTCACTACCCCCCCCGCCCCCCCGCCCCGCCATCCTTGGATGGAATCTCCAATAGGTATTCCTGGAACACAACAATCTGCTGCCTGTAGTGCCGCGCATCTCATTTCGGTAATTAGTGTTCAATTCTGAGTTGTAGTCGAACCCTCCGACTTCGAGGTCTGAAGATCGTCTTCCTCCGAGGGCCTGCTTCGGGCTGAAGCTTGCGGTGGGAGCGACTGATAAATGAAGCTTCATGTTTTTTTTTTTTTTTTTTTTTTTTAACAAAAAGAAAAAAACATGGGACAATCTGGAACATACGGGACATTAATGCGAGAGGGCTGATTTTAATTGGGGTGATTGGAAAAGGCACCAAGGAAGATGGCCTTTGAATGAGGTCTTACGGCTGAAAGGAGGTGGTTTCAGAGGAGCCAGTGCGGCAGGGATGCTGAGAGCCTTTGGTGTAATCTGGTGAGATTTGCACGTGAACGGGCATGGGGGTGGTAAGGTTGGGCAGGCCAAACCCGGGATGTCCGAGTACCGTGCAAAGAAACTGGGATGCAAAGAAGGGAGCGCCCCTTAGTTGTCACACAGTACACGCCAAGCCCAGCCTCAGGTCTGCGCTGGAGGAGGCGATCTTCAGAGATGTGATAAGGCTTCACAGTGATGTCACGCAGCGACCCATCCAAGGACTTTGGGAAAGATCCTTACCACCTGCAGTCCTGGGTGGCCATTATCCTGCTTCTGATGGATGGTGATAACCTGCCTTCTCCCTCATTCCTAGCAGAGAATTGAGGGTCTCCGTCCGTTTGGCTCTGCCCATCAGTGGGGAAATGGTGATTGAAAAGCCCAATTTGAAGTTTTAAATCTCCCAGAAGCCCCTTGACCTTGCCCTGCTAGGAGTTTATGGGGTAAGAATGACCTACGACATATGTACGTACACACGTGCCTATGCAGGGACTTGGCAACAAAAAAGCCTCAGAATAAAATATCGGTACATCTTTTCATTTAAATATGGCTTTAGGGCTCATGTCTATCTTTATAGCTGAGTTTTGCTCAATCCCCTCAAATCGCCTCCTGTAAATCTCTTGTTTCTCAGACACCGATAGCTGACTGACTGACCACGTCGAGCTCCTGATTTCCGATCCCTTATTCGATGTGACTTTGGATAGTGTCCCGGGATGGCATACATGACACCTGAGTCCCTGCCCCCAAACTAATTTGGGATGCATCCCCGTAGGGGTATTTGAGGAGGTGTTTTCTACTTAATCTGTTCACCTGTATCTTCGATCCGAGTGCCAGTGTCCTGCGGGATGTGCATCGTAGGGAATGTTCCTCGAGAGGGGAGCTTCTGGGAACGGTGACAGGTACGTGTCCGTGAGGTGAGCAGCCTAGACCCCCAGGATGACCAGGATTTACTAAGTATCCCTCTTGGAGGCAAGGCCAGCGGGTAATTGTCTGAGGCTCCAAGCCATGAAGACCGTTTGTCACTAATCTGGGACGAATTTCTGTATGACCGCGAGATGCACCGCAAGTCCCAACCCGGACCCCGCCCTTGGGTTCAGCCTCGGCCCCAGGCAGGGTGAGCTTCGTCCTGGGGGGCCGCTGCGAAGGGTCCGGAACAGGAGGCCGTGACAGCAGCCCTGCTCCCGCCTGGGTGCCCGCCTCGCTGCTCCGTGGCCGCTGCCTGCCGGCCACCCTGTGCCCCTTCGGGTGCCATGTCCTCCCATGGGATCCCTCGTGCACCTTTCAGCAGCCCCTGCGCTCGTCCCGCCCGACGTGGCCTCCACTTGGACCCGGTTTCCCTTGCGCCCTCGCGCTGAGTCCTTCGCCCCCCAGCCCTGCCATCCTGTGGGCCCCTCTTGGGTGGCATCTTTTACGCCCAGGCCCTCTCTACCATCTCTTCGTTGGTGGACTCTTTTTTTTTTCTTGCTCTTGTGCTCTGGTCAGTGTGGAATTTCAAGTCCATCCTTCCGTAGTCTGTCGTGTCAGATGGCTTAATGCATAGGCCTGATGGACAGCTGAAGAACGTAAAGCTCTGACATCCGTATCGTAGAGTTTACGCGGGGACACACGGGAAGGCCCGGGACGAGCCAAGCCTGGGACGCTCCCCTTGCTGATCTTCGGTTCCCGTAGCTCTAAGAATGTGGGTGCAGAGCCGAGGATTGCGGGTGGCGGCTAAGCTGATCGTCGTGTCTCCCCGTCTTCTGCCTCGGGACGAGGCCTCTGTGGCCGCACACCTGGACGCGGCCCTCGCAGCAGCTTTCCTCTGGGGCTGAGAGCTGACTTCGTCTGCCACAGGCTGATGGAGCTGCTGTTGGGGCTCCGGGAAGCTGGGTTCTAGGGAAATGAGCATCCTCCGGCCAGGAGGGTAGGAGATAAATCTCAAATATGTGAATGATGAAAAACCTAGATTTGCAAGAAGACTGCCTAAAAATAGAGGAGGATATAAACTCATTTTAAACATGTGTGTTTTAGAGTCAGGTGGTGAGGACACCAAATCACTTAATTCAGTGCTTTTTTATGACCGGTAACGTATAATGCTGCTTGTCGCGTCGTCAAATAGGACTCACTGACCACACAGCTGTACTCCAGTGTTTATAACAAATGGGTGGCATGAGGAGGCCTTGTACGATCTGTAGCGTGGCGCCGAAATGCCTCTAGTAAACCAGCTTGTAAATCAATGTGAACATACTGGAGTCCAGCTGTGGAGAAGCTGCGCTTTGACCCACACGTAGTCCTATTTATATAAAACCACGGGAGGGACCAGTCGGCAGCACGGGCTGTCCTGAGTGTTTTCGGTTGTTCGTTCAGGTAACGTGGACCCCAATATGATTTTCCGAACTAGCAAATAAGTGTTCAGGTTTCTAGTAAAATATGGTCTTATGTGCATTTGCATAGTAGTTGTTTTTGAAAAATTGAGTATATTAAAGTACACAAAAATTCTTCTACATGAACGTAGCATTAGGCTCAGGTCCCTGTGGGTGTCCCGGAGGGTGTTTGAAGCCCCAGGACCGCCCTTCGTGTAGATTTTTTAGCACGACTAGCTCCTGCTCATGTAATGCCAGCTCCGTGCCTTCACCCCCGTGTCACGGGACAACACAGATAAACCTGCAGAAATTGCAGATGCCCGTGCACGAGGGTGGTGGGCGCCTGCGTCGTTCGGCGGGCCGTGCACCCCTGGGGGTGAGCTTCCAGCCTGCCTGTTAGAGCTGAGCAACTGGGTGGGGTGGGGGTGGATTTCCTTCTCAGGGTGGCGTCTTTGAGGTGACTGATGGGGCACCTTGATGGGAGCCTGGCTCCCCAGGTCTGGGCTGAATGGGACCGAGTCCTCAAGGGGGTTCAGGGGCTGATAGCACCGTCAACAGGCTTCTGATAAGGGTTGCAAAGGCAACTGAGGATAGACTCTGTTTCCTCTGAAACAGGATCGTGCCGGTCAGAGGGGGCCGCTGGCGGCTGTGAGTCAGCTGGTCCAGAGGCCCCCAGACGCGACCCTTGATAGTCCATCTCAGGTTGGTCACGTGCCGGCATCACGTAGCCCTTCATTGTGAAGCCTGGTTGAAGTCCCCTTGCCGGCTCCCAGTAGTGGTCAGAGCCCGCCAGCTACCTGCCTTCTAGGTTCACCGTCCTGACGCCTCGGTGGCTTCGTCCTTCGTGGCGGATGGGCCTGCAGCTCTGTGCCCCGCTCTTCTCCATCCTTCTGTATCGTTGAGGGAGAATTTCTTCCTGCTTTTTGTAGGAAACGAAAATACCCCTTTTAGTTAAGTGACTACAGGCTCTTGCTGGTGTCCCTTTGGCAACGGGGGTGACCTGGTAGTCAGAGAAAGCGTCGGTAAGGCCTTCGCTTTTCCATCGCGGTGCCCTCGGCTAGTTGTGAAAAGCAGCGTAGCCTCTTGAGTGCCTCAACCCTATCCCGTTAAAGCGTTGCTTTCCGTCGTGCCTGCTTCCGCACGCAGATAGTTGTTTTTGATGTCTACCCTGGTTGGACAGGGTTTTTTTTATTTTTATTTTTAATTGAGGTGTTAAACAAAAGCAAACCCAAAAAGTCTCCTGTGGGGATGTGGCTTCTGAAACGCTTAAGTTCTCTAATTATCTGTAGAGCAAAATCGTGATTGTTTACACGTTAAGCACTGGTGGCCCTCCCTGGATCGTGTCGGACACCTGCTTTCCTCGTATTCTTCCTAAACTTTCCTGCCTCTACTCGTATCTTGTGGTCTTTGAATTCCCAGAATGTGCGCACGCGTGGGGGTTGACATGTGTGTTCGCGTGCTGATGACCGCGTGAGCCGTCAGCCGCCGCGTGCTTATCCTACGTGGTTCTGTGAGCGGGTGTTGGGCTTCAGGCAGCCAGCTTAGTGACCCCCCCCATATTGTCACTTCCTGGTATTTAGGGCCATTGCGATTATTTGTAGGAAGTGTCAGTTTGTGAGATGGTTAAGGCGGAGTGGAGCAGGGGTGCCCACTAGGCCTCCGGCCGGGGCCTCCCTAGGCGTTAGGGCTCCAGCCGAACCGGGCGAGGACGGGCTGCAGGTGGGAACTGGAGCAGAAGAGCGGCCTCGAGGCGGCCCACCCCATCCTGCCAGAGTGACTGTTTGCTCCTCTAGGCCCACCTTCCGCCCCTTCTCACCCCGATCTCTGCCCCGGAGGCTCAGGCCTCCGTCAGGTGTGGCCCTGGGGCCCTGGCTGAAGCTGGAGGTGTTGGGGGAGGAGGTCTAAGTGTTCACCGCCCCCGCCCCCCGCTCCCCGGGGGTCACCCGAGGGGGCTGTTGAGCCGGAGCGCACTGCTCTCCGCAGAGCAACCAACTGTACGGCTGTTTCTGGGGGGCCAGGAGCCGCCCCTTCACCTCTTTTGGGTTGTCCTGGGTGGTTGACTTGGAGTAGAAAATTCCGAGTGCCACACTTGGTAGGAATCAGGCCCGTGAAATCTGGATTTAGTTGACTCAGCCTTGAGGCTCTTCAGTTCTTCTAAGCATCGTTTTAGAAAGAAAATGCTGCCTTGGATTCCCAACTATTTTTTGAGTGTCTTATGGTGGGCAGAGAGGTGGTGTTTTTTCTTTCCATAATCAGATCCTTGGATTTTTTTTTTCTTTCTGATGTTTCTTCCTACTCTTGTAGCAAACCTTGAGAGAAATTAATATCCCTATGGAAACCTCAATTTTGATCCTCACCTCTACTTTCATAAATGGCTTTAAATTCATGGTGGTTGTGCCACGCTTCATGCTGTGCGGTAGATTTAAGTGGGAGGTTTTCTGTGGTGCTGTGTTATCTGGTTATTTTTCCTAATCCTTGAGCTTCGTATTGAATTTATCGTACATTGAATTCCATATAATTAGATCTCAGACTTGATTTTTTTTTTTTTTTACTCCATCTGCTCTAATTTTGCTTGTTTTAGTGGTGGCGTAGTGTACAAGGTGGGGCTAAACTGCCTTGTCCCTTTCCTGTTTCTCCGAGTGTTTGAACCTCTTTCAAAGTAAGGTTTATCGTGTCAACGAATTTCTGATAGTTTGACTCCCTTGTGTATACGTGTACCCGTGTGTGTGTCATTTGTGTGGTACGTTTACTTTAGAACCGTAGATCTGCTTTCCATTTGTCACGTTGACCATTACCCCATAAAATCTCCACCCTACACAAACAGTGTAAAGAGTTTTAAACAGTTCAAACTCCAGCAGTACAGACACTAAAAGGGATTTTTTTATCCTGGGTAGAAGACTGCCCAACGGTGCCCTTAGACCACTGCATGTCGCCTCCAGCGTGGCAGTGTGTGACCAGCAGTGATCGTTTGATAGACCTGTATTTTCTGGAATATTAGTAAAAACTATTTTTTTGGTAATACTTAGCTTCGTCATAAAGGAATGTTAATGTTACAGTTTATATTCACATAAACTTTCTACCTGTTGGTGTATGAGCATGCAAGTTTCATTATATACTTGGCTTTAGTGAAGAATCCTTCCTGCAGATAATGTATCTGCAAATAATATAGCAATTTATACGATTTTACTGTGCTCTCCATTTCCTGTCACATTAAGAATTTCCCAAGGGATATTAATGATGGTAATAGAATTTTTTTTGGATCTTATAGATTTGAAGAGAAGTTCTCTACTTTGCCTTGAAGCATGTTTTGGCTTTTGGTTTAGTGCGATATATTCTATCACGTTTATCGACTTCCTACTATTTCTAAAACGTTTTAACTCAAAAATGGAAAAATTGTTTTGTGATTTTTTTTTTTCCAGATACTCCATATAGTAACGAAACCCCTTAAAAGTTGGAGGGGGCCACGGTTAGGCTTTCTCCATTTGTGGCATGTGGCTATTTTTGGCCATGAAACCTTTTTTCTTTTTTCTTTTTTCTTTTTTTTTTTTTTTTAATTTTTATTTATTTATGATAGTCACAGAGAGAGAGAGAGAGAGAGGCAGAGACACAGGCAGAGGGAGAAGCAGGCTCCATGCACCGGGAGCCCAACGTGGGATTCGATCCCGGGTCTCCAGGATCGTGGCCTGGGCCAAAGGCAGGCGCTAAACCGCTGCACCACCCAGGGATCCCAAACCTTTTTTCTTTAGTAGGCTCCGTGCCCAGTGTGCCCAGCTCCAAGCAAGTCTTGAACTCACGACCTTGAGACGAACCTGAGCTGAGATCAAGAGTTGGATGCTTTACTGACAGAGCCACCCAGGTGCCCCGTGAAACATTTTTGATTTAAAGATTAAGGCTTCAGGGGCATCTGAGTGGCTCAGGCGGTTGGGCATGTCTGCCTTCGGCTCAGGTCATGATCCCAGAGTCCTGGGATCGAGCCCCACATCGGGCTCCCTGCTCAGTGGGGAGTCTGTCTCTCCCTCCACTTGTGTGCGCTCTTGCGCGTGCGCTCACTCTCTCTGATATCAGTCTTAATTTTTTTAAAGATTTTATTTTTCTTCAATTTTAGGCTCACAAAACTGAGAGAAGCTACAGAGGCTGCCCCCCGGCACAGCGCTTCCCCATTATCGGCATCCTCACCAGATCAGCACGTCTGCACCGGCACGTCTACTCTCGCAAAGCCCATAGTTAATTTTGGGGCTCGCTCTCCGTGTTGTACATTCTACAGTTTTGGACAAATGCACAATACGTACCCCCCGTCGTTACTGTACTTAGTAGCGTGGCTGCCCAAATTCTTTTAATCATCTAGTGGTCTCTCGCTCTCCCTATTGGAATGGCTGGGTTCCACAACCAGGGGAGATTTGGGTCGTGCGCGCGTGGAGGGCACTATGCTGTGGCCGTTTCCGTGTCGCGCTGTGATTCTTCGGCTCCTGCGGCATAGCCAGCTGTAGTTTTGAATTACTGATTTGTATGGCAGCATGTTTACATATTTACCTTAGTTTCCTTTCAGTGGTAGGTAGAGCCAGGCTACCGTAGTGCCATCTAGTCCCATGGGTACACGGGTGGATTTTGGGAAATACCGGCAGAAGAGATCTGCTTACGCTCCATTCCTCCTTGATGCAGATGGGAGATTAGACCCAGGAGAAGAAGCCCTTTTATTTATAAATGACTTGTGATCAGGAGTGCTAGGGTAAGATTAACTTGAGGGTAAATAGACTGGAAATCTGGAAGATTTAAATCTGTAAGACTGAAAACTTGTTTTGCTTTAGTAGGAATCACATTGGGCTGCCTTCCTGTTTTATTGGGAAACCCCAAATAATACCAATTAGGGCATAATATTATTGCTTGACGTGATGAGGTAATATAGGTCTGAGTCCCTTATATGTTGACAGTGTAATGTTGGACTGGGGCCTCCTTTTGTCCAAGGAGAACATCAAAGAATAGCCCAATTGATCATGTTCAAAGGGGAGAAAGCAGAGGAGGTGGCCTACTTCCTAGTGTGTCGCTGAATTTTGCATGGGGTACTACTTGGCTCCGACGTAGGTTCTGAATTTCTCCTAGAAAAGCCTAATAATATGGCTCTCAAATGTTTTTTATCATTTAAAAGATTCTGGGGACGCCTGGCTGATTTGGTGGGTATGATGCGAGACCTTGGTCTGTAGGACATGTTGGGTGTGGAGCCTGCTAAAAACAAGTGTTGGGTTTTTCCTATTACCACTTAAATCTCCTGGTTCGGTGTCTTTTTATCATAAGCCCCGTTTACTGAAAGTCCTGATTGTGTTCTTTTAGTCATACTTTGTAAGTACCTCCTTTTGAATTTCATAGTGTTATAGTTGGAATTTATAAATGGAAAACATGACATTTTTTTTTCTTAAATAGAATGAGGTTATTTTATAGCTGAAGGAGACATTTAATTATTGGACTTGGAACTGTCTTTAACTTTTACAGTCTGCAAATCGTTCACTTTATGATTAATCTTTTTGCATGTTTTCTGAATAACCTACTAAACTGAAGACCTAATATCTAGATGCAAATCTTTTTTTTTTTTTTTTTTTGCAGTTACTACAAATTGAAAAATGCAAATTACGGAAAAATCTACTAAGCCTGTTTATCCTCTTCTAATGCACAGTATATGGGAGCAGTTAAATTTCCTTTTTTGATACTTCTTGCTTAATTTTAATTTGCTGCACGTTCTGAATAGTTTTTCTCTGTGTACCTTTTGAGACCCTTTTGAGACCCTTTTGAGACCAGTGGGATTCTCATCCTTTGATTTTTAGCAGCATTCTGACTCTAATGAGGCTTAGTTGATTTCACGCTATTTCTGACTGTCAATGAGTGGAATGACATCTTTTTGTCCTCGTTTAAAATAGAATCCTTATTCCATATATTTTACACTTACTTTTTGCCTTTTAATCTTGCAGGAGACACACTTTTGCTGATTTCCCAGGACTGCAATCTCTGAATGTAATATTGGGTTAATGGCAGGGACAAGAGAGGCAAACTGTCTGCATTTTAAAGGATGGTTCTGCCTCCCGTTGGTTGGTTGACCTTGGGCAGGCCAGGTTTAACCTTTTGTGTCTACAGTATTCTCACCTTGAAATGGGGAGACCAGTTTCTTCTTTATACTGTGGTCACTGCTGGGAAGTATAGTGGATCGTTGCAGGCCTCATTCTGTGAATCCAGAAGTATTTTTGTGTTACTGCACGTCACAACACTTGAAAACGTAGCTGCCCTTCTGTTTTGAATGCGCTTCGCCTAAATGAATTATAATCTTACTGCCAACCTCTGAGATTAAAGCCATCTTTGATAAGATTTTTTAGATTTTTAAACGATTTTTAAAAATTGCATATTTTCTGCCAGGTAAAGATGCCAAGTTGTAGAACTGCTTAAGAATATATTTAATACATGAAATGATAGACGCTAAAGGCTTAAGGTCACGTAAGTGAAGCTCAGCTGGTACATAAATAGTATCTATATTGTAAGCTTTTCCTACAAAACTCATCTAATGCCTTCTTCACGGGATACAAAAGAAAGATAGCTGAATCCATCTACCAGTTGAACATAAATCTTCTTTCATAGGGTAATTGAAAAACAGGAGTGTGGCTCTCGCACGCTTCAAGGGTAGGAATGTGGGAGGTTGACCTTGCATGCCGTTCACAGAGGTTGCTTCTTGTAAAACATTTACCAAAATCGGTTTATTTCGTCAGTGTGGAGGGAAGAAAATTTCTAAGTTTTGCTTTTAGATCTTCTGCTTCCCCCCCTCCCCTGCTGTGTTGAAGGAAATTGAACACGTTAGAATTAGTGCAAGTGGTAGGAACTTTATACCTAATCTTAAAACGTGGGTAGAATTGGTTGGATTGGAGAGTGGACAACAGTGCTCTTCGACCACAGAAGAATACTCAGGTGCTGGCCTGCAGACCTCGGTCCGTGCGCTTCCCGTCATCGTGGCCCTGTTCCTTCCTGAAGGACAGGATAGGGCCATCGTGGTTTTGTTCGTCTCCACATCACCATCTTGAAAAGTCAGACTTTTTACAAAAAGGATTTAAAAATTTACACATCTAAATGCCAAGAAAAGATGACATCAGGGACAACCAAAGGAGAACTGTAAAATGTGATGGGAAGATGAGCGGGGTGGGAACAGCACCGTGTCTCGGGGTGTTTTCACATTCCTGCCACACAAGCCCAGCCACACCTGGCATTTCTTGCGGCCTGGGATATTTTCAAGTGCTAAACTTGAACTGTCAGCGTCAAATTTTATATCCAGTGGAGGTATCCTTAAAGTAAAAAGGGGGAAATAAAAACATTTTCCTTAAGGAAAACAAAGAACTTGGTGCCAAATAGGTTGGCTAAATGTCTTCAAACAGAAAAACAAGAAGAAAACGTGGTGCATCATAAAGGAAAACGCAATGAAATCTAAATTCAAGTATATACGAGAGACTAAGCTTTGCCCAGGACTTTCATAAACAGTACTTGATGGGCACAGATTTTAATACCATATAATCATCAAAACAGGGGGTCCCTGGGGGGCTCAGTGGTTTAGCACCACCTTTGGCCCAGGGTGTGATCCTGGGGTCCCGGGATCGAGTCCTGCGTCAGCTTCCTGTATGGAGCCTGCTTCTCCCTCTGCCTGTGTCTCTGCCTCTCTCTCTCTCTCTCTCTCTCTGATGAATAAATAAATGAAAAAAAATTTTAAAAACCCTAAAAAAAAAAGAAAACAAAAACAGTACTTAAGTGGGGGTTGTAAAAGGATCTAAGTGCAAGTGAGATTTCCGTATTTCCCTGGAGGTGATAAAATGCTGATATCCCAGAGTTGCTTTAAGTTGTTTTAATATTCAGAGCACCCCCTTAAAGAACTATATGGAGAGACACATCAAAGAAATCAAGGTGGAGTTCTAAAAATATTGAAGTAACCTGAAGTTAAACAGGATAAAAGCCAGAGAAATACCATGACTTAAGCACTAACCTGTCAATTACCTTAAATGTTTGTTTTTAGGGAGGGAGCCAGATGAGGGCTCTGTGGCTGGCCTGGCCTCACCACCCTGAGGCCCTGACCTGAGCCAAAACAGTCTGAGGCTTAATTACCCAACTAAGCCAGCCAGGCGTTCCTTTCCTGTAAATAAAAAATTAAGTATGTCAACCGACAGACATTGGCGTATTAGATAAAAGTTCCTCAGTTGTTTTCTGTTTACAAGAAACGTGAAATTCAGTGCCATCGCAAGGTGAAATAAACCCCACGTGGTCAGGGTATAGAATTCTTTGTATTGCTGGGTTATATTCCTTTAACACTGAGGATTTCTGCATCCGGTAATTTTTTTGCATGGTCTTTGTCTCATCCTGGTATCAGGGTGGTGCCAGGTTTATAAAGAGGAAAGTATTCCCTCTAGCTTCTGGAAGAGATTGTATAGAACTGTGGCAATTCTAAAGCCCTGGCTGGAATTCTCTAGTGAAACCATCTAGGCTGGGACATGTCTCTATGTGATTTTAAATTCGAAATTACACATTATTCAGATTATCCATTTCTTCCTAGATGACTTGTAGGTGGTGGTTTTTGAGGAATTGATGGCGTTGTTTTGGTGAGCTGTCCAACTGTTGAGCATGAAGTTCATAGTGTTCCATCATTTTTAATGGTTACAGGATCTGTAGTGTCATATTTCATTCCTGATAATGGTGATGTGTCTTTTTCTCGATGGTTATTTCTAGGAGTTTTATATACTTTTCCTCTAAGAACCAGTTTTTTGCTCCGTTGATCTGTCTTCCCCCCCCCCCCCCATTGATTGCCTGTTTTCAGTTTCTTTCAGCTTAAATTGGGTTTATTTCGTTCTTTCTCTAGGTTCTTGATCAGAGAGCTTAGATTGTATCCCACAAACCTAAATACATCATATATTCAGTTTAACGTTTCTAAAAAAATTCTCTTGAGACCCTCTTTGACCCATTGATTATTTAGAAGTACACTGCTTATTTTTCAGGTGTTTGGAAATTTTCCTGTTGTCTTTACTGATTTCTATTTTTTTTAAAGATTTTATTTATTCATGAGAGACACAGAGAGAGAGAGAGGCAGAGACACAGGCAGAGGGAGAAGCAGGCTCCATGCAGGGAGCCCGACGTGGGACTCGATCCTAGGACCCCAGGATCACGCCCTGGGCCAAAGGCAGGTACTCAACCACTGAGCCACCCAGGGATCCCCTCTTTACTGATTTTTAGTTTGGCCCCATTGTGGCCAAGTAACACACTCTATCAGTTATAAATTCTTTGAAGTTTGTGAACTAGAATATGGTCTATCTGATATGTGCTCAGGCTTTTGGATGTGTGTTCTGGGCAGAGTGCCGACATTAGATTCTGCTGGTTGGAGGTGTTGAACTCTGTGTCACTGCTGGTTGTCTCCCCTCATAGCTTGAAGCCTCCAACTGCATTTGTAGGCTTGTATATTTTCAGTTTTATGACTTTCACTTTACACATTTTGCAACTCTTTTTTTTTTTCTTTTTAGCACACACATTTAGGTTAGCTATGTCATCTTGGTGGATTGACTTATGTAATATTCTTGTGATTTTCTTTGCTCTGAAGTCTGTATCTGAGTCCTAATTTCCCCTCATCAATGTTTGCATGATATCCTTTTGCTTAGATGTACTTTCAGTTGCCGGTATCCTATTTGAAGTGGGTTTATTGTAAATAGTATACCGTTGGGTCATGGTTCTTAATCTGTCCATCTGTCTTTAATTGATGTATTTGAGCCGTTTATATTTAATATAACCATTTTTAGGTTAGGGCATAAGTCTGCCATTTCATTTTGTTTCCTCATTTTCACTTCTTGGTCCTGCTTTCCTATGGATTATATATATATGTGTATACATGTGTAAATATATATATATATATATATATATATATTTCAAAGACTTTATTTATTCATGAGAAACAGAGAGAGAGAGGAAGAGACACAGGCAGAGGAAGAAGTAGGCTCCATGCAGGGAGCCCAACGTGGGACTTGATCCCGGGACCCCAGGATCACACCCTGGACTGAAGGCGGTGCTAAACCACTGAGCCACCCGGGCTGCCCAACTTCAGTATATTTTAAAGTCATATCTGCAATAAGTAAATCCTGATAGCTTTCTAAGAGGTAGCTGTGTAGGTATGACCTACGTAGACATAAGTTGTGACAATCTACTGGTATCACCTATTTGCCAGTCCTATCGAAGTATAGACTCTCATTTTTGTTTTAGATAATTTCCTATATTCCTGTGTGTGTCTGTGTGTACCCCCCTTCTCCCCATCTTCATCCATTCATCTGTCAGTGGATACTTAGATTGCTTCTCTATGTTGACTATTGGAGATAATGGTGCAATAAGCATAGGGGTTGCACATATCTTTTTGAATCAGTGTTTTTGTGTTCTTTGGATAAACACCCAATAATGGAATTATTGGCTCACAGGGTATTCCTGTTAATTTTGCGAGGAACCTCCATATTGTTTTCCACAGTGGCTGCACAGGTTTGCATTTCCACCAGCAGTGCACAAGTGTTCCTCCCCTCTCCCCACGTCCTTGTGAACACTTGCTGTTCCTTTCATTTTAGCCATTCAGACAGGTTTGAGATCTCATTGTGGTTTCGATTTGCATTTCCCTGATGATGAGTGATGAACATCTTTCCCTATGTCTGTTGGCCATCTGTTTGTTGTCTTTGGAAAAATGTCTATTCAGATTCTCTTCCTGTTTAATTGGATTCTTTTTTTTTTTTGGTATTATGTAAGTTCTAAATATATTCTGGATATTATCTCCTTATCAGACATATCCTGAACAAATATCTTCTCCCATTCATTGCGCAATGTTGATGGTTTCCTTTGTTGTACAAAAGCTTTTTATTTGGATGTAGTCTCGATAGTTCATTTTTTTGACTTTTGTTTCCCTCACCTTAGGAGACCTATGTAGGAGAA
Organism: Canis lupus dingo; assembly: GCF_003254725.2. Taxonomy (NCBI): domain Eukaryota; kingdom Metazoa; phylum Chordata; class Mammalia; order Carnivora; family Canidae; genus Canis; species Canis lupus. The sequence continues at coordinate 60,445,109 of NC_064256.1, read as the reverse complement.
TGTTGCTATAGCTGATATCAGAAGTTAGTGCTTGTGTTTTGTGGTTTTGTGGTTATGTGTCTGACATTTAGGTCTTTAATCCATTTTGAGTTTATTTTTGTGTAGGGTATTAGAAGGTAGCCCAGTTTCATTTCTTACGTGGGGCCATCCATTTCCCAACACCATTTATTGAAGAGCGTATCTTTTCCCTGTTGTATAGTCTTGTTTCCTTTGTCATAGATTGACCATAGAAACATGGATTTATTTTGGGGGCTCCATATTCTTCTGTTCCATTGATCAATGTGTCTGTTTGTGCTAGATCCAGAATGTTTTGAGTACTACAGCTTTGTGGTAGGTTATGAAATCTGGAATTGATATTTTGAGCTTAATTCTTTCTCAGAATTGCTTTGGCTATTTGTGGTCTCGTGTGATTCATACGAACTTTAGTATTCTAGTTCTGTGAAAAATGCTGTGATGCTTTGAGCAGGATTACATTAGATCTATAGGTTGCTTTGAACAACTTGGACATTTGAACAATATTCTTCCAATCCACGAGTAGGGAACATATTTGTGTAGTCTTCAGATTCTTTCATCAGTGTTTTTTATGATTTTCAGGGTACAGGTCTTTCAACTCCCTGGTTACATTAAGTCCTGGATATCTTATTCTTTTTTGGTCCCATTGTAAATGGAATTAGTTTCTTTTACTTTGTTGCTAGTGTATAGAAATACCGATTGCTGGGTATTTTGTATCTGCAACTTTACTGAATCCCTTTCTTTTCTAAGGGTTTTTGGTGGAGTCTTTGGGTTTCCTATATAGAGCGTCTTACCCAGCCATAAAAAGGATGAGATCTTGTCATTTGCTACAACACGGATGGACTTAGAGGGCATTTTGTTCAGTCAGACTGAGAAAGACAAACACCCTAAAATTTCACGCATGTGGAATCAACAAGAAAGCAACAACAAAAGAAAAAACAAAAAGCAGAATCAGGCCTATTTTAAACAAAGAACAAACTGATGGTTGCCAGAAGGAAGGGGTGAGGGCGTGGGGTGATAGGTGAAGGGGAGCGGGAAAGGGTCTTCCAGTTTGGGAAGGAATGAGTCATGGGAATAAAAGGTGCGCAGAATAGGGACTGTAGCCAATGGTACGTGACGGCGATGTATGGTGGGGCTGGGAGCTCCACTTGTGGCCGACACAGCGCACGTAGGGAAGTGGAGTCGCTGTGTACCTGGGACAAAGACAGCACTGTCAACTATCCTGGAAAACGAAGTGGATGAAATAATTGTTTTTATACCTACTCTCGGAAATAAGTTTTGCTTCAACCACCAGCGTGGTTTAGAACTCTGAAAGGAGGAAAGGCTGTTATGTTTACCTGCGTTTCGGTTTATTCTGTTGTTCTCCCTTTGTGATGGTCCAGGGTATTTGCTTTTGGTCTCTCTTCTGGTTAGAAAACACTTCAGCCGTAGCTTTAAAGTGGGTTTGATTGTGACGAGTTCTAGTTTGACTTTATCTGAGAAATTCTGGATTTCCCTTCTATTTCTTGAGGATATTTTGTTGAGTTACAGGAGTGGAGGCTGACGGTTTATTTCAACTCTTGCGTGACATTGTCACTTCTGGTCTCCAGGATTTCCAGCGAAAAATATATTTTCTATAAAGTATATCATTTTTCTCAGCTGCTCTAATGATAGGTCTTTGGGGTTACTGTATTCGGGGTTTTCTGAGCTGCTCGAATCTGTCGGGTTGTCTCCTGGAAAACTTGGAGAGTTTTCAGCCACCGTTCAGTACTTTTTCAGGCTCAGTCTTGTTGACTGATTCTGTTTCTTCTCTCCTGTGATTACAGTGACAAAGTTAATAATCCCATAGTTTGCCAAGGCGCTGCGCTGTTCATTGTCTTCAGTTTATTTTCTTTGTTGTTCACATAGGCCATTTCCTATTCTGCTTTCTAGTTAATGGGGTTTTTTTTCCTGCTCCCTCCATTCTGTCGTTAAATGAATTCACTGAATCTTAAATTTTGGTTGTTTCATTTATAAAAATGTCAATTTGTTTTTTTCCTTATTTCCTTGTTGAGACTTTTGATTTCTCTGAGGCTATTTTTCTTCCCATGGGTTTTAAATAATTTTAATTGTTCTTTTGAAGTATATTTATGGTGGCTGCTTTAAAATCTTTGCAGAAACCCAATATCTGTCATTTCACTATTGGCGTGTGATCCTCTCTTCATTCAGCTTGAGATAATCCTGGCTCTTGGTTATGATTTTTCTATTGAAATCTGGATATTTTTGTACCCTGAGAAACTCTGGGTGTTATTTAAACGTTGTGTTTCAGCCGGTTGTGTTGACTGCTGGCAGGGGCAAGGAGGTATAGCCTAGGTTCTTTATTCAGCCTGTGGACGTGCATATGAAGGCTCTTAAGTATTGCTGGTTGGGGAGTCCTTTCTCTCTCCACGGACCCCATGGCGTTCCCATTGGGTGATGGTGAAAGTCTTTAGTTTCCACTCGGCCTCCTTTGTCCCCACTCAAGGGGGAGAGATGCCACCTTGAGTGGAGGCTGCAGTCCAGGCTCACCGTGTTTGCCTCCAGTGACCTGGAAGGAGAGTGCTCGCTGTTGCCCAGAGGACCGTAAACCCGCTTCCTCTCCTACTTGGCGGTATTTGGCACAGCCAAGGTGGGAGCGTTCAAAGCGTGAAAGTCCCCAAAGAAGGTAGAATTATAGGCTTCTGCTTGACCTCTGCTGGCAAGGGTGAGGAGAAAGGGGGTAGGTTTGGCAAGTGGTGTGTGTGTGTTTGGAATAGAGTGGCTGCGGCCTAGATGTTTTCTGTCTTTTCAAGTTGCACGTTAGTTCTTTGGCTAGAAGTTCTTTGGGGAAGCCTTTGGGTGGGGCTTTGTTTGGTTTTGGCCCATCGGTGTTTCTAGGTGCCCTACATCTTCAGCTCCAAATCTCAATATATGAGATGGAACCAACCAGTGTCGCTTCTTGGTTTCTAGCCTGTCTTTTTCTCCTTAATACTCGTGTCCTTATTTTCTCTATGATAAACGAGATTTTTAGTTGTGCTTAATGGGAGGAATGGGGAAAAATACATCTACTCAGTCTTCCCAGAAGCAAAAGTTAACTATACAGCACTTTCTAAAGGTTAAAATTCTAGAAATCAAAGACCTTAGTTTTCACCAGGGGTTAGGGACCAGGTGGGGTGATGATGTTCTTAATGGGCCTTGGGGTTTTGTATCGATGGCGTTGAATTAGAGGAACCATCACGGGTGATAAAATCACAACCTAATGTGCATATACAGGGAATACAAATTAAGCTGGGGAGATTTAAGACAGATGGATGGTGTCAATGTCTATATGGTGGTTTCAATATTATTCTCTACTTCTGCAATTATTACCCTGGAGCAAACTAGACAGTGGACCTTTCTCTTTCAGCTGTGTGCGACCTGCAATTATCTCAGTAAAAATTTTAATTAAGAATAAGTTAATGAATTCAAAAACGCAAAAACTTTGTTTCCAAGACTAAAACTATAAGGTGTAGTCACAGAAGTCTTGTTTTCGGTTATATTCCCTCTTTCCCACGGGAACCATATCAGTGTTTTTTTTATCCTCTTGTTGTGAAAATACATTTTATATCTATTTTAATTTTGCTCCCTTGCCTGCCCGCTCATCGAGGAAGAATCCTATTGGAACATCATTGTGTATCATCCTTTTTCATTGGGTAGTTTTCCTTGATCGCTCCGTGTAGACTGGTCTCCATAGTGCGCTTAGAGCTCTTTATCCTTGCGTTGGTAAACCAGAGTTTGTTCTTAGAAATAATGACACTATATTTGTGCTGCGGTGGTTATTTTGTAATTTTGTATTCATGAGCATGTCTTGGAATACACTAGAAATGGGGTGTCTGGATTAAGTGTAAATATTTGCCATTTGGTGAGAATTTTTAATTCTGGAGAATTTATAGTACTAGGGTGGGTTAATCCTCCTTGTCACCCAATTACTGTACTTTTTCTGGCTGCTATTGCTATTTTTCCCCCTTGAACTCCTCAGTCAACAAATGAAGGGCATCTGCATTGTTTCTTTGCCATTGGATTATGTCTTCATTGTTTCATTGATTATAAAACTTAGTATATGAAAAGGAGGGTGTACCAATTGAGGAAAAAATGGACTTCCTAATAAATAGTGTTGAAACAACTATAAACTTAGAATAGTTCCTCACGTAATGCACAAGAATAAGGTCCAAACTGAGAATAAATTACAAATACAGAAAATGAAATAGGACGAGCACTTAGGAGTGGAGGAGACATTCCTATACAAGGTTCAAAACAAGAGGCAATTAAGACATTTGTACATTTGCCAAAGTTCAGAAGCAAGGTCGAAAAATCAAACAGAAGATCTGCAGTACGTGTCACATAGAAGGAGGACTAATCGTGATTTATAAGGAGCTACTGAAACTGAAATAAGAACCTAAAAGAAAAAAGGGTGGAAGAGAAAATAGGTGCCGGTGGGCCTCGAACGTAGGGAAGGATGAAAGCGATGGTCGCGGAGGAAGCCGTCCTTGGCCCAGGCGTCAGCGCCCCGAGTCCCGCAGGGCCCGAGGAGGCACCCGGACCCAGAAGCCCGGCGTCGGGGCTCGTGCCCAGTGTGCCTTCCGCGGGGAGCGGCTCAGGGCTCGAACTCTGTACCTAGCAGGTGCGGTTCCTCCCGCTGCCCACGTGCCCTTGCACACACTTCTGGACTTACCTCAACTTGGCGTCTCGTCAGTGACCTGGGGATGGTACAAAAGCTTTATCCCGGGTGATTTCTGTGACAATTAAATGACACATTAAGTGAAAACCCGCTTTTCCATGACTTGTATCCTCACCAGTTGCTGATTTTTGTTGGACGGCGGTGGGAGTCGCTCATTAGGGGAAAGATGTAGGGGCGCGGGCGGGTCCTGGGGTCGGGGTCAGGCCGGGGGCTGCAGGCCGTGGTGGGGAGGACGAGATGGGGAGTGGGGCTCAGTGCCCAGTGGCGCGGACGTGAGGGCCTGGGCCACGGAGGACAGAGCCGGGTGCAGGGCGGGCGGGCCTCTGCCCAGGGAGGTCTGGTTGCAGTTCCTGCGTGGATGCGCCCAGTGCGGCCGTGCCCTGCGGTGACAACGGCCTTCTGAGTTGCAGCTGATCTCACCCGTGCATCCGTGGTGGAGCCCTGCTAGCCTGGCCTGGGCAGGTGGGACGGTCCCCTTTAGGAGGGAAGAGCAGCCCCCCCGGGCCTAAGGACTAAGGCTGCGTGTCATCACTGTCTGCAGGGGATGTGAATGCGTATCTCAAAGCAGAAGCATGTTTACTTGAGACTCCTGGAGGAGAACTATCTAGAAGAGGGAGAAAGAGCCCATTTTCATAACTTGGACTTTTATTACCTCATCAGTGTCCTTTTTCATTCCTAGCATTGAGACGTTATGACCGTATCCTAATCTATTAGCCATTTACATGCTAAGGTGGTGTTTGAACAAGGGATAGCATTGCCATTTAGTGCCCGAAGCTTGGGACGGAGGTTCTGGGGTCCCATTACGGTGGGCGGACAGACAAGGGAGGCTTTTTTTTTTTTTTTTTTCTTTTTTCCCCCTTCTTCCCTGAAATACCGCAGCACTGTGCGAGTAAGACAGGACTTCGAGATGAGCCTCAGGTATCTCTCTACTGAATAAAGGACTGAAAAGTTTGAAGCGCACTCCTTGATATAAAATGATTTCTTTAAACGCTAAATTTGAGAAATTTAGCAAGTGGAACTTCATCTTGAGACCGTGGAATCTTTTGTTCTGATGAGAACCTGGTTGTTGCCTAAGCAGAATGATCGCAATTAGAGCTGCTGTCTGCGGGTTGAAAGGAAACTTTGCCGCCAGTGGCTGGTAGGTCAGAGGTGGTAAATGATGCAGTTTGATGGCCCTGCAGGAACTGGCGAGTCTATTCCGTATTTGTCTTGTCAAGGCTTAACGATTCTCTGGAATATGAATTTTTGTTTTCCGTTATTAGCCATGGCAGGGTTGCTTTTTTTCCCCTCCTTTGAGGCCTGCTTCTGTTGTGTCTCTCCGCGGTCTGACCTGCCGAGAGCATTCCTTGCTTGTCTGCAGCCAGGGAGCAACTTGGACAATGACGTATTTTACCTGACTTCTAAATGACGGTTAGGGTTTTGATCTTTTGTTAAAAACTGTAGAGGAAGTTGCTGGGGTATGGCTTTTGTGAAATCAGCGGTTTTTCCAGATGTGAGGTCAAAGCATAATCATTCGAACTGTGTTCTTGAGCATCACATGCAGTCGTGAGCACAATTCTTTCCAGAAGCAAATTAGCTAGCATTTTGGGTCAGGTTAGGAGTCTGTCTCCAGTAGGTGAGCTTTGCAGATACTGTTAAGGCTTCCGACGAAGGAAAGCATACGGGACGTGTGGAATGGTGATGAGCTGCAGGAATATGTATTTACATGTTCAGACCACTTCATTGTGGCTGTGCTGCAAAGTCTATGCAGGAATCTTTTTTTTAATTTTCTATTTTTTAAAGCCTGCCTCACATCTTACACACATCTTGACTTTTGCCTGTAAAACCGCCTGCTTCAGTTTTACTTTCCTTCATGCTTTCTAATTTGGGTTGTTATTTATTTATTTGTTTGTTTGTTTGTTTATTTATTTATTTTTGAAGATTTTACTTACTCATGAGAGACAGAGACAGAGCGAGAGGCAGAGACCCAGGCAGAGGGAGAAGCAGGCTCCATGCTGGGAGCCCGACGCAGGACTCGATCCCGGGACTCTAGGGTCACGGCCTGGGCCAAAGGTGGCGCTAAACCGCCGAGCCACCCGGCCTGCCCTCTAATTTGGGTTTTAAGCTTTGTGTGAAAGCTCCATGGGACTGACCTAGGAATAATTCCCGCTCAGCCTGGGACGGTACACAGACCCTGCATCAGGTGTCTAAAGGAGGCATCCATGAACCAAAATACAGCCAATTCAGTAAAATGACAACTGTGTGAACATCTTGAGTCACAGGAACTTATAAAAAATAATGAAATGCTGGCTATCTTTAAAGCCATAGAATCAAATGACTCCATTTGTATTTATTGGTGTAAATACAACCTAAGTATTTTGGGCTTTGCGGGCCATAGCGTGTCTGTGGACTCTTGCAGCGCAGAAGCCGCGCCAGCGCCCAAGCAGATGGACATGGTCGTGTCGCGGCAAAACCGGACACAAGGTTTAACCTCACAGAATTTTTGGTATATTGTGAATAATATACTTGGTTTGAAAAAACAAGCCGTGTAAACACAAGAATACCATTCTTGTAGGACGTACGTTTCCTAAGCCCCACGACACAGATTTTCTAGTTCTTACTGGTACTGTTACGGTTACGTGGCGCAGCTCCAGGCTTCTCGGAGTATTTCATGTGATGTTTCCGAGCTCTGCGTTTGTTTCAGGCTTCACTAAATTGAGAAGATTTCATGTCATTTTGGTTATGTGATCTGCTTTGCATCTCTCCTTCTTCCCCCATAGGATTTTGCTGATATTCCCACCCAGAATGTTCTCTGCTTGACCTGTTTTTCAAAGTGCTTTCCAGGAGATCGCTTGCAAGGCAGACAATCTGATGCAGTTAGACTTTGTCATCAGGTTCCACATGCGAGCTGTGGGCGATTTGGGCCCACTTTTCCTTAGCCTCATCTTATTCTGCTTTAAAATGGGAATACTGGGGATCCCTGGGTGGCTCAGTGGTTTGGCGCCTGCCTTTGGCCCAGGGCGTGATCCTGGAGTCCCGGAATCGAGTCCCACGTCGGGCTCCCTGCATGGAGCCTGCTTCTCCCTCCTCCTGTGTCTCTGCCTCTCTCTCTCTCTCTCTGTGTGTGTGTCTATCATGAATAAATAAATAAATAAATCTTAAAAAAAGTAAAATAAAATGAGAATACTAGGACTAGCTCTGCACCCCGCCCCCATCCCTATACACCGCACCCGAATGAAGTAATTTTAAAGCCGAAGCTGGGAGAAATGCAAAGTACAGCCGTGAGCTCCCACTACATACCTGTTAGATTGGCCAAAACTTGGGACATGGACACCACCAGATGCTGACGGGGAGCAATAAGAACTCACGTTGCTGGTGAGAATACAAAATGGAACAGCTGTTTTTGGAAGATGGTTTGATGCCTTCTTAACCTCTCTCCGTACAGTTTAGCAACTGTGGTCATTAGTATTTGCCCAAAGTACCTGAAAACTCATGTTCACGGGGAAATCAGCACATGGATGTTTATAGCGGCTTTATTTATAGTTTCCAACAAGTGGGCGCAACCATGATGTTCAGTAGGTAAGCGGGTAAATAGCTGGTATGTTAAGACGGTGAAATATTCAGGACTTAAAAGAAATACCAAGCCATAATAAATGCAGAGGAATCTTAAAATGCATATTGCTAAGTCAAGAAACCAATTTGGAAGGCTTCTTTTTTTTTTTTAATAAAATTTTATTTATTTATGATAGTCACACACACAGAGAGAGAGAGAGGCAGAGACACAGGCAGAGGGAGAAGCAGGCTCCATGCACTGGGAGCCCGACGTGGGATTCGATCCTGGGTCTCCAGGATCGTGCCCTGGGCCAAAGGCAGGCACCAAACCGCTGCACCACCCAGGGATCCCTGGAAGGCTTCTGTATGATTCCAGTCATCTGTAAAAGGCAAACTATAGAGAAAGTAAAATAGCTGAATGGTGGTTGAGGGATAGGAAAGGGATGGATGGCTACAGAGCACAGGGCTTTTAGGGCAGTGAAAATACGGGGACATACTCATGGGTACATGTCGTTAGTATACATTTGTCCAAAACCATAGAGTAAGCCCTCAGGTAAACCTAGGCCTTTGGATGATTATGATGTCAATGTAGGTTTATTAACCGTAGCAAATACACGTCTCTGGAGGATTTTGATAATGGGGCAGGCTGTGCATTTATTGGGGTAAGGGGTCTTCTGTGGGGACGCTGCTGTAAAAATAGTTTTAATTAAAAGCTGGCATGGATGAACATGACTTCTAAAACTTTAAGTCAGACCTCCCTTCCCCTTGGTTAAATTTTCTTTTCTTTAGGATTTAATACTAGTTAAAGCATAATGGATAATTGGTTTCAGGAGTAGAATTCAGTGATTGCTCACTTACTTATAATACCTAGTGCTCATCCTAACAAGTACATTCCCTAATACCTGGTTAACATTTTTATGGGACGTACTCCTTTTTCAGGGTTTCAGCCTTTGAGGAAGGAAAATAGGGGAAGTTAGTACATTTGTAACTTAAAAAGAATCCTTGATTAGTTAAATATTTCCCATTATTACCCTTTTTTTTGGTGCAGTACTAAAAATGCCCTTACTAAATAAAGCCCTGAAAAAGTAATTGAGACCAAGCTATTCTTTAGAACTGTGCAGTTTTATTGCGGTGGTATTATCAGAATATTCCTGAACAGCCTACATGCATTTCCAGGCATTTACTTAAGTCAAACTTTATGATATTAAAGTTGAGTTCTTAAGAGAATTTCTGAACCTCCAAGATTCTTAACATAAATACGCAAGGTAATTTACCAGTGATGGCGGTTTGGCTTGCTTTTGGACTAGAAAACTATAAACACTCCATTTGTGGTCAATAAACAGCTAGAAATGATGAGTTATATAACATCACAATAACATTTTAGCAAAAAGACTTAAATGTAATTATCACAAATTAGCATAATTAAGCAATATAATTATTGTAGGCTGTTGATATAATTTGGAGCTTGGACTTGAATAGAAAACGAAAGTGTTCTTATGCATGATTATACTTTGTTTTTTTTAATTGGGAGTAGGAAGAGAAGAAAAACCCCATAAATGCAGGTATTGATTTACATCTTGCAGGGAGGGTCAAAAGGGACTTAGTACAGATAAAGATGTAATTAGCTTGTACTTTTCTCTAAGATAATGTTGACTTTGAAAAATCTTTCCTTCTACCTATTGCTGGTTTAAAATGTGAATGGAGGAAGAATGGGAAGTGGTGGGTCCTTGGTTTCCTTTTTCACAGCTTTTCCAGCTGTGTTCCGTATTGGATGTAAGACCGGAAAATTCCTAGCTTTATGAGGCTCAAGGAGCAGTTAACAAACAATATGTTGAGAGCCCAAAATAACTACTAGGTTTTCACTGTAATAACAGTAGTGTTGGTTCTACAATAAGTTCGTAGGAGGATATACCATACTTAAAATGACCATAAATTTAAATAAACCATACTAGCAGTAATGGAACTAGATATTTTTAGCATCTAACCTGTAATAACTGGAAGACAGTAATGATTGAAATACTGAAAGAATGAATGCTTGTGCTAGATCATGCAGAGAGATCCCTGAATATGATAAGGGTTGGACCTAGCATAATGGAGGATGCCCTCCACACCCGTTCCTATAGACGACTAATACTTGCAATTCCCATATTATAGTTCTTTTACACCGTATTTTTTCCCATAACATTGACCATCTAAGAGACTTTTTTTAAGCTTTCAGCATTTGCTCAGAGTTTTAGATCTGTAACTAGAAGTAAATGCTGCTTTCATTTTTTGAAGTTCTGTTTTGTCAGTATATCATGAAAATCCTTTAGAATAACTCAACATTTATAACTTTCATGGGCTTATGGCATCATACAGTTGGGGAATTGATGTGTTACCAGAAATCACTGAATAAGGTACTGGTACAAGTAGGTTGTTTTAGTTCTTGGGGACTTGAGTCTTCAAATTCCATGAAAGGAAGTGGACAGGTAGGAGAGAAATGAGTAAAATTCCCAACTAGCTGAGGACCTAGGATACTAGAATCTTTAAAAGATTGAAAAAGCAACAGCAAGTGATCTAAATGATTGAAATAGAGTTTGCTCAGTTTACCAAATAATTTCCCTAATTAGTAGTCTTGCTTAGTAGTGGGTAATACAGAGTGGTTTCCGAGGACTTTTTTTATGTCCATATGTAAAAACACCACTTAGTAATATGCATTTAAGATTCCTCAAGGTCTTTTCATGGCTTGATAGTTGATATTTGTGGGTATTTTAAAATACATTACAAAGCTGTTTTGTACTAAGATGTGCGGAAGCATTTCTTAGACACTTGTTATCACAAAACTTTAACTGAAAATTTAAAAGATATGAAATAGACAACATATATGCAGAAAATGATGTGAAACCATGAGTCACTAAAGGGACACAGCCTTGTTTCCGTGGCAAGGTGGTGTCTTGCCAAGTACTTCAGAAGCCCACCAGTGTCCTAAGAATCCAAGCGACTTGAAGTCCTAAGTTGGAGTTATCCATATATAGACCTCCACACGCAGGTGTGCGTACCTGTACATCAAAATCCTATCTCTCTATAAAGGTAAAGGTGACTTTCGTAGCTCTTTCCTTTCTCCTGAAAATACACAGAAACAATCCAGTAATAATGAACATCCCTGGTGCCAAGACTGAGTTTTGAAATACTGCTTTCCATAAATTTATCCAGTATCTTAGTTTTACTGAAATAGAACATTATTGTGGCAAATTCTGGGCCTTCAGAAAATGTCAGGTGGATGCTATGCCTGTGTTCAGAGCTATGTGAATTCAGTTTGCTTTATGTACATTGATAATGAAAACTTCAGTCTCAGTCTGAGGAATCAACCTTGAGCTCCTTGAGCTCCACCTTCAAGACAACACTCAGGTGTCTGCATCCTTCTTGTCCACTCTGGAGGAGCAGTTAGGTTTTGTCACTTCACTGCAGCAACCTGCAGCTGCTGCTACCCAGGTTTCTAATGTCCTACTGCAGGACCTGGGTCAGTAACATCCTGACGGTTAAGAATGGTGGCAAAACATTCAACAGAACTATACCAGAATTCAGTAAAACTACACTTAATTCTAAATCACAAAGGTCTGTAAGCATAGGAATGGAGTCATAAAAACACGAGCATAAAAATGTAAGGATTCCAGTCTAAACACCACTGCACCATCAAAGTATCAAAGGGTTCGACCTGGAAGCAGAAACTTTTGCAAAACTTGAACAAGAAAACCTTAATGAGATTAATGATTTACCACAAAAGGAGCAAAGAGAACTTTAAATGATGTCTTCATGAGATATACGGGAGCGTCCAAGTGTTATGGGCTGAACGGTGCCCTCAAAATTCATATGTTGAAATCCTGATCCCCCATTATGCCAGAATGTCATCTGATTTGGAGAGCAGATCTCTAAAGTTGTCACCAAGTTAAAATGAGGCTGTTACGGTAGACCCTCATCCAGTCTGGCAGAGGGGACGAGGACATGCAGAGCGAGACAGGGATGCATGCGCACGGGGAAAGACCGGGTGAGGATCCAGCAAGAGGGCGACCATCTATAAGGCAAACAGAGGGCAGAAAGAAACTGAACTTGCTGACGCCTTGGTCCTGGACGTGAAGCTCCAGAATTATGAGGAAGCAAATTCCTGTTGTTTGAGGCACCTGCTCTGTGATACTGTTGTGGCAGCCTCAGCAAACTAATCAACGAAGGGAGCAACACACTTGGGAAGAGACCCCCTTCTCCAAGGCTGGAATTTGAGATCTCACTGTAGAGAGTATGGCTACAGCCCACATGTATCAGAAGTCGACTGGGGAAAAAAAAAAAAAAAAAAAAAGAAGTCGACTGGGTTGTCCAGGCCAGAGCTGTGGAGAAAAAACCTATGTAAGTGGTAGTTTTGGCAAAAATTCCCGGTGCTAGCCTCGGGAACTCATGGTTTTGATCTGTACTGTTCACTGAGATAGCTGTAGGTTTCTCGGGCTAGAATAAGCTGCAAGAGAAAGAAAAGAACCATTAGAGTTGCTGTTAATAGATGACAGGAATCTGGGTGAACAACTTTTTTGTCTAGAAACATGCAGTTATTTAAGTCAGTGTTAATGGATTTATAACATAAATGCTAGTTTAACTGTCGTTGCCAATATAGTGAAGTTACTGGGGGGAATTAATCGATTAATCGGGCAATACATTGTAGATTCTGGCCTCTATTTCCTCATCACTTTGTGTTTTCTTTTCTTTTTTTTCTTTTTTTACTTTTTTTTTTACTTTGTGTTTTCTTTTCGCTTGGGTCCGTCGTAGGATAAGAAACAGCAGGTCAAATTTTTATTCCCAGCTCGAGGCCAGTTCATTTTAGCGTCGAACTGAGATAGTTATAGAAGTGATTTATTCACTCAAAAGGGCACACTCCTCTTCGTCGTCCTCAGAAAGATTTATGTAGGAAAAGATGTTTGTAGCTTTGACTTGAAATCGCTTAAATGACCCGCGTTATGAATAGCTTCTGACGACACAGGTCTCCTCCCATCAGCGCCTCCGCCACACAGAGTATCTGAGAACCTGAAGTCACTGGGGCTCCTCGCTCTTCATCGGACTTTCGGAGAGGATGGTGCGGCCCACGTGCGCACGTCCCGTGCTCTGCCCGAAGGACCACTACGATGAGGGGCCGTGACTTCTACTGGAGCAAGTAGAGAGCTTGGCCGGAGGGTTCGCAGGGAAGCACCGAACAAGCACCCATGAGGAGCCAGGGGTCCAGGTCGGTGTGGCTGCGTCCTCATACACAGCTGTTTGGGTTTAGGCCTGGGCAGGGCGGGAGCACATTGGTAGTACCACGCACAGTGGTTTTCCTTTTTCCCCTTTTCCCCTTGTTTGGGGAAGGACCATGGAGTGTGTAGTGTTGCCCCCGGTTAGCGTTGGCTTTCTCCAGCCCTCGATAGTTCTGAGACCCTCCCCCTTGGCTTCTCCCAGTACCTGTCCTGGTTCTCTGATGGCTTGGATCACAACCAGGGAGGGAGGTTATGACGTGTTAGGGTAGAGAAATATGGGAGGAAGAGGTAGTTGACTTCAAGTCCAGACCTGGAAAGGTCCTATCAGGTGTGTAAGCATGTAAGGTCTGTCAGTGCAGTCATTACATACGGGGAAGCTGACCCCCACGGTGCGCGGCGTCCTGAGGACGCCCTGTTACAGCCTCGGGTAGGAATCTCCAGTCACAATAATTCAGAGGTTTCAGAAAAGCTTAGGTATTCTCTTTCCCGTCGACTCACTGCCACACATACTCAAGTTGAACCAGAAATGCTTGGCGTTTCCTTAAAAATGCCATTGAAGAAATAACCTGTGAAAATGGTCATTTTGCTCCAAGCCAGGAGATCATTGATTATCAATGATTCCAAAACTGTCACCCATTCATTTGCACAGGATTTCAGAGCAGATGTTTTATTACATTAAAAATATTTTCAGAAAAGAGAATGTATATCTCTGGTAGTCAAAAAAAAATTGCTAGTCTTCAGTGGTTGTGAATGTTTATATTCCAGCTGATGGTAGATGCTTATAAGTAGGCCTTGTTCTGGCTTAGAAGATGTAAAAAAAGTCACTTACTTGTAGAGAGCACGATCGGGGGAGGGACTGAGGGGGAGAGAAAATCTTAGGCAGGCTTTGCACCGAGGAGAGCCTGACGCGGGGCTCGATCTCAGGACCCTGAGACCATGACCTGAGCTGAAATCAGGTTGGATGCTTGATTAGGCCTCCCCGATGCCCACATAGGAAGCCATTTGAGAGGACGTTTCGCCGACCTACAGTACATCATGGGCCTCGAGGTGGTGGTCAGTAACGCATTAGCTGCACGTGACACCCGGTGCTCGTCACATCACGTGCCCTCCTGAACCGATGGCGAATTTAATTTAAATGCAAAAAAAAAAAAAAGTGGTGTGTGTATACACGGCTCGGAATATTAATCAGCAACGAAAGTGAATGGGATCTTTCCATTTGCAATGGCGTGGATGGATCTGGAGAGCGAGCAGAGTGCTAAGTGAATAACCAAGTCGGAGAGACAAGTACCATGGGATCTCCCTCCTGTAGACTCCAAGAAACAAACCCCAGACGAAGGAAAGAGGGCAACAAGGAAAGACTGTTGTAGAGAACAGACGGATGGTTACCGGGGGGGATGTGGGTGGGGTGGGTGACGTAGGCGAAGGGCAGTAAGAGCACATTTACCTCGGTCACTGAGCAACACATAAAACTGCGGGATCACTGTTCTCCGCCTGAATCTAACAGAAGAGTAGACGTAACGTAAAGCATAGAGATGTTCGCTATGGGTAGGGAAGGCCGCCTCTTTATAGACATCAAGATAGAAGCCCTGACACCTGAGTGTTAACCACGCTGGCGTGAAAATAAGATCTAAAGTAATTAAAAAGAAAAATTGGGAAATGTTTGAGAATAAGGCATTAGCCAGTAGTGGGCCTGTGGTGTAAAAACACAGAACTTTTTCTTTTCTTCTTCTCCTTCCTTCCTTCCTTTCTCCCTCCCTCCTTCCCTCCCTCCCTTTCTTCTTCTTCTTCTTCTTCTTCTTCTTCTTCTACTTCTTCTTCTACTTCTACTTCTACTTCTACTTCTACTTCTACTTTCTTTTTTTTTTATATTTATTTATTCCTGAGATACACAGGCAGAGGGAGAAGCAGGAGAAGCAGGACTCAATCTCAGGGTCCCGGGGTCACGGCCTGGGCCAAAGGCAGGCGCCCCACTGCTGAGCCACATGGGCGACCCCCCCTCCAAGAAAAACTTTTTATAGGTGGGAGAGATGGTAACTACAACTTAGCATAGTGAGCGTTTCGTGATGGATATAAATGTCCAATCACCGTCACACACCTGAGATTAATATATTGTATGTCAACTACAATTAAAAATAAAATGCAAATATGGGGAAAAAATGAAGTTTAAGGCAAGTTCACTGGTTTTTTCTTCTATAGAAACACCGGTTATCCCAATGCCCTGCTGTGATGTTTGCAGCTCAAGATTAAAGCTTTGCCCTTGGACCTTTCCAAGCAAACTTGGAGTTTGGGTCTAGTCCCACCGTCTGAGACCAGAGGATCGTGGTGGCTGGGAACGTGGGGCCACCGTGGATTGATGGCTGGGGTGTCCCTGTTAGTCACTCGAAGCAAAAGACTCCCTGTGAGCCTGGTACTGACCGTCCCCATTCAAGACATAAAATGATAAAAAATGAAAAAAAAAAACCAACAGTGGGAGCTCAGAAGCTGGAAGCTTGGGGTCAGGAATTCCCGTAGTGATCCGTCCCCTCAGCTGGTAGGTTGGGCTGGGACTGTGCCGGAGGAGTCAGGCTTCCGGATTCCTTGTGGTCCGTGAGAACCGCCCTGCGGGCTCGGAAGGGCCCAGGGCTCGGCTGATACTGTCTTGTCTCTTGAGGGGCACATTCGTGAGGATGAACGGGGGGGGCAGCTTGGTTCTCGAACTTCTCTTTGTTGAGGGGCCAGTGGGGTCAGGCCGGATCCGTGAAGCCCCCACATCACCGTCTAGAGCTTCAGGGTTCCTGTGCGGAGGCCGTGCGCCCCCTTGTCCTCCGCTCGTCATCGTCCGTGGCGCGTGGCAGTGGACCCGTGTCCGGGACCCCGGGCGGAGGCTCCCCGATGAGGTGTTTGCTCCCTGACTCTTCCTCTTGCGTGACCAGGGCCGGACTGTGGGACGCCGGTGATGGCCCCTACCTTGCGAGGAGGAAATGGGTCTCCCCAGATCGTGACTTCTCTGCGGCATCCTGGCGGTGCGTGTCCCCACCCGGGACGCGCGGCTGTCTAGGGCCGGAGGGGCCGGATCGGGGGCTGCGCGCAGGGAGGCCCGGGGTGTGTTCGTGGCTGGCCGCTGAGGCCCAGGACTCGGGGCGGGGGGGTGGTGGGTGGCGTGTCCTTAAACACCTGCCGTAGCGACTTACCCACGGGGCTTTCTTCCCAAGTCCCGCTGCTTCAGAGAGATGAGCAAGAAAAGGACGTGAAGGTGAAGGTGCGAGGCCACTTGCCACGTGCAGAGCCGTGGGCTTCCGTGTACGTGAACTTGTCCCCGGGGATCGTGGCCCCGCGCGGTCTCCTGCAGGGGCACCGGCTTTCACTGTTTTTAGCGATGTCGTTTGTCGACCCAGTGGTTTGTTCCACTGCAGTCCATGCGTGTGTCAGTGTCTAACGGCGCGGACCGTTGCGGTTAGTAGTGGGCCTCGAGGGTCTGCTTGAGGAACCTGTTCTCTCTCCTGAAGAACAAGCCCGCGTGCCGGGCCGCTGCCAGCCCCAGAGGGGAGGCGTGTGGCCCGTCCGGGGCGGACGCGGTGGCTGCGAGGGCGCGGGGTGCGCCGGGTGGCGGCGGAGTCCGGCCGCTGCTGCGGGGCGGGGGGTGACAGGCGCTAGGCCCCGGGCGGCAGTGGCCCCACTGGTTGTGAAAAGGAGCAAATCTTGGAGCAACTATTTTTCCCTCTTAGAAACGGAATTACAGGTTCGGTGTCTTAAAAGCTGGACTTTCCCTTTTCCATGTGGGGTGGTTTCGGGGGGTCTTCGGCGTCCGGAGCGCAGATGCTTCCGTAGTAGGGCTGTAAGCTCCATCCAGGTTATTCTTGGTACGTCCGGGAGCTTCTGACATTTGACCCGCACCAACCCCGCTCGCGCATTCCGAGTTTTCTCTCTTAAGAGCCCTTTGCATCTTGTCGCCTGTCCTTATAGTTAAACCCTTACTGAAGTCTCATGGTTCAGTTGTCTTGGCTTTTCCATATGGATCTGTAATTTCTAGTAAAGGCGTATCTTCCTTTCTTCAAAATGCTTATTTTTGATTAGTACGGTTGCACCAGAAACCCCAGTGTGTTGGTAGCAGCGGCGGGACGAGGTCCCCTCGCCGTCCCTGGTGTAAATGGGAGCGTGCCGGTAGCTCGCAGTGACCCGTCATCCGGGGCCTCCAGCCACATGTGCTTCCCTAAGGGGCAGACTTCAGTGTCGCTCCTCGCCTGCTAAGTACATCTTATTTGCAAAAAGGTGACGGAGTCCTTAGCCCCTTCCAAGCACTAGTATGATCACAGGGCTTTTGCTCTTTAATCCGTTAACGTGACAGATCGCACGGGGCCACGTCTTTCTCGCTGGACCTGTGCCCTCCCGGCGTGACCGTCAGCGGGTTTGGGGACTTTGTTGTCTGGGGACTTAGACGTGCAGGGTCGCAGGCCTTTTCCAGCTACC
Organism: Canis lupus dingo; assembly: GCF_003254725.2. Taxonomy (NCBI): domain Eukaryota; kingdom Metazoa; phylum Chordata; class Mammalia; order Carnivora; family Canidae; genus Canis; species Canis lupus. Next base: position 60,427,178 of record NC_064256.1, on the reverse strand, counting down.
GAACCAGGATCTGGAGTTCCGCGAGGCTCTCAGGTGGTCTCCCGGGGGCGCAGGAAGGTGCGCGTGTGCACCCAGGTCGGGTCGGGGCACCCGTGTGGGGCTGCGTGTGTGGGTGCGCGGTGGCCCCGAGCATGGGCTGCCGTACGCGTCCAGCACAAGGCTGTGCAGGTATTGGGTATTTTCTGCGGAGGCAGAAATTGGGTGCAGGTATTGGGTATTTTCTGCCAGAGGCAGCCTCTTTAAAGTTCACTATTTGCTTGTAGGTGGCGGGGCCAGGACGTGTTGATTTATCTCCCCTAATCTTTTAGGTCTCAGTGATTTTTTTCCTACAGCAATCTATTAACTGGGGAAAAAGTGTGAATATACGGCATCAAACCAAATCCCCTAGAAGAGAAAGTGAATAATGGAATATTTTTAAAGAGTCGTAATTGTGAGGTGCAAACTAAGTGCCACCAAGTTCAAGGTTTTCAGTGAAAAGATTTTTTGTTCAATTTGGTTCCATTTTAATTCTTCAGGTTACTTATGCGTCGTGTACTTAATGAGCTACACTCGCTAAAGATATGCTTGCAGCTTCTATTAAAAAACACTTGTTTCTTGGATTATTTGGTTACTCTATTTCATAGTTAATATTTTCAGATAAATTGGCAATATTTCAGGGTTGGTATTTAAAGTGCTGTATTGTTGAGTGCTGGGGATCTGACTGCCTGGAAGCTGACTTTGTTCACAAAACCGCTAGATGTATCACGGGACTGAAAGCGTCACCAGGATTTTCACAATGGAAGACCATTTTTCTAAATGTGGGTTGTGCATGAACAGACTGTTGCTCGAGTGCTCCTTGGCATTGATAGAGGACTTTTCTGGGGATCAAAGTGCAAAGTAAGGGCTAAGTACTTTCTGCAAAGGGGAGACTTCTCTTCCCCCTCTTGTCTTAGAAGAATCTGGCAGCAGGTAAGACAAACTTCTATAAGTATCTTCTACGAGCTTAGGAAACTTCAAACATTTCTCCTGTAACAAAACTCTTTTGTTTTCCTCCTGGAACAAGAGTTCCACGAAGTAGTTTAAAATAAAATGGAAATCTCTAAGGTTCCAGTACAGTTGGGTCTACAAAAACATTGTGATGGAGAATTCAAGATTTTAATAAGAATTCAAGATTTCTAATAAGAATCCAAGGTTTTAATAAGAGCTCCGCATCGAGTCTTTGGTTTGAAAGGCTATTTTTAAATATTTTGTGTTGACTAAACCTTTGTGAAGACTAACCTTTTGGTGGGCTTTGTAGTATTTGGGAGAATAAAAGGCATGAGTATAGGTTGATATAGAGACAGGCTATAAATGCCATCCAGGTAACTGTGATCCCCCTTTAAGGGGTTTATCATTGTTTCAGCTAATTCGTATCTTAGATAACTTAGTCTGCGGGGAAGTTTATATGCTTCTTTGGCTTTTCATCAAGGAAAGTAGCGTTTGACCTTGCTTCGGGGGCTGAGCGAGCTCCGTCTTGAGCAAGCAGTCACGGTTGACTTGAGATTGGTGTGTTCCGGGAGGTGCATAGAGTGAGGAGTTAGGGAAGGAAGGACCCCCTTGGTTAGAGCGCTTGATAGGTGTTCTTGAAGGTACTGTCAAGGTGGAATCCCTCTCTGAACTTAAGTCAAAGAATAATGTTTCGGGGTTAAGGGTTGGAGGGATGGACCGAGGAGTTTTAAACAGTGGAAGTGGAAAGATACGGGGAAACTTGTGAAGTCCTACGTACTTGACACCGTGAATCTGTACTGCTTTTAGGGAAGCTTTTAGTGTATATATGGTACAGCTGAAGTGTAGGACTTTTGTTTTCTCATTTGCACTCAGCGCTCTTTGCATGAAGTGAAGTGTTCGTGTTGGATTGTTCGGACATGCAGTCGGGGGTCACAGGAGGACTGTGCAAATCCTGCCCAAGGTATATGGACTGGAAGTCAACGTAAGACAAACGCGGTGCTATAGGGTGAGCAGTTGATCTTAAGAGACCAGATGCTGTCCTGTTAGTTTCTTGGCTTGGGGTAAGTGATGTACCTTTATTCGTTCACTCCATTTATGTTTAAATGCATCATCTTGTAATTCGGTTTCTTTGTTTTGCTTTATAAAATACGTTGTTTAAAAGACATCAGATCTACTTTACTTGAAATCCATGGTTTCATGCTACTCAAAACCTTTGATAATCTTAGAGGTGCTTCTTTAAAGGCTGTTGAATTTTTAGTAAAAAGTAGTTTAAAACGATAGGTTTTCTGGACTTTTTTTTTTTTTTTCAGGTTGTTACCAGAAAGGTAGTGATCTCTGTTCACCAAAGGGTATTCTTGGAGATACATTTTGCTTTGGTATAAGATTGTGATTTGATTGATAGACAATGAGTCTGCCTTTTGTTTATAGGCTTGTTGATTTTTAATATTCAGTATGAGAAAGCAAATGGGATATGTAGGATTTGGTCTGTTTACAGCCTGACTTAGCCACTTGACTTAGTTCCCTTAATCAAACACTTAATACAGAATGTAGTTTTTTCACCAGAGATTTTGAGAAATGATTAGATGCATATAAATCATCTAATTTAATGACAACATTGAGATAAAGATGCATTTATTTGTGGTTTAATCAACCCGTTTGATAATTTCTAAAACTTAACGGGCTTCAATTCTGAACAAACATTCTAGATTGTGGTTTATAATTAGATTGAGTCCCTTTTTTTTTTTTTTTAACATTTAAAAATTCACTCTGAAATTGAAAAACTTCCAAGGAAGGCTGTCTTAATAAAATTTTATGTCTTGCTATGCCGAGAATAATTAAAAAGCAATAAAATATGTTGGTAAAGTCAGCAAATCACAATGTACTTGGTAATGGCATTCTGTGTAATCTTTCTCCAGATTGTTTGAAAAGCTGTTGTTAATCTGGCAGATGCTATTAATTCCTCTGCTGGTAAATCTCACTGTTTCAGTCTTACCCTTTGCCCAATTCAGAACATACTCAGGATTTAGTTCACATTGAGTATCAAATAACCCAAGGAAGACTAGAATATTCAAAAGAATGAACCAAGAATCATAAGGTTTAAGAACTTGTGTTTGTGTCTGTGAAAAGGACACTCATCTCATCCGTCTCTAGTTTCCCCAGTGTTTGTATAATTTAAAGTTTAAAACTTCATATTTTATCCTAAAGTGGAAAAACATTTTCTTACATAAGATGTGATGTAAAAGTAGGAATCTCAGCGTCTGAAACTCCTACGTTACAAACTGGTCATCTGCACTTGATCGCACGAGGACAGTCTCACTCAGCAGATTTAATTCTTCCCTGGCCAGTGTGGTCTACACTGTTCACGAACAGTAGTGTAGACGACTAGTAGAATTGAGGCACCTTTGCATTCACTGTGGGCACGCCGCATACGGAGCTCTGAATTTTAAGTGATTAGTACCTTTACCCCTTTGTTTTATTTTAAGGGCTACCATTTACTTTTGTACTTGCTCATAGTTGATATTCCTAAATCCTTCAGTGCTAAGACGTGATAGCCCGGAAAAGTTGCAAAGATGGGCCCTTAGGAGACTGTGGTTCTATGGAAAGCTTAGATTTTTTTGTGCCAGTGAATTTTCAAGTAGCAGCTCAATTAGGCAGAACTGGTCATGCATTGGGGTATCTTTTAAGAGTGATCTTGAAAGAAATTTCAGACCTAGATGGTGTTCATGAACAATAATGCCAAGAATGAAGGACCGAGTACTAAATGTAGATGCTTGGAGAAAAATCAATTTCGTGTGGATTAAGGTGGATGTTTCATAAGAGCTCATTTGATCTTTATATGCCTTGATATTTGAAAGTCCCGTCTTTCTTGCATTTTGAGTTCATTTCTACAGCCTTTATTTTAAAAAGCTAAATTGGGTGGGGGAGGATTAGGAGCATTTTCTAAAGTTATACAAGAACTTTAATAAAATTGCATTTAAGGAAAGCTCATCTGCTCTTGGCTGTTCTTCTGGCTTTAATCGACAGCCTCATTGCAAACTTGGATACAGGGACCTGTGTTTCTCAGAAAAACAAAAACAAAACCACCCAAAACCTGTCTGGTAGGATTTTGATTCTTTATTCTTACATGAAAATGTAGTAGTATTTCCTTCAGCACTCCACCTTTTCTTGTTTTTAAAGATTCTAGAGGGGGAGAGAGCACGCACCGTGCCTGAGCGCAAGCCGGGAGCGGGGAGAATCTCACGCAGACTCTGCTGAGAGCGGAGCCTGACTGTTGGCTTCAGTGTCACCGCCCTGCGTTCACGGCCTGGGCGGAAACCAAGAGCCGCGCACCTGGCCTGCAGCGCCACCCAGGCGCCCCTTCAGCACCCTTCCTCTAACTAGAGTTCATTTTTCTAAGAACAAGGGTTAAGGCCATTTTTATTTTTTATGAATCCCGTATGCAGGTCCATGCTCCGTCAGCTAGCTGTGTATGTGTCTGCATCGCGGATGTTTCCCCACACCGAGTTTGGCCTTTCAGGATGGTGTTTTATCTTTTGCTTTGTGTTTCCATGCGCAAGTTTTAACTTTAGTCAAATCATCAATATTTTCCTTTTGGCCTCTGGGTTTAATGTACAAATAATTTTTGAGAAGCATTTATTGAATATACACATTTATCTAATGGATATTCTTAGTTAAAGCATCTCTTCTCTGAAAGTGGGGATTTGTACGATGTCCTTTGGGTTTGGGGATTTAAGATGTTTTGAGGTCAGACGGTGATGCTTCTCTAGTGAGCGCTTGAACGCTGTCTGCTCTTGGCCGTCATCCCCGGAAGGCCTTTTCCTGGACGCTTTCCAAAGCAAGATAACGTGGTTGCGGCAGTTAAGTAGGAGCTCTCACCACTCATCACTGGGCCTGTGGGGTGACTGAGCCAGTTAGAGGCCAAGCCTTCCTCGAGATGACGGGCTAGTAGAGCATAAAGGGCCTTTCTGAGGGTGGAGAAGGGGCTGTGGGGCCGTGGGGTCCTGGGTGCACCGGAAGCTGCGGCGGGCACCCTGGCCCCTCGCCCTGACGCCGCCATCCTTCCCGTCGGGGCATCCCCTTCACCCGCATTCTTCTGTGTCACACGCGGGGCCCGTGCAGCCGAGCTGAGGGCCCGGAAATACCATTTTCCTCGCCTCTGCCATCTGACACTTCCCGTCTCTGAGGACGTGTGGCCTTGCGAGTGTCTCAAAGCCTGGGACCAGGAGTTGAAGGTGGGGGAGCCGGTGCCGCTTCCTCCTCTGTGGTCGACGTGGGTGACAGCCAGGGAGCCGCAGGCTCCGGGGCGGGGCCTCAGGGAGCGGGGCCGTCGTCGGGGTGACCGCGGAGGCCTGCAGCCCTGGAGGCCTGCAGCACTGAGGCCCGGGCGAGCACAAGTGACGGAAGCGGAGACCCCGACCCAGGGAGACCAGACTTCAGGCCGGAACTTTGCTGGAATCTAAAGTCGCGCACGGAGAGGCTGGTCACCCGAAGACGTCCCGAGGGTGTCGCCCCGGCCCGGTCGGCCGAGGACGTCAGCGGCCAAGCTGCTGTCACCGTCAGGTTTATTCTTGGCCGCGAGGGAGACGACACAGCCGACGAACCACTCAGCTGCTCACCGCTACAGGGAAAATACCGAGTTCTTGTAGGATTTTGGAGAAGAGTGAAGAGTAGGGGAATGTGAGGGAACTTTTGGGTGGCCTTAGAGCAGGGCCGCCCGGAGAGGTCGCCGTCGCTGCTCGGGGGGCACAGCGCCGCCTCTCCGGGGGCTACGAAGCCGAGCGCTGTGGAACGCGGCGTCCGTGACCGTCCCGAGGCTCTGCGCCTGGGGTGCGACGCAGGCTCACTTCTTGGCCCAAGTGACTTGGATCCTCCAAGCGAAATGAAGTGCTTCCTTCCTACCGTCAGGGTTCCCAACAGCGGAGTTGCTGAGTCTGATTTTAGAGAACCGAGTTTCTTCACGACTGAGAAAACGGACCCCCGGAGGGGGTATGACTATGGCACGTTCCGGGAGCAGGAGCCCTGAGGGGAGCCCTGCTTCCTGTTGCCAGCGAGGGGGTGTTCCTCCAGCCTGACGAGCGGCTGGGCAGAGTTTTACTTGAAGTCAGTTTGTACTTTCCTCATTTTCCAGCAGCGTGTGCTGAGCCTCAAAGGACATTTATGTCATCTGGTCTGCGCCCTGCTGGTCGGGGACTCCTTGTCCTCTCTGTGGACCACACATGCACAAATCCTTTCCGGGTTTTTTTAGGATGGTCGTTGGACCCTGAGAGGTGTCTGGTGAGGGTTGAAGGTCACGTATTCAGTACCGATTTGCCTCATCCCCTACCGTGAATTCTTGTGAGCGGTGAAAGATATCTCTGAAGGAGTCTCTGCTAATCTGAGCTTCTGGAATGAGTTGCCTTGTCAGGTTTGAATCTACCCCCTTTTCCCTGCCTTTCCTCCCCCCCCCCCCACCTAACACATACAGTTGGAAGCCTGTGGAATGCACTAGGCCCTTAATGTTAATACACTGTGGTTTTTGTCTTTCGGGAGCTCTGTTGGAGGAGATGGATATGAAAGCAGGTGGTCGCAGTAATCCGATAGTGGTAGACGGGAGGTGGATTGTGGGAGACACAAAATTGGTGTTGATGAAGTGCCCGTTTCCAACTTCCTTTTGAACTCAAATGACTCTTGAGTTACCTAGAATTTGGGCCTTGCAACGGGATGTATCTGGGCTTAGAGTCTAACAGTTAGAGAAGAGCACATCCTCCAGAGGTTTTATGATAGCTGGTAGGCCTGTGGCTTTTCATAGACCCCTCTGCGATGGCCCAAGAAAGGGTATGTGTAGGTTCATGAAGCTTGACACTGCTGTCAAATGGTGAGGAAATGAGGGATTCAACCTTTATCTTTTTGTTCTGAGTGGGGAGACACCTTGTGAAACCCTTATGAGATGCAGGGAGAGTAAATATCTTGTCTCAAATCACTCAGCTGGTAAGAGCGTGAGCTGCTCCTGGTGCTGAGTTGGACTGTTTTTGGAATGACGTGATAGAATGACTTAACCAGAGGATATTTAGACTGAAGGAATTAGGAATTGTTTCCAAATAGTTCTATGTATTCCTGGGGGATTCACTTCTTACATGCTAGGTTAGGCTGCCAAATGCCTGGCATTTTCTAGCACTGAGGACGTGGCTGTGAGAAACATCAACACTTCATTCTGCCGTAACCTGGTTTCCAGCAGAGAGCGTGCTTTGGGCTGGGAAGGTGGAGTCATAAGTAGTCCTGATAATTCTGCTTTCGTCTGTTTTGCGGTGTGAGCTTTTATTTCAAATTTCAAATTCCTTTTGAATAGAAGGTGGCCAAAATCAGTTTGAAAACAAAACCACTTTTATAGAGAGAAGTGGAATCTGGTGATGCTTTATTGCTCTTCACTTCTCCTGGAATAGAGTTCTGAAAATACGAGTTGCAATCCTGTCTCAAACCTGAGACTCAAAACATGAGTAAAAACGTTTATATCTGAAGATTAGAAGGCAAAATTGTTCACAGAAGTTGTGCTGTATATATATCTCACTACTGAGCACCACACACTGCTGAATCCATAAATATCAAAATTCTTAAAAGCAAAATTCCCCAGTGTTGACAAATACTACAAGACATACAAGGATATCCACTCCCTGTTCACCCACTTCTCGCTAAATATCCTTGTTGTATAGATCTGATCTATAAACGTGTTGCTTTTCTATTTGTAAATCATTTTGGTGTTGCTTCAGGCATTCTGATTAGTCCTCTTTCTCCTGGTTTCTTGACCGCTTAATCATCCTCCCTCCCCTTTGAAATTTGCTGTTGGCATTCTCATGCTCATTATTAGCTGACCTAGCGTTCTCCGGCCTCTCACCCTTATTTCTCCAGCACTGCTAATTTGCTACCTAAATGAACAAAAACTAAATTTAGATGTTGACTCTAACATGGGAGTGTAAAAGATGGAAGTCCATGTGATCCCTCCTAAGAGGATAAAGTTTGAAAGCAAGGGTACGTGTAGGTGTGTTCTGTGTCCCTTAGAACCTTGTTACCTGGCTCTTCGGAGCTACCAGGACCAATAGGCAGCAAGGTTTTAGGGATGGGGCTCCAGGGAAAGGAAATGGAGGCTTTCTCTCAATGGCGTGAGCCTTGCTGAATGAGTTCTGTTAGGTCCCACAGGATGAAGAGCTTCCAGGAGATCCTGGATAAAGCCTGGCCTTCAGAGGTTTGAAGGTTTCTAGGAGTCAGACTATGAAAATGTGCTGGATGTCTCTGACCTCAAAAGCCCAAGAGGAAGTTGAATGACTAGAGTGGGTCACCCTTGCTTTTGCACCTGAGCACAGAAAGGCGTCCCTCTGCTCTCTGCGGGGGAGTGCACATGGTGCACGTGGTGTGATTTAGAACCAAGTTTCTGGTTCTCACACTTACCTGAGGAATTTGCCTAAGTACTGACGCCTGAGTACAGACTCCAGGGATCCTTATATAATAGGGCCTAAGAATTTTAAATTCCCTGACCGCCCAAGTGAATCTAACGTGCAGCCAGACCGGAGAACCACCAGACTGGAACCAGCAAAGATAATCTATGTAGGACAACCTGCAGCCGGGAAAAGGAAAATCAAAACAAATTTGGAGTGACGTATTCTACTGGAGGAGGAGACGCATTAAATACTTGAAAAAATAGAACAAAACCACCTATGGAGATTCATTTGCAGCACCTAAAAAAATCTTAAGCATGATTCCCAATTAACCTAGTTCATGAATAAGAGGGAGGTTGGTCCCTGCTTAGACCTGAGTTCATGTTCTGAAAGATCAAGTAGAAAAATGTTTCAAATTATGGAAGTACAAAAAAATAATAAAAGATAAAATCACGAGAGGAAAATATGAGAATGGGAGAGTAGATTCCAGAGGTCTGAAAATAACGAAATTCAGTGACGTGAAAAAAGAAAAATAGGAAAGACGATAATTATGTAAACAGTCTTCCTGACCTGAGCACAGGAACGATCTGGGCCAGCAAATTGAAATGGCTCACCAAGGTCTAGGCTCACCTGATGAGAAAGTCCTATGGTCTAGACCTATTCTGGTAAAATTATGTTCTCTAGGCTATAGATGGTTCCAGGGAGGAAAAAAAAAAAACCCCACAACTTACTTTAGAAAACAGTGGGAAGTGGGAACCAGCCTGGCATTGGCTTTCTCATCTGCAAGTCAGGAAGAGAAGAGCTGGGGATATCCACACATTACTGAGAGAAATGGGCCATAATCCAAGAATCCTATTTCCAACTTATATAACTTACCTGCTTACATGAAAGATGCTTGAGGAGATGCACAAATTCAGAGAATCACCCGTATATAACCTGTTTTAAGGATAGGTTGCTGACCTATCTTGCTATGCTACGCTGACCACATGCTAAATGAACCTAAATAGGGGCTTCAAGATGGGAAAAGATAGAGCAGATATTCACCTTAGCCCTTAACATATATGTGTGTTGAAGATTAGAAACTAAACCTAAATGGATGGAGATGGCTGTCCAGGGAATTTGTAACTTAAGTGCAAAATAAGGACACGTTACTTTTAGGCTTTCTAGGAAAGACTTGAACTACATCAGACAACTTGAGAATGGTGGCCAGAGAAGTGGAAGGAAGCGTCCTAAGAAGATTATAGGAATGTTGAGGAGAAATTAAAAACAACACACACACACTGAGATTACCAGGGGAATAAAAGGTCATGGTGGGAAAATCCAGTGTATCTTACTGGAACTAGTTGTAATATTTGTTTTCAAAGAATGAAGCCCTATCATCTTGTGAGAACAGGGGAAGGAAGGTGGACTCATAGAATGGAAAAATGTAGAAGAATGTCCAATTAATAATGGGGAAGGGGGGCAAATAAGAAATTGATCAGTCATTTAAGTAAAAAACTGCATCATAAAATCACTAAAAGAAGGAACAAAAGGACGAAAATCGTATTAGTCCTTGTGTTAAACGTGAACAGAATAATTACAAAACTCAAAGCCAGATAGGAGACTAATGAGAAGAGTAAACCAAGCTAGATCCTGTTTATGGCTTACTGCCATTTATTGTCCATTGTTAATGTTTATAAGAACATTTGAAAGACATGCATTAAGGTTAAGTATCATTTTTATCATTTTAGAAAGTCCAAAATAAGTCAGAGCTGTATTAAAAGAATAGGATTGAGAATCGTTAGGAAAGAATAGATATTGAATAAAGACGAGACAAATTTGACAAGTTAAAAACACACCAAACGTCAGTTAAACTATAAAGGAAAAAAGTGAATAAAAGAGAAAATCAATACACATAACCCATTATGTAATCACATTTGGCGTAGACGACCAAATACTTCTTGGCATGTGCTAGAGCTTCATAAGTCCTTTCCAATGAAAACTAATAGGCATAAGAAGGAACTTAAAGGCAATCTGTAAAATTTTAGAAAAAATGATTCCTAGTACAGTTTCAGTTACAACCAAGTTATCTAGTTGTGCTATATATAGTATTTCTTGAAGATTTTAGTAAGCGTAATAGCAAAATAGCAAAGATGTTGAGGAGAGGTTATTTCTGTAACTGAGGGGTGTAATTTTATACCTAGAAAACAGTCTAGTAAGAAATAGAATTTGATAAGGTCGCTAGATACATGGCAACAACAAAAATATCCGTGGTCTGCCCTCTAAGCATCTAGAAGTAAAAATGAAAATAATTGACAAAACCATATATTTAGTGACAGATTCAAGATAAGCCTAAGACCTACGTGAAAAAAACCAAAGTTCTCCTAACATAAAATCAAATCTGAACAAATGAACTCATCCTAAGATGGAAGATTCAATAGCGATAAATATCAAGTCACTCAATATACTGCTTTAAAGCCTTGTCATTTCAGATCCAAACATGGGTATTTTTTAAATTGGAAGAAATAAATTAATGGAGAATAAGTGCTTGGATAGAAAATTTACTGAAGGGGAAATAGTCTCATTCTCCAAATAGAGTATAATTCCGTACCCCATATAGTTAATGTAGTATTATGCTTAGGACAGTTTACATAGGGGAGTAGAACAATTTAAAAATTTGAATACTTGAATAGAAAGGAATTTCACACATGGTGATAATTTTTTATGGAAAGGTTAGATTAAGAAAAGGGTATTCACTGAATGGTACTGACACAATGGAAGGAAATATGAGTTCTTCTATATTGGAAAAAATAAGACATAAAAAGTCCATAGTAGTAGAGAACTTCATAATCAAGACAAGAAGCACAAACTATCAAGAAATACTGACTTTAAAAAATAACTCTTCAAGGGGCCCCTGGGTGGCTCAGCGGTGGAGCGTGACCCCGGGGTCCTGGGATCGAGTCCCGAGTTGGGCTCCCTGCATGGAGCCTGCTTCTCCCTCTGCCTGTGTCTCTGCCTCTCTCTCTCTGTGTGTCTCATGAATAAGTAAATAAAAAATCATTAAAAAAAATAGAACTCTACAGGATTAGCACAAGAGACCATAGAGTCAAAGGCGCCCCCGGCCCCTGCCTTGAGACTAGTAGGAAGTCTGTGGAGAGACCTGGTGATGAGGAACAGGGTAATGAGTTAGGACCCAGGCTGTTCAGAAAAGAGCAAACCCAAATGATCAACAAATGAAAGATGCAAATTATTTTTTTTTTTTTTTTTTTTTTTTTTTTTTAAAGATTTATTTATTTATTCATGATAGACATAGAGAGAGAGAAAGAGGCAGAGACACAGGAGGAGGGAGAAGCAGGCTCCATGCACCGGGAGCCCGACGTGGGATTCGATCCCGGGTCTCCAGGATCGCGCCCTGGGCCAAAGGCAGGCGCCAAACCGCTGCGCCACCCAGGGATCCGAAAGATGCAAATTAAAATGAAGCTTTCCACTTAACAGACTAGTAATTTTATTTTTATTTTTGATAGCACGTCAGAGTGAGTGGAGTTGGGGTTTCGGGGGGGGGGACGCTCAAGCAGGCTCCGCGCCAAGCAGCCCGACACAGGGCTCGATCTCACAACCCCGAGATCCTGAGCCGGAGTCAAGAATCGGGCACTTAACTGACCAAGCTGCTCACAAGCCCGTCAGGCTAATAATTTCAAAATCCCACTCGATCGTGGACATGATAGCTAAGGTACTCCTGTAACCTCCTGCAGTGTTCGACTGATTTAAAACATCCTGTACTTCCACTCGCGGGACTGCCCTCTAGAGTGAAGGCACCCCGAGGTGGTGTGGGTGTGAGGATGGGTACTGGGACATCGCTCATAGGGGCACGGCAGTGAGAGCCCGAGTGCCGTCAGGAGGGGACGGCCCCCGGCTGGTGGCACAGCTAAGTCGCGAATGGTGCCGCGTGGGCCCGAAGAGGACGGCCCTGCGTGGGGGGGGTCTCTAGAGCCGCTGGCGGAGGGACAGATGTGCCCAGAGCTCCAACTGCCCATTGTCCCCAAACAGTGCACGTGGAGTGCCTGCGTCTACGCGGCCATGCGCGTGGGGCGGGGGAGCCCCCTTTGCTGCCTGTGGGCCAGGGCTTCTGACTTTCCCACAGGACACACAGCGCGGAGGCTGAGGAAGCCGTGGACTCGGGCCGGGGGGAGAACGTGACCTAACGACCGCGAGATGTGAGGGTTTATGAGCGACTGTGGACGTAGGCAGGTTTCAAACCAGTCGTCTCTCGGTGTCTGACTTGAAGAAAAGTTGGGCCTGCCTATTTACCTGTTTTCTCCTAAAAATGTTAACAAGAAGCCTGGAGGATGCCACGGAGTAGCCTGAGCCTCTGGGGGCTTTCTCGCTGTCCTGCAGCGGGCGCGGCGAGGTGACAACAGTCCAGGGGTGCTGGCGGCCCTCGACTCCTCGCCTGGAACAGTGGGACTCCCGGGAGGGGACTGGTTCCCGGGCGGCCTTTCACCCCGAAGGCTCCAGTTGGTCGGTGGCTGCAGAGCAGCGGGGGGAGCGAGGGCTGCAGCGGTGCTCGGCGGCGGGCGAGGGCCCGCGCACATGCGTCGGTCCGCGTCGGCACCCCGACCTCCCCAAAGACTGTTGTGCAAACCAGCGGGCTCTCGGCTGCAGCGGGCTGTGTGAGGACACGCGGCTCTCCAAGACCTGGGGGTCGCTGATGGGGTGTGAAGCGGGCGTCCTGCTCCATCGCGTGTCGTGGACCAAGTCCGGCGCAGGTTGTCCGGCAGATATCTGCTCCCCCTTGTGCCTCCATCTGGGCACGCTTTACCGTCCTGCCCTTTCACCTTGAGTCTGGCCTTTGGGCTTGAGCCGGAGCAGCGTCTGCGGGTGTTCCTCGCCGAGTGCTGCTGGCCGGGGTCGGGCCTGCTAGCGGCAGCCTCCACCAGGAGGACGTCTCCGTGTGCTCCCCGGGCCCGGGCTGGCCCGGGGTGAGGCCAGTGCCAGGGTCACCCGGCTGACCGGGGTGCTGGGGGTGGAGCTCTCTCTGCCCAGGGCTGGGCCTGCCAGCTTCCGTGGTTGGTCCCTGTACAGCAAGAGACTAAGGAGCCGGTTTGTGGATGGGAAAAACCTGTTTTACAGGTTTAGGAACCCTGAGCTCCTCTAACCTACTAGAAGGATTTCTCTGCGGTTGAGGAAAAGTGCTTTAGGCAAATGCAGCGGGAACCCTAATAAGGAACTTGGAGGTGGAGCGGAGCGGGACACCGGAATCAGTAAAATTCATGATTAAGTCTAAACGACAGTTCCTAACGAGGCTGTGAGCCTTAACACAGTGGTTAGACAAAAGGGTTTTCAACCTTCAGGAGCTGTTCTGCTGCAGCAAGGACCTGGAGTCCAAGCTCGGTAAATTCCAAGAGGCTGCCAGGCAAGGAAACCAAAACCTTGTGTAGTCCTGCTCTACTAGGGAGAAAACCCTCTATAGAGAGTTCATTCTTCATGGTGATGAAATATAGGTGGGAATAGGCTAAATTAAAGGTAAAAAAAAAAATTGCAGTATTAAAAATCTGCCCCCTGCCCTCTGTGACGGAGGGAGTGTCTCCTAACCAGGGCAGGACATAGAGCGCCTTTCCTTCGTCGGGGAGGAGGTGTGGAGAGCTGTGCAAGCAGCTTCTTTAAAAAAAAAAAATAGGGGGCAGCCCGGGGGGCTCAGCGGTTTAGCACCGCCTTCGGCCCAGGGCGTGACCCCGGGGTCCTGGGATCGAGTCCCGCGTCAGCTCCCTGCATGGAGCCTGCTTCTCCCTCTGCCTGTGTCTCTGCCTCTCTCTCTGTCTCTCTCTCTCTCTCTCTGGGTCTCTATGAATTAATAAATAAAATCCTAAAAAAAATCAAAAATAAAAAAAAGCACATTTCCCAAACCGGGGGATACTTTAGCCCCCACAAGCCCACGGTGCACGCAGCACCTTGCTGGAAGCCCCCGTGCGTGCGCGGCCTCTGGGACTGAGCTGGGAGAACCCGTGAACGGGGGAGCTGATGCTGCCCTCTGTGTTGGGAACAATCAGATCCTTTCATCTCTGACCCAGGAGCCTCCTCTCCTGTGACAGCATCTGCAACACGCTGGCAGCCCCATTTGTTGCCGGGCGAACACTAAAATCTCACACTTTTCAGGCACTTTGCACTGTTGTGAAGATATTTTTCACATCACCCCTGGAAAAGAGCTGCGGCCTGCTGGACGTATAATCGTCATCAAACTTTTATGACACAATCCACATAGCGACTGAATCTATTAAGAACCCAAACTCCTGGAATTAGGTTATTCTGTACCTTAAAAGTCCTGTTTTGGAGGCTTTAACCTGGTGTTTACAATTTAACAGTTGGTCAAACCTCCCCCAAATTTTTGTCTGTTGTCCTCAAACAGCTTGATTATATAAGATTTTGATGGATACACATACATATGCCATTAAACAATGTAAGCATCAAAAAAAAAAAAAATAGCGTCCATGAAACAGTTAAATATAGTGGAGCCTTCCAAATGGAAGTTCAATTAATATTAAAAAGTAGAAACACCTCAGTCTTTATTTGCTTTCCTAAATCCATTTAAACTGAAAGTTTGAAACGGCCAAATTTTTTTTTTTTTTCCGGCCAAAAATTCTAACCTAAGAGAAATGAAACCATCTTCTAAATAATCTTGGGATCAAGGAGGATATCGAACGGGAAATTGCACTGCAGGATTGGGAGGAGACCTGTTCGGTAGCAAAGGTCGTGCGTGGTCTGTGCTTGAACCGCAGCTGGTGGGAAATTCACGACCTTACGCTTTGATTAAACAAAGGGAAATGAAAAAAAGAAAAAAAGGAAAAATTCAGACCTTAGAAACTAGGGAGTCTTAACCAACTTTTCCTTGGAGATGGTTCTGGTTCTTACTGCTAAATATAAGCTTGTGCTAACACATTGTTCCATTTTTAGAAAAGAAAATAGCTTTTTAGCTTTGAGAGAAATTGGCTCGAGAAGGCTTTTTTGTCAGTTAGTATGTTTCCAGAGTGTGTATTTTTATTTTTATCAGAGACTTGAATCCATTTCAGTGTATTTTTTTTTATATTCAAAAACTGCTTTCAATAATCTATACCTAGAGATTAATACGTAAGGCTGTGGTAGTGCTTGGGATTCAAAGAAGAGTTATTTCCTTTTAAAATCTAAAATGCTTAAAAGACTTTAATTCAGCATCTGAACTACATTGATTTTTTTTTTTTCTGGCTATTTGGTATTTTTCCTTCTTTTTTACAGCCTGTTAACAGAACATTTGAGCTGTAAGGCGCAGGGCCCGCGGGCGGAGCTGAGCCCGGGGTCGGACCCCGACGGCTGCGGTCGCCCTCGCTCCGCTAAGACGGGGCAGGAGCCTCGAGGGAAGCTTCGCGAGGGGCCTGGGTCTCGAGCGCTGTCGCGGAGGGGCCGGCGCGCGGTAAAGATGAGCAGGCGTTTGCATGCCGGCTGCCTTTTTTCCCTGATATTGAAGCAACGTCAGAAAGTACTCGCTCCCTCTTGACCGTCGGGCGCATGGACTGGGGCGTCGCGGGGATCTGGGGGCTCGTGAGCGGCTCCCTGACCGTCGGGCACGTGGGCCCCAAGAGCCGGGGCCCGGCTTCCCTGCAGACCCGCGTGGCAGGTTCCTGCGTTACTCGCAGTTTCCGTGTCTCAGGACCCGTCTTCCTCGCACACGCACACTGCATCTCACAGACCCTTTTCTGCATTTTCCTCTGGGCTCGTGGTCCTGCCCTGGGTTCTCCCGTGACATCCAGTGACCTCCCCGCTCAGAAGCGTGTTGCTCGGCAGGTGAGCTGTGCCTGTCGGGGCTGCGCAACGGCCTTTAACACGAGCTGCCGACCGCAGGCCTTCCGGGTGGGAAGCTGCCCCAAAGGCTGGGGCGACCCCTTGCCCGGGACGGTCCTCGGTCCTCCACCCACCAGGCGGCTCTTGTCTCGAGACGCAGGTCGTGACGTTCCCGCCAACATTCACTGAAGTCTTGGGATCAGGAATCCCCGCAGAACGCGACAGGTTCTTCCTAACGTGCATCGAGATCACTAAAAGGCGTTGGGGACGTCGGCCTGCCGAAGGGGCCTGCTACTCAAATTTGTATTTTAAGCCATTTTTGAAGGAATCTGACCTACTCCAGATGGACGGTTATTTTAACATTAGAATGAAATTGATCCGCTTGTATTTCCCCAAATACTTTTAAGTCGCGTGTTCAGGACTTTTACGTACGCTCTCCATACTCCGGCCGCTTGTGTTGCTCTGTTCTCCTTTTAGTGACTTCAGATGATTACCCTGACTTTTTTTTTTTTTTTTTTTTAAGATTTTATATATTCATGAGAGACCCAGAGAGAGGCGGAAACCCAGGCAGAGGGAGAGGCAGGGGGGACTCGATGGGGGACTCGCACCCAGGCCCCTGGGGTCACGCCCTGGGCCCACGGCCAGCGCTCCACTGCGGAGCCACCAGGTGTCCCGTTACTATGTCCATTTTGAAGGATGAAAAGCCAGCTTTCAAGGTGGTACATGGACAGCCGAGGACCTGGGATTCAGCAGCGGGCAGGTGGCAATCGTGTGCATCCCTGAGCCTCTACTTTGTGTCTCGCCTGCTGCTCCTGGGTGAACAGGAGGGTGCCCGCACCGCCAGTGGGTACACTGAAGCCTCTTGTCGGGGGGCGCGCGCATTCCCCTGACCTGGGCTCACCCACGAGCCTGAGCTTTGGCGGCCGCGCGCTGGGGCCTCCGGGAGGAGAGCCGCCAGGGCCCTTCTGGGGTGACGGGGACGGGGGTCTTAGGGCCGCGTTGACAGCAGAACGAGGGCTGTTGCACCCGTGATCCGACCTCTGGCCGGGCCGCGCGCTCTTGGGGGCGGAAAGTGCCGGTAGCTGCTCATCCATCCGTGGCTGCCCCCGTCCCGCGGTGGTGTAGCGGGCCTGGGGCGGGGGCAGGGGTGCACCCAGCTGTCGCCGTCCGGCACCACCCGCGTTCTCTGTCGTGGCTCCTCACTCGGGTCTTCCTTTTAGAGTAGAGCGTCTTCTGCGCACTCGTGACTGAGCTGCGAGATCGTGGGCCTGCTCCGTCCTGCAGGCAGAGGCGTAAAGGGAAAGTACACGAGGCTCAGCACTGGCGCCCGAGGGAGCTGCCCTTACCTGCGTAATCCCCCACGGTGTGATGCTCCTCACCTCTCCGCAGGAGCTTTAACAATAGCGCATTTTTCTGCAAAACTGAAGACGTGGCTTTGTGTCCTTTGTTTTCAATCTGGGAAAAACAAATCCGTCTTCTGTGTTGTGACGACCCCTCGCGAAGGACGGGTGGCGAGGCCGGGGGACCGCTCTCAGACAGAAGCGCAAAACCAACCCCTTGGAGGTGGAGCCCGCCCTGGACCGTAAGATTCACAGTCCTCCCTGGCCGCCTGTTCGCCCCAAAGTCTCCCAGCGAGAGGTGGCCGTCGGTTCGTCGGACGTCACGGATCTCCCGTAGGAGTAGGTCAGTGTCCATGTCGCCTTCCCACCCGCTGCCCAAGGCCTGGAGCAGAGGCTTGCACGTGGGGCTGGACCTGGGGCTGCTGGCGGCGGGTGTTCCCGGGGCCGTGGGGCACCGTCCCGCGCGTCGGGGAGCCTTCACGGTAGCCCCTGTGCTGGGCTCCCCGGCCTCTCACCCGGCACGTGCCCTGCCAGCCCCGCGTCCTGGGGCTTAGCGACGTCACTTCTCTCCGGATCATCCTGGTATCTAAGTCTTCCCTGAGCCAAACCTGTACTGGGAGGGAAGGGCCGGGCCTCCTCCGGGCCCTGGTCCGCCGGCGTGGGCCTCGGGCGCTGTGTGCCGGTGACCCTGGGTGCGCCGAGGCCCGGGAGCGAGGGGCGGGGACCCGCGGGTGCACAACACTGTCCGTAAGTCATCGAGACCCGGAGACGACAGCCGGTAGCGTCCGTCCGCGTGTACGATCCTCACGGGACGGGCTCCGGTCAGGAACGGCCGCTCACCTGCACCGGAGCATTGAGGCTGAAGTCGAGCGCGCGGTGTCGTAGCTCCGAGGACAGCGGCTCCCGGGGACCTTGGCAGCACGACCTGCCCGGGCTGTGACTCCGCGTCAGCAGAAGTGGCAGCTCGGGGTTGTTCACGTGGTGAAGCGGGTTGACGTCTCAGCCGGTGTCGCGGTGGAGGCTTCCGGGCACTGAGCTCTGCGACCCGGACGGACTGTGACGTTCTCCGGGCAGGACGCACCGTCCCTCACTAGCCTGTGCTCCAGCTCTGGACACGCCCGCGACAGCGTGCTCTCGGGGGGACGGGGTGACAGTGTTCACGAAGAGGGCGCCGCAGGAAGCCCCGAGGCCGAGACGGAGCTGGTGAGGACCGTCCTCGGGGGAGACAGCCTGGGGACCCGAGACCCACGGTCCTGAGGCTTCTGCTGTCTCCCAGGGACTGACTGCTCAGTCGTTGGTCTGCGTGTGTCTTTTTTTTTTTTTTTTAATATTTTTAAGATTTATTTATTCCGGAGAGAGAGAGAGGCAGAGACCCAGGCAGAGGGAGAAGCAGGCTCCATGCGGGGAGCCCAGCGCGGGACTCGATCTCAGGACCCCAGGGTCACGGCCTGGGCCGAAGGCGGTGCTAACCCGCTGAGCCCCCCGGGCTGCCCGGTCCGCACGTCTCTCTGATGACCGCCCCTCATCACGCCGGGTGCCGTCTGGGCTGGCCGTGCGGCGTAGCCTCGGGGTTGAGCTCCTCCTCTTCTGTCCCGTGGGTCACCACGAAGTCCTGCGTCGCCGGGCCTGGGGCCGTGTGCATCAGTGGCCTGCCCAGAGGGAGGAGTCGATACCGGGCTCGGCCTGCACATACCCGGCTCCGGGGGAGGCCCACCGCTCGGCGCCCTGTCTGCGTCCTCGTGACTTGGGCCCTACTTGGGGCTGCAGCCCTCCAGGCTCTGGCCGGCGGGGCCGTCGTCCGGGGCTCCTGAACCCTCTCCCGCAGTGGGAGCTCCGGGGGGACGTGCCGGGGAACGGGTCGCGGAGCATTTCAGGACTGGGGCGGCCTGGGTGAGGCGATCGGAGACGGTCTGGCCCGGGGGCACCGTGGCCTCGCACGTGTCCTGGTGCAGCGGTGGGATGTGCGCTCGGGTCACACTGGTCCGCGAGGCCCTGCTCCCCACAAAAATGAGCGTGCTGCTTTTGTCCATTTAGTGACTTGGGACGTCTCGGGCGTCGCCGTGCGTGTCCCCAGCTGGCGGGGTCGCTGGCCCGGTGGCCGTCGGGGAGGAGCAGCACAGAGCAGCCCCGTGTGCCGGCCCCCGCCGGTGAGCGCACAAGCCCCGGCCCTCGGGGACACGGGCCACCTGGGCGTCTGTGGCGGTGCTCCCCGGAGGGCGATTTGGTGGCCAACACTGGCAACAAAGCCACCCTCTGCCCACCCGCCTGCGGGCGTGACCTGCCGTGGCCGTGGCCTGCTGCCCCTCGGCACCTCGCCCTGTGGCCCCGGCCCCAGCCCCCCCCCCCCCGGCTCCGGGCTTGGGCTCCGCTGCCTCTCGCTCGGCGGCCGCTGGCTCTTCGCCCGTGCGAGTGTCCAGGACTGGGAATCGCTGGACTCCTCCGGGGTGAGCAGGGACTTCCTCCTTCGCTGTGTCGCCCGTTACAAGTCACCTCACCACCTAACGGCCTCAGCACAGCTCTGCAGAAATTAGTCACCTTTTTTTTTTGTTTGTTAAAGATTTTATGCATTCATTCATGGGAGACCCAGGGAAGGGCAGAGGCGCAGGCGGAGGGGGAGGCGGGCCGCGTGCGGGGTTGGACCTGGGCCGGGCACCTGGAGCAAGGAGGACCTGCTCTCCGATCGGGGCTCCCACCCAAGAGCACCCACCCGGCCGCTGCGTCCCTGCCCCGAGGCCCTGGCGTCCCGGGCCCCTCGCCTTGCTGCCTGCTCGCAGCCGCTCCTGGGCGCATGTCCCCTGTGTCGGGGGAGCATCGTTCCGATGAAGTACGTCCTCCAGGGACGTCCTGAGAGCCGGGGCCGGGGCCTGGGACTGCTGAAATGGTTGAGATTTGAAGAAGGCTTTTCACTCAGCCCCTCACGGATCGTGGGACCCGGTAAACAGTTTTACGTAGAAATCCATTCTGTCCAATTTTTTTTAAAGACTCGGCCCCATCGTCCTAGTTCCTGGTGAGCCCGGGAACCGGGGCTGCCCCGACTCCTCCTCTTCCCACCTCCTGGACTCCTCCCCAGGATTCAGGAACGCTCTCTCCACCACCTTGTCCTAGGTCAAGGCGATTTGCGTGAGGAAATGTACCAAGGTGGTAGCTTTTTTCTTTGTACTTCTGAAAAATCAGAAATGTATTTTTATGAAAAATTTCTTCTCTCGCCTTGCATTTCAGTCCACCCTTTGTCACGTGTCTGTAGTCCTATTGCCTATCGACATCCGTTTCATTACTCTTCAGAGTATAAGCTTTCTCCGTGGAACAAAGGTTACTCAGAACCATAATGACCTTGATGGCTTTGGTCATATCTCGTAAGACGGCAGTTATCCATTTAGTGGGAAAAGTGGTTTTTTTTTTTTTGTCCTGTTCAGCTCCATAAAAATATGGTTTACTGCTCTGGAATCTACATGGATTCTTTGGCCTCTTCTTTTTCCTTCAAGTACTTTGTCTTTTTTTCTCCTCCTGAAATAAGATAGCCTTTGGACGCTGGCTTGTTCCAAGTGAGATTTTCCTTTCTGAACAAATGCACTCTTTGCATGTGTGCACCTTAAACTGCTTTTTTTTCCCCTGGTCCTTTTCCCCTTGAACTTTGATAAAGATTGGTTTAAGAAACATTGATGGTTTGCAGCTATCACTGTATTTTTTGTTGTTTTTTTAAATCCCAAAGGCTTTCAGGGGAGACATAATTGAATGAACTCAGTTGTTTTTAATTCTGAAAAGGTGGCTTAGCAGGAGCTCTGAGGACTGCTTAGGGAAAGGTCAATACACATGTGCAAATCACATCGTCCTTTGAATTTAAGTAGCCTTTGCCCCGGTGTCCCCCACAAGTCTGATTTTATATCATTTTAAGAGCAATACAGATAATTTGACATATTCCTGTTTAAAAAGTGGCCACAATTTAGTATATTTTGAGTAGGGGATCTTTTAAGAAGCATAGATGCTGAAATTCATGTTGTTTATCCTAAGTCAGGCTCTTAATTTCAGTCTCAAAATAGTTACTTTATACCTTCATTGTGCTTTATGTCCAGTAGAGACCTTCAAAAATAAGGTGCGAGATTGCATTTGCTTCACCTCCGTGGTCATTACAGTAGGTGTGAAAACGTTTATGAGAGTCTTCGTGTGCGTGATCAAAGATTTGAGAGATTGAAGTCCAGTACCAGCGAGAAGTTTTATTTGTAGCCTGACCGTTTTCCTGCTGTGCCGAGGTTGAGTGCCCAACACCAAAAGGAAGAACCTAGAGGGACTATAAAAATAAGATGTCACCATTTTCTTTCCTCCTTTTGAATTACAACTGACACACGGGAACACTGGTTTCAGGTGTGCAAGCGAGCGGTTCACTATTTCTACGTGTGCCGAGACGGTCGTCGCGGTAGGTGCAGTTAGTATCCGTTACTGTCCAAAGTCATCCCAGCGTCATGGACTGTGTTCCCGTGCTGGGCGTCTCGTCCCTGGGGTTATTTTATGACTGGAAGTTGGGCCCCTTAATCGCCTTCCCTTCGCCTCTCGCCTCCCTACCCAGCGCACCTGCTGGTTCTGTGTATCTGAGCCTGTTGGTGGTGGTTTGAGGTTCCACCTGCAAGCGAAGGCACGACGCTTGCTTTCCTTTGCCTGACTTATTGCACTTAGCCCCATACCCTTAGGTCTGTCCACGTTAACACAAAGCTCTGGATGTCATTCCTCTTCGTGACTAATGCCGTAGTGTGTATAGATACCACGTTCTTTATCCATCTCCCGAAGGACAGTGAGGTTGCTTCCATATCTTGGCTGCTGGAAACAAGGCGGCGGCGAACCTAGGGGCAATCGTAGCTTCTTGAATTCGTATTTCCTTTTATGTCAGATGAATATCCGGTCGTTCTGTTTTTAATGTTTTGAGACACTTCTGTACAGTCTTCGTCAGTGGCTGTACCAACTTACATTTTCACCAGTAGTGTTAAGGGTTCCCTTTTCTCCACATCCTCGTCAACACTTGTTATTTCTCATACTTTTGATCCTAGTCGTTCTGACAGGTGCGAAGGGATAGCTTATGGTGGTTTGGATTTGCATTTCCCTGATGATGAGTGGTGTCGAGCATCTCTTCGTGTGCCGGTGGGCCATCTGGATGCCTTCGGGAAAAGTCTGTACAGGTCCTCTGCTCATTTTTAGTGGTTTTTTTTTTGTTTTTTTGTGTTTTTTTTTGTTACTGAGTTTTGTGCGTTTTTTATATGTTTTGAGATTCAACCCCTGATACGTTGTTTGCAGGTATCTTTCCCCTATTAAGCAGGTTGCTCTTTCATTTTACTGGTTTCCTTTGCCGTGTAAAGGTTTTTCAGCTTAATACTGTCTTATTTTTTGTCACCTTTGCCTGAAGAGAGTAAAAAAAAATGCTAAGAGCAGTGTCAAAGAGTTACTGCTTATGTATGTTTTCTTGGGAGTTTTATGATTTCAGGTCTTAAATGTAAGTTCTTAATGCCTTTTGAGTTTATTTTCTCCATGGTGTAATAAAATGGCCCGGTTTCATTCTTTTTGTGTATAGCTAAAGTTTTTCAATGCCATTTATTGAAGATTGTCTTTTTTCCTCATTGGGTTCTTGCCTCCTTTGTCATTGTTAAATTAACCATATGAGCTTGGATTTATTTCTGGGTTCTCTGTTCTGTTCCATTAATCTATGTGTCTGGTTTTCTGCCAATACCATACTGTATTGATAACTATAGCTTTGTAATATAGTTTGAAATCAGGGAGTATGATACCTCCAGCTTTAGGATTCCTTTCACTGTTTGCAGTCTTTTGTGGTTCCATACAAAGCTTTGAATTTTTCTAGTTTTGCATAAGATGCCGTTGGTGGTTTTTTTGATGGGGATTATATTGAATTTGTACATTGCTTTCAGGAGGGTGAACATTTTAACAATATTCCATTCTCTTGGCACAGTAATCCTTTCCATTTATGTTATCTTCAGTTTATTTCAACAGTGTCTTAGAGTTTTCAGAATACAAATCTTTTACCTCCTTGGATATATTTCTGGTGTTGTTATCGATGCAATTACAAAAGGGATTTTTAAAAACTTTACTTCAGTTATTAATGTTTAGAAATAGATTCTGCATATAAATTTTGTATCCTGCAACTTTATGAATTCTTTTTGTTGGTGTCTTTAGAGTTTCTGTATGTACTATCGTGTCATCTGCAAATAGCTGACTGTTTACTATCCAATTTGTGTCTTTTTTTTTTCTTGCCTAGTTGCTGTGGCTACGATTTCCAGTCCTGTGTTGATTAAAAATGGTGCGAGTGAGCATCTTGGTTCCTGCTTTTAAGGGGAAAGTTCTCAGTTTCTCACCATTGCGTGTGATAGCTGTGGGCTTGCCAGGTGGCTTTTGTTATGTTGAGGTGTATTGTGTCCACTTTGAGCTTTTACTAAAAATGCATATTATATTGTCAAATGCTTTCTCTGCGTATATTGAGATAATCATGACTTTTGACATTCATTTAGTGAGTGTAGTATATCTTGTTTTGTAGATGTTAAACCATCCTTACATCTTGGAATGAATCCTACTTGGTTATTTTGCATGATCCTTTTAATGTATTGTTGAATTCAGTTCACTGACAGGGTTACTAGCCTGAAATTTTTTTGTAATGTTTTGTATGGTTATCAGCATAATGCTGGACTCATAAAATGAGTTTGGAAATGTTTTTTCCTCTCCTGTTTTTTGGACTACTTTTTGGATAATAGGATTCACTCTTTAAATGTTTGCAATTATTTGCGAAACCATCCAGACCTGGTATTTTGTTGATTGCTGATTCAGTTTTGTTACTGGTAATCTGTCTTCAGATTTCCTATTTTTCATGATTCAGTTTTGGAATATTGTTTCTAGGAATTTATCCATTTCTTCTAGGTTGTCTAATTTGTTGGCAGTTTTCAACCAAAAAAGGAACTCATAATAACAAAAATATAATTTAATCCAAGATCTAAAAACAAAGAAGTTTTTAACAAAGCATAAAGGGAAGCAAGTTTTTCTTTGCTTCTAATAGATTTGATTCCTGTTTTAAGAAAATAATATTAATATTTTAATATTATTAAAATTATGAATGTTACTGTCAAATGATAGTTTTTTTAAACTTTAGCATTTTATGTAGGAAGAATAGAATTATTTTAGGAAATTATAACTCTATTTGCATGGTTATCTTATGCTTCTGATGTTAATTTTTTTTGAACTATGTGGATAGACTCATGAAGACCCCCCAGGGGTTTGATGTAGATAAGCTTTTTATGACTTTAAAATGATCTCAGCATAAGTAGTATCATGTGGGTAATGACCACCTCCTTTTTTTAGGGTCTAAAATGTAACTTCACGTATGTAATTGTTGCTAGTCAGCTTTTTTAGTTCAACTAGAGATTGAATGTCCAAGCAAGAGGTTATGTCAGAGGACCATTCAGTTTTTCAGTTTTCAGCCAATATTCAGGACTTGAATGTTAGGACTGTCTGCATTTGCAACATAAATTACTACAGAGCCATCTTGACCAGGAACCTAGGAGTCTGAGTTGGGCCAAATGAGCCTCAACCAAAGGTATTTCCATCCCCTCAGTTGCTCTGTATTTATAGTAAGAAGCATTTCGAAAAAATGTGCCCAACTTAAGTTAACAAACTGATGAGCAGTATTTCAAAACATTGCCTTTTGGCCATATTTTAGAGATTTCTCACTTATGTGCTGGAACACACTAACATGGTCATTATGCATATGACCAAGGGCTGCCTGTTAGCAGAATCTTAGGAAGTACCATTCGCATTTATTCATCAGAAAAGATAGCCCTGGAGTTCTGCAAGATAGCAGTCCTGTATGCTGCCGCGAGGGCCGCAAGCCGGAGGGTATAGGAACATCTGTAAGGGATTGAAACAGTGCAGGACATTTTTTAAAAAATTTTTTTTTATGATGAATGACTATGACATGGGAAAACATCAAAGTATTTGGAAATTCAGTTGTTAAGGGTATAGATACTCTAAACGTAGCATCTCTTCATGTGGTAGCTGTACTTTTATACTATAAACGAATTTCAAATTGAGCTTTATACAGAGAATTTCAAAATGACTCTTCTTTATGCGTAATTAGATGACATTCCGCAGTGTTAGGATACAAATAACACCAAGTAAACAGTGTGAGTGACTCGTTTTCGCCTTGCTTTTCTGAAGTTGCGTTATTAATCTTTCAGCTTTGTCAGGACATGTTAATATGTGTCCATCCAGTGTGTGTAATTTCCGACAAGTTCATTCTGGTGCTCCAGTGTCAGCCACCCTTTGAAGCCAGTAACTGTCCCAACAACAAATCTGAAAGGTGAGACCAAAGCATTGACCGTTTTCTTTAAAAAAGAAAAAAGAAATCACCATTTAGTTCCCACTGTAGACAAACTTTCCCGTGCCCTTAGTGTGCCGTGGCGGGAAGAACAAGGGATGGTCTGATCCTGTTGCTTCACGTAAAAGCTGGAAACAGATGGAGCGGTAGCCGCGTGGGTCACAGTCACCATTGTGAGCATCATTTAACGTGGGATCCAGGCAAACTTCTATAGGAAGGGTCTTTTGGAAGAAAATGATGTGTTAATCAAATTGCAATGTTTTCAGGATAAGCTCTTGCTGCCGAAGCCTCTGCATATTCCCGTCAGTGCGGAGCATACACACAGGCCTTGTTCGTGTAACGTCTTACTTGTTTCTCGGCTTTCTTCTGCCGTGGAGGGTATGTCATCCTTAGTAGTTTGGGGATTTCTCTGCAGAACGAATCGTATTCTTCGAAGCATGACTGTTCTGGAATTTTAGGTAAAAGAGGAGACGCTGTAAACAGCTGCAGATGCATTAATATGTAATATTCTTTTTGATTTAATAATCTTGGGAATTGTCTGCTCTCTGACATCGTCATTACTAAGAATTTTGACCAATGAATCCCTTTCAGTGTTCTCTGCCTCACTTGTCCCATATGCAATCTAATGTTGATATGTAACTGATAAGTGATTTTGCAATTTATGTGACAGATCTTGGCTTTAGCTTTTACTTGCATGACCTTGAGCTCAGAATGATGCATTTGTCACCTCGCTCATAAAATTTCAAAGATTGTGAAATTTTTCCACTTTCTGATGAAGTATAACATGGATGTGTTATGAGAAGGCTTCAGAGTGGTTTGTGTAATGCCTTTGCTTAACCTGATAATGCACACGATGAAATAAGACCTTTAGAACACAGGAAAGAGTTAGTGGGAGGCACAAATCCGGACATGGTATATTCCTCATACTGCCTGTTAGTGTGCAGCCTTTTTACTTGTCACTATTACCTGAAGGTATTCTAAATTAAAAAGGAGAAAAAAAGTTGCTCCTTTTAGTTGAAAGAGATCTGTAAAAAATTTTATTTCAATCTGCAGGAGAGTGAGCTATTGTGAAGTTAGAGACTTGATCCAAAAAACATCTAAGGTTGCCTTTTGTAAAAATGTTTAATAGACTATATTCAAAAATTTAAAAATATGTTTAGGAACTACTGAGATACAAATGCCATTTAATTGAAATTTAGGGATTTACACAAATGTAGAAATGTAGGGATTTACACAAATGTAGATGTTCATAAAATTAAAAATTAGGAAAAAAGAAACAGTTTGAAGTTATGCATGCCCTTGATCCTTTCAATCAAATTTTGCGAATTGGGGAGCAAACATTTCTTCCTCATCAAATTCCTTCAAGAGCCAGACTTTGGTTAACTAATAACAGCCATATTAGATAAATTTATAGAGAGTTGATCAAGTTCACACACAAAAAATAGTAGTGGCACTAGTAATGGTCACCAGTGCTACACTTCCCACGTTAGTAGGAAAAATCATGAAATACAAAAATAATCTAAATGCAATGAAAACTCAATATTTTACAAGTATGCTAAATAAAACTCTGGCTATCAACGAGGACAGCAGCCCCACTGACAGTGAGTGAGCTGGAGGTCAGGTGGATGCAGCTGGTGAGGGGCCCGCACTGCCTTTTCTTGGGGGGCGTGCTCTGCGCCAAGTCTGGTCCGAGTGACGACGACCTCTCCAAGAGGGTTTACGGAAGGAGCGCGTCGATAATGTTCAAATGTGACTCAGTAGTTTGACGCTTCTACAGAGTAGTTTGAGAAGGTTGATTCTGGCGCCCTGCAGCCCTGGTTGGGAAGCTCGGCAAGCCTGCCAGCCAGCCCCCTGCCGTGGGACGGGGGCGTCCCTTCTGCAAGTGCCCGTGTGCCTCTGCATGTCCCCCCAGTGGGGGCTCTTGAACGCGGCCCGCTGTTGGCAGCCCTGGCTGCGAGCTGTGTCCTGTCGCACAAGCCAACGTCGCGGGGGGACAAAATTCCTTTCTTAAATTGCAACTGTATTTCCAAGTGCCCGTTTATTTTATAAAATATTGGAAAATGAGGCATTTTCCCCAAGGTACCAGTGAACTCTTTGAGGGTAGGCGTATTCCTTTAGTCCCCCTGCTCGTCCCAGGACGTTGGTCTGCGGCAGGTTTACGAATATTTGTGGAATCGCGGTCCTGAGTATTTGAAGAAACCTGAAATGCTAACAGTGTTTGTAAATGAAAGTCGAGGCAGTTACGGCTCTCGTGTCCCGTGTGCGTGCGCTGGAGACCGAGGGCGGCGCAGTGATCGAGAGGCGATGCGACGGCCTTCGCTTCCACGGGGAATGACCTGCGAGTGACTTTTGTGCTTCGTACGGGTGCAGCGTCGCTTTTCCCTAAAAAGTCATGTCTGACTTATCAAACCCTACGAGATCGTACTTCAAAACTGTGCTTTTAAGATGTATATTCAGCGGCTGATTCTCGGGCCCGTTGATCACAGCGACAAGCAGTGTTTTCCCCGAGGGCTGCTGACAGGCTGGGCCCCCGGAACCTCCACGGGGCGCTCCGTGGGGCACACCTCAGTCCTCCCGTGCCTCCCGGCACCCCCTGCCGCGTCCTGCCCACGGCCTCCTGCGGCCTCGCCCTTCTCGCCCCTTCCTCTGCCGGCCCAAGTCCTGCTCGGGCGGGGCGGGAGTGCCCTGGGCCCCGGAGCGGCTGCGGCCCAGGGAGCCGATCGGAAGCTGCCGCCGTCGTAAAGAGCTCGTGGGTTTAAATCCTAACCTACTGCAGGAACTTTTAACAAGGCCGCGGTTCTAGGCAAAGCAACACTCCCCCCAAAGACCTGGTCGTGATAGAGTGCCAGGCATTTTAGTAGGCAACGGTAGGATATTTGAATGATGTTTAGGAAGAGGCGACAAATCACAGAACTGTCAGCTGAAGCCATTTGAATTGTATAAAATCTACCCAGTGTCGTTGGGTTTTGTTTTTTTTTTAGCTACTTTGTGTAATTCCTTGCAATATACTAAATTCTATATTAAATTGTTAATGTATTTTAATTTCCACATTGAAGTCTATAATTCTGTCTTGTAGCCGAATTTCACAGTGATATCCAGGAACATTGCAAGAGTTTAAAATACTCAGGACTGCAGAGAGCTACTTCAGAAAGCATGAGAACGTGCCATTCTTTGCTACGAAGGAAATTGGGTAGTATTGTAATTTAGCAGTGTCAATAGATATTTTATAAGAGAAGTAGGTTTTGTTCATAGAATTTTTTTTTTCTGAGAAACATTAAACAGAAACTAACACCGGAATGTCTTCCAATATGGAGAAAAGAATCAGATGTGCCTTAGCAGAAAATATTTAAGTTTTCTGTTCTATATATTCACATCCTAGATTATCTTTCAGTTTTTAGCATCTTGAATCTCTTTTGAGTTATCTTAAGTTTTCTTGGACATCTGTTTTGTGAATCTAAATTTTCTCCTGTAAAAGGGAACCGATAAAAGTCCTAAACATTAACAAAGAGTAAATAAGGACTCCTTTCGTTGGCTTGGCTCTGGGTCTTTAGGTGGGCAGCAGGTGGAGGAGCGCCAGAGGCAGTCCTTAATAGACAGCGTTGGGGCCAGAATGCTAATGCTGGGGCCTGAGTCACATGGCACTTCACTGTTCACCCTTTGTTTTTATGCGTTCAGTATAGCATAGGTTTTCTCTTGAGACAGACGTATTATGAGACAACATATAGGGCATCTGGTCACCCGCGAATGGTGCTGAGCCCAACCTCTTCTCTGTCCCTGAGGTGTTTGTGGTATTCAGAAGGTTATGTCTGTGTGGCCAAAGTCTTTCCATGTTTATTTGAGCTAATTTCTTTACAATATATCTGGCACTCTGTGTTTTGTTTTTTTGACTTGTGGCTTTGGTATATGGATTCAGCCATGTTAGGGTTCTGTTATGGGAGCACTGACGTTGCTGGGCATGCTTCTGATTTCTACCACGGTATGTGTGCTCAGACTTGTGCCTCAGTGCAATAGGTGGGTGAAGCTCAGGGGTTCTGTGTTTTAATTCCCCATGCCCTGGTCATTATTTCCAATGAGAAATTTCCTTTATGTATATAAGCTTTTTTATATTCTGTGCTTTCCGAGCAGACAAGACTTCAGACTTAAGAAATTCCTATGTCTTAAAACTATGACTCACATGGACCGGAAGACAAATCTTTTTTTTTTTTTTTTTTTTTTTTTTGAGATTTTATTTATTCATGAGAGAACAGCTGAGCCACCCAGGGATCCCCCAGAAGACAAATCTTCTGTTTTTCATGAGTAAATATCTAAAAGCTGATCTTAGTCCTGTTTATCATGCTTCTGTTTCTCCATTTTATGTTGGTCAAAAATACAAATTGTGGAGTTGAGGGATGCCTGGGTGGCTCAGTGTTGGAGCATCTGCCTTCAGCTCAGGGCGTGATCCTGGAGTCCCAGGATCGAGTCCCATGTTGGGCTCCCTGCATGGAGCCTGCTTCTCCCTCTACCTGTGTCTCTGCCTCTCTCTCTCTCTCTCTCTGTCTCTCTCTGTCTCTCATGAATAAATAAATAAAATCTTTTTAAAAAATTATGGAGTTGAAGCTAAGTAGTGGAATGCTGTGTAGATAAACCTAAATTCACTGCTGCCTCTCTGCATTTGGTTTAGTTGGGTAGATGTCATAACTCATGGACACCGATCCTGCAATCCTGTAACCTAGCTGCATACCAAACCCTCCGGAATTTAATTGAATAGCCTTCCAGGTCACTGTATTCAGAACTCTGAAAATGGCAGGTCTTCAGTATCTGCGTTTCTGGAAAAGGTCTCAAAGACCGTCATGAGCCAGGCTTGAGAAACTCACTGGTTTTTCGTTCTTTTGAAAGCGATCACACTTGCCTCTTACTGGTATCTCGTCTATTTGTCCAGTTCTCGTCTTGCACAGCCTACTGAGTTGTGTTGTGAAAATTTCCTCTTGAGCTTCCTTTTCCGAGAACACTAAAAAGATAAAGGAGTTGGAGGTGACTGTCGCTGTGACACATCGTCAGGCCCTAAGAGGTAGAGAATCACAAGGCAACGTGGAGAGCAGAGGGAAGACGTTATCAAAGCCTAAGTGAGTCAGAGGTAGAACAGGAATGCAAAGGGAGGATCCCAGTTACATTGGGGTTTTAGGTAAACACTAGGGAATATTCAGCGTAAGTGTAACCCAAGTATTTCATGGGACGTCCTTGTCCTAAACACTACCCCAGATACGCACTTAGCACACGTACGCATCATTATCCATGGCTTGTCTGAAACCCAGATGCACTGGGGGAAGCCTGCCCTGGAAGCCCCCGGCGGGAAAGGAGGCCGTGGGGTACCGCTTGGACGCAGCCGTGTGGCAAAAAGTGGGCTTCCAGAAGTTGCCTCTAGAAGCAGGCTGTATTTCAAAATACCTTATGTTGTCATTTTCAGTTACTTGAAAGCTAGCCTTGTCGTTGACAGAATAAACTCGTGTTTGCTTTTCCTGAGCAGGGAAATGCGCGTGTAGTCTCTCTTGACCTCCCTTGTGCGCAGCTGTCCCACGCGCTGGCCTTCACGCACCGGCAGCATGCTGTACGCGAACTGAGAGTCGCCGCTCGAATCTAAAAATCTAAAGCAAATACTTACGCCATCCTAGTCTAGGTACTCACTTCTTTTCATGTGAATCTCGAAGGAGGATTTTTATCCATTTAATCTACACAAATCCAGGAATTTGCCGATACAAGTGTTGCGCCATCACGTCGTGGCGTAGCGTTTTTTGCTGGCTAAAAATTTTGTTAGGTTAAAGAAGGAAATAAACAATTCTCTGTAAAGGGGTAAAGTGATCTCTGCAGTAGTCAACCTGAGTCTCCCCGTTTTAGGTGCAGACAAGAATTGTCTTTGTTAGGGAAATACTGTTAGGCCTTAGGAGACGTCAGTCTGTCTTCTTTCTCGATGCCGTTTTCTCGTTCCAGCCTTCTTCCTGGAAATGTCAGGACGGGATGGCCGTGCTGCTCTGCCTACGTGATAGCCCTTCCCTAGTTACAGTCCTTCCTTAACCAGACCTTTGAATTTGTTCAGATATCAGACCACCATCGTGCAGGAGTGGCTGGATTCCTCTTCAATCCCCAGGATGACTTTTTTTTTTTAGATTTTATTAATGTATTTGAGAGAAAGAATATGAGTGGGGAGGGAGACTCCCTGCTGAGCCAGCTGCAGGTGTAGGGCTCAGTCCCAGGATCCAGAGGTCACGACCTGTGCCAAAGGCCCAGGTGCTCTTCCAGGGGGGCTCTTGATTGGTCAGTCAAGACATTCTTTTCTTTATTTTAAGGATTTCTTTAGGAAGGGGCCCAGGAATCCCTTCTGGATGCTAATGTGCAGGGAGAGATCCTACAGGAGGGGTGTGCTGATTCTGGGAACGTTTTCTCACTCTGTGCCCTTCAGAGTAAACCCGCTTTATTCAATCTTCGGTTTTTGTGATGAGAGAACTTCAATAGAGTTAGTATGGATTTCTTTGGAGGCAGGGAAACTGAGGACAGACCAGCACATGGAAGGATATATCTGTATAGTTGGAAAAGGCCTGGATCCTTGAAGACTTCATTGAGCTACTGCATTAACAGATCAGGAGCCCTCTTTTCTTGAGATACGTCCTAATAAACCCCTTTATCGTTTACTAGGCCCTTTTGAGTTGGAGCTTCATAACTTTCAACCCAGTGGACTCTAACCAGATTAAAGGAGTAAGGTAGATGGGCTCTCACTAGAATCTGCCACTCTCTGTGTCACGGGCATAGGTCCACAAAGATGGCAAGCTGAAATTTCCTTTCCTTCCGCCTCGTACACTTCGCTATTTCTCACGCATCCTTAGGAGGAAGCAAGACCTTCAGACATTCCTGGGGAAAGCAGATGCAGATCATAGTTGCTCGCAAAAGCAGCTATCCCAGAGCACCTGGTAGCTACTGGAAAAGGCCACTGTGTGACTTGGAGCTGGTCAGCATGTTTAAGGTTTCAGACAAGTACACAGTTGTCTGCTGCTAAGTCTGTCCAAATTCTTTGTGACGAATATAAAATCACTGTTTCTTCAGCATACGGAACTTTGCCATGAAATACCAGATGGTACCAAGGCACAAAGTTCTTCCTGCCTGAGAACAATATCATCTGCAAAACAGAACTACTCACACTCCGGCTCAGCAAAGAAATCCTTTGCTGGTCCTTAGGCCTCACGGAGGGTGGCCATGAACTTACTCAACAGCACGTGATCTGTGTTGGAATCCTAGGACTGTTCCCGACTCCTCACTCAGGTATGTCACCGCTAGTGTCTTTCGTCAGTGGTTAGGACGGGATGCCCACAAAAAGCGGTCGTGTGCGGTGATAGGCTCTGCCACTCTAGATTCTCTTCTACTGTAGATGAACTCACATCAGCAAATATTCTACTGAGTGGGAGTGCGGATATTTGGATGACTGGCGTTTCTGAGCAAAGAGCATGTGCTTTGCTAAGGAGAAAGTCCTATTTTGCAAATGGTAGGGTACATGGGAGGTGCACGAGTGAGAGAGGACATGATGACCTCATTGGGGGAGGAGGAAGGAGATTTTTGGAGGTTTCATTTGGGTTACTTAGGAAGAAAGGAACTGTAGGCAGAGGGAACTGGCATGTTGAACAAGCACGATGGGGTAATGATCGCAGGGGAAGAGCTTTGACCCAGTAGTCAGGCCAGTCGGATCATGTAACAGCTTTGCTGTGTGCTGAGGGGCCTGTGTCTTGAGCTGGGTCTAGAGCATGACATGCCCAAGAAGAAACCCCGAGGTACCAGTGGTCACGAGCGTGCTAGTCAGATGTACCTGGGTCTGCCTCCGAATGACATGAACTGGACCCCTTTCTTCTCCGGGTCTTAGCTTCGTGTTTCACACAAGGAACCCACCTCATGGGGGCTTCAGAGGATCCTGGTAAAGAGGTTAGAGATGTGCTTACTACGTGGCAAGTGGTCCATTAGTATTAGCTGTCACTGCGTGTGATGTTTATTAAGGGTGGTCAAGGGGAAGCCCTGCTGTCTCAAAAGGGCGATGATCTTACCTCCCTTGACGCGGGCTACCAGATTGTAGGAAGATGGGACTAGAACCTTTGTCTTATGACAGATGCTGCATCTGACTTCGCGAGGTGGCAGGACATGTGCGGACTGCTTCCTGTTGCCTTTTTGACATAGATCATCTCCCATGTGACTTTCTTGGGAAGCCTTACTGATGTTTCTCAGATCTTAATGGAGGAGAGGGTGAATTTTGGTTGCGGTAAAACCATCTCAGAATGTCTCAAGATTTGTACGGCCATGGTCATCTCTGACCTGATTGCTTGCTGCAGACCTCTAAGGTGGTTATTTATGATAATTGTTGTATTTGTCAGGATTCTCTAGAGAAATAGAACCCATAGGATATAGATACAGAGCCGTGATATTTATTCCAATAATTGGCTCACATATTTATAGAAGCTGAGACGTCCCACCATCTTCCCTCTGCAAGTTGGAGAACTGGAAAGCTGGTATAATTCAGTCTGAGTCCAAAGGCCCAAGAACCAGGAGCTCTGATGTCCAAGGGCAAGAAAAGGTGAATGTCATAGCTCAAGAAGAAGGAGAATTAACCTTTTATCAGATTTTTTTCTGTTTGGACTGTCAATGACTTGGATGATGCCTGCCCCTAATGGTGAGGGTGGATCTCTTTATTCAGTCTACTAAATCCAGTGCTAATCTCTTCCAGAAACACTTCCGCGGATTTACTGAGAAACAATGTTTTACCAGCTATCTGGGATTTCTTAGTTCAATCCAGTGGACAGATAAAAAAAAATTATTACAATTGGTTTGCTTTTGATGAGCTTATTATTTGGGACCATTAAAGGCGTTCGTAGGCCCATCCCATCCTGAGTAGTGAGCGAAACCGATGCTGGAATGAATAAGAAGGGCTTAATGCAGATTGTTCGAGGACAATGACAAGATTTGCCAGTTTGCTCTCACCCTGTGTTCATGCTCAGAAACACGAAGCAATCCTATTGATTAGGACTTCCTCCGCCCTTGACTTGCTAGTCTTCATTCAGTTTAATATCGGACAATCAAATAAGAACCTGCAAGTGGGACAAGCAGCATGTAGCGGCAGGGTGGAAACCGTGGCCGTGGATTCAGGATGCCCAAGTTGGGGTCTTGGTCCTGTGACCTAACTGGTTTGGTACCTTGACCTCTAAGCCTGTTTTCTCACCCATCACATGGGACTAATAATAATACCTACTTCATTCTCTGGCAGTGAAAAACAGTAGGCAAAGACTTAAGTATTGCCTTTGGGTTCTGGTTCAGCTTCTCCTCAGTCATTCATACCACAGAACTTTGCTACGAGCTGTAGGCTGGGGTCCTGTTGTGAGTGAAGCCACACGTGTTTGGCGGGACATAGCCTGGCCCTGTCCGTCTGCCTTCAGTGGACATTGGACCATCACATACACATTTCTCAATCCCACTGCTGTCCAACTGAAATAAACTGTGAGTCATGTAAGTAATTGAAAACTTTCTAGTGGCTCTTGAAAAATAGATGAAAGTCATCTTAAACATTTACCCCATAAATGCAAAATGTTTGCAACGTATAACCAGCATCTAAGTATTACACACTGTCAGTATGTGAGTATGCTTTTTTTTTTTTTAAATTTATTGTGCTGCGTATCTGAAATCTGGCGTGTTAGACTTGGAGCATGTGTCAACTTGGACGAGCCACATTTCTAGTGCTTGGTGGCCGGGCATGGTCACGTACGAGACAGCATACGAGTCTATTGTTAATTATCCATCTGCATCCTTCTTCAGATTGGTTTTTGTCTCTGGCTTCTACAATTGCAGAAATAGAGCCAACACGTATATCTTTTGTTTCATCGTGTATTTCTAAAACAATAGCAGTCATAACGCATTTACTGTGTGTTAAGCAGCTTTCTTCCTGTTTTACTGACAACAGCCTTATTATGTATTACTACTGTCCTTATTGTTCAGATAAGGAATAGAGATCACAAGGTTATGTTGACCGGAAGACCCTATAAATTGTGGGGGATCCTGGAAAGTGACAACGGTGGTCTGACCCCGGAGCCTGTGCTCCTCATCACTGCTCCATTCGTTACCTATAACCTTCTCCGGGAAACAGGTGAACCTATTTTCGGATCCGTTGTGGTCGATTGAGGTCATCTTGAGGTCTTATAATCGCATGCTAGACCAGCTTTTTTGCATAGGGGCAGGTGATCATGAGAGTGGAAGATGTGGCTACACTCGTAAGGAATAGTTTCATAGCAACTGGTGTTCGTTTTTTCCTTCACTTAAAAAAAAATCGAGCCCTTTCTATGAGCTAAAAATCATGTTCTTATCCAGGTACAGATTTTATTCTAGTGGGGGGACTTAAGTAAAACACACACACCATGTGTGACATGTCAGATGGTGATAAACACCTGTTACTGAGGTGGGGCGGGGGGAGGAGTGACATGGGGAAACAGTGGTGTGGTGATTAGAAAGAGCATAGGCTTCAGATCCGGATACTGGTTTAGATGGGTCACCTGACGCCCAGCAGGTGGGAGGTCGGGCAAGGTGCTTAACTTCTTTGAGCTTCATTTCGTCAATTATAAAGTGGGGGTCACACTGATCTCTAGCAGACTAAGGAAAGAGTCGGCGGACGTGTATGGAAGGTGCTAAGGATGGGGCCGCGAGGAAATGGCTAGAATGGGAGGACTGAGCATTCCTGGTTCGGGGGTTCCGCAGCAGGTGCGCCCCCGCCCCTCCCATAAGGCAGGTCATTCTGCTGCGGCCGGAACGTGAGTGGGAGGCCGTGGGGCGGACACGAGTGGTGGCTCGGTGGCCCAGGGGGCCTCGCCTGGCGCCCCATGTGGGGCGGGACCGTGCCCCCCGGGCCTCAGCGGCACGCGTGGACTGCAGAAGGGCCTCGTCGTAGGAGTCACGTCCGAGCGTTGGCCTTCAGCCGCAGGGTGACCTGGCAGGGGGTGGGCGTAGCGCGGGTGCCGAGTCTCGGGGATTTGGATCTGATAGGATGTGGTTTGGTCCCAGACACTAACGAGCTCCCTTACGATGATCTCTCCACACAGGCTTATTTCTGTTTTCAGGTGAAGGAAGTTGAGGGGTGGGCGCTCCAGGGTTGGAGGGGCTGCTCCGCCTTGAAAAGCGCATCAGGCTCCGTCTTCACCCGTCGTCGCGGGCCCACCTGCCAGGTGCGGCCAACCCTCAAATTCCAGCTGCTAGAAGAGGGAGGAGGTCAGTCGGGGCAGGCAGCTGCCTTGCAGGGTCTCCCGCCAGTCACGGACCCTGTTGCTCACAAGCCCTAGGCCTTCCCTTGGAAGTGCCACGTCGCTGTCGCCCGTGGTCGTACACATTCATGCGTGGGTGGCAGCTGCCGATGGCAGCGCTCGGGGGGTTCCCGCGAGTGCGACCTGGTCACGGCCCCGTTGTTAGGCCCTGGTGGGCAACCCGGAGGGTCTGTTCGCACAGAGACCTGGAAGGCGCCGGGTAATCTGCTCCGGTGGTTGCGGGGGGACCTTTCCAGTGGCGCCCAGGAGGGAACATGGAAGGAGCACCTGTCCTTCGCCTTTCCTTAGGAGTGTCTTCTCCCTGCGCGTCGTTAACACGCACAAGAGCCGTGCCTGTGCACGTCGGAGGCCACCTGTGCCTTCTGCTCCCTGGAAAGACGTTTGTGAGAATCGCTTTGAGGTCCAGGCCGTCCTCCACCCCGTCCTGGGGGGCCTGAACCTGCCGGCCCCTCTGCGTAGGGCACGTCACGCAGCGCCTGCCCGAGGGCTGGGACTCTGGATGCAGGGCACAGCCGTGCTGGCCGGCTCCCGGGCTCCCGACTGTCCTCGGGCTGGTCTCCTGCTGTAGTCGAGGTACGGCTGGGAGTCTTCAGTTGGTCATGGCTTAGAAGAAAAAGGCTAGACTCTAATTTGAACATGGGAGAAAAAAAAAAACACCTAAGAAACATAAAACATCCCTGGACTTGGGGAATTGTCTTTCCTGCGGCAGTTATCACGGATAAATCACCGCTGGCAGCCAGGATTCATAGGCCCGAGCTTTCACTGTCGGTGTTGGAGCTGTGGTGTTTATGAGGCTCATCACTTGGCTGTATTTAGATATTTGCAAAGATATTTATGTTCTAGTTTCTGCAATTTAGTTTCATATAAAAAGCTCTCTAAAAATTCCCATTGGATAATTTTCGCATTAGAATTTTCTCTGTATTAGAGAAATGGTGTGCATTCACCCATAAACACGCTAGCGCAGAGGCGATGTGTGGGCAAAGCTGGGACAGGGGATGAATCTTAACAAAGCTGCCCCAGAGAGCGTTGAGTGGTAAACCGTGTCACACTGGACGTGCCCACGTCTAGAGTTGCCACAGCTCCTGTTTCTCTCCTTCATCCTGAACTGAGGGCTTCCTGTAATGGCCCAGGTGAAGACCGCGGGCACCACGTGATGGCAGCGCATGAAGCTAGGAGAGTTCCTTGGCCGTTGGGTGAAGGGACCAGTGTCCTAAAACATACTGAGCAACTGGAACAGTCGGCCAAGTGTAGCAGGATGGAATGTGGCTTCATGGGACACGTGCGGGGGTATTTTGGAAATTTCTGTTGAGCACGATGGGAGTCCATTGACGCGACTGCCAAGAAGAGTCGATTTGTCTCTGGTTGGGGTCAGTAGTGCCTGGGACGTGGGACGTGGCCCACCGTTGGGAGAATCGGGACCCGTCCACACAGCACACTTGCCGGAGGGACGCCACTGTCAGGCCATCGTGACCTACGACGTCCACACGGTGTGAGCTCAGCTGTCAGCGCGCGTCTGTGTACTTACGCGGAGCTGAGTCTTACCAACGGTGGAGTGTTTGGTCCACGAACATGGGAGTGTGTGCCCCTGGGGTTGTCGGGGGACTGCGGCTCGCGGTGGGAGGGAGACGGCTCGCGGCCAGGCCTGCGCCTGCCCTCCGGCTCCTGGAAGTAAGCGTCCGTGTGTTCTGTCTTAGCGGTAGGACCAGGACGGTGCGAAAGTCGCAGGGGAGACGCGTTTCCATTCTGGACGATGAGGACAGGCTTCGCGGCGAGGTGATGGAGGCGTGTGCGGGCCTGAGAGATGCCCTCCCTGGGATTTCGTGAAGATTTTTATTTTTTTTAAAGATTTTATTTATTTATTCATGAGAGACACAGAGAGAGAGAGGCAGAGGGAGAAACAGGCTCCACGCAGGGAGCCCGATGTGGGACTCGATCCGGGGTCTCCAGGATGACGCCCCGGGCTGCAGGCGGCGCTAAACCACTGAGCCACCCGGGCTGCCCGGGATTTCGTGAAGATTAATGCCTTGATCAGAAAATCGAACGCGATCACTACTCTGGTTCTGTTCTGTTGTCGAAGTTTTTCTGAATCTCTCAACAATGAAATGTCAGAAAACAAAACAAAACCAAAAAAAACAAACACAGTGGAGGACGGTCACGATCAGATCCTCCACATGGAAGAGGGATGGAAAGGCCCGTTGGTCTGTTCGGTCTCCCGGCAGGATGATCGGATCTGAGGTCTGTGCAACGGATCATGACCGTTCCGAGTCAAACACGTGCAACGTCGCCACCATGACTTAGATCTAAATTAGAATTTTGGTGAAGAGTCCTGGGATTTGAGATCTCAGATGAATATAGCAGGATACGGTGAAAAATCTCTTCCACTTATTTTCCATCTGCCCATTGCCCGCAGCCATCCTCCCCCCAGTCTCCATCTGCGTAGGGAAGCAGATTCACATCCATGTTCTAATTTTGCCCTTTTTCAACGGGAGTGGTGGCTTATTTTTACATACTGTTCTACAACTAGCTTCCTTCCCCCCAGAGATCTTAAAGATCTTTTCACATCGTACCTAAGAGAATGTCTCCGTTCTCTTTATGGAGCTAATAGTGCTGCCGCTGTGTGGGCGTGGTCCTCGTTGGCCCCTATTTATGGAAACTGAGGCTGTTGGCTTCTCTTTTTCCTCTTTGCCCCCTGCCCTCGGCCGAGGCGTGGGGGACGACTAGCTGCCCCTGGAGCGGCGCCGAGATCGGCCAGGATGGACTGCGGTGTAGACTCCAGCCTTGCCCTGTGACTTGCAAGCCGTCCGGAGACTCCAGAATTCCCCGGCTGCCGGTGCGGGCGTCGGGGCGGGACGGGACCCCTGGTGCCTCCTGCTGCACCGTCCTCCCGGCACCCTTGCTCCGTCACGTGGCCTCGGTCTGCATTTTGCTTATTATGAACGAAGTCAGGCTGCTCGCCCCGCGGAAGGCTCCTTCTCTGCGTCTGAGCTGTGCCTTCGCCCACAGACTTCCTCTCTGGTTCTTACCCGCGTCTGGGGGCCGTGTGCGCGCCCGGGCTCTTTCCCGCGGGAGTCACGCGCGTGCTTCTTCCTCGCTAGTCTTTGTCTGATGGTCTTGCATGTGCAGTTTCTGCTGCGCAGAATTTAATGTTTGAATTTATGAGCTGAGGCTTGGGGTTCATGGTTCCAAGGGTCTCTGACGTGCCCACGTCTAGAGGAATTGAGGCTTCGTGCACCTGGACGGCTTCATCGTCTTACAGTCGACGTGACTTAGACCCTCTCCTATGACAGCCTATGTGATGCTGCAGGTTGTTTTCCGCTTGGCGACCCGGTGGCTTCAGCACCATTGACGAGACCTCCTTTCCCAGCGGCGTGAGGTGCTGTGAAGGTCTTTCCTGGTGCGTCTCTGAGCACATCTGGATCTGGTTCTAGCCTCTCTGCCGGTGGACGATGTGGTTTATTTTGATGATGCAAATAGACTCTAGGGAGCTCTGGGTTCTAACAGCTCTCCCCACTGCTGGGTGTTAGATCTAGTTTTTTCTCTCTCTGTTTTGTGGACACGTGACCTCTCTGTACTTATAAAACAAAGTTGACTTTGACGTATCACTGTGGTGTTGGCCGTCGTTTTAGATCGCGGAGGTAACCACCGTCACCGTCGCTCACAGGAGCGTTGAAGCCTGGTACTCAGCCGGGCGCCTCTGGCACCGTCGTGAACTGTTCTGACGTTGTTGGGGCTTCCGAGAAAACCGCTCAGCTCTCCTTTCCTGGGTTTGGTATCCGTGAAATTTCCAGGCCAGAACCCCCAGAAAGTCACTCCTTGGCACACTGTAAAGGATAAGATGCATCTGGTAAGGGAAGATGGAAGTTTCTAGTTTTTGAGGCTTATTTCCTCTTTCTTAAATCCAAAGAGGGAGCTGGGGCCAAAGCTCGTGAGGGCCTGGGCAGTCGGGCGAGGCCTTGCTGCAGCCCCTGCAGCTCGGGGCCCGGCGGCCGGCGTGTCCCCCGCGAGGGCTGCCCGGTGCCAGCTGGGCCTGGAGCCGTGCGGCCCGAGGTCGCCCTCCAAGGCGGGGGAAGGAGCCGGCTGGTGCTCGGGCAGGGGCCCCGTGTCCCGGGTGGGCCTGCCCCCGCGGACGGCCTGCCGCTGCGCCCTGCACCAGCTACCCCTCCTCTGTTGGACGCGCTGGTCTCTCCTGCTGGAGGGACGCTGCGACAAGCCTGTCCCACCGACAAACCCGGGGGCCCGAGCTGGCCGCGGCCCACCTGCCAGCACGGAAAGCACGCCTGGGCCGCGTTGTCCCCTGGCCGGGGAGGTCCCGGCTGCTGTGCCCGCCGCGGTGGGCCCGGGCCCGCGCTGGCCTCCGCCTCCACCGTCCTGAGCTCCCCGATCTCCCTCAGGGCTCTCGTGGCCCCGGCCCGAGGCGGCCGCCAGCGAGCGGGTGGTTCTGGGTGGCCGGCGCCCCAGGAGTCGGGGGTGGTGGCCCGGCCGCTGCCTTGGCTCTGGGCTCCCCGACCGTCGTCCCCCGCAAGCACGGAGGAGGGTGCCGGGGAGCAGGACGCCCGTGTCTCCCGGCTGCTCCGTCCTGGCGCCCTGCCTCCTGCGCCCCCTCGGCTGCGGCAGCCGTGGATCACCCACCAGCACACCCGCCCCTGCTCTCTCGGGGACGGCGGGCCGTGTCCACAACAGTCCGCTTCTCACCGCAGTTCTGGGCTTGACCCGTTTCTGCGGAGACCAGGCCGTGAAGTGTGTGTTGGGTCGCGACATCGGGATCCCAGAGTGTCAGGAAGAGCCGGAGACACTTGGGCGTTGAGCCGCAGCATGAGTAGTGGGGCTTTCAGCTCTTTTTTTTTCTCTACCATAAAGCTAACTGTAGGCGTGAAATGGACTTGGGGCCATCAGGATGCTTTAGAACCGATGCTTTTCTCCGCGCGCAGTGTTGCAGCTCACGCCCTCTCTGTCTTACAGCTCAACAAGCAACAGCTGCAGCTGCTGAAAGACCGCTTCCAGGCCTTCCTCCACGGAGAGACCCAGATTGTGGCCGACGAGGCATTCTGCAACGCCGTGCGCAGTTACTACGAGGTAGGGCCGAGGAGCTCCGGTGCCCAGGGCTCCATCCTCCCCTAACAAGTCCCTGACCCTTCCTGTCCCTGGGAACTCCCCGGGAAGGCCGCGCGTTCTCAGCCTTTGCAGTTTGAAACTCTAATTCCACAGCCCGGTTTCCAGAGATAAACAGAACTGGAGATCAGTCACTTTTGAGGAGAAGCAAAATGTCGGGGAGACTCTCCTGGGGATGGCTGGTTGAGCTGAGAGGCGCCGGCTTTGGGTCCGCGCGTCTACATGACCGTTTTTAACCAGGATGTCAGCAGTTGTGCCCTCGGGTTCCCCACGCTCTGTCCCGAGGGCTGGTCCCGGCTCCTCGCGGGATGAGTTGAATTCTGTTTCCGTCCTGGAGGAAGCATCCTGCCAGCTCCTTGCTGTGTTCTGGGTTTCCTGGTGGTTCGTCAGGAGTTCGGATCACCCCCGAGCCCCGCGTCTCACACTTGGTCGTTCACGGCCTCGGCGAGTTGCCCAGACTTCCCTTTTCATTCTGGGCGTTTCAGAGGCGCTGGGGCAACGCATTCCTTTGTGTCGGGCCGATGGTCGAGGTCTTTACCCGCAGGAGCGGGACGTGCCAACTCGTTAGACACGTAGAAGGGCGATGTGGATGCAGAAGGTCAGAACCTGCCGACACGGGGGATCTCTTTGCGTGAATTACCAATTGCGTGATTGACGTGAGTCTCATGACAACAGGGACCTTGTCGGCCTGGATCTTGACTCAAAGTACCTTCGGCAGGAGACCTCACCAGGCTTGAGGATAGTATTTTTAGTATTTTATTGCCCCTAAAGTCAGTCTTGCAAGGTGAATTCTTGCCCCGGATCTTACCAGATGAAATACAAGGGCCTGTGCTAGTGTCAGATAATGTAAGAGGGGCCAGAAACCTGTGTTCAGGGTGAAGGAAATGTGGTTCAGGAAAGTAATTTGTGTAAAAAGATGTCATTTTATTTATTTTATTTTTTTAAATATTTTATTTATTTATTCATAGAAA
The DNA here is from genome assembly GCF_003254725.2 of Canis lupus dingo. Taxonomy (NCBI): domain Eukaryota; kingdom Metazoa; phylum Chordata; class Mammalia; order Carnivora; family Canidae; genus Canis; species Canis lupus. The sequence goes on along the minus strand of NC_064256.1, from coordinate 60,383,933 downwards.
GAGAGAGAGAGAGAGAGAGAGAGAGAGGCAGAGGGAGAAGCAGGCTCCATGCAGGGAGCCCGAAGCGGGACTCGATCTCAGGTCTCCAAGATCACACCCCAGGCTGCAGGTGGTGCCAAACCGCTGTGCCACCAGGGCTGCCCGAAAGATGTCATTTTAAAAATAGCCCATTTTTGGTTCGGGTGGACGTACCACGGCCCCTGGGCACGCTCACATTAGGGAATTGAAACCGCGTAAGGGGAATGTGTGGGGGCAGTACTCTGTCTTCCATTTGTGTGTGAGCCTAAAATTATCCAAAATAAGTATATTCTAAAATAATAAGCATATTAAAACCCACAACGTGGGGCGACTCAGTCCGTTAAACGTTGGACTCTGGATGTTTGGCTCAGCTCGTGATCTCCAGGTCCTGAGATCAAGCTCCGCGCTGGGCATGGAGCCTGCTTTAAGACTCTCTCCCTCTCCCCATCCTCCTCGTCCGCGTGTGCTCGTGCTTCCTCTAAAACCACACGTAAAACATAAAACCCAACGTGACACGGCCACGCTTTCACAGAAGGCACACGTAAGCCGTGCCGGGGTGAAAACGCTGTGACCGTAACGAGCGTCCCCTTGGCATCGCACGTGGGGATCGCGTCCTCCTCTGCGTGCCGGACGGGGAAAGGTGGATAAACTGAGGCTCTCTGGTCTGGAACATAACGCGTGTAGGTCATTAGAAGGAGCAGGGGAGGCCGAACCTGGAGACGGGTTGGGTGGTGTTGCGTCTGGGAGGTGATCCCGGTGCAGCGGCAGGGCAGGGCGGGCTGGCGAGGACAGGTCCTGGAGCTCTGCCCTGGACGGTGACTGAGCATTTCAGGATCTGCGTCACCAGGACTCAGACTGTGTCCGCCCCGTAGGTGGCCAAGCGATGAGATGATGGTTTGCTGGGAGGACTAGGGAGAGTGGTGAGAAGCGGAGCGGCGGGCGGGCTGCCGGCCGAGGGTTTTCCAGTCTTCCCAGCGACTGTGCCCACCCTGTCGCTGCGCAGCCCCCGGCGCCGTGTTACGGTCGGTGACCATTAGTAACGTGTTCGTGGAGACCACGCTCCTGATTTACATTTGGGAGTCACTGCCCTCGGTTGGTGCTTGAGCTCTTGAATAAGGACATTTTGTGGATGGATGTGGGGGGAAACATTTGCTTCTCCATTTTTTTTTCCTCCCGAGTCTTTTCCATTTATGGATCATAGTTTTCTATGCTTTGCGATGACCGTGCAGCGCAGGTGGTCCGTCTTGACTTTACGTGGTGTGTTTTATGGCTTAGTAATACCTGAGTTTTTTCTTCCAGCGTCTCTGGTAGAGAGTTCAGATTTTACCCCCAACTTGCAGAGGCAGGAACTAATGCTCACAGGTGTGGAATGACTCGCCTGGTACTATGTATTTGGTAAGCGTCTGAATGAAATTTGAATCTAGATTTTTTCAGACTCATCCTGATAAAGTGGTTTCATGGCTGCCTTCTTGAACGCACCAGTGTCAGGTGGTGTGCCCGGAGCACGCCGAAAAATATTTTCATTCCGTAGAATCAGCCTTTTAAACAGACTCCTCAATTTCATTCCTAAAATAAGAATTAGAATCTACACGGCTGATTAATAGCAGAGCTGAAAAAAATCTCTTTCCGCTAAAGCTTTTTGAAAAGTAGATTCTTGGGTTCCACTCAAGCCTGAGTCAGAATTCCTGAGGATGGAGCATCCGAATTTTGAACTTTTAGTCTCGGTGACTTCAAATCACCCTGTTTTGCAAAACATGTGGAACTAGATGTTATAATTACTGGAAAAGGTTTCCCCGAAGGAGCCACTGCGTGCCCCACCGCGTAGCAAAACATGCGTTCAGCAAATACTGGCTAAGTGAATGAGGATCGAAGCGCTCGTTTCTCTATGTAGAAATGGTGTATTTTGTTCATTCCTCTCCCCCCCACACACATCTTTTTTCTAAAAGTATTTTTCTGAAAGTATGGGATCTGTTTTGCTGTAACTGTTCTCATTCATGGTTTGCTTCTTCAGGGATTCCCAGCACGGTTGAGCTTCTGTGTTCTTGCTGGTTTAGAATCTGTGGTCCTGTGGTCTATCTTCTTACGTCCTTTGTTGGATATTTTGCTGGTAGCTAAATACGACTGTTTTCAACTGTTAATCATCTTATCAGTGGCAGCATTCTCATGCATTAAGTTTTGTAGCTTTTAGCTGTGGTGTCTGTCATTACCGTTAGAAATGGCCACAAAGAAACCTAGTAAGTGTGTATTACCAATAAAACAGTGTATCTTCGTGCTCTAGGAACACAAGTTCTCCCAAAGTCTGTAGGCTACTGATTTTTTTTAGCTTTTTAAGATTTTTTTTAGCTTTTTTAGCATTTAGCTAATATCATAAATGCTATTTTAATGATTTTATGACGTCTTTTCCAGCTCGATTGTATGTCTATTTTCTAAAGACAATTAAGAGTTACCTGGGTGTTCTTAATGGGTTTAACTTCAGATATTTGTTTTATGTCACTTTATCACTTGGGATCTCCATTATAGGACTTTAAAAATTTTTTTTTATTTATTCATTCATGAGAAACACAGAGAGAGGCAGAGACACAGGCAGAGGGAGAAGCAGGCTCCATGCCACGAGCCTGATGTGGGACTCGATCCCAGGACCCCAAGGTCACAGCCTGGGCCAAAGGCAAGCACCCAACCGCTGAGCCACCTGGGGATCCCCCTCCATTATAGGACTTAAAATACACTTTTCCTCTACGTTATTTGACTTAAAACATCTCTTCAAGGTACATTCGCTACCCTAAAAGGTAATTTCTTTCAACCAGATCAGGACAGGATTGGATTCTGGTAGTATGTGATGCCCTGTCCGGGGTGCGTTCACGTGCCTTTGTTTTAATAAGTACTTAGTGAGCACTATTCAGTATGATGTGTGTATCGTGACGGTAACAGTTTTTATTTGACAACGTAATCTTTATCGCATGCATTTTTTTAAGATATCATAAATTTGGCTTTAATGTCGGCCTGTAACGTACTAAGAATAAGAAGTCTGTTTTTGGTGAAATTTTACCAATCTTCGTCCCCATAAAGTCCAGCATAATCAGAAAAAAGGTGGACCCGAAGTCTAAACCGCCTAAGAAGGCAGCCACCATGGTACAGAGGGACCCGAATAGGGAAGGAAGTGGTAGGTAACATAGGTAGCTACCCAGTAAAAGTCAGCACCTGGAACCCTGACGGTGTTACGGCTGCTAAGTGGTTGTTAGATTCTGCTGTACTTTATTTGTATTGAAAATTTTTTCCTCCAGGAAAAAAATGTGTGTGTGTGTGTGTGTGTGTGTTAACAACCCCATAAGTAACTTCCTATCTGGAGGAAGACATGAAGTGGGCATGAATTCTACAAGTATTTGGCTTTTTCCTGGCTCTCTAGATGCATCACACACACGTTTTAGTTGAGGCAACTTCAGCTGATTCTGGGAATGGGGGAAACATCGGTCTTATTGCAACGTGATACTTTCCAACGTGTTCTTCCCCTCGGGTATCTGCTTGTTTCACAGAAATGAAGTGGACTTTTAAAAATGTAAACAAAGACAGTGTGATTCATAACAGATACCTGGGAAAGTAAATGTCCTTTCTCAGATTTCCAAAAGAATATGCAGATGTTTACTAGTTGCTTTTCAGCATAACAAACATTCAAGTTCTGTTAGCATGCAAAAAAAAAGTTGGAGTTTTTTCTTTTTTCTGGCTTTTGTTTTGTTTTGGTGGGTTGGCTTTGTTCACAGCTTTTCAGAGAAGGTGTGATTTTCTTATTTCAATTGTTTATGTTCTCTTCTGGTTTTGACAGATGGATGAGGGCTGCAGGGGTGTTTGGTGTTTAAGAAATTGCCAAAAATGTATTGACATTAGTCTCTCTCCACCATCACCACCACCATTTGCTTTTCAGATTTTCTACTTGTTAATAAGACAGAATGAGGGACGCCTGGGTGGCTCAGCGATTGAGCCTCTGCCTTCGGCCCAGGGCGTGACCCCGGGGTCCTGGGATCGAGTCCCGCATCGGGGTCCCCGCAGGGAGCCTCCTCTTCCCTCTGCCTGTGTCTCTGCCTCTCTCTCTCTGTGTCTCATGGATAAATAAATAAAGTTCTTTTTTTTAAAAGGCATAATAAGAATTATTTCACTAAACTGAGCTTTTTTCAGTGTTTCTCAAATTTCATATAAATTGAAAAATTTCATCTCAAAATACATTGAACTCTAATTTTGACCCTTTCATTGCATACTGTAATTTAAAAAAAACATTTTTGAATTCTGGGACTCAGGAAATTTCTACTTTATTAAAGAACACTTTTAAGTAGAATATTGTTAGGGAATTAAATAACGAAGGAAATTTGCTATCCTAAAACTGTTAGAGAAAATACAATATTTTAAAAAGAGGAAAACAAATATCACCTTTGATTCCACAACCTGTAACTCCTTTTAACAGTTTAGTATTGCTCTTTAGCACATGTGAAATTGAAATTATTTGAATTTTTAAAAATACTGTGTCATGAACATTCTGTAACAGCAAATGTCCTCCATAATCATGGCTTTGAATAGCTGCACGATAGACTATTAATTTAAAAAAAAAAAAACCGACTCTAATTCTGTTTAATTTCCTTCTTGTTAGACATTTAAACTTTTCCATTTTTAGCTACAAAAATGCTGACATGGTCATTCATGCTCCTTTACTTCTGCATGTGCATTACCAGCTGACCTGAAATGAGCACTATTTACTTTTTTTTTTTTTCTTTTTTTCTTTTTCTTTTTTTTTTTACTGTTTACTCTTTATACGGGTCACTAAACCGCCCTCAGCAAAGGCACTAATGTTTATGGTACTAAAACTCGGAGAGTGCCATTTTTTCCCTCCACACTGGTGTTAATGTAAAATAAATGCCAACTCTTAGGGTCACTGGCTTCTAGTTGTAGGGAAGCTTAACACTCCGTACTGGTCATTCCTGGTTCTTTGTGAGTTACCTGTTCATATGCTTTGCCCATGTCTCCATCTGAAAGTTCCTTGAAACTATGGTTTATAGGCCTACCTGGGTGGCTCAGGTGGTTAAGCATCAGGTCACGGGTTCCTCCTCTGCACGCGGCCTCTTGCTCAGCAAGGAGTCTACTTGGGATTCCTTCCCTCCCCGGCTCCATCTCATGCACGCTCACGTGCGCACGCTCTCAAAGATCCTAAAAAATATATATATACTGATTTATACGTGTTCTTTATACACCAAGACGACTACTAACCCTTTTCTGTGCGGTGGTTCCTCCACTTCCTGGTCTGGTGGATTGAAAGACATGTTCACACCCCAGATAGGGGCTGCACCCCGTTCTGTGTGCTTTGAATTCTCTGGTTCAGAAACCATGGGTGGCGGCGCTTCCCCCTGGCGCTTCCACTCGCCTCCACCTTCCAGCGCCCACCCGTCTTGCGTTGGTGGCCCTGTGAGTAGAGAGCCGATGGTTGGTGCAAGTCCTGTCCTAGCTGTGGACCTGCTGCTTCATCCGCTGGAGGCGGGAGAGAATCTCAGACTCCTTGTAATTGCACGAGTCTCTGAACGGTAGTTCGTGTCTTGCGACTCCTCCTTCCTTTGTCCTGTATGGTCTCGCGTCTCACCCAAGATGGAAGGAACAAAGGAGCATGGCTTGATGCTGTAGTAATAGGAGGAATTTCTGGGCTGCGGTTTTGGATGTTTATACACACCTATTTTTTTTTTTTTAAATTTTTATTTATTTATGATAGTCACAGAGAGAGAGAGAGAGAGAGAGAGGCAGAGGGAGAAGCAGGCTCCATGCACCGGGAGCCCGACGTGGGACTCGATCCCGGGTCTCCAGGATCACGCCCTGGGCCAAAGGCAGGCGCCAAACCGCTGCACCACCCAGGGATCCCTATACACACCTATTAAAACTGTGTCGGACCCCAGGGAGCTTCATTCAGCCTCTTCTCCCACGGGAATTAGGGAGGGATCTGTTCCAGCTTCCTGGGACCGGCAGTCAGTGCTGCATCCTTCCTTTTACCTTTTGCTTTCCTGGATATTTTACCCCAAATCAAAGTATGTGCTTAAAAATTAAGTGCAGGGGCGTCCGGCCGGCTCAGTCAGCAGCAGAGCACGTGACCCGTAATCTCGGGGTTGTGAGTTCAAGCCCCACGCTGGGTGCAGAGCTTCCTTCTAGAGGGTTCACCTCAAGGGTCGACCTACTGTGATGGTCCAGGCAGGGGTGACAGTGACATCAGGCCTGGAACGAGAGCCCTGGAGATAAAGACCCGCGGAACGATGGGGATATATTTAGTGGTTAGAGATGAGCCTCTGGCCTTGATCGTTATCCCCCTCGACCTTGTGTTGACCTCAGTGATAAAATTCAGTTACTCATAATCAAAGAAAAGCAGTCGCTTAATATTTGATTTTTCAAATCTGAGAACCTTTTAATGGACTTTTAATTACTCTTTTTTAGAATTGACATGCACAACCCGAGTGTTACTTTCTCTTGCGTGTGCCAACTCCACGGAGAGAGGCTGAGAGGTCCACATTCACATATTTTGATGAAAATTTCTTTATCCTTTTACTTTGGGCTAGAAAGATTTACTTGTCCTATTCCGAGGGACGTTTGACCCGTCAAAATTTTTCAAGGTTTGAAATACCGCCCTGGAAAGGGCCTAGTTTTTCACAGTGCATTGGTGATTGCTGAGTAAGCCAAGACCGGCAGCCTGGGGCGGGAGGGTCTGAAACGAGGTCAGCACGCCCGGAGATGAAATCGTAGCCGGGAATGCGGGCCGAGGTTTTGAATTTGCATCGAGCTCTGCAGATCACATCGGGTCTGTCATTTTCGGTGTCTGTGGTCTCATTTCACATCACGTTTTCTTGGGTCGGAAGGCTGGCACTTGCAGGTGGGCGTCTGCAGGAGCGTAGCAGACGTGTGGTCGCGGCCCGGGCTCCCGTTGCTGTTTGGGGCAGAGGCGGCGCTGCCCGTCGCTGTGTTTGTGGGGTTGGCCTCCTGCCTGACGGCGTCCCTTTGGGGTGAGGGAGGCTCCGGACTTTCTTGCTGGCCGGCAGCTGAGGGAGTCACCTGGAGCGTTTTCCTCCTCTTCACCTGATCTGGGAAGGACCTGGTGGGTTTTCCGGACCCCCACGCGGCGGCCGAGGCGGGGGTGCGCCCTGCGTCTGCGCTCTCCTCTCCTCCTGCCCCCGACGGCCTTGGGCGGGGCGGGCTGGGCCTGTCCCGCGGCCGCGGCCTCCCTCGGGGCTCCCGGGGCCGGGTCAGCGCCGCCTCAGCACCTCGGCCCGGGCGCCCGGGCTCCCCTGCCAGCGGCACCGGTGGGCCTGTCCCGGGCTCGGGCTCCCGCGTGGCAGGGTTGTCTCCGGGGTGACGGGCCCGCGAGCCCGAGTCCTTGGCTCCTCAGGGCCGTGCTGGCGGCTGGGTGTTGGGCGGCAGCCCCGCGGTACGGGTCCGTGGCCCTCCCGGGCGTGGGTGACCCCTGGACGTGCTTGGGTGACCGGTTCCCCGAGGCCGGTGGTGCACGGGCCACGTGAGGGTGCCCCGAGGTCGGCGCGCTCCCCACTGCCAGGCCGGCCTTGCGCCATCGGGCTGCTGGTGGGAGGCGGCCGTCCCGTCGCCGGTGCCCCGGGGCTCAGGCATCCCCCGTCCCGGGGCCACGCCCGTCCTCGCCGGTGTCCCGAGAAGCGGATGGCGGAGCCCTTGCCCCGCACAGGGCGTGACACCGGGGAGCGCCGGCCGCAGCCCTCCCCCGCCTTCCTGTGCCACCTCGGCCCGCCCGGCCCGTCGCCTGCAGAGCACGCGGCGCCACGGCCCCCACCATCGGGCGCTCGAGGCCGAGGCCGAGGTCCGCCGCGCGGCTGCCTGTGGGGTGGGCGAGGGGAGCTTCGTCTCAGCAGCTCACCTGCCTTCAAAGCAGCTTCATTCTCCGGCGGAGGACAGCGGCCTGGACGCCCTGCCGGCCGCTCACGAGGGCCTGCCGTGCGCCGGAGGCCGGGACAGAGTCGCTGTGCGCGCGTCGGCTGTCACCAGCACCGCGAGGTGCCGCCCGCTGTGCGCTCGGGCCGGGGTACGGGCGCTGCCCCGCGAGCGCAGCCGTCCCGGCGGGAGGCCCCTGGAGCGCACAGGCCGAGGAGCTGCGGTGAGTCTGGGCGCTCGGCCCCGTGAGCTCAGGCGAGCGTCAGGCCTTCCGTTCACCGGCCTCCGGCCCAAACGTGGCATCTGCCTCCGCGGCGAAGGCGGCCGCAGGGCGCAGGAGCGCTGGTCACCCAGCCCGGCGCGGCCTTGCTTCGCTTTTGCTCCTGACTCCAGCTCTGGTTGCCTAAGCCCCGCGCTTGGCTCCGGGAGTAGGACTCAGGGCCTCGAGAACACACGCGGCTTCGTGGCACATAGTTGACTGCAGCGCACTCGAAATGCCGCGCGGGTTCGTGAGCTGCGCAGACACGCCAGACCTCGTGTTAATGAGTCGCCAGGTGCACGTGAATCTCTACAGCACACATTTGTTTTGTTTTGTTTTTTTTTTAAGATTTTCTCTATTTATTCAAGAGACATAGAGGCAGAGACACAGGCAGAGGGAGAAGCAGGCTCCACGCAGGGAGCCCAAGGCGGGACTCGATCCCGGGACCCTGGGGTTACGCCCTGAGCCAGGGGCAGACACCCAGCCTCTGACCCACCCAGGCGTCCCCACACATTTGTTTGTAAAAATATTTTTGTAATTCTTTCAGCAAAACTGCTTTCCTTCATAATCTTACGAATCTGTGTCTCAAAACACGACCCTGGGAAGGGATTCAGAGGCTTTGCCCACAGCCCGAAAGGCTCCTGTCCCCGGAATGGTTGGAATCTGACTCGCAGGACGTGCGAAGGCCTCGTCACAGGGAAAACAGAGTTGAAAGCTCAAGGGGGAAAGGCAGGCAGAGACAACGGTGCTTCGTTTCCGTGGTGGAGACGCGGGTTTCACGCCCTTTATCCTCGTGACTCCTCCCCACTGCGTTTTCTTCATCTGTAAAACGGTGACGAGGCACCTACCTCCCGGGATCGTTGACGATTAAACCAATTAATGATTTTTAATTGCTAAGCACGGCGCGAAACGTGCACGGCTCTTACTACCTGGAGCGTCGCTTTCCCAGAAGTACCTGCCATGTGTTTTGCCCAGTTCAGCACTTAATCCGTGTGACCGTGTGGCTGCCGCCTAATGGGAAGCTCGCCGGGAGCAGGACCCCGAGGCCTCGTGCTGCTGAACACTTAGACGCCACGTACTCGGTTTGGAATTGAGTAGCTCACCCGATAAGCACTTACTGAAGCGCTGATCGGGATCTGTCTTAAGTCCTGGCAAGAGAAGGGCGAGAACGGCGGGGTCCCTGGACCCCGGAGTCCGGGTGGTGGGCAGGGGATGCGCGGGCCTGTGGGCGACACGGACACGCGGTGCCGAGGACTAGGGCGGCTCCTCGACGGCCCTCGAGCCTCCCACGCAGGCCCAAGCCGACCCGGGCGGCTGGCGGCGCCCTCGACGTGAGAACATCGACATCGTGAGGTTGACGTCCCGTGGGCATCTCCCGACCGGGAGGAGCTGGGGCAGGCTGGGCCGTCATGGCGCGTGGCACGGAGGGCAGTGCGAAGGGTGCCTTGCCCGTGGGCCCCGAAGCGCCGATGGCTTGACAGAGCGTGTCCTCCGGAGGCGCCGCTGACTAGTCAGACCGGGCGTCCCTGCCGCGTGTTTCAGGCCCGCGAGTCGCAGGACGGTCCAGCCGTCGGGCCAGAGTCACACGTGCTCCACTGTGTAGCGTGTGGACCGAGGCACACGGTTTACAGGGGGTGAGGTAGAGGATCCGGAAGGTTCCTCGTGCGATGGGGACACATGCTTGTCCCATGCCTTACGCTCTCTCCGTGTCCGGGTCCGTTTAGGTGTGTGCATTGTGATAGCATTGATGCTGCGTGTCCGCGTCCCCACCTGCGTCCCCAGGTGTTGGCGCGTCTGCCTGAATCACGTTCAGCAGGGGACGCACTCCCGATTCTTCGGTGACTCGGTGTCCTCGCGGCGGCGCGCATTTATTATCTCCCGAGCGGCTGACACTGGCTCGCTGGGCGGGACGCCCTCGGGGCCACACTCGGATTCGCCTCGACTCCCTCCAGCCGCCCCCGCTGACCACGTGCCGTCGGAGCGGCCCTCCGCTAAGGTAGGGGACTGAGTGCGGGTGCCAGCCTGACATCTGGGCAGCATCTTGGTGGTCGTAGTTGTCGGGTGCAAGAGCTCCTTTTTGTCCCAAGACGGGAGGTACAGGTTTTCACTTTTTATTTTTTACTTGTTTTATTTATTTTATTTTTACGTTTTTACCTTTTAAATCACAACAAATATTTGCGGAGAGAATCTTTCTTTCCCTGATGGCCTTTAATCTTTACATGATTTTTTGATAAAACGGTAAGCGATGATTTTCTACCTTTGTGATATTTTTTTTCCGTCACCTTGGACTATATTTTATCCTTCGTATGCTACCAGGTTTTTAGCTTGACTAGTTTTTTTTTTTTTTTTTTTTTCTGTTCTGAAAACGTCTATGTCACATAGGCCAGGATGGGAGGGAAACCCCCCTGTGCTGTACTTCCCTCATGAAACCGCACGCACCTCTAGCAGAGCCGGGGTCGGCGTTCGAGCGTGAGCGCTGTAGATGCACGATGAAGGGTCCTTCCAGAGCCCGCGCGCCGCGGAGACTTCACCTCGGCGCCCTGCATGTTGGGAAGAACAAGTGGGACCCGCTTCTCCTCCTCTTTCTGTGCCCGGTAGCCTTGGTGTTGAAGACTGGCAGGGCTGGGGGCGGCGTGAACTTGGTCGCCCTTGGGTCCTCGCCTCATGGAGACAGTAGATGGCTTGCACGAGCTGGGGAGCCGAGGGGACACGGCCCGCCGGCCCCACCTCCGTCGGGCTGCCCTTCCCCCCCGGCCCCCTCGGCTGCCTTCCTCCCTGCCTGGCCCTCCTCCTCCCACGCTCGGAGGCCTTGGCTCCACGACCTTGGTTCTTCCCACGGATGCAAACGGGGCAGAGTCCTTAGAACAGAGGAATTGGTACGCTGGCTTCTCTTTTTGTTTTTTTGTTTTTTCCTCCACCTCTTCAAAATCCATACGCTTGGGCTAGCGTCGGGGAGCCGTCCCTGAAGGTTGTACTGTTGAAACAGGACGTGGCAGGTGATTATTGTAGATGCAGCAGGTTGGAGGTGGAAGCGAGAGCGAATGCGCCCTGACCGTAGGTTCTCCGTCAAGTTCTGTGTGAGAAATGAGTTTGTTTGCTTCTGCTCCCTGCCGTGTCGCGGGTGCGGTCAACTCCTTGGCTCCCCACGCTGTCCTGACGGGGTAGAGTCCTTGGCTCTCGGCTCCTTTCTCTGATCCACGGTGTTTCCTCTCTTCTCCTAAGTGCTGTGGTGCTTGGGTCACACGGGGACCTGCTTGGGTTCCCTGCTGGCTGATAGCGTTGCCGTAGTCCATTCAGGCTGCTAGACTAGAACAGAACACGCAGGGGCAACCCGTAAACAGCAGAAACGTGTTTCTCGATGTTGCAGAGCCTGGGACGCCCCGAGGTCGTAGTTCTGGCAGAGTCAGTGCGTGGCTGGCAAGGAGCTACTTCTGGCTCGTCCACCGTGCTTTCTTCCCGTGTTTCTGTAGGTGCAAGGGGCTAGGGGGATCCACGGAGTCTTTTTCACAAGAGCCCTGATCTCATTCGTGAGGGCTCACCCCTCAGGACTTAAGCGTCTTCCAGAGGCCCCACCTCCTAATACCTAGGATTTCAGCCTAGGAATCTGGGGGGACACAAGCCCGCAAAGCACAGCACCTCGTTTCACTAAACTTCCTCATCTGTACTTGACTCATCAGCGAAGGGGGGAGAAGCTGGAGTTGCCCGAAGATCACACGTGCATCTTGCTTTCCATTGTCCTGCATCCTGTTGGCTCTTTCCACCCTCCTGGATCTGGAGAACGCTACTGTCCTGCAGGACTGAGCTCCCCATACCGTATCTTGTAGGTGACCCTCCCTCCTCTCCCCCTCCTCCTCTTCCTCCTCCTCCTCCTCTCCGTCCTTTGTCCCCCTTATCCTCTCACATGACTTTCCACGTGAGAAGATCTATAGATGCGTAGGGATATGATGGGCAGCGTGGACATGATGGTCCTGGTGGTCAGACTAAGGTGCAAGGACTGAATTGCGTAATGACGGTCACGTAAGCTACACAAAGTTTCTACCTTAGTAAACCCTAAATGTGCACTGAAAAAGAATGTGGCACATACTACAGATAGATAGTATTCCGGTACTTTCTGCCCAGCAATTTTACTGCATGAGGAAAATGATCATCCTCTGCACAGTGCAGTCTTGAATTCAAGGCCCTTGAGCGAGAAGATGGTGAGATTTCAGTTGCTGAGTGTTGTATGAGATTTTCTGTAGTGGAGTGTTTTTATTCTTTATTATCTTAATGCTACTTCATTATTGTTAACTTTAGGGTATAAAAATTAATTACTTTTTCATTCATAAGATAACCTCCATATGGAAAAATCTAAGTATTATCTGGAAGCCAATTTATAGTCTCATTGGGAGAAAAAGTTTTTGCCACTTTTTGTCATGTTCTTTACAATCTTTGTAGAAAGTTTTTACGTGGTCGTACCCATTTAGTATTTTCAATTAAAAATTTAAAAACTTAATCCACAAAAACTACTTATGGTCTGTTTTTTTTTTTTTTTTAAATTTAATTTATTTATGGTAGTCACACAGAGAGAGAGAGAGAGAGAGAGAGAGGCAGAGACCTAGGCAGAGGGAGAAGCAGGCTCCATGCACCGGGAGCCCGACGTGGGATTCGATCCCGGGTCTCCAGGATCGCGCCCTGGACCAAAGGCAGGCGCTAAACCGCTGTGCCACCCAGGGATCCTGGTCTGTTGTTTTAAAAAAAAGTCTTTGTGCCTTTGGGACACCTGGTTGGCTCAGTCTGTGATGCGTCCAACTCAGGGTTTTGGCTCAGGTCATGATCTTGAGGTCATGAGATCGAGCCCCGTGTCGGGCTCCATGCTGGTCATAGACCCTGCCTGACAGTTTCTGTCTCTTCCTCGGCCCCTGGCCCCCTGCTTGTGCATGCGCTCTCCAAAAGAGAAAAATAAACTGTCTTTGTACCTTCAACTTACACATTTTTGAAGTTGCCAGACTATTGAGGCATTGCTACTAAATATGTCCATTTTTGTTTGTTTGTGGGACCAGACAGAGGAGAGGAGAACATTTCCTAATTAGGTTCTTGACAGGCTATTTGGGAAGTTAATGCAAGTGGTAAAAAGTGATAGGTGATGCCAGATACGAAAATAAACTGGGAATGTGTCGTATCCTCAGTTGAGAAGCATTGACTGTACGGAAGAGTTAAAAGGAGAGAGGATTTGCACCACAAGACGATCTTTGTTTTGTCCTTTAGCTCATTATGAATTTCCCTTCAGTGGCAAATGTTGTTGGTGATGAAAAGTCAGACACAACACGTGTGTGTTACAACGTCCACATTGAGCTTTCCTGCCGTTGTAGTGAGACGCCTGTTGACATTTCACAGAAACTGAACCTTCTGCGTGGTGTCGAGTGGCTGTAAATAGACACATGCTACTTCAGGCTTGTCTCATGTGAGTGTGTTGCAAACGTTGTGGGACCCAGGAAATTTAACAAAAATCCCCTACCCCTGGACAAGCAGAGCAGGACTGACTCCATTGTGTGCTGCACCCGCCACCTCCCGTATGACCCCCACAGGACCTGCTTATTGCTTAAGGCGCTGCCTCACCCTAGTCAAGCCGCTGGGCACACTCTAATGGGAAATCGGCTCATAACAATGTAACCCCGCCTTGTGCCCGCCAAAACTGTGACCTGATTCTGACCAAAATAATAGGCCAGCTCAAGTGGATACTATAGGGTAAAATGTAATTCAATCGGGCACCTGCGTGTGGACCTACATGACTGCAACTTTCTGCGTATGTTACAATCTCATGGGCCACTGGCCCTATAAAGCTGCTACGCCTCTTAGTCTCAGGGTCCAAGTCCCTGCTCCGCTGTGTCGGGTGCACTTGGACCCAAGCTCGAGCTTGTAATAAACCCTCGTGTGTTTGCATCGGTGTCGGCTCCTTGGTGGAAGGCCCGCCCCTGCCCCCCGGCCTCGCCTGCAGAAGGTCGCGCCACATCCCTGGAGCAGCGCCCGGCCGTCGAGCACTGCGGGTCGGGTGTAGACAGGTTAAAGGGAACCTCTGGGAGTCGTCATCGCCACCCAGGAGGCGAGCCTCCGCTGCCCTGCCAAGGGGCGGCAGGATCTTCAGCAGCCCCCTGACGTCCCGGCGTGGATGCCCGAGTGGCAGGCCCCCGGGTCACATCAGCGCCGCTGCCGTGGGCGGGAGAGCATCTAGGAAGCACTGCAGCCAAGGCCTGTTTTTCCCCTAAACCTTTAGCCTTTGCTTTTCTGTCTTTGCTGTGGTTTTTGCAGAATGTACCACTGCCTCAGTGACTGCCGTGTCGCGGAGTCCGGGTGTTGAATTCTGTAGACAACAGCCTCAAAGAGTAAACTTGAACGTAGTAAACCTACAACCAAACCAGCAAAGAAGCCAGCACTAAAGTCTGGTTGTAGGAGACTTGGGCACGGCCACCAAGATCAGTGAGGAGGCGCCCGTAGCACGGTCGTAGTTCAGTTGGGTTTTGGCTGCTTTGGACAGGCCGGGCCGATGAATCTGGAGACTTCTATGAAGCGATATTTCTGTTGGAGAAGTTGAAGAAGAAATAGAAAGCCCGGATGAACTGCTGTTTGTTCATGAAGATAGTGAAGTGATGAGTCTGTTCGACCAAGACCCTGGGCTCAAATACTTTTACCACCCCTTCAAGGAAAAATAATTTCTCAATAAGAACTGTTCTGGAAATTAGAAGGAGTGCTTGGTTCTCTTTGTACAGTATCTTTGTACAAACCAATCTTGGAAAAAGATAAGAACAGAAAACCAAAGAGCAGTGTTTTTACATGGATACAAAGATCCTTGATCGAATATCAGGAAATACATTTCAGTGCTCTGTGTGTCCTGCAGCACGTGATGCCCTGAGCGGATGAATCAGGATTAAAACTGTTAATACCATACTGAGAAAAGAGATCATGATTATGTTAATGTAACAGAAATGGCATTATTACAATTCAACATGGGTTCAAGATAAAAAATGGGCACTAAAAAAGCTCTTGAATTTCAGATTATTCACAGAAAGTATTCCTCAGCCATTAGAAACGACAAATACCCACCATTTACTTCGACGTGGATGGACCTGGAGGGTATGATGCTGAGTGAAGTGAGTCAGTCGGAGAAGGACAAACATTATATGGTCTCATTCATTTGGGGAATATTAAAAATAGTGAAAGGAAATGAAGGGGAAAGGAGGGAAAATGAGTGGGAAATGTCAGAAAGGGAGACAGATCATGAGAGACTCCTAACTCTGGGAAACGAACTAGGGGCGGTGGGTGGGGGTTGGGGTGACTGGGTGACGGGCACTGAGGTGGGCATTTGACAGGATGACCACTGGGTGTGATGCTATATGTTGGCAAATTGAACACCAATAAAAAATAAGTTAAAAAAATAAACTCAAATTATAATACCATAAAAAAAAAAAGAAAGTCTCCTAGTTAACCAAGACTTTGAAGTTTTCCAAAGAAAATCAGGAGTAAGACAAGGAAGGATGTCACCCTGACTATCCAATGTGAAGTCCTGGCCACTGAAAGTGAGAAAAGAGTCCTTAAACTTGTAAACTGTCCCCAGTTGCAGGTGCTGTTTCCTGCCTAGACCATTTCAGGAGGAGCCGTAGGGAACCTGCTGGAACAGAGGACTTCGGGGTTGCCGGAGGAAAACTAGGCAGACCTACAGAAAACAGTCTTTTACTTCTTAACCGGGAAGATGGCAGGAGAAGAAAATCCTTCTCAAACATAAAGTACTCGTGAGACACAGATCCAGCCAAATGCTGTACGGCTCCAGGGGAGGAGAAATAGTAGAAAATCTCACTGAACGTAGAGAACACGTTTCTGGTTGGGGAGATCGGCTGCCAGCTCGTCCGTGAGTCGGGCAGGCAGTGCAGTCACACCCCCAGCAGGCCTCCTGCTGTGTCTGCTGTTCCTTGATACGGATCCTGAAACTACACGGAGAAGCAGGGGATCCGGAGTAGCCAAGGTTTTGTAGGAGAAGAGGCGTGGCGCAGGGGTCGTGCCCTGCCAGGGGCAGGGGGTGGAAGCGGGAGGGCCTGTTTGCTCCCCCGCTGTCAGTGCTGCCGTAACGGGTCCTACGTAAACCTGCGCATGGATGTACGCTTGCTGGGCTCCCAAGGGGCGTTACAGACTTTTAATGAAATGATGGACTGATGAATAAACATCGCCAGGATAATCGGCCTCCCATAGGGAGCTAACTACTGGCATCTGTCCTCACACTCTGCACAAATACATTCTAGACATTAAATACATGTGCAAAAAGCAAGAACTTTGAGGAAAATGTAGGCAAAAGTAGAAAGGATGGCAGGTTTTTTAAACCAAAGAAGGCACAAGCCATAAATGATTAGAAAAAAAAATTTTTTTTTTTCTAAAAGCAGAAATATTTCACAGGACAAGACAAAGTGGCAGGGAAGGGGGGTGGTTATAAAACAGATGGTATTACAGCCAACAAGCCTATAATGCACGTAGCCTTAATACCTGAAATACATATATAACTGCCCTATGTCTGTATGGAAAAGCAAACAGTCTCTGAGCAGAATGAGTAAAGAATATGAATAACAGGGGCGCCCAGGGGGCTCCGTGGTTCAGCGTCCGCCTTCAGCCGAAGCCATGACCCAGGGTCCTGGGATCGAGTCCCACATCGGGCTCGCAGGGAGCCTGCTTCTCCCTCTGCCTGTGTGTCTGCCTCTCTCTTTCTGTGTGTGTCTCTCGTGAATAAAAAAATAAAATCTTAAAATATGAATAACAATTCAAAATATAGGAGATCCTAGTGGTTAATAAACTGGAATACTTTCATGTGGTTGCTGTAATAGTTGCTACAAAATGACTTCTATTCATTCTCCTAGTTTGGGAGGTTAGACATCTGAAATCAAGATGTGAGCGAGGTCCATTCTCTCGGGTCTAGGGGAGACTCCTCCAAAGCTGCTCCCCGCTGCTGGTGTCTTTGGGCGTTGTCTTCCCGACCCCTTGGATCCCGTTATTCCAGAGTCGACCTCCATCTGAACGTGGGCACCTTCGATCCTTCCTGCCACACCTTCCTGTGTCCCATAAGGACACTTATCCTTGGATTTGGACCCACCTGAAAATTGAAGATGATTTCAAGATCCTTAATTTTATTTATTTTTATTTATTTATTTATTTTTAAAGATTTATTTATTTATTTATGATAGACATAGAGAAAGAGAGAGAGGCAGAGACACAGGAGGAGGGAGAAGCAGGCTCCATGCAGGGAGCCCGATGTGGGACTCAATCCCGGGACTCCAGGACCATGCCCTGGGCCAAAGGCAGGCGTGAAACCGCTGAGCCACCCAGGGATCCCCGAAGATCCTTAATTTTATCTGCAAAGACTGTCTTCAAGAAAACTAACATTCATAAGCTCCAGGGACTTGACATGGATATCAAATATATCCTGGAGCAATTGGACCCACTACAAAATCAAGAGATGATTAACATCCTACTAATCAAGGATATTCAGATTAAAATGAGATACTGTTTGTCTTTTAGTTTCACAAACTTGGAAAAATGAAATTTTAATAAGGATATAGGGGAATGAGTATATACATGCTTCTGGCTGAAGCTGTGAATCTTCGTAAGCACTCCGTAGTGCCTGTATCTTTTGACCTGGAAATTGAACTTCCAGGATATACTTTAGAGAAAGCTGAGCACAAGGAAGCTCATAAAGGAAGGTCCGTTGTGACATTATTTGAGATATTAAGAAGTGAAAACAGCTCAAATACCAATAAACGAGTGAGTAAGTACAAAGCATGACATCCATACAGTAGAATGCAATAAAATTGGTAAATCTTGAAGACAATGATCGAAAAAGTTGCAAAAACAGTTTGTATAGTTCTATTTATATAATCTTATTATATGTAGTGTGATTTTTTTTCTATTTCTATAAATAGATGCACATAAAGCTTCCTGAAATTAATACCACATTTCAGAATAAGGTTTATCTGGATGGCATATAAAGGGCTTCTAATTCATTTTTCTTAGGAACAAACGCTGTAGTGGGGTGCATGGTGTTCTTCCAAATTCAGATCCTTTAGAACCTTAGAATGTGACTTTGTTTGGAAACACTATTTTGCAGAAGGTGAGGCATACAGGAGTAGAGTGTGCTCTACTTAGAGCATCCTTGTGTCCTCATAAGAGGAGAAAAAGGAGCTACGGCAGAGAGAACACCCACGAAGATAAACAGGGCAGACCTGGGAGTGGCCGGTTCGTACCAAGGCACTGAGGGTTGTGGGGAACCCCCAGAATGTGGAAGAAAGCGCGGACCAGGTTCCCTTTGAGCTTGCAGGAGGAGCCAGTCCTGCCAATCCCTTGATTCTCTACGTCTAGCTTCCAGAACTATGAGGAAGAAGAAAATCCTATTGCAAGCCTTGCAGTCTGTGGCATTGTGTTACGTAGTTCAAGGAACTGAATGTGTCTCGGGTGTTAAGATTCGTTGAAGTTGCGTGACGAGTGCACGAGCGTTCTAAAATTCTAGCTCTTTAAAATCTTGCATCTTAAGATACTCAAAAGCAAACAACCCCCCACTAATTTGAAGTTCCTATGATTAACCTTTTTGATGTTGTTGAAGCACAAAATACATGAGTCCATAATTGTCGAAATGAGCGGTGCTCCAAATACGACAGATGGAATCATGGCTGATACTCCTGGTAAAACCCCTGCAGTATGTTTCCTATGGTCCATTAAGATTTTTAATATATATTTTTTAGATTTTATTTATTTACTCATGAGAGACACAGAGAGAGAGCGAGCGAGTGAGCAAGCAGAGACACAGGCAGAGGGAGAAGCAGGCTCCATGCAGGGAGCCCGACGTGGGACCCGATCCCGGGACTCCAGGATCACACCCTGGGCCGAAGGCAGGGGCTAAACCACTGAACTGCCCAGGGATCCCCAAGATTTTTTTCCCAAGATTTTTAATATTAAAGTGGGGGACAAACTCAACATCAGAAGAAGATGCTTGGCCGGTATCCACTATGGGAAACAATGACGCATCTCAACCTAGTTATTAAAAAAAGTAATTGGGCTCTGAGACATTCAGATGGACTTTGGGGTCAAATCCTGATGCATCTACTTAACTAATTCTATGGTGTTTAAGAGATTGTGGCTTGGTTTCGGTTTTCTCCTTCATAGCATGGAGATTCTGAATAATATGAACTGCATTGTGAATAGTCAGATATATAAAGTGCTAACCACCAACATTCGGTAAAAACTCAGATTGAAGTTTGTGTTACTGCTCACAGCAAGAACATGATAAATCACTATAATTCAACAAGTTATAGAAGTACGGTGGTTGAAATACTAGCTAGAACGGTTGGTATCGATACTACAGTAATAACCTTGAGGGTCCTTTTTTATTCCTGTATGTGGCAGTAGGTTTTGTCTAACTTGCTCTCAGTCTGTCTCACACTCGGCCCATCTTGCATGTTTTTGAGACACAAATGTAAAAAACCCACAAGTTTTGTGACTGTCTTCCCAGTTTTTCAGGGATTCTTTCCATAATTGTTTAACCTAAGGCTCTACTTCTGGTTTCATTTTATTCCATGATTGATGAAAGCGTTAAATTTACCAAAGAATTTAAAAGGAAAAAGTGAGATGCAGAAAACTGAGTTAAAAATAAAACAAGTAGAAATAATTCAAAAAGTTGTAGAGGATAGAAACTGTGAACCTAATAGAGTTGGAAATAAAGACACTGTCACGTATTATTTTCAGGTTAACTGTCATTTTTCCTCCTTTTTGAAGTTTTACCCCCCATTTCATATTACCCCCAACCTCTCCTGTGCTAACCATCTATTTGTTCTCATGTAGTTAAGTCTGTGTCTTGGTTTCTTTTTTTTTTTTTTTTTTTTGGCCCTCTTTGCTCAATTTGTTTCTTATATTCCACATCAGTGAAATCAGATGGTATTTCTCACTTATTTCTCCATCCGTGTCATTTTATTTTTATGAAATTTTATGATTAAAGGTTTTAATTTATTTGACAGAAGAGTGTGTGCGAGCATGTGTGCAGAAGCAGGAGGAGCAGGGGGAGAAACAGGTTTCCCGCTGAGCAGGGAGCCCAACACAGGGCTGGATCCCAGCACCCTGGGACCATGACCTGAGCCAGAGGCAGATGCCTCACGGACTGGACCACCCAGGGGCCCTCCTCTGTGTCTTTTTAAATGGCCAGATTTTATTCTTTTTTTTTTTTTTTATGACTGAGTACTATCCCATTGTGCGTGTGCATACATGTACGCATGCCACATCTTTATCAATTGATGGGACACTTGTGCTGCTTCTGTATCTTGGCTGGTATAAAAAAAAATGCTGCTATGAATACCAGGGTGCCTGTACCCCCTTTGATTAGTGTTCTTGTAGCTTTGGTAAATATCCAGTAGCGTGATTGCTGGATAGTGGGGTAGTTCTGTTCTGAAGTTTTTGAGGAACCTCCATATTTTTTTGTAGAGTGGCTGTGCCGGTTGGCATTCCCACCAACTGTGTTAGGATTGTTTTTTCTGCACATCCTCACTGACACCTGTTTCTTGTGTTGTTGATTTTCACCATTCTGACAAGTTGTGAAGTGATCTCTCTTTGTAGTTTCAATTTGCATTTCCTTGGTAAGTGACTATGAGCATCTCTTCACATGTCCCTTGGCTATCTATATGTTGTCTTTGGAGAAATGCCTGTTCGTGTCTTTTGCCCATTTTTTAATTGGACTTTTTTTTTTTTTTTTAGTTGTATACTTTCTTTATATATTTTGGATAATAACCCTTTACTGTATGTCATTCGGAAATACCTTCTCCCATTCTATAGGTTGCATTTCGGTTGTATTGATTATTTCCTTCACTGTGATGCCTGCAGCTTTGCTTTTCTTAAGATTGCTTCAGCTATTCAGGGTCTTTTGTGGTTTAGTACAAATTTTAGGATTTTTTATTCTACTTCTGTGGAAAAAAAACGCTCTTGGTAATGTGATAGGGATTACATTAAATATGGAAATTGCTTCAGGTGATATACCCATTGTAGCAATATTTGTTCTTCCGATTCATAAGCCTGGAATGTCTCCATTTCTTTGTTTTCTGGTTCCTTCATCAATGTTTGATAGTTTTCAGTACACAGGTCTTTGCCGTTAGTTAGGCTTATTCCTAGGCGTCGTATCTTCATGCAGTTGTTAAGTGGGATTGTTTCCTTAATTTCTCTTTCTGCTGCTTCCTTATTGCTGTAGAGAAGTGCAGCAGATTTCTGTAGATTGATTTGGTATTGTGTATGCAACTTTACTGAATTCGTTTATCTGTTTAAGGGTTTTTCTTGGTGGAGCCCTCTGGATTTTCTGTAGATAGTATCGTCATCTGCAAATAGTGAAAGTTTGACTTCTTCCTTGCTGGTTTGGATGCCTTTTGCCTCTTGTCTGACTGCTGTGGCTAAGACGTCCAGTCCTATGTTGAGTAAAAGTGGTGAGAGGGAGGGGTACCTGGGTAGCTCAGTCATTAGAGCATGTGACTCTTGATCTCAGGATTGTAAGTTTGAGCCCCACACTGGGAGTGAAGATTACTTAAGAAAAAAAAAACAAAAAACAAAAGGAAAACCAAAAAAAAACCCAAAATAAAGGTAGTGAGAGTTTACATGCTTGCCTTGTTCCTGACCTTAGGGAAAGGCTGTTTTCCCATTGAGGATGACAGACACCTCTGGGCTGGTGCTTGTCCCCCCTAAACCTGCTTGCTAAGGGTTTTTATTGTGAATAGACGTTGTACTTTGTCAGATGCTTTTTCTGTGTCTGTTGAAATGATGATACAGTTTTTGTCCTTTTTCTTATTGATGTGATGTGTTGCACTGATTTATGAATATTGAGCCGCCCTTATAATCCCGGACTAAATCCCACTTGATCATGGTGAATATTTTTTAATGTGTTGTGGGATTAAGTTTGCTAGTATTTCACTGAGGGTTTCTGCATGTGAATTCATCAGACATACTAGTCTTTAGTTCTCTTTTTTCATGGTGTTTTTATATGGTTTTGGTATCTTGGTAATTCTGGCCTCAGAGTGAACTTGGAAGTTTCTCTTCTATTTTTTGGAGTAGTTTGAGAAGAACAAGTATTAGTCATTCTTTAAATGCTTAGTAGAATTTGCCTATGAGCTGTTGTGTCCTGGGCTTTTGTTGGGAATTTTTTGATTACTTATTCAATTTCTTTGTAATTGGTCTATTCAAATATTCTATTTCTTCTTTCAGTATTGGTAGGTTATGTTTCTAAGTTTCTGGGAATTGATCTTTTTTTTTTTTAGATTGTTTAATTTGTTGACATAGAGTTTTTCATAATACTATGATTGTATTTCTGTGGTGTTATTTCTCCTCCCTTATTTGTGGTTTTGAGTCTTCTTCTTTTTTCTTGATGAGTCTGGCTAGAGATTCATCAGTTTTGTTGATTCACACCCCTCTACCCTCCTACCCTGCCCCGAAGAACCAGCTCCTTGTTTCATTGATCTCTGTTGTTTTGTTGGTCGGTTGGTTCCAAACTTTCCTTCCTTCTGCTGGTTTTAAATGTTATTTTTCTTTTCTATCTCCTTAGGTGTAAGGTTAGGTTTTTGGACATTTTTCTTTGTGACATAAGCCTGTATTGCTGTAAACTTCCCTTTGAGAACTGCTTTTGATACATCCCAAAGGATTTTTAAATTTTATTTAATATTTTAAAGATCTTCTTAATTCATGAGTGACAGAGAGAGAGAGAGAGAGAGGCAGAGACACAGGCAGAGAGAGAAGCAGGCTTCCTGCGGGGAGTTCAGTGTGGGACTCGATCCCAGGACCCTGGAATCACAGCCTGAGCCAAAGGCCCCTAATTAGGTGCCCCTAATTTTATTTACATTTCAAGTTAGTTAACATATAGTGTAGTGTTGGTTTCAGGAGTAGAATTTAGAGATTCATCACTTATATGTATACAGCCCTCCCATCCCAACAAGTGCCCTCCTTGATGCCCATCATCCAATTAGCCCATCCCCTACTCACCTCCCCTCCAGAACACTCAGTTCTCTTTTTTCAAAAAAGATTTTATTTATTTATTCATGAGAGAGAGAGAGAGAGAGGCAGAGACACAGGCAGAGGGAGAAGCAGGCTCCATGCAGGGAGCCTGATGTGGGACTCGATCCCAGGTCTCCAGGACCAGGCCCTGGGCCAAAGGCAGGCACTAAACCACTGAGCCAACCAGGGATCCCCAAACCCTCAGTTCTCTAGTTAAGGGTCTCTTATGGTTTGCCTTCCTCTCTGTTTTTATCTTATTTTTCTTCCCTTCCCTTGTTCATCTGTTTTTTTTTTCTTATATTCCACATGAGTGAAATCATATGGTATTTGTTTTTCTTTGACTTAATTTCCTTTAGCATAGCATAATACACTCTAGTTCCCTCCACATTGTTGCAGGTGGTAAGATGTGATTTTTTTGAATGCTAAGTAATATTCCTGTGTGTGTCTGTGTGTGTGTGTGTAGTATGTGTGTATACACACACCTTCTTCATGGATTCATAAATCAATGGACACTTGGGCTCTCTCCATAATTTATTGTTGATAGTGCTACTATAAGCATTGAGTACATATTTGAATCACTATTTTTGTATCCTTTGGATAAATACTGAGTAGTGCAATTGCTAGGTCATAGGGTAGTTCAATTTTTAACTTTCTGAGGAAGCTCCACACCTTTTCCCACAGTGGCTGCACTAGTTTCCATTCCCACCAACAGTGCAAAAAAGGTTCCCCTTTCTTTGCATCCTCACAAAAATCTGTTTTGTCCTGAGTTTGTTAATATTAGTCATTCTGACAGGTGTAAGGTGGGATCTCATTGTGGTTTTGATTTGTATTTCCCTGATGATGAGTGATGTTGACCATCATTAATGTGTCTGTTAGCCATGTAGGTGTCTTCTTTGGAAGTGCCTATTTATGTTTTCTGTCCATTTTTTTAACTGATTGTTTTGTGGGTGTTGAGTTTGGTAAGTTCTGTGTAGATTTTGGGTATAACCCTTTATCCAATATATCATTTGCAAATATCTTCTCCTATTCTGTCAATTGCCTTTAAATTTTGTTGATTCTTTTCCTTTGCTGTTAAGATGCTTTTTATCTTCCTCTATCGATATTCTCCAATCCATGAGCATGAAAGTATTTCCATTTCTTTGTGTCGTCTTTCATAGTGTTCTGTAGTGTTCAACATACAGACCTTTTACCTCTTTGGTTAGGTTTATTCCTAGGTATTTTATGGTTTTTTGGTGCAATTGTAAATGGGATCAGTTCCTTGATTGCTCTTTCTGCTGCTTCATTATTGGTGTAGAGAAATGCAACTGACTTCTGTATGTTGATTTTATATCCTTTTGACTTTTGTTAAATTCATGTGCTAGCTCTGGCAATTTTTTTTTCAGGTTTTATACGTAGAAGAGGATCGTGTCATTTATGAGGAATGAAAGCTTGATTTCTTCTTTGCTGAATTGAATGCTTTTAATTTCTTTTTGTTGTCTGCTGAGGCTTGGACTTCCGGTACTCTGTTGAACAACAGTGGTGAGAGAGGGCATCCCTGCTGTGTTCCTGACCTTAGGGGAAAAGTTCTGTTTTCCCTATTAGAATGATATTAGCTGTGAGTCCTTTGTATATAGCTTTTATGATGTTGAGGTATGTTCCCTCTATGCATTGTAGAGGGTTTTTATCAAGAAACGATACAGTTTTGACAAATGCTTTTTCTGCATCTATTGAGAGGATCATATGGTTCTTATCTTTTCTTATATTAATGTGGTGCATCACATGGGTTTGTGGATGTTGAACCACCCCTGCAGCTCAGGAATCAATCCCACTTGATCATGGTGAATAAACCTTTAAATGTATTGTTCAATTCTATTAACTAGAATCTTGGTGAGAATTTTTGCATTCATGTTCATCAGGGATATTGGTCTGTAATTCTTTTAGTGCAGACATTGATTTTGGAGTCAAGGCAATGGTGGCCTCATAGAATGAGTTTGGAAGTTTTCCTTCCCTTTCTATTTTTTGGAACAGCTTCAGAAGAATAGGCATTAATTCTTTTTTAAACGTTTGGTAGGATTCCCATGGAGACCCATCAGCCCTGGGCTCTTGTTTGTTGGGAGATTGTTGATTGCTGATTAATTTCTTTGCTGGTTGTGGGTCTGTTCAAATTTTCTGTTTCTTTCCATTTCACTTTTGGTAATTTATGTTTCTAGGAATTCTTCCAGATTGCCTAATTTATTGGCATATAATTGCCCATAATCTTCTTATAATTGTTTGTATTTCTACAGCCTTGATTGTGATACCATCTTATTCACTCGTGATTTTATTTATTTGGGTCCTTTCTCTATTCTTTTTGATAAGTCTGGCTAGGGCTTTATCAATCTTATTCCAAAGAACCAGCTATTAGTTTTATTCTGGAATTTTTAAAATTTCTGTATCATTTATTTCTGCTCTAATCTTAATTATTTCCCTTCTGCCGGTTTTAGGCTTGATTTGCTGTTTTTCTAGCTACTTTAGGTCTAAGGTTAGGTTGTTTATTTTAGACTTTTCTTCTTGAGGAAGGCCAGTTTTGCTATAAGGCCTCCTTTGCTATGTCCCAAGGGTTTTGGACCATTGTGCTTTCATTTTCTTTTGTTTCCATGTATTTTCAAAATTTCTTCAATTTCCTGGTTTACCCATTCATTCTTTATTAGGATGTTCTTTAATCTCCTTGTATTTGTGGTCTTTCCAAATTTTTCTTGTGGTTGACTTCAAGTTTCATAGTATTGTGGTTGGAAAACATGTATTGTATGATTTCAGTCTTTTTGTCCTCCTGATTGAACGCTGATTTTGTGACCCCAGTATGTGATCTGTTCTGGAGAATGTTCCGTGTGCACTCAAAAAGAATGTGTATTCTGCTGCTTAACGATGAAGTCGTCTTCTGAATATATCTGTTTATCTGGCCTAGCATGTCATTCAAAGCTGGTATTTGATGTTGATCTTCTGCTTAGATCATCTGTCCCTGGCTGTGAGTGGGGCATTAATGTCCCCTTACTATTACTATATGATTACCAAATTTATTAAGTTTGTTATTAATTGATTGATATATTTGGCTGCTCCCAAATTGGGGGCATAAATGTTTACAATTGTTAGATCTTCTTGTTGGATAGACCCTTTTATTATGATATAATTCCCTTCTTTATCTCTTATTAAAGTCTTGGGTTTAATCTCTAGTTTGTTTGTTGTAAGGATGGTGACTCTAGCTTTCTTTTGATGTCCATTAGCATAATAAGATGGTTCACTCACTTTCAATCTGGAGAGGTGTCTTGGGTCTAAAATGAGTTGCTTGTAAACAGCACATGATGATTCTTGTTTTCTTTCTTTTTTTTTTTTATCCATTCTGATATCCTATGTCTTTTGATTGGAGCATTGAGTCCATTTACATTCAGAGTGATTATTTGACAGATTTGAATTTAGTGCCATTGTATTACTTGTAAAGTTGCTGTTCCTGTAGATTGTCCTTGTTGCTTTTTCCAGTTCAAAGAGTCCCCTTTAATTTTTCTTGCAGAGCTGTTTCAGTGTGTTCAAACTTTTTTAGGTTTTGTTTAGGAAACTCTTAATTTCTCCTATACTGCATGACAGCCTTCCTGGATAAATGACTGCATACTTTTCTCATTTTGCACATTGAATATGTTATGTCACTTGTCTCTGGCCTGAGAAGTCTCTGTGACAGGTCTGTCCTATGAAATGTCCTAACTTTATGAGTCTACCATTGTAGCTTAAAGACTGATTGTCCCTACCTGCTTTCAGAATTCTTTCTTTGTATTTTGCAAGTTTGACTGTGATATGTGTTCACATTGACCTGTTTCTGTTGATTTTGAGGGGAGTTCTCTGTGCCTCTTGGGCTTGAATGCCTGTCTCCTTCCCCAGCTTAAGGAAGTTCTTGGCTATAATTTGTTCAAATAAACCTTCTGACCCTTTCTCCATCCCCCCACTCCCTACTCTCTGCTCCTCTTCTTCTGGGACTCCTACTTTAGGGATACTGTTGTATTTTGTGGGATTGCTGAGTTCCCTAAGTCTGTATTTGTGATCTAATAGTTTTCTTTCCCTGTTCTTTTCAGCTTCATTTTCTATAGTTTTGTCTTGTACATCACCTATTTGATCATCCTCTACTTCTTCCATCCTCACTGTGATTTATATCCAGTCGGTTTTCCATCTCAGTTACAGCATTTTAAAAATTTTTGCTTGACTAGATTTTAGGTCTTTTATCTCTGCAGCCAGGATTTCTTTGATGTCTTCCATGCTGCTTTCAAGCCCAGCTACTATTCTTATGCTTGTTGTTCTAGTCTTGTTCAGATATACTGCTTGTATTTCTTTTGAGAAAAGTCCCTGGTTCTGATTTCTTCTTGATCTTGCTTTTGTGGAGAGTTCCTCTGGCTTGTCACTGTCTAGGTTTCTGTATTTTGCATATTATGAAAACTTATGTTTCCTGCTTCTGAGATTTATACCATGTTAAGAAGGGATTGTACACTGTCCAGGGCCTGGTTCTTCAGGAAGTGTTTCTAGATACGTGGGATGCACTCTGCTGCTGTTTTGGCTGCTCTTTCCTGCATGTCAGTCCTCTACAGAGTTCCTCCTTACTGGCAGTGGGGAGTGTTTGGACTTTTAAGTAGGTGTGCCTTGATTTAAGATGAGCCTGATTTAAAAAAAAATGGCGAGGGTAGAGGGGATGGGGGACCTGGGTGGCTCAGTGGGTTGTTTGTCTTTGGTTCAGTCATGATTTCAGGGTCCTGGGATTGAGTGAGGAGCTTGTTTCTCCCTCTCCCTCTGCTGTTCTGCCTGCTTGTTCTTTCTCTTGAATGAATGAATGAGTGAATGAATGAATGAATGAATGAATAAAAATCTTTTAAAAAATTAAAAAATTAACCTGATTGAAAGAAAAAGAAGGAAAAAGGGGGAAAGGGGGAAAAAAAAAGCGTGATCCAAAAAAACAGAGAAGAGGAAACAAGCCAACAAATGAACAGAAACTGTTAAGTCTGATTCCAAAGAACCAGAATCTTTATTAAAAGATAAAAAGATAAAAAAGAAATTGAACGTATATAAAACCTAAAAAAAAAAGAGGAAAGCCAGGCCTTGTTTCCACCAGAACTGAAGCTGATGCTTTGGAGCACCAAGGGATCAGTAGACTTGGTACATGTGGGGGCCGGGGTGGGACCTTTGGGGAGAGGCCTGCTGCGCTGGCTCCCAGTCAGACCTGCCCTTGCAGAGGTGCCCCTGCTGGGAGGTGGGATGAGGGCATGAGGGTGGGCTCAAGGGTTGGTGTGAGCGACCCCAGGACCACTGAAGGCTCTGTGTTTGTCTTTGAATATGACCACGCTGGTGGGCTCCGGGGTGGAAGGTGGTGTCCCTCTGCCCCTCATCCCTGGGGAGGGGAGCTCCTGGCCGTTGCCATTCAGGAAGCCTTCCCAGAAAAGCAAGCAGTCTCCCCTCCTGTGCTGCAGGCTTTCGTCAGATCCCCACCTCCTGCCAGTGTCCAGCCATCGGCTCACTCAGTGCCAAGGCCACAATTCTCCTGTATTTTATCTCTAGCCAGTGGCTGGGATTCAAAACTCCATTCTTTTATTTTTTTTTTTATTTTTTTGGAGAGGGAATGTGCATGGGAGTGAGGGAGGGCAGCAGGAGGGGGAGAACCCTAGGCAGGCTCCCTGCCCGGTGCAGATCCTGATCCCCGGCTCCATCGCACCACCCTGAGACCATGACCTGAGGGCAAAAGAAGAATGGGACACTTACCAGACCAAGCCACCCAGGCTCTCCTCGGAGCTCCAGATCTCAGCGGCACCCAGCCGGGTGTGGGTCTCTCCTTCTCCCCAGAGGGGAGCCTCGCAGCTGTGTGCCCGGTGCCCGTGGGGTTGCCTGATGTGCCAGGGGAAGCAAAGTGACCAGCTGCGACCAGGTTACCTGCCCTGTGCACCTGTCTCTGGCCCCTGCTGCTGCCGGGCAGGCCTGTCGTCCTTGGAGAGCAGGGAGCGTTCTCTCCCAGTGCTCCCAGGGGATCCCAGCGAGGCACTGGGCGAGCTGTCCGCACCGCGCTCCCTCTCTCCCTGACCTCTCTCCACAGAAGGGCTCCCTCCCCTCACAGCACCCTGGCTTTTCTCTCCCCCCAGGTCAAGTCTCTGAACCTCCCATCTGCCACCTTCTCTCCCTCCAGGTGTGCGCATTGTTTTCCTAATCCTCAGATTGGTCTCCTAGTAGATGAAAGTGATGGGAGGCTGGCCTCGCCCTGTTCAGGGTTGGGGCACGTTTAGGGTCCCCTAACTACTCCATCATCTTCTCATCTCTTTCAATAAATGTTTGCATCCCAAAGGTTTTGAGCCATTGTTTTCATTTTCAAAGCATTGTTTCCATGTACTTTTTTATCTTACTTCCTGGTTGCCCCCTTCATTGTGTAGTAGTAAGTTATTGAACTCTTACTTTCTGTGATCTTTCTGGATTTTTTCCTGCGAATGACTTCCAGTTTCATAGCCATTGTGGTCAGAAAAGATGCCTGGTATGACCTGCATATTTTTTAATTTGTTGAGGCTTGTTTTGTGACTTAATATGTGATCTGTTCTGGAGAGTGTTCCGTGCACTTGAAAGAAATGTGTATTCTGTTGTTTTAGGATGGAATGTTCTGAATATATCTGTTAGATCCATCTGGTCCAGAGTCATTCAAAGTCAATTTTTCCTTGTTGATTTTCTGTCTTCATGATCTGTCCATTGTGTGTTAAAGTCCCCTACTATTACTATATTATTATTGATTAGTTCTTTTATGTTTCTCCTTAACTGTTTACATTATTTTGGGGCTCTCCTTTTGGATGCGTAAGTGTTTATAATGGTTAATCTTCTCATTGGATTGTCCTTTTTTTATGTAGAGCCCTCCTTTGTCTCTTGTTACAGTCTTAAAGTCTATTTTGTCTGGTATAAGTATTGCTACTCCACCTTTCTTTTGACATCTATTAGCGTGATAAATATTTCTCTATCCCATCACTTTTTTTTAAAGACTTTGAGAGTGAGCACAAGTACGGGGAGGGGCAGGGAGGAAGGAGAAGCAGACTTCCTGCTGCCCAGGGAGCCAGGTGCAGGGCTCCATCCCAGGGCCCTGGGATCATAACCTGAGCCAAACGCAGGTGGTTAACAAACTCGGCTACCCAGGCGCCCCTCGATCTCTTCACTGTCAATCTGCAGGTATCTTTAAGTCTGAAATGAGTCTTGTAGGCAGTGTAGGGATGAGTCTTGGTTTTTATTTATTCCATCGCCCTATGTCGTCTTGATTGGAGCAGTTAGCCCATTTATATTCAAGGTAATTATTGTGTATTTATTGCCATTTTATTACTTGTTTGGTGGTTGTTGAAGATTTTCCCTCTTTACTGGTATATTTGGATTTCTTTCTTTTTATTCTTTGCATATTAGTGATTTTTTATTTATGGTTGTCATTAGGTTTATGTAACAATTATGTAACATTTGCATATAGCAGTCTGTATTAAATTTATGATTAAATTTGAATCTCTTCTTTATGTTTTAGGGGTGTGGTGACATATATTTTATGAGATCCTTAACTGATTTTTTTTTTATGGAAATACTCATTTTTTACTGCTTCTGTGTTTCCTACCTTTATACTATCACTTGGTTTCCCTTTCCATTTAGAGTCCCTTTTAATATTTCTGGTAGAGCTGGTTTAGTGGTCATGAACTCTTTTAGCTTTTTTTGTCTAGAAAACTCTCTCGTGTTCTGAAGGATAACCTTGCTGAATAGGGTACTCTTGGCTTCAGGTTTTTTCCCATTTAGCACTTTGAATATATCATTCCACTCCTGTCTGGCTTAGAATCTTTCTACTGAAAAATCTGATAGCCTTCTCATGGGGTTTCCTTTTTATATATCAAGTCATCTTTTGTATTGCTGCTTTTAGTGTTTTTTTGGTATCAGCATATTTTGTGATATCTGATTACAGTATATCTTTGGATCTGCTTTTGTTAATTTTGTCAGGGGTTCCCTGTGCCTCCTGGATCTGGATATGTTTCCTTCCCCAGGTTAGGGAACTTTGTAGCTATTATTTCTTCAAAGGGATTCTCTGTCCCCTTTTCTTTGTCCTTTTCTCTGGGAACTCTTATACTGTGAACGTTAGTTGATGGAATCAGAGTTCCTTAAATCTATTCTCATTTTGCATATTCCGTTTCTCTTTTGTTCAGCCACATTTCTTTCCATTACTCTGTCTTGTAGGTCATTAATCTGTTCCTCTGTTTCTTCCGGCCTGACGTCCATTCCTTCAAGTATGTTTCCCCTTTCATCTATTGAGCCCTTTATCTCTGCTACTCCTCAGCTCTGCTAAGGTCTGTCTCACCCTTCTGAAGTTCAGTAGGATCGTTGCTTTAAATTCTCCATCAGGCCTGTTACTTACGCCTGTTTCACTTAGTCTCCCGCTGAGGCTTGTCCTGTTCTTCCATTCGGGACGTTTCTCGGTCTTGTTTTGTCTGGGTCTCTGGGCCTGTTTCCCCGTATTAGGAAAGTCAGTTACTGCTTTCGTTCTTGAGAGGAGCGGCCTGGTGAAGGGTCCTGTGGCGCCTGCACGTCCCGGCGCCCTCTCCCAGGCCTGGCGCGTCCCTGGTCTTCGGCGTGAGCCGCGCGCCTCTCCTGTCGCGTGCTGGCCGCTTTTGCCCCAGGCCAGCCTTCTGTCCAGGCTCTTTGTGCGTCGTGGGCGGTGTGTGGTCCCCGGCGTGAATGTGGCGAGTGTTGGGTGTGTGCTCTGGTCCGCTGGAGAGGAGGCCCGCCCGTCTCCTGTGCCGCCGGAACAGAGGACTCTGAAAACTCCGGGTCGGGAGTCGCGGTGCGGGCGGGGGCTCGGGCCGGTCTTCTGAGACAGGGGACTTGCTGGGGCCAAGACTGAGGCACGTGTGACGGCGAGGGTGGCTCCCCCGGCGTGGGGGGCAGAGCGTGGAGTAAGCGGCTCGGTAGTGAGCCTGGGTACAGGCTGGGTCTGGCGGGCGGCCCCGCGCTTCGGGAGGGTTCTGTCCCTCACAGCCGCCTCTCTGGGACGCGCCGCAGATGGGCAGCCCGTCCCCACGGTGCTCCGCGGGCTCCCTGGCTTGCCGCTTCCACGCTGCTCACCCCAGCCTCAGCGGCCCCAGGCTCCCCCGGGCGCCCCAGAGCCGCGCCTGCTGCCCCCCGCGCTGCCGACGGCAGGGCTCGGGCACTTGGGGTCCTGCTGTCCCCGCAGCACTTGGCGCCGAGGTTCGCTGGCCCCGTGGGTGGCCCGCTGGCTGCTCTGCCCGCCGGTGCCCGGTCTCGCCTCTCCCCGCCCACACCTGCTCGGCCGCACCTGCACGTGGCTCCCGCTGTCCTCCGGCGCGACGTGGCCCGCGGCCGTCAGTCTGTCTGGGCGCGCAGTCCCCGGCCAGGCAGGCACCTGCCAGCGGCTCCCCTCCCCGATGCACGCGGGATGCACCCAGCGAGCTTAGCCACCCGGGTGACCTTAGTGCGTCTCAGTAAAACAGCGTAACAGCCACAACGCGGCTCCGTCTTGCATAGAACCAGTTCTTTATGTGGATTCTACAAGCACTTTGCTTCCTCACGTGATAACATCTTTTCCTTAAAAAGTGGGGTTTTGAGTCATTGGTGACCCGAATCTTGTTCTTGGAGTTTGATGCGGGTTAGTAATGTGACAAGTAATTGGTGAAACAAGACTCCTTTTCAGCGTAGCAAACAATATTGTGGCGGGAGAGTGGAACAAAAGGTTTAATACTTTGTCTTGTTTGTTTTTATGGGAGGTCTCTGGATATAAAGGGAAAAAAGGACCTTTTGTTTGAAGTTGGTCATACATGCTAGGATAATAATCAGATATTTTCTTGCCCCCTTTGTGAATCCCAAAATACTTTCTCTAATGGAAAATCATAATAGCTATTCAGTTGGTGACAGTAAGAGGCATTTATGTAATAGATTTCTAGTCTTTAGGAGTGAATGTTATATGTAGGAAAGTGATACCAGATGTTCTGTGTCAGTTTAGAGACTTTCTTAGAATTCTAGGATTTTAATCAGGTTTCTGGGGATTGCAGAATTTGATTGCATTTTGGCTCGGGATAGTAGAAGGCCTTCTGGGTTGCTGAAAAAGTTGATTTCATTTAGAGCTTTGTGTTTTCAGCATTCCTGCTGATCTGAGTTAGGGCTTTGGGGTGCTAAAATGTACAAAATTGATCTGATATAGTTTTCTTATAATGACCATTTGATGTATGACTTGAGATACAGATATGTTGATATACAGATGAGTAAAGGATTTTTAATTCAGTAGACTCTACTTCTACGTTAGAAATAGTTGTTAGTTTATGGCTGTATATTATTCCATTTTAAGATACAGAGATGTGGATGGAATTAATTCTCTTGGAGAGAAAATGTAAGACAGATGGCCCCTGATCTTGTGATATTAAATAAACCTTTTCTGGACAACTGCTGTCAAATCATTCTTAGCCGAGGGAAGACTTGTCAAATCATCGCCTGTTTGTATTTTTTTTTAATGGTGGCTTTACGGAGCAGAGGTTGCCAAAGCTGCTGGCATGTCTTCATATTTTGAAGAATAAATGCTTGGAAAGTTAAACATTTGACAGGGACCTGACCCTGAGCACTAGTCCCTGTGCTAGTATAGCAGCAAGGGGAGAAGAAACAGGCTTTATGAAAATAAGTTAACACTACTCCTCACAAGACATTTTAAATCAAGCAAAACTATGATCAGACACAAGCATGTGGCTGCATGTGATGTATGGCAAGATTGACTGTAAAGAGGTGCAAAAACAGAGTGTTACAGGAGCAGGTGCTTTTGTCTGGGGAGACTGCAAAGGGGAGACTGAGATGGGTTTTGAAAGTACAGAAAAATCAGGTGGAAAATGGAGAGAAATTGGCTGTGTAGAACTGGGAAGGTGAAGAAAGGCCCATCTCGCGAGCCCCTGCTGTGCCAGCAGTGTGCTTGGTGATTTGCCCATACGTGTGACAGCGGCCATCTGATCCTCCGCCGTGGTGCCGGGAGGCTGACGCCGCTTCCCCATCTCACACAGGAAACCTGAGGCTCAGTGTGGCTCACGTCACTCAGCTAGGCCGGGGGTCACGGCAGGTCCGTCCCACAGCTAGAGGCTTCCGCTCAGTTGCAGTTGCGTTGGCTGTGATGACTCCGCTCTCCTGCTCTTCATTGCTGCCGCCCGGGAGGGATTCAGGTACCTCATAAATGAGGAAGGGTTTTGTGACCTGTGAATTGGAAAAATAGAACTGATCTAAGTGGGAAAATCTCCTTAATCACTTCTACCCTGCTGTTTCTGGCCGCTAAGAGCTTACTCAGTTAACTGCTCAGCGGGACTGGTCTCGGGAAGGCAACACACAGAAACCTTCGACGACTGACTTGGGCTTAGGAAGGCCTGGAATCGACCTCAAGGTCCAGAACCACTCTAAAGCAGCGAAGCCCCAAAAGCAACCTTCATAACTCGTTTGGGCCCCATCATTGGCTCTCGTTAACTCCAGGAGCAGACTAGTCTACTAAGAGAACAGGACAAGTTTTGGTGCTTACTCAAAAGATTCTGCTTTGGTATTTTTTCCCCTTTTATTAAGTGTGTTACTTATTCTCCAGTCTTTCAAACAAAACTCTAGTCTAAATGAAGGGTCAATATTAAGATGTCTTTTGTCCTTGGATCAAAGAAAGATGAGCATACCATCAAATACTGTCTTTAATCTTGTGTTTCCCTGAAGACCTTCAGCTCCTTCCTCTGTCCTTCCTAATGCAAAGGGTACGGTGTGAAGGTTCTCCCGAAGTACTTCTCAGGCTGGTTAGTAATGGGTTCTTGCTCTGTCGACTACCTTTCCATGTTAGTTATGTGAACCTTGACTTGAATTCTGAATGCAGAACAGAACAAACCCAGAAATGGGTTTGGTTTATACCCATTACAATGTAAAGAGATTTGGTCATATTTTTTTTTAAAGATTTTATTTATCTATTCATGAGAGATACACAGAGAGAGATCGAGAGAGAGAGAGAGAGAGAGAGAGAGAGAGAGAGAGAGGCAGAGACACAGGCAGAGGGAGAAGCAGGCTCCATGCAGGGAGCCCGATATGGGACTCAATCCCGGGTCTCCAGGATCATGCCCTGGGCCGAAGGCAGGGGCTAAACCACTGGGCCACCCAGGCTGCCCTTTTTTTTTTATTTTTTTATTTTTTTTGAGATTTGGTCATATTCTAAATGCTTGTTTGTCTTTGTATTAAACTATGGCTATAGGAAATCCAGTTTGGAGGATTAAGTCTACAGAGCAATTAAAAACTGAACTCATTATACATATTCTAACTATGTTGTACTCTAAGATTATCACCCTTATAAAGATAAAACTAAAGAGATACAGTATTGCATGAGGAACAGTGTAGGTTAGAATATGGAGGATCATGACACTATCAATTTATTCAGCTTTCACTGAGAATTTATGATGTGCTAGATACAGTGGTAGAGGATGAATACTGAAAAAATGAGAGATTGAGACTTACCCCGCAAGGAAATTAATAGATAAGATAATTTTGTGGAGAGAACTGTATCAGCTGCTACATAATAAACCACCCCACAAAACCCTGTATATTGGGGACATTTTTTTCATAAACTACAAAATAAGAGTCAGTATCTGTTACTGCTCGGAAGTCTAGGGTTGACTAGGCGAGTCTTCAGGTCTTGGCTAGACTCTGTCTTTATGATCACAGAGACATCCCCACTCATCTTGTGCTCTCGCGTGTGTTGGCCTATCTGTAGGTTGATCGAGGGTAGGCTCAGCTAGGTTACTTACCTAGGGTCTCCTCCAAGTTGCTTCTTGTGTCTGCTAGGCTGGTCTTCTTTACTTGAGCGTGGTGGAGTTCCAAGAGAGGAGGAACCAGGGAAGAGCATAAGGTCTCCTAGGCTCTGAACTGGCACATCAGTACTTCTGCTCTAATCTGTTCTCCTACATAAGTCGCTGGTCCCTCCAGATTCAAGGGGTGTAGAAAAAATCCCACGTCCTGATGGAGGGAGCTGCTAAGTCACATGGCAAGGGGTTTCACTTGAGGGAAGAAAGTCATTGGTGTCATTTGCAATCGGTGTCCCTGTCATAGGGGCGATTTTGTAGAAGAGATGAAGCCTGTGTAAGGTCTCCTATAGTGACTGGTGCAGTAAGAGTTCGGGAAACTGTCAGCTGTTTGAACTAAGGAAGCATAAAATTCAGGATTGCTAATGGTAGAAAATGAGGCTAGATCAAAGGAAAGAGGACTAGGCTGGAGAGGCTTATATTCCATTCTTAATGCTTGGGTATTATTCTTCGGATAGAGCAGGCCACCTAAGCAAACAGGAATGCCATTGTAAACTTCATTACTTTTTGTCTAAAGGTTGCTCTGGCAACAGAATGATTCCAAGGTGAGCAAAACAATGATGAGAGATAAGATAAGATGTATTGCAAAACCGTACACAGGGAGAATGATTTTGAAGGCCAAACAAAAGCAGTGCAGAGTATTCATTCAAGTGTGGTTAAACGGGCCATGTTATTCATTCAAGCAAGCTCTTTTGAGCCAGCGCTCTAAAGGGTTTGAGAAATGCGAGTATTCCCCGTCCTCAGTGTCGTGCTGGCTCCTTGGAGCTATGGAGCTCTTACACAAGCTAAACTTTCTCCCTGCCTCTGACTCTTAGTGTTAGGCCTGCAGGTAAACAGAGGGGAATAGTAATACTGGCTCACATTAGTGAAGAAACCGTGGTTAGTGATGTGGTGATTTAAAATGTGTTTGCTTTGGCTGTTTGTTTTCTCTAATATACCTAATTACTAGAGCCTTTAATGATATTGAAAGTCATTAAATTGGTTAATACAAAGGATAATGAAGAGCCTGAGTAAATTTTGTGGTTTTCATGCATCTGGGCCTGAGCTAGTACATAGTATGTGACTTTCATGGTAATTCAGAAGCTCATGTTATTTTAAAACTCTACTGTATTTCACTTTAGCATATTCAGAACTTTTTTCTGGGTTCAGAAATATTAAGAGGAGAAAGTCCATTGTTATGTCAAAGAATGTTTTATTGCATATATCTGAGAATATGTGCAAGTAGTCATAAACTTACGGGAGAAATTGAGAAAATCCATTGTTTATGAGAACTTTCGAGCTTACAGTCAAACATAAAATTTTAAGCTAAGATTTCGTTTTACAAGATAACTGCTTTCAGAAAATACCAGCATTATTTGCTTTTTGGTGGTTCTCCGTGAACTACTTTGAGTCCGTATTCTATTCCTGCCGGTTCCCAATATGATGCATTTAATTACTCGCAGAAAACCTACGTAGTTTTCAAACTTATGAAATGCAAATCCAGTGTGTTTTGTGGGTTCCTGGATACTACGACTTGTGAAATTTATTGAAGTTTCTCCAGTATTCCCAGTATCTTAGAGCTAGTGCCTTGGCAATGCTGTATGCATATATTGGACTGTTTCTCGCTCATCAGAGGAGAGATTCCTGGAAGTTTGAGGATTCCTAACAGAGGGTGACCAACAGCAGAGGGGCAGAGATCACCTGCTTTACACACCCCCAACTTCATGAAAATTATAACCTTTCTTGAAATGTTAGTTGGAACCTGGAAGTTAAGATGTATACGCGCACATTCCTAATCTGTGTATGACCCCTTTCTCCTGCCTGGGTGATGCCCTCCGTCGCATCGGAGCCGCGTTGTGGTCCTTGTAACGCAGGCTGTGGCTCCCATCAGTACAGAGCGTATGGTGTGTACTACACGGTTGTTGTGGCTAATGGTTATTTAAGTAAAACTCGGGAATTTAGAGCCTTGCAGCTGCTCTGTTTACCTGCGCACGTTCCGGGCTACCCCTTCCTCTCGGTGGCAGAGCACCAGCTCCCTTTACAGCCCCTCTCGCCCCGTGCTCTGCGGGGGGACGGGCTCTCCTCAGCAGATCATAGCTAAGGTTAACCTAACCCTTATCATCAGGATTCTACTCTGATTCCTGGGGGTTCCGTTAGGCATGGCTTTGTGAAGCTCTGCTAGCCAGAGTGACATCGAGGCAAGTTAGGTAGGTTTCTGTTAAACCTTGTTCCTCTGTAGACACACAGTGGCAGAAAGTCTCTGTGCATCTGGATGTGGTCCGTCATGCTGCCTGCTGCCAGGTGGAGTGACCGCCCCCGGGGAGGATCGTGATGTGAGCCTGAGTAAGGGGAAGACCAGCGTACGGAGGCAGAAGGGCAAGATGGAAGGAGTGGGGGCTTTTGAACCACCGGATCAACCAACCACAGGAGTCCGTTTCAGTTCCCCTCAGTCCTCCTGCAGAGGGCAGAGTGAAAACTTTAATTCTTGGCTCTTAAAAAGAAGTCTGCGTATTGAATACATGGTCTGAAAGGAGCAGGTTAGAATAGCTCCAGTCACCCAGCCCATGTACCCTCCCCCTTGCTTTCTCTTCAGCTCTCCTGGACCCAGGAGAAAAGACTCGGGATCTGGTCCTGATGAATGGATGCAGTTTGTAATCAGGCTACACGGACTAATAGGTTCTTGTGCAGGTCTCCACTGTTTCTATTCCAAGGAAGATGGGAAATGGAGATGGGGTGAGGGCATCGTTCTTGATAGATTTTTTTTTTTTTTGTCAATTATAAAAACTTAGTCCATGATACGAGCTTAGATATGATTGTTTATCATGGAGAAATTACTTTTGGGGTAGTTTCTTCCTCCCAGGCCTGTTCCATTAGTTTCTTAGCCTTACTGTTGACATTTTGGGACCAGCTAATTAATTCATAGGCTGTCATGCACATGATATGGGATGTTTAAAGGTATCCCTGGCCTCTACTCAGTAGATACCAGTAGCACACTCCCATTGTGACAATCAAAAATGTCTCCAGAAATAGCCCAAGTATCCCTTTGGAAAGGAAGGGTGTTCCCTGTTTGGAAACCACTGTGTTGGAAGCAAAGGATCATTTATTGCGGTTGAATTTGTCTTTAGAGTCACTGCCTTAACTACTTCACCTTATGGTGAGAAAAACACAATGAGGTAGTGAACTTTTCAAATCTGTCTTTTCAGACAAAGAACCTTGAGCTTTGAGATGTGTTTTAAGGCAAAATATAGTTACCGTGTAAACTCTATGCCCTTAAAAATTAGCAAACTAAAAGAATTATTTTTACCAGCTTTACTGAGGCATAATTGAAAATTGTGTAAATTCAAGGTATACAACGTGATGTTTTGATACATGTATTTGTCTTGAAATCATAGCAGCGAAGCCAGATCACCATCCCCTCACATGGTTATCATCTGTGTGTGTGTGAGAGAGGGAGAGACTTGAGATCTACTTTCTTGGTAAATCTTGAGTATACTTTATTAATTTACTATAGTCACCATGCTGTGTACATCTCCACAACTTTGTGATTTTTTTAATAAACTCATTTGAAGAAGGTAATTCCAGTGTTTTAAAATCTGTTTCAGTTGTGTTTTTCAAGTGCGACGAACACACGGTGTCACGTTACTTTCGGGTGTACACGTAACGTTTGGACAAGCTCATCCTGGATGCTTTGCTCACGCGTGTAGTTAGCATCTGTCACCGCCTGAGGCTCTTACGATACCATTGCCTGTACTCCTTATGCTGCACCACTTACTCCCATGACTTGCAGAATTAGTTCTTAAAATCCTACCTCCAAATGTTAATAATCACAGATTGAATAAACAGCCTCTGATGTGATGATGTAAACAGTCTTCTTAGTAAGGCTTCGCTTCATCACTGTGAATGGAATAGGCCAGGAATTCACTCGGTCTGCAACTGGGGAAAGTCTGCATTTTCGATGTCTTTACAACCATTCAGCTGTGAACTGAATGACACTTGAAGAAAATGGTATGAGTGATGAAAATTTGTTTCCAAATTTATTTTTAAAAATGAATATTAAATAATATGGGCAAGGGGGTACAATTAAATGCTTTTGTCAAAATGAGAAATATTCTCTCTACATGCCTCTGATTCCTTTTTTTCTTGCCTTTTTTTTTCTTTGTTTTTGTTTTTTTTGTATCCTCGGGGTGTTTTAGCATGCCCGGGACATAGAGTATATCCCATATAAAGCATATAATGAATGTTTGAGTGTTGCCAAGTTATTGAAGCCTTGAAACAGACTTCAGGTGAATATTTAAAATAGAAGCAAATCAACAATCATCACATGGTGTCACTCATACGGAGAATATAAGAAATAGTGAAAGGGATTATAGGGGAAAGGAGGGGAACTGAGTGGGAAAAATCAGAGAGGGAGACAAACCATGAAAGACTCCTAACTCTGGGAAACACACAAAGGGTTGTGGAAGGGGAGGTGGGCGGGGGCATGGGGTGACTGGGTGACGGGCACTGAGGGGGGCCACTTGGGATGAGCACTGGGTGTTATACTATATGTTGGCAAATGGAATTTAGATAAAAAATTTTTATTAAATAGAAGCAAATCAGCATTAACGGATCTTTAAAACAGTAAAGATGGCATGGTTTGCAACAATAATGTAGTAACTGGTGACGGTTGTGGTCATCCTTTCCTGTACCTGCTACAACCTTTCCAGTTACCACGACTGTTAATTCAACCTTTGAAGTAACTTGCGGACTTGTCTGCGTCTCTGCTCTTTCAGGGGTTCCAAGCCGCTGTCCACTTAGGCTCATCTCACCGCTCTGCTCTCCTCCTCCTCCGACCCACTTCCCATGTAGGGCACCAAAGTGTACTCGTTAACAAGTCAACATCGTAAAATGCTTATTATAAGTTGCCTCCCCAGCTTGGAACCCTCCAGCGTTTCTCTCGTCCCTGGGACCTAACCCTTAATCCTTGGTCCTGAACACTGACTGCTGTTTGCTTTCTCCCTCATCACCTTTCCTACTCTCTTGTTTTGTCAAACACACATTGCTTCACATCTTCTCACTTGCTACGTTCTTTCCTGCGTCAGCATCTGGAAGCTGCCATTTCCTCTGCCTGAAATATTATTCTTTTCTTGGGCAATTCTGATTTATCTTTCAAGTCTTAGACTAAGCACCACACTTCCTTAGAGAATCAGTGCTTCGGCCCCCTAATCAAAGGCTGGCTCCTTTTGTATTCATTCCTCTGATACCCTTTTACTTTCAGAGCCATGCTATTGCAACCTATAGCTATACATTTGTGTGTGTGTGTTTAAAATCTGGCCTCAGTAGATTGTAAGCTTCACATAGTAGGTGTGTGTTTTCTTCTCCAGTATATGAACCATGCTGAGTGTCTGCCTAGCACATAGTAGGTTCTTAGTAACTTCTATAGTGAAAAGTTGAATTTGCCTTGCACATTGCCAACGTACCTGTTTTATTTTTATTTTTATTTTTTTTTATTTCTTATTTTTTTATTTTTTTTTTTACGTACCTGTTTTAGAACACGTTTATGGTCCTCGTGTTGAATCTGGGATAAGCATTTAATGTTGGAAGAGAGTGGGAGTGATTCGTTCCCACTGCCCATGGATTAGCATATGGGGTAGCATAGAACCATGCATGAGGACTGGTGACTGGCCACCCACACGTACTGATACGTAAATGATTTCTACTTCACTTAACAGATAGAAAAACAACGAATATAAAGTAGCGTTAGGCAGCTTTTCCCTTTTCACCGAGGTGGGAAAGAACTGCTTTATTGCTTTAGAGTTGATTCTGGTATAACCACGAGTCTCTGCTTAGTAGCTTTCTGGCCAATAGGATTTCAGTATGCAGTGCCCTAATATAAACAACTGGATTGGCTTAAGTACCTCTGATGTCACAATTTCCCCATTAGGGAGTCATAATTTTCTTGAAATCACATTGTAGTAATAACAACTCTTGCTATTCTGTCTCATTATAAGAAAGACAGTCAACCCAAAATAAAAATGCTGGAAGGAGCAACATACCTTTGACCGAGGCAGGCCTTTCTCCATAAATGTGCTTTAATTATCTCCTGCCAACAACCGGAGTTAGCGTCTTTGTTTTACAGTTGATGTTTTGTTTTTTGTTTGTCAGTTAATAGGCAAATGGAGGAATGAGCCTACTTCGAATTACTCCTAGTTCTGTTTCACCTCAACTGCTGAGGCTTAGCATCTTTCTACTACTTAGCCTTCCTGACTCAAAAGGAAAATCCATTTGGACAGCCCACCTGAATATAACCTTTCAGGTGGGAAATCGGATTATATCGGAATTAGGAGAGAGTGGAGTGTTCGGGAATCATTCTCCTTTGGAAAGGGTGTCTGGTGCGGTGGTACTTCCTGAAGGATGGAATCAGAATGCTTGTAATCCCATGACCAACTTCAGCAGGCCGGAGCAGGCACACTCGTGGTTGGCCCTCATTGAACGCGGAGGCTGTACTTTCACACACAAAATCAACGTGGCAGCAGAGAAAGGAGCAAATGGGGTGATCATCTATAACTACCCAGGTACGGGCAACAAAGTGTTTCCCATGTCTCACCAGGGAACGGAAAATATAGTCGCAGTGATGATAGGCAACTTGAAAGGCATGGAACTTCTGCACTTGATTCAGAAAGGAGTCTATGTGACCATCATCATTGAAGTGGGGCGAATGCACATGCCGTGGCTGAGCCATTATGTCATGTCCCTGTTCACCTTCCTGGCTGCCACCGTGGCCTACCTTTTCTTGTACTGTGCCTGGAGACCCCGGGTGCCCAATTCTTCCACCAGGAGGCGAAGACAGATGAAAGCAGATGTGAAGAAAGCTATTGGTCAGCTTCAACTGCGAGTGCTCAAGGAAGGCGATAAGGAACTAGATCCAAATGAGGACAGTTGTGTTGTTTGCTTTGACATATACAAACCCCAAGACGTAGTACGTATTTTAACGTGCAGACATGTGTTCCATAAGGCATGCATTGACCCCTGGCTCTTAGCCCATAGGACATGCCCCATGTGCAAGTGTGACATTCTGAAAACTTAAACCCGGAGAATCTTCTGAAGATGTAACCGAGTCTTTCCAAAGATTGAAATTAAATGAATTCTCTTTTAGCCCTTTATGCCGAGAAAAAGCTCAACTTCATCTTCTTTACCTAAGTACTAAAGAGGATGAAATTTGTGTGTTTTTAAAATAAAACTCCGTATCTTGCCCAGCTATTTGAACTTGTTGTTTTTCTATTAGACAGTTACTTTTTGGCCCTTATCCAGATAAGAACCTTAGTATATGTTAAAGGTAAATTACTATTCAAATTAAAATGATTATGACCTTGTGGCCAAAGAGTCATGATATTTCAGTTTTTTTAACATCAATTTTATTTCCCTATTTTTGATATCTAATACTGTTGTTAAGCTTCATTATAGAATTAGATCTTGATTTAATTTTCCATGGTTAATTAATATGGAGTCTGGTTTCCAAAAATACTGAGTAGGTAATATGTTTTAAGTAATAACTTTAGATGATAGCACTTCTGGTTATGTAACAAAACTATTTTAAATAAGTATAGGTCTCATTGAGGAGAGCATCATCAAAAAAATCACTTTTGTTAGCCACAGCCCTTTAAATCCTAGCATACTGAATGGCTCTGGTAGCAAATTTCCCATCTAGAAGTGACTCTAGTAAATGTTTTTGTTTTTTTAAAGTGGTGATAAGTGTATGTCTGTGCATTTTGGTAAAGATCTAGAGCAGAGCTGACATTTTGTTTAGTCGCCTTTACAAACTGTGTCTTTTGCCGTATTTTGCCTCTGTTTAAGTAGATGGACACCCATGTATAACGGTAAGGCTAAGAGATGTGAGTTTTCATTTTGACTGACGTATTTGTGGGTGAAATGCTAAGCCATTGATAGCCAGCCTAGGTGGCACTTTGTAAGTCTATACACTGTGTACTACACGCTTCATGGGTTTTATGGAAATAAAATCAGATTAAAGGCCTTTGGGAAAGAAAATTGACCATGATGAGCTGAAGTTTACATGGTAAATTTTCTTTTTGTG
The DNA here is from genome assembly GCF_003254725.2 of Canis lupus dingo. NCBI lineage: Eukaryota > Metazoa > Chordata > Mammalia > Carnivora > Canidae > Canis > Canis lupus. The sequence continues at coordinate 60,339,841 of NC_064256.1, read as the reverse complement.
CCACTTTGGTTGAGCCTGTAGGATCCTTTTCTCCTCCTTGCCTGCCTCAGATTGTTTTGATTCACATTTCATGAGAAGAACTAGCTCCCTTAGTCCTGGTGAGACCCAACCAAAACGGTCTCTGAGCATCCTGTGTGTAAAGGTCAGACCTTTGTGATCAAGGTCAAAATTCTTGGTTTCCTAGCGAGTGGATAAGAAGCACCTTGAGAATACCCTCGAGAAAGTGTGTGGCGGCCCCCAGGCCTGGCCGCGTTGGTTAGTTCACAGGTTGCTTTGGTCTGGAGTCATTTTGTGCCGTTGATGGACGTGTAGCAAGAACAGAAACAGAAACAATGCTGGGTCTTCTTGGCTTACGGAATTCAGTTTTCTTTGGCTTCTTAGAACTATTGCAGAGCCAGTGCCGTGTGGACTGCTTACATGAACATCTCCTTTCACGCTGGGAAAGGCAGCGCTGATGGTATGGGGCGGGGGGAACCCACCAGGGACTTTGTTGGTTTTGGCAAAGGTTTTGTTCAAAGCATCTATGACCTTTTAATACAACTATTGGTGGTTAACTCTAAATGGGGACCTTGAAGTTTTCCTTTTTAAAATCAATAGCTGCCTTTTTGTTCGAAATGCATTATGTTAAACTAAGACTGCTACGTAGTTTTTTCCTTGTACTCTTCCTTTCTTCCCTCAAAATTTTAGATCAGTAGCAAATGCCAAGGTCTGCAGAGAAGAGAGATTAGTAACGTCCTTTACCACTGTCATCCCTACGGATAGTCCCTGTGAGAGTGAGGAAGTGAAGCTCAAGTCATCTTATAGGATTTAGAAGTGAGAATCCTCCTTTTAAAAATCAGAATCAAAACCAAGCCGAACCAACAAACCTGAGCAAGCATTTATTAAATGAACATAGTGCAGCGGTTTACATGAGAAATAAATATGCCCTGGGACCGAATGTGAGGTAAGGGGTATTACAGATTTCACTGCTTTGACCACGTAATTATTCATAGTGCTGATTTCTTTTTTTTAAAGCTTTTTTTTTTTTAATTTTTTTATTTATTTATGATAGTCACACAGAGAGAGAGGCAGAGACACAGGCAGAAGGAGAGGCAGAGACACAGGCAGAAGCAGGCTCCATGCACCGGGAGCCTGACGTGGGATTCGATCCCGGGTCTCCAGGATCGCGCCCTGGGCCAAAGGCAGGCGCTAAACCGCTGCGCCACCCAGGGATCCCTCATAGTGCTGATTTCTATTTAAAACTTGCCATTCTGTTAAATGTTCCTTTGATTTATGGTCAGAAAAATGATAGTCCTATGACCTTCTTGCATAGGCTTTTCAGGTTTCGTATGCACATGTGTAATATGAATTTTATACTTAATTTTTAGTTTGATACGATACGTATTAATGTGTAGCTCAGGGACTGAATTGACCTTACAGCATAGGCCTCTCCCATGACAGTATTTGAAGCATGCAGACCAAGAAGTTTCCGGCAAGTTCAAAGCTCTCCTCTAATTGGCTGTGTTGTCTTTTAGGTCATAATCACATGACCCCCCTGTAAATAGGATCTGGAGCTACATTAGTGAGACTGGAAATTTCCCCCCCCAACCTTAAGTGTTTCTCCTTCTCTCTCTAATAAAACATCTGGGCCTCGTAGGACACCTTTGAGAACTTCTTACAAGAAACATGCTGGAGGACTGCGGAGCCTGCTTTCACCAGGAAGGTTTCTCTCCTGTGGCTCTTCTCACCTGATGGCCAGCAGATGTGGAGGGCACGTGCGCGCGGGTCGGCCTGCGGGCCGCGTGCAGGGCGCGAGGAGTCGGCCCCGGGTCGGCCCCCGGCCCGCCGGCGCCGCGGCCTCCTGGCTCATGGAAGTCGGCGTCCTCTGGCTTCTCGGCCAGAACTGCTGCGCGGCCGGGGCCGTGTGGACCGCCTACGTGAACATCTCCTTTCGCGTCGGCTCGCGCCTGCTGTCGGAGCTGGGGGAGGCCGGGGTGTTCGGACGGAGCTCGGCCTTGAAGAGGGTGGCGGGGGTCCTGGCGCCGCCGGAGGGGAGGGCGCAGAGCGCGTGCCAGGCCAACACGAGCTTCGGCGACCCGCCGGCGGGCCCGTGGCTCGCGCTCATCGCGCGGGGCGGCTGCACCTTCACGCAGAAGATCAGGGTCGCCGTGGGGAAGGGGGCCAGCGGGGTGATCATCTACAACTTCCCGGGAACGGGCAGCCAGGTGTTCCCCATGTCTCACCAGGCGTTTGAGGGCGTCGTGGTGCTGATGATCGGGAACCTGAAGGGCGTGGAGATGCTGCACCTGATCCAGAAGGGAGTTCGCGTCACAGTCCTCGTTGACGTGGGGAGAAGGCACATCATCTGGATGAATCACTATTTCGTGTCTTTTGCGATCGTCACAACGGCTACCCTAGCGTACTTCATCTTCTACCACATCTGGAGACTCTGGGTAGCCCGGATTCAGAGCCGGAGGCGGCAGCGGCTAACCACCCACCTCAAGCAGGCCTTCGGGCAGCTGCAGCTCCGGGTCCTCAAGGAGGGGGACGCCGAGCTGGGCGCCAGCGGGGACAGCTGCGTGGTTTGCTTCGAGCTCTACAAGCCTGACGACACGGTTCGTATTCTCACGTGTAAGCACCTTTTCCACAAGGACTGCATCGACCCCTGGATCCTGGCCCACGGGACGTGTCCTATGTGCAAATGTGACATCCTCAAGGCTCTGGGCGTTCAGGTGGACGTGGAAGACGGAGCGGAGTCGTTGCAGGTTCTCATGTCGAGCGAGCTGTCTGCCGCCCTGTCCCCTGGCGCGGAGGGGACCGCCGCCGACCTCCCTGCCCCGGGCGGGTCGGACAAAGGGGCCCCTCCCCAGAACGACAGCCAGCCTCGTTCGGGAGCAGAGGGTGCGGGTCCTTCACCGCGACAGCATGACCCTTGAGGAGGTGGATTAAACCTGTTTGTCAACTCAGGTCCTAATACTGACAGGCAGTCTGTCTGTTCCAAGTGTGCTTTTTGTGTCCCTTTCTGTTACTGTGGCAACTGTCTCCATCCCTCCTCAAGCAGATAAAGGGCCTAGCAGGATTTTTTTGTTTCCCTTTTTGCCTTAGCTGAGTGTGACCTCTTGTCAGTGTCACTCCGGGGGGCGTCTAGGTCCCCTTGCACGTCCAGGTGCACGTAACAACCGAGGACGGCTTCCCCTGCGTGTTTGTACAGATGTTGGGCCCTGTCTTGGTAAGAAAACTGTTAACGTGTTTGCGTGTTCCTTGTACAGAAACCATCAATTGAGTTTGGAAAACAGAAGTTCTTTTACGTGCCAGGACAAGTACAATATACCCCTTTGGAAGTCCTTGGGCTGCATTCTTTGTTCTTAGCATGAAAATGTTGCTGTACGGAATTTTATGACTGTTACCCTCGACAAGCAGCTCTCTTTAAGCTCTTAGTACGTTTTATGTGATCTGTATGTGCAGTGATAGCAATTTTAAAGGTAAAATATTAGCTCTTTCGAGTGAACAGCAAAGAATCCAGTGCCCAGTATAGCTTATAATTACTCCATGTTCCTAATCTGTATAAAGATTTAAATGATAAATCCTCTTAGGTTTAGTTACGGTGTATTTCTTCCCCATGGGTTCCTCCGTACTACCCAGTTGCTTTTGCCACTAAATAGTCAAAACGTTAGATTAGGGCAGCCCTGGTGGCTCAGCAGTTTAGTGCCACCTGCAGCCCGGGGTGTGATCCTGGAGACCGTCGGGCTCCCTGCATGGAGCCTGCTTCTCCCTCTGCCTGCGTCTCGCCTCTCTCTCTCTCTTTCTCTCTCTGTGTCTCTATGAATAAATAAATAAAATCTTTAAAAAAAATTATTTTGGAGATGGGTGTCACCATGTAGCTGTTGTTATGACGCCTTGGGATGGTGTTCGTCACTGCATTCCCAGGATCTAGCACAGTGCAAGGCCCTGAAATATTTTTGGAGTGAATGAACTGGTAACTCATGATTTTTTTTCATTATCTGAATATGTGTTAATAAATAACAGTATGCAGTATTCTAGAATCATTACCATTTTGTGTCATCTAGAGGACTGACCTGGGTGCATGTTCCATGACAGACCCAACCCTTGAGGATTTTGTGGTTTGCTCTTTACATGAACGCTGTTCTCCGTCAGTCTTTTCTATGCAGCCTCATTGGGTTTCTCCTTTCTTTTCTTGGTTCATTGTTGTCAACCTAAAACTTGACTAACCATGTGTATGAAATGAACATTTCCTCACTTTTATAATTCAGTGTCTTGTGAATATGGACGTTGAACCAGCATGTGCTTGTTTTGATTGGAGAATTTTCAGTGGATGCCCTTTGAAGGGTCCGTGAGCTGGGGAACTGTCTTTGCTGAGCGCCTTGCAGGTAGCAGCCAGTGGGCTGAGCGCTTTCTGTTGCTTTTCCTTATGTCAGAACAAAACAGCCTTAGTTTTCGCCCTTTGAGTGTTGTAAACAGATCAATAAACCACTTTGAATTTAATAACTGGGATCTGAAATAAGACTATGTCCAATGTAAGGTGGTATTTCTTATAGTAGTTTTCTACCTTCTTTGTGGGCTATGTCATTTTCTCTTAATGCATAGTGATGTAAATAAATTTTGTCATAATGGCATGGGAACATCATATGAACTATTTTGCCCCTAACACCAGTGTCATGATGGATTTCCCTTGCATTTCTCCTTTGTGTGTATTTTTGCATTCTCTAGTGGTTTGATTCCCCACACCTCAAATTAGGGGTGTTTCTTAGATGTTTCTTAGATAAATGCAAATTTGTTTCTTTATTACTGGGATAAAATAGGTTCAATATTTGCGAAAGTGGGGATCCCTGGGTGGTGCAGCGGTTCGGTGCCTGCCTTTGGCCCAGGGTGCGATCCTGGAGACCTGGGATCGAATCCCACATCGGGCTCCCGGTACATGGAGCCTGCTTCTCCCTCTGCCTATGTCTCTGCCTCTCTCTCTCTCTCTGTGTGACTATCATAAATAAATAAAAAAAATAAAAAAAAATATTTGGGAAAGTGAAATGGATTCTAAAGAGCCCAAGCACTGATTAGATGATGCAATAGGTGATTTTACCTGTGTTCCCTTGTATTACAGGACAGGCCGATTGTGTCCCTGTCCCTTGCTAGAGGATTGCTGTGATGCAGTCGTACTGCAGAGAGACGTTGCTCAGCCGTCATATTTACCGTAGTGTGGGTACTTCAGAGGGTCTAGGTGGGATCTGGTGTTTCTGATGGTATTGAGGTTTAGTGCACAGTGTTTTCTCCTACAAACCTACAGCTTTTCGAAGTAGCACACAAGTGGGGGAAAGGAGCAGAATTCAGAGAAGCACTGATGTGAAAGGAGTAAGCCTTCACATACTGCTCCTGTGACAAGGAGCCTTGGCGACTCCATGTTCTTGCTCCACCATTGACTGTGGGCACCCGTTTCTGCATTAGAACTTACCTGGCTTTGTATTTAGTGCATTTTAAAAAATGTTTAGTGTGGGTGATGAAGAGGTAGGAGGACTGAGTTGTTAGAATTACCAACACAAATATCTTAATATATGCTTGTTTTTCTAGTCTGCAAGAATTCTTTGGGGAGAGGAGGGGGTAATGAACCTGAAATGAGTGGCTCCCTGTGCACACAGGTGTCAGAACTCTTTGTCAGTCCCTCCACAAAAACCTCCCCTTTTCGTAGACGTACCACCTATAAGCATAACAGCCGTCTTCACGACTGTGCGGCTAGCTTAGACCTCCAAGGTACAGAACTCCTTGATGACTTCAGCTGCTGACACGGACTTTCCTCACTGCTGAAGACCAGAACAGTCAGGATTTCAAACCTTCTCTACGTCCGTGATATCGTGATATTCATCTCCCAATTCAGCAGCACGCCATTGTTGCCACACATCAGCTTTTGTCATTTTTGAAAACTTCCCAACTAAGGAGCATATTTTTTCAGAATTCCCCCTCTGAATTCACTTGGCCTTTTTTTTGGGGGGGGGGGGTCATCTACTTCTCAGTTTATTTTTTAATAATAAATTTATTTTTTATTGGTGTTCAGTTTGCCAACATACAGAATAACACCCAGTGCTCATCCCGTCAAGTGCCCCCCTCAGTGCCCGTCACCCAGTCACCCCCACCCCCACCCACCTCCCCTTCCACCACCCCTAGTTCGTTTCTCAGAGTTAGGAGTCTTTATGTTCTGTCTCCCTTTCTGATATTTCCCACACATTTCTTGGCCTTTCATTTCCATGATTTGCTTTTGGTGTCACTTCACGCAGGGGTTCCTGCACCATTCTTTCCCAGCCCATCTGTTTTCCAGCTGCAGCCTGGAACCCAGTATGAGCCATTTGTTGCACAGGCCCCTGAGTTCTTGCCCTGTAGACTTCTCTGCAGGATTGTTTGCTGGTCCTCAGTCCTCTCTACTGATTTTCTTCAGATGTTTACTTCCATTTAAAAATTCTTTATTCTCTTAACTCCCTTTATTTCTCATAGAGCAGGACTTCTCGACCTTGGCTGCATGCCAGAATCACTTGGAAAGCTTTTGAAATTCTCTACCCAGGCTGCATCTAAGGCCTGTGCTGTGCTCTGGAACCCAGGCATCAAAAATTTTTTTAGTTGCCCAGTTGATTTCAGCAGACAAGGTTGAGAACCACTTAACCCTAGGGCTGTCCCAAAGAGCCTTTACATTCATCAAATTCTCAATTTTACCTTCTGCTTCCTTCACATTGACTTGTTTTCACTTTTTCAAAATAGTGAGGTAGAAATATAAATAACAAGTTGTACAGGGTGATGCTTCATGAAGAGGAATTGACAAAGGCGTCTGGGAATATGAAGGACTAGATTTCAACTAGAGAAACGAGGAGCTACCACTTGGGAAGAGGGGCATTCTGATGGAGAGAAGGATGTGAACAACAGTGGTGGTGGGTTTTTCCCTCAAGAAAGATGTTGATTGTTGGTAATTCAGGCAATAAAATAATAATCCTCCAAAACTTAAGAACTCTGATAGATCATGGATTCCTAATCTATTTTTTTCAGTTTTTATTTACATTTCACTTAACATACAGTGTAATATTAGTTTCAGGTATAGAATGTAGTGATTTGTTGCTCACAACACCCAGTGGTCACAACAAGTGCTCTCCTTAGTCCCCATCACTCATTCAAACCCTCCCCCCACCCAACTCCCCTATGGTGACCCTCAGTCCTCTATAGTTCAGAGTCTGTGTAACAATCGTGTTTTATAAAGAAGTTAGTGACCTATAGAATTTTGGTTTTCCAGAGGCTGTTGTAATAATCCAGGAGTGATGAGAAAATAATAGTGATAAAAAGCAATAGTAGATGGAATGGATGAGATGAATATAACGTGGGCCACCTTTAAGACGGTGTTCTTTGATTTCATTTGCTGGTTTGTATTTTCTAACTCACTTCTTTTTTTTTTTTTAAGATTTTATTCATCTATTCATGAGAGACACAGGCAGAGACACAGGCAGAGGGAGAAGCAGGTTCCATGCAGGGAGCCTGATGTGGGACTCGATCCCAGGTCTCCAGGATCACGCCCTGGACCGAAGGCGACGCTCAACCGCTGAGCCACTCAGGCTGCCCTGTAACTCACTTCGTAATGACCAGGGTGGCACTGATTTCAAAACTGGTCCATACCCCTGACCATCTTCTTCGGTTTATTTCCCATTTAGGAACATGGTAGATACTGAGTGGAAGAGTTAGGGTCACAAGGAATTGAGGAAGACTCAAGGATGACTCCTAGCCCTGCTGCAGAGCTCTTGGAGTCAGGAAATCTGGGAGTGTGCTGTGGGGGGCAGATAGCTGTTTTAACAAGTCCTCCAGGTGACTGTGGGGAACACTTAGGTTTAGGGACCTCTACTGTGTCTCAGAAAGTCAGTGTTCAAACAAGAAGGTATCACACAGCTGTAATTGGAATGAAATCATATAAATGTAGATAACTGTGCATCTTAAAGCACTACACAAATAATAGTTGCGGTTGGTACATTGAGAGACACATTTAGGCATATTTCACGTGTTCAACTTCTCTGATTTATGCCTGACTTGTGAATATAAATGCTTACTCCCTTCCTCTCCCAGTTCTAGTTTCTCTACCACCCCATCACACTGCCACTCATCATTTGTGAGAAAACATATATTTTAGACAATGTATGAGTTCCAAAGTTAGAAAAAGACAAAAAAGCAGAAAAAAGCAGGTTAGAAAAAAAACAGGTTAGAAAAAAAACAAAAAGAAAGAGCTTTGGGCAGTCCACACCGAGTAAGGATGGTGTCTAATACACTGATTTAGTAAAGGTCTGAGGAAAACGTATGCAAATAGAGGGCCATCAGAAATTCAGAAAGGAATTGTAAAAATGCCTAGGTTTGGGTTCATAAAACTAGCTTCACAAATACTGGAGGGAGACTTAGTGTCCATAAAAATGTAGCTGGAAGTCCATGTAAGCAGGCCACCCGAAAGTGTGTGGCATCTTCCGTGTCAATAGCACAGCTACTGCGTCTGTAGCTACAGTTACTCCTTTTCACGTTCATGATGAGATCTTACTCCCGTGGCAAATTGATAATTTTATTCATACAACAAATATTGATCGCCCTGGAAATACAGGGACAAACCATATGATTCCCATTGCCCTAATGGAGCTTGCTTCCTAGTGGGATTAAGTTACAGCAAAAATATAGTATGGTAAATGGTAATAAGTGCTGTGCAGAAAAACAAAACTGAAAATAGGGCAGGAACCGTCAGAGGCAGAGTTGGAGGTTTAAGTGGAGGAGGTTTCACTGAGAACATGAGCAGTTGAACCGAAGACCTGGGAAGAATGCAGGCTCTGCACTCCCACACATACGTGGGAAATGTGGCAGGTGCTGAGAGCCGCGGGGCAGGTTAGGGCGCCTGACACCTGAGGAATGTTTACCCTTGAACACCGTGTTCACAGCCACTTAAAATGTGAAGAATGGCCTTGGGAAGAACTTTGATTTCCTTGGCTACTACAGAGGAGAGAAGTCAGAGAGAATGCGGGCTGTAGGGAACGTGTTGCCACCAGGAAAGGGGTGAGGCAGGGGGAGAAGGGAAGACAGAGACCCTGAATCCTCAAGCAGAAGCCCCGCTGAGCTTGATCCCAACACAAGGCTTGGTTCCATGACCTTGAGATCATGACCTGAGCTGAAATCAAGAGTAGGACGCTTAACCAGCTGAGCCACCCAGGTGCCCAGAGGAGTCTACGTTCTGAAAAGGCTCTTGGATTTGTTCCCTTGAAGTTCCTCACTATCTGGAAAACTCACTTCTGGGATTAAAAAAAAAACCAACATTCTTATTCCATGCATAGTTGCCATCTGGTGGAATAACAAATAACTACAAGGTGTGAACCACAGAAATTGATTCAACAAATATTTATCCAAATATTTATCGAGAGCCATTAGATGTCAGAGAGGTTGTCATTCAGTGATATTTGGGTTCATTTTTCTTTGACTCAGCAGAAGGTTTATTTTGAAGATTTACTTTCCAGAATTTTTTTTTTTTCAGTTTGGATCTTCATTTCCCTGCCATAGGCTCCTGGGTTATCAAGAGTAAATAACTTAGTATCCTTATGATTCACATTTTACAAATCTAGAATGTGAAAGGCTGGTAGCTCATTCTCTGGTATCCTGATAATATTGTAGGAAGTAAAGTGATTTGGTTTTTAGAAATATTCTCAGTTGCTCTGTCAACATTAATATATCACTCATCTTCTCAGAAGTTTCCTGAGATATTGTATTTGCAGCAAAGGGACCAGTATTTGTTTTCCAATCCATTGTGGATTTTTTTGTAAAATAAAAATCATGTGTTTAACTTACTCTGAATTGCATAACATAATTTGGATTGATGGAGGTGTAGATGGGTATGTGAGAGAAACACTAGACTAGAATGTCATTTGTAGAATCTAGGCTGGAGGTATATGTCAGAACAAAGGCAGTTGTTCGTTTTAATGATTTTTTCACACTTGATCAAGGAATGAGATTGGTTAAATGAGTGATTTTTCAAACCACTACAAACATTTTCAATTTTTCTATATGGACACATTCACAACAAAATGTCGGTGTAGAATCCTGGTTTTGGATGTCATGGCAACATCACATCACTGTGAATTTCTAAAAATTCTCTGTTGTCTCTAGTGGACGAATACTAATAATTTAGTTTTAGATTATTGGGGCATTGGTCCACGGATCACACTTCCCATAACCCTGATGAAACTCTTAATTTATTATATAATACTAAAAAAGTTTTAAGAAAGTCTCTCTTTTCCACCAGCGAGGAAACTGACCCAGGACGTTGCAGGGTTTCTGGGCTCATGTCACACCTTGAAACCCAGGTCTGATCCCCTCTGGGGTGTGTTACGTTATTTCCCTGCTGATGAAAGGAGAACGGCACAGAGGTGAGGGTGAGGTGAACAGAATTACAAAATTGATGTTGGAATATTGTAAAGCTGGAAGACCGAGCACATTTTCTTTGTTCCATATAATAAAGGATTTATTGAACATCATATACTAGGAGACTACACAAGTCATACGCTAATGCAAATTTTTTACATATCAGCATCATGAGGGGGGAATAAACCTTCTTCTTAAGATAGGCAGGATGAAGTAACTCAACCCAGGAACTTAGTGTTTTCTGTGGTACCAGGAAACACTGAAATAAGGGCAAGGGCACGTGTCGAGAGAGGGCTGCACCTTTTTCACTGACTGTATTCATGTAGAAATTCACATTTGCTATGTCCTCGCTTCCTTTTCCACTGTGAACATTTTTTTTTTTAACCGTACACCATCCCAGTCTCAGAATTGGAAGCCCTGCTAGTACCCGATGGTCTTGCTTCTATGTGTATATTTGTCTTTAGAGTGAGGAACTTGGTAATTTTCTCAGTTTCAGGCTCTGTTGTTACCGGGCTAAGGAAAGTGCACCGTTGGCTTAGGGAAGTTCAAGGATATCCCTGAGTTGGAAGTTCCTATAAAGAAACCTGAAGGATCTATTATTACTAGTTCATAATATATGAAAAAAGGCTTTATAAAAACTTTATAATATGGATAAGTTGATAGGAATAGCATGCATATATTTTTTAAAAAGAAGTTTCAGATCACATTTATGTTCATTTGAATATGAATTCTTCTCAGTCGAACCTCAAGACAATGCAAGAAGGTTTTAGTAGGTTAGACGGTTTAGACTTGTTCTAAGGGCTTTAGTTGTACGGAAGGGTCGTTTGAGAGTACCTGCTTTCTAGTTTAAAGATAGAGGGTAAAGGTAGCACCTAAATTTTTCAAATAAGAGATTGTTTGCTATCAGTTTTAAGTTATCATTTTTTCACATTTGACAAGGGAATGGCACTGGTTAAATTAGTGGTTTCCAAACCTTTGGTATTCATGGATCCGTAAACACCAAGGTCAAGTACAGCTTTTTTAAATTTTTTGCCAAGAAAGATGATTGACCAAAATAAGAAAAAATTAACCCACGATTAATAACACTGTATTACAAATAAGTGTCTGTTGAACCTAAGATTTCTACTAAGATACTGAATAAATTTAGCTTTACTAAAATTACTTTGCGGTCTACATTAATGTACACTGAATCAGACAAAATTACATCCTATAGGGGTCAAAACACCACCTTTTGGATTCAGTAACTTTCCAAAGTCCATTACTACTCAAAGGACCTCATGCATTCCTTTAAAATTTGAGTATTGAATGATACTCAGAGGCTTTAAAGGTGCAGGTCTAATGAAATGCATGGTCTAAGCAAGGGAGAAATACAGCGATGCTCCATGGAGGACACGACACGTATGTTTGATACCTTCAGAGAACATAGGGAGCCCCTCCCTGAAGGCTCAGAAAAAAGAACTGGCATCAAGCAGGGAGCAACTTCACAAAGGAGGTAGAGAGTAACAGGAGAAAATTCTACTTACTGATTCTCTTCATTCAAATCGGTTGCTCAGTTTAATGAGCTCTAAATTGGTAAATCCCCAAATTTGATTATATGGTGGCGAAGAAGGCAGCTCTCAAATGAGTCCATTTGGGCTTAGATTCTCACTCTTAACCTCTGGCATGTTTCTTTCCCCGCCACCCCACCCCCCCCATGCTGCTTTTTTTCTTCCCTTAGCCTTTGGAATAGCTTCCGGCACCTACTTTGTGCTAAGGTTAATATATGTAAAAAGCTAGAACATTTTCTAGCTTTTTTTCAAAATGCTGTTCTAATCACATGACTCCCTGACTTTAAGGTTTGGAAGGCGTTCCACGTTCTTGAGATAAAAGCCAAGGACCTTCCAGGGGTTATGAAGCCTGTCCCTCCTCTCTAGCCTCTTTTTATTCCACTGGTCCTTTCACTGAAGCCCAAGGAGCCTTTTCAAGCCCACTTAGATAAGCTGTGTTCCCCCAACCAGGATCCTCGGTATCCCCACATTTCCAAACACATTCCTCTCCATTTTTGTATCTCTAGGCACCTCCTCAGGGAATCCTCTGTGACTTCCTCAGATGGGCTCAGAACTTTGTGACACTCTCAGGGCTCTAGAAACTCCCATTGTATTCACCAAGCTGCCGCCAGTTCCTGTAATTATCTTCCCTCCAGTGTAGGTTCTGTGAAGGAGCTCACTCGTCTCTTTGGCTCCCGAGTATATTCTCAACACTGAGCACATTGCCCAGCGTGTAGTATGTTCTGATAAATATTTATGGAACGAATGGGTGAGGTTTGGGGGAGGAAGCCTGTAGAGTGTTGAGCTAAACAAGTGTGCCCCTTTATTGGAACAGAAAATGTGTCCTCCAGAGAGGTGGAAGGGAAGACTGGAAAGGCCACGTGAGGGAGACCCAGATGGATGAAGACACCGGCACAGTCCAGTGCAGATGGGGAAGCTCGTTGACAGGCTTGAGCATGTGCAGTGAGCTGATGAACCCCGGTGTTGGTACTGGAAAATGGGGAATTTACATAGAATGGCACTAAATTCGTCGCTGTTAAAAGGCTTCAAGGATTGGCTAACTTCCCCTCTGAAAAAGTTTCAGAAAACATGCCTTGTTTCTCTAGGCGCAGCATACATTATGGGAATTATTAGCAGTTGACGTTGTTAAGGAGAGAAAGGCATGTCTTATGGGTGGGACTCCTGTACTTTGTGGCTGTTTTCCTGGCTGAGCACATGCTGGCAGCCTTCCCAGGAGCCATCTCCTGGATAGCCACCATGATCTGGCAGGCAGGTAATGTTCTTCCTGTCATTGTACAACCCTTCTGAAGCAAAGAGGCAATGCACGGATCAGATCAAAAGTACTGTGTGAACAATAAGTGCTTCTGTGGAAAAGTCCGTTTGAAGTCTTATTTGGACAGCTGGGCAGACTCCCCTTCTGCAGACACAGTTTTCTGTTGTAGTCCTCACACTTCAGTCTTGTTATTTACCACGACTTTAAGATATTCGGTGATTTTTTTTTTAGTCCATCAACTGAGCAGGTGAATGGAGAGGGTGGCCATTCGTGGTGCTCAGGAGGCCCCCATGCGGGGTATAACTTGCTAAAACGTGGGAAGCCGTGACTGCGAGGATGTTGCAGCGTTTTGATGCCCGTGTCCTGACTCCCACACTGAATTACTTGGATGTTCAGTGGCATTTTCACATAAAGGTCACTGATTGGGAACTCCACAGATCGTGGCCCGCGCCGTCAGGATAGAGGCTGCCAGGGGTGAACTGTGATGAGTGGGAGGAGGGAGGGAGGAGGTAGGTAATGCTGCTTTCGAATTCTGTCAGTCTCTGCTCTCCCGACGTGTGACCGTGGGCTGGTCACTCCATAGCCTAAGCCACTTAATCCATGAAGGATAACAAGGCACAGGGTGATTGGGGGCAAAAGGAGATAATAGGTGAAGAGCTGTAGGGAGACACAGTGAGTTTGTTGTAAACTGAATTCCCTCGGTTGCTTCAGCACCAATACGGCAGCCGAGGTGGGACCCAGACAGTGTCTTTGAGGATCCTGGGGCGTCGAGCGGAAAGCTGGTCTAGGTGCACCTGAAGCTAGGACCACGCTTTGTCTGCCTTTGACTAAAAAATAATGACCGTGAAAGGATAGAAGATTAAGATCATTTGTCTCTACTGGGACTAAGTCCATCATCAGTTTCATAACTTATGTAACACCTGAAAAAATCTTAAAAACTACCACTTCGCAATTACAGCAGATTGTTGCTTAGGCATTGCATTTTTGAACAATATACCTTTTCTTCACAAAACTAGGTTTACTTTTCTCTGCGATGTTACCTCTGCTTCCTTCTGCGATCTCTTTTTCGCATTCATGTGGACAAGGTCCACGTCTGAGGTTAAGCATCTGATTGAAAGTCAGTAAACCCTAGTGGTTCATTGAAGTTAGGCAAGTGCGTGGATGGGGAAACAACCGTCCAAACCATTGATTCCCTCCTCATTCGCACATTGTCTGGGTATTTTCTAAGCACTTGCTCTGTGCTTGAGTGGTGGTGCGTCCTACAGATTCGGTGCGGGGTGACACCATCTTTGGGTTCATGGAGCTTGCTCTCTAGTGAGGAAGAAAGTAAAATGGCCATAAAACCTTCCCTCACCCATCACAGGTTGCTGGGGTTGCATCTGCACCATACAGGATCGGCCGATTCAAGCAGTTGGGGAAGGAATCAGTACGGGAGGGTTGATGGATCGGGGATGGGAAGCCTTAGGAAGAGAGGATTGGGTGATGGTGGGGTGGACTGGGTGAAGTTTGGGGAAGCAGAGCAGTGGGGCTGGAGCACGGGCACTGAGCGGGGCAGGATGCCGAGCGAGGAGGCCAGAGGGGTAGTCTGGAGCCATCTGAAGTAGGACCTTGGTGACGATGTGGGGGGAAAGTTAGTGAAGAATTTGTAAGCCGGGGAAGGACCGACATGGCCAGGTTTCTCAAAAGGAATCCTAGCTGGATACCCCCGGAGGGAAGAGGCTGGGGAAGTGAGTCAGGCGGCTTCCAGGTCACTTCTGAGGCGGGAAGGCCCGGTGACAGCTCTTGCTCTTGGGACAGGGTGAGGGGCAGGAAGGCGTCGCCTGAGGAGCTTGTGCGGTGGGACCGGCCGGCGGGCGTCGAGGCCGTGGGGCCGGAGAGGTCCGCGCGGGGCAGACAGGGCCCGAGTGGCGCCGGGTCTCCAGGCCGACGTCGCGGAGGCGGGCAGGGCCGCCCAGGAGCAACCTTGCACCTGAGCCCGCCCGGGGCACCCGGTCCGTCAGCCGCCCTGAGGCGTCGCGCTTCGGAGCGTCCGGTGGGTCCGTCCGGTGGGTCCCGCTGTGACCCGGTCGGCTCCGACGAGGGGGCTGGCGGCTGCGGCCTGCGACGCCGCGGGGAGAGGCAGCCGCCCTGGGGGGGAGGGGGGGGGGCGGGGGGCGGGGCCTCGGAGCCGCCTCACACTTCGCTTCCTGGGGCGCACGCGGCGGCGCCTCGGGAGACCTGGGAGCCGGGTCCTGAGCCCAAACTTAGCCCGAGGGAAGCCAGGGTCCACGGGAGGCCGTACTTTCTTCAACAGATTTTTTTTTTTTTTTTTTTTTTTAATATTTTATGTATCCCTGAGAGACCCAGAGAGAGGCCGAGAGCCAGGCAGAGGGAGAAGGAGGCTCCCTGCGGGGAGCCCGATGCGGGACACGATCCCGGGCTCCATCCAGGTCTCGATCTGGGGCTCCATCCGGGGCCGACATGGGGCTCCATCCAGGTGTCCATCTGGGGCCCGATCCTGGGCTCCATCTGGGGCCCAATCCGGGGTTCGATCCAGGGCTCCATCCGCGGCTCCATCCAGGTGTCCATCCGGGGCCCGATCCGGGGCTCCATCCGGGCCCGATCCTGGACTCGATCCAGGGCTCCATCTGGGGCCCGATCCAGGGCTCGATCCAGGGCTCCATCCGGGGCTCGATCCGGGGCCCGATCCGGGGTTCCATCCAGGGCTCCATCCGGGGTGCGGGGTCACGGCCTGGGCGCTCCCCGGCAGAGCCCCGGCAGGTCGGCCTGCAGGCCGGGCTCCGTGGGGGCGCCGGGTGGGCTGCGCGCAGACCCGGGGCTGCCCTGCGGCGGGTACTGACTCGGGGGGACGCAGACGTACCTGGCGGCAGGTGCTGAGCAAGCCCGAGCGACGTGCGAGTGCGAGACGGCGGACGGGCCGCGGGGGCGGGGACAGGGCGGGGACAGGGCGGGGTGGCCCGGCGTGGGCACTGGCCTCGAGGGCCCGGCGCTCCCTGCGGCCCACGCCGCCTCCCGCCCGCCCGCGCCCCTTGCGCTCTGCCCCGGCCACTTGGGTCGTGCTGCGTGCCGCAGGCTTGCCCTGCATCTCGTCCCCGCGCCGCCCTGCTGCTGAGGACGCTCCGTTCCCCAGGCAGCGACCTGGCCCCGGCGGATGCTCGGATGCTCGTCCCGGGACGCCTGTCCCCGACCGCGTCCCCGCGCCCCGCAGCCGGAGCTCGTGCCCGGGCTTTGCTCTGCACTCAGCTGGGCTGGCCCCGCCCCCCCACGCCGCCCCGCCCCGCACGCAGGCACGCGCACGCACACATACAGGCACGCGCACGCACGCAAATATACATGCACGTGCTCGCGCACAGACACGCACGCACACAGATATACATGCACGCCCGCGCACGCAGCCATACGGGCACGCGCACGCCCGCGCACAGGCATACAGGCACGCGCACGCAGGCGCGCGTCCGAGCTCTTCCTTTCCGGGTTGGGCGCCGGCGGGTGGAGCTGGCGCGGCCTCGTCGGCGGGCGAGGGCCCGCGGGGCGGGGCGCGTGCCCGGGGCGGCCCACCCCGCGGTGCTGCGGCCTCCTCGAGGCGTGCGGCCCGTCGCGAACGCTCCCTCCTGGCAGGCGGCTGGGCCTTCCGCTCTGTGCCGAGCGGCCCGAGTGCGGCGGCCGTTTGGCCGGGCGTCCCGTAAGCGGCTGTTCGGTGTGTTTGCGTGTCTTGCAGGTCTTCCTGAAGAGCGACAGGGTGGCCAGGATGGTCCAGAGCGGAGGATGCTCCGCCAACGACTTCAGGGAGGTGTTCAAGAAGAACATCGAGAAGCGTGTGCGGAGCCTGCCCGAAATCGACGGCCTGAGCAAGGAGACGGTGCTCAGCTCGTGGATAGCCAAGTACGACGCCATCTACAGGGGCGAGGACGACGTGTGCAGGCCGCCCGGCCGCGGCGCCCTCAGCGCGGTGTCCGAGCTCATCCTCAGCAAGGAGCAGCTCTACGAGATGTTCCAGCAGATCCTGGGCGTCAAGAAACTGGAGCACCAGCTGCTCTACAACGCGTGCCAGGTAAGCGGCCCCGAGCGCCGGCGGCCAGAGCCCGCGAGCTGCCAGCTGCGAGCTGCGAGCCGCGAGCGGGGCGCCCCGTGGCCACCGCGGCTGCCAGGCTGAGCGCGCGTGAATTCTCGCGGATGGGCGGCCGCTGAAGGAAGGAGAGACGAGCATCCGGACGCTCCATCTCGTACGCAGTCGTGCCCTGTCCTAGGATGTCACGCTTTGTGTCTGCGGGGCGTGTGAGGGGCCTGCGCAAAGAACGAAGTGAAAATCCTCTGTTATCTGATTGCGAAGATTGTGCCCGGGAAACCCCCGAGGAGCCGACACCGGTGCAAACACACGAGGGTTTATTCACAAGCTCGAGCCTGGGTCCAAGTGCACCCGACACAGCGGAGCAGGGACTTGGACCCCGAGACTCAGAGGCGCAGCAGCTTTATAGGGGCCGGTGGCCCATGGGATACGCAGGAAGTTGCACAGTCCGTGGGTCCACACGCAGGTGGCCGATTGAATTACATTTTACCCTAAAGTTCCATTTGAACTGGCCTATCACTGAGCCGATTTCCGATTAGGGTGTGCCCCGGGTTTGACTAGGGTGGGGCAGCGCCTTAAGCAATAAGCAGGTCATGTGGGGGTCATACAGGAGGTGGCGGGTGCAGCGCACAAGGGAGTCAGTCCTGCTCTGCTTGTCCAGGGGTAGGGGAGTTTTGTTAAATATCCTGGGTCCCACATTATCTAAAGAAGTTGCATAACTTATAATACAGAGATATTCCTGAGTGAAAAATAAGTTTTTTTTTTTTTTTTTTTAAATAAAGTTATGCTCAAGGCACCTGGGGGGTTCAGCAGTTGAGCGTCAGCCCAGGCCGTGACCCCGGAGTCCTGGGATCGAGTCCCACGTTGAGCTCCCTGCAGGGAGCCTGCTTCTCCCTCTGCCTGTGTCTCTGCCTCTCTCATGAATAAATAAAATCTTAAAAAAAAAAATAAAGTTATGCTCATCTTTTGAGTTTTATAGAAGTAATCGAAACTCACAATGTCTTTAATCCAGATAGAAATGAAGATGTTGCTGTACTACGTAATTTAGAGATGATGAAAGAAAAAAGTATTTTTCTCTTCGGTCATTATTCTGATAATTATGTGGGACAAATTGAATGAAATATGTTCCACGTCTTTCATCTTTGGACCCTAGATTTGTCTAATACGTTCATTTGATATTTGCATTTTATTTTAGTGGTATAAATTATTTATGCCCTAATATACAATTTAAATAGACAAAATTCAGGCATTTTGAAATTCATGCTTTCATTAGGAGTTACACTCCTATAATGTATATAATTTACGTCTATTTTTAATCTTTTCACAAATCTCTTAATTTCTGCATTTTTATATCATTTGCTTTGCATTACTAACATCTGAGTCACTTCAAATGAATAAATTGGCAATTAATAGTAAAGCCTCTTAACCCTGTGAACAATTCATGCATTCATCATGCTTGCTTTCATGGTTAATAATCCAGGCAGTTACTAAATAGTGGAGGATGACTGTAAAACCTCAATCTTCAGTTTTAAAAGATTAATGCAACTGGCCTTTGTATTTTTAATGGAACAGTGGCTCACTTGTACAGTTAAAAATCGATGAACATAGTGAAATTCAGATTCACACATATGGTAGATATTTATTAAGTATTCAAGTTTTTGACTTGCTAGATGTTGAGAAAACCAAACTGAGCAAATGAAAATATTTGTTCTGTGTATCTCCATATGTTGAAGTCTGATAAAGCAGATGGACCTCCAAAATGAGTTATTACAAATGCATTCGGATTTATGCTGTGTGTTCCAGGATCATGACATCCTGTGGACCAGTTTTTTTTCTCATAATAGCATCACTGTTGTCCTTTATATAATTAATTTCTTTATCGGTGTATAAAATCCCTCTTTATCCCTGGTAATTTTATCTTTTCTGAAGTCTGCTTTGTCTTAAACAAATATGGCTTACTCCAGCTTTCTTTTGATTAGTTAGCCGGTGTCTTTCTCCATCTGTTTACTGTTAACCTATCTGATTCCTTATTTTGGTTTTTTTTTTTTTTTTTTGAAGATTTATTTATTTATCATTTATTTTTTTATTTTTTTTTATTTTTTTATTTATTTATGATAGGCACACAGTGAGAGAGAGAGAGGCAGAGACACAGGCAGAGGGAGAAGCAGGCTCCATGCACCGGGAGCCTGACGTGGGATTCGATCCCGGGTCTCCAGGATCGCGCCCTGGGCCAAAGGCAGGCGCCAAACCGCTGCGCCACCTAGGGATCCCCAGATTTATTTATTTATTCATGAGAATACACAGAGAGAGACAGAGACACAGGCAGAGGGAGAAGCAGGCTCCATGCAGGGGGCCCGATGTGGGACTCGATCCCGGGTCTCTAGGATCACACTCTGAGCTGAAGGTGGCCCCAAACCCCTGAGCCACCCGGGCTGCCCCATGATTCCTTATTTTGAAAGTGGGTTTCTTATAGACAACATAAAATTGCCTCTTGGTTTTCTTTTTAATCCATTCAGACATTCTCTGTCTTTTAATGGCTGTGTTTAGACTATTTATATTTAGAGTAATATAGTTGGTTGAGGTTCTACAGTCTTTTTAAGTGTTGGGTCATTTCCTTGCATCTGTCCTTTGTCCCCTTCCCCACCCATTTCTGCCTTCTCACATTTGAATTGAGCAGTTTATGTGATTCCATTTTGTGGGATTTTCTTTTGATGTGCTACTTGTTTTTTCTTTTTTTGGAGCTTGTTTAGGGGTTGTTTATTGGTGGCTCTAGGGTTTAAAATCTACATTTTAAAATGCTCAAGTCCACATTCAGATAACACTCTCAGGCTTCAAGTGTAGTACAGTTGCCCCATAATAGAGAATTTCCAACTCCTCCCTTCCATTGCTTGTGACATTTGTCATTTATTTCAGTGATATTTCTGTCCTTCATTACCTGATGTTTTTGTCATCCAGTATATGATTACTATTATTTCTTTAAACAGTTAATATTTAGATATTAAGATTAAGAAAACAAAACAAAAATTTGTATATCTTCCCTTGATGCCTTCTCCTTACACTTTCTTTATATAGACCCAAGTTTCTGACTCTCTCATTTTCCCTATCTTTCTGAAAAACTTCTTTTAACACCTGTTGCAAGGCAGGATGACTGGCGATGAGTTTCTCAGTTTTTGTTTGAGAAAGTCTGTTTTTCCTTCATATTTAAAGGATAATTTCACTGGATATAGGGTTATCAGTGAGCTTTTTATTCTTTCAGTACTCTGCAGCTTTCACCTCACACTTCTCTTGCTTGTGTGTCTTCTGGTAAGAAGTCTGAAACCCCAGTGTTCTGACTCCTTGTCTCACTTTCCTGAGTTTGAATATGATGTGTCTTGGGATAGGCTCTATGGTTCTCTTGGTTGGCATTCTCTGAGCTTTCTGGATCTTTGGGTTGGTGTCTGTCATTCCATTTGGAAGATTCTTGGCCATGATCACTTCACGTTTTCCTTCTGTCCCATTCTCACCATCTTTTGGTAGTGCAGGAGCATTTGTGTCATCCCCATTTGATATTGTCCCACAATTCTGGGATGTTCTTTTTGTCTGTTTAATTTTTTAGGCTTTTTTTTTTTTTTTTTTCCACTTTGCATTTGAGATTGGGAAGTTTATGTTGACCTTTCTTCAAGTTCACGGATTCTCTCCCTCAGAATCCTCAGGTCTGCTGATGAGCCAGTCAAAAGCTGTCTTCATTTCTGATCTCTAGCATTTCACTTGGAGTCTTAAGAGTTCCCATCTCCTTCATTCCGTTACCCATCTGTGCTTGCATGTTTTTAACTTTTTCCACTAGAGCCCTTAACATATTAGTATAAGTTATTTAAATCATTTTTTTCTTTTTCTTTTTTCTTTTCTCTCTCTTTTTTCTTTTTGTTTCTTTCTTTTCTTTCTTTCTTTCTTTCTTTCTTTCTTTTTTTTTTTTTTTGAATTATAATATTTCCATCACCAGTAAATCTCATTGGGGTGCTTGCTTTGTGTTTCCAGTCTTTCTTTCTTTCTTTTTCTCTTTTGGTATGTTTTGTCATTTTTGTTAAAAGCCAGACTATTATATCAGATAATAAGAACTGAGGTATGTTAGCCTTTAGTATGAAGATTTACATTAATCTTGACTGGATGTTAGGCTGTGTTTCATGTTTGCTATAATGTTTGTGGGTACAAGACGCTTCAAGTTCTTCTAATGTCCTTGTCTTTGTCTCCTCTATTGACTTTAGGCTTCCCCAAGTATTCGTCGTCAGTAAGTCTGTCATACAGCTCTGATCCTCTGCTGTTAAACGGGGGCTGTGTTGGTGTTGTGGCAGAGTGTTGGCAAGTAGGCGCTGGTCTCAGATTTTTTGTGGCCTCTGTCTGGGGGCTGTAGCCTGCATGGATGTTTCTGTCCCTCTCCACCATGTGACTTATTCCCTTCCATGCCTGAATCATCCCTAGTCTGTTTTCTTGAAAGCCCTCCCCCCTCCCCTCGTTCACTTAGGGTTTGGTTCTCCCAGTAGAAGAGATCAGAAGGCTGCAAAAGGCTGCAGAGGATAGTCTTCTCTCTCTCCAGCTGGGACAATTCCATCCCCCTCTGTTATGTTGAAGAATGTGGGACATTTAACAGTGGCTTTTCTTCTCTTCTTCCTGCAAGTCCGCATGGGGATCTTTCTTGGATCCCTATCATGAGAGCTCGGTGGGGTCACTGGAGGTAAAAGCCAGCAGAGTAGGGGAACTACCTTCTGATTTTAGCCCCAGGAGTTTCTAACTCTCTGCACTCAGCTTCTGGTAAATGACCAGTCAAGTAAGTGGTCCAACTCTTTATGGCCTCCACTGACTTCTGCTCCTGGTGTTGTACCACAATTTGGTTTTGATCTCCAGGGTTTGGGTTAGTGGTTTGCCATGCAATCTTAGTTCTCTCACAAGTCCAAGAAAAATCATTGATTTTCAGTTTGTTGAGCTCTTTATTTTAAGAATGGGAGTGACAACTTCAATCTCTTTACAGATCTGAGCTCAAATTGCAATTCCTTTTTTTTTTTTTTTTGGTTCTGAGATTTGAAAAGCTCTTACAGATTATTTTTTGATTGATTGAAAAAAATACAGAAAATCATAAAGGAAGAGCTTTACTGTGGAGTAACAATCATTTTATGAAATCAATGCAGTTATGAAAATGGATGGTTAAGAAAACAGCTGAGATTGTCTTTTTCTTTCTCAAGGGCATATATATCTTATTTGTTCTTCCATTGTCTGTCAATAGAGGTTTAAGAAGAAAAGGTGATAGAAAACACATAAAATAGTCTGCTCTTTACCGGTAAGAAATAGTTTAAGAAGAGGAATAGTAGGAGGAGCAGAGAAACGACCTAAAGCTAGCTGAGCTGTTGGAACCTGGCTTCAGATGTAGGGCAGTGAAATTACTCCACGTTCCTGGCATCTCAGGAAAGGCTTTGAGACTTACTGTGACTCTTCTGTGGTGGTTTACTCTTAGCTGGTCCCTTGTTTTTTTTGCTGGTAGTGGTCCCCTAGGAAATCTCAAGGATGTGTGCTTGCTTCAGGCCAGAAGCTCAGGATAGAGAGCTGTTCTGCTAGGAGGTGCAGGATGGCAGCAGCCAGATAGTCCCTGGTACTTAAGAAAGAAAAGACCAGAATGTGAAGGGAGCCTTGTCAGAGCTGCAGCCTGCTGCCGGCAGGAGCCTAATGGGGTCATAACAGTCATCCCACAACTGTAGGGTCAGTATCAGGAAGGGAAAAGCAGGATGCTGTCTTCTGAAGAAGCAGAGGTGTTTATGTGACTTTTGATTAGTAGAGCCAAGAAGTTATTAATTATCGAAATTAAGGCATAAAAGTTAAACACTACTGTAGAGGTTATCACAATTAAATTATAAAAATTAGGGATAATTGAAAGAAAAATTATTACATGTTACCTTCCCCAAAAAAGAATAAGAACAATCCACATATTTCACAGATTAGCTGTTGTGCTCTTAAAATTATCTGTCACACTTTGGATTCTTTGGTTTCAGAGTAATGTGTCAGTATTGCTCCACATTTACAGAACTAAGTATTAGGTAAAAAAGGAAGGAGTTCCTTCTAAAATGAGCAACATGACAATATAAAAATCTGAAATTGTTAACCATGATTTATTTGAATCAGACTATTAGAGATACAGTGAAGTAACAGGACTAAAGGAAGAACAAACAAAATTTGTTGGTGAAAAGTTTAATTTCAGGATAATTTTAAGGAAGTGTAGTGAATTTCAGGTAAGTATAGTTACAGCTTTAAAGAAACAAAGGTAGTTGATATTAAAAGTATGTATTTTATGATCCTAAGTTAAATAAAAATTCTTTCACATATTTTTTAATAAAACACTGCTACTTAAGTGGTACTAATCAGTTGCCTTTGAACAGAAGTAGGTTATTAAAGATTATTTAAAAATAATGACAAAGGCTAATACATTATATTTCAAGTCAGTCAGTGAACTCAATCTCTATACTCATGTACAGATACGTATCATAAGAAAGTTCACGCCAAACAGTATATTGAGTGATAGAAACAGAGAGACCAGACCTAGTTATTTGCTAGATTCATTTTAAGAGGAAAGAAAATAATAAAACACCGTTGTAAATGGCACAGGGGTGTAGAGAGTTCCTGGCTATATGGTCTTGAGGTTGAAGAGAACACAATATTGGAAGAGTGTCATGAAGACACCAGAGTAAGACGCTAAGAAAGTATTCTGTGAGGAGGGATGAGCACGTGTAGAGTGTCCAAAACAGCGTGGCACTGGGGAGTGGCAAGTCTGTGGCTGCTGGGGTATGAGGGGGGGACGGGGCTGTGGTCTGAGATGACAGTGAGCAGATACAGGCTGAGGCGTCGCAAGCTGGAGAGCAACCCAATCCTGCATGACCAAGTGTGCGTGGTGGGGTATGTAGTCCTGTATCAATAGTGACTCTCCTCCTCTTGTTTATTTGTACTTTAGGAGAATTAGCAACTGAACTTCACAGCTATCTGTATCCTCATCTTTTCTGCCCATGGCCACCTTCATTAATCTTTCATAATCTCATTCCATTAACTGAAGAAAGTACCTCACCCGTATTTGCCCAAAAGTTGAAGCAAAGTTAGCTAAAATCTTCCTCTAAATATCCCTCCATCGAAATTTCTTGTGTTCTGATGAGTACAAGAACTCTGAGTGATACTACAGAACTGTTGTGAATTTTAAGGGATAAGAAGGAATAATTGACAAAATGGTTAAAAAGTAGTGTTCACGGGGTACCCCGGTCGCTCATTTGGCTGAGCATCTACCCTTGGCTCAGGTCATGATCTCAGTCCTGGGATTGAGCCCCGTGTCAGGCACCCTGGTCAGCGTGAGGGCGGGGGCCTGCTTCTCCTCCTCCCCTCCAGCCCCCTTAATCTGTACACGCTCACTCTCAAATAAGAAATTGTAAAAAAAAAAAAAAAAAAAAAGGAATGTTCAGGTTTATGATACCCTTTGTCTAGGAATTTTAGCTTTGGAGTATAAGCACTTTGGGTTTCAGAGTTTTAAGGAAATCAGATCTAGGCAGTGGCTGTGTTTCTTGCCCCCTCACTATGAGTCTTCCCTCAAAGACCTACATCAGGATGTCCAAGGAAAATAGAAGAAGAAGAAACGTGAATGCTCAGGGGCAATTGTTATTTGCCTTTCACTACTGTCCTCTTTCTTTCTCTCCGAGAGTAGCATGTGCTTTGATAATACTTTTTATTTAATATAACTTGTCTACTTTGGCAGAAATAAAAGGCACACCCTAGGGAGGCAGTTACATTTCATAACAAAATCATTTTCAAAGAAAGAAAATAAAGCTGTAGAAATGACAATTAGGATGTCAAATTTTTCAAATCTGGATAATTTTAAAGCTAAAAACTTTGAAGAAAATATTCAAGTAAATGTCATTAAGTGGCAATTGTTATGTTTCAGGATGCAGCAAGAAGTTTCAGATCTTAATGAGTCAATTCTTATAATACCTGACTTTTTAAATTCTGGAGTTATTTGGAATGGCCCTAAGATTTATATATAGGTTCACTTTTTTAAATGAATGTGTCATGGTATAAGTGAGATGACTTTGATTTCATTTAAGTGAAATTTGAATATCTGATTGGTAATACTGAATCAGTTTCTTCTCTAAAAATTGAAAATTTTTGTGGATATAATTTTAATACATTAAATCAAATTACATTCTTATCAGTAAGTTTGGCTTCATCTGACTATGCATTATTTTGGTTTTTTACCTTTGGCCTGTATGTAAGAGAACTACATAAGGATACTCCTAAATAAGGGTTCTCCTAAAGTGTTTTGCTTTGCTTCTTCCCAAATATCACTAGATCACAAATATAGGCTACCTTCAGACATTCCTTGCATTTATTTTTAGATTTTTCTTTACCCAGATCTTCCCTATAGAGTGGTATAGGGTATTATCCAGACTTTTCCATCTTTAAGAGAACAGAAATCTTCAGAGATGAGGCATCTTTGTAGTAGTAATAGTGGGGGCGATGGGGAAGTATTTTTGCTAAATATACTTCAAGACCTGTTCTCAACTTTTCATAAAAAGGGATCGTATTGGATACCTTGTTTTTAAGTGTAATAAGTAATTGTATCTTTTTCATGATTGTTCATGAAAATATTCGATCAAAATTAAAATGAGATTTAAAAATGTCAGCAGGGAAAATGCAAAGACGACAAGATTTGGTTCTTTGAAAGTATTTGCACGTGGTGAGGAGAACAGATCTATAAAACACGTAACAGTATAGTTAGGAAGTGTGTTACTAAAGGCATATGTGCGGTGTATTGTAAGCATGTGGATGACAGTGGTTTAATGGAATATTGGGTAGTTTGTGCAGCCTTCTTCAGCGCTCTGCTCTGGCTACACATTAGTATGACCTGAGAAGCTTTAAAAACAACTCAGACCAAGTGAAACCATTTGTGGAAATGGGGCTCATTGTCTATTTTCAAAAAGTCTCATACATTATGCTGATGAAGACACATGGTTTGGTTGGGGAGACCTGGCCTGAGGGCCCATTGAGGACCCGTAATGCCCCGGTGACCTCAAACCATCCAGCAGCGTGTCCAGGAAGAAGAGCTGACGTGGCAGCACGGAAAACCTAATTTTCATTTGGAGCTTTCGTGAAGCTTCTAAGAAGGCCCACATCCCTGAATTTTAGAAGATGGGTAGAAATCTAACAGCCGGGTGGAAAATAACATTTTACAGAGGCCCGGGGAGAGTGAAATGTCCTGTAGTCTGCTAGGAAGGCCTGTCCTGTGTGTGCTGTAGCAGGAGACGAGGCTAACGAGTCAGGCCTTGAACATCAAGGGCCTGAACGCTTGTGGGGTGAGCTTGGAGGGAACTGTGACGAGGGAGCATGGTAGGCTGTCCGCACTGACAGGACCGGAACAGGTTGGGATTCTGGGGGCTCCTCTCTGGGGCCTGCAGGATAGACTGTCCATCGCCGGTACCCTGCCTTGCCCACCCTGGGGCACGACCCAGCATTACTGAAACACGGGTGGCTCAGGACTTGCATGTTAGCCCTTCAGGTGATCTCTAGGCCCTGCTCCTCGCCCCACCCATGGTCCTGTCTTGTTTCTCCATTGCCTGTAAAGTTCCTACACTACTGGATTCGACCTCGGAGTCTGCCTTCACATCCTCTTGGATCCATGCCTCAGAATCCTGCTGGGCTCCCTCCGCACCTGGGGACCTTGTCTTGGGTCAGAGCACTGGAACACCCGCTTGTCTGGACAGGGTCAAAGACGGAAGTCTGCGAACTCAGGCAGAGACTGAGAGTCCATGTGGGTCTGTAGACCAACATTTTCTAGAACTTTGAGTAATATGGCCTAGCCCTCTCCCTCTCTTTTTATGGAAAACATAGTATGCTTTAATAGCTGTCTTTCCATTTGTTACTGGATATATGATGCAGCATTTGTTAACTGTGGTCTGATGGGGCATCTGGATGAGGGTGTTCTTTCATCATAGTCCTATTGTTTTAGGCTTTCAATATGTGGCATTCCCTGTCCTCAAGGAACAACATTTTGGGACGGAGAAGGGTGGGGGAGAAATCAGGCATTCTGTTTTGTACACGCTGAAAATACTGAATGTCCATGTGGAAATGGCAGGTGGTGGTAGAGTATGCAAATCTGAAATTCCAATGAGTCGTCAGGGTTGGGCATACAGATTTGGAATCATTTAGAGAAAGTTAGTATTTGAAGCCTGGGGAGAGTCTGGAGATCATTTTAGGAGAGTCTGGAGATCAGGAAGATACAGGATCCAGGACAGAGTCCCATGGACACCAGGATTTAGAGGCTGCACAGAAGGGACAGAGCCAGTGAGGCAGGAGAAAAACCAGAGTGTGGCGTCAGGGAAGCCAAGAGGAGACATGTCAGAGGAGGGTGTTTATGCCACATGCTGCTCAGAGGTCGGGCAAGGTGACAGCAGTGGTCCTGGAGTCCGTGAAGAGTAGAACCAGGAAGGTAAGAAAACAGAATTAACAGGAAAATCTCTAGGGGATCAACCAGAGCAAAGAACAATATACATTCAAGGAATCCCTTCTATATAGTACTTTGAATCATTTTATTAAATTTATTGGGTGCTTACTGTGGTGCCGAGCTTATAGCATCAGACTTTCTTCTTTTTTTTTTCCTTTGACTTTTAGAAATGAGTGGCCCAGAAAACGTATCACCTGTTTCTTTTGGTAGACGGTTACACCAACTTCTCTGTTTTTGTAATTCACTTTTAGAAAAAGCAGTTTGAAAAGGCTGAGGAGAAGGGATTGACACATTCTCACAAAGAGTACCCGGTGATATTTAATGCTTTGAGCTGATTATCAAGTTCATAATATCCTAAATCCTCTTTGCTTTAGACTATAAAAAAATTTCCATTTACCCTAATCATGTTAGAGCAGGGCCAGCTGATCGTTATCTTAGTAAGATTTTCCTTCTGTAATGGCTGGCACTGATTGATTCTGGCTATTTGTTACAAACTTCTAGAAAGGCCTTTATGATTGTTCACTGTTTAAAATGATGTCATTTTCTATTTGTGAGTGTTTCCATGATTCTGATGCAAAGCTCTCCAGATTAATAAGGCTTACGTTTCAGTCTGAATCCTCATCAGAGGGTTGTGACTTTGTATACGGTTTGGTGCCAAGAGCAGCAATAGTGTTTGAAAAATATAGATAGGTTCTCCGCCCTGTTTTGAGAAAGGAGATGCTACCATGATTGTTGTACTAAGTTAGATCCCTGAAAAAATACTGCAGTGATTAAAAAAACCACCTCACTCTGTGTATTTTGAGCAGCTCCGCCTTTTACCCTTCTCACTGAGGTCAGCCCTCTCTTTCCATGCTGTCTCAGTGGAGCCCAGGGCCAACTGATGAGCCTCAAAGTCCTCAGACACAATAGGTTCAAAATGCCATTTTTCTCATCCTCCATGTGGTTCTCCTTCCGTTTGTGTTCAGCCTTCTGACTCATAACCATCAGTCCTTTTCTGTCTTCCAGCCCAGTTACCTGCCCTGCTGTTTCTCCACAATACTGCATCATCTCTTTCATTTCCATGGGCATCGCCGTAGCTCAAGACATCAGTACCTCCCCTATGGGCATGGCGGTCATCTCTCAACTGCTTCCCCCTTCCATCCCTACATATTTTTGTTGCCAGGTCAATATTATTGGAGCACCATCCAGTTCTCATCATGACCCAACTTTGAATAGAAAAAAAGTGCCTTCTGTCTGTCAACAGAATGAAGTTCATACCTCTTAGTGTTCCATCTGGCCCACCTGCCTGGCTTATGTTCTCTCCCACTTAGCAATTCCTTACATACCCCATCCCATATTCCGTGTAAACTGAATCACTCCCTGTATTCCCTTGGATTTTAATTTTGTCTTAGGGTATTCTCCTCACTTGGGACTCCCCTTCTTCCTTCAAGACCCAAGAGAAATTCCACTTCCACAAATGTTTCCCTGCTCCTGCCCCCAGTCTTTTTTCTTGAATATTGGGGGAGGAGGAAAAAAGGGAAGAATTTACAATTACTTATCAGTACCCAAAGGCCTATTATATTTCTACTTTGTATTATATTTATATATAATAAATTCTTCTACTTCATTGTCATGGCTTGAGTACAGGGTATTAATCTTTGTGCCATTAATTTGACAGTATTGTTTAATGTGTTTCCTGTTGTGGGTACTTCTAGATAGTAAGTGACCAAAAGAATGGAAACTGAGTGTGTGACATTGGGAATGATGTGATGCAGTTAACTTGAATCCTGCACTCAGA
Source organism: Canis lupus dingo (assembly GCF_003254725.2). Classification (NCBI taxonomy): domain Eukaryota; kingdom Metazoa; phylum Chordata; class Mammalia; order Carnivora; family Canidae; genus Canis; species Canis lupus. The sequence continues at coordinate 60,310,309 of NC_064256.1, read as the reverse complement.
TTGCCTAGCCCCATATTAACTGTGTGACCTTGACCTGGGAAAATTGCTTAAAGCAATCTGTGCTTCAGATTTCCCATCGCTGGAATGGGATAAAGTTATGACCTATCCTGTAGGGTTTCTCTGAGGCTTAAATGCCATCGTGTTTATAAAAACATGTAGGACAGTCCCTTACATGTAGTAGGTGCTGTGTAAAGATAGTCTTAGCCTCGGTGAGGCAAGAGTTCTCATGTGCTCTGACAAAGTTCCTTAATATTCCTCATACTGTGTTAACCTAATGCTAAACTCTCTCAATTTCAGCCTTATTTAATTATTAATGTGAATGTATACTCAGCTATTTTATTGAGGTGAGTATAGTTAGTAAGTAGTTGCTTGAAAGTATTATTAGTTCATTACTTTTATCTCCCAGGAGATAAAATGTTAATATCAAATGAAATAGGAAAGATTTCATGATGATTAAAAAATTTGCCATCTACCATTTTAGAGAATATGCATACATTGTCTTCAGGCCACTGAAGTCCCATGGTTTTTATGTTTGAGGCTAAATTCTTAGTCTTGGTTTTGAACATTTTGATTGATTATTTAATATAGTTTAGTTCACATAGAATAATTTTATATCTAATTAACTTATTCATCTTTTCCCTACTTTTTAGGATTCAAGTGAAAGTGTGGTTTGGGAAATACACTTTCCCCCCCCACTTCTATTGAAAAATAATCGACCCATATCTCTATATAAGTTTAAAACATACAGCATGACAGTTTGATTTACTTAGGTTGTAAAGTGATTACCACATAGGTTTAGGAGCCTCCATCTTCTCATGTACGTACAATAAAGAACACAATTACTTCCTTGTGATGAGAACTCTTTTAACAACTTTTCCCATCTATTCTGCAGCATTACCGTATCCTCAGGCTGCACATTACATCCCTGGTGCTTATTTATCTTCGGCCTGGAAGTTTGTACTTTGTGGCCACCTTCCTCTATTTTTCCCTCACTTTCCCCTGCCTGCCTTTGGTAACCACAAGTCTGATCCCTTTCTGGGAGTTTTGTTTTTTTTTTTAACTATGAAAAAAAATTTTTTTTAGATTATACACATAAGTGAGATCATACAGTATTTATCTTTCTTTGCCTTATTCTACTTAGCATATAATGCCTCCAAGTTCCATACTTACTGTCACAAATGATAGGATTTCCTCTTTTTATGGGTGAATAGTATCCCAGTGTATATACGCACCACAATTTCTTTATCCATTCATCATCAGTGGACATTTATGTTGTTTCCATGTCCTGGCTGTTGTAAATTATGAGCATGGGGGTGCAGATATCTTTTCAAATTTGTGTTTTCATTTCCTTTGGATATATTCCCTGAAGTAGAATTGCTGACCATATGGTGGTTCTATCTTTAATTTTTTGAGGATCTTCCATACTGTTTTCCATAGTGACTGCACCAATTTATAGTCCCCCTAACAGTGCACACAGGTTTCCTTTTCTCCACATTCACACCAACATTTGTTATCTCTTGTCATTTTGATGATGACCACTGTATAGGAGTAAGGTGATATTTTTGTAGTTTTAATTCACATTTCCTTAATGACTTGTGAAGTTGAGCACCTTTTCATATCTATTCAAGTCCTTTGTTCATTTTTAAAATACGGGATTTTTTTTTTTTTTTTTTTTTTGCTTTTGGTTTATATGAATTCTTTATATATATTGTGTATTAACCTCTTAACAGTTGTGTATTTTGAAAATATTTCTTCATTCCATAGATTTTCTTTTCAGGTTGTTGATGGTTTCTTTTGCTGAGCAGAAGCTTTTTAGTGTGATATATATAGTTCTACTTGTTTGTATTTGATTTAGTTGCTTTTCCAAAAAAAAACATTACTAAGACCCAGGTCAAGGAGCTTTTATTTCTGTGTTTTCTACTAGGATTTTCATGGTTTCAGGTCTTATATTTAAGTCTTTAACCCACCTTTAGTTAAATTTTGTGAGGGGTGTAAGATATAGGTCTAGTTTCATTCTCTTACACGTGAATATCTAATTATTCTAGTGTCATTTATTAAAGAGATTGTCTCTTTTCCATTGAGTATTCTTGACTCCCTTGTCAAATATTATTTTTTTATTTTTAAAGATTTTATTTATGTATTCACAAAAGACACAGTGAGAGAGGCAGAGACACAGGCAGAGGAAGAAGCAGGCTCCATGCAGGGTGCCCGATGCAGAACTCAATCCTGGGTCTCCAGGGTCACGCCCTGGGCTGACGGCGGCGCTAAACTGCTGGGCCCCCCAGGCTGCCCTCTCTTGTCAAATAGTAGTTGAATGTACATAGTTGGGTTTATTTCTGGGTTCTCACATCTGTTCCATGTGTCTTTGTGTATGTTGTTATGATAATACCATACTGTTTGTGGATGACTATAGCTCTATAGTATAGCTTGAAATCAGGAAGTGTGATGGCTCCTGCTTCTGTTATTTATCAGGATTTCTTTGACTTTTCAGGGTCTTTTGTGGTTCCATATACATTTCACGTGTTTTTTCTACTTCTGTAAAAAATAAATGCCATTGTAATTTGATAGGGTCTTCCAGTCCATGAACACAGGATACCTTTCCATTTATAGGTTTTCTTGATTTCTTTTATCTATCAATGCCTTGTAGTTTTCAGAGTAGTGATCTTTCATCTTTTTAGTAAAATTTTTGCCTAAACATTTTATTGTTTTTGATGCTATTGTTAATGGTGTATTATTTCTTTTTCAGAAAATTTATTGTTAGTGTATAGACATGCTACTGGTTTTTGTATACTAATTTTGTATCCTATAATTACTGAATTCATTGATTAAATCTAAAAGTTTTTTGTTTGCGTCATCAGGATTTTCTGAACATGAACCATTTTCTCTATAAATAGACCATTTTACTTCTTTGTAGTTCTGATACCTTTTCTTTTTCTTGCATGGTTGCTCTAGCTAGGACTTTTAGTATTATCTTGAATAGGGATGCTGAGGGTAGGCACTCTTGTGTTGTTATTCCTGATCTTAGAAAGCTTTTAACCTTTCACCACTGAGAGTGATGTTAGCTGTGGGCTGGTTTATTATATTGAGATAAGTATGTTCCTTCTTCCTTCTGGGAAATGCATTTTTAAGACTGTTAGAATTGGGACGCCTGGGTGGCTCAGCGGTTGAGCATCTGCCTTTGGCTCAGGGTGTGACTCCGGGGTCCTGGAATTGAGTCCCACATCAGGCTCCCTCAGGGAGCCTGCTTCTCCCTCTGTGTCTCTTCCTCTCTCTGTGTATCTCATGAATAAATAAATAAAATATTTAAAATTTAAAAAATACTGTTAGAATTGTTCTACAAGGATTGTGGCCAAACTGCAATTTCTGAGTCAGGTTTTTTTTAATATATAATCTGGAGTATATAATAAGGGAATTCTTTAAATACTCTGCCTCTAGCAGATGTAATGTTACCTGAACATCATATATGCAGTGTGTTTCCCTTGAGGGTATGGGAATAACTTCATTTTCTTATTCCTGCTGTTGCACGAAACTACAAAAAGTTTGTTACAGTGTTGTTGGCTCATTTTCTTGATCAAGAAAAAAAAAGGAGGGATCGGATTTCGTTTTTCTGAGGGAGATTGACTCACAGAAGATGAATCAGCTTGGAAGGGTTGTTAGGGTCAAAGGACTTTTTAATTCTTTAGATTTAGATTAAAACTGAGACCAGTTATGTGAATTCCACCATTGGAGATGGATTTGTTTTACTCTTCTTCAATGGCGTAGGGTGAACTGACAAAGAACATATACTGCAATTTGAAGTAGAGGTCATAAATAATCTGAAGTTTAGCAATAAAAGGAAACTATAAAAGATCGTCAGATAGTACCTGCTTTATTATTAAAGGATTGGGTAGGTAATTTCAGATTGAGATTGATCGAGACAATAAAGGTTAGGTTAAGAATGTTCTAGGCAAAAGAAACACAAGCAAAATGCATGACTGGGAAAATGTAACATCTTTGTAAACATTGAACAAAACTAATTTGTATGAATATGGAATTATCCAAGACAATGGAATAAAATTTGGGAGGGCCTGAATACTAGGCTAAGGTGCTCAGGTATCATTCCTTTTATTCGTATTCACATGCTAATTTAATCCCTCATCTCGTTTCTTTTTCCTTTCCTCCCTCCCTTCTCTGAGATTGTAGCCTGATCTAGGGTAGTAGGAATGATATGTAGAAGTAGAGAGCCTTGCTGAAGAGAGGATGATAAAGAACAGGTTCACTTTTAGCTTGAGGGCATTGTGGGTACCTGAAAGGAAAGGCCTTGCCTTCAGTTGGAGAGCTGGAACTCAAGAGGAAGACTAGTGGTATGTATGGACTTATGACACTGTTTTGAAAAATGGCTGGAGGTATTCTGATGTCCAGAATAGCCAAGGGTGTGTGTGTGTGTGTGTGTGTGTGTGTAGGCATGTGGAGTGGGGAGGCAGCACAGAAAACAGAGCAGAGATCATCAGAGCTAGTAGGGTAGAGTTAGGCTCTATTTTTATGATAAAGTGTGGTTTGAGTAATAAAGTAGAGAATTAACACAACTTACTGATGAAGTAAATTTAACACTTAAAGCTTTTGATCAGTGGTTTTACGTTCTCTTGCAAAATTCATATATATTTGGTCCAACACTGGGCCACTAGAAAGCTATATGATAATGGATTGGTTGGAGTGTTCTTTTGCAGTCAGTGTTAGGTTTGTGCCAGTTACTTCTCATGATATATTATCTGTAAGTAACTAGATTTATAGATAATATAAATACAGTGGACCAGCATATCAATTAATCTCAGGGAAAACACCAAGTTTATATAACAAATCCTAGTCTATTTTCATTTTTCATACTAAAGAATAAAGATGAATATTACAAGAAAATAACAGGATATAATGTGTTTGAAAAGAGGTATGCCATAATTGGAGAATGATATCAGAGAAAAAACTAATTTCTTCAGTGGGAGAAAGGAGGACATAGTTGAGTAGGGTCGGCACATATGAAGGTGTCATTATGGAAAAACAGCTATTAATTCCTTTTTTTAGTGATTGACAATGTTAATATAGTTATCCTGGTTCTAGAGAATAGATTAATGAGAGAGGGTAATGATGCTAAACAGTGCTGTGAAAAGTGCTTTTTATAAATGATCTTTTTTTTTAAGATATGAGCAAATTTAATGAATTCAAGTATTTGATATTTGTAGTTTTTAAAGCATTGGAAGAATGATATCACAAGTTAAATGGAGGTGTGGGGTGAAACTTAGTAAAGTTATTTTTATGCTGTTTAAAATTTTCATAGCTGTGAGAAGGTTGGGCTCTACACAGGCTTTGGGTCTTCCTGAGGCCTTCTGCAAAGGGAAATTTGTTGATCCCTGCGGCCTGATGGAGTTTGTTTCCAATGAAATGAGAGGAATGTGGCAAGGAAAGTCTAGCGTTGGAGATTTGCAAGTGAAGACCTGTAGACTGCTGCATCAGGTCAGCATTTTCTCTAAGTCCATTTTTTTTTTTTTTTTTTTTTTTTAGTATTTCCATTTTTGCAAATCCATCCTGTTGCCAACCAACCAAGAAACACAAAAGAAACACAATACCTTATAACTGCACATGTCTTCTATCGCTAAGTTCTTACAGCACTTGATCAGTAGCTTTCTTGTGGCAATTATATCCTGCTTTGTGTACTGTTTTCACTATTTTTGATATACAGTATGAGCTCCTGGAATGTCCCTACTTTTGTAGCTACTGAAGAGCCTTCACAGTGATTGCTGTGTGGTAGGTGTAAGAAAGAATAAATAGAGTAACTGTGGACCATTGCCAACACTGTTGAGAGCCTAAGTGTCCCTTTACAAAAATTTAATGAATCTCTGTAAGGGGTAAAGTTGATGATGTGCAGGTCTGAGGTGACCTCCTTCCATGGTTTATGTTTTAAGAGACCCATAGCCTCTTCTAGAAGAAATAGAGGCTTCTTGAAAGTTTCCCTATAGCAGGGTTCTTTACCTCTTTCGAGTTAGGGAGTTGGCACTCCTTTGAGCTATGAAATTCAAACCATTCCTCAAAGGAAAAAATGCGTAACTCTACAAAATGTTGCTCACAACTTGAGTGATTCAGACTCCCAAAGGTCCAGGTTAAGAATTCCCTAGCCTAGAGAATTTTAAATGTGGAAACCATATAATCCTTGTGTAAAGAACAGGAGGAAAATAAAAGTATATTACTGTATTAAATATTTGTCAAGGCAGTGAAATATTTTCATCATTGAAGTGGCCATTGATTTTTGAATATGGTAATCAATTTTGAAGTGGTTATTTAAATTTTTAATTTTCAATTGATAATTGAAAATCCTTTGCGTAATAGATACTAGAGGAATTGCAGAGAATAAAAATACCTTTGGGAACCTGTTATGGTCCTGGCCATTGATTGATTCTTTTTAAAAAGACCTGAAAAGTATTCTGTGACAGAGGATTCTGAATATGGAAACAATACTTCCTTTGTAATGAACAGGAGGAAAATAAAAGTACATTTTCTGTACTAAATATTTGCCAGTCCAGAAAAATACCTTGATAATTGAAGTGGTAATTTATTTTGAAGTGGTAATTGAAATTGATAATTTTCCATTGATAATTAAAAATTCTCTATGTAATAGGTACTAGGGGCATTGCAGAGAATAAAGATACATTTGGGCATCTGTTATGGTCAGGGTTGAATGACTCTCTTTATAAGACCTGGAAAATATTCTAATCCAGGAAAGGACATCTGTGAGGTAAGTAATATATTGTCACAAAGTGTTGAAATCAAGAATTAAAAGAAAATGAAATTAAAAATGAAGTTGTCCTCATAGAGTGATGCTTGTGTCTGGACCCTGCCATGAACTCTAGAGTCCACTTATCCCATTTTCTTTATCTTATAACCCAAGTACTAGAGACAGATGTGTTACCCAGCATTTTAAAATCTGATGTCTCACATCTATAAACCATCTGTCTAAGCTTTTCTTCTTTTCTTTTCTCTTTCTCTCTCTTTCTTTTCTTTCTTTTCTTTCTTTCTTTCTTTCTTTCTTTCTTTCTTTCTTTCTTTCTTTCTTTCGAGGTGGAGAAACTGGTGTAAAAACCCAAGTTTTCTGGAGAGTTCAGAAAAGAAAAAGCATTATTTTCACCATAATCTTATGTACAGCTGTTCTTGTGGAAAGAGATATGCTTGAAGTGGTCAGGAAAACCCTCCACCACAAAAAAAGTAGAGCCCTGCCTGAGACATCAGAGTACCTGAATTCTATTCAACTTAAATAATGTGATCTAGGCTTCACATTGACTGTGGATTGGTTGGATATGGGCTGTGAGGGATAAGAAAGGTTCAATATGACACCTAGGTTTTGGTCTTGGGCAGCTGGGTTGAATAGATGTGCTATTTATAGGACATGGCATTATTCATGGAAGGAATGATTGGGGAGCTAGAAGTCAGGATTGCATTTTGGGGCTTGTTAATTTTCATGGAAATTAAAACAGTGATAAGCAGTTGGAAATGTAACTCAACATTTTGTGAAGGGTTGGAGCTATAGATGCATTGTCAATGAGTAGATGCTGCTTGTGGCCATGTACTTTGAGGAAATCACCCCTGTGGTAACATGTGGATTAAAAGTTCGAGGCCCCCATCCAATATTTACAAACGTTAACCTCCCATGGGTGCACATCTCCAGTTTCATAATGGAAATTAGAAGAAAATCCATTTGCCTTATTAGAATTTATTTTTAAACATCGTGAAAAGCAGTACATTATTAATAAAACTAATCAACTGAGGATTGGCTGAAGGGAGGTGGATGTGGTTATAAAAGAGCAACATAGAGTATTGAAACTGCACTGTTGGGGGCACCTGGGTGGCTCAGTTGGTTGGGCATCCCACTCTTGGTTTAGGCATAGGTCATGACCTCAAGGTCACGCGTCGTTGGGCTTCGTGCTCAGTGGGGAGTGTGCCTGATGACTCTCTCCCTCTGTCCCTCCCCTCACTCACATATGCTCATGCTCACCTCTTTGACGATAGTGGTGAATATATGAATTTAGATAAATGATAGGTTAATACAAATGAGTAAGCATAAAACCGAGAAAATCTGGGTAAGATGGCTAATTATATCCAAGTCTGTATCCTGGTTGTGATCTAATAGGACAGCTTTTGTAAGATGCTGCCATTGGAGGAGACTAGCAGTGTATAACGGGCACGATTCATGAAACTAATTGCCATTGACACATCACCTTTTAAGGAAATGAAATCATCTTAAGCTTTCAGTTAATTTAAAAAAAAAGTAATAAATGCTCAGGAAAATAAGGGGTGCCCGAGTGGTGTCATGGATTAAGTGTCTACTCTTGGTTTCGGCTCAGGTGGCGATGCTCAGGGTCCTGACATTGAGCCCTGTGTCCAGCTCTGTGCTCAGTGGAATCTGATGGAGATTCTCTCTCCCTCTTCTTCCTCTACTGCTTATTTATGTACACACATAGTCTCTCTAAAATAATAAATAAATCCCCCCCCAAATAAATGAAACATTAATATTTTTACATGTAAAAAAAAGTTAACTGATTTACTTCTTTCAATTCTATCTAGTGTTACATGACAGAAAGATAAAAGAAATTCGTTGTCTTTACTATATTAGTTCTTCCTTTTTTTTGTAATGTGTTTGGAAGTATGCAGTTCTGGTTTCACAGAATGACACCAGTAGTCACCAAAATTAGTAAGCTTTTAATCTCTGACAATTTTAAGAGAAGGCTATTAAAAGGTCATTTGGTAGAGCAATGCTCTGTTTTTCTCTGCCTACATTTTTTCAGACAAATGCAGTTAGGGTATTAATATTTTTTAGAAATAGTAGAAAACTGTCTCTTATAAAGAAAATACTTGCAAAACCCAGGAGTAAGTCAAATAATTTCACTCAAAATTAAGAGCTGTTAATACAAAGATAGAAATATCTGAAGATGTTAAATAGTATTTTGTGAAGTTTGAACAACTATGACCTTTTATTTGAAGATGTTAAATATTATTCCTTGGTGAAATTAGAACTCTTTACATGCAAGTAACCATTTTAATTTTTCTATGGAAAGATATTTATCAGAATTTAAGCAAATATGAGAACATATTCCTTATTCCATTTGAAATATTGTAGTTACAAGCTCTTACACATAATTTTTGCTTTTAGGACCTTGATTTCAGTTTCCTAGAGCAGACATGCTACACATTTTTTAACCATTTTATTAGTTTTTAGTGTAAATCATTTTGACTTTGGGCACAGTGAAGAGAAACTTTGTTTCTTTGACTTTGCATCCTATTAATGAAATTACATTTGTTCTATAGATGACATAGAAAATTACTTACCAGCAGTTTAGTTTAAGAAAATTTTGACTGGGGGCAGCTGGATAGCATAGTTGGTTAAACATCTGCCTTGGGCTCAGGTCTTGAACCCAGGGTCCCAGGATGGAGCCCTCTCCCCACACCCTCGCTCATGCATGCTACTAGCTCACCCTCAAATCTTTTTTAAAAAAAATCTTGACTATTTTTAAACTTGTTTTGAAATGAATTTAATTTCTTAAATCTACCTGGAAACATTTTTCTAGGAAGATAACAGCAGATCTGTTTCTTTAAAGAGTAATATCAGACTTCCTATGTCCCCCTAAGCTGTTGTTTGTGCTAGAGACATTGTGTTCTTTCTAAAATCCCGTTTAAAATTTTTCCAGGAATCGCTGTGGTTGAGGAACCGACTCCAGACTCTCCAACATGGCTGTGAAGAGTGTTTATGAAGTAGCTAGCCTCTTTCCAGCCCCATTTGCCATGAACCTTCCCCTGCACCCCCAGTATCCATCATTTCCACAACTATCAACCTCACCTCCAAACTCTTGGTGCTCTCTTACTGGAACATCTTCCCCTTTTCTTGACTCTTTATATGTGTCCTGACAACACCATCCTGTTGACCTGCGTTGACCCTACTCATCTTTTTCAGGCATTTTTTTTTTTTTAAAGCTGCTTTAAGGAATGTAATCTGGTCAGTTTGTAGTTCTTCAGCAAATAGAAAAGTCAATCCTTATTCTCCTGTGTGTTCAATGTTGTATTCAATACTAATCCAGGCTTCAGGTGTACCTGAAGTTGTATGGTGTGTTCCAGGTTTCTTAATGATGGAAGTAGGAAAGGAGAAGGAATTAAAGTCGAGAGGAGTATCTGTAGCTCACCCAGTGCCTCTCACTGGCTCATAGGACTGCCTCAAATTAGCAGATTTTATAATGAACTAATACAGGAAATGGATTGTGGATAATTAGGGAAAAAGGGAATCATGAGGAAAAGTTTAAAGAAACTGTATAAGAAAAGGATTATTTCACTGGATAAGTGAAAGTCATTTTCCATGTAAATAACTTTAAAAATGATGATTGCACAGTTTTCTTGCTTTCAATCAAATTTAGCACAGGAGAATGGAATTCTAATGTGGTGCCAATCTGTAAGAGAGTGGAAGAGTTTCTTGGCATTGTGAGTCTATTGATACTGGAATGAGGAGAATATGAAGATTTAAATGGTTGGAAATTCTTATCTGTCAATCAAATGGTAGCTTCACAGTTTAGCACCAACTTGTTATAAAAATGAAGGGAATATTTTTTTTTTTTGAAGGGAATATTTTTTGAAAGGACAAAGAAGTAAAGCATGACTCAGTATCTCACCACTCTGGAAATTTGAAAGCACAAAACAAGATATTTATCTCTAGAACTATTTAGGACTGACCTTCACAAAGACAGAAGGATGGGCTGAATAAGCTTAAGGACAATTTAATGTAATTTCAACGAAACAAGGACTTCCTGGTTTAGAGTTGTTGTGGACAGGTTGGACAAGAAATTTTCATAATTAGATTTTGGGTAAACTGAGCAATTAACCTTAGCAATTTAATAACTTCTTTTGTGAACAAAACCAAAATGAAAAGTGCTTAAGAAATTTAATTGGACTGCCAATCTAATTAAATGCCATTCTATGTTCTCAATAGGTAGCTGAGAGAATTTATTAAAAGCAAAAATTGAGTCCTTAAGTCTTTGCTTTAATCTGTAGGTCACTGTCATTAAGTAATCACATATGTGTTATTTCTTTCTTAAAGCTGGATAATGCAGATGAACAAGCAGCCCAGATCAGAAGGGAACTTGATGGTCGTTTGCAATTGGCAGAAAAAATGGCAAAGGTAAATTATTAACTTTGACAAACTGTATCTCTTTTCTTTTTACTCCTATTTCTGTGAGCTGAAACAGTTCTGTATAGATGGTATCAGTTTATCATCTTCTTCTCTGTGTGCATACTTATTAGGCCCAAATATCTGAGTTTATAGTATATAAATGGAGCATATTACCTGTTTTACATATCCTTCCTGATACACAGAACATGTTTAAATTCAGTAACTTAGTAGATTATTATGAAAGCAATGCCTAAATTTCTCAAAAGGCCAGATTTAGAAGAATTTTAATACTGTGCTTAATGTAACCTAATCAGGGAAGTGAAATATTGTCCGTGCAAAATCGGAGTCCAAGATATTGAACATGGTGCTTGGCATGTTGCGGAGTCAACTAATATTTGAATGGGTGAAAAATCTAACTTGAAGTTTGTAGTAAAAGAGTCTCACAGGTAGTGTGTTCAATATGATTTTATTCATGCAATCGCTGTGTTTCTATGTAACAGGAGTAAGTTCAAACAAAAACCATTAATTTCTTTTTTAATACTTAAGATTTCTTAGAGGATAAGAAACTTCATTATCTGCATCATTCTTTAGTAAACTGATGTATTAATTTATTAATAGTAAAAGAAAACTTAGTTTTTCCTAATAGATCTGTAATACGGTGTTTTGTTTTGTTTTTCCTTTTTTTCCCTTCTGCTAATCAAAACTTTGAATATTTGGAGATAAACTCTTCCTTTAGCATCCTCCATCTTTTCAAAGAATCCTCCCTATTGAGGAGTTTTCTTCATTTCTTTAAGATTTAGGTATAATGTGCTCAGTAAAACCTACAAATATTTAGTTTACAGCTCAGTGAGTGAATGTGTATATGATCCGTGTTAACCACCTCCCAAATCAAGATAGTGGACTTTTCCAGCACTTGAGAAGAAGATACATCCCATGCTGATTTTAACAAGTGAAATGTTTTTGTTTTTGCAAAGAAAAACGCATTTATGAATAATGTGTAAGTTTTAAGAATGCTAATTCTGTGTTATCTAAAAGTCTATTAAAAAGTAGGGAAATTGTTGAGAAGTTGGAGATAAACAGGGAAGTTGAGAAAATTAAGACAATTTGGGTAGCAGAAGTGACAGTAAGTTGTAAGAACCAAGCCAGAGACAGACGACAGGGAGTCTCCAGATGTTTGAAAACATAGGATGCTGTAAATAGGGGCTAAAGAGGTGCATTCATACAACGGACAGTGGTTAAAAGGGCAACATGCCTCGTTACTATCCTCGGGATATCTGGAGAGGTACTACATCATTTTGAAGATTCAAATGTCGAGTTCATAGGATGGAAATCAAGAAGGTGAAGGCTATTTGGAAGCTTTATAGAGAAAAACCCCCAAAACCTTTAGCTGAATTGGAAAACTGGCTGGAAAGACATTAGCTTTTCTTGAAGACCTGAGACTGGGGTGTTCCAGACTCTGCAGGGCAGGACTCTGGACCTGTGGTCCACATTTGTAGATTGCCTCAGTGTATGTAGATATGGGTACACTGAGCCTGTGCATGTGGTCATGAGTTGGATTTGCTTCTCTAGGGGCCTGGCTGGAGATGTGATGCTTTAGAATGAAGTGTAGATGAATTTCTAGAGGGGTATGAAACAGGAGGGAGAGCCTTATGTGTCTCATGTTTATGCTTGGGAGGAGAATGTGGGTTTATAACCTCGGGGCTTAAAGGGAGAGGGTCAGTGAGCACACACACAGATAGCACCCACTGGTTTCATTACAGACATTGATACATTTAAAAAAGTGTAGAGAGAGCAGTGAAGCCAATGGAATTGGAAGGAGAAAAAGCCACCAAAAATAAGATGCCTTTTGTTAATGTTTAATTGCTTTCTGATTCAGTTTCACCAATTGTAAGCCACCGTCATAAAATATTCATAAAGCTAATTGGAATTTACTGACCTTGTTGCATTGTATTTCTACAATGATCTTACGAACCCAGAAGTGGAGATGAGAACAATGAGTTCACTGTATAGATGAGGAGACTGAGATTTAGGGAAGATTACTGACTTGAAGATTATGGAACTAATAATATGGTGGAGGCTGGCCTCAAACCCTGGTCTTTGACTCCAGAGCCTTCAGTCTGATAAATCCAGAAGTATGGTCCATTAACAATCATTGGTGATCGGTATCACCTCCTACCATACTTCACAGCACAATATAACAACAACAAAACCCCAGGGCAGAAATCTATTTCAAAGGATAGAAATACTGGCTTTAATGCTTTTGCCATGCCATAATTATTAGAAAGTAGCAGGAAAAATGTGGACTGGGGCGGAAAAATCTGTAGGCAAATCCATGACTGCTCTTTCCTAGATTTAGAACATTAGGCAAGTTTATTTAACTTTCTGAAGCTTGAATTTTTCTATCCATAAATTCATGGGATAAGTGCTTATTGAAGGCCTCCTAAAATAACCAGGCAACGTAACGTGGTAGGCACCTGGGATTCATCCAGACAAACGTGTAGTTGTCTTGGGCTAAAGCCAGACAAGCATACTCCTGCCATGCCCTGGTGCAGCTTGCATTTGAAGAGCCCCACGATAAGCAGTAAGTGTTCGTGTAACTGAGTTATGGAGGGGATCATTTGCTATTGGGAGAATAAAGGCAAGGTGAACTGGGAGTGTAGGAGAAGGGGAGGGTGCTCAGCACGGCCAGGTAAGTGCTCAGGGTAGGCCAGTTCCTGGAGGCACTGTCTTGAACGTTACACCAGAAGAAACTTGAATCATCTCTGACTCCTTCTTTTTCTCGTGCCTCATGATAAATTTATTAGGAGATCCATTTGCATCTGTCTTCAAAGTATTTCTAGAATCTGACAGCTGTCCCCATCCTCCACCTACCAATCTGGCCCAGGCTTCATCTACTGGAATATTAGGAGCACTTAAAAAGGGACTAGATTTGAATACTGAGAATTTTTTTGTGGAGCAAACATTTTCATGTGTATGATGTCTTAGGGCCTCTAATGAGCGAGTAAATTAGAACATTTAAACCCTGGTGTATAAGAAAGACTCACAGTTAAACTAGAGAATAACCCACTTCTGATTCTGTTCTAATTTAAAAGATTAAATTTAACATGTATGGTTGCCTGAAGTACAGTTGATTTTTGTTTCCAAGAGAGAAACGACATAAGCCGGCTAAATAAAGTTGATAAAATACTATTAATAAACCTCAGAGCTTTAAAACAGAGTTGTCTTTTCCCCCAAAGAGAAAAAAAAAATCAAGGATAGTGTATTTCTTGAAAAGTTGGAAAATGTTGATAAGACAGTCAATTTTGGTGACTGTCTGCTCCTTGAAAAATGATAGTGAATGATGTGTTTATAACTAAAGCTAAATAAAAAGTGGGTTTTTGCTAATGCTAAGTTTTCCATAAGATGACACCTTAAAAATTTGAGAAAAAGAAAATTGGCCATCCAGAGTTTCAAACATGATTTTCTTTTGCTTTGCTAAAGTAAAATTTTTTAAAAGGGAAAATTATGAATCCTGCAAATACGAAATGAACACACAGTAATTTCATTCAGTGCATAATGAATGAGCAAACCAGTTACATGTTAAAACTAACGCAAGGAGTATATATCAAAAGTGATGTTTTTAGGCAAAGTTAAAATAAGATTCATGGATGAGATCTAAAAGTGGTCAATTTCTTGGGCAGCCCAGGTGGCTCAGGGGTTTAGTGCCACCTTCAGCCCAGGGCCTGATCCTGGAGACCCGGGATCGTGTCCCATGTTGGGCTCCTGCAGGGAGCCTGCTTCTCCCTCTGCCTGTGTCTCAGCCTCTCTCTCTCTCTCTCTCTCTCTGTGTCTCTCATGAATGAATAAATAAAATCTTTTAAAGAATAAAAAATAAAATAAAAATAAAAGTGGTCAATTTCCAACAAGGTTTTAAACTCAGGCATATATGAATCTCTTCCAGACAAAATTCTGTAAGGTAACGCATAAGCTCACCGTCTTGTACCTTAAACCAATAAATAGTAGGTTACTAAGTGTATTTCCTCAGATGACCTTTGGATGCCCTTTGCCCCTGTAAGACATAGAAAGGACCCGGCCTTCACCTTTTTGCCTTATTTCTGAGTTTTGGATACTTCTCATAACAGCTTTTAAAGTCAGTGCATACATAGAAAAATTTTCTTTTTTTTTAAGATTTTATTTATTTATTCATGAGAGATACACACAGAGAGACAGAGAGAGACACAGGCAGAGGGAGGAACAGGCTCTGTGCAGGGAGCTGATGCAGGACTTTATCCTGGGACCCTGGGATCACGCCCTGAGCCAAAGGCAGGTGCTCAACCGCTGAGCCCCCCAGGGATCCCTAAAAATCTTTTTACAGCTTATTCTGCTTGTTTTTTTTTCTTCTTTTTTCTGTACTGAGAAACCATTCCAGAACATTCCCTCATAGCCGAGGTATTCTGTAACTGAATAGTTGAATATATTTCCTCACTCTTCTAGAATATTGCTTCAAACTATACAAGAATGTTAAAAGGATACTTAAGAATCTTCCTTAAGAAAGTTAAGTATGCCCAGGGCATGACCCTGGGGTCCTGGGATCGAGTCCTGCATCAGGCTCCCTGCAGGGAGCCTGCTTCTCCCTCTGCCTGTGTCTCTGCCTCTCTCTGTGTCTCTTATGAATAAATAATAAAATGTTAAAAAAAAAGTATGAATGTGCTTACTTAATTACTATGTGACAATAAATATGCAATTTTAATATTGATTATATGCAAATTATGTTAAAAGAAATAGATGACAGTTATGTTTGGGTGAAGAGGAAAAACAGGTGGCCTGAGGCTCTGGGAGTGATCTGCAAAGCGGTGCCAGATGTTGCTCTCCATCCCCTGAGCAAATGGTGTGAGCGAGTGAGGCTGGGTGCAGGCTGACGAGAGCAGCACGGATGGGTTCTGGTCCCAGGATGGGGATCCCTCAGGCTACGCTTCGGATGACGTCCAGGGAGCTGGAAAGGCACGGAGCTTTCTAGAGCAGTACGCCACTGGTGGAAAGGTGGCTGGCTGCTCGCATTCCCAGCCAGCCTTGTACAGTTGTCGCCACGTCACGTGGTACTTCGTAGAGCTGTCACCCGTTTTTAAGGGAAAGAGCTGAGGCCAGGTTGTCAAAGATTAAGAAGGAGCCAATAGCGAGAGGAAGCCTCCTTTTGCTGTTTGTAGGAATATAAATGGGTGTCCTCTTCTCGAAGGGCAGTTTGGCCATATATGCCGATCTTTTAAAATACAAGTATTCGGAACGTCCTTTTCATTGAGTGAAAGAAGCTGACATCTGATTGCAGAATCTAAGGATCAAATGGCGATGGTCAGTTAACGCAAAAAGGAAATCAGTCATCTAAATTTCTAGTTATTCTTTATGTACAACTTTATTCATAAATTGGCCTTTTGTTTTAAATTTAAAGTTTTCTAAATCTTTACTAGAAAACTGATTTTATAGTCATAAGGGGTCTGGTCATATTTGTGTGATGTGAAAATTAATTTTAGAAATATCATTATATGGCTATTATGTGGTTTTTAATTTGAATGCTTATAAAAAGGGATATTCTCTTAACAATACATATCTGAGGTAAGAAAGATGAATAAAATGTTTGTTTCCTAATAGGTACTGCAGTGTATGCTGAACATTTTTCTTACCAACCGATTTACCCCAAGCATTTCAAAGTTAACAGTGGCTAATTAAGATGTATCTAGACCCCGAATTTTCTCCCATGTAGGTTTTCAGTTTTTCCTTAACAAGTACATTATCAAAAATAAAGTTAGGGGATCCCTGGGTGGCGCAGCGGTTTGGCGCCTGCCTTTGGCCCAGGGCGCGATCCTGGAGACCTGGGATCGAATCCCACGTCGGGCTCCCGGTGCATGGAGCCTGCTTCTCCCTCTGCCTATGTCTCTGCCTCTCTCTCTGTGTGTGTGACTATCATAAATAAATTTTTAAAAAAATTTAAAAAAATAAATAAAGTTAACGTGAAAATGTTACTCATTTTGTACCATAATTATTTTGAAAAAGATATAAGGTACTCTTAGAAATAATCAAAATTACCGAAGCCTGATGATTTTAAAGCTTGGAGACTCAAGTATTGGGTAGACACATTTATATTGACCATCACAATTTCTAAGACAGCAGACTTATACATTGTATAACCTTCTATGATAGAATTGAAATATGACTTTTGTAACATTGTTATTTTAAAATTTGTTTTCAAGGAAAGAAACTTCCCCAAGTTTATAGCAAAAGAAATGGAGAGTATGTATATAGAAGAGTTGCGGTCTTCGGTGAACCTACTAATGGCCAACTTGGAAAGTCTTCCAGTTTCAAAAGGTGGTCCAGAATTTAAATTACAAAAGTTAAAGCGTTCACAGAATTCTGCATTTTTGGACATAGGCGATGAGAATGAGATTCAGCTGTCGAAGTCGGACGTGGTGCTGTCATTCACCTTAGAGGTAAGTGACTTCACCCCACGCCTCTGACAGCATAAACAGGACTGCAAAATAAGCTGTGCTGACCTTCGTGGTAAAGTTTTGAATTTAAAAGCAGTGTGATCTATTTTGAAGGAGTCATATTATTCTTCATTTGCTAGACAATCAGATTGTGAATGCAAATCAATGCAAATTGTGCTTTAAACATAATAGCAGTTCTAGGATCAAATAATAAGTTTTGAGACAAGTTGTCTTTATGCCCACTGGGCTGATGTAAGTTCATGGATAAAGTAAGCACCAGAGCACATTGGGTGGAGCCAGGAGTTAGACACATAATTGAATGCTCTGTGATTTGGGAATTGCTTTCAGGCTTTTGGTTTGCTTTGTTTTCAATCTACTTCACCTATGGTGTTTTTCTAGAATCGAATCACACCGGCTAGCTTTGCAACACGATATTGGGTGCAGATAGATGATAGGTAGACAGTTATTCCTTTCCAGGATGTTCGGTCTCCTGATAGCTACACTACCTACTATGAAGAACAGGAACCAACGTCATGCGTTTAGAATTGTGATCCCGAAGACGGCAGAGTTTTATCCTTCGTATGCAGGTCATTCACTGGGAAGCAGATGTTGATGCAGACTCTTACCACAGCCCCCGTTGAGGTTTTCCATGGCACTGTTTTCTTGTTGCTAATGTTTCTGTTTGGGCTGATCCCTGTGTGTGGTTATGCCTTTATACACAGCACAACACATACTTCCCGTATCAAGCTTAAATTTACAGCACTCTCAAAACCTAAAGCTTGCAATTCCTTCCTTGCATTGTTAAATCTTCCTTTGCTGGAGCCCACTACTGCTATTTAAATTTATAGGTGGACCGAGGAAAGTACATGGAGTCTCAGGAGGTACCATCTTAAATTTCTTTGTTGATACCTGTTACTCGTGGCTTGCTTATTAGTTTGTGGCAGAAAAAGCAAATGTGTGCTTTGATTCTTTCCTGCGCTTACTCAACTCAAAGATAAATTCAGACCTGAGGATAAGCCAGCTGCCTCTCTCTTTCTTAACTGCCAGGCTAATGATTTCTTTGTAGTTTAATAGATTAAATTTACTTTGAGAGTTGGAAATAGGTTTTCATCTGACTCAAGACTCTTTTCTGGGGTTTCCTACTGATTTTACCATTACTGGGTTTCTCCTCAATCTCTTCAATACCTTAAGGAGATATTTAATGGGAAACTACACAGTATCTTACCTGTACAATTGTCTTCTCCTTCCTGTCTGTTTTCCTACTCACCAAGATATAAAGTGCCACATTGCTTTTCTTTTCCTCTTAAGGCTTTGTACAAAATATAATCAGTTACTTGATTATAGTATAATTTGTAATGCAGATTATTTTTTATCATGTGTAAACCTATCATGCAGAACTGGAAATCATTCAGAACACCTTCTCTTTTCTCTGTTTAAAAATTCTTAAACAAAAGTTGTAAATAGCTGGCTTTTATGAACTCCCTTCCCTTTTGAAAATAAAATCATGCTTGTAAAACTGTGAATTATTCCATACTTTATTGCCAGTATATTAAACAGGGCTGCTCAGTTAACAATAAAATCATGTTAAGGGGAGAATAGGAGTTAAACCTCCATTTTGCATGGCCTGAGGAGCTGCCTGTTTATAACCCTGTTTTGATGGTCCTCTGTTGCCCTGACTGTATAAGGCAGATATTTTCCTTGCACAGCATCTCAGAGATGTTTTCCACGATGTACCCCAGGATTATGAATAGGAGTGTGTGTCCAACAGCAAAATGAAGTCATACCTGGTGCAGCCTACACAGTGTTCACTTGTGGACCCGGGGGAGGATAGACTAGGGCCCCGCTGTCCCCAGGGCCTCCGATCTCCGCCCCGTTAAACCCAGTAATTACCCCTGGCCAGTTATCCGAGCCTTGCTCCTCAACCTCAGAAAGTTCTGAAGGCAAGCAGTTAATCCAGTTTTAGGGTCTCACGTTTCATCAGCCAGGCTTAGACTGCATCCAGTGGGTAAAGTTTTTCTTTTTCTTTTTCTTTTTTTTTTTGGGGGGGGGTAAAGTTTTTCAAGAAGTGATGTCTAAGGAGTACGTGCAGATCTGAAAAACTGCTGAACTTTATCACCTCTTTATGACTGCCACGGACTGCTCTCTTCTCTCTCTGTACCCTGTTTGTTCTCTTGTCCGGCTGAATTTTTGCCACAGCTCTTACCACTTAACATGTAATTCAGTTGTTATGTTTATTGTTCACTACCTGGCGCATCCTATTAACATGTAAGCTACAGGAAGTCAAGCACTCGTCTTGTTTACTGAGGTATCACAAGAGCCTAAAACACTGCCTGGCATATTTGACTTGATAAATATTGATTGAACTGGGAACTTTGATATCCAAAAAGCAGCAGTTACAAAAAAGAAAAAGGCAGCAATTACTTTTAGGTCTCTCTATTCAGGAAGCCTTCAGAGGGAATAGTAAGGCAAGGGGGAAGCTAACCCACAGAACCATAAGCCATCCAACGGTACGTTAAGTATTCAAGAGAGAGGAGGACGACGGCTGTTAATCTATGAAGCTGAGTGTGCGTGTTGTAGGAGAAGCAGTGTCACTGGCACGGATGCAGTTGATTTTCAGTTTTCATTGGCGTTAGGCTGGCAGACAACTTCTTTGGCAGTACGAGGTCTCCAAATACCGCTCAGCTTCGTTTTCACAAACCTGCAGGTGGCCGAGCGCTGCGTAACTCAGGATGATGCTGCGTGCAGAAGTATGCTACCAAGATTTGTATTTTGTACACGCCTCCCTTCTTTCTGCTTCTATAATAACTCTGTATATTTTGTCTTTATTATATCCGTCACAGAGAGATTGGGGAAGACAAGATGGAATTCAGACTGGTTTTATTTTCCATGGTTCCATAATCAAGTTTTGTGGGGAGTTGGTCGAAGCCATTGCCTAAATTAGGTCAGCTGATGGTCCATGGAATTCTGGGCTGTCTTTGTCATCAATGATTGAGACTAGCTGCATTTTTAAAAAATTCCTTTTGGAAATCAGATCTGTAGAATTTTGTTGTTTTATTTATATGTATGGATTCAGAGCAGAAGTTAACTTCCTTTGAAAGTGGCAGTTCTGCAGAATAAAACATTCCCAGCACAGATGGGAGTATTGTTTTTTGGAACAGAAAACTGTTTCACAAGTTGTGTGTTTCAGGAGGTCCTGTTTACAGTAGCTTGTGGTGGAGGTGACAGGAATAGTGGTAAGCAGATGCTTCCCTTCTTCTCCCTTGCACTTTGACTGTTGAGCACACGATAGGAAGAGATGCAGTGCAAGTAACATGTTCCCAAATAGGAACCAAAAGATTTCTACATTTATTATGTGTACACAGTTCTGTTGCTTCATATGTTTCAAGTGACCTTAAAAGATTTTACTAAGAAGTCATTTGGGTCAGACGCCTGGGTGGCTCAGTGGTTGAGCATCTGCTTTTGGCTCAGGTCGTGACCCCAGGGTCCCGGGATCAAGTCCCACATCGGGCTCCCTGCAGGGAGCCTGCTTCTCCCTCTGCCTGGGTCTCTGCCTCTCTCTCTGTGTGTGTCTCTCATGAATAAATAAATAAAATTTTTAAAAAGAAAGTCAGTTGGGTCATGTTGCTAAATAAGTCCATGTGGAATCCGTTTTTCATTGATATGGTTGATGTATTTCATTTGCCTCAGCTTTTGCTTCATTTTATTTGTATAAGGATTTAATGAGTTTCAAAATGACTAACAAGTTGATTTATTTATTTATTTATTTATTTACAAGTTGATTTATTAAGACTATATACCTCCTTTTACTTACCCTCCACAAGACCAGGTGCTTTTCTCTAACTTCCTTGAGTGTATTACAGCAGTGAGGAGAGGTATTACTGTTCTCCATTTGTTCTTACTCTCTTTTCTGTTATGTCCTTTTCTTAACTCATATACTGGTATGCATCTCAGTGCAATAAAAAGACAAAAATCACTTGAGGCAGGAAAATGCTTCTGAGGTTGGCATTTCTTTTTTTGGTGATTAGTTTCTCATTTTTAAGAAAAAATAGCCGTTTGTATTTACGAGCATAGCCCTTCTGTTGTGCTGAAGAGTGGAAGGCAGAGAGGTTTTGAGATGGCTTCTCTGAGACCTTTGGCCTCAAGATTCATATCACGACTTAGTGAAAAGTGCAGTGACTCTGATAATGTATTACATGATCAATACATGATGATAGGATGATATTTCTAATGGCTGTTTTGGTAGCTGCATAGCATGAATGCTGTTAGCCTTGTTTGTACAAGTATACCATGAGGTCAGTGAAGACGTGAATGAGCGTGTTATAAAAATGCCATTGAATATATTTCATGAGTTTCAAGAACTTAGGAATGAAGATGCAAGTTTTGATTAGAAAAAAAAATTACAAAAAGTACTTAATAAAACTTGTTTATGTGTACACCCAGTGAAAATATTAGGTTACAGTATTTTAAAATCAATAGCTATTTATATGAATGTGAAAAGCCCACTTGAAAAATATTTGTTTCCCATTTTTCCAGGAGTTATAGATATAGAAACCATATCAGTCTTTCTGCCCATTCTTGGTGCACTACACTGAGTTAGCATGTACCTTTAGTGGATGGAAAAGTCATTTTTTTTTCCTTGCCAAGTTAGTGGTAAGATATTCATTGGCAAATCCTATTTTCCATATTTCATAATAAGATACACATTTTCTATAATATTATTTTATAAATATTGTCATCTAAAGTAAGTAACTGCAGAAAATTCTGATGATGTCACATACTGTTGACGAGTTGTGATGATGATGTGCACCATTCATAAATAGTATTTCATTTAATGTGAAACCAACCTGCACTGCTTTTAGCACATTCACCCCATTTTCATGGGTGAATCTGCTTTACCTCTGCTTGACCTTTAAGGATCTGCATTTACACCTCAATTCAGTAGGGCTTACATTTAGAGATTTCAGCCTTACTTTCATAAGCTGGCAGGAGATATTCCTTCAATACTATACTTCCTCAAAGTGTTATTTTCTCTACCTACGTGAATGCAGGTAGATCCTACAGAAGATAAGATATCGTCGGCGTCACCAGATAATTTTACCCATTAGTGATTCTAATCGTAGTTAGTGTCACTATCTTTCTAGATGGTTAAAGATGGCCAATCTGATGCATCATCTCAATTCTTTTTGTATCTTTAGATTGTCATAATGGAAGTGCAAGGTTTGAAATCCGTTGCTCCCAATCGAATTGTCTACTGTACGATGGAAGTGGAAGGAGGAGAAAAACTGCAGACGGACCAGGCCGAAGCCTCAAGGCCACAGTAAGCCACTTGAAAAAAATGTTTTCCCCTTCCAAAGAAATGTGTTTATTTATCTGAAGCATTGTTTGGTCGTATGCTCCGAGACAGTTACCTGTTAGCTCTGTCTGAACCATGTTAGAATCATGGTGCGTCTTTCTAGATCAGGGTGCTGTGTCATGCAAACAGAAAATCTAACCTGCAGACGAGAAGTGAATAATGAAACAGGTAAATGTAAGTCATTGGAAAGGAAAGCATGGATTATCCTGGGGTATTTAGAAGGTGATGCTTGATCTAATTTCATCCTCTAGAATTGTAACCTGGTAGTTTTTCCACTTCCTTGTGTTGCCCAGGACCATAAAACACTGAAGACGTGGGGGTGGGTACCGTGTCTCGCACAGTGTCTTACAACAAGTAGGAAATAGGCTTGAGTTAGGGAACCAGTAATCAGAGAAGCTAAAGCTGTTCTTTTCTGGCAGTTTTAGGTTTCAAATTCTGGGATGAGTTTAAGTTTGGAAGACGTTCTTTGTAACTGATGGAAACTTGGGAAACATCACCGTCTCTGGTAGAAATAACCAGGCTCGTCTGAGGAATTTGAGTGACATTTCCTGATTTGCATTTTTCTACTGCCTTTAGAAAAGGGTTTTTTTTTTTTTTTTTTTCCGTTCCTCAAGAGTTAGGATTTTTGTCTTGTCACAACATGATGATGTGGCCCGTTCATTCAGGAAACGTCCCTTCAGATCCTGTCTAGGCGCTGGTTAGATAGAGGTGAATAGAAACTTTCTTTTTCCTTAGGGCTGGCACTAGTTTGAGGTGGGGACACAGTAGTGTTACAGGACAGATGTGCACAGAGTATTAGGAGATGGAGAAGCAGCACATTGAAACCTGTCTCCCTGCCTTACACAAAGCCCTACAGGCCTGCCCCTCACCAGCCTCTCCTTATCCCTGGGACCTCATCTAGCCTCGCCCTTCCCCTGGTCAGTTGCTGGACTTCATGCCATTCCTCTTGCTTTTCCCACCTTCCAGTTTATCTTTGTGTGGTTGGACTCTTGGTATTAGACATTTCTCCAAAGAAGACCTGCACATGGCCAACAGATGCGTGAAAAAATGCTCAACGTCACTCATCAGGGAAATACAAATCAAAACCACAAGGAGATGCCACCCCTCACTGGTCAGAATGGCTAAAATGAGGGAACAGCACATGCTGGGGAGGATGCAGAAAAAGGGTATCCCTCTTACACTGTGGGTGGGAATGCACACGGGTACAGCCACTCTGGAAAACAGTGTGGAGGTTCCTCAAGAAGTTAAAAATAGGTGTGTGTGTGTGTGTGTGGACAATGGAATGTTACTCAGCCATCAAAAAGAATGAAATATTGCCATTTGCAATAATATGGGTGGAACTAGAGTGTATTTTGCTAAGCAAAATAAGGCAGTGAAAAACAAATACGATATGATTTCACTCATGTGGAATATAAGAAAACAGATGAACACAGGGGAAAGGAAGGAAATCTAAAATAAGATAAAAACAGGGTAACCATAAAGATTCTTAACTATAGGGAACAAACAGGGTTGCAGGAGGGGAGGTGGGGGTGGGGTTGGGGTAACTGGGTGATGGGATGAGCACTGGGTGTTATATGTAAGTGATGAATCACTAAACTCTACCTTGAAACTAATAGTACACTGTAGGTTAACTAACTGGACTTTAAATTTAAAAAATCTTGACTTGGCGCACATGGATGGCTCAGTCAGTTAAGCACCTGACTCTTGATTCCAGCACAGGGCTGAGTCTCAGGGTCCAAGGTGCACTGGTCTGCACACTGGCCTTGGAGCCTATTTTTAAAAAAAATCTTAAGCCTCACTTGCTGAGAGCCTCTTTGAGGTGACCCAATATGGAGCAGAATCTTTCTGGCTCATTCTAATCTTCAGACTAATGTGTTTCTTATCTGTTCATTTTATATTTCCCTCTTGAGAAAGGGACAGATATCTTGTCCTCCTTGATCTTCTCACACCATCTAGGCTGTCAGAATTGACTCAGTTGCTTGCACTTACTTTTATGGCTTAGTCACAGTAAATATTGAAGGGTGTGGGCTTCACTCCTTCAGGCAAACAGAGCTGAGTTACGGTGTGACAAGGAAGGGAAAATAATGAAAACAAACAGCCCTTTCAAGAGAGTCTTTAAACCTAGGAGGAGGCTGTGAGGCAGAAGGAAATCGATGGGGGATATTTTTGGTGGGGCGTATGGAGTCCAGAGAGAGGTTTGGTTTTTGTTCTAAGGGTTAGTTCTGTTAGTCTGCAGTAGTACGTTCACAGAGTTGTGCAACCAGCAGCAATTTCAGAGCCTATTCATCTCCCCAGTAAGAAACACCAGCCTCAGAGCACCTGTCCTGACCAACTACTGATGGATGTCTGTCTCTCTAGAGTTGCCTGCTGGGCATTTCAGGTAAATAGAATCATGTCATATGTGCTCTTTTGTGACTGGCTTTTCCCCTAACCTGGTGTTTCCTGGCTCCTCCATCTCTGGCATGTATCAGAACGTCATTCCTTCTCGTGGCCAAATCTTAGTCCAGTGTACGTCTATGCTGCGTTTTCTTTATCCTTTCATTTAGATTGAGGACACGTGCATTGTGTCCACCTTGTGGCTACTGTGAAGAATGCTGCAACTAATGTACAAATATCTGTCGGAGTCCCTGTTTCAGTTGTTTTACACACACACACACACACACACACATATATATATATATATATATAGGCGTGGAATTGCTGGGTCACATGCAACAATAATTGCATGTTGAGATTTTTGAGGATCCACCAAACTGCAATAAAATCATTACACCATGTTATTTTCCTATCAACAACATATAATAATTTCAATCTCTTCACATTCACACCAATGCTTAGTATTTGCCCTATGCAGTCATTCTAGTAGAGAAGAAATAGTATCTCATTGTGATCTGATTTACGCTTCCCTCCTGACTAATGATGTTGGACATATTTTCATCTGCTATAGCAGCTATTTGTAGATCTTCTTTAAGAAAAAGTCTATTTAAGTCTTCTCCTTTTTTATTGAGTTGTCCTTTAAGTTGTAAGAGCTATTTATATATCCTAGGTGTTAGATTCTTATATATTATTTACAAATATCTTCCCCCATTGTGTGGATTATCTTTTTATTTTCTTAATATTGTCTTTTGATATTGTTCAATTTATCTACTTTGTTGTTGTTGCTTATACTCTTGGTACCGAGACGAAGAATCTAGTGCCCAGTCCAAGGTCACAAAAATTTAGCCCCATGTTTTCTTCTAAGATGTTCATAGTTTTCTCTCTTTAATTTAGGTCATTAATCCATCCTAAAAGTTTATTTATTTTGAGAAAGTGCATGCATGTTTGCACATGTGGGGAGGGCAGAGGAAGATGGAGAGAGCATCTCAAGCAGACTCTGCACTGAGCCAAGAGCCCCATGTGGGGTGCAATCTCATGACCCTGAGATCACAACCTGAGTGGAAACCAAGAGTCAGCTGCTTATCCTACTGAGCCAGCCAGGCGCCCCTCATTAATCTACTTTTACGTTGATTTTTATTTGTGGTTGAATGTAAGGGTTCAGTTTCCTTTTTATGCATGTGATAGTTCAGTTGTTTAGTTCTTCAGTTGAAGAAACTATTGCTTTCCCATTAAATGTTCTTGGCAGCCTTTTGGAAATGAACTTACCATGGATAGACGGGTTTGTTTCTGGATCTGAATTGTAGGACATTCATGTCCTTATGCTAGCACCACGTTATTTTGATTGCCGTTGCCTTGTTTGCAGTGGGTTTCTGTTTCTGTGTTGGCCTCGTATGACATTTTAAAACCATGAGTATGTGTTTTCTGGCTATGTTCTTTTTCAAGATTATTTTGGCTATTCTGAATTTCCATGTGACCTTTAGGATAATTTTTTTTCCATTTCTACAAAGACTTTGCAAGTATTTCCAGCTGGGATTTTGGTAGAGATTGTGTTGAATCTGGTCAATGTGGGGAGTACTGCCATCTTAATGAACAATGTCAGGTCTTCCTATGCATGAACATAGAGTGTCTCTCTGGTTATTTGGACCTTTGTTTCTTTTAACAATAGTCTGTAGTTTTCAAAGTGTAAGTTTTGCACTTCTGTGGTTAAATTTATTCCTAGTATTTTATTATTTTTGATGCTATTAGAAATGAAATTGGTTTCCTGAGTTATTTTGGATTAAGTACATAAAGATGACTCTTTAACTATTGGCTTTATATGCTACACCCTTGTTGAACTTGTTTATTCTAATGGGTGTTTTTTTTTTATTGGATTTTTAGATGTCTGTTTATATAAGATCATGTCACTTGCAAGGAGTGATAATTGTATTTCTTTTTGCCCGATCTGGATGCCTTTTATTTCATTTTTTTTTTTTGCCTAATTGCCCTGACTAGTTCCTCCACTGCAGTGGTGGGTAGATGTGGCAGGAGTAGGCATCCTTACATTCTCCCTGATTTTAGGAGGAAAGCGCACATCTTCCTTGGTTAAGTAAAATGCTAGCTCTGCATATTTTTTGGAGATGCTTGTTACCAAAGTGAGGAAGTTCCTTTCTATTTGTACCTTCTTTAAAGTGTTTTTGTCGTGAAAAGATGTTGAATTTTGTTAAATGCTTTCTCTTTATCTGTGGAGATGAACATACAGGTTTTACTTTTTATCCTGTTGACGTGATACATTACCTAATTTTTAGGTGTCAAACCAACCTTGCATTGCTGTCACGATTTGCACCTAGTCAGGATGTATGATTCTTATTTGTTACTACATTCAGTTCTCCAGTATTTTCTTAAGGACTTTGGCATCTCTTTAAGAAATAGTGGTCTAGGGGTAGCCCTGGTGGCTCAGCGGTTTAGCGCCGCCTGCAGCCCGGGGTGTGATCCTGGAGACCCGGGATCGAGTCCCACATTGGGCTTCCGGTATGGAGCCTGCTTCTCCCTCTGCCTGTGTCTCTGCCTCTCTCTCTCGCTCTCTCTGAATGAATAAATAAATAAATCTTTAAAAAAAGAAAAAAAGAAATAGTGGTCTATAATATCTTTTTTGGTGACCTGGTTTTATATTGGCCTTGTAGTATGAGTTTGGAAGTAGTCTTCCCTTCTTTTTTTTTTTTTTTTTTTTTTTTTTTGGTGGGGTGGGGGAAGTATGAAGAATTGGTATGAATTCCTTAAATGTTTGGTAGAATTTACTGGTAAAGCCATCTAGGGCTGGGCTTTTCTTTGTGGGTAATTCTCCATTACTGATTGAATATCTTTATTTCTTGTAGATCTATTCATATTATCTCTTCTTGTCAGTTTTGGTATTTGGTGTCTTTCTAGCAATTTGTCCATTTCATTCAAATTACCTAATTTATTGATATTGCAGTTGTTTATAGTATTCATTTATAGTGTTTCATTTCCATAAAATACTCCCTCTTTTCTAAAATGAATTCAGTGAATTCTAGTCATTTGAATCTTTTGTCTTTTTCTTAGTCCATCTAGCTAAAAAATTTCCTGATTTTTAAAAAACCCAACTTTTGTTTTATTGATTGATTTTTTTATTCTGTTTCATTAATTTCCAAGTAAGTCTAAAACCTAGCAAGATAAATTCCTTTAGTCATTAAGTCTCAAGAATACTCCTCTTTGGTACCATGCTTTGTCTTTTGGACCCACTAAGGCAGTGACCACACCTGTGTGGTTCTGCTGGATGGGTACTTACCCCTGCACTCCTGGTGGCTTCCATCTGGCATGTTGAAACCAAGCAGTGGCCCCATCCACAAGGCCCTGCTAGGCAGAAGTCTAAGCCTTTGAAACTGAGGTGGAGATAGTCCTATGTGCCCCTGCCATACTCCCCCAAACCCCCGCAGGCTTGTTGCACTAGAGTCCTGTGCTGGGGTTGGCAGCCATAATGATCTCTGAATCACCTTTGTAGTCATTCCACCCTTGTCTTGAAGGCGAGAATGTGTTCATAGCTGAATCTCTGGTCTAATTTTGTAGGAATTGAGGAGTTGAACAGCCTTCCTTCATTTCTTTCCATCTCCTTTGGTTCAAAGCAGTAGGGTTCCTGCTGGGATGGTTGGATATCTGCACTTACTATCTGATTAAATGGCTGGTCAGCCACACCTTTAGGAGTGCTAATGAAATGCTTTTTCATTTTTTATAATATGAACAGGCTGAGACTTGGTAATTTATGATATGGAACTTTTTACATAACAATTGTTTTTAATTCATTTTCTCATTGCATTTTACTGTAAGTGGTTGGGAGCAACCAAGCTGCTCCTTCAATACTTTGCTAGGACATTTCCTCAGGTCAGTCCCCAGTTTCATTGAATGGAAGTCCTACATTTTAAAAAACACTAGAACATGAAAATAATTCAGCCAGGTTCTGTGCCACTGATAACAAATATCATCTTTCTTACAGTTTCCAATAACATGTTGCTCATTTCCACTGAGAACACATCAAAATAGCCTTTACCATCTGTATTTTTACAAACATTCTGTTCATAATTATTATGTAGTCTCTGAGAAGATGGAAGCTTCCTCTATAGCTCTCTTTTCTTTGATTCTTCACCAGAATCTACTTTAGAGTCCCTTCATTGTGATACTGGCTCTTTCTGGCATGCACCTCAAAATTAATCCAACTCCAAACCTGCCTCCACATGTTTAGATATTTGTTATAGCAGCACCACACTTTTCAGTTTGGGCTGCTACAATAAAAATACCATCGATTGGATGGTTCAAACAGCAGACATTTATTTTTCATAGTTCTGGAGCTAGAAGCTTGAGATCAGGGCATCAGCAGAGTCAGATTCTTGGTGAGGGCCCTCTTCCTGGTTTACACATGGCTAAGTTTTTGCTGTGCCCACACATAGTGGAGGGACAGGTCACCACCTCCCCACCTCCATGACCTCATTCAAGCTCCCTAACCCCAACCGCCATCACACCAAGGATTAGTGGCCTCAACATACGAATTTGGAGGTTAGAGGGGGCATGAACACAAGGACAGTGGTAGTCGATGAAATCTTGAGGGAGTGCAAATGCCCTAGGGATCTGAATACCATGTTATTTTTACAGAATCTTTTTAAAAAGCTTTATTGAGGCATAATTTATACAGCATAAAATTTTTCCATTGTCAAGTAGATGGTTTTTAGCAAATTTATGCACTTGTACAGCTATCAACTTGTGTTGCTGTCAATTCAGTTTTAAAACCCATCACTTCAAAAAGTCCCTCATGCCTGTTTACAGTGTTCCAACTGCCAGTTCCAGGAAGCCACTCATCTACTTTCTAGTGCTATAGTTTTATTTTTTTCCTGGACGTTTCATATAAATGAAATCATGCACGATGTGGTCTTTCGTATCTGGCTTTTTTCATTTAGCATAATTTCTACAAAATTTGTTTGATACTTAAATATTTAGTCTATCAAATGAATTAACTTTTATATCAGTAACTTTTTTCACAAATAAATTTTCAGAAGATGTTTCTCATCTAATTTATGAGGGATTCACAAAAAAGTTCTGATAATAGGCAACATCTAAGTGGACAATTGAAATGAATTAAAATACTTACAAGTTAGAAAATATTACCATAATCCTTCAGTATTCTTTTTGTTCTTACCACAAAGAAATTCAGCTAAATACCTTCTCTCTTTCCTTATGGACAGAGTTAACTGTAAAATGAATTAAATGATTTATATTTATTATTGTTTCCCAGGGGTAGATTACCTTAAAAACGTGTCTTCCGAGTGCTGAACAACTGCAGCCTTTCAGCAGTGTGGTTACTTTTATCTTGAACTCCTCTTGCACAACAGGAAAGAGATTCATCTCCTCCATCATTATAGTGACTCATGCCTCAGACACGTTTTCTAAATTTTATAGCTTCAACAGTTTGTGTGGTATTGAAGATCAATTCGTCCTTCTGTCTGGTACTAATTAAAGTGCCTCATTTAGCCCATATTTCCAATAAACTTAATCAAGATTTCTAGCCACTGCCTATTTCATTCCTGTAGTTCCTATTTCCTGCCAGCAATTAGGTGGAAACAGCATGTGAGGTTGGTGCATAACTCAGAATATAGAATCTGAGATCCAGAAAAGTGTGTTTAGAGACAAGTCTGATTTAGAAAGAGTAGTAGTGAGTTAATATTTTAAAGTTTTTATTTTGTAATGGAGGGAAGGGCGTGTAGGTGAACTGTATGTACTCTGGTTGTGTTGGAAACTACTGATGGATTTGTAAGTCATTGTCTCTTAGTATCTCAGTGAGCCAGGCAAGGTTTTGTTCTGTATGAATAGAGGCACAGAAACATCGTCGCTAGGCTTGTACAGCTTTTTTACCATTTGCAGACATTTCATTACTTGATTTTTATCCCATACCTTTAATGGTACCACCTGAAAGAAAAGGGAACATGAGAAGAATGACGGTCATGTAGTCATCACAGATCTCCTGATAACATTGTGCCTACAGATAATGACCATCCTGTGAGCGCCTGAACCCACAAGCATTAATAACATCCCATGGAGGGCAAGGATAGATCTTGGTACCAGGGAGATGAAAGCAAAGAAATAGGTTGTTGGAAACAAATCAGGAAGTGGGAGGACGGGGAAATGGGGAGTTGCTCTTCAAGGCGTCTAACGTTTCAGTTATGCAGGATGAATAGTTGTGGACACCTGCTGTGCAGTATTAGGCTTGCAGTGAACAATACTGTACTGTCTACTTGAATGTTCAAGAGGGTAGGTCGCATGCTCTATGTCCTTAATGCAATAACAAAAAAGATAAAGAGGGAAGTAGCACTGCTTTGGGGAGGGTTTTTTTGTTTTTGCCATACTGCTCTTTTATTAAAGATATTTAGGGTTGATTGGTATCTACTTCCTGCCCTCTGACAGTAATAAGGTAGAAAGGTAAGGAGCAATAAGAACTGATGAGTTGCATCATTAGAGAGATAACATGTCCAGATAGGAGGACAGAACATTCTTCAACCTCATGAAAATGAGGAAAATACAGGTTCTAGTACCTGTTTCTGGAAACTCGGAATTCTGAATCAGAATCATCATAATCTGTCAAACGATAGAAAAAAAAAGGCACAGCTGCAAATGAAAAGCTTATCAGAGTGACCAGGTGTGCTGGGACACGTGTTTGAGAGGCTAAACACGAACTGCATATATAAGTAAAGCTAGCCGTGCTTTCTGTAAAAGCATATTAGTTGTCATTTTAATTTAGTAATGTCTGGGTTGGGTTTGAAGCACAGTTCACTAGCCTGCCACTCTTGCAGACCAGAGAGCAAATATGCTACATTTTTAAATCTAACAAAAAGTGTGCCTGTTTTTAATGAACCTAAGGGTAAAGACTTGGATCGGGTAAGTTTTAGTTTTCTTTTTTTCATTTCCATCTTTAAAAAGATGAGATTGCTTTATCTTATACGAATGAATTCAGCAGAAGTAACATTTCTCTAAGCTGATGCTACTGATGCAGAATAAAATGAAGCCAAAAGAGACAAACATTGGCCAAACACAGAAATTACATTCATTGAGAATTTATTTGGGAGTAAAGGAAGCTAATTTGGGGATCCTTGTAATTAGAGACATCTGAGTTAAAGGGAAAAGATGATAGATGAAGGTTCCAGAAGCTGGCAAAAGAGCCCTTGTGAGCTAAAATGGAAAATGACAGAGGGCCTGGGAGAAAGTTGGTATAATTATGATGATCAACATCTCTATGATTTTACAGTTTGTAAATCCACTTCCCTTTATGATCTGCGACTTTTTTCCAGAGCAACTTTTTGTAGTTTTCATTATTATTCCATTTAATTTATGGTAACCAATGTGTTGAATGGACTAAATTTGGCAGAATGTGAGTAGCAAACAACTTAGTTTTTATCCCTGTATTACTCTTCAGACATACTCCAGGATTCGCCTTCCGTATCCTTTGAAGACGTCTTGGCAGAAATCGTAGCTGCTCTGGTCATTGTTGGGTATTAAGTCACACGTTCAGGTATCGCAACTTTCAGATAGTTCTAAATCAACACTTAAGCCTCTTCCAAGCTTGTTCCTTTTCTTCCAGCCCATCCAGACACCTGTAGGAGGGGAAAGGTGGTGTTGTCTGGTCTTTTGCCTCCTCTTCTCCTGTCTGTCCGTACGCTTTTTCTACCACTAGTGAGTAGGGTTGAGGGAGGGAGAAGAGGAAAAAGTGAAGGGGCACGAGGTTTTCTGTGGAGGCGCTCTCTGTAAGTCCGCCAGTTACCAGACACCTCGGTACGGCCCGTGTCCACCTGACTGTTCCCCGGCGCCGTTCCCCATGCTGCCGGGAACTTGTGACACCACGCTGGCCCTCCTGGAATGATGCATCCTGAGGCTGCCCTCTTCTTCTTTGCCTGAGCTGCTGGCTTCCTAACATCACCCACGCAGCCTCTTCCCACTTGCGTTGAATTTTCGAAGCAGATGATTCAAGTAAGGAAATAACGAAGAGGCTCCTTGAAGCCAGGGGCTGTCGAGGGCACCTCCTGGTTTCTGTCTGGCTCCAGCTGCAGTGATGTGGACCGAGTGCTCAGCAATCTACAGAGGGTGCTCTTTAGAAGGTGAGAAATACGGGCTCCCAGGAGGTTTCGCAGAATGACACCAGGGCCGGCGCTGAGTGTAGTCAGCAGAATAGCCCGTCCTTGTTTCTGCATGCCAGGTTTCCATTTTCCTAAAAATTCCTTGGAAAAACCTACTCTGAGGAGCCACTTCTGCTTGTGTGTGCTGTCTGGCGACTAGAACTCAGAATCACTTCCCACTCTTGCTACCTGGGCTTTGTTGAGCTGGGGGACCTTCTGGGAAAACAAGACCATTTCTCCAGTGATGTAGAGGGACAAGTATCATTTTAATAGAATCACTGTATGACTCCTTAGTTCGTAAGTACTCATTCCTAAGGCTCTTCCTTCTAGAAAAGAGCCCCCCATGCAAGTGCTTTCTCTGCTCCCTTTTCACAGACTCTGAGTTGGCCAGGGAAAGGCACCTCTCTCAGCCAACTTGTCTCGCCGTGATCTGGTCCTAGAGTGCAGACACCTCCAGGTCACTGTCCCAAAGGAAAATCTGCGATGTGTTAGTTTTGAGAAAGTGCTAGACAAATGATGTCATAAATCATCTGTAAATTACATGGCTTATACCTCCTTGCTTTCAACAGAGATGAAGGATTTATTTTGAATTGCTAAACAATTCAAAAATAATTTTTGCTCGTCAATCATTTTATTTGGTGACATTTAAATAGAAAATAAAGCAAATTGATGGAAATTGCTATAATAATGTCTACTTTATTTCTGTATCCCTATAATAGGAAAACAGAAACCTGGCAATTGATCAATTGAGATTGATGCTGAACTCAATCTAGAATTTTTTTTAAAGATTTTTATTTATTTATTCATGAGAGACACAGAGAGAAAGAAGCAGAGACACAGGCAGAGGGAGAAGCAGGCTCCATGCAGGGAGCCCGACGTGGGACTCGATCCCAGGACTCCAGGATGACGCCCTGGGCTGAAGGCGGCGCTAAACCACTGAGCCACCTGGGCTGCCCTCAATCTAGAATTAAGTAGTAGTCACCTTAAAAGGTGACTTAAAAGGTGATACATTAATTAATTGGGGGGAAAAAGCACTATTTCATTAAGAGATGCATATAAAAAAACTTTATTTTTCTTATTTACTAGTAAGAATCACTTGTCCTTTTTATCTTGGATCATTTGAATGCTGTAATAATAACCAAACTCAGAAGGAATTTTATTTCCTAGTTTAGTTTTTGATTTGGTTTTTGACAAATAGCTATATATTTAAGGTGTAAAACATGATATTTTGGTATGTGTTGTGAAATGATTGTCACGAAGAGACTAATTAACAGATCTGTCCCATCCCATAGTTATATGTTGTGTATCTGTGATGAGATACTTGAGGTCTACTAAGACTTACTGTCTTAGCAAATTTCAGGATATAATATTATAAACTTTAGGACTGTCACCATATTATAATTAGTTCTTGAGAACTTAATCATAAATAGCAAATTGTACCCTTGGATTCATATCTCCTCGTTTCTTCCACTTCCAGCTTCTTTAACCTCCATTCTTGTGCTATTAGTATGCATTTGACTTTTCCATATACAAGTGAGACCGTGCAATATTTGTCTTTCCGTGTAGGGCTTATTTCACTTGACACGATACCTTCCAGGTTCATACATGTTGTTGCAAATGACAGGACTTCCTTCTGTTTTAAAGCTGCATGATGCTCCGTCGTATGTCTATACCACATTTTCTTTAGCCGTTCTTCTGTTGGTGAATGGTTAGGTTGTTCCATATTTTCGCTACCGTGAATGATGCCGTAGTGAACGTAGGAATGCAGGTATCTCTTCAAGATGGTGATTTTATTTCCTTTAGATACATACCCATAAGTGCAATTGATGGATTAGATGGTAGTTCTACTTTTAATTTTTTTGAGGAATCTCCACTCTGTTTTCCATAATGGTTGTACCAGTTTATGCTTTCATCAAAGTACAAATGTTTTCCAATCCTCACCAATACTTACCTTTTGACTTTCTGATGATAGCCGTCCTAACAGGTGTGAGGTAATATCTCATTGTTTTGATTTGCATTTCCCTGATGATGAGTGATGTTGAGCATCCCTTCATATACTTATTGGCCATTTATATATTTTCTTTGAAAAAAATGTTCAGCTCCTTTACCCATTTTTAGTAGGGTTATTTAATTTTCGCTATTATAGGAATTCCCTACATATTTTACATAGTAAAATTTAATCAGATGTATGCTTTGCAGATATTCCAGAAGTTGCCATTTCAGTTTGTTGATTATTTTCTTTGCTGTGCAAAAGCTTTTCAGTTTGATTTTTGCTTTCGTCGCTTTTATTTTTGGTGTAATCCAAAAAATCCTTGCCAACACGGGATGCTTTTCCTCTGTGTTTCTTTTATGGTCTCAGGAATTATGTTTAAGTCTTTAATCCATGGAGTTTTTTTTTTGTGTAAGGATCCAGTTTTATTCTTTTACATATGGATATGTAAAAGTTTTCCCAGCACCATTTATTATTAAAGAGATCTCATCCTTTCCCCATTGTGATTCTTGGTGCCTTTGTTGAAAATCAGTCGAACGCACATGTGTGGTTTATTTCTGGGTCTCTTTTCTGTTCCCTAGGTCTGTGTGTCTTTTTTCATGGCAGTACCATATTTCTTTGATCACTACAGCTTGGTAATATTGTTTAAAATCAGCAAGCATAATGCCTTCAGTTTAGTTCTCCTTTCTCGAGATTGCTTTAGCTGTTCAAGGGTTTTTGTGGTTCCAAACTAATTTTAGGAAATTTTCTTCGATTTCTTTGTAAACTGCCATGGGAATTTCATAGGGAGGTATTATATTGACTCTGTTAGATCACTTTGGGTAGAATATATATATATATATATATATATATATAAATTTATTTTTTATTGGTGTTCAATTTGCCAACATATAGAATAACACCCAGTGCTCATCCCGTCAAGTGCCCCCTCAGTCACCCCAGTCACCCAGTCACCCCCACCCCCCACCCTTCCTTCCTCCCTTCCTCCCTTTCTCCCTTCCTCCCTTCTGCCTGCCTGCCTGGGTGCCTGACTCATTGCTGGCCAGGACCTCCTATATTATGTTAATGTAGCAAGAGTGGGCACTTTTCCCTTGTTCCTGATCTTGGATGAAAAGCTTTGTGTTTTTCACTGTTGAGTGTGATATTAGCTGTAGGCTGGTCCTATGTGACTTCTATATTGAGGTATATTCCTGAAGGAGATAAATCTGTGTATGTTTGCATAGATAGGTATCTTACATAGATAGGTATCTTTATAGATACAACATTATACATAGTAACATATATTTACAGAGCATTACCAAAGAAAAAAGATTATATATAAATTTGGTACAGGTAGTTATGATAGGGTCCTCAGTAAAACATATTCAGGTATTAAAGTATCTACAGTAGTATAAAACTAATGGGGGGGAATGGAATCAAAGTAGAATCTCCAAGTAAAATGAAAGGATGTCAAATTTCTTTCTTTTTTTTTTTTAAGATTTATTTATTTTAGAGTATGAGTAGGGGAGAAGGGTCAGGGGAGAGGAGAGAGTCCTCAAGCCAACTTGCTGCTGAGCACAAAAGCCCAACATAGAGCTGGACCTCATGACCCTGCAACCATGACCCGAGCCCACATCAAGAGCTGGGCACCTAACTGACTGAGCCATATAGGCCCCCCTCACGTTTCTATTACAGAATAATTATACAGCTGTTTTTAAAATGGATGGTGGCAGGATTATTTTGCCAGATAGATTCCGTTGAGTCCCCTTAAGAATGACCTCACAGTTTTATGTTAAATGTCAGTGGTTACAGCATACAAGGAGTTAGACCCTTTGCATTTAAATTTAAAATTTCTAGACGTGAACTGAAAAATGTGTGAAGAGTATATACAAGCTTTCAAGCATGCCGGAGTTTTCGAGTCAGAGTAAGTCCTGAGGTCAGAAGACGTTACTGTTGCTGTGCTTCAGATGCAAACTACCTAACTCATGTGGTCAAAAGAACGCCCTTATTCTTAGCTTCACTCATCCTATCAAGAAATCAGTTTGGCAGTCCGGGAGAGGTCCTGGGGCCCACCTCCATTGTGGCGGCTGCAGATCCTCACCTGAGTAGAGCAGTGCCCAGGGGTGTGATAGGACCCGTCCTCCTGAGGCACATGTGCAATGATGACAACTTGGAAAACTGCACGAGGAGAGAGCCAGGGTAGCTCGGGCAAAGGATTTGCCAGGATCCTGGGAACAATGCATGAAGGAAGAAGAATGATGGTGATATCAAGAGGTAGAAAAGACACCTTAGGAAACCTAATCGAAAAGCATTTAATGTGAAGTGGTAAATAAGTGCATATTTTCAGAAATGACCAGAATTTATAATCATTAGAAATAGACCTATATTGGAGAAAAGAGTTATGGAGGTAGAGTTTTTAAAGAATTCAGATTGTGAAATTTTAAATGATCATTTCAGAGTGATTTTGGTGGGCATCTACCAGAACATGGTTTTAAAGAAAAGAATGAGTCAGAGTGGAACACAAATCCCAGCTTTGCCACAGATTCACCATGTTATCCAGGCTAGTTGGGGCTCTTTCAGTGTGTGTCCTTATTGGTGAAATGGGGGCGATAGGCTCGTATCGAGGGTTATATTGTGAATTTGAGATGTGTGTGCATTCAACCACGTTCTTCTGCTTTTACCTCTCTTCATGTGCTGTTTTTGTTTCTTTTAGCCCTTGTCACTGAGTTTGTTAATGTTTTTCTTTTCAATGTGTGCATGATCTCTTAGCATCTGTCTCTGGAGAATTAGCAGGAGAGGGCTCGCACACGATGAAGGATTGAGTACTCTTGACAACAGGAAAGAAATTTATTTTACGAAGTGAAATGTGCTTTTGACTCCAGAGTCCTGCCTAAGATTTTTGGCTGGGGTGTTTTTATTGTCATGCAATATTTATTTGGTGAGAACCCTATCACCATCTTTTTTTAAGATTTGAGAGTTTCAATCAAATGTAAGCAGTTTTCAACATGAATAATGGCCTGGTGTCAGTTACGAAGGGACAGCATTCTTTGGTTGTCATATATTTACTATCAGCATTGGTTTTGTTTCTCAGTTGATGTCACTGAAGATTTATATCTGCTCTGGTAAAATGCAGCTGTCAGAGGATCGCTAGCACTGTGCACCAGAGCGTTCTGCGATTGTTGACAGTAACTTTGCAGCCATGTCCTCCACGTTGGCACCGTGTTAATACGTTATGTGCAGGGCACTCAACTGTGACTTGAACTGGAGCTGCGGGATTGAAACACAGCTGGGGACTCCCACTACAGTTGACGTGTGGCTCAGCAAAAGAAAGAATAATCTTAAATCCAACGCGACCCTATGTTACCGGGATTGTGTAAGATAGAGGGAGATCTGAAACAGTTTGTAAAAATACCTTGGAATCCTTGGTGGGCCCTCAGTGGTGGGAAGGGAAGGCAAGAGGTGGTTTGTGTAGAGTGTTTCAGTGGCCTTGGTGACCTGGAGATGCAAGCTAAGGGGCGGTCAGAAATGCCGTGCTGCACCATCCCTCTGCACGTGAGAGCAGGGTGCTTCGTTGGCTTTTCTCTGTCCGAGAAGTCTGAGTGCTGTTCCAAGACCAGTTGGGCTGGGTGAAGGTTTTGCAGGCAGATTGATCTCAGCACAGTTTTCCTTTATTAAAGTACTTTTTTTACTTAAACATAGTGAAATATTAATACAATGTATTATAATGTTTTAAATTTTTATATTCATTCTAATGACTCCTTCTATCCTCCTAGATAGCAAAACTCATTTTGGGGTAATATCTATAGCGTGTACATTTATGCATATACATTATTATATAGGTTTTTTTTTTCAATTTGGTAAGTGTATGAAATACAGTTGCAGTAGTTGTAGTTAGATGAGGACTGACATCCTTTGCAGGTAAAACTTATTTGTCGTGGTAAGACACAAATTAAGAACACAAATGAAGACAGGATCTCCTGTCTTAATAAATTTTTAAGTGCACAGTACAGTATTTTTTATAAGCAAAATGATTTTCACTAGATCTGTAGAATTTATTCATCTCCTATAACTGAAACTTTTAACTTTTTTTTAAAGATTTATATGAGAGAGAGAATGCGCGTGCATGCACGCAGGGGGCAAGGGGGTTAGGCAGTGAGGCAAAGGGAGAGAGCAGACCCCCTGGCCGAGCGCAGGGCCCAACATGGTGCTCCATCTCATGAACCTAAGATCATGACCTGAACTGAAACCAAGAGTCAAACGCCCAACCAACGAGCCACCAGGCGCCCCAGAAATGGTTTACCCCTGGAGCAGTACCTCCTTGGCTCCCCCTCCCCCTAGCCCCAGGCAACCACCATTCTGCTCCGTTTGTCCTTTCATGACTAGCTACTTATACCTAGTATAAGGCCCTCAAGGTTCATCCTTGTGGTCACATGTGGCCAGATTTCATTCTTTTTCGAGGTGGAGTGATTTTACACACCTTCTTCCATCCATCCATCCATCCATCCATCCATCCATGATGCCTTTGGGTTGTTCCATATCTTAAGTATGGTAAGCATTGCCGCAGTGAGCATGCGAGTACTAATATCTCTTTGAGATCTTGATTTCAGTTCTCGTAGGTATATACCCAGAAGTAGGATTGTGCTGGATCGTGTAGTAGTACTATTTATTTAATGTTTTGGTGAACCTCCATACTGGTTTTCCATACTGA
Organism: Canis lupus dingo; assembly: GCF_003254725.2. Taxonomy (NCBI): domain Eukaryota; kingdom Metazoa; phylum Chordata; class Mammalia; order Carnivora; family Canidae; genus Canis; species Canis lupus. The sequence goes on along the minus strand of NC_064256.1, from coordinate 60,270,134 downwards.
ATGCACCATTTTGCATTTCCACCAACACTGTTACAGGGGCTTTACTTTCTCCATGTCCTGGCCAGTGCTTGTTATCTTTGGTTTTTAGATTGATAGTCATCTAACAGGTGTAAGGACTCTGTCATTGTGGTTTTGACTTACATTTCCCTAATGATTACAGATGTGGAGCATCTTTTCATGTACCTGTGGCCATTTGTAGATCTTGTTTGGAGATATGTCTGTATGAGTACGTTACCCATTTTCTAGTTAGTTTTTTTTTTCTTTTTTGCTCTTTAGTTATATGCTCTTTATGCTTTGGATATTAACCAAAATTATTAATATCAGATAATAAGGTTTGCAAATATTTTCTCTCATTTCATAGGTTGCCTTTTCACTCTGTTGATTATTTTCCATACTGTGCAGAAACTTTTTGATGTAGTCCCACTTTGCTATCATCGCTTTGTGGCTTGTGCTTTTAGCATCCTATCCAAGAAATCATTACCTAGACCAATGTCGTGAAACTTTACCTTATGTTTTTTTCTATAAAATTTACAGATTCGGATCTGACATATAAATCATTAATTCATTTTGAGTTGATTTTTGTGACAGTGTTCCAGTTTCATTCTTTTGCATGTGGCTATCCTGTTTCCCCGGCACTGTTTGTTGAAGAGACTACCCTTTTCCCCAGAGTGCCATTACGTATTCTTGGCACTCTGGTTAAAGATCAGTGGACCGTGGATACGTGGGTATGTGAGTTTGTCCTGTTCTGTGTCGTTGGTCTGTATGTCTGTCTTTATGCCAGTATCATTTTGTTTTAATTACTATAGCTTTGTAATGTATTTTGAAATCAGGAAGAAAAAAAAAGAAATCAGGAAGTGTGATACTTAAGTTTCTTTCTCAAAATTATTTTGACTATTCAAAGTCTCTAGTGATTCCATTTGATTTGTAGGATTTTCTAAATTTTTGTAATGGCTGTAATTTTGATAGGGATTACATTGAGTTTGTAGATTGTTTTGGGTATTATGAACAGTTGAACAATAATAAATTTTCCAATCCATAAACATGGGGTTTCTTTCCATTTATTTATTCTTAAATTCTTCTTAAATTCTTTCATCAATTTCATATACTTTTCTTTACCACTCTGGTTAAGTTTATCCTAAATTAATATTATTTTTGATGCTATTGTAAATGGGATTTTTTTTCTAATTTCCTCTGTGGATATGTCACTGTTAATGTATAAGAAGGTATTTAAATTTTGTATTTTGATTTTGTTATCTGCAAACTTACTGAATTTGTTTTGCAGTTTTGACAGTTTTTTTATGGAATGTTTAGTGTTTTCTATATACAAATAATAGCTGCAAACAGATAATTTTACTTCTTCTACTCGAACTTGTATGCTTTTGAAATTATTTTTTTTTTCTTTTCATAATTCCTCTGGCTAGGACTTCCATTACTAAACTTAATAAAATGCTAAGAGTGGGCATTCTTGTCTAGTTTCTGATCTTAGACGAAAAGCTTTCTGCTTTTCACCATTGAGTATGATGTGTGCAAGGGGCTTGTCATATATGGCCAATATTTTATTGAGTTAAATACCTTTTATACCTAATTTTTCCAGAGACTTTTATCATGAAGGGTGTTGAATTTTGTCAAATGCTTTATTGTGATGATCATGTGATTTTTATTCTTCATTCTATTACTGTGGTGATTTTCATATGTTGAGCCATTTTTGCATCCCAGGAGTAAATTCACTTAGTCGTGGTATATGATCTTTTTAATTGCCTATTGATTTTGTTTTGCTGGTATTTTGTAGAAGATTTTTTTATCTATGTATGCCAAGGATATTGGCCTGTAATTTGTCTTTGTCTTTGTCTAGCTTTGGTATCTGGATAACGCTGGCCTTTTAAAATGAGTTTGAAAGTGTTCTCTTCAGGGCCGCCTGGGGGGCTCAGTTGGGTCAGCGTCTGACTCTGGATTTCCTTTCAGGTCATGATCTCAGGGTCGTGAGTTGGAGCCCTGCACTGAGTGGGGAGTCTGCTTGAGATATTCTCTCTCCTCCATCTGCCCCCCTCCCCTCCTCCCATTGGCATGCCCTTGCTGTCTCTCAGAAATTAGAAAATAAAAGCAAAGTGTTCTCTTCAGTTTTTTTGGAAGAGTTTGAGAAGTGATTAGTACTTAATTCTTTCTAAACATTGTGTGATTTACCAGTGAAGCCATTTGATCTCGGGCTTCTCTTTGTTGACAGGTTTTGGTAACTCATTCAATCTCCGTGCTAGTTATAGGTATGATAAGATTTTTTTTTATTCCTTCATCAGTCTTATATGTTTCTAAGAATCTATCCATGTCTTCTAGGTTGTTCACTTTATTGGCATTAATTGTTCATAACAGTCTCTTACATGATTTTATTTATGTGGCATTGGTTGTAAGGTCTCTTTTGTCTGATTTTGAGTCTTCTCTCTTTTATCCTGTCTAGCAAACTAAACAAATTAGTTTAGGAAACTTCTGCTCCAACCATAGAAGTGACATTTTCTTCACCTACCAAGGCACTCTTATTAGTGTATCATGACAGTGACTTTCCTATTTTAAGTTTTTTCATTACTAGTTTTTTAATAAATTATGTTTGAATTTATGTAATTTTTTTAAATCATAATTTTTAATTTCCTCTTTAGAAGAAAGAGGACACCTTGAATATGTCTAAAGTATTGTCAATTATCTGATAATTTTGGCAGAATGAGATGTATTATTCATAGTAGTTGTTCCTATTCTATAAAACCTGAAGAACCCTCTAAGTATAAGAACCCTATTACCTGGAAGATAGGACAGTGTGTTTTCTTTTCTTTTGAGGTAAGAATAAGTCTTCTATAAATTTAGGTAGGGGGATTTTGGTGGGATTTATTATTATTATTATTATTATTTACACTTGAGTGTCTTCCAATTTAAAACTATAGGCTCTAGAAATATTGCTGCAAAAATAATAACATTAACGTTATTTAGAGTTTTGAAAGTTTGGGAGATGGGGCAGCCCAGCTGGCTCAGCGGTTTAGCGCCGCCTTCAGCCCAGGGCGTGATCCTGGAGACCCGAGATCGAGTCCCACGTCGGGCTCCCTGAGTGGAGCCTCCTTCTCCCTCTGCCTGTGTCTCTGCCTGTCTCTCTCTCTCTCTCTCTCTCTCTCTCTGTCTCTCATGAATAAATAAATAAATTTTTTGTAAAAAATGAAAGTTTGGGAGAAAAGCCTTTTTAAATTCTTTTGTTCTCAGAAAAGACTTCATTGATACACAACCACCAAAGAAACCACAGTGATGGTAATTTGGCAAAAGAAAAAAAAGTGAAGCATTAGTCAATTTTTAGACAAGTAACACTTTTGTTATCTTGGCTCAGATTTCCTTATTATATAAAATGCAAGATGGATTTGTTTGGCAAAGATTTGATATCTTTTGGCTTTTATAAAATAGCAAAATTTTACCTGGAGCAAGGTTTTGAAATTCTGACTGTGTTCTTATGTTTAATTTTCCTCTTTTTGCCACAATATAGCTTTGCTGGCAGATGGCAACATTTGGATCATATTGAGTTTGGCAAATTCTCATAAGAACCTTCAAAAATTTTAATATTTGCATGTGAAAAAAAAACACAAATTTTACATATCTCTGCCAGAATGGTAGAGACAAAGTCTTCTGCATTTTTCTTATTTTCATACCCTGTGTTACTTCACATTTAAATATGGTAAATGTCTAGGAGGAACATGAATGCATGTATTACAAATACAGTTTTAGGGATGGAACAACTTAACCTATCCTCTTTCACATTTAAAAACTGTGTTCCTAAAGTGGCATCTTGTGTTTTTGTTAAAATATAATCAGTAGCTGAAGGTCAACATTTACATCAGCATTAAACAACTTTTCCTGTAGACTCCCTACAAAAATTCAAGACGTTTGCATCCAGGTACTCCTCCTGCCTGGAGACCAGTGCCTTGGGTCTCTTCGTTCTCCTGTGCTCCCCAGGTGCAGGCCGCAGGGGAACTCCCAGGAGAGACACTTGTTAGTTCTTAAGTAAATTAGCCCGAGGTCAGGAGGACCAAGACAGATGGATGTGTTTTAAGTTCACCTCCAGACAGCTTCATGTCACCGTTACATCCGGGGGGATTTCAGCGTTTATGTGAGCTCCCTGCTTAAGCACACGTCCTACTTTTATGGGGCTAGAATTGTAAATGGCTTAGACCGGAGGACTCGATTTCTGTGGCAACTCATTAAAATTTCAGAATTCTTTCTGGAGGCTCAGAACAGGTTTGTGGACTTAATGCAATTAGTGACTTTTGTGATGAGACTTACTGACAGATGGACCTGTTTCTCCCATAATCAGACAGATTGCTGATTACATGAAAATTATCATTAATATTTTCTTGGGCATATCTGTGAATGTTTCACGGCTTCGTTTTCCAGAGAAGGTCCCCAACCTCGCCAGTGACCTTTGCTGTTCTCCCTCAGCTGGTGGGATCTTTAAAAAGAGGAAGCTTGTTTACACCAAGCTGTGCTTGGCTTTGTTGCTTTGACTCCACGGGGCTGCTCTTTCTGTTCGCAAAGAGGCTAATTCCTTTACTTAGCTACTTTCTGTGGTTTGCTTTGTTTTCTTGCCATCCTGTCGCGTGTGGCAGCTTGGACAAAAAGTGTGCATCTATTTTATAACCGTTCTTGTCTTAAAACCAGCGCGAAGATGTAACACGCAAACCCCGCGTTCTTAGAAAGGGATCACGACTGTCCCGTTTCACCGCACTTCTCCTGTAAACCAAGATAGGTTACCAGGAGGATCGTTAATCTGATCTAGAAATAGTCGTCCATCTGGCGTGGGTGAGCAAGAACCTCACCGTAGGATGTAATCAGTCTCCTTTGTTAGATAGGAGGCAGATACGATGTATTCTGTATTACTTCAAAATGTGAGCGATTCATAATGTATGTGGCGCTGTTCCTCCTGAAAGAAACCTCTGCGGGCCAACTCTTGGGACAGAACACGAAGGAAAATGGCTTTCGGATTCAGAAAGCTGTTCCTGGAAGTCACTGTCCACTGGACAGGGTCTCCTTTTTGATCCTCCACGTTGACACGGGGTGGCGCATCTGTGTGGTCGCCTTCACTCGGGGATCTTAGACTCTGAAATTCAACACATTCAAATAGAGACACTTCTTTGTGACCCTTAGCCTTGGACCCGCATCCCATCCCGGGAGTGGGGTGCCTCCGTCTGCACAGGGGCCCCAGCCAGATGTCTGGGTGCTGAGCATTCCTTCCTCTTTGCAGTCCCTGTGTCTAAATCCTGTCACGTGTGTCTCCTCGTCGCCCAGCAGGATGATTTTCCTTCCCACGTCGCCTGGTCAACGGCTTGGTCCAGCCACTGCCGACTTTACTTTGCGAGGCTCTCCTTGGTCTCCCTGTCTCCCTTCTTGCCTCCCCCGTAGCCCAGTCTCTAAAACAGTGACATGATGTCAATCCCGGTGACATTCGGTGGTGACTTCCCTGTGCCTTCATGATGCCGTCTCCATGAGGGGCCGTGTTTACTCGACTTGCACTTACCTCTGCACCTGCCTCCTGCGTTCGGTGGGCCACGGTCTTTTCACGCAGGAGTGTGATGCTGCGTTTTTATGGCAGCAGTTTCCCTCAGCAACTCCCTCGGCAGGAGGGGGAAGCATTCGTGGAGAGAAATACCGTCTGTCCTGGTACGAGGCCGCCTGCTGCGCCCCTGGGGTGGGGTGTGCGGTGCTCCCCTCCGCGGCCTTCCTGTGCCCTGGCGCTCACTCTCCCAGCAGGTTCCTTAACCTCGTGTGGACTCTGTCCCCCAAACTCTATGTGTTGCAGCTTCTGCTATTTGCTGCCGCTCAGACCTGTAGGTTTCCTGGGAGGCAGACACCGGGTCCGGTTCACGTTGCGTCCTCAGTGGCTCTGAGGCTGACCTCTCTCTGTCGGAGCATTTGACCCTTAACAACTGATGACAGGATTCTCTTGGATCTATTCCTTAAGCATCAGGTTGATTAGTCTATAGGGGAAAATACTGATCAACAAAAACTGGATGTACGTATACAACTAGATACACACTGACTGGTCGTCTGGTGTTCAAGTGTAAGAAAGTCAAATGTGAGTCTGGACTTAACTGGGGCCAGTTGTCATCCTGATCTCCACCACCACGCGCGTAGATACAACCTGCTGAGTGACACTGCACAGATCACTGTCCGTGTCCCACGGCTTCCTTCACAAATTACACATAATCTAACCCTGACATCCCATCATGTACGTCAGGACATTTGTACGGTGACAGACTGAACTCTCCTCTATAGATCCCATGCGGTTTCTAGGGGCAAACGCTCCTTAGTTAAGCTAGAATTTTAGCATTCCTTAAAGTCGTTGTATCTTTGTAACAAAGGTAGGATATTTTTATTTAACCAAATCCACAACTGTGCTTGTTTTCACTTAAAAATGTCCCACCCATGTTGCTTACTTATTTCGCATATGTAAGTATTAACAAGTGACAGCAAAACATACATACATACAGGTGGTTAAGGAAAGGGAAGTTGTAATTCCAAAATAATTAAATATCTAACTGGGCAATTAAACTGTTTTGTGAACACATGATTTTGGAGGTCAGAGGACCCAGATGATGGTTGATGCCAGCTCTGGCTTTGTCACAAGTTCTGTATGCTTCCATTGAAAAACATGATGAATGTATCTCATTTGATTAAACAGGAAAACAGGTTGCCTCGGCGGGTGGCTCAGTGGTTACGCACCTGCCTTGGGCTCAGGTCATAATCTCCTGGTCCTGGGATCGAGCCCCTCGTTGGGAACGCTGCTCCCTCTCCCTCTGCTCCTCCCTACCCCGGCTCCTGCTCACTCACCCTCTCAAATAAACAAATCTGTAAAAAAACAAGAACAAGCCTGAAACACAAATCCACAGGTAAATGTGATTCTCCTCAAGGTGGAAGCATCTCAGACCTATTTGGTCAACGTAACACTGGTGAGGTGTTCAAAGGGAAATTGGGAGTAAACCACCTTTCTCGTCTGGAGTTACCATTGAGTTTTACAATGTGTACAAATAGTCTTTGCCTCGTTATTTCATTTTTCATGTCAGGGAAGACTTCGGTGGATGAAAAGACCAGAGATACACCTCATAGAGAAAATTGTGGCTGCTCCTGAAGCAGTCATGGAGAATTCAGTTCTGGTGGGGTTTTCTGCGATGATTCTCTGCATAAGCTGGGCACAGGTGCAATAGTGGTACGATTAAAAAAAAAAATGTATCCAAACAACTGGAAAAAAAACACAAAATAGTTTTATTCAGTCACTACAAAGCTTAACAGAAAACTTAAGTGCTCAAAATAGATGTTTAATGAATAAAAACACACCTGTTACCCATTAACAAATATTTGCCTAAAGAAAGTTCTACTTTGTCACTGTTGGCTGAGACTGATTGGCTAAGAAACGAATGGTGGTCCCAAGTAAGCACACTTAAAATAGATGCACGTGTTGATCAGCTGTGACAGTTCTGGTATGAAGACACCTGTTTGCTTTAGAGTCTTAACCACTATAAACATGCTAAAGTCACAGAGGATATTAGCCAGAGGCGATGTCATCTCTTAAAATATAGAAGTGGCTTTCAGACTCAGGTGACCATCTTTTTAACAGTAACCCCCCCACCCCTCTCCTTGAGTTGGCTGCATTATCCATAGAAATTGTTCATCCATAAATATGACAAATTCTGTGTATGTTTGTGTGGCTGACAGTCTGGTGTAGAAGTTTGCATGTGACACTTGTGCAGTTGCCCCATGGGGCCGTGATTCAAGGAGCACCGTTCCTGATCCGACCTGGTTCACCTCCTACAGTGAACACAGCAGGATATACTTGGGAGCTTGGTCATCCAAACACTGTGGCTCTCTGCGTGGTCCTTTGAGGACTGTTTAGAATAAAGCCTATGCTGTTGTTTATTTAATGATTTCAAGCTCTGCTAAGCGCTACGTGGGTGCTGGGGTGGAGATGATGCCTAAGATCAGACATAGCTATGGCGAATGGCACCTGTCGTCGGAAGCAGGGGAGACAGGCATTAATAGCAAAGCACCTAGGAACATACGTCATTACAAACTGGGTGACTGCTTTGAAAGAAACGAGTATAATCCTATGCAAATAGGTCACAATCTACCTGATTTGGGGGATTGTCCTGTGGAGCAGGTGGGGACGGGTAAGGAAGTCTTTCTGAGCAAGTGGCCCTTGAGCTTTCAACAGAAAGATGCGTTGTTGCCGGACAAGGGTGGGGCACGTGGGACAGCGAGGGATCCGTCCTACTCAGGAAGAACAGGCAGGTGGCTGCTCTATGGCCAGGCGTGTGTCTTGACTCTCTGGTCCTTCCAGTCACCTCATCTGCAGAGCCATTCTTTGCTTTTTTTGTTTGTTTAATCTCCACCTTTTAAAAGTAAGACTGTTGATGACCCTTATAGCCCAAGGACAGAGTAAGTGAAGGAAAAACAAATGAGAAAGCTCAAGTGTCTTCCTCTGGCTACCAGACTAAACGGGGGAGAAGAGAGCTGCCAGGTGGAGTCTTGAATCTTAAGAGAGCTTAAATTCTTCTCAAGACTGGACTTTCTGCAAACATACTGAAGCCCCTCCTCCAGTATGAGGTTCTCAGAGTAGCCAAGATAAGCGCCAGCTGCATACAACCTATAAAATGCGGTAAGGATGGATCGTCAGTTCTTTGGTTTCAGAGTTTCTTCCAAAGAGAACCTCTGGGGATTTTATATTTAGGAATTCCAAATATGTTTGGCACAGTATTCTCCAAAATGCAGCGTCTTACCTTAAGATTAGGGCACCATGACTATGCAAAGTAGCAGTGCTTTATATCCGCGGATAAAGCATCCGTAAAGCCAAAACATGTGTTTGCCCTGTTTGCTGCAGCGGATTGGGCAGCGATGGCCTTCCCAGCAGTCAGCGTCAGCAGAAGCTGAATCGCCGTGTGCCTAGAACCGGGAGTGTTTGACGACCTCTGTCCTGTCGTACTCGATGTTTGCTACTTCCCATGGAAAAGAGAATATACGATCACTCACAGGACTTCTTTCCCTTCGGGGAGCTGGTATGGGAAGGTGATCGGGAATTGGTCACTGGGAACTCCATCCTGACTTCAGGAGGACGGGGTGCGCACGTGCATGGAGAGTAAGCACTTGTGTGTAGGCCTCCTAGTTTTCCAGGCAGCCGGGTAATTCCTTATGGATGTCGCTCATTCTTCCGAATCCTTAACGTCAGGTGGGCCTCATTACTATTCCTGTGTTCTACATAAGAAAACGGATTCTTAAAAAATACTAAGCAGCATATGTAATTAGAGCAACTGCTGAGCGGAGAGCCAGGGTGGAGACCCAGGCGTCCTCAGTGCTCCTGCACAGTCAGAACTGCAGTGTGTGCAGGTCGATCCAGGGCCACGGGGGCCGCAGTGAAGGATGCGCTGCTTCCACAGCTGTGGGTAAACTCGGTAGCTGCTGAGACCAATCCTGAAGGTGGAAAAGTGATGCGGAGAGTCTGCCCTCTTGAGGCAGGACGCTGCCGCCTTCCTCAGTGACAGATGGTGTGTGCGACGTGCCTGCCCATCCCTTCCCTACGGGCCCTGGCCCAGGCTGCAGCCTGTTCCCTCATCTGCCTGTGCTCCACCTGCAGCCCCGTGATGAGCACGTGCCAGGTGCTTATGGTAGGTCAGGGCCAGAGGTTGCACACGTGAGGACAGGAGCTAGAGAGTGTCGTCATGTAAAGGTCCCCTCAGTTGCCTGCTAGGTTGGTGTTGGAGGAACCCAAACCGACGCAGCAGTTTCCGGGCCCGTGGAACCCCAGCAGGCTGTGTTCCCGTATTAACTCATGAGCACCGGAGTCAGTTCCTAAAATATCGGTGTGAATGTCCTTAGCTGTCAAAGGCATGTCTGCGTTACGTTTCTGTTCTAGGGTCGTCCCAAAGGCCCGTTGCTGACCATCAGAAACCTGCAAGTGGGGATTTCTTTTCCCGAATAACATGGGGCTGGGCATCAAAGGATCCTGGGGCAGCGACTACGTAGCTCGTGGTCCCCGCGTCCCCGGGTGCTGTCCCCGCGGTCCCCTGCTCGGCCCCGGGCGCTGCATGCCCTGGTGTCTGCCTGCCTCTGCCCCCTGCATCCTGCCCTTCTTGAGCACAGCGTGCGTTTTGCCATCTTCTCAACCCCCCAGGAATTGTGCCCTTGGGAGATCTCAGGTATTTGTGTAATTCAGATACTTCGTTCCTCCGAAGCTCCTCCTGTGCAGTTGAAAAGTTTTTTATTTCTCCCAAAGAGACAACGTTTTATCTGCAGAGAGCGCCCGGGAGGACCATTCCTGGGAGACACGGAGTAACCCGGGTAGATAATTCAGGCGGGCTTTCTCTCTTTAAAGCCCCCGTGTACAGCCATACGGACCCCGAGGGGGAGCGGGGAGCACTTGCTTTCAGGCGCCAGCCAGTAGGAAGCGATGACTGACATCAGAGCACCTCGCGAGTCCAAGGTGTTCATAGAGAAAATGTAGAGGAAAGCATTTTCGCACCCGTACATCTGGCCCCCGAGAGCATGAACCTGCCTTAAAGTTCTGTCAAATTAGAGATTGACTATTGGGATGTATCTGGTAAAAATCAATACTAGTAACATGGATGTTCCGATTTACTAGCAGCACCATGCTCTACTGATTCGTCACAATAGCTTGAAATCCTATATTTTAAATTTCCTTAGGACATTTTATCTTGGAAGGAGAATGCATTATTTTCACAGTTGAAAGGCTTTTTTTTCCAGTTCATATAACACAATCACATTTTACTTTGTATCAAAAAAACAAACCAAAACAGGAACAAACCACACTAATGTTCTATTACTTCAAAGTTGAGGGTATAACCCCAGGATGGACATACAGTGATACGTGTGTGGAGGTGATTGATTATTGGTTTATGCAGTGTAGTTCTGCTCCTTTCTGCACCAGTGCATTTTAGGATTTGAACCTCTCTGTAGAGATGCGTTGCGTTACTTCATGCTCTAGAGCTACATTAATGGAGCTTCCATCAGTTTTGTGTTTCTCTAAGTTCTTTAAAATCTCAGTTTCCATCTTATAAAAAGTTACATTTTCTGTGCTGCCTTGACCAAGTAAAATGGTAATGCAAGATATGACAAATGGTTCTCTTTAAAATTCGATGCTTCAAGCTAAGATCTTTGAACCACCCCTCCATGAATGAGAGAAAGGAAAATGCTTGGGAGGGATTATATCTTCTATTTTTTCTGAAACCCGATTTTGAGCTAACATGCCTGCTAGACTTTCCCAGAAGAAAATGGTATAAGTGTAATATGATTACTCTGGATATGGAGGTTTAATGGCATGAATACTTCACAAATGAAATACAGACCTTGAAGGATAATTGTATCCTGTTATTCTTGAGGCTTTAGTGATCCTGAAAGCAGCGACATGGGAGCTGTCTCCTTGCAGGGAAGTGGAAATGTCCAAGACCCAGGAAGGGACGGTGGAGTGGGGCCCCCGGGATCTCTCTTGTGTTGTGAAAGTGACCAGTGCCCACCGCAAGCCATCCCCAGGTGTCCTTGTGCCTTCAAGTGAAAAATGTCATCTCAGGATTTCTCCTTCTGCCGTGTTGACAAGATAACTTTGTATTGTCTTTCCATCATAATCAAAAGTTTTGGGGCTCCAGGGGGCTCAGCAGTGGAGCGTCTGCCTTCGGCCCAGGGCGTGACCCCTGGTCCTGGGATCGAGTCCCACGTTGCTTCCTGCATGGAGCCTGCTCCTCCCTCTGCCTGTGTCTCTGTCTCTCTCTCTCTGGGTCTCTCATGAATAAATAAATAAAAATCTAAAAAAAAAAAAAAAGTTTTAATGGACCAGTTTTGAAAGATCATCCCAGAAGTCAAGTAATCAAACTTAGTTTAACTGTAAAGGATACTTTCTAGTCCTGTTAAAATTTGCTTCATGTCAGCATTTTAGATTGAATTATTTTGTAAAGGAAGATGGCAGGTAATGTGCAAAACTCTTAGGATTTATTTAGGGTAACACTGAGGTTATAAGGTTGGCCCCTTACTAAGCCTCCCTCCTTTCCTCCATCTCTCTCCCCGTCTCCTCACCACCCTCTCTCCTCTTCCTTTTGCTCTCCTCTCTCTCTAGTTTCTTATACTCTCTGGATTCCAGTGTTGCCTTTTCGTGAAGCTCATTAGACTTCCCTGTTGCAGACTACCCGTTCTTCTCCGGGATGTGTCGCTCTGCTGGGCGGTGGAGCCAGAGGCCCTGGCACGGCGCCGGCACCCTCATCCCGTGCGCTTCCCGCAGGACAGGTGCGGGCCGTTGGGGCGGGCGCCAGGCTCATCGCCTGCATCCGGGCCTCGGGCCTCGACGGTTGGTGAAGGGGTAGGATGAAGTGAAGGCGGGGCCACGGCCTGGGCTGTGCCTGTCGGGAGCGGCCGTTGAGTCCAGCTCTGGCTCCAGTGTCTGCCCCATTTCGCCTCTGTACTCTGCTGGGGGCAGCCACTCTGGAACTGGGTCACAATTTTCTTTTCCTTCTTATTTTTATTTTTCTTAATCCATCTGTGTCCCGCCTCGCCACACACACTCCTCCGCAGGAGACTGTTGAGAGCAGTGATACATCGGGGTAGTTGATGTCCTGGGGGTGGTCGTGGTGCCGCTGTACAGATTGGTTCCTTTTGTTGAAAGAACAGAATACTTTGTCTTAAATAACAGTGTCCTTTGTCAGGTAAACGTCAGCTTCGTGGCCTAAAAGGCCGCGTCGTGATTTCATTCTTTAGCATAGCGATACTGCCCTGGATATATTCCTAACCTCTTGTGCGGTTCAAATTCGATACCAAATTGAAATTTCAAAGATGTTTAAAGAATGTCAACAACAGTAATAGCAATAAGTAAAGCATTTGTTATAAACGTTATTGATCACCTAACTTAAAATTTCATTAAATGTATAGGATATTTGTTGAATGATATATTCAGTGTATTTTTAAGGGAAGTTTAAGTCTGTCCTACAGATTATTAAAATTGAAAGTGAAGGATGTTTGTTCACAATAAAATTCTCAAATCCTAACATACTTGGATTTTATATTAAAATGAATTATTTTAGAATTTGGACTTTTAGTAGAACAGGGCTGTTTGTGCTGCATTTTATTTCCATAGGCATTCATCTTATGAATCAACTTTTAAAATAGTATATTCTTTTATATTTAAGAATACTTTAATTTTTTTTTAAAGATTTTACCTATTTATTTGACAGAGGTTGGAGTGGCAGGGAGAGGGAGAAGCAGACTCCCCTCTGAGCAGTGAGCCCAACCTGGGGCCCCATGCCAGGACCCCGGGATCACGACCTGAGTCGAAGGCAGACGCTTCACCGACTGAGCCACCCAGGAACCCCAAGAATAGTTTAAAATCTTGAGCTGTCTTAGAATTCTGTCCTTGGCGGTTTCTTTTTTCTTTTTAAGAGAGATCATGCATGATTTGAGGGTGGCAGTTGAGAGGGGCCAGGGCAGAGAGAGACAGGGGAGGGCAATTATCCCACTCAGGCTCCACGCCCAGTGCAGAGCCAGATGCAGGGCTGAGCTCATGGCCCTGAGATCAAGGTGATGTCTTTGCAGCACTTTTACAATAGTTAAAATTGGAAACAGCCTTAGGGTCCATCAGCAGAAGAGCCCTACAAGGAGGGGTTGCTTTAGAGTCTTAAAACTGTGTACGGTCCACTGGTAAGTAAAGAAGATCACTATGGCGTGTTATGTAATAGAGCACAAGTGAGCAATGTGAATATCCTGTGTATTTAACGACAAAAAGCCTATGTTTAGGTGCACACGTGCCCATCTGGCTAGAGATACATACGCAGGCCTGGATTTGTGAGATACGAACTCCTCCCATCTCCAGTTCTTAAGGGACACCCTTCATAGGGACACGCATTCCTGTAGTTCCTCCTGTCACCTGTTAGTGACTCTCAAATCCGAATCTTTATTTGCAGCCTTGTTGCTAAAGTCCAGATGAATTTCCAGCAGCTTGTTGGAATCGGACACTTGAGTTTTCAAATAAGTCCCTTCGCCTCTTGTAGTTTTGACCACGGTAAATGATGCCACCAGCCGTCCACACTTCCGCAGAAACACAGTCAAATCTTCACCTTTCTATCCTTATTCTTTGGCTTAAGTCCACCAGTAATTGATAAACCTGATATAGCGGGCCCTGGGAAATGATGCAGAAATGTCAAAGTTTTTAAATACCAAAATCTGCTCTTCTAAAAGTGTCTTCTGCTTGGAGCTTTCCATAAAACTGTCTTCATTGTCCATATTCATCAGAAATGCTGTATTTAAAAGAATTTGTTCAGCACTTAATATTTTAGAAGGCTTTCATTGTTGTATTTAACTTTTACTTATATAATAGACTCTTAGTCATTCTTTAAAAATTCTCAATTTTAAATTATTCCATTAAAAAGAGATAGCCCTGTATATTTATACTAATGGGGTCTTGCACTTACTTTGTGTATTTTGCGAGTCCTTTGAAGGTACCTGTTTTACATACATGCCGGTTTCACAGTAGTTTCAGTGTATTTCTGACAGTTGTGAGCAGGACAATGGCAGAAACCAACAGATACAAGCAAGGGTTACAGCTTGCTTTTTTTTTTTTTTCTAAACATTTTATTTATTCATGAGAGACACACAGAGAAAGGCAGAGACACAGGCAGAGGGAGAAGCAGGCTCCCTGCCCGGAACCTGACATGGGACTTGATCCCAGGACCCCGGGGTCACGTCCTGAGCCCCCGAGGCTCCCCGGACACAGCTTTCTTGATGGAACCAAAGCACACCTGCCTGTAGCTGCATGAGCAGGGCCACAGCTCAGGTGATGGTGGTGACGCTCCTGAGGATACAAGCATCAGGCTTTTCTGACCAACCCACTGCACTCCATTGTGCGGCATTTCTATTCCCTCTTGGTCCCTCTTAAGGAGCTGGTGAGGAGTGGCCATCTACCCTGTCACCAAATAGGAGTAATTAAAACTGTCTCAAAGCAGTCCTGACAGTTTATGATGAATTATATGAATCCAAATTAGTTTGGGGGGCAAATCTCCTACGGGACAGCAGGAGGAGACCTCAGACCTATGTGAGATTGATTGCAGTAGACGTGGGAAGATTTTCTACTTCTTAAGTAAATAGCTAAATCAGTGCTACTTCAAATATATGATGTTTGAATGTTTAAGTTATGAGCCTAAACTTTAAGGAGGCAAATATTCTTAGATAAATGTCACATCATTTAATCTTAAAATGCCTGCTTTAAAAATGATAATCTGTGGTTAGATTGTGTTTTTCATACTGCAGTTATTTGAAGAATTTTATTTGTTTTAACCCTGTATTTAGATGTTTTCTTAAAAAGATTTATTTATTTGGGAGACAGAGATAAAGAGCACAAGCAGGAGGGGCAGAGGAAGAGAGAGAGAACGCCAAGCAGACTTCCCGCTGAGCACAGAGCTGGACAAGCGGCTCAGTCTCACGACCCTGAGATCACAGCCTGCACTGAAACCAAGAGTTGGATGCTTAACCCCCTGGGCCACGCAGGCGCCCCTCTAGTTAGATGTTTATTTCATGTTTTCCGTTAAAAAACAAGTGAGGTATTTGGAATTAGAAATCATTGTTGATTATTTTAATAACTCGGTTTTTGTAATAGAATTGTAATTTGGTGAGGAAAACATCACTTAAAAGCAATCACTGGATTGGAAATGAGGCAAAACTATAATTTGTAGAAAGAGTTTATAACTGTAGTGTATGCCAGCCATTGTCAGACAGTATTAAGGATGCAGATTCCTTAGAATTCCAAAATATAAAATCCTACGAAATAGCTTTAACACAGAATGTGTAGAAACTACATAGTAGAAGGGAAAAGGACTTTATGAAAAAAAAAATGTGTATATATATATATATATATATATATATATATATATATATATATTAGAATAGATTTACTAAATGGAGAGAACTCCCTTTTACTGAATAGAAATAAAGTTGGAAATGTTTGTTTCCTTCTTGTTCTAACTGGTATCCTAACATCTCATAAAACCACAAGAATTCAAACATTTTACCACAGCTCAGGACATCAATCTTTAGGACAAAGTTCATCACCAAACCCCAGTTTTTGTGATAATACTGTAAATATATTTGACTTCTAAACCAAATGAGATCAGGATAGATGAAAAATTAAGGGAGAAGGCCATCCAGCATCACTATTAAGTCTTAGACAACTTGAAGGTTTGAACCATAGAAATATGTTGAAGAACTAAAGATTAGTATTTAGATAATCTTTAGTTAAGTAAAGACTCTTTAAGCAGGTGTCACAATCAAACTATAAATCAAAGTGCTAGAACTTGGCTATCTAATATTTTAGAACTATACATTTTTTTAAAAGCCATGAAAAGAGTTAAAAAGAAAATAACCAGCTGCAACAATATTTGCCATACATGGTATCAGAAACAGTAAATCGTTATCTTATAATGATTTTTTTTAATCAAAAGGAAGCCTACTAGATAGCCTAATGTAATAGATAAATGGGCAACAATAATAAAGCAAGTCATAAAAGAAATTCAGATGACTCATAAAAGAGAAAATGCTCAGTCTCAGAAGTAATTTTTAAAAGTGCAGTTCATAACCCTGTTCAATTTTGTGTGATTGGATTTATTATTTATAATTATGAGTGTATAGGTCTCTCTCTTCTACCAGTCTGAGCTCATCTACAACAGGATCTATGATCTTGATTTTTTATTATTATTTTTTTAATGCCTGAGCTTTCCCAATGCCAGTCACACAGCTGGATGGATAAAAAGATAGAGAGAGAACATAATTGTGAAGTTACATATACCCTGTTCTTCAGGGCCAGCCATAGGTAGGGAGTGTAGGTTGAGCCTATTTTTAAGTTTTCGTTTCTGTCATCATGTGTGCATTATATGTTTATAATAATAATTTTGAATCAAGGAATTTGGATGATTTTGATAACTATTGCACTGTTGATGATTTTCAACATAATTGGAAACAAATATGCTAGTAAGTTCTGAAAATCCCTTTAGGTTACATTTTAAATCTACTTCCGTAGACACTCTGAGAGGCATGTCAGGAACAGAGGGCAGGCTTCAGAGGAGTATGTCATGGTGCATAATCAAGTTACTTGCTGTCTATCATCTATTAGAATATAAGTTCCATGAAAACAGAGACTTTGGCTGCTGATTCTAGGATATTATCTGGCACATACGACATATTCAGGTTTTGTGAAAGAATATGAGGCCCAGACTGTTTGGTGTCCCCGCCGCACCCCACAATACATCCCACCTGGCCTTGTATCAGCTTCTTGGCCTCGCTTTCAGTACCAGAAAAACACTCCACTGTGTGCCACATAATTGACATGATCTTCCCCTCGTGTTGGATACTCCGGTTGCTTACTTCTGCTGCCGTATATGATGCTGCAGTGAGCACGTTCCCCCCACCTGTAGTCTTTTCAGTGTTCACGACTATTTTATTAGGGGAGATTCCTAGAAAATAGCCTTACTGGGTTAATGGACATGTGCATGTATTTTGACTCATGGTACGAATTTCCAGTATACTTGATTTAATACCAAATACATAATTAATGCCCGTTATTTCAGTCAGTGTGTGAGCTACTTTGTGTTTTCATAGCCAGGAAGTCCTGCTGTCCTCATAAAGGTGCTTTGTAGGGATTTTATTCTTTTGAAGGTTTCCATTCGAAGTCTGAATCCTCATAAATAATACATTAATAGAAGTAGAAAAAGGCAATGTATTTTGAGTCAAAGCAAATTGACAGCAAGGGTAATATATTCTTCTATCACATAATACAGAGAAAATAGTAGGAAGATAATAACTGGTATTAATTCTTGAAAGTGTTTAAACATGCCAGTTAAGTAGAAAACAAGGAAATATCTTGGTGAATATTGAAAATACTCACCTATTACCTTCTTCCCTCCTTTTCTGCCTTTTTGGGGAGTGGGGTGGGAGGGAGGACTTCTGTCTTTAATTCATTTATTGAAGAATTCACAAGCATTTTCTAACTGTATATAGCTTTTAGTTTTTATAAGAGAAATTATCATGGGGGTGCCAGTTTGTTTGTATTCTGGAATGTTGGGGTTTATGAGGATTATTAAGAACCACTGTATTTACATTAATTCACCCCTTTAAAATTGTACATTTTTACCAAATATCATGAAGGTTTAGTCCCCTGGCTGTTGTAGTTCAGATCTGCTGGTCCCCTTGTGCCCCTGCTTCTCCCTGCCGGCAAGCATGTTGTTTATTCAAGTCTCTCTCCTTTCGCAGGAGCTGCCCGTTAGCACTCCTCGCCCTTGACTCAGGAGGACCTAGGCCTTGGTAGGCAGACAGATTCCTGTGGATTGCCTACCAAGGCCTGTGATACTCCTGTATCCTGCCTTCCTTGCCTTAGGCTTTAGGAACAGATAATCTGGGTTGCTTTCCAAGTTCTAAATTACTAACAGCTTCCTACAAACTTCCTCTAGCTCTCCGTTTTCTTATCAATTACTGGCTATACTCTGTAATATGTTGATTAGGTTTCTTGTGTGACTTCTCTAAGCATGTTTTCTATGTTATTACCATTCCTAGCCTAGTGTTGTCTACTTTTACACAAGTCTAATGGTAGAGAAGTAATCATGGACTTCAGATTATAAAAGATAAATGGTTCATACTCAAAGGCCATGGTTGCTATTAAACATTTTGGTATCACCAAATAGGATACCAAAAGTTGACAAAAATATGAAAGGAAATTGTCAAAATCCCTATCTTGATGGGGGATTATAATACTTCGACCTTGCTGTGTAAAGGATACCAAAACATCAGTACTGATAAAATAGACTTAAGTAGCACAGTTAACATGCTCAATCTAATGGCCATGTATACAACAATTAAGAATACTTTTTATTTCCACATACTCATGCAAGAGCTAAACACACACATAAACACATAGAGGGCAATATGTCTTGGAATATATGAAAGGTAGTTTCCGTTATTTCAGGAGATTAGTATCCTGCAAGTTCTGTTATCTAACCTAATGTACTAAGTATAGAACTTACTTGGAAAAAGTAAAACTTCATTTATAAATTCTAAAAACACACCTGTAAACATCTAAACAATGAGAAAAATTATATAAATTTGTGGGACACTGTACTCAAAGTGGTCTTAGGGAAATCTATAGCCCAAAACGCTTACAATGCTGAGCTTGAATGCTTACAACAAAAGGCTTGAAATTAATGAGCCATGAATTCAAGTTAAAAATGTAGAACAACAGCAGAATTAACACGGTTGAATTAGGATGAAGTAACAAAGAGTTTAATGAAATAGAAAACAAGCATGCAATGGAGAAGATCATCAACGTCGAGCAACAGTAACTTGAAAAGAACAAAAGGCCTATATCAAAGTTAGACATGTAAAACCAATATTAGGAGTGAAAGAGATATATAACCACAGATGCCATAGATGTAAAAGATAAGAGGTATTTTGTGACTTTGTGCAAATACTTTTGAAAAACTTAGATGAAATTAGTATTTTTCGAGTATTATATCAAAATCGGTTCTCATTGAAAACCAGAGTAGTTTTATAACTAGAACCAGTGAAGAAATAGAATCAGTAGCAATCTTCCCATGAAGAAACACTGGGCCCAAACAGCTTAATGGATAAATTCCAAGAACAGATCATTCTCATTTTTAAAAAACTCTTCCAGATAATAAAAATGTGGCACTGTTTAACTCATTCAATAAGGCTATATAACAAAAATAGGACAATACAGGAATGTAAATCCATACACACACAAGTAAATCTGCAGGCCAGTCTCAATCAGGAATATTGATACAGAGTGCAAACTACAGGAGCCTAAGTCTGTGGGTTTTTTTTTTTTTTTTTTTTTAAAGGAAGGAAATTAGACTTATCTCTGAAAAGCAAGAAAATGGATCAGTATAAACCACTGCAATTACTGATCATCTCAGTAAGTATAGGAAAAAAGTTTAGTAGAGCATTCATTTCTGGATTACAGGTAGGTGGGCTGTGTCTATGATTTGATGCATATTCCTATGATATATAGGATATCTATGATATGTCTAAGACCGTCCTTAAAATGTACCTCCATCTGTGATAGGAAATCTAGGACATAACTGATATACCATGATATACCATGATATGTATCACATATCTGACACGTGTATAAAACACAGATTTTCATTTATTTGTGGATATTTAATGAACTAAGAAGAGCATTTCCTTTCCCTATTAAAGACCAACTCTAAGACACCTGGAGCAGTGGTCGTCTGTAGAGGTAAAATGCTAAAGAAAAAAAATTAATTAAAAAAATCCACTTAAAGAAAAATGAATTTAAGACCATTATTAATATAGAACCCAGGATCCTAGCACCCTGGTGGTAGTGCAGTCTTGGGATGAGAGGAAGACATGACCAGGGCAGGTCACAAAGATGACTCTTCTGATGTGCTGGCATATTCTCCATCTTAACCTCAGTAGTGGGAATGCTGATTTTTATTCTTTAATTGAGCATCTTATTTTTAGGCACTTAATGTATAATTTACATAATAAAGTGTTTCTAATGAGTCAGTGAGAGATGGCTAGTGAATGAAGACTGGAGGTATAAAAAAAAAATAAAAAATAAATAAAAAAAAAAAAAAAGACTGGAGGTATAAGTGTGGAAAACTATTCCTTTCTTCCAGTGTCTTTGGTTGCTCTTATAATTGACATAAGACAGATTAACAGGAGAAAAACAAATTTAAATTTATATGAAATATGAGTGTCAAAGAAATGACCAAAGCAGACAGCTTTTATATTTCTTAGACAAACTATACATTTGTGAAGAATCGACAAAGAAGTTTGGACCCTGGGGTTATTAGTAAGTAAAGCAGTGACAAGATTTGTCCCTATTTCTGGTAATAAGGATGTTTCCTACCTTCCAGTATGGGTGGCCGGGGAGGGTACCTTTCCTGTGGCAGACGGATTTCCTGCTTTTCAGGGGCACAAAAGAAGGGTGAGAGTACCTTGTTGCACCTGCCTTATCTTAAGTAACTTTAATCCAAGATAATGTACCAAAATGGCATATATTGGAATAGCCTGTCCTGAACCATCCAAGAAGAGTTGTTGAAGATGTGTGTTCATGAAGGATCGGAGGGGTCGAAGGCAGTTTTCTAGGAGTTCACCGCCTCACGAGTGAGCACAGTTCTTCTCAAATGCACTGTTGTTTGTCTCATTCAGACAGCAGTGCCTCTGCCTTCACACACCATCCGTGCTCAGGGGCCACGCTAATCTTGTCTGTATTAGTGTATGTGCTGCTGCGGCGAGCGCACATTTCCCTTCTTGTGAAGTGGCGGGGAGATGGGGGTGGAGGATGAAACTCGCCAAGTCCCCAGTGACAGCTAATGTGGTCATCAGTATTTTTCTCTTTGGAGAACCATGTATTGTTGTAGATGGGGAATTACGAACAATCGTAGAAAACAGTTTAAGGGCTTTGGAGGGATTTTTGACATTACAGGGGGGAAAAAAACCCAAACGAATTTTTACAAAGAGAATTAGTTTAAAAGATAAGCGAATTCTACGTGAACCTATTTGGCTCTGTACATAGCTACTATAGATCTTTGATTTGATTTTTTTTAATATTTTATTTATTCATGAGAGACAGAGAGAGGCAGAGACACACAGGCAGAGGGAGAAGCAGGCTCCATGGAGGGAGCCCGACGTGGGACTCAATCTCGGGTCTCTAGGACCACGCCCTGGGCCGAAGGCGGCGTTAAACCACTGAGCCACCCGGGCTGCCCCGAGATCTTTGATTTTAGTTGTAAGAAAATGTCTCAAAGGATTAGTTTTCCAAATTTAATCCTATGACACCAAATAAAGTTGATATGTCATGGGAATCTACTCCGGAGTTGTCATCTGGACGGCCTTGACCATTCAAGGCTGAAGATCCCACACATTAAGTTGAGAATTTTTCTCCCTTATTTTGGTTCTGAATCCATTTCATTGTTAGTCTTATTTTAGCTCTACTTTATCTCAGCAATCTTAATTCTAGGAAATGGCAAAAATTATTTGGTAACCACTTTCTACAAGTCTAAAATAAAAATTAAGCTGCTTTTCCATCCTAATTGAATATCTCTTTGCCCTCTAGTGTATGACTTTAATTTCAGGGGAACAGATTGCATCCGGATACTAGTTTCTTTGGTCATTGAAATGGCCTCTGCTTTACTATACACACACTATGGTGTTACCACTGCTGTGGTCAGAGAGGAAGACCTCACAGTTACTCAGTTTTTATTAGACTTTCTCCATTTTTTTTTCATTTCCCAAGCTTTCTGAATATGGTTTATAAGACAAAGTTTAGATAATCCCTTCCAAAGAGTAAGTTTGGGTTTTTTTTAAAACAATTTCAGAAAATCAGTATTTTTATATGGCAAGTTATTTGTAGCAGGAATTTTGTTAAATCTCACTTTCATGTGTTTTTCTCAAAGGCATTTCCTTCCTGCTGTGCTGCATCTCATGCCTGTGATCTCAGAGTTATGAGAAATATTGATAAGATTCTTTAATATCAGGTGTGCACCAGTTGAGTTTGTAAATATGCTGGGATGAATTGGTGTGTGGTAAAGCTGAGATGCTACTAATTAAGAGATAAGCCAAGAAAAATGTTATTTTGTTATAATGATTTGAAAAGCCAGATGTCGACAGACTTACTGCATTCCTAGGAGAGTGTATTGGGAAATTAACTGCAAAACGTTCATATTTTTATAATGATTATTTCTTTCCTTTTGACAGAAGCTTTAAAAAATCATATAAAGTAATAGACTTGAGATAATTACCTCCACTTTTAAAAATATAAAACATCTAGTAAAGACTTTCCAAGAAGTGATGGGAAAGTGTTTAGCATCCAAAAAAAAAAAAAAATAGTTTTCTGCAAAACTATCTCCTATAAACAAAGTTTTAGCGATTTCCCTCTAGGCATCTGTAAAAATGGAGTTATATTTTGTATTTGAATGAATAATAGGTTTCAGTGGCTACTTATAGAAGGCTTTACCTTAACCTAAATTCTCACTGCACAGTCTTTTATACTCTAACGTGCTCATTTCTAGAACAGCTTTGGAATTATTACAAGCTGTAAAACTTATTGTTGTTTCTCCTCTTGACTGTGCCATCTGTCAGAAACAAAAGCGAAGTTGAAAATCTCATTGAGCCACCAAAGATTCTGTGTTGCTTCATGAGCCTCCTAAGGAGATACACCTGTCTGTAAAAAAAAAAAAAAAATTTAATGCTGCATTTTAAAGAAAATCTTTGTTACTTCATTACAGATGGGGAACTCAAGGTGATTTCACCACCACTCATCCTCGGCCTGTGGTCAAAGTAAAACTCTTCACAGAAAGCACTGGGGTCCTGGCCCTTGAAGATAAAGAACTGGGAAGGGTGAGTCCTGGTCCGTGCTGTGTGTTTGAGGTCACATAATTTTTACTTCTTTCAATTCACAGTTAATGTGGCGCAGTATGTAGTGTGTAAACTTTCTGTTTATAAACTACATAAAATAATTTATTTGTGATCTGTAAAATAATTTGTCATCTTCCACGAGCCCAGATTACAGCTCCAATTTATTAGATGTAATTGTGAATAACACAGAAAGCATTGTGATGGGCTTTGGGTACGTAAAGGTCGTTTACAGGATCACAGTCAGGGGCCCATGTGAATGGTAGACACCAACTTGTGTGTCCTTCCTCGTGAGAGATCAGTCTCACTTAAACATTTCTGTCCGTGAGTTAAACGCGGCATCATGATATTTGAAGTCCTCAGTTTAAGTCCTTTGTGATTAGACGGATAACAGAATATCTAAATCTGCTTCTCTCCCACTTTCCCTGTGAGAAGGTCTTTTTCACGCATCTTGTAACATTGAGATTTTTTTCCTGCACTTTGTACCTAGAATATACTTATTCTCTAATTCCAGTATCTTTCTACTATACTCAGCTTCTTCTGGGAGTTAAAAGCATTAAGATTCGGGTAGATTTGTGATCTTAGCACCTCTCTATGTGAAAGATTTTCTGCAGTCTCATCTATGAAGTAGACGTGCTCTCGTCGGGGGACTGTAGGGTCCTCTTCTGTAACATGGTCTCTCTTAGGCCTGAAGGCTGACTTCATAGGTGTTTGCCAGAGATTAAAGCCTGCAGAAATCTCACCTGAAAATCTCTGGTGATGATGATTGACAGCTTGTGTGATGCTAGATGTTCAAGGATACTTGGATTGTTGGGTATATTGGAGTTTTTTCCCTCAAAGTTGGGATTTTTATCCATTTCCAATCTTTCTCCTCTTCTGTCTCCTTTAGAGTTTTTCCATTTTTAGGGATTTTATGAGTCTGTCCCCACACTCCAGAAATTGAGGATCAGCATTCCCACATTCCGGTTTTTGTCTTCTGTTTCCTTGTTAACATGTATTCGTTAAAACCTAGAGCTAAGCCATACCATTCATTCACGTGCTTGCGTGTCTGCGCACCTACTCATTGAACAAACGTGTACAGGTGTCATGATCTCACACAAGAGCCCTGGAAACTACAGATGGTCTTACGGATTTATGAATCAGGATTTTTCATTTAAACTATTACATTAATTTTGCCCTATGTCCTTATTGTAACTATTTTTCACTAATAGCAGCCATTTTAAGTCTAATGCTATACTGTAATTCTTTAGATATTTTTAATTCATTTCTCTGCTGAATTTTAATTCATTTCTTAAACATATATATGTTTAAGCAGTTTCTAAATTGAGTATGCGATTGGTGTGTTTTCCAGTCAGTTGTATGTCTGAGAAGGGCCTACCTAGTGTTCCTCACTCCCTTTATACAAGACCACTGTTGTTTCTGTACCAGTTTCTGAACCCCACACTATTGGTATTTTGAGCAGGAAAATGCTTTGTAGTCAGAAACTTCTCTGTACACTTTCTGTTTAGCAGCATCCCTACCTCCAGTCAGATGCCAGTAGTTCACCCAGCCTTATGTCAGGACGCTCAGCAGTGTCTCTAAACACTGCTAACTGTCCCCTGGGAGGTGTGCGGAATCACCTACTTAGAGATCCATTGAACTATACTAATGATCTGAGTAGGTTCCATGATTATAATTATCATATATGTGTTATTGACTTCCAATTTTTAAGATTTTCTTACTTGGAGCTTCAGTTTATATATCCAGCCTGCATACTTGGTATTTCTAGTTGCATTTAACAGTTGTCTCAAACCAAATATTTCTAAAATACAACTCATGATTAGCACCCTCGTTGAATCTTGCATAGAGGCAGTTTTCTTATTTTTTAAGTGAAACAGGCATGCCATATCACCCAGCAGTTGCCCTCTTAGGTATTTACCCAAGGGTTTATTGGTAAATAAATATCTGTATGGGAATGTTTATAACAGCTTTCTTCATAATCACTAAAAAAACTGGAAGCAGTAAGGTGTCCTTGAGCAGAGGAATGGATAAGCAAACTGGTACATCTGCAAAATTCTATTCAGTGCTAAAAAGAAATAAATTATTAATTCATGCAGTAACATAGGTGAAACTTAAATGCAAGGGAAAGAAATCAGGCCCTTCGCCCCATTGAATCCTTTTTGAGAATGGTAGTAACACTGCCTGTTGAGACAGAAAAGTAAGAATCTGATTAAGAGCACTCAACAAGTGTGGGAGTCCGTATTGGAACCAGGTGTTCTGACAGCAACACCTGTGTTCTACATCATTAAATAGTACACCCGATGAGGTGAAGAAGTGTGGCAGTCTTTTCCAAATTACCATCTGAGTGTGGGCCAGTTGAATTTCATGGCTTAAAGTGGGAACCAGCTTTTATTTAAGCTAATGTCATTTTATGCATAGGTCATGAATACATTTCATATCACTTTAGGCCATGATTTGCATCCTATTACAGTACCTCTGGCTATGCTTTTATATGTGACAGTGCTTCTCACCTCTTGTGCACATCAGAACCCCTTTAGGGAGAGAGTGCAGGAAGAGACTCAAGCTGTGAGCTCATACTTTTGTTTTGGTCGGTTTGAGGTGAGTCCAGACCTCTCAGGATATAGTATGTGTGCATAAGGTTGAGAAGCACTGGCACAAACAGTACCACTGAACAGCCAAGGTTGAGAACTAGTAAGTCATAGGGGTAAGAAAACAATCTGTATAGCATATAGTTTTGTAAAATGGCGGTTCAAATGTAGGCATTGGGCAGTTGAAAGTTATGTTCTTTGGCAAGTGCTTGGCGGCAGATTTTGTTTGTAGGTGGCAGGTGCAAATACCTATTTATGGAAATGCAGGTGGCATATGGAGATTTTTCATCCGAATGAGTGGCCAGCCCTCCACCAGGGGCCTTGGGAATACCTGGAGGCAGAACAGGAAATTTTCCATATTACGGGCTTGTCCTCGCAGGCAGATAGTTGACCAGTCCAGCCCCGAAAGCATACAGTTCATCAATGACATCGTAATAGTGCTGAATGGTGACAGATGGTAGCTATGCTTATGGTGAGCGCAGCATAAGGTGTCAGCTTGTCAAATCACTATGTTTGTACACCTAAAACCAATGCAACATTATGTGTCAACATGCCCAAATAAAAACAAAATTTTCAAGATGATTTTGTCCCAACAACTTTAAAAGCAAAGCTTGCTTCACCTAACCATGTAAAAAATCTACATACGTCACACATTTATCTGCAGACAGCAGTTTCCATTGAGTCCATCAGAATGAATTCTTGCACTTAGTAACTTTTAAACTTGCTGAATGGTATTCTTAAGTGCAAAATGAATTTTTATTATTTTTTTATTTTTTCATTTATTTTGAGAAAGAGAGAACATGGGCAGAGGGAGAGAGAGGATCCTCAAGGCAACTCCCCGTGGACCCCGACCTGGGGCTCAATCAATCCCAGGACACTGAGATCATGCCATGAGCCTAAACTGAGAGCCAGATGCTTAACCAGTGGAGCCATCCAGATGCCCCCAAAATAAATATCTAAAGTTTCTGCCCATGTGACTTTTTAAGTTTTAGAAGCATTGTTGTAAAGACACTCTAACCATTGTTAGGAAAAGAGCCTGCTGTCTATTCATACACTTGGAGTCAATGGCCCTGGGACCACATCGTGAGTGTCCACAGAGGGCTGCTGGTTCTTCTGCCTCTCTGAGGATGGAGACTCCTACAAGGAACCTGTTTTCCTTTACGATGCGCTGGAGCCAGATCACCTTTCTTCCAATTCGATTACATAATATTTCAACATAGCTAAAGACTTAACAGTTTGCTTCCCTCTTAGATCCACATTTTGAAGTACTAATATTCTTGAGATTAAGATTTTCATTTTGTGTATTTCTCTCACTTTTTTCTTTCTATTTGAGTATCAGTACTTCTATTTAACATTTCTTGAGATGTTCGTACTTCATAATTCACAGCGCCAGTCATCATGCCTGTTTCACAAATACAAATACTATGTGGAAACAGCAGCTGGTGGTTAATTTCAGATACATTTTAAATATTAAGATAAATTAGAATTGCTGAATGGATTACTCCATTAAAAGGAACTATTATCTCTCAAGCAGCTTGTAATAGTGTAGCAAGTAAAAATTAGCTTTTATATTTGCCTTTTCCATTGAGTTGTTTCTTCAGTTTGCTTTATGAAGCATCCAAAGGAAATTTATCTGAAGAGCAGAATATGCATGATTTTTGGTCTTGAAACTTGGTGAGAGGAGTGATAGGGGGGTGTGTTGAAAGGTCTGTCATCTTAGAGAAATACTGTCAGGAACTCTAATTAAACTCGTCAGTCTTCTTTTCTCTTTCTTGCTTCTCTAGTTCTTCTGGAGTATATCCTTTTCTATTTTTCTCATTTGTGCAGTTTTGGTTGAGCTGAATGCTCTGTAAGTTCTTCATTAATGTTAAAACTTTCAGGAGGTACCTTAATTATTTTAGCCAAACTTAGCATATCTAATTGGACATTGCTTACGTAACTAGTTAGAACACATCGAGCTTGAACATTTCTCCAATTGCCTGGTTTATACACAGTCATCATAGAACTTCTGGTTTCAACATACAAAGTAATAAATTAGAAGTAGACTACAGATGTTTTGAGTAAGAATTTGGATTTTTCAGAAATAAATACACAGTTAATAAAAATGACTTTAGGACTTTTTCCTTCATTCAAACAGTCAAAGTTTATATTTGAGTATTAAAAAGTTTCCAGAATGATATTAATTTGATTCACCTACATATGAATCAGCACTAGAGAAGCTGCTAGCAAAATTATAATAGGTATTTTTCTTCGCTTTGAAAGTAGAACTTAATATCCAGTTTTATTGAAATTGCCAGCACTGGATGGCTGCGACTATGGCCAGCGAAGTAACGTCCTCTACTGCAAGGTGGAATGTAGACTCATTTGCATTTCATATGCCTAATTCAACTACTCTCTACTGTGGACCTTAATTTTGGTAATTTTAGCAAGTAGTGTAGCTTTCCTGAAACTAAAAATCATAGAAAAGATCTCCTTCCTTCCTTAAGCTGTTCCTGTCGCTGTTCCTCACAGGACTCTGCTGTCCTGTCCTAGGAACCATCCCAGTGACCAGAGGCAGGACCACAGACAGGTGCAGGGCCACAGATAATTCATGCGTGGCACAGATTCTCTCTAAATACTTTTTCTAGCTGCATTTAATTATGTCTGGCTCATTGGTCACATGCTGTGAAGAGTTAGAGAAGACATGGAGTCTGCCTTCGAAGGATGGGAGCCTCCGATTACTTCTGTTGTTAGTGGCTGTGGCTCAGACTTTACCTCAGGAGTTGACTGGCTTCCTCACTGTTTTCTTACTTGCTCACATTCAAGAGGGTGAACAGGTTGTAAATAGGCATCCTCGGTGGGTCCACGTGGGTGATGGTATTAGCAGAGGTTGACGTTTCCGTTTCCCCGTGAGGATAGAGGTCTGCCCCCCTCCCAGAGGGAGCAGATATGTACCTAATATGTATCTCGTATTTCTAGTAGGTGTGGTGTTACTTCATTATGATTTTAATTCTAACAACTAATGTAATCATGCTGAACATCTTTTTGCATGCTTGTCATCCATACATCATCTTTGATGAATCCCCAACGTTTTTCTTCTTTTTATAGCATGCATGCGTGAACTTGGGGCAGGGGCAGAGAGAGAGGAAGAGAGAATTTTAAGCAGGCTCCACACCGAGCACAGAGCCTGACCCAGGGCTCGATTTCACAACCCTGAGATCATGACTGAGCTGAAATCAAGAGTTGGACGTTCAACTGAGCCACCCAACTGCCCCAGTGAATCCCCAACTTTTATTGAGTTGTTTGTTTTTCTTGAGTCTAGAGAGACCATAATAAAATGTTTACATCTCCTTCATCAAAGATATGATTTGTAAATATTCTCTTAGTTCTGTGGTTTGTCTTTTCATTCTGTTAAAGAGTGTTTTCAGAGAGCAAGAGTTTTTTTTAATTCTGATGAAATCCAATTTGTGAATTTGTTTTTATGGCTGATGCCTTTGGTGCTCTAAGAAATCTTTGCCTAGCCCAAGGTCAGAATTCTCTTCTGTTTTCTTCTAGAAGTTTTATATTTTTATATTTTTACATTTAGGTCTTTAACCCACTTCCAGTTAATTGTTTTATATCTAGAGCAATGTATAGATCAAAGTCCACGTTTTTGATAGATGAATATCTGGGTGTCCTAGTGCTTTTTATTGAAAAGACTTTCTTCACTGAATTTCCTTAGCATTTTTGTTGCAGATCAATCGTATATGGATCTGTGGGTCTATTTTCAGATTCTCTAGTCTTCCATTGATCTGCTCTCTTAATATCAACAGTGCACTGCTCTGATGAGCTTAATCCTAAGTCTGTCATATCAGGTACTGGTGGTTCTCCAATTTTGTTTTTTATTTTCCAGTTCTTTTGACTTTACTTTATCCTATGAATTTTATTTTTTTTTATCCTATGAATTTTAATATCAGTTTGTAGCTTTCTATAAAAAACAGTGTTATTTTGACTGTGATTTCATTGAATCTTTAAGTCACTTTGAGAATTGATCAATAGTGTGGGTTTTGACCCATAAATAAATATAGTATATCCCTCCCTTTCTTTAGGTCTTACTTCATTCCTCACAGCAAGATGTTGCATTTTTTTGTCTGATCTGTCCTTGAGTATTTCATATTTTTGACACTATTGTAGATGGTGTCATTTTGCTTTAATTTTTAAATTAGACATTGCTAGTATATTGACAGATGACTTTTCTATATTGATCTTCTATCTTGCAGCATTGCTAAACTCATTAGTTGCAGTAGCATTTTGTAGATTGTTTTTCTATATATAATATTGTTATCTAAAATACTGTTTTTTCTTTCTAACCTAGATGGTTTTTATTTCTTTTGGTTGCCTTATTGTACTTACTAGAACCTCCAATACAGTGTTGAACAGAAGTAGTGAACATGGACATCCTTGTCTTATTCCCAATCTTTTGGGGAAAGCATCTAGTCTTTCTTCAACATTAAGTACAATATTAGCTGTAGGGTTTTTTGGTAGATACCTTCATCAAGTTGATCAAGTCTTCTTGCTAATTTTTATTTGTTTGGGCTGTGATATTTTTTATTTCTTTTGTATCTTGGGTTTATTTTTTTTTTTTTTTTTTTTTTGTATCTTGGGTTTAATTTGTAATACTTTTTCTGTTTCTTAAAAGCAGAAGGCATTGGTTTGAGAAAATTCTGTTTTTTCTAAACTAGGTATTTGGTGCTATAAATACTCATCCCCTAATTATTGCATTAGTGGCATCCCACAAATTTTTATCTTTTTTTTTTTTTATTTTTATCATTTTGAAAATACTAAGTTTTATTTTGATTATTTTTCCCTTTGGCTGTAGGTTATTAAGCATGTTTTATTTAGTTTCCATGTTATTTTAGAGTTTTTTAGAGTTCTGTTAGTGATTTCTAATTGAAGTCTGTTATGATTAGAGAATATACTTAAAGAACTTTGATCCTTTTAAAATTTACCGAAGCTTAGTTTATCACTCACAATATGCTCCATCTGGTGAATGTTCCACATGCATTTATAAAGACTGTGTATTCCTCCACTGCTTAATAGGGTGTTTCAGAAAAGTCAAATAGTTCAAATTATTATTCAGATCTGCCATATTCTTACTAGTTTTCTATCTACTTGTTTTTAGCAATTTTTGAGAAATTCGTATTAATTTCTGAGTATAATTTTGGGTTTGTTCTATCATTTTCCGCCTTTTTTATTGTAAGTATTTTATTTATTTCACGAGAGATACACAGAGAGAGGCAGAGACACAAGCAGAGGGAGAAGCAGGCTCCATGCAGGGAGCCCGACGTGGGACTCGATCCCTGGACCCAGGGTCATGACCTGAGCCAAAGGCAAATGCTCAACCGCTGAGCCACCCAGGTGTCCGCCTCCCCCCCCCTTTTTTTTTTGCTTCTTGTATCTTGAAGATCTCTTGCTAGGTGCATACATATTAATCATCTCCATATCCCTTTAATTAATTGACTGCTTTGTCATTATTAAATGACCTTTCTTATCCCTTTTAATATACTTTGCTTTAAAATCTACTTTATCTTAGGCATCTGATTTTTTTAAACAAGTATTAGCATATTATGTCTTTTTCCGTCCTTTAATCTATTTCTTTACTTTTAAAATATATTTATTTAAACAATGTATAATTGGGTCCCTATTTTTTATTCAATCTGGAAATCTTTTAATCATTAGTAAGTTTAAATCTGTCATTTAGCTTATTTGTTCTCTGTCTCTCATGATTTTTATTCCCTTTTTCTCTTCTTTAGAATAATTGAATGTTTTTATGATTCCATTTTTTTCTTAGTTGACTTAGTAACTTATTCTAGGTCTTGCTTTAACTCATCACAGCCTAACTTCAAGTAGTATTATGAAACTACGTATAGTGTATAAAACTTACAATAGTATATTTCCATTTCCTATTGAAGATGAGGCATAGGACATACTATGATGTCACCAACATCTAATAGTTTCTGACCTACAATATCTGTCCAATTAATGCTAGGAAGATGAATGAACAAATGAGTCTCTTAAACTTTGCCTAATTCAGTTTCATTTCTCCTACTGTAGACAGTAGAGTAACTCATATTTTGAAAGCCTGAGCTTCCCAACCAAGTGATAAACTGAAACAATTGCAGAATAATGTCTGGCTTAGACCCTTCAGGAGGAGTGAGGTTCTAGTATGTTCAGCCCATGTCTTACAATACATGGAAGAAGCAGGTTAGAACATCCTCGAGTCCATGCCTAACCTCCTCTTAACAGTTGCTGCCTTAAGAAAAGAGGTTCTTATGCATCTTGGAGCTATTCAGAGACACTTAAGAACATTCGTCTTCATGGTCTTTAGCACTGGTACTGAAAAAGCTAAGTACTTCTATTCCCTGCCAGCTATTATCTGTAGTGTTCGAGTCAAAAACAAATTCTTTAGGTAAAAGGTAAAAGATTCAGATTAGTTGTTTAGCACCAGAAACTGAGAAGTTTTAAACCCTGCTTCCAGAAGACACTGATTCTGGTATTGGCTTTGTAGCCATTAGGACAGATGGACAAGTCTCTAACTTCTCATTCTCTGCCCTTTCATTCCCTACCACCCTCTATCTTACCCTATATTGAATGTATATCAACTATATTTAAGGATGCAGCTCCAGTCACCCAGGTTTAGACATAGTCTGTAACTTTCTCTTCCCATCCTACTGTGGTATGTTCTGGACTAACAGAAATAAAACTGACTTGGCTCTAAAAATTCTTACAGTACTTAATAGATAAATGCATACATGCTCTCACAGCATTTAGTAACCCAACAAGAACAAAGCCACGTCAGTTACTATCATGTTTGTGAAATAATTAAGGGAATAATTTGTCGGATTGAGGAGGGGGATGTAACATTGAAGGTGTCCGTTGTTATCCTGAAGTAATTTTCCTTAGGTATTATTCATTTAACTTCAGTGTCAAATTATTTACATAACAAGAGTAATGTGTATCTTTTAAGGGTGATTGTGAGAATTAATTTAAATTCCACAAAGCACTTTGAGGCATTCGGTTGAAAGGTTCTTTATAAATGCCAGGCATTATTATAACCAGACTAGTAAAAAGAAACCGTGATAAAGCTACTCATGCAGTGTCCTCTAATAGAAACTGTATTGGTAAGAAATATAAAGGTTACTGCTATTCATAATTTATGGTCAAGGGGAATAGATTAAGAATAATAATGATGCTTTTCTGTCCAGATAAGTCTTAAAAAACACAAATGTAGCTCTGATGGAATATATTGCTCCATCCAAGGAGAAGTATGAAATCGATACCTTACAAGCAATAAAAATGATGTATGAAGATGAATAAAGGCCAATATCTTTAATTGAGCCATAAAGTATATAGTGACAGCCTTGACTGTGTCTTTCAAAATCTTCAAGAAAGACATTATAATAGAGGAGATAATTCTTGATTGTTTGAGTATATGAAACTTTAAATTTGTTAGAAACAGATGCATGATGGTCTTCATTCTAGTAACCAAAGTAACCAGTCTAATTATTAATCATTAAAAAAAAAAATACAGGATAGGAGAAGTCAAAACTTTAACAAAAATTTTTTAAAAAAGAAAAGAAAGAAAAAGAAAAGACTTCAAAAGATTTCATATAAGCAGAATGCTTCAGGAATGTGAGAGAAGTAATCACACACAAAAACCTCTCGTTAAAATAATCAAAGCTACTGATAGAAGTCTGTACGTAAAGAATCTGTCCATCACACACTGGGCAGAAGCAATTTGAAAGGTAAATTTAGTGTTCTTTTTTTTTTTTTAATTAGATGTCCACATTTAGTGTTTTTATGATCAAATCTCAGCCTTTATTGTCTGTATTCGTTCCCTGCTGTGACTTTCACAAATTGCCAAAAACAAGACAAATTTGTCATCGTACAGCCCTGGAGGTTGGAAATCCAAAATGAACCTCTGAGCTAAAGTCGGCATGTTGGCAGACTGGAGGTCCTTTCCGGAGGATCTAAGGGAGAGGGCAATTTGTTTTCACCTTTTCAGCTTCTAGAGACTGTATTCTTTGGCTCGCGGCTCCTTTCCACGTTTAAAGACCTCACTGGCCAGTTGAGTGTTTCTGAGTCTCGCGGCTCGGACACAGGCTCTCCGGCTTTCCTCTCCCCTGGGAACTCTGCTAGCTGCCTTCCCCCCGGGTGACCTGCCGTCATCTTCCTAGTCTCAGGTTGCTAATTCGTGATCTGAATTCCACCTGCTGCTTTGCCACACAAGGTAACCTACTCACCGTTTCTGGAGATGACATGGAGGCATCTTGGGGAAGCTGCTTCTACTTATCGTGGTCCAGGAATGGAAAGAGGACAGTGTTATAAAGTTTTAAGGACTGGCATCCTGGCCTTCAGAATTACTGCTGTCATTTTCTGTTACCTGGTTTGACAGACCTTTTTCTCCTTTGACCCCAGCCAAGCATCAATTTTAGGTTTGCATTTTTATTTCTAATTTCCCTGAGCATCTATCTGTCTAGTCAGCCAACCAGCGAGTACTTGGTAGGTGTGTCCTGCAGGCTAGGAAGGGGGACTCGTGGTGAAGATGGGGGCTCAGATTAATGTGGAAGCCCCCGATGACGTAGCTTCTGCCTTCGGGGAGTGTGGTCTGCTGAAAGCATTTGACGAGTCCCTTCGTAGAGTGGTTCATTATCAAGCAGAGATTTCAGAGAAGATTCAGGAAGAATCCATATACCTTGGCTTTTCTTGCCCATGCCCTCTCCCCAGCCCCCAGCGTGCAGACAACAAGGTTGTTCATCTCTATCTTATAACAACGTCAGGAAAAAGTACCGAATCAAGATAATGTTTTTTCTTGTGCTGTTTTATTTGAAAAGGATCTTCTTTTAAAAGTTCTACACGGAAGAAAGGAGTTGGGTGGTTCTGCGTCAGGCCAAGTACACATTTGGTAAGGGGTTGGGACTTTGATCAGTTCCATATTGTAAATTCCAGGATTCTTTCCAACTCTGAAAATAAAGGGAACTGGATTTAGCGTAGGCAATAAGGTTGACGGAAGACTTAGGGCTAATCTCTCCGTGCACAAAAGAGCTTTGTGCCGGTGAGAGGCGCAGGTGTTCTTGTTTCAGCTAAGGGGGGCAGGAAGCCCTGATACTGAAACGAGGGGAGCTGCTGTGGACGGAGCAACCTCCAGCGTCCTGGAACCCGGGAAGATGGTGCCAAGGAGGTAGATGGTCTCAGGGCAGCCCCTGACTCCTCCTTCCTGCATGCTGAGAATGCAGAGGCTCGGTCCTGGGGGGGACGCTGCTCGCCACCAGCTGGGCACCTCCAGATTTGCTGCGACGACGTAAGTTCAGCTGGTCTCCCCGTAGCTCCAGGAAGGGCCCTCTACGTGAAGGGTTCTCGCTGTGATCCTAGTGGGAGTACAAAACCCCGTCGTTTGAAGGACAAAGATAGAAGCGTGTGGGCTGAACCCGGGGAGTCAAGGCCTCTCGTAGCTGCTGACCCGACGTGCTCCCTCGCCCGCGTCCCCAAAGGGCTCCGGGGCTCAAGGACACCGGTTGTCGATTGTCGGTGGGAGGGATTTCCAGGCACGGATGGGAGCGTGATTCCAGCTAATAGCACTTGTACGGGCTTCCTCTGCTTCCACGATGTGTTCCTAAGGGCAGTTCGTCTTCGTCGGAGGCCGGACGCCACGCCGCGGCGTGGACCGGAGCCGCCTCAGCTCAGCGCACCTGTTCACAGCGACGCCCGGCCTCCCGCGCAGCGTCCCGTCCCTACCTGCCCGCCTCCCCGCCGTGATACCCCAGCCTAGGCAGACAGCGCTCCTCCAGCCTGCCTGCCTCATCCCTGAAGACGGCAGCGAGGTGCCTACAGTCCTCGGAGAGGTTGTCGTGCTTGAAGCCATCCTAGTCTGGCCGCACGTACCGTGCTGAGATCTTAAGTGATTTCCCCGTTGAACCAAGCAGTTCCCCTTCCACTGTTACTGTGCTTAACGGCCCCTTGGCCCCTTGGCACTGGTGGCCACTTCCTACTCCCCAAAACACTGTCCACCTTGAATACAGCATATCGCATTCTGCTCTTTCTGCCTCCTTGGCCTCTGGTCTCAGTTATACAATTCTCTTCCTAGTCCTCAGAAGTTAGTGTTTTTTTTGCCTTCTTTTAAAAAAAAAAATTTTTTTTTTGACTATATTCTTTTTGCTCTACTTTTTCTCTCTGTCACATATTCTATAACTGGGAGTTTGTACCTCTTAACCCCCTTCCCTTACTCTGCCCAGATCCCTGTCCACCGCCCCGTGGCAACTACCAGTTCTCTGATTTTTAGAGTTTGAGTTTTTTCTGTTACTTTGTTTTTTGGTTCTACATATAAGTGAAGTCATTTGGCATTTATCTTTCTCTGATTTATTTCACTTAAGGTAAATGGTTTTGGGTCTACCCACATTGTCTTAAATGGCGAGATCTCATTCTTTTTTATGACTGAGTAACATTCTGTTCTGTTTATACACCACATCTTCATCTGTTGATGGACAGAGGTGGGGTGGCCTGGGGTGGCCTTCATATATGGGCTATTACAAATAATGCAGCAAGAAATTTAGGGGTATGTCTATCTTCCTGAATTAGTATTTTTCTTTTCTTTTTTTTTTTTTTTAAGATTTTATTTATTCATGAGAGGCCCAGAGAGAGAGAGGCAGAGACACAGGCAGAGGAAGAAGAAGCAGGCTCCCTGCAGGGAGCCTGATGCGGGACTCGATCCCGGGACCCCGGGGTCACGGCCTGAGCTGGAGGCAGGCGCTCAACCGCGGAGCCACCCAGGCGTCCCAGTATTTTGTTTCTTTGGGTAAATGCCCAGTAGCAGAATTACTAGATCATATGATAATTCTGTTTTTTTCTTTTTTGAGGAGCCTCCAGGCCTCTTTTCCACAGTGGTTGCACCAGTTTACGTTCACAGTGCATCAGCTTTCCCTTCTCCACATCCTCACCAAGACTTACTTTGTGTCTTTCTTGAGCCTAAGCCCCTCTGACTGGTGTGAGGTGTCATCTCATTGTGGTCTTGATTTGCATTTGCTCGACGACTCGACTCGTGATGTTGGGCACCTTCTCATGTTTCTGTTGTTGTTCTCCTTACCTCTTGCCGAGATAGAGAATTGACACGGTGGAAGATCTAATGAGCATTTGTATTGATTGAAGTCCTTTGGAGGGCCAGCCATGGGAGCTGACGGGGATGGGTCAGGGAACCAAGAAAGAGCTGACCAACTAAGCTTGGGGAAGGGCTTGAGAACCAAAGGCAGTAGTGGGAGTATTAGCACAGGATTGCAAGCCCTTTTCTAGAGTGCCACCCTTAGGGTGGCTTAGTTCCAGCAGCCTCAGGTCTTTGTCTCTGTTTCCTTCCCATGTCTTTTTTTGCCTTGTAATTCTTGGGTGCTCCTAGTCATCCAAATGGAAGTGATTTCCCTACACATTCTGTCCTGATTGCTTCCAGAATTGCTGGTTGCACCCATCTTTGAGCTAGAATTCTATCAACTGTGTATCTCAGTTTTAATTTAATATTAAAATGCAATTATTATAGTCACATACTCTTTTTTCTTCCTCTAGGCTAACAGATATTTATAGAAAAGGGTAATGAATTGTTTATCTAGCCCCAGGGCCTATCTAGCTTCCTCTCACTCTAGATTTTTTTTCTCCTCTAAGTTTTTACATTTTTCAGACCTTTGTTGAAATGGTGTAGAAGTTTAGAAGACCTTAAATGGATAGGTCACAAGGTTCAACTAATGCAAAATGTACACAAACACACATGGTTTGGCTTCAATATACCTTAATAGGAGGTGAACAATGTGGAAGTGTCAGCTTGTATAAATATAAAGATCCCATGAACCTTATAATACTCTAAACATTATGTATATACGTATATTTATACTTCATTCTTAAGGGTTTTTTTGCTGTGTATTAAATTTGACAGAATTTTAAACAAAGCCTAAAAAAATTTGTGTTTTTCATTACACCTCAGCAAAGATGGCAAGTAATGTTGACATTTTATTATGAAGAAGATACATTGGTTTTATATTTAAGATAAGGAATCATAAAATGTGTCATGCTAAGTGA
This sequence comes from Canis lupus dingo, assembly GCF_003254725.2. Taxonomy (NCBI): domain Eukaryota; kingdom Metazoa; phylum Chordata; class Mammalia; order Carnivora; family Canidae; genus Canis; species Canis lupus. The sequence goes on along the minus strand of NC_064256.1, from coordinate 60,232,032 downwards.
CAAGACATTTAAAATGTTGGTGACAAAAATAAACTAGAAGCAGAAATGTGTATCCAAAGGTTCAGAGAAATGAATAGCAAAGAACAGACTACTTGCTAAGTAATAGAAGCTAACTATTTTGTCCAGAGCTATGGTTTTTTTTTTTTTCTTTTTTAAGATTTTATTTATTTATTCATGAGAGACACAGAGAGAGGCAGAGACACAAGCAGAGGGAGAAGCAGGCTCCATGCAGGGAGCCCGATGTGGGACTCGATCCCGGGACCTTGGGGTCATGCCCTGAACCAAAGGCAGACGCTCAACTGCTGAGCCACCCAGGCATCCCCAGAGCTATGTTTTAATTTAGATGTTAACCTGGAATATCACAGAACCCCCAATTAATTTTTATACCGATTAAATATTTTGTTATGCTAAGTCCTATTGAGGTTCAACTGTTTATCTTAAAATTTTTAAGCACTTACCTGTGAAAGAAGACCTAGGAAGCCAGACTCTGTTAATGGACTGGTGTTAAATACTATGACAAACATTTCACTAGTTCAAAACAGTACCCGCCTAACAGTTCACTGTGAGATGAGGATTTCTTCTCATTTCTAGAGTTTGGAATTCTCTGCACTTGGCTAGTAGATTAAATAAAAAAGGATGAAGGAGGCCTACATTTATCTTCATCATTTTTCCCCAAAGTGACACTTACCACTGTCTTCATATTCCAGTAGCCAGAATTTTCATGTCCCTACTTAGCTGCAAGAGGAGCTAGAAGATAGTCTCTGGCTGACTCGCTGCTTCTAGCGACGGTTCTGTGCTGGTGAAAGCATGCGTCCTAGTGAACAGATGACTGGCTGTAGGTCGCCCCTGTAGCCAAAAATGAGAATAGTTGTGTTACCCTTCCTTCTACATTAGAGCATTCACTTCAGCTCAAGGGAATCAACCCAAAGTCTCCTGCAGGCCAGAGTCCAGTATCTGCATCAGGCCCAGACTTGGCTCTTGGCCTCCTGGTGACCTGTGAACCAAAGTTCATGTGAACTACCTGCGACTCCACCTCCCCTCGCTCCCCACCGTGCCCTAGCACAAGTCCACCCCCAGCAGTGGAACAGATGCAGGAGAGCTACAAGCAAGTGTCCCTTTGGGGGGGGGGGGGTAAAGTGGAAAATACGTAGCAATAATACGTTGTCCCCTGACAACACTGAAACCAGGATCTCTTGATTAGTCCCTTGTTATGCGTCTGAGAAAGAACTTCTTTGTCCTTTATTCCTCCTGGCCCTTTGGGCTCCACACATTGGGAATTGCTGCTTGTCTGTTACCATCTGTGCTACCATCACGAAGAGAACTATGACCACTTCATGCTTGTGCAGTTTGGGGACCTGGAAACTGTTTCACAGTCACTGATAAGACTAAGTTCAGGCTTTATCCACCAGGTACAGTCTTTTAGAAACAATGGATTTCATATGTACCAACCTCCGTTTGTTACATGTGTCAGTGTTTGTCCCGAGAAACAGACAATTCCAGGTCTTTCAAAAGGAGGAAACGTAAGCCAGGGAATTAGCTTCACATGTAATAGTACAGAACCACCAAAGAAATGATAGTGCGTAAACCCAGAGACTGACAAAATGAGAAAACTTGCACACCTTAGGGATAGAGGGACAGTAAGAGGAAAAGATGTCATTAGATATTATCTAAGCTCTTAGCTCTGATAAGAAACTATGGGGACGCCTGGGTGGCTCAGCAGTTGAGCCGCTGCCTTCTGCTCGGGTCATGACCCCGGGGTCCTGGGATCGAGTCCCGCATCAGGCTCTCTGCATGGAGCCTGCTTCTCCCTCTGCCTGTGTGTCTGCCTCTCTCTCTGGGTCTCTCATGAATGAATAAATAAAATCTTAAAAAAAAAAAAGAAAAGAAAAGAAACACAACTATGAACTGCCTGAGGGATCTGAGCCCTCCATATCTTTGACCTTTGAGTGTCCCCACATCATGAGCCCCCAAATGTTTCATTGAACAGAGATAAGCAATAAACCCTTCCCCTGACTTCGCTTACAAGTACCCGTTAGGAAACCAAAATGAGGCAGAAATGATGGTAATCAATGGGACATGATCTTTAATTCGTGGATCAGATGCAATTAGTTATTTCAGGACCTAATTTAGTAACATGTCATCAGCATTTAGAGAAAGAGAAAATTGTCAAAAGTTTTCATTTAAATATTCTCATCCTGTAAACATAGAAGGAAGAATTAAAAACGAATAAAGTCTGTAGGTGGCTCATGCCAAAATAAATTTTGGGGAAAAAAGGGTGTGGTGGGGAGAAAGAGAAAAAGCTTTCCAGAATCGCTAGGGAAATGCCCGCTATCCTTCAGAGAGTGGATATGCAGCTGTCTTGGTCTTTGTTTCCTTTTTGGAATCTTCTTCTAAGTTGATGATAACATTGCTTTATCTACTGGTCCAAGCTAGAAATTATCACTTTTTTTTTTTTTTAACTGTCGTTTAAGAAAGAATCTGTAAAATATTCCATTGGGTATTTTAGCCGTCAGGACTAATCCTATATCATTTTTTAAAATACCACAAATGCCATTTTATCTGTTACTGGATGTGCCTTTATATGCTTAAGTGTATAGATACGCTGGATTCAACTCTGCTGTGGCTTTTAGGATAGGCTAGAGAGAAGTCTCAAAATAGCAGTTGCATTTAACAACTTGGAAGTTGAGAATAGTTTGAGAAGCTTTTATGACTGTTGTCTTTCCTAGAGAGAAAAAGAGCTTTGCTTAAAAATTTCTCTGTGAATAGTTCACTTATACATGGAAATGAAGACTTTTTTTTTTTTTTTTTTGGTGGATCATGCCAGATTCAGTTGCCATGTTTTGTTTCTGAGAACGTTTTAGCATACCTGAGCATGTTTAGAATTCTCCCATTTACATAGAGATTTCAGGGTTGTTTACTTTTCACCTTGGTATAAAATAAGAGTGGCTTAAAATATATACTGCATTTACTATCTTTATCCTTCAGAGTATAGTCCTCTCATTTAAAAATATCAAGGCTCAAAAAAAAATTAAAAATTAAAAAAAAATAAAAATATCAAGGCTCGGATATAGGCTGTGTCTACATAAATGTTATGACTGACTAAAGAGGGGAAAATACATCATGTTACCTACAGGCATACCTTGGAGATAGTGTGAGTTTAGTTCCAGAGGTCTGCAATAAGGCAGATATCCTTGCAAAGTGAGTCAGGAGTTTTCTGCTTTCCCCATGTACATAAAAGTTATGTTTATACTGTATTGTATTATGTGTGCAATGATACTGTCTTTAAAAAGTACATACCTTAATTAAAAAATAAGTATTACTAAAAATGCTAACCATCACCTGAGCCTTCAGAAGGTTGTAATCTTTCTGTTGGTGGAGGATCCTGCCTTGATGTCGAGGGTCGCTGACGGATCAGGGTGGTGGTTCCTGAAGGTTAGGGTGGCCATGGTAACTTGATAAGACCACGTGACGTGTGCCATTACTGATTGATGACTCCTTTCACAAGTGATTTCTCTAGCACGCAATGCTGTTAATAGCATTTTGCACACAGTGGAGCCTCCTTCAGAATTCGAGTCAATCCTCTCAAACCCTGCCACTACTTTGCCAACTAGGTCTGTGGAGTATTCTAAATCCTTTGTTGTCAATTCAGCAATCTTCAGGGCATCTTCATCAGGAGTAGACTTCAGCTCAAGAAACCAATCCCTTTACCCGTCCTGGAGAAGTACCACCTCACCTGTTTCGGTGTTATCATGAGACCGCAGCCATTTATTACAGCACTCTGCCTTTCCCTTGAACACTCACAGGCCATGGCAGGGTAGTTAACTGGCCTAATTTCAGTAGTGTTGTATCTCAAGGAATAGTCGTTCAGTCACATCTTCAGGTTCCACTTCTGGTCCTCTTGCTGTTTCCGCCACATCTGTAGTTACTTCTTCCTCTGACGTCTTCAAACCTCCCAAAGTCATCCAGAAGGATTGGAATGAGCTTCTTCCAAACTCCTGATGCTATTGATATTTTGACGTCTTCTTAATGGCATCTAAAATGGTGAATCCTTTCCAGAAGGTTTGCATTTACCTTGCCTAGCTCCACCAGAGTAGTCATTATCTATGGCAGCTTTAGCCTTACAAAATATGTTTCCTACATAAGATTTCAACGTGAAAATCACTCTTTGATCCATGGGCTGCAGGACGGCTGTTTTGTCAGCAAGCATGGAAATAACAGTCTCATTGTCCATCTCCGTCAGGGTTCTTGGGTGACCAGGTGCACTGTCCTTCACAGTAATATTCTGAAAGGAATCTTTTTTTTTCTTAGCAGTAGGTCTCTCCAGTGGACTTAAAATAGCCAGTAAACCATGTTGTAAACAGATGTGCTGTTTACAATTACCAACGTCATTCCATTTACAGAGCTCAAACAGACAGATTTAGTGTCATTCTTAAGGACCCTAGGATTTTTGGAATGGTAAGTAAAGGAGCTTTAGCTTTAATTTAAAGTCACCACCTATATTACTCATAACAAGAGTCATCCTGTCCCTTCAATGCTACGTAGCCAGGAACTGACTTCTCCTCTCTGGCTTATGGGAGTCTAGGATGACATCTTCTAGTATAGGACTGTTGCATGTACGTTAAAAATCGGTTGTTTAGCATAGCCACTTTAATTAGCTAGATCTTGGGTAACTTGCTGTGGCTTCTACATCAGCACAGACTGTGTCACCTTGCACTTCTGTGTTATGGAGACAGTGTCTTTCCTTAAACCTCAGGAACCAACCTCTTCTAGCTTCAGACTTTCCTTCTGCAGCTTCCTCACCTCTCTTTGCCTTCATAGAATTGAAGAGAGTTAGGGTCTTTCTCTGGATGAGGCTTAAGGGGATGTTGTGGTTGATTTGATCTTCTATCCCAACCACTAAAACCTTCTCTATGTTAGCAATAAGCTGTGTGGCTTTTTATCACTTGTGCAAGTACTGGAGTCCACTTTTAATTTCCTTCAAGAGTTTTTCCTTTGTAATGACAACTTGGCCCAAGAGACTGAGCCTTCAGCCTATCTTGGCTTTTGACAAGCCTTCCTCGCTAAGTTTAGTGATTGCTAGTTTTTGATTTAAAGTGAAAGACGTGTGACTCCTCCTGTCACTTGAACACTTAGAGGCTATTTTGGGGTTATTATCTTAATTTCAGTGTTCTTGCTGAAATACAGAAGACTGTAGAGATACAGCATAATAACCAATTAGTAGAACAGTTGAAAAACACACATTTATTGATTACGTTTGGTGTCTTATGTGAGCATGGTTCGTGATGCCCCAAAAACAGTTACAGTAGTAACATTGCAGTTCTTCACTGATCACAGATCCCCATAACAAATATAACAATAATGTAAAAGTTTGAGACATTATGAGAATTATCAAAATGTGACAGACGAGAGGTGAGCAGATGCTGTTGGCGGAAGGGCACCAATAGGCCTGCTCAACGAAGGGTTGCCGTAGTCTTGCAATTTGTAAGACACAGCATCTGTGAAGAACAATCAGGTGAAATGCAATAAGATGAGGTCTGCTTGGATAAGGCATGTAATATCTGAAGAGTAAGCTGTTCTTCTGTGTTGGCTTCGTGAAGCTGTAGAGTTATGCAATAATCACTTGGTAATTTGGAAGTTTTCTTAAAAATAATTACTTCATTTCAGTCATTATATCATCTTTATAGTTTTAAAAACATGTCATCAGGGAAAAATCCTTTTTTGGTATTGATCTAAAACAAAAAAATGTGCTATGGTATCAGTTTTTTCCGTCTCTAATTGAGTTTATTTCCTTTAACAATGAAAATATTAAAACATGAGTTGTATTTTTGCTGCCTAAAATAATTAGTTTTACTTTTTTAAACAAGCTGTCTGTAATTTCAAAAGATAGTTCTTTCTGAACTTTTGTTCTGAGAAGCTTAGAATAGTCTTGAAATAATAGGTGTTTAACAAGTATTTCTCAACTGTCAATTCAACTGTAGCCTTTGTGCTATTACCTCATTATGAAGTGACACAGGAAGAAAACTCGCTATGTGATAATACGAAAACACATATTTGTCAAAAAGATAAATGAGTCTGTATTGAAAACCCATCTGTTGTGGTGGGAGTCAAATGGTTTAGACATTGGGCATGATACCTTCTTTTTAACAGGAAAACATAGAAAAGATTTCCATTCCAACCCTTAGACACCGTATTGTGCACTTAAATGTTTTCCTTTTTTGTCTTTTACAGGTGATATTATACCCAACTTCTAATAGCTCCAAGTCAGCTGACTTGCACCGAATGATAGTTCCAAAAAATAGCCAGGACTCTGACTTAAAAATCAAATTAGCAGTGCGAATGGATAAACCACCACATATGAAACATAGTGGGTGAGTGTGTACTTGAAGATACTTTTCTCCTGAATTACTGAATTCAATTTCACTGTATCACTTTTGTCAGTTTGCTAAGAGAGCCAGTATATCATGGAATGTTCACCCCCAAAAATGACATTCATGGGATTACTTAATTTTTTAAACTCCTAGACATCTTTATATCTAAATACACAGATATTTAGTTAAAATAGCTGCTTCCATGCTAACATACGGTTGGTAATTGATTGCAGTGGTATTCCACATCACTTCTATTGATGAAGAGTCATGCTAGATGGAGACGACTTCTAGGATGTTATAACGATGTTTGAAACAAGCGTAGCGTTCAGGTCTCCAGAAATAAACTTACATAAAATATGTTAAAGCTGAAATGTCATTCAGATATAACCCAGGAGGCTGTGAAAGTTTTGTCAGGGAGGAGTGTGGGGGAACCGACGCTGGTGGGTGAGCCAGAGCACAGGGCCTGTCTCCTGGGGACTGCCGTGGGCCGGGGTCAACCTTCATCTCCGCCAGGGCTCCTTTTCCCTTGTGGTTGGCGAGGTAACAGGTCTGAACTCTTGAATACAATAAAATGAGTTTTTTAGAAGCCTGAGTCCTCAGGTTAGCACTGTGGGACTCACAAAGCCAAATCCCAGCACAGAGTTGTTAGTTATTAAGAAAGAACGTGACCTTTTTTCACCATAGGGAGAAGCAGTGGCTAAGGTGGCTCCCTCTGAGATTAGCAGCCAACATAAGAGTCTAAGAATATGTGTTCCTGAACAGACAGATGCCATCTGCTGGCTTTGGACTCAAATTACCAACACTGTGGCAGAGCTAACTGATGAGTCCATAGGATAAGTATCCTTTAGATGACCAACATGGGACCAAGGACTACAACACTTCCTTGGTTGGATGGGCAGTGTACACAGTGTCAGAACCAGTCTTGCTGATGGGAAAAACAGCTCAGGATGGGCTCTTTGAAGGGACAGCATAATTTGATAGCCCCCATTATGGCATCTTCTACATAGTAATGCAAACTAAAGGTTAACCATGACTCAGCTCATGATGCAGACGGAGTTCCTGGGATTTAATATTTAGAGTTCTTCTCATTGATCCATCTATCTGCTCACCGTTGATTTATCTAGCAGGTACGTATTGAGCACTAACTCGTTCCTCCCAGAACAGACCGCAGTGAGATACCATCTCAGACCTAAAGGAAGTGGCTAGTCAGGGATTCAGGCCGGTATACAAGTATCTAAAATAGTGATAAAGGCTGTAAGAGAGGAATGGGAACCGGTGGAAGGAAAACCTGATTTTTGCTGCAGTTAGTCATGAAAACCTGACTTTCGAGATAAAATCTGAACTATGAATTCAGGGGGGGCAGTGAGGACAGAGGGCATCCCGATCACATGACATCGTATATATCTGGGCAAGAGTTCTGGAAGGACTTTTAGCCAATGAGGACAAGCTGAGCTCAGCTAGCCTCGAGAGCTTTGACTAGAGGGTTGGAATGCTACCTTAAAGTGCTTAAAGACTAGTAGAGCCCAGAGTTGGATGTAAAGGAACAGGTGTTCCAGGCACTGCAGTTATTTCTCTACTCTTTGTATTAGCCTCTTTTGATGAATGGTACCATAAGGAATTGGAGCCTACATAATTTCCAACATAGTCTTTAATTTACAAATGGCCACCATGGTGAACACTCCTGGAGCCTTCAGAGTGTCCCCAAAACCAAGATTAAATGTGAGGTTGGGCACATGGCAAGTTTTATAGCCTTTCATTTCTGTAGAGAGAAAGCCCTATTCTCATCTTTGGCAGCTTCTTCTTTTTAGAATGCGCCAGGGCAGGAGGAATAATCCAACCTCCCCGTAAGACTTGGTTTTTTTGGTTGGTGGTTCTTCTTCTTTTTTTCTTTTTTTTTTTTAATCATTCCTTTGTACTGAAGGATAACTGGCTTATATCCTCTCTCTGAGCCCTTGACTAAGTCAGGAACCCCAGGATGGGTCTGGAGTTGACTTCTGTCCAAGACTCCTGGTGAAGGGGATCACTAAAGAGAATAGATCATAGTCTTTCAACTTAATATAGTAAGCCCAGGAATTCACCTTGGATTCAGATCAGGAATGCTTTAATCCAGCCACGTGACTTGTCGTCTGCCATTCCTAAATACCAACAGGCAATTCTAGGCATACAGGTATCTCTGCAGTTTATTGTATGTAAGAGGAAGGAACTCTAGAACTGAATCTGTGATGCTCTTCTTCTAGTTGCTATGTTATGCAGCATAATTAAGAATGTCATATTTCATAATAGCAATTCAGCAAAAACTAATGTCGGTATTGGACATAATCATAATGACTGATCAACCAGTTAAAGGTTCTCGACATTGCTGTAATGGCATTTTCTCCCTGTGAGCAGTACAGGTGCTTTACCGCAAGCACCTGTTTGGGTTCCTCAGTGCGCTTGGAAACAGGTATTTTAAATACCACCCCTGTGTATATGGGCAAACACGACTTGACCTACATCATAACTGTATTCATTCTTTTTTTGGCAGTGTTTCATAAATGGGTTTTACTGAACTTAATTACATTTAAGAAGAGAAAGTTCACTAACCTTTTTCTTCCAAGTACTCTATCAGATGCCAACACGATAATAGGATGTGAGTAGTAGATTAATCGCACTTTGCTTGGGGGCTGGATTGTGTTCTGTCAATAATTCATCCTACAATGAATAATTAACAGATGAGTAATGAATAATTGAAAAAGAGACAAGCCAAGTCAAAAAAAGATTAATTTGTCTTTAAAATACGGCAAACCTCTCTCACAGATAAACTTGTCAAGTGGATTAAATGATAAATTGGGAGGGTTATGGCTTTTATCTTCAAAGCACTTTTGAGAACTAGACTTTGAAATCCTCTGGGTCTTTAGTTATAAAAACCTTTTGGATGTTCTAATACTGTGGGCATCTCTTATGTGAACTATCATAATATGTAAGTAGATCAATATTCATCATATTTATGGCACCTGTGTGGGCCCTAAATAAATACATTTAATCAGTGTTTATTTTTATTGCCCTCAATTGCACTGTGAGTTTCTTAGACCTGTTTGAATCCCAGTACCCCCCATGGTATGTGGTCAAGGATAGGTATTAATATAATAATGATGATGAAAATAGGAGTGTGCTCCTTAGAGCCTTAAGGAAAAAATGAGAGTAAGTTGCATTCCTAAGTTGAAATGCAAAGGGTTCTAAACACAAGTTAGAGAATAGAGTATAATTGTAAGGTGAAAAATACCTAAAATGAGTGTGTTTGGTTCTCGACTGTTGCTTTATTTTTTTTAAAGATTTTATCTATTTGAGAGAGAGCGAGAGCCGAGAGCACATAAGCAGGGGAGAGGGAGAAGCAGGCTCCCCGCTGAGCAAGGAGCCCAATGTGGGGGCTCGATCCCAGGACCCCAGGATCATGACTTGAGCCAAAGGCAGATGCTTGACCCACTGAATTACCCAGGCACCCCTCAACTATTGCCATTTTAAATAACCTTTTTTTAAAGCAGAAAAATATATCTGAGCTAAAGCTCATGTTTCTGATAACTAATCAGTCCACGACTGCAAATTACAGTTTTTTTGGAATAGGATTGACTCAGAATGCCCTGGTGGCTCAGCGGTTGAGCATCTGCCTTTGGCTCAGGGTGTGATCCTGGGGTCCTGGGATTGAGTCCTGCATGGGGCTCCCCATGGGGAGCCTGCTTCTCCCTCTGCCTGCTTCTGTGTGTCTCTCATGAATAAATAAATAAAATCTTAAAAAAAAAAAAAAGGAGGACTGACTACGTGTAAATGAAAATACATATAGTCTGGATAAAATAAACAAAAAGATGATTTCATTCTTTTAAAACCAAACTGGATGTTACCACATACATAGATTTGTTTTTTTTAAAAAAGGGCTCATTTATTCTTTTGGAATATGTCCTATAAACTAATTATATAAACTTCTGTACATCTGTTAAATGAATTACCAGCTAGATTTTGAATGGTTAAATAATTCATATCCAGTTTTTAAATTTATTTTCCTGCTTTTTTGGGGTAGCTGGAAGATAGAAGTATTCTTGAACAAATGGACTATCCTTTAGCATAGCCTAGTGGCTGAGTAACAGTATTAACTTATTTCTCAGAATACTCTTCCTGTTTTTATCAAATACCATTTTCCTAATTCAAATGTTATTTTTTTCAGTCAAAAGAAACGCAAAGTAGAACTAAATAAAACAAATGATTCTTCTAACGATTCTACAAGGGGAAAGGAGAAAAGAAAATTAAATTGTCACAAATATGTAGAAACAGATGACCAGGATCGCTCCTAGGTCTGCCTGCAACTGATTATTTTGTAGGTGAAAAACGAATGAAAGCTTCATGAATATATGACTGTATAAGGGTTTTGTCACAGTTAAGAACTGGTAAGATAAAGTGTTAGCCAAATCACTGTCCCATAAATCTCCCATTTCTTTTCTGCAGAGTCATGCTTGGCTACTTAAGCATTTATTGATCAGATATACTGAAATAATTTGTAATTGTCATTTATAAAAGTCTCAGCTTAATTTATATCATAAAGGTTTACAAGGCGCTAGGCCTGTTTCTTGCTGCAGGGAGGGGCAGTAGTTCAGGCAGGAAGCGCGGTGTAGTCTCCCAGCTGGCCGCGTTGCTGTCCCGTGCTTTCCGTGGAGCCGACCGCCGTGCACCCGGGGGCTGGGTGTCAGGCTGTCACACAGGGCGTTTGCTCATAACGTGAAATGACTGCACTCTGATAAAATGGTCTTGTTTGTGACTTACAGGTTTATGATCTTCTGATAGTTTAGGGGATAGTCCCATTATCAAAGGGAGAGAAATCTTCCTTTGGTCAAGGTGGCCTTTCCTTAGAGGGCCCAGGCCTCACAGAAAGGACAGGTCTGTTTTTTACCCTGGAGAAAAAAAAAAATTGATTCTCCATTTAAGTTGACCTTTTAGGATGATTTTCCTACCTGTCCTAATCTAAAAGAGCCGTGTTTTGACATTTGAACCGATAGATAGGTCTGTTTGCCTTCCTGGTGTGAATTTACCTTATTCAGGCTAATTTCATATTCAGTCTAATTTCATAGAAATCCCGCTTCTTACTGCTTTGCCAAAACTTCTGACAAAGTATTGGTTAGATTCTTAATTAATGGTTCTTTTTCCAAATACAGCTTTCAGAAGAGAAGCCGGCCTCTGGTACCTGGTAAACACCAGTGTAACTGCTGTAGAATAATTAAAGAGCATAGGCCATAAAGCCAACTTTGTTTTTCCAAATGCCTTATTTTCATGTCCCTTTCAGTTGCTAATTTAAATCATTAAGAACTTTATTTCTCATCTCAATTTACTAGTGACTAATTATGTAATAATGGTAGAAACATTTTTAAGCATGGCTTTAATGATCGCTAAACTAGATGTTTTAACTTATATTCCCTTTGCAAAACTTCTCTGATTTCTTCTGTGATAAATTTGTTTGCCTTAAACTGTAAGATTAAGTGTGGCTTTCTGTTCAACACCCTCTTACTCCCAGGATTTTTCTCCAGGGTGAAACATTTTAACCTTATTTTCTTCTTTTTCCTGCATCAAATGACAATTACTTTTCATTCTCCTTCTGTGTCCTGTCCGAGCATCTTAAAAGCACAGCAGGCAAGATAATTAAAAGCAGAATATGAGGTCTTTTAAAATTCTCTTTCAGAAACCACAGACCGTAGTCATAGGTTATCCTAATTAATTTGGGGCACTCTAACAAAATCATAGTGAAAACTATTTAGGAGTACTATATAATTTTATAAACAGTTAACATACAGAATCATAATTGGACAGTTCCATCTCAGTTGATGCCTTCCCATAAAATTCTGTGCTATGTACTGGCAAAGTAGTACTTTTTATTGCTTTGCATGTATCCAGAAATTTTAAAATATTAACCCTGAGTTTATACAGCAAAACTCTTGGGCTTGTTAAACGAGCCTTGTGGGAGGTCAGGGAAAACTTGGGCTTTATTTAAAGATACTTGTTTGTAGTTGATTCCCCTGACAGACGTCGCTGGGCGGTGATACAGGTGGAGGACAGTGCAGTCGCAGTCGTGTAGAACTAGCAGTGGTTTCAGAGCCAGGACGCTGGTGTGTGTGGTCTCGCTCTGCTGCTGACGTGGGTAAGTCACCTCGCCTGGCCTGGATTCATCCGTTGCTAAATGGGACGTCTGACGATCAGGAATTTGGCCCCTTGAGCCCCCGTAAATGCAGGACTTATCAAATCATGTCCTCCTTGGCCCCGCCAGGAATGCTCCCCGCGTTCCATGGCGCGCGCAGCAGCGTAGGGAGGACGTGCAGGGCCTAGGGTGAACAGGGGCGTCGAAGGGAGGACGCCTGGGAAGGTGAGACGTTTGGGGATGTGTCTGCATCTTCTCAAGATGAGAAGAAAAGGAAATATGAAGACTGAGACATCAGGCTGCCTTTATGTGAAATTCACTTGAAAACTCCTTGTGTTCTGCTCATGGCAGTCAGGAGCAGGTGCACGCGGGGTGCCTGGGTGGCTCAGCCAGTGGTGTGCCTGACTCCTGATTTCGGCTCAGGTCTGTCTATTTTGTGTCTTGCGACTTTGCTGAATTCACCTACCGGTTCTGATAGTCTTTGGGTTTTCTCTGTGTCGTATCACATCGTCTGCAGATAGTCACCGTTTTACTTCTTCCTTACGATTTGGATGCCTTTCATTTCTTACCTGACTGTTGTGCCTGGGACGTCGGTGTTGCGCTGAATCAAAGTGGTGAGAGCAGACATCCTTGTTTTATTCATGGTCTTAGAGGGAAAGCTTCCCAGCTTTTCACCGTTGAGTCTGGTGTTTGCCATGGATTTTTTGTATTTGCAGAAGTAGTACCTCAATGTGCATAAGATGCTTCCAGGAGAAGGTGGCTAACCCGCGGTGATAATATGTCTCAACGGTTATAAGACCCTGGAGAAAGTAGGACTGGGTAGGACGTGCTGCTCAGGCCTTGGGGCCGTGAGACCATACTGAGGAGTGCAGCCCCGGCTGGGCCTGCACGTGCAGAGCCATGTTGGTAGTTGAGTGACAAACCAAACTTCCACCGGGGCCGGCTGGCCATTCTGCTCTTTAAATCTGGTTAAAAGCATGGCCTGTATCCACACCCAGTGATCCATCCGGGAACAGGGACTGCAGCCCAAACTCTTGAGTACCAGAGACGGAAGTCCTCAGCCTTGTCGAAGGGGACACCTCAGTCTTTGAACCTTTATTGTGTTTTGTGCAGGTTATTCTCTGTATGAATGGGTCGTGGCAATAGAACAATTAGTAAAAGAGCCTCCATGTATATTTTCCGTCCCTCTCCCCCATATTTTCCCCCCTCAAAAATCCATTCCTTTCTATATATATAAAATGTATTAGAGACATGTGTGTCAGGTACGAGTTGTTCCGATCAAGGATTGAAGGTGGCCTGGCACTTGATGTTGACGAGGCTGCAGGAGGTCGGTCCTGCAGTCGTTGAAGCGTCTGTGGGATATCATAGACCAGTCCTCTCACTACTAGAGTATCTCCCACCCATCCTGCAACCTTTATGCACAGAAGAGTACTACCCAGAGGTGCCTGTCAGGAGACGGATGGCAGAGAAACTTCTGAATTAAATCTTATTACCAATCTGGTAAATGTTATCTTTAAGTGCTCATTTTGTTGGAATGTTGCTATAGAAGGTTCCGGACCTCGGGTCTCAGGTAGTTTTGATGAACACTCAGTAGAACTCCTTTATCCAGGCCTCCTAGGGCTGTGAAATAAGTTGATAGTAAAGTTGAGCTTCTGGGAAATTTGCTGGGCTCTACGTTCCTCCCCTCCCTTTCTTCCTGCCTTGTCCCAAAGGATGTTCTAAAGGTTAAAGGTGGTCCTAAAAAGAGAAAATGAAACTTTCTGAGCCACAGCCCTCCACGTGATTCTAAAAAAGTCTTTTCAGGAATTTAAGCAAGCCCATTGTGCTGTGATTTAATTAGCTGTGTTTAGAGACCTCATGAACAATTCATTAAAAAAAAATAAGGCACTGTTTCCAACTCACCCCCCCACCTCCAACACCTTTCTGTTTTGCTCCTTCTCCAGCCCCCCTGAGGACTGCTGACCTAGGTCTAGCCACTGTGCCTGTGGTCGCCCTGCGTCTGCAGTCACAGGCCTCCTTAGTTTCTTCATCTTCAAAAAAGCATGACTGAGCTCACTAAAAACTGTTTTCTTCCAGCTCTGAGATTTCTTTCAATTTTATTTTAAACCTAAATGTAGACGTCCTAAGGAAAGCAGGATAGAAATAGTTACAATTCCTGGGGCAGGATAGAAACAGGTAAACGATTTTCAAGCCACATCATTCTCTTTCAGGACAGGAGGCAGGGTACGGAGTGGTTAAGGTCACAGGCTTTGGAGTTAGACCTGGGTCCAGCCTTGAGCTCCGCAGTTTTTACGTGACTTCTCATAGCATCACTTTTCTCAACTGTGAAGTTGGATTGTCCCGAGCAAGAGACGAAAATCATGTAACTCAGTGCCTGTTACACGCTGGGTGCTCAATCAGATTAGTAGCCATTGTTATTAGAATAAACATTATTTTAAAGAATTCTAGTCCCATGAGCTATAATAAATCCTTTTAGTTTTAAACACATTGTTAGATTATACTTGGAAGAAAATGCTCAAAGACAGATGGGGTTGGTGCCCAAATTCTAATTCCATCAGTTACAAAAATAGGTCCCCTGCTAGGACCCTCTGATTTAATTGTTAGGCTTTAATGTGTTTTTATTTGACAGCTATTACGGATGTAGGTGGTGGTGGTGGTAGTTCATGTGTGTGTTTTTCGCTGCTGACTTTATTTTGCCTTCTCTATGTCCAAGGGGAGAAAAACGGAAGGTATTATATAAGAGCGCTCAGATAAGTTCAAGTTCTAAAAAAGAACACCTGGAGACTATTTCATAGCAAGCAAGAAGAATAAGATATGACTGTACTGGGGCTAAAATAAAGGGAAAAGTTCTAACTTCTTTTTAAAATAGCAAATGCTTTTTTAAAGCATTTATTTTTTTTTTAAACAGCAAAAGCCCTGGGGGGCTCAGTGGTTTAGGGCAGCCTTCGGCCCAGGGCGTGATCCTGGAGACCTGGGCTCGAGCCCCACGTCGGGCTCCCTGCATGGAGCCTGCTTCTCCCTCTGCCTGCGTCTCTGCCTCTCTTTTTCTCTCTCTTTTGCGTGTGCGCATGAATAAATAAATAAAAATCTTTAAAAATATAAAATAGCAAATGCTTTCAAAGCATGTTATTTTAAATAACTAGTGGTGCCTTGTCTATTTAGGGCAGTGGCTAATTTTACATTTGTTGCTTAAATCGTTAGACAAGTATTGATCCTCTATAGCTCTAAGCAGTCTGCCTGGTTTTTCTAGTTTCCATATAAAAACGGGTCCACTTTTTAATAAGTTGTTGATCTCAATAATTTTTACATACCCAGTAAGTTTTAATGTGCATTCTAAATTGGTTTTACATGTGCTTCATTTAAGAAAAGTTTAGTCGGTACTTACAGATGCAAAACCTTGTGTGTTGTAGTTACCGTAGCATCCAAGACATTCATGTAGTTGAGTAATTAATTAGATATGCTGATGTTTTATGAAAATAATCCCTGGGAGAGATTGGCATCGTTGAGATGGGGCTTCTGAAGATGCTGCTTGAATGTTCTCAGCTGGTTCCTGGTGCAGGCCCTCCAGGGTGGCAGACACGGGAGGGGCAGTCCTCCCCGTCCCCTGCCCCGTGCTCGTCCCTCTGTGGTCAGGTGTGCTGCTGTGCGCAGGCCATCCTCACCGCCCAAAGCACAACAGTGCATTTCTGCCCCTCCTAACTGGCTTCATTCTTTAAGCTCTTACCATTATGTGATACTATATTTACTGGCTATAGTTTGTCTTTCCCTAGAATGTTAACTTCATTTGGGTGACTTGCTGTTGGCCACCCCCGCCCCCCAAACCAGATCTAATTTCCAGAGGGAAATTTTCATTGTCTTACTGCTATTTTTAAACCTAGTTTTGGCTTTTTCGTGTGTGTTTTTTTTCTTTAGAAACTGCCTACTGATTAGTAGAAGCTGAATAAATACTAGAACAAATGTTTTCTTTTCCAAAAAAAGAGCAAATGCAGAATTTATGTTCACAACTCTTTTATATTCAAGAGAAGTATTGGATTGATTGGATATAAACTTCAAGTTATGGCATTATCTGATTGTTACCCTACTGTTAAGTTTGTTGGAATATGTTTCAAAATATTTCTCCAGAGGAATTACAGTAGGTTTTATTAGTCCAAAAACTTCTATAGGACTAGAAATCTAAAGACTTAGGAAAAAAATGTATTCTTGTTCAAAATATATGAAATTCAAAGTCCTTATTCTCTACAGCAAGGCTTCCTTTAATAACTTTTTGCCTAGCTATGATGGAGAAAGTACATTTTTAATATCTATTACCTGTCGACATGTTGATATGTAGACTATTTCTGTGATATGTGCTGGAACCGTAGGACAGTGTCCATATACACGAATAATATATAACCAATACTTATTAATGGAAAAAAAAAACCCTAGATTTGACTTTTGTTTATACTGTCTTTGTGGAATCAGTAAGTCTTTTGCTTTTTTTCTCCTACAGTAAGTCCTGATTTGAAAGTCATATTTATTTCAGAACTGATTTTGTCAGTTGTGTTTCGTGAACACTTTTACCCTATTTATATTGCCCCCCCCCAAAAAAAAAAAAAACAAACTTCATGAAAATATTCTCCCCAACAACTGACAAAGCACAACAAAGAGGAAAAGGAACCAGTGCCTTGCTCATCAGAGACAGGAAGCGTCATGGATACATCGGAGGGAAGGGAGTGGAGGGCCATGGGAGCAAAAGACCTCTACCTGCTGCCAGCTTGCGTGAAGATTACAGAGAGCTCAGAGCGTAGGGTGGGCACGAAGCAGGAGGAAATTAGGAGCCACGAAGGTTACGTGAACTAGAAAACAGGATGAAGCTGGGCAGTAGTGAAGGACAGTAGCCAGAAGGACTTGGTCAACATATATGGCAGCAAAGCTGGCCTCATTTGAGAAACCCTGACAAAGAACAAAGTAGGTTTGGGACAGGCAGTGGGGTGGTAATGACACATCCCAAGGGAAGAATATACGTGTTTGTGGAAAGTAGTGATGGGGGTAGAACAGCACCAGAAAACACGGACATGATGAGAAGAAACATCTTAAACGTAGTCCCAACTTCCCTACTGGTGTATCTAGGTCTTTCCACATAGGACATCCAGTCCTAAGGAATACTTCCCAATCCTCTTTATGATCATAGCTGGAGTTGAGCAAAACGGCATTGGTAACAGGATATACCATCTCAACCACTGTTCCATGTCAAGATGGTGTTTGAAATGCCTCAGAGTCATTAAGTCAATGATGGGGAAGATACCAGATGGATCTGTCTCAGCTCCATGGGCACATGTATGGTCTGGTTATAGAAAGAATCATCGCAACTTTAACATTAATGCCCGTGTTAGTGACATAAACAGAGGGCGCAGAGTTCAAAAGTATTAAAATGTCTAATCACTCATCCTGGGATCCTTCATGTTCTTAGGGAGGGTACATTAATATCCATATCAGAAGAAAATGCTTATTTTCATGATTTAAAAAATCAGTGTGTTGCCTTTATAAAAAATACGAATATATATTTTAGTGCCTTTTCTTATTTCATATATCAGGACTTCTGAAAAATTCTAAAAAATTGACAGTATATACAGGGGTATAACCATAGACCAATTTTCAGTCAGAACGTTGGAATATCCACTATTTCTATCTTTGTAAGATTGGTAACCTTCTTTTTGCCAGTTAGGTCTTTAGGTTTGTCTTTAACCACTTTGTCTTCACTCATAGTAATTAATCCATATTTTTCTGTAGTATTTCCCACAAATCAATCCCTTTCCCTTCCTTGACCCAACCCAGGGAGGTCAGGTCCTCCCTGACCACACTGCCCCCCCCCCAAAAAAAAACCTGTTTCAGTAACTTTTGTACTGATCTGCCTGTATTTACCTATTTTTCAGTTGTTCGGGAATTTAGGAGTACTACTTATATTTTTACAAAAAATTTCTAGTGCTTCCTGTTGCTAATGGGGTTAGATTCACATCCTTTAGCCTAGCCTTCGAATTCTTCAACAATCTGGCCCCATCTAGTCTTTTCCAACCTTTTCTCCTTTTAGTACTCAAGGCAAACCCCTAACTTCAAGAAAATCCATCTGTCATATTCCCAACATGCTTTTACTAACCCAGCTCTCTTCCACCCTCACTCAGTGAAGTGCAGGTCTAGTCCTAGGTTACACGTGTTCTCGCGCTAGTACAGATTGCCAAGACTTGTCATTTGTTTTCTCTGTAAGAATCTTCCTCGTGAGCGGACGGTCCACTGACTGGCAAGAACCTTTGTCCTCAACCCCTGGTTTTGAGGGAACGGGTCATCTTTCCACAGCTGTCTTGTACCAGAAGAGTGGGCTTTCCTCACTTCTGTCTGCCTAGGACCTTCCTTATGTAAAACCCTTTAGCCACTAGCAGACCTGCTTTGAAGAGAGATGCTTGTATAGAAAATGCATTCTTTGTGCACACGGTAAGTTAATTGTGTAAGTGGATCCAATAAATGGACTCCCTAAGCTACATCTTTTGCTCTGTATGTTCAGTCCAACACCGGGCTCAGCCATGTGACTTGCTTTGGCCCCTGGAACAGCAGGAAACTTGGCACAAAAAGCAGTCACGCATGTTCACTTCCCCCCTTGCTCTCTGCCTTCATCATGAGGAGTCCTGTGGGCTTGCTCACTAGAGGAGCGGAAATGAGTAAGCCCGGTTGTTCTGGCCAAGGTCTCAGACATGGGTGAGCCCCACAAAATGAACAAAGCCGGCTAGCCAATTTAGAGCTGACTCATAGATGGATGAGTGCATCATGTAGAGCCCTCTGATCAGATCAGTGAATAATAGGCTTATGAGAAATAATAAATGATGTTTTAAGGTACCAAGTTTTAGGGGGTTAGGTTACACAGCAAAGGTTCGTACTGTGCACTCTGGTCTTGCTACTAAAGCCTGTTCTCTTTTTTCTTCTATACATCAGATGTATTAGTCCTAAATTAATTAGTCCTAAACTAATCCAGAATTGGATTAGTCCTAAAGCTGTAGAGTGCTATAGTTGTCCACACATGTAATCATGAGGGTGACCTTTCCTGTATAATATGCCCTTCTATAAATATATAATTTATGCATTTTGCCAAAATGGGCATTTAGGTGATTTCCAGATTTTGGCTCCTTGAGACTGCTACTCTACGTGTCTTATATAGACCTCAAGAGATGCTGTTTCTCTTGAGAGTGTACCTGAGAGTAAAACTGCTGAATTGATGAGAATGTCAATGTTACCTTTACAAGATAATGCTATGCTTTTTCAAGTTTTACCAATAGTTGCAGCAATATACGTTTTTATACATTTCATGTTCTGTGTATGGCTACATTACCTTCTGAAGGCAGGGAAGGGATCCTGATGTCCACTTGGTTACTTTGTCCATAGGCTTCAGAATATAGTGGATAGAAATTAAATATTGACAATTGATTGGTTTTTATGTACTTTTAAATGAAGAGGCAATATGAAAATTCCTTGATACTCCTCCTGTTTCCACTTCAGGCTGACTGAGCATGCTGAACCTGTGTTCAGAGATACCCTGAACATTCTCTATTACAGAATTGTAACCGTCCACACTCTGTCCGGTTATGATGAACTCCTCGTAGACTGGAGCGTGTTAGTCCCCACTGTTTGACCAGGCACTTAATACAGGTGTGGTTTCATCAGATGAGTCATTCAACAGCATTTTTTGATGACCATGTGCCAGACTCTTTGGGAGGAAGAATGGATGGTAAAATTTACTGTAAGAAAATAATGTTTGAGGTACCTGGCAGGCTGAGTCAGTAGAGCATGGCACCTCCTATTCTCAGCGTCATGAGTTTAAGCTCCATTTGGGGGGATAGAGTTTACTTTAAAGGAAAAAAATGGTGATATTTAACATTAGCAGGAGAAATATATTCGATACAAAAGAGCTCATTACTTTCCCCACTGAGATAGAACAGCCTTTAGCCTAGTAGCAGAGGCTTAGAAAGTGAAGAGAAGTGTAAAACAGAGAACAAGCTGGCAAAGTATACTTGTATGGAAAGAACGTAATGTTCTAACAGGTGATTGTTTCTTCCATGACTTTGACATCCCAGTTGAAGAGAGATCATAAATGAGTGGTTGACAGAATGTATTTTAGTCAGAATTCAGAAAGTCTTTAAAAACAGACAGTTTTTTTTTTTTAACTGTTTTACTCTCTGGATATTTAATATACACACAGAAGTATTGCTCAGGTCAGTGGAGGTTTAATTTTCACTGGTCACTCTGGTCAGTGACAGAACAGGAATATGATTATTTGAGAACAATATATGTTCACTGAAAAATACTGTGCCCAGTAGGTAGTGATTGTGAAAATTGTGTTTTTGTGAATATTTATTAAATGAAACAAGTATGACACATATTTAAGAACCACGTGCCACAAAATGTGAGAAGCCACAGGAGAAATCTGTGACTCATCCAGATTTCTAGCCTGATGTGTAGACTCTGATGACCAAGGCAGAAAAATTGGGTGAAGGAAGTCAAGATGTACAAACTTCTAGTTATAGAACAAGTCATGGGAATATGACGTACAGCATGATGACTGTAGTTAATAACATTATGTTGCATATTTTAAAGTTGCTAAGGGAGTAGATCTTAAAAATACTCATCACAAGAAAAAAAAAATGCCTGTGAGGTAATGGATGTTAACCAGACTTCCTGTGATCATTGTGCAACATATACAAGTACTGAATTATGTTGTGCACCTGAAACCAATGTTGTATGTCCTTCATACCTTAATTTGAAAGATAAGTAAGGATTGGACCTGCAATGGGTAAAACAGTGTAAAATGAATAAGATAGCTACAAGGGAACAGCGAGGTCATGTTTCAGGTTGCAGATACTGCAGAGAATGTGGGTAAGCTCTTGTGCTTTACCATGCTACTTTCAGCTTTGGACACAAATAAACCTTTTTATTCAAAGGAAAACAAGTTTCCCCTGAGTTTAGTCTTTGACTTGACCTTAAACAAGACCCAGTTGTGGACTTTTGATAGGATCTGTTTGTAGTTTCCAAAATTTGCACTTACAGGTGTATATTGTTCGCTCAAAAGTTTGATCATTAGACCTACTGAGTATATCCGAAAGAATGAAAGTGTTAGGTCCACATTTCAATTTTATGGTATAGAATTATGTAATCTGGGTATCTTTGAGATGTTTTCATATTATAGTAGTAATAGGCCCTATAAAAAAAAGTTACAAGGGAAACATCAAAAAGGACATAAAAATCTTTAGGCATTTAAGGCATTTAGGCATTTAAAAGTTAAAAATGAAAGTCCTGTATTTTCTGATCCTCTCAGCTATGTAAACAATTTTGTGCATATATTTTCATTATATTAATACATTCGATTTAGAGTAGTTTTAGAAGTCTCATTTTCAGCACTGATATTTCTGCTTACCATCAACCACATTAATGTTCTGACCATTAAAGTCATATCATGAATAAATGGGTTAAAAATTATTTCTTAATTAAAATTACTCCTGCAACTTGCATTTCTACAAAATCAGTTGGTTGTAATAAATTATATAAAGTGAAAAATTGAACTTTGTGATACAGAGCACAAATTGCATTAATGATTGATAGGCAATATGCATGAAATGAAAATTACTAGGCAGGAAGAAGAAAGTGTTTATCCTGCAACCAAATATTCAGTGAATGGATTATAGCTGTGATCTTCCCTCTAATGTTCCTCATAGTTATTGTCAGGAAAAGGTATGAAGAATCATGGGACCTTAATAATATGCCTTGCCATTTTAATTGCTGAGACAAGTAAGAGAATCTTAACTGCCAGGAGATGCATTACTAATTAAAGTGTCATTCCGCATTCATTCTGAAATAATTAGTTTGAATATTTGTAAGAGCTGAGATATAAATTTAGTTCCAAATTCAACAGCATACCCACAACAGACTTTGTGAAAATGATCTATGGTTAAGAAAGGTTAACAATCATAAAATTTTTAATGTTTCTTTAATTTGGTACAATTTGATTTTTATTGGATTATTGAACTTGAAAGAATGGAGTTCATGAAATTGTAAAACTTAGTATGGTTTTCAAATTGCTGTAACACTAAGTTGAATTCCTAAACTCCTTTCAGATTTCTGGGGTATTGATATTTTGTTTTGGCATTTTATCACAGTTTGGGAAAAACCTTTAATGAATAATGATGTCAACACAGAGTTACATTACAATGTCTGAATTATAAGGTCTGTTAACACTACGTGGCCACTCATAAATAAGTCATGATTCAGTGAACTTTGAAAATTTGGGAGTGCAGTATTTGAGATTCAGTTGTTAAGACTTGCGTATGTTATATATCGTTCTAGGTCATTTCTTTTTTGCCGTATAACATTCCATGGTATTTATTATATTTTACCTAGGTAGTGCTCTAAGGATGAACACTGGACTTGTCTCCAGGCCATCATGATAATGCTCCCGACTGTCTCCCTGTGTGTCCACTTGTAGGCCTGTGTAAGAATTTCTCCCCACACGTAGCCAAGGATCAGACATAGACATACTTAATTTTATTAAGTATTCCAGATTTGCTTCCCAGCTTATCTGTTCCTGTTTACAATCCTACTTCTCTATATCCTTACCCAAAATTAGTATATGTCTCTTTCTAATGTTTGCTTTTTCTGATGAGTGGGAAATAATGTTTTATTATGTTTTTATTTTTTATTTTTTTGTATATTTTTTCATTGGAGTTTGATTTGCCAACATATAGCATAAAACCCAGTGTTCATCCTGTCAAGTGTTTTATTATGTTTCATGCGTTTGAGTATCTAGTCCTCTGCATTTTCCACTAGTGAGGCGGCTGCTTTTGTGATTCATGTGTTCTTTCTTCCCTGCCGAGGCCCTTTTTTGTTTTAAATTTTTTTCATTGTCTTGCATACGTTCTTTCTGTGTATCACCTCTGTCAGAGAGAACTTCAGTGATGGAAATATGTACCTGGACTGCCCATTAGGTTGAACTGCTATGACGCTAAGTTGAATTCCTCAGTTTCTTTCAGTGTCCCAGGGTATTGATATTTTTTTCATGATTTTGTTTCAGGATTTATCACAGTGTGGGGACTACATGTGACTTTTGAGCACTTGAAATGTGGGCTAGCATGACTGAGGAACCAACATTTTTATTCTACTTAATTTGTATTTAAGTTTAAAAACGGGGCACCTCAGGGGCTCAGTCAGGTGTCTCTTGATTTTACTTTAGGTTTTTTTTTTTTTTTTCACTTTAGGTTTTGATCTCAGGATCGTGAGTTCAAGCCTCATGTGGAGCCTACTTTAAATAAATAGCCACATTCATCTAGTCTGTTGGACAGCAGAGCAGTCCTAGATAATCTTTTATTGGTTTTAACTATTATGACGTCCTCTTGATCTATAATTTGCTGGATAACCTTCTTGAACAAAATGCTTACTGGTCAAATCCATCAATTTTCCTCCCATGCATTTGTGTTTTGGGAGTTGTTTTAAAAGTGTCCTCCATCTCTAAATCACAGAAATGATCTCTTTCATTTTCTTCTTTGAAGTTTATAGATTTATCTTTTACACCTTTATCACGTAGGGGCTTCCTTTGGAATATGGTATCAGAAAGGCTTCCAGCTTTTTCTCAACAAGCCAGTTTTCCCACCTCGTGGGGAGTCCACCTCTACCTTTGCTTTTGTTGTACAGAAGGTATTGTTTATGGTCAGCTAACTTGATCAATTCTCTTATTCTATCATCTGCAAATAGTAGGTTTTTTTCCTCTTGATTTAGTGTCTTTTCTCTTCTACTATGGGCCAGAGCCTCTAGTGCTCTATTACTTAGAAGTAACAGCAGGCAAACCTGCCTTTTCCCAGCCTTGGAACTAAATCTGTGTTAGGGTTGTCCAGAAAAACAGAACCAAGGGGCTACACAAACGTGTGTGTTTTTATTAGGTGCATCATACGGAATTGGCTCATGTGATTATGGAGTCTGACAATTCCAAAATCTAGAGAGCTTATGTCTGAATGAAGGCCCAGAGTTACTGTAGAACCCAGAAGAGCGATGTCTCAATGTGAAGGTCATCAGGCAGGACTTGATGTCTTAGTTCAGAGACTGTCAGGAGAATCCTCTCGTACTGGAGGGAGGTTCAGCCTTTGGTTCTCTTCAGGCCTTCAACCAAGATGAGGCCCACATACTTTGGAGAGAGCAGTCCACTTGGTCTGCCAATTTAAATGTTAATTTCATCCAGAAAGCATCCCCACAGGAACCCCCAAAATAACGTTTGACCAAGTATTTGGGAACCCTTTAGCTCGGTCAAGTTTACCCATAAAAGTAACCATCACAATATCTAAAATTTCTTTTATTAGACATATTTGCTTTATGTTCTTGGTATGCAGCTTCTCTAAATTTCTCAAACCAAAAATGGTTAAACTTTATTAAATGCAAATGCTTTCTCATGTCAAATTAGTAATATATTTTCTTATCCTTTAGCCATCAGTATGGTGATTTACATTGGTGATATTAAACCATTCTTACATTTACAGAAGACAAGGTTATATTAAAGTTATTTTAAATTTAAATATTCTCTACACTGGCAATGAACACTGATCACCAAATTCATTATCTTTAAATTGTTGATAATTCATAGCATTCACACATACATACTGAACGAGTTTAACAACTGTAGTCTGCTTCAAAAATGATGTATATCTAACATCATCATTAGAATGATGTTCTTCTACTTGGAGTTTATTGAATTTCTTTGATGTAAAAACTAGTATTTCTCAGGGCACCCCGGTGGCTCAGCTGTTGATCCGCGGTCCTGGAATCCAGCCCCATCTGGCTCCCTGCTGGGTGGGGAGTCTGCTTCTCCCTCTGCCCCGCCCCGCCCCACCACCACCACTGCTCTCTCTTCTCTATCAAATATTTTTTTTAAAAAACGAAAAAACTCATTTCTCATCAAATTTGGGAAGTTTTCAGCCATTATATTTTCAAATATTGTTTCTAGCATTTCTTCTGAGACTTCCATTATGTGTATATTAGTGTGCTGTGTGGAATTCCACAGATTTCTGAGCTAATCGGTGCTCCTTTTTTCTTCTTCTCCTCTATTTGTCTTCCTTAGACTGGATAACCTCCGTTGCCTGTTTCCATATATATGGATTCTTCTGCCAGAAAACACTGTCTTACAGAATGAATTTCTTTCCTTATTGACATTCTCTTTTTGATGAGACATTGCTTCATAATTCATTCCAAAAGTGTTTTCTTTAGTTTTGGAAAATATTTTAATGTCTAATATTATATCTTCTGCCTTTTTCTATGGAGATTATATTGTGAGAAAATTGTTGAGAAACCCAATTACAAACATGATTTCTCTGAGGGTGCCTTGCCCTGCTACAGATTTTCTCCCTTTCTCCCATAGTGAGAGGTAGTCTAGGGTTTCTTCCAAGGTCTCCTTATCCCTTCATCCTCAAGTATGATTGGAAAACCAAGAATAAGACCTACAGTGAAATTCTTTGAAAAGTTGTAAAAGGCTCCAAAAAAACATGAGTCAGCTTTGATGACATTAGACTCAATATTACATCCCATAAGCTGCCATCTTACCATTTATCCATTAAAACAAGGTCTGTTTGCCGTGGGATTCCTGTCAAAGTTTCAAATACATGTGTCTTCATCAGCGATGCAGTGGTGCTCTTCATTAGGTCAATGTAAGTAACCTGTCCCCCGTCTGTACAAGCCATGTGAGCACACTGGAAGGAGTCCTTGACAGCAGCAAGCAGTCGATTAAATAGCACATGTATCCATTACCTGGTGGGGCCTTAACCCTGTCCGAGTACACATCTGTTACACTAATTAGCAAGAAGAGGAAGCTATGATTTCCTATACCTGAGACATCAAAGTAGAGCAAAGTAATTGCTTCAAATATATTGAAAGGCACTTTACAGGTAATCTTACTTGGTTATTACAACTTGATGTGATAATATATGTGATAAATAGATGATACAATTTATACAATGTATTTACGTATCATTTGTGATATTAATGTCACTATTCTGTCAATTTACAGAGAGATTAGTGAGGCAAAGGAAGTTAAGGAGTCTGATTAAACTCTTGTAACTAGTAAACGACCATGGCTTAACCCCATTTGTGTGATTACATCCACACAGTACTCTTCTCAAGTGGTTACAAGTTCACAAAAGTCAAATGCTGCCAAAGGCTGGGCAAATCAAGTATAAATGCATGAAGTCATTAAGAATAAGGTCATGAGGAGTGGAATAGTCAGGACTATGGGAATCGAGAGAACATGAAAAGCAATTCAAACTGTATATTTTTAATGCTGTGCTTTCAAAGTACATCTGCAGTCCCTATTTGTCCCATAAGGTCACCATTTTGCATCTCTTGGTTTATGGAAATTATCTCTCTCTATTCTTACCTTTGAATAGTTTTTAAGGCTTTGCTGGTTGCCATATACTCAGAAATAGTATTTATTTTTTAATGAGTAAGGAACCTTAAGTTGTTACATATTTTCTCATTGATTTCACTGAGGTAAGAGAATGAAAGGAATGTTAAAAAAATTTTTTTAAAACCTTCTTCATATGTTGTCTTAATGAAGTCCTCATTCATGAAGGACTGTTATTACTCTGCCATCTAATCGAATGATCCTTTCTGTTATCTCTGTTGTGGTTATCTGATATTAAGGTTTTAGAGGCTTGGCCTTATTGGTTACTGAATAAGTAATTGGAAAATCCTAAATATTAGGATCTTGATTTAGGATGTAACCTAACATTTGTCCAATATTTACTCATCCTCTCAGAATTGTATCCATCCACAGACTTGGCATGATGAATATCTTAATTCAGAAGTACATTTTAAGTCTGTGCCTTGGTCATAAATATAAAAAGCAAGTCTGCATACCATCTTTTAGCCAAGCAGATATACTTGATCCCTTCTGCATTTACATCCTCTCCTAGCAAGGCTTTGTGGAAGTGGGCCTTACATGTTAAAAGCTTAGAATATTCCTAGTTCAAGGAATTTACCAAAAGCAAATGGTTTAGATTGTTTAAATGTAAGATTTAGTAACAAAAGTCCTCATGTTAAATGCTCTAGAGTTTAGATAAAAATCAAAATCATCCCTTTTAAAGAGTTCAATAAATGGAATTTAGAGCACCAAATATTCAAAATCCTAAACAGTGGCAAATTGGGTAATACACAGGGCTGGAGATGTGAATATTATATAATGAGGATAATAAAGGAGTTGCATGTGGTGTGCCTTGGGAGCACGTTAGCAGCTAATTCCAAGAAGAACGCTTTGCAATCATTTGCCCGTTGAGATGCATGTGTTCAGCTAAATGGAAATCTTGGACGGTCTCTCATACACCCCATTATTTGTAATTGAACACCTGATTTCTATCATGCAACAAATTAACATCTGCACTGGATCTGTCTTTTATGCATATGGATACACTGATTAGAATTTTGCCTATAGGCAGATACTTGAAAACAAAAAGACAACATTGTGAAACACTTCCAGCCATAATTTTTGATTACATATTGAGAATCGTTTAATTATCTTACTCCACTTAATTAGCCCTTCTACTTAGGTCAATTGCTTTTTTTATTAGCATGACGTGTTGGCAGTTTGTTAATTGGCATGAAATAACATGAGACTTTTCTGGGTGTTTTGTATGAGCTACATATTTCATGTGTGCTGAAGGAAGTTAAGGAAAATTCCGAGAGGTAAATGTACTCAGTAGCCGCCTTATAGCCTTTGCGAGGGTCACTGTGCGGTGCCACCGAAACCTCTTTCTGCCCTTTGAATTTCTGTTCTTTTGTTATTTTGAATGAGTTTGTTGGTTTGAATGGTGACAAGATTTGTAGACCCTGTGTGTATATTTAAGATAGAAGATTCTTGGGGCGCCTGGGAGGCTCAGCCCATGAAGCAGCTGCCTCTGGCTCTGGTCGTGACCCCGAGAGTCCTGGGATGGAGCCCAGCTTTCGGCGCCCTGCTCAGTACAGAGCCTGCGGCTCCCCCTGCTTGTGCTCTCTCTAAATGAATGAATGAATGAGTGAATGAATAGAAGATTCTTTTCTGAAATTAAGAGAATGATAAAAAAGAATAGATGGGTGTGAGTGTGTGTGTGTGTAGTAGGTGAAAGGGAGATATACACTGATGTTATGTAATAAATACAAGTTTCTCCGTGAACTACAGAGTGTACTGTATGAGTGTCCATGGAGTGTGTGATTACAGCCAGGAAGAACAGTTTATTTCCTCCGAAGACTTCCTGCGGGATGCCCTGGGAGGCAGGCGCTGCCACAGCCCTTGTAGCCACTAGCAGCTGTTGCATTATATTCAGTCATTGAAGTATTCAGTATTTTTTCCCTGAGCCCTACATTTTACCACAATTCTGAGGAACTGTGTGATGGTGAGAATAGAGAACATAGAATAAAGTCGGTTTTCTTGTTCTTTATATCCTACTTTTTTCTAAATAGGATTTGTAGTTATTTTGCATCAACATAAAATTAAAGGCTAAGAGAGATTTGGGGATGACGTGGCCCAATAGTAATGCTGTGTAAGTAAAACGCTGAGGGCAAGGGCGGTAGGTTTTACCGTGGGCAGGTGTCTCTTCAGCTAACCTGTCCGGAGGGTCTGGTGCCCAAACACCACGGGCTGGGCTCCCTGGCAAATGCGAAGGCAGCGGATATGAGCTCCATCCCAGGGACGATCGCTCCGTCCTCCTTTCTTGTTAGTAATGTTTTCTTCCACTTGGGGGCACTGTGAGCAAATTTTAGAAGAAAACTTACTTTGATTTATGCCACTTAGAAGAATTGTTCAGAGTAATCTAAGGAAATTATAACCGATTATGTACTTTCAGGTAAAAAGATATTTTAAAATATAAAGGTGTGGCTTCGGGTTTCGTGAAGTTTTAGAGCAGGTACAGCTTCGTAAGTGGTTGACGCTTGGTCTCTGGGCCCGGAGCACCAGCATCCCTGTGACCCTGTTACAAGTGCAGATTCTCCGGGCCCAGCAATCTGTATTTCCACAAGTTCTCTAAGATTTCATTGCTTGCTGACATTTGAGAACCCCTGAATTAGGATACATGGGTTTTGATGTGTTTTTGACTTCCTAACGGTTCAGAAATTATTAGGTTAAAAACTAACCTATCTGATGTGCCTGAAATATTGTTAAAATTCTTTCTAGGAAAGGATCCTTTACACAGTAAATAAATGGGTCTGAAAAAAAAAAAAGCTGGTTTCAGTCCGTGATTATATAGCTGGGTCCATGGGAGTCAGAATGGTTAGTTGATTAGTCACTTTCATCCCCCTATCCCTCCCCAAAAATGTAATCTAAGTGAAAGTATGAACTGCCACTTGTTTATATAGATCAATCAGCCAACTGATGGAATTTCTCAAATCTAACTCCCTGTGATGACATCCAGACACGGCCTGGATTTCAACATCATGCTGCTGGCAGTATTTCTTTACATTTTATAAGCATGTTTACATTTAAAGATCTATTATTGATTGGGTCATTAGATTCTCTTGAGAGGCAATTAAGAGACCAATCATCAGAGGCACCCGGCTGGCTCAGTCCATGGAGTCTGCAACTCTTAATCTCAAGATCAGGAGATCGAGCCCCACATTGGGCCTTGAGCTTACTTTAAAAATGATATAGGGGCGTCTGGGGGGCTCAGTGGGTTCAGCTCAGGTCAGGATCTCAGGGTCCTGGGGTCGAGACTCGCCTCAGGTGCCATGCTCGACGGGGAGTCTGCTTCTCCCTCTGCCCCTCCCCTCGCTCATGTTCCCGGCTTTCTCTCTAGCTCTCTCTCTCTCAAATGTTAAAAAAAATTAAAAAAATCTAAAAAATAAGAAAAGTAAAAAAATAAGAAAGAAAGAAAGAAAGAAAGAAAGAAAGAAAGAAAGAAAGAAAGAAAGAAAGAAAAGAAAGATAAAAAGGTCATTTAATCTATTTACAATTAGATAAAAAGACTCCACTGAGATCAATTTCAGATTTCTTACTAAGTGTAACTTAGTATAGGGAGTGTACTAGTTCTCTTTTTCATGAGTAGTTTTGTTCCAGTGTTCCTCAGAGTTTATGGAAACTACGCGAAGGGCACACTGCTGCCCTTAACAGCTCCAGCCCTTTAATCTTTTAGGAGGGAGGACCTCCTGGAGAGCTGGGGTCCTGGGAGGGAGGAGTTCCTGGAGTCGCAGTGCCTGGGAGGGAGCACAGAGCCTGTGCATTTTCCCTCCTGGGGAGATCTCTCCCATCCTTGGTCCCTACCAGGCCGCAGTAGTGCATTGTGTGCCCCTCACTCCCGTTCCCTCCGTGCAGACCTTCCTTATCTCTCTGTTGGGTGGAGCTAGTGTAGACCTTCTGTGAGTGTTCATGCCGAGGGAGGAGGGATGTTGCAGCCCAAAGACTAGGAGGAGCCGCTGTGTTGCCATCCCCTGCTGCTGCCCAGTCGCCGTGCTCTCCTCCAAGGCTGACCTGACTCGGTGGCCCCGTTGAGGGGCCCTACTGCCTTGCTCTTAGTGTTTGTCCCAGGGGAGAGCTGTATCTTAAGAGCCGCACCTGGGGCCTGGCCTCCTGGCAGGACAGGGCACCCGTCGCCAGCACTCGGAGTGGCCTTGATCTCAGCCACCTGAGGAGACGACTGCATGCTCCCTGCGGACAGTCTTCCAGGAACATGATTGCTCCGTGGACATCGCAGCTGGGGGCCATTTCTCCGCTATTAATGATAAGGGTAAATGAATCGGATGGCAGAGTCAGAGGGTGTTAATAGTGGATGTATCAGAAGGTGTTTATAAACTGTGTGACGGGGGCTCCTGGTGGCTCAGTGGGTGAGCATCTGCCTTGGGCTCAGGTTGTGACCCCAGGGTCCTGGGATCGAGTCCCGCATTGGGCTCCCTGCAGGGAGCTACCTTCTCCCTCTGTCTGGGTCTCTGCCTCCCTCTCTGTGTGTCTCTCATGGATAAATAGATGAGTAAATCTATCACCAAAGGACACTATTTCCAAGATAACTGTACAGTCTTTGAACTAAGTTTGTTGTCTGTTTCCTTCTTTAAAAAAAAAAAAAAAAGATTTTATTTATCTATTTGAGGGAGAGACATAACGGGTGGTGGGGAGGAGCAGACTCTGCTGATCAGGAAGCCAGATGCAGGGCTTGATCTGGGGACCTAGAGACCAAGGCCTGAGCTGAGAGCAGACGCTTAACTGACTGAGCCACCAGGCCCCCTTGTCTGTTTTCTTCTAATTGTAGAGCAGAGGCAGGTAGAAAGAGCACTCTGAGAAGCTGAAAAATGTTTGGATTCTCCTCAATTATAGTTACGTTGTAATTGATAAGTTTCTGTTGATTCACTCATCCCACTGAAAAGCAGATACATGTGTGCCAGCGACTCAGTCAAACCCCAGCCCCAGGACGTAATTGGACCTTCAAGCCCCTCATTTTATTTTCCTTAAGAAAAAACTATGCCTTCTTAGTTGAAAATGAACAAATCTCACATTTCTTTACAGTTCTTCTGCTGTCCAGGTGGTGCCAGCATAAAAAGAATTGGAGGGAAAAAGGTAGAGGTCAGCTTCTTCTATGTATTCATCTTTTTTGCACCATGTTTTATTACTGGGGTTTTTACTATTAAGAAAAATGCAGGGAGTAGGGCGCCTGGGTGGCTCGGACGCATAAGCATCAGACTCTTAGACTTCAGCTCAGGTCATGATCCTCAGGGTCATGAGACGGAGCCCTGCTTGGGTCTCTGCAGGAGCATGCAGCCTGCTTGAGACTCCCTCTGCCTCTGCCTCTGCACCCCCCCCCCCACTCACTCTTTCTCTGCCTCTCAAAAAAAGGAAAAAATTTCAGAATTCAGAGATCCCTTTGGAATGGCTTTATCAGTTCTTTTCTGTGAAGCAGTCTTGATACTGTACGAATTTGTGGAGCAGAATTCTGGTCTTTGTCCCTAGCTGTGTGGATTCATGGCAGGGGGCCTCTGCTTCCATTTGTCTTAAAAGTAGATGCTGGTCTATTTTTTTATAAAGAGAAAAATGGTTATTTATCTCCTTTGCTCCATCTGTGTTTTTCTATCTCACATACGCTTCTGCCTATGAATTTACAACTCTCGAACGATTCCATTAAGAAGGGAATGTTGAGTTATTTGAACTAATGTATATTTGAATGTGTTTGAAATAACATACATTGACTTGGGGGGAACCTTGATTTCCTGTGCTGACTCATGCCTTAGAGTGCAGGAAAGAGAAGGACCAGATTTTGTTTTAAAGGAAAGTATCTTTGGAAGTGTCATAGTTTTGTTTGATGGAAGTAGTCCTGTGTCTCTCCAGTAGATGGAGCAAGCATTCCCTGAAAACAGAACATTTTTGTCCTTTGAGAACTTGGTGATAAAGGTGGCACTATTTAAGGAGTATTCAGTAGCCTTCACGACATTTTCTTTTTTAAAAAATGTAAGAAGAAAGGTTAGGAGAAGGTGAAGTGGTAGTTCACTTTGGACATATCGAACTTGTCAAGACATCAAATTAATGTAGAAAAACTTTAATGCTTAGTAGTAGGTAAATGATCATAGATGCCACTAAGGTCATTTTTAACCAAAAATACCTGAAACTTGAAATTTCAAATTTCTTTTGTAAATGTCAAAGGTTTTTTTCTTTTTTTTTCTTTTTTGTATTAACTATCTTGATTTCATTTCTCTTTGTATCCTGCATTCATAGGCAGAAGTACTGTGAATATAGTCTAATAGGCAAAGAAATAAATGGAATTTTTAAGCTTTAAAATGAAATAATGGGAGACAATTTACAAGCATAGACCAATGAAGGTGCCATGTACAACGAGGCTGGGGTTAATTAGACTATATTCACTTTCCTTTATTGTGTTATTCTCCCCCAAATAAATAGACATAGGTGAGAAAGAAACTGTATATCAGGGTGCATTTTTCCATAGTATTCTAGAATTTTTTTTATTTGTTGGTAAATAGGAATTTCTCAAGAACCTAAGAAAATTCAGTAGCTGGAACACATATGTACGCTACAGAAAATTGACTTTTGCCTGATGAATGAGAACTAGCTTTGTTGTAACTTGTGAAATATCCTAGTTACACTTGATTTTAGAAAGACAGACACATTTTTGTCCCAGTCTTGGAAAGTTGTCTTTAATGGTCAAAGCTGGAAAATTTATTGTCACTCCCCCATGCTTTCCAGAAAGTCCTTCAAAGAATGCAGTTGGATAGGGATATTTTTCAGGGTGTCCTGCTCCTACTAATGTAACGGTGACGACGGTCCCTGGATTGACCTCGTGCCTTACAGCTGCGGAGGCCCCTCCACGTCCCTCACTCTGTTTCTGTAGGGACGCTGTTGGTCACACTCAGGGCAGATACTACTGTTCTGTGTGTGAGACAAGTGGGGAAGTCCTCCCAGGCACCAAGTAGTTGAGGGGACGTAAAAATACCACTCGTTTGTGTCCTCCTCTGCTCTCCCTCTCCTTCCCTGCCTCCGTCTCTAACTGTGTTCACTGTTTCATCTGTCTGAAGGAGCATATATTGCTCCCCCTGATACTCGCTTCCGCGTGCAGGGATGTCCGTGACCATGGTGACTCCTGGCCTTAGCTGGCGGGGTGGGTGAGCGCAGGAGCCGGCGCCCTCGGCATCTCCCGGGCGGTCCGTGGTGGCATCCTGGCACAGACGGCCATCCCGGCCAGCACGGTCTGCGGCTGCAGTTCGGACACTGCGTCCAATAGGAACGCCTAGGATGGAGACAAAGAAAAGAGAAAAATCCGTGAAAAAGTACTGGGCCTCCTCAGAGATGCCCGCGATGTCCACACGTCAGCAAACTTTTTGTAAAGATTATTAGTCGAGTTAGAATCTGGGGGAACTTTGAGATCGCTCGATGTAGCACGTTCCGTTTTGACTAAAAGGCCCCATGGTTCTGCGGCCCTGGTTCACACTGTGTCACCTGAAGTGCAGGCGACTCCCGGGCACCTGGCCGCCGCGGGGGGTGGAGCAAGCGACTCCTCACCTCAGGGCTGGGAGGTCAAGCCCCGGGTTGGAACTTTAAAGAGAGAAAGTGCAGGAGTCCCTTTTGTGGATAACGGGGTAGTGGCTAGACTGGACTCCCGAAATCCTGTGTTTGCTTTCATAGCGGCCAACGCTTCTCTTAGGTTTTGATCTTCCGCAGTAAGGTAAATACCAAAATAACATTCTGTTGAAACTATTTGAATACTCGTGATTCAATAAAAGTATAAAAATATCAACTTCATGGAATATCCTAGGTCTACCCAAGGCTTTTTCTCTTCCCTTGACACACAGAAATTTTTGCTGAAGATTTACTGCCTTTCTGTTCTTATAATAGTTCCTAATGACAGACCTAGAAACGGCCATGTAGTCGTCCCCCAAACGTCTGTGGAGCATCTGCTGTAAGAGGCACGGTGCTGGGATGGAGTGATGAGTCGTGGCCGACGCGGCCCTGGCCCTTGCAAGGACGTATGGTCCCGTATGTATGGCGCGCTATAGGCCGTGGCAGGGCGATGGACGTGTCCACATCCTGCCTAATGTGCGTAATAACGGCATGTGACCCCACCAGGGGTGCCAAGGAGGGGTTCCCCGAGAAAGGTGATGGTCACACTGGGGGGTGGGGAGAAATGGAGACGTGAGACTCCAGAGCTAGACTAGTTTAAATTGTGGGAAACGAGTGAGGTTGTAGGAAGTGTGGGACTGCTGGGCTAGGACAGAGCACGGGGAACAGGGGGCGTGTACGAAACAGTACGTGGGGTCAGAGCCGAGGAAAGTGTCTGTGGGCCTCAGAACGGGCAGCGTTTACAGATGTGAGCCCCCACCCAGATCTAGGCCCACTCTCGTGTCCGGAGTTCAAGAGCAGAGGATCAGAGAAAGGTGAGCCGGAGCAAGAGCAAAGCTGGGTCCCTGCCTGTGTGTCAGGCAGCTTATCCCCACGGTCGGGCCGAGGCGCCGCGCCGGAGCCCCCACGTCTTGAGCCGCAGCCCCACACGGCCCCGCGGCCACAGATGAGATGGGCCACGAGGCGTAGATCTGAAGCCCAGGTGACCCAGTGTTGGCAGAGCAAGGCGGGGAGGGAAGCGAGTCTGTGAAATGGCCGGCGGCAGGAGGGATTCAGACGCCCTTGTGAGGACGCGCGTGAGGATGAGTTACTTTAAAGGCGGGCAGTTTGTCGCGTGAACGGAGTCCTCCAGAAGTGTCCCCGTTCCCGAAGACCAGAGGGCGACCTCCCAGAACGAGAGCTCCTCCGGAACGCAGAGGTGATCCCCGGAGCCCATGATCCAGGTGTTACAGAAGCTTGGTTTTCCCCCAACAGAAACGTCTAGAGACTCTAGTAAGATGATGTTGGAAGTGAGGGTATTTCCGTCATGACCCGGATGCTCGTCAATTTGGAGCGGAATGCAGGTGCTCAGTGGTGGCACCGGACGGCCGCCTGGCTGAGCCCGAGCGCCTGTGAGGAAGACGCGGCCGTCCTGAGGCCCCGTGTGTCCCCGGCCCCGCACCCTCCTCCCCTCACGCGGCCCAGGGTGTCTCCCGTGAGCTCGCCGCGGCCTCGTCCTTTTACTGCGGGATTCCTGCCCGTAGCCGGCAGCCCCAGACGTGCTGGGAAGCTCGGAACCTCAGATTACCTGTTCGGTGACTTGAGCTTGGAGCGCGCACACCGGAGGAGCCTTCCAGGCGGCGCCTGTGCCCACGGTCCGTCTTGAGACCCGCCGAGCACGGAGAAGGCCCGACTCTCTCCCGACGGAAGGCGGAGGCCTGCGGTTCTCTGCTGACTCGGTGACGCGGGTATCAAAGTCGGGCTCTGCGGGCGAACGTCGGGCCAACAGGGAAGGCGCTGCGGAGCCAGGAAGACCCGGTTCCATAGGCGCAAACCCTGCGCTGAGACTCCTGTTCGTTGCGCCCGAGCCCCTTGCAGTTCCTAAAAGGAGGAGAGTTCATAAGGGCCCAGTCACAGACGCCGGGACGCCGACCCGCTGGGCGTGAGTGCTCGCACCCTGGCTGCTCGGTGCGCCGCGTGTCCGCCGGCCGTGACCCCACAGCGGCCCGGGGAGCCTGGCCGCGGCCTGTGCCCGCCTCGCGGGGGTGGAGGCGCGGGCCTGGGTGTGCGCGGGGCAGCCCGCTTGGAGCCGCCTGCCCCCCAGCTGCCGTGCTGCCCTCGGAACAAAGCGGGAACGGCTGCGCCCGTGAGATCCGGCCTGCGGGTTGGCGTCGGCGAGGACCGGCGGGCGGCCTGGAGGCCGTGACCCGGGCGCTGCATGGGCGCGCTCTCGCCAAGGCCGGCAGCAGAGCTCCTGCCCGCTTGTCCTCCAGGTGTGCGCGGGAAGTTAGGGGGCAGCGCCCCGACGGGCCGTGAGCCACGGGGACAGCGCCCGCGACGGCCCGCGCAGGGTGACTGGGTGGCGTCGGCCTCCGCAGAGGGCCCCTCGCAGCGCCGCGCCCTGTGCTTCCGTGTCGTCGGGAGCGGCCCGTGGCCATGTGAGCAGCGTGCTCGCACCGACCCCTCCGGTGTCACCGCTGCCCCGCCAACGCCAGCCTGGAACGCAGCCGGTGCACGCCCTGGGGACTCCCGGGAGACGGCGCCTCTGAGCAAGAGGGGGCGCGGCGCCTCTGACGGCCCCAGCCCCGGGAACCTGCTCGGAAACGGGGGGAAGAAGCCCACATTCACCTCACGGTTGCCGTGGGAAGTCTCCACAGCGCCCCCGGCTGCGCGGCCCGTTCCACAGCAGGAGTCTTGGGGTTCTTCCCGGCAAGCCCGTCAGATCGCGGGGGCTCCTCACCGTGGCCCTCAGAGCGCGGGGGCTCCTCACCGTGGGTCCCTCAGATGTGGGGGCTCCTCACC
Organism: Canis lupus dingo; assembly: GCF_003254725.2. Classification (NCBI taxonomy): domain Eukaryota; kingdom Metazoa; phylum Chordata; class Mammalia; order Carnivora; family Canidae; genus Canis; species Canis lupus. The sequence continues at coordinate 60,194,672 of NC_064256.1, read as the reverse complement.
GTGGCCCCTCAGAGTACGGGGCTCTGTCCGCCGACGCCCCGCGGGCCCTCCCTGCTTCCCCACCGCCCGCGCCCCACGTAATTGGGGGAGCCTTGGGCCCCGGGCAGGAGTCGGGTCCGGGCGTCTCGGGGCGGGTGGCGGGTGGCGGTGGCGCTGTGGTCTCCAAGGCGGTGCCTGGGCTGCGGGGTCGTGGAGGTCGTGAAGGCGGGAGGGCGGGAGGGCGGGCGGCCCCGAGGCCGAGGCCGAGCAGCGGGCTGAGGGCTGCGGGCGCCTGAGGGCGAGCGGCCCCCTGGGCTCCCCGGAGCCGCCGCTCCGCGCCCGCCCGCCGCATTGTTGTCAGTTAAATGGGATCACGGGTGTCTGGAAGGTGTTCGAGAATGAACCGAAAATCATTTTCACAAGTGGATGATTACTTCTGCCACATGTTAACCGAACTCTATCAGAATGGCCCAGTTCTTGAGCCTGCATTAATTGCTCTTTCAACCTTGACTGAGGTTTCTCTTTAAGAAAGCCCTTTCCAGGACTGAGCGCCTCTATATATTGATTTTCCCCCCTTTCTGTATTTTTCCTTGAAAAACGAAGCCCTGTGCAAGGAAGACTTTATCATTCGACATGTAGATTGATGGTTCCATTGCTTTGAATTAAAAGTAGACTCAAGTGATCCAGCAGAATAGTCCTTTTATCCAGGCGCTGAAGGATTCCCATGTTCTGTACACAGTTAAGGTTTTCAAATATTCATTAGTGATGATTTTTCATCATAAAGTGAAACCATGAACTCCCACAGCATGGACTCAGTGCAAATACACGGGCACATTCTCCTTTCTATTAGACGTGTGGGCCACCAGCCTAATTGAAACTTAACTACAATATTTAGTACGGAGGATTTTTCTGCATGTCGAAGCGTTCTCTGAACAATCTTCAAGTTAGAAAGAGTCTATAAAGTGCTTTTAAGGTGGTTGGGCAGCTGTAACTAGTGATTTCACGTTCCCATTTTCCATCTTAAATATGGCACACGGCGTATTAGCTGCTTGTTCACTAGAATACTGCAGGGCGTGCTGGAGCTCAGACGGACTGTGTCAGCAAGTGGAGTTAAATCTCAATTTTAAAAACTAACTAGAAAATGAGTTCTTGAGATTTCATTAACTCTGTGCCCATATGTATTAGCAGAAAATATACACCATTTACAGAAAAGTGGTTTAATTTATTATTATTAATAATTTTGGAGGGATTTTGGCTTAAAGGAAGGCAAATCACAGAAGGATATACGTGAATCTCCTTTTAAAAAACGTTCAGAGGGGCATAGTAATGTTACCGATTTTTGTTTGCTTGAAGCTCATTTTTACCAAACTCCATTTTTCTTACTCTGTTCTTGAGACCATTTCATTGGTAATAATACATCTTGGTAATGAGCAACACAGATCAAACAGAAGTGTTTATTCCTGTTGTCACAAAGCATTCTGATGGATTTCATAAAGGCTCTGCTTTTTTTTTTTTATTTTTATTTTTTTAGGCTCTGCTTTTGTCTACAAAATGAAAACTTCAGAAGCAACTTGGCTTATTAACACATAACTCTTGTAGGGACCATAGTGATATCATAAAGATTGTGCCGTTTGTGGTGTTGAGAGTCTCTCGTGACTGTAGGCAGCTATGGGTAGAGAAGATGAAAAATAATGCCCTGTTTGCCTTGTTGGTGGGCCTTATCAAAGTTCTTTAATTTTCTCTTTCCTTCTCTTCACGAGACGTTTTTCCTAAAAGCACCCACATCCTATTTTAAATGTGCAGTCAAAAATCTTAAAGTTCAGTGTCCCATAGCCTATATTTGAGGATAGAGGATGACCCAAGAATACTTGGCAATACCAAAAAAATGGTCCTAAGCGAATGAAACATTGGTACACAGTTTTGTGCCTTGTTTTCGAGCAATGGTCGCTGTGTCTCTTTGGAACTACTTGCACTCTCCATCAGAAGCAGACCTAGAAGAGGGATTACTTCTTTAAGATTATTGCTGTGTTTATACTGATTTATAAAACCAAATGCTTCAAGGCTTTAAGTCTTATGTGTTAAATCCAAGCTTTGTGTCAGTGCTGCTAATTTCTTTGTCACCTAATCCCATGTAAGAAGAGAAGATTTTAAAGTTAAGCAGGCAATTTTTTGTTCAAAGGGAACAGCTTCTTAATACCTTAAGTTGGATGTATTGATGAAAGCAAACACTATTAAGTAGTATCTGAGCAGTTACTTTAAAGTAATCCAAAATACTCCAGTTACAAGAGTATTGTGCTGCACTGGAAATGGTTCACTGGAAAAAAATGTTACATCTTTAGTACAAATTAGAATTGGAAATATATTCTTTTCAAATATGTATGTACAAAAGAATATCTCTCTTACTCCCATTCAAGTAATTCTTGGATCAGATTTAATTTAGATGAGGAATTTTTTCCCCCACGGCTATACTCTAATAGAGACCTGGAGAATGTAGTAGGACTGTGAAAAGGGCTGATATGTGTTCCTTCATTTTCCATCCACTTGCTACTTAGCTGAAATAATTTAACAAGGATAAGTATAAAAAATGCTTCATTTAAAACCAAATTCAATAGGTTGATGAAAATGAATAATGTTGAAAACCCTATGAAAAAAAAAAAAGAAAAAAACCTGGCTTTCCTCTTTAAAACCTCTTCAAAATAAGGTGAAAAAAGCCTAGCAGTGCGCATTAGAGAATGTTGCTCTCACGCTGTATGATAAATATTTATTTTACTGGATAACATCATAAATTGTCACGTAGAGCCCAGTTAACTCTGTGTTCCCAGTTTGACTGGTATTTGACAGGTCTGATTTACATACCCTTGAAATTTTTTTTTAATTTTAGTTAATTATACAAGATTCAGAAGAAGCTAATTATGACTCAGCAGGTTACAAAATATTCAGGGAGATTATAACTGCTGAGCCGACTCCCCGACAGACCTATAGGACATGAACCAAGATAGTCTCTGTCCAGAATGACGAATATACTGCCTGGAAGATATTCTCTACATCTTTATTGTAGAATCAGATTCTATAAAGCAATAAAAAACCAATTTGTTTAGAATTCAGAAAGGATAATATTAATAATAGGTTTTTAAAACTCTAAACTATCTTTATGAAACAGAAATGGATGACAGGTAAATAGCTTTCAAAGATCTGTTTAATTAATATCATTGCTAGATTTAGCCCTGTCGACCATACGTTCTCCTTTACAGAATTGTACAGTTATAATTGATGTTCATAATAATGACCCTGAGATGCTATAGGGTCCTTTCTAAATCATTAAAGAAAGATAAAATTATATTTTATAACTATTTGAAATCAAGTTGATGTATATATATACAAATTCTTTAAAAAATAGTTAATGGATATAGTCTATATAAAGTAACTCATTTTTAAATAATTAAGAATACTCAGTATCACTATGTAAGTGTAATGAACTGAATCTTACTGCCTAGTAGAGCATAATATACTAAATGTAACTTTAATATATTTTTCTGAAATAAAAACAACATTACTGGGTTTTTATCCATAAAAGAGAATTTGTAACCTAACACTGAATATTAAAAAAAAAAAAATAGGTGACGAGAGAATACCTTTTGATGTTTATAGAAGTTTCTAATAAATGGACTATGTGATGATGACCAAATATTCAAAAGATTTTGGCTTTTTGCTTACTCTCCCCACAACTCAGTCCTCCTAAAGCTAAGGTCACTGAACCACAAACTTGGGAATAGCCTTGAGAACTCGTAAACCATTTAACCGTTAAAGCTTGTAGGAGTTCTGCAGTACTCGGGTAGCTGTAGACCAAAGATAAGGATGTTTGTCAGGGTACTTGATTTTGTCATATCAGGGATAGGACTTATGGCTCTATAATGATTATGGTCCCCAAATTTCTCATAATGGTAATTTCTTTCTGATCATGAAAATAAGCCGTGCTCTCATACATTGCTAGTGGTAGTGTAAACTTGTACAGCCACTTTGGAAAACCAGTTTGGAAATTTCATGTAAAGTTACACACTTCACATATAATTCAGTGATCCTGCTCCTAGATACTTACCCGAGAGGAATGAAAACATAGGCCCACGCAAACACCTGTACATGCATGTTTATAGTAATTTTGTTTATGATTTGCTAGAAAAGTGAAAGCAATCCAAATACCCACCAACTGGCAAATGGATAAACATGTTGAAGTAACTTCATACAATGAAATATAATATTCATCAGTGAGAAGGAATGAACTCCTGATACAGACAACGGGGTGAATCTCAGAAGCCTTTTATTAACTGAAAGAAGCAAATACAATGTGCTCCATACTGTCTTTTTCCATCTATATGGCATTGTGGAAAACCATGTAAAGTCAGAAATCAGAACAGCGCATGCAGAGCTAGGGGATGTGAGGAGGAGGTGAATCATAAAGGGGCCTGAAGGGAATGTTGCAGGGTTGCAGGTGGGCTGTCAGTCCACTGTGGTGGTGGTTACTTACCTCCCTGTGCCAACACTCACCAGGTCACACACCTGAAGTGGATGATTCTTCCTTCATGTAAACTCTACTAATAAACCTTACTTTTAAAAAAATGGAAGAGGGATCCCTGGGTGGCGCTGCGGTTTGGCGCCTGCCTTTGGCCCAGGGCACGATCCTGGAGACCCGGGATCGAATCCCACATCGGGCTCCCGGTGCATGGAGCCTGCTTCTCTCTCTGCCTGTGTGTCTGCCTCTCTCTCTCTCTGTCTGTGACTTAAATAAATAAATAATAAATAAAATATTAAAAAAAAAAAAATAAAAAAATAAAAAAATAAAAAAATGGAAGATATGCTCAGTGAAGAAATTCAGTGGAAAAGTAAAGACGTAAAGACCAATATGAAGGAGCACCTGGCTGGCTCAGTAGAGCATGCAACTCTTGATCTTGAGGTCCTGAGTTCGAGCTCTACGTCGGGCATAGAGATTATTAAAAATACATGTATGTATGTGAGATTCATCTTTAATCTCCAGCATGGTATTAACTGCAGGCTTAACATTTTGGTGCATCTTACTGGATGTTCTTCCTATGCATATACTATAAGCTCATAAAGTTAAGTACATAAAGCTTATAAAGTTAGCTTTATAATAATTTTTCCATATCCTCCCTTCTTGGCATCACTTTTAATGGCCATTTACCCATTCCTTACCATTTGATTCTTTAACGGTTTTGGAGTTTTTATTTTAAACAATATTGATGAACATCTTGTTCTTCACTCTTAGTTTTAAATTTCTCTCACGCCTGGAATCTAATTTTATACCAGTAAAAAAGCAGCTAGACAGTGATACTAGGTACTAATCATTCCTAGAGTGGAAAAAACCTCGAAATTTGTTGAAGTTGAATTCAATGTGTTCTTATTCAGTATAGTTATCTTTTCTGATGTATTTGTGTCCATTTTATTTCATAACATTTTTGTCTGGCTAATGTGGAAACTGAAGAGCAGAAACTATCATTTTTACCACATAGCATTTATAACATTTCCCTTATGCAGTTAATCTTTTTTTGAATTGTCTTTTTTTTTTTCCTTGTACAATTCATGCCTAGCAACTTTCTAGACGTGCTTGTTCAGTTGTGACTTCCATATATGGCTGATTAAATTCCTTCTCGTAGTGCAACACCCCAAAATACCTCATGGCCCAACATTCAAATGCCTTCCTTGGTTCCAGTCTCAAATGTCTTTCATCCAATTTCTTATGACACCTCCCAATGTCCAGTGTACGCATCTATGTGTCCACCCACAGCTCTGCTGTTGTCGGAGAATTCCTACATCGTCATTCCCAGTTTGTTGGTGCGTGATTTTGAATGATGTTGCAGCGGGTGTAGTATTCCTCGTGTAAGACCGTTGCTCCCAGGAAGACTTGCCGACACTTGCTTGGGGTGTTGATGGTTTGCATGTCACCGTTCACCTTCACTTGCATATGACCCAGCAGCGTGCTGAGCAGCGTGCTGAGCGAGACACTTGAAGGAGCGGAGAAGCGGGCCGTGGTCACAGGCAAAGGTGACTCCAGATGTCTTCTGTGGCTCCGAGGCAGCTGTTTGGTGTACATCTTGCATCTGTCGTGTCCACAGTACCCAGCTCCTGAGGTCATTGCTGTTAACCCTGTGAGAGGAGTTTGGGTGTGTGCCTTTCAGGAGAGGGAAATGACACAGGAGAGGCAGCAAGAGAGCAGCGAAACACTGTCACCAAAACCGTAGAAGAGAAATTAGAGGCTAGAGCGCAGGTGAGGCAAAGGGCGTTGGAGGGACCTCAGGAGGAGCTAGTGAACAGCTGAGAACAGTAGCCGTGGATGCTAAATGAATTCGAGTTATGCCCAGGAGCGTGGTGTCAGGGGTGTTGTGCAAGCCCAGCAGAAGTTACCCAGCTAGCGGATGTGTCTGGAAGAAACTACGTAATTGATTTGGGCAGTGCAGATGATGATTTCCCATGCAAAAGCCTAGTTTTTATTTCCACTTTGAGTAATTGCAGGTTTATTTTCTTGATTCTGAAAATCCAGAACCCAGGACACCAAGCTCATAGATACAGAGACTGGATGGGTGGTTGCCAGAGCCGGGCGGGCCGGAGGTTGGACAGATGGGGAAGAGGTATTAAAAAGAATTTAAAAAGAGTGCCCATCCATTTCAACATGCCTCAGCCAACATCCTGCATTTCTTCTTAAAAATGGGGCGAGGTTTGCTTTGCTTTGCAAAAGAAAATTATTTAAGTAAGACAGAAACGAAAAAGTCATGCCAAGATTTTAGTTTTAAAAATCATGAAAGCCTCTGGGGGTGCCTGGGTGGCTGCGTCGTTTGAGCTTCTGACTCTTGGTTTGGGCTCACGTCATGATCTCGGGGTCGTGGGACGGAGCCCCACGGGAGCTCTGCGCTCAGCAGGGAGTCTGCTCCTCTGCCTCTCCTCTGCCTCTCCCCTGATCACGTACTCTCTCTAAATAAATAAATATTAAAGTAAAATAAACAAAAACAAGAGTCTCGAGACTTTTAAGCCCCCAAATAAATGATTAACCGTAGTACTTTTTTATTACTCAGAATTGCAAATAAATTTAGTTTGCTTAGCCTTTACAGTGACAAACCTTCACATCAGAAATAAAGGACTGTGATAAAATATTGAAAAATCTTGAATTTAAAAATTAGGCCTGCAGTCGTCACATTTCAAACTTCTAACCGTGTTTCCCACTGTCGTAGAAGGTGTGTTTAAGGTTCCATGGTCAAATTTTAAAATAGCTCTCCATGATACGCTTCACTTGATTAATTTTTAGCATCATCTTTTTCTTCCTTGATATATGTATCTATATATTCAGTGAGAACCCAGGTCCTATTCTCAAATGATTGACTATTCATTTCAACTCCTGTTACCCTTAGCAACGCAAAGTTAAACCAAAGCCCAGGTTGTAACTCTGTTGAATTAACGCCACGGCCTCCTCACCCACATTGCGGTCTGAATTCCGTGGTTAGGAAAATTTGCAGTAAGATACTTGCATAAATCAGCTCAACCAGCAAATCGTGAGACTGGGAGACACCGCAGAAATCAGCAAACCAAGTCCTCCGGTTGATAGTCGAAGAAACGGGAACGGCGGGGCTGGGTGCCGGCCTCACTCGGGGTCAGCTAGCCGGACAGTGACTCTTGGCTCTGTAGCCGCTGCCTCCGTGGGCCACACTCCCCAGCCCCGGTCATCGGAGAGCCGGGACACTGGGCGCCCTGTCCCCAGTTGTCGCCTTGGTCTCTCCGAAGACGTGTGTGTAGGAATACAATTCCCACTGGTTCTTTGATTATCCTTTCTGGCTCCAACTTTGCTCAGTTTGTCATAAGAACTAACAAATCGATGAGCCACATAAGTCAGTTCCCTTTCAAGAACCTAGAATAAGCTCAGTCATCCTGTACCACAGAAGCGACGTGCTGTCTCGGCGTTCAGATGAACTCAACTTCGCCTTTAGCAGGCCGGTCTCAGGAATAGACACCTACGGAAGAAACACGATTACACAGAGCCGCACCGTTATTCATCTAAAATATTCTTTGCTTGTTTTTCTTACCAGATATCTGTATGCCCTGGGACAGAAGGTTTGGAAAAGATGGAAAAAACGGTACTTCGTTCTCGTTCAGGTCAGTAAATTATTTTCGTGTTACAGAATCCATCCAACACAGCAGTTCTCAAACTTTTGTCTCGTGGGTTAGATCTACTGATTGATATTCACTGTGTTAGAAACTAAAACTTAAGACCTTTAAATATTTCATTTTAAAATAAAAGTACTAGGTTTTTTACATGCTAACACAAGCGACATTTTTGTGTAAAATAACTGTTTATAACTGTTTTCTGAACCAAACAATTTAGGGAAATGAGCGGCATTATTTTACACTTTTTCACATCTCTTTAATGTCTAGTTTAACAGAATGCAGCTGTATTTTCATATCAACTTTTGCATTCAATCTGTTGCAATATCAGATGAAATTTAGCCTCTGGAAAATTCCACTGTACACACATGAGAGAATAACTGTGAAAAAGGCAGATGATGCCTGAATATTATTATAAAAATAGTTTTGACCCTGCAGATTCCCTGAAACGATCTTAAAGTTCTCTAGGATGACAGGACCATACCTTGTGAAAAGCTGCGACATTCTGGTATTTTATAGATAAAGCATAATACTTAGAAGCTCCCGTGTTTTACAGATAAGCAATTTTTACGACCTATGCACATAATTAAATCTTTAAATTACCTGGACTGTGGATTTGATTGCAGTAGGGTTCTGCATATAGACCGATTACTGGGGTGGACATTCTGGTGGACTCTGTTTTGTTCTTTGTTTTTTAATCATGGGGGACGGTTGCTCATAGAATATACTCATCAAGTTAAACGTGCATAAGAGTGACCTTCTGAGTAGTAGTCGTTCATTCTATGATGAGTCCAAGCCATTTTATTCCCAATGGGTATATATGAAAAGAAAATCATCCTTGGTGCTCTCAACATAAAACAGTCTCTAAAATCTTATCAGTTCCTACGCATGCGTTGAGCAGACTTACGTGGCATCAGAATGACATGGTGAACGACGAGGTGGGAAACCTGTCAGTAAGGCTCTCTGTCCATTGTTGGATGTGCCACCATTGCATGGTAACTTCATGAAAAGTGTGAAAATTCGGTCAAAAGCTTTACCTGCATAGCACACAGCCAGCCTGTCTGGTTAAAATGTAGCTTCATGTGATGAAAGCCAGGATTTGGTCAGCTAATTTAACCAAAGATACACCTACATGTATCTCTCCTCTGCCTCTCCCCTGATCACGTACTCTCTCTAAATAAATAAATATTAAAATAAAATAAAATAAATAAAAACGAGAGTCTCAAGACTTTTAAGCCCCCAAATAAATGATTAACCGTAGTACTTTTTTATTACTCCCACATTGCACACCCACATCGGCAATCTTGATACAAAGCCCAGGCATTTGCTTTGAGTGCGGATCTCCTGTTTGAAGTTCTGGGTCGTGGTCTGTCCTCCAGAAACCAAACCCACGAGACCTCTCCTTGAGTTTCCAGGTTTAATTTTTTTACATTGGCACAAGAACTTAAATGCATTCATTTACTAAGCAGTTTTAACGCAGATCTTTCTGGGCATTTGATTTTATTCCTATTTATGTCTCCTCTATATCCTACAGATGTCTCACTCATCTATAACGTCACAACTTTGTATTAGCGACTAGTCTTTATCAGATCTTTTTAAAGCACTCAACTGATTTTTCACAGAAACAGTAGCTTTTTCATAGTCACACTTTGTGCATTACTCTGCAGATTTTTTCTTAATTCCATATTTTTAATAGCTGATGTTATTGGCACAAAACTGACTAGCTGACTCTTCACAAGCAGGGAGTCTTACATATTAGTCATTACATTTTTTTTTATTTTTAGGGTTTTTTTATACAGACTTTTATTTTTTTTTTAGTATTTTATTCCTGAGAGAAAGAGAGAGAGAGAGAGAGAGGCAGAGACCCAGGCAGAGGAAAAAGCAGGCTCCACGCGGGGAGCCTGACGCAGGACTCGATCCCGGGTCTCCAGGATCAGGCCCTGGGCTAAAGGCGGCGCTAAACCGCTGAGCCACCAGGGCTGCCTCAGACTTTTATTTTTTTAGAGCAGTTTTAGGTTCACAATAAATTTGAGAGGAAGGTACAGACATTTTTCCATATGCCCCCTGCCCCCACACATGCCACAGTCTCCCCATCATCAATGTCACTTGGTACGTGAGCCAACATTGAACATGACAGTCATCCAGCAAGTGCTGTTTATGTTAAGGTTCACTCTTGGTGCTGTGTGTTGTGTGTGCGCCAACAAATGTTTGATGGCCTTTGTCCATCGTTGAGGTGTCCTGCAGAGTATTTTCACTGCCCTAAAGATCCTGTTTCCTGCCTATTCTCCCTCATGGCAAAAACCTCATGGTGGTTTTTACCATCTCCGTAGTTTGACCTTTTCCAGGGTCGGAATCATACAGCACGTAGCCTTTTCACACTGGTTTCTTTCACTTAATAATATGCTTGTAAGTTTTCTCTATGTCTTTTCATAGCTCGATAGCTCATTTCTTCTTAGCACCGAATAATATTCCATTGTCTGGGTGAATCACAGTCTGTTCGTTCATTCACCCGTGGAAGGACATCTTGGCTGCTTCTAAGTTTTGGCAATTATGTATAAAGTTGCTATAATCACTCCTGGGCAACTTTTTATGGAGACATAAGTCTTCAGCTCCTTTGGGTAAATACCAGAGTGCAGTTGCTGGATCGTGTTCATTATGTTTTAAAGAATGAATCGGAGAGTGTTCGTTAGTCTAGAGACCTGGTTAAATGACGGGTTAAAAGAGTTCAACTATGTTCATTGTGTATATGAAAATGGACTCCATTAGAGCTGTCTGGAGAGATCAGGTGATCACCTCAAGCGTTTGGCCAGGCGAGGTTTGAGGTAATCCTCTGCTCCTTGCCTTATTTTCTGGCGTGGGATTACAGGAATCAAAAGTTATAGGACAAACTCGTATATGTTGATGATCACTCTGTAAAAGACTTTAGGAACGAAAGAATACTTTGAGATCATTAATTGAGATATCTTTGAGGAACATTAACCATGTCTCTGGGAAGCTAGAGCGTCCTCTTGGTAACAAAAGTAAGTTTAACATTTTAATTTTTTTTAAGGTTTTTATTTAGTTGAGAGAGAGAGAGCATGTAGGAGCTGGGGATGGGGCAGAGGAAGAGAATCTCAGGCGGACTCTCCGCTGAGCATGGACTGCAACTCAAGGCTCCGTCACAGGACCCTGAGACCATGACCTGAGCTGAAACCAAGAGTCAGATGCTTACCTGACTGCACCATCCAGGCGCCCTAAGTGTAACATTTTAAAGGGCACATTTTTAATTTAAACCCATAGGTAAAATTTAAAGGTGAGCTCATATGTTCCATAATTGAAATGCAGAAAAAATCACCGCCAGACTATAATGAATTCAGATTTACTCTACCTGAGATACCATCTTGCCATCTAAAGTCACATTTAAGCATTATAATTTTGCACAAATATACGTAATACACGTGCACTCGTACAGAGAATTCCACGGCCAGACCTAGGGAGGTAAACATGCCAGTACTCTGGCAACTTTTTGAAGTTTTAAATACATTTAAATCTTCCTTTCAATTCCAAATGTAATGGGAAGACAAACTGAATGCACACACTTCAAAATCAAGATGGATGTGTATGGAGATTCAGTGCGAGTGACCCGTTGGGAGGAACTGGGTGGTTTTTTTTAGTATTTTTAAAGAGCACTCTCATTCTGTTGGCACGCAGCTTGTAGGTTCATACCTGCGGGCTGCATTATTGAAAGGTGAAGGAGTCATTTTTCTAGGGAGGCCACTGTCCCCCTGCTGTGTCTGCTGCTGCCGTCGGCGGAATGGTGCTCTGGCGATAATGTGAATCTCATCACCACTTGTGAGTGGGTATTATATGAGTGATATAGCTGGAGATGTAGCCATCAGCTCAAGAATTTGTACTCATAAAAATTGATTGAGAGTCTGGTTTGGCCAGCTGCAAAGTCATTGTTCGAAGTGAACACTCGAATAGCTGCTGAGGTGAAAAGACCTTCATATAAACATTTAAAGCAGAGTCCAGAATGGGGAAATATTGATTAACGTGGGGTGCTTATTTAGCTTCTAAGTACGATCGTAAATGAGATTAGTTTGGTCCCCATTCAGTTTCTGAAGTCAGTGTAGTTACCATATTGAATAGATTCTTACATTTTGTAAGAGGCTGCCTTTTTTTTTTTTTAATGAAGATGGTAAATGTTAGTTTAAGCCAGATTGAAAGAACAATTGATTTTGAAGAATATGTTGGAAATCTTATCAAAATTAAACTCCAGTGTTTCTTATTCATTTTTCTTGTGCTTATTCAGCATTTTAGTATTAGATTTGGAGGATATCATGGTTGTAGAGTGCTTATAGCACTAATATATTTTTGTTTGTTATATAACGTGCAACCATTTAATAGCTTTGAAATTCTCGGATTTAATCAAACTGGATTATTTCGTGATTCTATAGTTTCTAGTGCCTATTCAAATGCTTCCACATGTTACATATTCTACAATAAAGTTAGATATTTCTGAAGCAATTCCCTGCTACAGTTATTGCTGTATCTTTTCTAATATTTACTAAGCAGTAGTAGCAGCCATTTGTGTGAAGCCCTTTTAACACATTATCTTATTTAATCCTCAGAATAAGGTATGTTTGAGGGATAGGTAATAAATACGATCCCTGTTGTACAGACGCAGTCGACGTACAAAGGGATTATTACCGGTATGTGGTGGAGTCAAGCATTCAAATCCAAATTTAATCTGCAAAGTAAGGAGGCTTTTATTTTCTCTGTCGTAACGCCGTGGCTAAATCGAGGCAAAACAAACACAGTTGATCTGAAGACCAACAGATACAGGGATGTAGGAATAATCACCGTGGATCATTAATTTCAGGAGGCACCAAAGAGTCTGACGACAAATGGCCAGTAAGTGAGAGCACAGAGCGTCTCACGCGCACGAGGGCCACTTACTGGGTGACATCACTAGAAACCGAAGTAGACATCGATGTTGTTTTGGCCCCGTATCAAAGTGTTCACTGCTTGTTGTCAACGTGTCAGAATCATGACTCGAAGTTGCTGCAAACAACAGCAGGCTATCAAGACGTAATGTTAATTACCCATGAGCTGAGTTGGCACAGGATGCGAACAGTCGGCCGTGTCACTGAGTGACGCGGAGCTGCTGCAGGCTTCCGAGCGCTCCCTGTGAGACGCCATCAGGAATCCGCCTTAGACGTGAAAGCAGTGGCTGCCCCAGCCTGTCGCCCTCAGAGATGCTCAGGGCGCGTGCAGAGCCCCCGCCGCGGGCTGCTGTCCCGTATGTGAGATACCGGTGATGCGTGGGGCTGTGTGGTCAGGGTGGAGCTTAGGCAGCGGCTGTGTCGGCCCAGAGCAACGTGGAGCGCAGAGACACTGTCAGACCAAGAAAGTCATGGACAGTGGCTCTCTAGCTGTATGTTTTATTTATTTATTTATTTATTTTATTAGAGAGAGAGAGAAGCAGGCTCCATGCTGGGAGCCTGATGTGGGACTCGATCCCGGGTCTCCAGGATCACACCCGGGGCTGAGGGCGGCGCTAAACCGCTGAGCCACTAGGGCTGCCCGCTTTATGTTTTAAATTTATTTAAAGTTTACAAACCCAGGGCACGTTCAATGTAGGATAAAATCAAATCATACAGAATTACTTATGGAGAAAATGAAGAGCCGTCATCAACAACAGCCCTGCCTTACGCACAAGCATTGCCATCTTATTCCGTTCTCCTTCCCAAACGACCGTTGCCAGGGAACCATCGCCGGTAGGATGGCCTTCTCCACTTCTCTCAGCGTGTTTGTGCTCACGCATGTGCGCACACACCCTTCGCTTCTTAACGGGATCATCCCGTGTGTATGCTGTAGACGGTTTTGAGCCCCGTTAAAAATATTACAGATGAGGTGCCACGTCAGCACATAAAAATCCACTTTATTCTTTTGACTGAATCCTATACTATGGATTAACTGATGTAATAAATGCCCCTCGTTGTTGGACATTTAAGTTGTTCCTTTTCTTTAGTCAATAAGCGATGCTGGGGCGCCTGGGTGGCTCAGTCGGTGAAGCATCTGGCTCCTGATGGCGACCTCAGGCTTGGGACACGGAGCCCCGCGTCGGGCTCCGCGGTGAGTACACAGCCCGCTCACGATTCCTCCTCCCCCGCTGCCTCTCTCTCTCCCTCTCTTTGAAAAGACCAGCAGTGGTACAATCAATATACACAGTTATCAAGCTTTGTGTGCGTGTGGCAGTGTTCTTACAGAAACAACGGATAACTGGGCCAAAGGGCGTGGGTATCTATACCATGGAGGATTACGAAGCTTTAGGTGACTCAGGAGTGCTTAGCTACCAGAACTTTGGCCTGCTTTTTCATTTGTCATTTTTTTATAATTAATAAACAGTCCTCATGTGTCAAGTAGCATACATTATTTTATCTTTCAAGATGCACAGTTGCCATATGAAAGAAAATCGAAAGTCCTATTGGTTGTAGGGCTTATTTGAAGCAAAATGTTAGTGAACAAGAATTTTTTTAGTTTTTTACTTTTTTAAAGATGACTCTTGCTTTGTGATCATTGAGCTTTCCATAATGGAGAAAAAATGGTCATATTATTTTATACAGTTTACCCCTGAACATGAACCACCAATGCATTTACTTTTCAAAATAGTTCTAAAATGTGAGCTATCACATGACGGTTTACCTGTGTCTTAGGAGCTAAAATCACAAAACACAAGATGAAGTGAACATGGGGTGGATTTAGTAAGGAGACTCTCGTAAGGATCAGGTGGTGATCCCGATGCAAAAATGCCTCTTTTGTATTTACCCGGTATTCCCTTAAAATTCCTGTTGTTGTCGTCCTGTTTAAATTCCAGGGAAATGTCTGATTCCTCTTACTGTATAGCTCATTCCTACAAAAAAGTGCAAAGGACCTATGAATGAGAATTGCCCAGTATTGTGAAGTCAGAATTAAATATTGTGGGCTCAGGGTTTTTTTTTAGAAAATTGTTTTTCAAGTCTCAGTTTTTGCAAGCTGTCTGTGCGCTGACGCGTATGTATGTATTTATATGCACACACATCTCTGTCCGTGCTACATACAGAGTGCGCCTGCCACTTAGCAAAGACTCAGGAGGTATTTAAGTGAGTGAATATTATCTGCCCTTTACTTTGGGTTCCTGCTCAAACCTCTATATGGAACATAATATTGTCTTCTGTTTGTGCACACACGACAACACCTACGTGTCCTCTTTGACCTGTAGCCCAAACAGTGTCCCGCTTACATCCGTCCTCTGCAGTTCATGTGCCGCTGTCCTGGCTAGAACTACCCTCAGCTTCACACCGACTCCTACGGTGTCATCCTGCCATTCTCCCTGGAACCTACTGTTTGCATTGCCAAAATCATGTATTTGAGGCATAACCCAGGTCTCGCCATTTGCTGCTGAAGTCATCCAGTGACTTCCCATTAGGCTTACAATTACCCCGCCGGCGACCTGGAGCAGGCCCTGCAGACCCGGGCCCGCGGCTTCCTGTTTGGTGTGTCCTCTCACACCGAGCAGCGCTCCGGCTTGCAGTGTTCTCCCTGGATTAATTACGGTGCCAAGAATTGGAGTTCAGTCTCTCAGTCACTGCCCTCCCTCTCCAAATGTACCCCAAATATATAATGCGGGTTTATTTTTTACGATATGATTTCTATGCAAATAGGCCTTTGCGATGAGTCCTGTGCTATTTGCACGTCTAATGGTTGTTGGGCTACTCGTCAGCCCGTCTATAGAAATTCTGAACATTCTCTTGCTTTCGCTTCCCCATGGCTGGCTCATTCTGCCAACCCATTTAAGTATCCAGTCAAATGTCATCTTAAATGGGCCTTTTCTGCCCACCCAATCTAAAGTATCTCTGTCCCAGCACCTTGTTTTATATTTTTCAGAGTATTTATTTCTAATCAAAATGATCTTTTTTATTTAGGTATTTTCCTATTAATTCTTTACCCTTCTAGAATATATGTCCCATGAAAATAAGGACCTTGTCTTTCTTATAATCTACTGTGAGTAGAAACTATTTGTTAAATATATGTGTGTTATCACTCTGAGCATTGTTTTTAAAAGACTGCCTTTCCCCTCTTTAGTTTCTACACCAATGGCTAAATTGTTTTTATGCCATTTGGTCAAGACAATGAATATATATTCCCCTCAAATCCATCATGATCTTGAAGATATAGTCCTTTTCCTTGATTAAATTAAGCTGTGGGATTTTTTTTAAAAATAACTCTAGCGGCACCTTTGGCCTCTACCAAGAGCGTTTCCAGCTAAGGATTTTTTAAGCCTTAATCTTTACTGAAATTAGATGGTGGCAGTTGCTAAGCTGCCAGCTGTTAACATGATCTCTGCAGTAGGAATACAACATGCAAACCTGAACGCTGTGGTCTCTGAAAACTCATAGTTAGCACTTACACGTGTGGACACAGACAGGTGTTGAACAGGTTGGCAATTGAAAATGAAGTGGGCGGGTTCCCAGACCAGATGCAGGTACCTCATGGGACCTCAGCAACTTAAGGGAAGGTGCCCCGTCAAAGGTAGTGATGCCAAAACCCGATTTAATGCTGTCCTCAGATTAAAGTCTGTTTTATCCCCCATTTCTCAATAAATCCATTCTTGATGGAGTTAAGAGTGGATTGGGTAAAGTATACTGAATGTTTATCATTGCTCTATCTTTCCACTGAAAGGATTTTCAATTGCAATGTAGTATATTATATAAGCTTTGTTCCATAATAGACATGGAAGCTTATAAGTGAAAACAAATACTAGGTCAGACCACCTGTTTCTGTCTAATTCCCTGTCATGTGGTGATGGGACAGTGTGGAGGCTGCAAAACCTTACCTTGGGGGCCCAGGGAGCTGGTCCCGTAGCTTCTCTGCCAGCAACATGGTTTAACCATTCGCGACAACTGATACCCTGTTGCGGAGTGCAGCTCCTCCCGTTACCCTTAACTCGTTGGACACTGGCTAGCAAACCGGCAGCTACAAGGTGTTTGCACCATTCAGGAGCGTTCACTAGAATGTACGCTGCAGGTTCATTGTGGAGTTTGGCTCAGGAGTGTGATTGAACGTGACCTCGCAAAAGACGTGGGTAAAGTGAAAGCTCTTGGGAAGACTCAAGAAATCCAAAGAAGTGTAAAATACAGTACTTTTATGGAACTAGAACTAGGATCCAGTGAGTTAAAGGGTGGTATTCATGGTTAGTTGCTTCTGGAGCCAATGTATTAAAAAGCCAAGCTGTACTTTTTTCAGTTGTCTCCTGGGTCAGGTTTCCTAATTCTCAGTGATAGTTTTGTTAGTGGCAGGTGTTTTGTTACTCTTCCATCTGTACTCTTCATTAAAACCCTCAGCCCAGGTACGACTCATTCTGGGTCTGTGGAGGGACTTTTGAGGTTTTAAAAGATTAAATAAAACATTAAAAGAAGTACAAAATAAAGCAAATGTTTAATACATTGTCATTTAAGTCACCATGGCTGGGCAGCCCAGGTGGCTCAGCGGTTTAGCGATGCCTTTGGCCCAGGGCGTGACCGCGGGGTCCTGGGATCGAGTCCCATGGCAGGCTCCCCGCACGAGCCTGCATCTCCCTATGCCTCTCTCTGTCTCTCTTTGTCTCTCTCTCTCTCTCTCTCTCATGAATAAATATATAAAAAAATAATTAAATAGAATAAAATAAATCACCATAGCTTTAGAAAGTAGGTGATTCCTTTGAAGTTAAAGGGTTTTTTGTTTTGTTTTGATTTCTAAAATTTCTAAAAATCTTGAATTTGGTACTTAAAATTTTATGTATCATGTTAAAGCATTATTTAAAGCTAGCTAGAAATATAGTACTTAAAGCATAAAACAGTAGCCAGACTTGTATTCCAAGTTACATAAAGAAGCAACACTGATGTTAAGCATTTTACATTCCATATTAAAAAAAAAAAAGAAAGAAAGAAAGAAAGGAAAAAACAAGCCTTTTGACAGGTAATTTTGAAGATTAGACTTTAAATGGCAAGCAAATTTTTAGCATTTTAGGTGGGTTACACAGACTGTTACCCACAGTCTGGGTTCTTTAGTGCATGACCACATGAACATAATTAACGTAGAGATCTTTAGAGATGAATCTTTTTTTAAATTATTTTAAAAACGTATATTGAAGTATATAATCAAGATAATGTCCATTAGAATAAAAGAGATAATATCTAAAACTACATTTAGAGGCATCTCCACTTTCTCAGGTTCTTGTTCATTTACATATTCATTCAATGAATCTGTATTCTTAGTGGGAAAGAAACAACCTAAGGGAGAGAAAGAGAGAACCAAGTGAGGCTGGGACACAGAGGCCGAGACAGGAAAGCCCTCGGGTCGTCCACAGCAGAGGAGCGTAGGGCCAGGATCAGCGCAGGCCCTGAATCAGCCAGGTGCCTTCACTGTGCAGCAACAGAGCACATCTCCAGCCCCCAATGAAAGGGTTCTCGGAAGTCACAAAGGAAGAGAGGAGGATGGTTCCCTGACAGCTGGGTTTGGTTTGTTGGGAGACCAGCACGCTCGGCAGGCCGGAGCCAGGTACTCTACATCAGCCCCGTAGGGCATGTTATTGTTGTCTCTGATGGAAAATCAGACTGAGGCGTGTAAGAGTGCAAGTGATGTCCTGAGGTCATGTCAGAGCTGAGTTGGAAAGAGTAATTGAGGGGGAATCAAAGTGGGACTTCCGCTTTGCAATGGGGGACTCCCGTTAAACCTGCTTATATCCCTTCCCTTCCATTTTAAGCACCTTAATATGATTATCTGCAGAGAGCCATTTTCTGGCCCAATTATCAAAAATATGCCCCCTTCAATACCATTCTCTTTTACTCTGTTTTCTTTTTCTTCAAAAACAATTCACACTGAAAGTTGCTTTAGATACGTCCTTATTTGTGGAGGCTTCTCCCTTCTGTGTGAGATTGATATTATTTTTCTAATTTTTTTTTTCTGACTCTGATGCTGGGGACATTGTTGTAATGCTCAGGACCTAGAAATATTCATTGTAGGTCCTCAATATTTGTTGAATGAATGAATGAATGAATGAATGAGGGAAAATACCCATAAACAAGGGAAGATAATGAAAATCATAAATATACATGAAACTAAAGTCAGTTATTCACTATTCTGACTAGTGAACAATGAAAGACCAGCTCCCAGATCTCTCAAAGATATCAAAGGACCAACTATATCTTTATAAAAGACCAGATTATAGTCAGATTAGTCTTAAAACTGTTTTGCTAATATGTCCCTTAAAATAAGTTTGTACAACTAACAGGTCATTGTAAACTTTGTTGGTGGTGGGTTTTTGTTTTTGTTTTTTTGAGAGAGAGCGAGCGAGCAAGGGGCGGGAGGTAGGGGCAGGCAGGCAGAAGGAGGAGACAGAGAATCTTAAGCAGGCTCCATGCCCAGCACAGAGCTCAACGCAGGGCTCGATCTCAGGACTCTGAGATCATGACCTGAGCCAAAATCAAGAGCCAGATGCTTAACCAAGCCACCCAGGTGCCCCAGGTCATTGTAAACTTTCCATTGTAAATTTAAGTAGTTGCCCATGGATGCAGGTCCTAAAATAAAACCATTAATCAATCAATTGTAAGCACAGATCTAAATGCCACTAAATAGGATCTAAATGCAGCTACCTGTAACCATTGAAAATTGTATTTTATTAGCTTTTTGTCCTTGAGTTCTTATTTCCCTGGCTCTTCTCCAAATGGGATTCTATTCTTAGGAAATAAGATCATGATTCAGAATCCTCTTTGAGTACTCTATCATGTTTCTCTGCAACTAAAAAGAAGTACATAAAGTTGGAATTAAAAAAAAAAAATCCTATGAAGTCCTAACTGCCAATACCTAAGGATATGACCTTAGTTGGGAATTCTGTTCTACCTAGAATGAGGTCATACTAGGAAAGCATGGGCACCTGATTCAGTAGGACTGTATCCTTCTAAAGAAGAAGGTGTTTGGGAGCAGTCGTGCACACAGGGAGAACACCACGTGAAGATAAAGACCAAGACCGAGACGATGCTTCCACCAGCCAAGACATGCCCAAAAATGGTAGCACCACTGGGTGTGATGGGAGACACCAGGGATGGATCCTCCTCACAGCCCCCAGAAGGAACCAACCTTGATTTTAAACTCGTAGCTTCCAGAACGGGGGGGGGGGGCGGCAAGGGGGCGGCAAATTTCTGTGTACGCCACATAGATCAAGAAACAAGCTTAGGCAGAGGACAGAGGTACCTTTTTATGTAACATAAAAAGTCACATAGGAAAGACAGCCCCTTTACCTAAAAGTGGCTTTGTCATTATGTCTTTTTATGCTCAACACCCAGATTTATTTCCCCTTCTCCCTCCATTTGAGCAAACCAGGTTAGTTAAACGACCTTGCTTGAATAAAAATGACGGCGAAAAGGAAAAAACAGACTCATAGAAACAAAAGGCTTCACATTAAAAGTTCTTTTATATTGATGTACATTTGCAGTTATGAGTAGCAGACAACTGATAAAAGCATATAAATAAGTGACAAAATTTTAAAAACAATTATTAAACGTAAAAAGTAAGTTTTATTGGCAAATGCCTCTCTTCATGAACTGGCTGTAGCTTCCCTTCCCAGTTTTTCTGTAAATGAGTATTTTTCTAAAATGAGAAAGAGTTTCAGACTGATTCCTTGTTTATAGCATTACGGAGAGAGGTGAGCATGGATAAGCCTGGCTCCCCTCGGAGCTGGGTGGAAACCGTCTTGTCACAGCACTGCTCACTTTCTCAACCGAGGTTTGGTCGTGTGTGTGGTTTTTCTAGGCTCCTAAGTTAGATGCCCCCAAACATGTAGTGAAATAGCATAAAAAAAATGTTTTTGAAATTCTATCATCTTCTAACTAGTTCCTTCTAGAATTTTGCCAAAAGCAAAAAATGTAAAAACCATCTAATAGTCAAATGCTTGGTTTTGCCTCCAGCCGTACAGAACCCCTCCCAGTGCACGGGGAAAACTCCTGTCCAAGCCTCA
Organism: Canis lupus dingo; assembly: GCF_003254725.2. Taxonomy (NCBI): domain Eukaryota; kingdom Metazoa; phylum Chordata; class Mammalia; order Carnivora; family Canidae; genus Canis; species Canis lupus. The sequence continues at coordinate 60,173,518 of NC_064256.1, read as the reverse complement.
CTCCATCAGTAACTGCTAGAAAATACAAGGTTAGGAGAGCTGTTCATTTCTACTTCCTCTCCAGCTCGAGACTGAAGAGGTATATCCTGTCAGTGCTCTAGTGGGAGATGAAGGGGGATCAACGAGGATTTTCTGTCGTTCAGCAGAGTCAGACCTTGAAAGATCAGTGTTGGTTCGAGGATAGACAAGAGGAGAGGTGGTGGGGCTTGGGGAGGAGGAGTAATGGAGACCCGCGAAGGGATTAGCTCATTAATGCCCATCTCGCTTCTTTTATAACAAAGGTGGACTCTACTGAATACGGTTGGTGAAAATGATGAAAATGAGAGTTGGCTGAGAGAGCTGACAAATAAGGCAGTAAAACCAAACCCGAACTGAGGTCCACATTTTAGGCAGTGACGTACAGGAGCAGCACTACACGGGATGAAGTCAGTAGCAGAAGACAAGAGAAGCTCTGAAAGTCTGAAAACCCTACCCACAGTGAAATATGAAGGAAAGAAAGAAAATGCCCAATAAGACAGAAAATCTGCTTATCTAAGTGGAGAGAGAAGAGAACACAGATAGAAGTAGTAATAAAAGCAAGAATGAAAGTAAAAAATAAAAGGGAACATTTTCTGATATTTAGAAAAAATTAGTCGGCAGATAAGCCGACTTCCACATTTCAGGAAATTCAGTGGGAAGAATCTTCAAACATTTCTTCTAAAATATTTTTTTCGATTAAAAATAAGTGTGTTGGGGCACCGGCTCAGGGGGTTCCGTGTCCTCCTCGGGCTCAGGTCTTGATCCTGGGGTCCTGGGATGGAGCCGCCCCCGACCCCCTGCTCGGAGGGGAGCCTGCTTCTCCCTCTCCTCTGACCCTCCCTCCACTTGTGCTCACTCTCTTGCTTTTGCTTGTTCTCGCTCTCAAAGTCTTATAAAATGTGTTACCTCCTACATCTTAGCACTCTACTACAGAAGTCAGTAGGGCTAGATCTACAGAGAATTGATGGGAAATTGTGTGACTTGAGAATTTAGTATGCATCTAAGATCTGTAGGTCACCTTCCTGAAAATATTTAAAGGGGAGCTCTTCTGGTATTTGAGATGAATGAATATAGTTTCTCAGAAATATGAAATTCAAAATATAAAAGAATTAAAGAGTAATGATAAAATTGAGCTAAATCTGTTGCTGTTCTAAAATATCTTGAGTCAAACGTACACATGAAAAATTATTCCCAAACAAGTTATAGACATATGAAGTAATTTTTTCTTTAAGATTTATTTTAGAGGGCGGGAGGGGAGGGGGCAGAGGGAAGGAGAATCCCAAGCAGACACCCCACTGAGCACAGAGCTCGACACTGGGCCCCATCTCAGGACCCTGAGGTCATGACCTGAGCCAAGATCAACAGTCAGATACTCAACTGACTGAACCACCCAGGTGCCCCATGAAGTAATTACAACAAAACGTGAAACCTAATTTCCATGTTTTGTCAAAGTTAATGGAGTGTTAAAAACAGGCTATACTTCTCAAGTTATATAAGAAACAGTAAAAAAATGATTTTTTTCCATTGGAGAAAATATGGGGTTAGCGCTCTCCTTGAAAAGTCTTAAGTACGTAGTATAGAATAAACATGGGATGTTGAGAAAACTTGAGTAAACCTAAAACAAAAGACAGCAATACATATTTTCTCACTACATATGTATTAAATGGATGTATTAGGAGTCGGATTCTCAGAATGGGATTAAACAAATCCATATGTCTGGTGATTTTAAGAGATATGCCACAAACAGCAAGAGTATGGAGGGAAAGTAGCATGACAATACTCAGACCAAGGAAAATTGAAGAGGGGTAGTAAACACATCAAAGGATTATAATTTAATATTAATTGAAGATATAATCAACAGTTACTAAAACATTTAGTTTGACTTTATACTAAACTTTAGTATAACTTTATGAACTTTTAGTATACCAAACTTTAGTATACGACTTTAGACTAAAACATTGAGTATGAATTTACTATAAGCATACAGTAATAAAACTATTACTGTAAAAATTACTATAAATGATCTATTGGATATGTGTCTGAGAGAAATAAAGGGATAATGCCTCAAATTACTTGCTGTTCAATTCACTTTTCTTTCTCTCCCAAAGTAGTCTTAATAGTCTTTGATTATAGATTCTTGCAGATAACTATATATCTTATAGCTATCTTATTTAATAACTTTGCCAGAAAGTGAGAGGTAATTGGCTTATTTGGGAAAGCAGTGTAAGTTTCAGAATGTGAATCATAAAATAACGTGGCATAGTAAAAGGAATACCTAACTAGGTTTGAGGAGACTTCTGTTCCTAGACGTACGTGATCATTTCCTCCTGGGTGACCTTGGGAAAGTCCGTTTCCTCCTCTGTGAGTTCTGGAGTTGAGATCATGACCTCAAGGGCCCCGAACCCTGATCCCTCAGTATCAGTATGTTCTAGAGAATAATCTTGTTTTCTTTCCATTGAAGCTTAGCTGTAAGTAACTCTCTGTGATTTCATGAGACTTGAGTCCTTTATATATCATAGTTTCCAGTTTCCCAACGTATTCTCTTAAGATCCTCACCACAAGTAACAATATTGTATTCATTAATTTTTACCGATTAAGTTAAGACAGTACCTTCAGAAAGTAAACCTGTAACGTGGAATCCAATACTGTCTATACTAGTACGTAATGTGTGTCTTAAGTATATGTAAGAATGAAATTAGACAGTTCATTAAGTTCCATTATAATTCCAAAACTGCTTATCATTTTTTCCTGATCAGTTTTCAATTTATAATACTTTCTAATGTCTTGGCTTTACCTTTTTCTCAAAGTAAAAACACAAAATATAGCAAGATCTCATTTATGTGAATCACGTGTTTTTGCGAAAGTGGGAATTTCTTTTTAATACAATGACTCCCTAATTACTTGCTTCCCAGTTAATTTTTGATTCGTTATTTCATTTTGTTTTTTTCTTAAAGTATCTCAGCATTGTAATGGGTTTCTTATGACTGTAATCACATCACAGCTACCAGTATACCTGAAAGAGTAAGACCTGGGTCCTCCATGGGTCCATCACATTCTGGATGCTTAAAATGGTCAGTTGGATAAAGGAATGAATTTAGTCTCATGTTTATTGTTTCCTGAACATTTTAGTTGGAGTGTTTGACATTTTTAAAAATCAAATACTATTTGTAAGTGGAGGAAGATTCATTAAAGGGTACAAGTTGGCAAACCTGGGAGTGCTAGACTGTTGGTATTATTTTTAAACTAGGAAAGTATGTGATCTGTACTATCAGGTAGATTTCCAAATGTGACTGAATATTTTATTGAATTGAGATAAATTTAATTTCATGGAGAAAATAAAAGGCGGGGACTATATGCCAGATACTGTGAGAGCCAGTGAGTCAAAAGCAAAGAGACAGCATACTAGTAAATGTAGTTAGAAATGTGTAAAGGGGACAATGTGTAAGGGTCCTGGAAAGAGGAGTAGGGTTTACCAGATTAGGAAATATGAATCATGCGATTTTAAAGGTGAAGGTGATATATTCCTGCTTGGGAGTTCAGGTGGAGAAATGAATAAAAGTAGGTGAGTTTTGTCGCAAAGCCTGTCTGGAGTACCAAACGCCGTGGTAGCTATAAATTCCAACTAATATTTGCGGGAGATTTTTGCAAGCCATGCAGGGAAGGCAGACCTTTCTGTGCTAGTCATCTCTCTCCCAGCAGATTCCAGATTATTCGTGTGGTGACGAGTAAGGAGACTTTCATTCAGCCAAGATTTTTAAGATTCTTCCAAATGAAAGAATGGAACAGGACACTTAGGAATTATTGGCTCAATATATTTTCTATTTTGTCAATAATTGGTGACAAAAGTATTACTTAGTCCCCTGAAGTCTAATAATTATAGTTTAATTATAAGACAAATCTGAACGTATTTTGGTTTCCTGTACTAACCACGTCATAGATTTTTTTTTTTCCTGGAATGTAGTGAAATGGGAAAATGAAAAGTTTTTCTCATATATATGGAAGTTAGACGTGTTATTCAGAATCTCCACAATAAAAGGAAAATTTAAATTAAAATAAATTAATTAAATTAAATTAGCCAAAGGATTTGAATTGGTGGTCTTGGCTAGCCCTAAAGATAATGCTAAGAATTCTTTTGTGGAAAACACCTAGAAATGCTGGGCAAGTTCTAGTGCACATCTTAACTGCAGAGCTGAACTGCAAGCAGGAAAACCTCAGGGACTAGCTAGGGAGGCTTGTGAGTGGACGTTGTCGCCTGTTGGGGCTGGAGTGGAGTATGCGGGGACAAGAGGTGTTGATGTTGGTATGTAGGGATTGTATTGTCCACTCAGAGAAAGAAAACATACCCTGAGGCATTCTCAAAGTGGGAATTTGGGTAAGAGATAGTCTCATGAAGAACTTGAAAGAATAAAGAACTTAAAAGAGCTAGATCTTGTGAAATGTGGACTAGAAAACAACCTGCCCCCAAGCTAGTAAATTAATATTTGACCTTAGGCTCTGGATATGGAGTAAAAATGACTCCTGAGAGTTTGTGACTATTAGACTGTACTCAGAGAATGTTGAAGTTCTAATTTATTTCATAACAAATATAAAGGAAATGCCCAAGTTAAGAAATTAACACAAAAAGTACTTCTGGATCGGTGATATATCTGAGGCATCTGACATTTTTTTTTTAAATTGTTTTTGGAGAGATGAACCTTTTACATAGGTTTTGTAAAACATCTACAGATGAAATGGTGCTGGATATGAGCTCGTGGTTAAAAATTAGAAAACAATAAACCAATTATTTACGCAACTAAGAATTTCAGTAATAATTGTCATATATGTAAACTGTGAAATAATTGCATTTATGGTGATGAAATTTATAAACTGGTTCAAAAGTATAAGAACAAAAGAGAGAACATAACACTATGAAAAATGAACAAGAGGGTTTGGAATGGGGCTATGTAGAGCTACTAGTAAAAAATTGAAACAGTCATTGAATTTACACCCTTATTGGACAGGTTAGAGTAGGTTAGACACATCTAAAGAGAAAATTAGTGATGTAATTAATGATAGACCATTATAATCTTAAGAAATTAGTACTCAGCATAGAGAAATGAAAAAACATAAGAGCTTAAAATAGGGAAGAGAGAATATAAAGTTCCAAGATACTTCTGACAGAATTTTGTTTTGTTTTGTTTTTAAGATTTAATTTACTTATTCATGAGAGACACACACAGAGAGAGAGACAGAGACACAGGCAGAGGGAGAAGCAGGCTCCATGCAGGGAGCCCCGTGTGGGACTTGATCGCTGGTCCCCAGGATCAGGCCCTGGGCTGAAGGCGGAGCTAAACTGCTGAGCCACTCGGGCTGCCCATTTCTGACAGAATTTGAAGAAAGAATAAAGGGAAAATGAGGTAGAGTCAACATTTGGAAAGATAATGAACAAGATTCTAAAATTGATAAAAGTCATGAATTCTAAGATACAAGAAATACTACAACTATCAATCAGGATAACATTAAAACTCCCCAAAATTTCGCAGTAAAACTAAGGATAACAGGGGCACCTGAGTAGCTTAGTTGATAGAGCACAGGATTCTTGATCTTGTGTTGTAATTTCAAGCCTGACATCAGGAGTAAAGTTTACTTAAAATTTTTTAAAATTAAAGATTAAAACAGGATAACAAAGATAAAGAGAACATTTAAAAGAAACCAGAGAGAAAAGGCAAATTAACTACAAGGGGACCACACGTGGACTTTCATCGAACTTGGTAACATGGATATATAAGCTTCTGGCAGTGGCATGATGTCCTCAAAGTGCTGAATGATGACTAGCCTGAAATGCCATATATACTGAATACATACTAATATACCAATATACTGATACCATATATACTAAACAGTCATTCATAAGGGAGAATTAAAGACTGATTTTAAAATAAACACTGACTCAAAAAGCTTTTACTAAAGAAGGAAATTGAACTCAATGATGGAGTGTGATTCAAGAAACAGTAGTGGCCAAAAATCGGTAAAGACAAGGGCTGCTATAAATATTGACTGTATGAGAAAACATATTTTGATACTTCCTTTTACTATATGTTAACACACCAAATATTACTCAAACAAGGTAGAACTAACGAAAATGAGCCCTGATTTATAAGATGGGAGGTGACGATACTAGAGCACTCAAAGGTCCCCGTATTCAGGACAGAAGAGTTAAAAACAGGATTTGAGAGAGCAATCACTAAAAATAAAAACAGAACATATAGTTTCTGCACTATTGGAAAAAAGGGGAGATTTTGTTAATGTTTAATAGAGACAGAGAATAAGAGGGAAAATAAGTGTGTTAATGAGCACAGGACGATAATAGAAATGATTGCAAATATATCACCAAAAGTAACAAATATAACTTGCCTATTAAAAGGCTAGATTCTTGGAGATTTAAAAATCCAACTGTATATTGTTAATAAAAATTTAAAATAGAACACAGTGTCAATGAGAATAAAAAGATGAAAACAATTTCAGGCACATACTAACCAAAAAAGGGTTGTATTGCTTTGTGAACATCCAACAAAATAAAACTTCAAGGCAAAAAAAAAAAAAAAAAAAAAAACACCTTTTGGGAATTAAAAACAACTTACACAGATATAAATGAAATTATATACCATACCTCTCGGTAACTGACACCTCAGAAATATTAGAAAACCATATAGAATATTTTACTAATATCAAATTAGCAAACCTGATAAAATGGACATAATCACTGAACAATAACCATAGAAGATGCATTCTTTTTAAACTTTCTTTTAACAATTGGCCATGTGCTAGGCAGTAGGGCAGGTCTCCATACCAAGATTTGAATCATTCGAGTCACAGTGGAATTACTTTAAAACTCGGTAAGAAAAGTGCAACTGCAGATACAAATTTAGAAGCGCACTTGTAAATAGCTCGTGTGTAGAAAAGAACTAACAAATGTAAGAAATACTTAGAACCGAAATATTTCGAAAATGCTCTATATAATTTGTGAGATGAAGCAAAGGCAAACTTAGAATAAACCTGAATATACGTGCGTCTAGGTTTGTCAGCCCTATATAATAACACCTGAAAATGAGTAAGGTAGTAGGTGAATTAAAACGTTCGTGAAAGAATAAAGTTACCGCCCCCCTTCAAAAAAAAGGAAGACAGAAATAATAAGGATAGGAAAAAATGAAAACAGACTAACAAAATGCAAGGATACTCTGCAAGAGCTCAGAAAAGGAAATAAGTCTTTGGCAAAACCGATTTAGGAAAAAGGATTTGGATGACTGATAGGTTAGAAACCGAGCCGACTTGTTTAATAAAGAAACCCACAGAAAAAGAAATCCCAAGTGGCTAATGAAAATACGAGGAGACGCTCAGCGATATGAGTGCCGAGAATCAAACCTCAGGTGGCAGGGAGTTCCACCAAAATGGGTCAAGGGTCAGCAGGCTCAAGTGTGGGCTCCGGGTAGCGCCCAGGCCCGGGGGTGGGGGTGGCTTCGCGCATCCGCCCCCCCTCCCCCCCCCCCAGCGTGACCCGCGGCAGCCGCCCGGACCCGTCAGTGGGCTGGACTCCGGAGCCGCGAGGGTGTGAAGACGCGGCCGCGACGGCGGGTAGGACGGGCGCGCACGTCGGGCCGTGGGCACAGGCGTCTCGCGTTACTCAGCGGCCAGACCTGGGGGCAGGTGGGGAGGGCGTCCGGCCGCTGGGCAGGGGACGAGGGACGCGGCTGGGGACCCCGAGCTGCAGCCCCGCAGCGGTCAGACCCGGGGGGAGCCCGGCGTCGCGGGTAGAAGCAGCGGGGCTCGGAGCCTCCAGCGTGTCGGGCGCGGCCCGGGCCCGCCTGCCTCGAGGGGGCTGCGGCTCCCGGGATTCGAACTCCGTGGCTCTCCCCGCGGAGCTGGCGTTGAGGCAGCGTGAGGCACCCGCGGGCCCGGGACGGAACCCGGGACGGAACCCGGGACGCTACAGGCGACCTGCTCGGAAGGGAACGGGCAACGCTCAGCGGGGGGGGACCGCGTGGGGGGCCGCGTGCGGGGACGGGACGGGACGGGAGGTCGAGCCGGTAACTGCAGCAAAGCCTCCCCGACGCCCACGTGCCCCCCAGTGGTGGTTCGGGGCGCCCGGCTTTTGTGTTCAGCTCGGGGTGACCTTAGGGGGAGGCCGCCCCGCGTCAGGCTGCGCGCTCCGGGGGGTCCTCTCGGTCTGCTCCCGCCCCGCCCCTCCTCCCCGCTCGCTTGCTCGCTCTCAGGTCTTTCAAAAAGGAAAAAGCTATGATGGAACAAGGCAGGATGATCAGTGTCGGCATCACCTTTAGTATATGACAGTACTTTTGTTTACGCTTGAAATACTAAATGTATTAAAATGGTGATAGCTGTACTCTTTTTCCCTCATTAAAATGTAATTCAGGGGCGCCCGGCGGCTCAGTGGGTAGAGCCTGTGGCTCTCGTCGGGGCTGTGAGCTGGAGCCCCATGTTCAGTGTAAAGATCACTTCAAACAGATTTTAAACATAGTTTTTATTTTTTGAAAAACTCAAAACGCTAAAAAAAAAATGAAATCACCCACAATTGCACCTCCTGATAATTACTATGAATATTTTAGTCTGTATCCTATTCATACGTATGTGTAGTGTCAACCAAAAAGAGCACACTCTACATGTTTGTTTTTCGCCCGCTTTTTACGCTGTATTATCTTAGAAGTTATAGTCCCACATCCGGAGAAAAACACGTCCGTCTTTGTGTTTGGACGGCCGAGCAGCGAGCGCTCTGGGGGCACCGGAGGGTACTCACCGAGCCACTGTTGGTTTCTCCGCTTTTTGCTTATGCTCCGTGCTGCGCTCAACACACCACACGTGCATCTTTGAATGTGTGTCCGTTTGTTTATTTGCAGTAAGTTCTTCAAAGGAGACTTGCTGGATCCAAGGGGTCCCGTAACACACAATAGGGCTTACAGGTCGGCGAGTGTCCCGCAGGACTTGGTGCCGCAGCCCTGAGGCAGTCGCCTCTGCTCTGTTCACAAGAGACCCCGAGAGAAGGGCCGAGACACGGCCGAGGGAGGAGCGTGCTCCCTGCAGGAGCCCATGTGGGACTTGATCCCGGGACCTGGGGTCAGCCCTGAGCCGCCCAGGGGGCCTGTGGTGTCCTTTAATACAGAGAATGTCTTAATTTTAACATAATCTGTGTAATTTTTTTTTTCTTTCATAATCAGCTGCCTTTTTGAGTCCTCTTTAATCTTTGTCCACTGAAAGGTATTTTTACGTTTCCTTAGTTTCATCTGTATTTCAAAGTGGAAAAGGGGCATAATTCGCATAACCCTGTTTTCCATGGATCCTGTGTTAGGAGATACTTTGCAGTTTAGCAATTAATCCACCAAACACTCTTTTCTCCGGTTAGGAAGAGCACCTCCTCTCTCCATGTAGGGGAACTTCTCAGAGCCCACCTATGGAGCCATGGGATATGCTTGGCCACAGGTGTAAGCTGTTGACCCAGATTGGGCCAGCGTTACATTTACCCCTTAGCCCTGGTGATCCGTGCAAATACAGCCTTGTGACTCCGGGGGGACCGTCAGGGAGGTGCCGGACAGCTGTTTGCAACTGTAGGTATAGGTCAGCCAGGCTGAAGCACCGGGACGTAAAGCCTGTTTCAAAAGAGAAGTAGGATGGAGAGACGATGTAGACCTGGGCGTGTTGTCACTGGCTGCCTAAGACTCCAGCCTGTGAGGCAAAGGTTATGCAGGCCACTGAATTCTCAACTTTTATTGAAATCTTTTTTTTTCTTAAGTATGCTTTAAAATGCTGTTCCATGGGCCACCTGAGTGGCTCAGTCAGTTAAGCATTGGTCTCTCTATTGCAGTTGAAGTCCTGACCTCAGGATCAAGAGACTGAGCCCCACATGGGCTTGTTGTGCCCAAGATTGCGAATCTGAGAAGCCACCAAGGAGCCGACACCGATGCAAACACACGAGGGTTTATTCACAAGCTCGAGCTTGGGTCCAAGTGCACCCGACACAGCGGAGCAGGGACTTGGACCCCAAGGCTAAGAGGCACAGCAGCTTTATAGGGGCCAGTGGCCCATGGGATTGTAACACACACAGCAAGTTGCACAGTCATGTGGGTCCACACGCAGGTGGCCGATTGAATGACGATTCACCCTATAGTGACCATTTGAACTGGCCTATCACTCTGGTCAGAATTGGCGCGCAGTTTTGGCGGGCACAAGGTGGGATTACATTTTTATGAGCCTATTTCTGGTAAGGGCGTGCCCAGCGGCTTGACTAGGGCGGGGCAGCGCTTTAAGCAATAAGCAGGTCATGTGGGGGTCATACAGGAGGTGGCGGGTGCAGAACAAAATGGGATCAGTCCTGCTCTGCTTGTCCAGGGGTAGGGGAGTTTTGTTAAATTTCCTGGGTCCCACAGGGCTCTGCACTGAGCATGGAGCCTGCTTAAGATGCTCGCTCGCTTGCTCGCTCTCTCCCCCTTCCCCCACCGTGCTCACACGCGTTCTCTCTCTCTCAAAAAATATAGTTCCATGATCATATAAGTTTGAGAATGCTCCAGTTGTGTCTTAAAGATTCACAAAGTAAGTTAGCCTATTAAAGGCCACGAGAAAACACGCAGAAGCCTGTTTGTATACCTGTGATTCTCAAACATATTTTTAACAAAAGCGCTTTTTTATGGTACTTCTATTAATATCTCATAGAATGTTGACCAACAGAAGGTTGGTTTGGGAAACTGGTTTGGGAAACGCTGGGCCAGAGGCATGGAAGGCCTGACTGCAAGCTGACAGATGAAAGGTGCTTTAATCTCTGAGCTAGGTTTTGAAAAATGCTAACATTTAATAATTTATAAGCAAATCATGTGATTTTTAAATTTTGACAGAGTCTTCTAATAAAAGTTAAAGAAATGTAATGCAAGCAATCTGCAAACCTTTTCTTGTGCAGGTTAGCCAATACACATTTGCTATGTGTAGCTACAGAGAAAAAAAGTCTGAACCTCAAGAACTAATGCAACTTGAAGGATACACTGTGGATTATACAGATCCCCACCCAGGTAATTCCACATTACATCACTTTCTCTGCTTTGTATTGATGAAATCCTCATAAATATCCTGTTCTGTGTTTCAAACCCATGAATGAACAGGGAGCATGTTTCACTTATGTACCTGGACAAGACTTCATGAGTGTATCTTTCTGAGGGCTACTTGGCTTTAGCCATCACTCCTCATTTCTGGTATCTTTTGGACAAGGATGCGATATGTAAAAGTTACTGTAATGGAAAAATCATGTGAGAAATATCAGCAATGCTTCTATAACTTCTTGACAGGAAAGCAAAAAGGTACAAGAGATAGAAAAAGGGAAAGAAGAGGCAAATGAAATTTTACATATTTGACCCATTTTTTCCCCAATCTCACATTCTTATAATTCTCTCCATACCTCCATATTAATCCCAGGTATATGCTAGACAGTGGCTATCTAACATTGGCAAGGGAATGAAGTAATGAATATGTGGAGATTAGGAAAATTAATGAAGCAATATTAAGAAATACAGAGATTTAATAAATACAGAGATCACAGTAACTGGTCACAGAAAAATACAAAATACCTTCTTTGTGAAAAAATTTTGCAGAGGTTAAAATGCCATACAAACACAAGTATCGTTTTTGCCCTACCTGTCTTTCTTTTCTGCTAAAATCCCATATGTTTCTCCTGCCGGTTAATAAGAAATGCACCAAAAGATCAGACTGTCTTCTCTGGCGTGAGCTTGCACACCGCGCTGTGTATTTCTATGGACTAGGTTTGTATGGCTTGCAGGATGTTACCCCTGTGTCATGAACTGTTCGTTTCCTTAAGCTATTTTTAATTTTTAAAGTGATAGGAAAATTTAAAGTTTCTCTTATTAATAGCATTGAGCTACTAATGTCAGACTGATTGTCTTCCATGTGACTGGTCAGTGAATGAGCTTGAAATCTGCCAATGACGCAAGTTTTTAATGACTTTTCTTTCTTCCTCCACAGGCCTCCAGGGTGGTCAGATGTTCTTTAATGCAGTTAAAGAGGGAGACACTGTGATATTTGCCAGTGATGATGAACAGGATAGGATATTATGGGTTCAGGCCATGTATAGGGCCACAGGCCAGTCATACAAACCCATTCCTGCGATTCAAACCCAGAAACTGAATCCTAAAGGAGGAACTCTCCATGCAGATGCTCAGCTTTGTAAGTTGTGTTGAAAAATAATTTGATTATCAATTAATAACCTTAATAAGATATAAAATTGAGACACATTTATTCAGTATCATAGTTTATATTATTAATGAATTCCTAATTGAATAAAAATCATTTGTATTAGTAGCCATAGAATCAGCTCTCTAATTTTTCACACGGACCTGGAGTAGATGTTGCCTGGGGTTTTAGTCATGAATTTGCCAAGCACTGGGGTGTATCTGTGAATCTCAAGAACTCATAAGAAAATTCTCCAAAACTTCAATAAAATTTTTCTTATTATTTTAACTTACGTGTGCTATAAAAATAGGGAAAGTATTGTGAAGTCATATAGTCTTTGATAGGACTCTGGGACACCAGAATGGTGGACCATCACTTCCTAAGGTGGTTCTTAAGCGTTCTAAAGGATAATAGGGCTGTTTCCTGTTGTAGATTGGTAAGAAAGAGTAAGTCATCAAGCCAACTTTATCTAGATACCTTAGTATTCATGTCATCCTTTGTATGCTGATTTAAATCATTAAAAAGTTATTTTTCATTTGAATCTACAAGTGATTAATAACAAATGATGGAATAATTATAGAAACATTTTCAAACCCAGCTTTAATAATCATTAAACCAGCTATAACTTGTTGCACTCCTTTGCAAAGCTTCTCTGGTCTCTTGTGTCATAAGTCAGTTCTTCTGTGACTTTAAATTCAATTTTTGGCTTCTCAGTGAAAAGGTTCTACTCTTAAGCCTCTTCTCCAGGGGGATAATGTCTTGACATGCATTATTTTGTTCTTCTGTTCATACATCAAATAACTAGTCTCTTTTCACTATTCTATCTAGGCATCTTAATAGCACATATTAAGCCAAATAATTGAAGATGGAACATGAGCTCAAGTCCAGGGCCTTTGTGTTTCAGGGTTTAAAATGTCCATCTTTCCACTTACCACAGTCCATCTTCATGTGATAGCAGAGCCCCACATGCATCGTATATGAATCTTAAAATAGTTTACTTCCATCTCTCCCTTCTGGGGCTCTGGACTACTCTTGTCCTACATTTTACTTCTATCCATGGTTATAAACCCCACAGTGTCTTGCTCTTATCATCATTGCTTTCACATTCAATGATCTTCTAGAGAAATTAAAATAATATGAGAAAATATTTGTTATAAACTTACCCACGTAGTTATCAGTTCTAGCATTCTTCAATTCTTCATTGTCTTGTAAAAATATTTCACTTCTTGAAGGATTTCTTTTGACTTATGTGCAAGTCTGGTGGTGATTAATTCTTTTGGCTTTCTTATACATGGAAAAATAATTTACCTTCATTTTGAAAAAAAAAAATTTCTTCTGGTGCTTTAAGGATTTTGCCTCATGCTCTAACACCTTTTTCTTTTAATATTGAGAAATATGCTCATTTTTTGTCTGTTCCTCGGTATATAATGTGTCTTTTTTCCTTCTGCATTAAAGATTTTCTCTTTAACACTGGTGTTGAGCAACTAGCCTATAATGTGCCTTGATGTAGTTTTCTTCATGAAATTGTTCTTGAGCTCTATTCTCAGACACAGTTAAGTTACTTGGAAACAGTTCAATCTTTTCAAATATTACTCTTAAGTTTTGTTAGATGGGACTAAACGGTGTCTAGTCTTGGGTTAATTTTCCTCGTTTCTGGACCAGGATTCTTCTTAGAGCCTGACGACCCATGAGCTTTGAGGTTTCCTACTGGCTGTTGAGAACAAGCAGTATTGCAGGCTCTGTGTGAGTGTGGGCACTGCTCCCTCTCGTCCTTTACGCTGAGTTCTTCCCTGGCCGCAGGCAGTGTCCTCACACGTGGGGGTGGTCAGTGTCCCCCCGAATATAGAAAGAGGCAGCGGGAGCAAACCGCCTTCTTGCAGGCTGGCTCCAGCCATTCCAACCTCCCTGAACTGTCCGTCCATCTTCCCCACGGGGCGAGCACACGGGTGCTCTGGGGCTTCTCAGGCCTGTGCCACAGCCTTGAAAGTTTCTCCTGCATTAACTTGAGCCTCAACTCACCTCCTTTGTTTCCCATCTCTCAGGAATCACTCTCCTGGGTTGCCTGATACTCCATGTTTTGAGAACTATTTTTTTAATGTTTTTTTGTTGTTTGTTTTTTTTTTTTCCAGAATTTTTTTGTGTGTCACATAGGAGGTAAATCTCTTCTCAGGGACTGCATCCTGACAAGAAACAGAATGATTGTTTTTTTAAGTTAGAGCGAGATTTTTCAACCTGGGCGCTAGTAACATTTTGGGCCAGATAATGCTTTGTTTCAAGGGTTGGCAGGAGGGCTGTCCTGTGGTTTAATAGGATGCTTAGCTTCATCCCTGGCTTCCACTGCTAGATGCCAGTAGCAGACCACCCCCTCCTTCCAGTCTGATAACCAAAAATATCTCCAGATAGTGCCAAATGTTCTGGGGGCCAGAGTAAAAGATGAGCTAGAAACACCCTCATTTGATAACCACTGAGTTATAGTACCTTGAAAATTATTTTTAGGATAAGATTTCCTCATTGATTTGTGTGTCAGTATTTTTTAATATCCTAAGGGCAGGAAATACCCAAGGGGTGCACTGAGGTCTTGGATACCATCCGTCTTGTGTGCTGGCAAGTGGTCAGGAACCACTGGCCTAGGACATTAAGGCCGTAACTACACGATTCAGAATTAACAAATATAAGATCTACTAATGAGCTGATTCAAAGAGCCATGTAATCTCTCTCACAAAACCTTTCTGCTATCAGATGTCAGCCTGTTGTCAGAGCGGTGTCCATTAGGCTAAGTGGAATGGGGTTTTCCTGCCCTTTGATTCACTCGTAAAAAATCCAAACTTGTTAGGTTAACGACAGCTTTCTTGTATTCCAGGCTTGTAGTAAAGTTTTCTATCACAGCAGACTGCTATTTTATGTTTCTTTAAAAAGGAAGGTGAGGAAGAAGGAAGAAAAATGTGTTTCTGCCTCATTGAATGAGAATACTGCTCCTGACCTCTCTCAGAGAAGCCATTGGACTTCTCCAGAGAGCAGTTAGCCCCTGGCGTATTGTCCTGCCTTCTGGGACCTCCACAGCATTTCTTTTTCTTCTCTTTTGATCATCTCTAGGAAGAACAACTTTTAGAGTCATTAGTAGAAAGTAAGGAAATAATATGATATTTCTGTTGATAGCTACAGAAATCAATATGCTCCTAATCCATTTAATATGCTTTTTCTTTTTTTCATTCCTTGCTGACCTATAGCTGGTAAGGGTAAGTATTTTCATGATTTTTTTTTTTTTTTTTGCTTCATTGTACTAAAACATTATATGATTTTTGAAGAAATTTCACGATCTTGTTTACAATGCCAGTCTCCTCCTTTCTAAGCAATCCCAGAATATTTAGGTTAACTTTACCGTTTATGAAACAAAAGTCTATTTTTGCCACAACAGAAAAGTAGAAACAACCTAATATCTACCATTCATGTGGGCATAAATGTAATGGCTATGAAGTTGATATGCAAAAAAAGAAAAAAAAATAGTAATGTTAAGTGGAAAAATGCTAAATTATTATGTGATATTTTAACTATGTTAAAATTTTATAAATATCGCTAAAATTATACCTAAACTATTCACAGTAGGTGAGTTTAAGTAAAGGGACTAGTTACTAATCCACTTCCTTCTGTTTTATGAATTATCTATGTTATAAAACTCTTAAAAACTAAACACATTAATTGTTTAGAGATAGAACAAAACAATTTATAAAGTCTACCTTATCTGAAGACAACCTTATTATCTGTTTTAGGATATAAATAATATGTATTTATAGATTTTTCTGATACATGAATCTACTCAACTTCCCTCTTTCTTACACTTTCAGGATATTTAGAAATTCTAAGCAAATGGTAAACTGAATGGGTAGGGTAGGGTAGGGGTCTGCTCGCTATACAAATTTTCTGCCAAACGGTGCATTGCCTTTTGCCAGACATTCTTCGGTTAAACTATCCTTTACTATGCAAAGCACCTGTTTTTCATTTTTCTCTCTTATGTATATAATGTAATACAATATGTATGTAACATAATACAACAGAGTACTATTTGACTTCTAAAAGTAAAAAAAAGTCAAAAATGAACCAGAGAAGTTACCTTCTTTTAAAGTCAAATTAAAAAAAAAAAAAATTCTTCAATCAGTATATAAACTTACATTTAAATTCTTTAGCTTATTTTCTTGATTGATCTAGTAATTACACTTCACACTTCACAGGTATATTTTACTATACATCAAATATATTATTTCAAATACATGTTGAATGTTGGTTTACTTTGCTTATGATTCTATGTATGTGTTGATTAAAATTGTCATCATGTGAAAATACTTACTTGTTATTTGCCACCATAAAGCAAGATGTGTAAATTCATACATCCGTTTTTAGTCAATTTAACAAAAACAAGCTAAGAAATTATTTGGGTCAATAATAGAGGTGTGAACAAACTCCTAATTAATGCAAGTATTGACATTTCTCTTTGGTGTTCAGCATAAAACCATGTACATAAAACAAAAAATGCCAACCAAGATAATCTAAAATTTTGAAACTTCCTGTTACTGGCTGCATGGGTGCTATCAAAAGACAAGAGGTCCTCTCTGCACCATGTTTAACTTCTTGTGAATTTTCAAGCTTAATGAGAGTTTGAGCTAAAAGGAAAATAAAATCAGATGTGGGTATGGGTAAATGCAGCTACGGGCAAACTCTTAACCACAGGATAATTTTAAACCAAGTTATTGTATTTCCGAAGGTTCATATGTTGCTTAGTTCAGGATTTTGCAGAGGAGCAGGTGAGCTCTTAGGCAGCAGCACCTTCTTCACAGTCCTTTTTGGTACTTGAGTCCCCGGCCCGGACATCTGGGTGGCCTCAGAATGCTAAGTGAATGGCCACCTCCTCTCCCGCTGTGTCCCATTTGCCTCTTCCCCACTCCCTTTTCCTCTTCTGTATTTTATTCCTAATTTTTCTCAATACAAGGAGCAGGAAAAAAAAAAAAGGCAGCATCCTTAGAATTAGTTGCAAAGGAAGAACAAACATTTCAGTTAAATTTTTGCCCATCTCACATTCGGCACTGTGACTTAGATGCCTGTCCTTGGGGCTTGGATTCTTGAGCACCCAGGGGCTGACTGTGCTCCCACCAAAAGCCCCCCTCCCACACGCCACGGGGGTCCTACTGGCTTGCTAAGAGTCCTCACGTTGTTTTGTAGGCTAGCTGTTCTCAAGCCCGAGGCAACTGTTTAAATTGGTACCGTCAGCCTACTTATTCTTTCCTCTTGACTTCCAACAGCTATTACCCTAATGAAAAATTTAAATTTTCAGGTTCCATTTGAATAAGCCTCCATAATTCCATAAATCTATAGCAAATAATAATCTTTCTCAATTTGGGTCTTATTCCATCCACTTTTACCACACCTGGTGACAGTACCACCTAAAGACGCCGGAGCATATATCCAACTGTTACCATAGAAACTCTCCACCAGTATCCTCAATTACCATGTCCCACATCTGTAGTTAGTCCATAGGTTAATCATCACAATTTATGACAGTTTTGCAGTTCATTGTTCAAGCTCATATCTTGTTGGTTTCTTCTGATAATTTTCTTAAATCATTTTGGAAAACAAACTGAACTAAGACTTGTCATGATCACTGAACATTTGATTAGTGCCATGAATAATTTTTCTTTTAAAACTAGTCACCGTAATTTTGTGTTTTAATAAACATTAATTGAAGATAATCGAGTATAACTCAGTTTTAAAGCAACTCTCCAAGCCTTGCATTTGGCTGTGTAATTGAAAGGACAATTCATTTGATCCAGATGGTATCACTTTATTTTCTAAGGGTAGATGTAGATATATTATGCCAAGAGAAAACTATATGAAAATAGTATTTTACAGAAATAAGAAACTAGGTAATATTTTAACAATAGATATTTTCCTATTTTACATTAGTTCATGAGAAGATCTTAAGGTGAAAGCTTTCTCACACAAGGAGATCAAATCCATTGCTTTTTCAAAATGTATGTCTTCATAAATTCATAGAAACTAATGAATCAATGGTGCATGGTAAAGTATATCTGCCTAAAATATTTTAAATTCTGCTTATCAGACAGACATAAAAAGAGAGATGCTTAGTCCTTACAGCCTGTGTTTTGAAGATGGGATAATCCCTAAAAATGTATTTCACTTTCATGAAATTATAGCCCCAGAGAGATTGTAGGGTTTTTTTTAGTAGAATTTTGTTTGCCTACTTATTTTATCACTATCAATATGGAGTCTGTTTTTGTAACTTAAATTGCTATTATGAATATTTTTACGCTAAAGGAAATCATTGGCAAAGTAATTTTTTCATTTGTGTGTGTGTGATACTGAAGGGCTTGACACATAGCAAACATGTAGTTTAGAGTTATATTTCATGAAGAAAACACTTCATAAAGTAAATTCATTTTTTAATATATGATTTAATTATAGAAATGAACCATAGATTCATTTTTTCAGGAACATGTAGATTTTACTTAAAGACTATGTATCCATTGCTTTAAAATAAAAATTTTACTTCTGTAAACCTTTATAAAAAGTAGAAGTAAAAAAAAAAAAGAACTATGTGGAATACACTGTAATATTTATGTATATAATGTATGTATTTTATAGAATAAAAGAATTCTGGATTTTCTGTGAAATTTCTTATATATCCTACTCTCAACAGATAAGCCATTAATGGGTGTTATTTTTGGCTTGTTACGACCTTCCCTGGTGAAAGAAATAATGAGTAAAATTTAGCAGTGTTTTATAAAACTAGTGATTTCCTAAAGGTGTTACTAAAAGCTTTTTTACTCAAATGAAGATTCTGAGATTATTTAGGATACAGAATAACAGCTTTATATCATATGTGCCTTGAGTTTTTCAGTATCCTGTGTACTCATGTGATATTATTTCACACTATCATAAATGTAACATAAATGTAAAAGACTTTCCTTTGAAAGACTATCAGACATAAGAATAAAAATACCAGACAAGTTGAATTGTCTCATTTCTCAGTTCAGGAAAAGCAGTTTAATAACACTTAGTGTTCATCCAGTTAATACTAATTCACCTCATGTAATGCACTTAATCATTCAGTCAAATAATTAGTAAATGTAAAGGAATATACATACGTACGCCAATTTCTCCGTAGATCCTAACCCCAGACCTTACATCCTCAGTGGATGCCCACTCCGTGCTTACTTGCTACATTCACCTTTTGATATCTGTCACTGGTGTGAGATCTTTTTTTCTTAAATGTGATTCTGAAGACCCTTCAGCTTGAATTACATAGTTCTTCCATCCGCAAATATGGCTGAAAGTTGAACTTGACATAGGATCAATATGATCTGGGCTAAATATCTAAATGTGACTGATTATGTTAGCATCATGTCCACAGATCAATATTGAGTTTTATTATGAGCCTGACTCTATAATTGCGTTTAATCAATAAACTTTTGTCTCCTTTCCTTTGCAATTTTAGGATTGTACCCATATAGGTTTTAAAAACTACATTTAGCTTACATTTAGGGCGCCACTTCTTGTAATGACCAGAGCGAGACCTATCTGTGAATTTTAAAGAACAATGGGGCCTGAGCTCTACCATTGTCAGGAGAGTCCGCTTTCATCCTGATAACTGATTGCTTGCCCGATGCGCGCTGCGCTTCTAGCAGAGCTAATGTCGTAACACCCCAGCACTCCTTTTGGGTGGTATACGGCTTTTTCTCTCTATGCTGAGTAACTAACTCACATTGAAGACTTTGACAAAACATACCATTAATGAAAGCAATCGTAAAAGCTTGCCTTTTGATAAACCCGCAGGGTCGACAGGCGTTGAAAGATGCAATCTGTAAAGAACAATAAATTTGGACCTTTGATTGAAGTGCCATTTGGGACGTTACGCTTTGTCTGCATATTTGCACAAACATGATGCTCCCTTTTTTATGTCTCTTAAGCTTGAAGCTTGAGAGCATTCATTGCCATTTCTACATTAAGGTTGGTCCCATTAAAGACTAAAAAAAAAAAAAAAAGACTGGAAGTGGTCCAACAGAAGCCTGTGTGTTCATTTCTGCCCCAGTTTGCCATTTGGAAAGCAAGCTTCTAGCTATCCTTGCTGTTTTTTATGAGTAGATCTGAGTTCTTTTCCAGTCAGTTCCTTCTATAAATACATACTTAAAATGCATCTGCTTTTCTTAAAATTAGAAAATAAGATTATTTCACTGATGGATATTAGAATTTGCTTAGAGGGGAAAATGGGATTTCTACCTTTCAAATGATTTGCAGATTTTTCCAGGTCATTTTTCATTGGGGTCCAAAAAAATAGCAATTTATATTAATATGCTGAATTCTTGGCAGTGTATTTTTTGTAATGCAAAGTCATCTGTTTATCAGGAAGCATGCATTTTGTGTCCCAAAAACTGTATTTGCCCATCGTTAAGCCAGAGAAATAAGTGTATTTTAACGCGCTTTTCTGAATTTACAGATGCAGACCGTTTTCAGAAACATGGTATGGATGAGTTTATTTCTGCCAATCCTTGCAAGCTTGACCACGCCTTCCTTTTTAGAATACTCCAGAGGCAGACTTTAGATCACAGGCTCAATGATTCCTACTCTTGCTTGGTGAGTACAAGTCTCTCTCTCTCTCTCTCCGGTGTGCTATAGGTTAGAATGAAAGATTTTTCTTAAAGTGAGAAACACTTGTTATGAAGCGGCATTTTATTCCTGACTCCTTTAATAACTGTAGTGGGGAGTTAGGGATGAAGGATTCCGATCGATTGCTTCCCAATTTGAAAATTATACACTTGAAGACCACTGCTGTGCCACTCAATAGACAGGAGAGTAGACTCCAGCAGACACGGAATCGTGGTCCGTCAGTCCCTCCGGAGAAGGCTGAATGAAAATAAAGGCTTTAATGAAGGTCAAAACAAAACAAAACCACACCTCTGAGATGAGATTCACTAACACCTGTGCGGACGTTTTAAGGTTTACATTCTCAGCAAACGTTGATATCTTCCGTTTCTCTCTTTTGTTCCTGGAGCACAACCTAGCGCTGGGGGAAGGAAACAGTAGAGAAACCATATGACACAGGAAATCTTCAGTTTCATTGATCCTTCCAGAGATCATTTGAATTCCTTAAAAAAAAGGGGGGGGGGTATCACGTAGCTGAACTGCAGCTCTCTGTGTGTCGAAACCAGCCTGAAGTTGGGATGTAAAGTACAGTTCGCATTTTTTTTTAAATTTTTATTTATTTATGATAGTCACAGAGAGAGAGAGAGAGAGGCAGAGGGAGAAGCAGGCTCCATGCACCGGGAGCCCGATGTGGGATTCGATCCCGGGTCTCCAGGATCACGCCCTGGGCCAAAGGCAGGCGCCAACCCGCTGCGCCACCCAGGGATCCCTACAGTTCGCATTTTGAAGGGGCGCTACCCTCCTCGCGCTGTGGGCATTGGCCACCTCTAGGCGCAGCCGGTATTTTCTTAGTTCACTTTATAAAACGCTTCTGGCAACGAGGCGATTTCACTGATGGTGCCCCCTTTAACCATTGTCTTCTTAAGTGATGCACACGGGGATTGAAGTTTTTCAGAACGTGACTGTCTGTGACGGACAGTTTAGGTACTGTGAGTAAATTTGGCTAATTTTGAATGACCGTGGAGGAAAGCGGGTTGCCCGCGCCGTGGCAGTGAAGGGAGCATGGCACTAGGTCACCAGGGCCCCAGGTCAGGTCCGAAATGGACGTTAGCTTTATGGAAATAACGTAAACGTGCCACTAATAATAACAAAGAATTGTCAAAAGACACTTGGATGCAGCTGCTTCTAATAGCAAAGAGGACGCTCAGGTGGCTCAGGGCCCGGGATCGAGTCCCGCATCAGGTTCCCCGCAGGGAGCCTGCTTCTCCCTCTGCCTGTGTCTCTGCCTCTCTCTGTGTCTCTCTGTTTCTCTGTGTCTCTCGTGAATAAATAAAATCTTAAAAAAAAAAAAGAGTGCCTACAGAAAAGCAAATCAATCCTAGTACAGAAAGGAAAAATATATATGTTTTTTCTCTTTTGCAGGGTTGGTTTAGCCCTGGCCAAGTCTTTGTGTTGGATGAGTACTGCGCCCGTTACGGCGTGAGAGGCTGTCACAGACATCTTTGCTACCTTACGGAGCTGATGGAACATTCAGAAAATGGTGCTGTCATTGACCCGACCCTGCTCCATTACAGCTTTGCATTCTGCGCCTCTCACGTGCACGGCAACAGGTATTTTTACTTGCAAACACACAGTGAAATGTGTAGGGTTGACTGGGGAAGAGAGAAAAATGTGCTTGGCCACAATCACCTAGTAACAGATTTTAAATAGCAAACACTTCTCGCAAGAGGCGGGAAAAAAAACCCACAAAGGAAAATGTACATCAATATGCTTGTTGATTTAGGTGGGCTGCACTTTATGTTTCTTTTTGCCGTTAAAGCCACTTGAAAGAGAAAGGAAGAGAATGTCTATGAGATAGAAGTTGCCTTCTGGTTCTTAGGTACCACCCAGTTCTAGGGTCTGCACAGCTGAAGTGTCCTCTGTAGCCCGTTGTTGTGCACACGCACGTCTGGGTGAGGCTCGTCGATAGGCCCGGGTCCACCTGGGGGTTCTTGCTTTTCCACCGCGGCGGAAGCTTCCGCTGATAAAGCAACAGACATGAGGAGGTTTCTGTGGAGTCGCCTCTCAGCCCTCTCCCTCACCTGTACTCTAGGAAGAAGGGCCCCCTTTTGGTTCGGAGCCCACGGGGTAAAAATATCCCCCCGAGGCGGGTTCCCGCACCCGTGTTCCTCGAAGTTCAAAATCTCTCCACGTCTCAGCCCCTCTCTTCCCAGGGACCCTGTACTGGGGCTCCTCCCACTAGGCAGGCGCCCTTTCTCCCACCCCCTTTGGGCTGTTCCTACCATTATGCCCTCCCGCTCCTTTCGTATTTCCTTTCTTCCGACGAGCCTGCGTGAGCTTTTGCCAGCCTCACGGCGCCACAGGGTGCTTGAGGGCTGTGAGGTCCGGCTGCCTGGGTTCCGGGAAACACGCCTCGGTGGTGCAGGCGAGGCTAGCCTCCTGATGCGGTCGTGTCGGAGCCCCCCGCCTGCGAGACCCATGCAGCGTAGCGTGTGTCAGACCCAGTGCATGAACGTGCACCAGGGACTCGGGACAGTGCCCGGCACGTGGACCCTCAGGAGCTGCGGGGCAACCGGCATGGTCTAAAATACTGTTATCCGGGGGCTCCGCAGCGCAGCGGCCGCCTTGGGCCCAGGCCGTGACCCCGGGTCCCGGGATCGAGTCCCACGTTGGGTCCCCGTGGGGAGCCTGCTGCTCCCTCGGCCTGGGTCTCCGCCTCTCTCTGGGTCTCATGAACAACGATCCCTCACGTATACACTCACGCCCTGAAGCCACCTGGCGTTGCTCTCTGTCTTCCCCACCAAACACCCGTCTCCGTCCATCCCCGGCTTCCTGATGTAGACGCAGCGACAGCCTCCTCTGTGGCCCATTGGCAGCTTCCCTCCTCACTCCCATCGGAGAGCTGGCGCTCCGGACCTCGTGCCTGTCGAGCCGCCGCGTGCCTCCCGAGGCAGCACCATCTCACCTCCGCTCCGTCTCGGTTATTCTCGACCATCTCTTTGCTGACGATTTTTGTTCCTCCAGACGCCCGAGGGCAGTAGCGTTCTTTTCTCACATCTGTTCCTGAACTTGCTCTGCCCTGAGAACGTTTCTACTTTACAGGAAAGTCGTACTTCGGTGGTCTTGCCCCTTTCCGCAGCCCCAGTGACCTGCCTTTATACAGATGACTCCAAACCAGTCACTCTCCTAGACTGACCCTGTCGACAGTTGACAGCCTGAATGTCCCGGCACTTTGAACTCTCTGGGTATAAAATTAAGTCCACATCTTGGGGCACCCGGGCCGCTCAGTGGGTTCAGCATCCAGCTCTCCACTTCGGCCCAGGTCATGATCTCAGGGTCGTGGGATCAAGCCCTGCGTCGGGCTCGCACGGGTTCTACTTGGGATTCTCTCCTCTCCCTCCGCCCCTCCAACCTCCTCCAAAATAAACAAATGTTTTCAAAAAAATTTAAGTCCATCATCTCACTAAAGCAGCTCCTGTCCCTTTTTTGGCTGTTAGGGTGCCTGGGAAAAAGTAACACCCGTGGCACAAAGTAAGTGTTCAGCAAACATTCCAAGAATGAACGAATGACTGCACTAGTGTTAACATCACTTCCTTCATGGCCTGGTCGTTTTCATGCGTCTTCCCTCCACCTCCTTGGCCCCGTGCACTGCTGCTGCCGCCTTCCGCCTTTGCAGCACCTCTCGGGGTGGCCTCGGTCATTGCCCGGGCACCCTCTGAACTCCAGCCGCCTTCTTCCTGCTTGTTTATCTTGATCCATTTCTCCCCCGCCGCGCTCTCTCCCTGCGACGGTCCAGCAGTCGCCTCCAGAACTACAGATTAGAGCTTTCCCAGTGTTGTTCTTTCCCCCCTACCCAGACTTGTCTCCGAGTATCCGTCCCTGCGTAACCTTTACCCCAGGCAACTCGTAATTCTCCCCGTAATGTCTGTTTCCAAGTTTGTGGTAGTCGGAGGTCATAAAACTCCTCGAAGGAGCCCTCTGCTAATGCGGACCCTACACACCTGCTACCTGGAGTTTCCTTAAGAACTTGATCATGCAAACCCAGTGCTGAGTCCAACACGCGGCTCTGCCCGTCTCCTGAGGTATTTTGAAGGCAATAGCCAGTTCTCCTCACCCGTTACGCGCTGCAGGAGGAGGAGGATGTACCCCATTCCTTGCATGTTGTGGGCACACAGTGAGTATTTGTTGGACTGACATCATCATCGTTGCTGCCTGTCCTCCCACAGTGACGTAAAGCCAGGCCTAGTCTCAGCTTCTCTTCAGGCTTGTACCTCGTTACGGAGCTCAGCCTTCCTTGGGAATGAGGAGAAGCTGCAGATCGTAGTCCTGCTTCTCAGGACCCCAAACTAAACCATCTGCAGTCCGCAAACGTCGCTGTTGGGGGTGGGGTGGACAGTCAGGAGGCGGCACCGTCGTGAGGGCTCACGGACAGCCCACCTGAGCCGCTGTTGCACGAACCCAGTTTCTTGGCTCCTGGTCCTTTCTGTCTGACTCCCTCCCGACCAGTTGATGTCAAAAGACCGTCTCCCAGGGTTAGGACTCTGACGCACGAGACGATAAAAAGATCGCAGCGAAACAGACATCCTCAAAGAATTTTGTATGATCAGGTGGGTTTCGTCCTCAACACCAAAAGGGATAATTAAATAGAGAACGTGAAGTAGGAGATCCAGGTAACGCTTTCCCAAAACGTGTATTTGAGACACATTTTAATGGAAAGTTACTGAGGCACCTGGAAACCGCTGCCTTGGAGGCAGCCTGATTTGAATCTGCAGGTTGCCATAGTTACTTTTATTCTGTAAAACCATTGTTTTCTTTATAATGTACACTGTAAAGTGTAATTTAAGATGTGTTTGTATGTTTGTGCGCGTCTTATGCTCAACAGTGCACGTGAAATCAGTTTTCCAGGCTGAAATGTGTCCATTTCCCGGTGCCTCTGGGTGGCGTAAAACCAGCTGGAGTCAGTCCGAGATTCAACATTTGGGTCACATGGAGCTTAAGGGGAAAGAAAAAGGGAGAAATGAAGGTTCTAGGGAAATCTGAACCTCCGCTGAAGGTAGACGTTATCAAAGATACACTGAAGGGTGTGGCGTTCCGTGTCCTCAGGCTCTCAGATGTCATTCAGAAACGCCGCGCGTCGCAGCCAAAGAATCAGAGGCGGCCAAGGGTGGCCCCTGAAGTCTGACTGAGATCCGCGCAGGGAGCCAGGGGGGCCAGCGCCTAACCTTCCCGGCCCCCCGAGGTGCCGCGTGTCGGAGGACGGCTCCCGGCGCGGGGCAGCGGTGCTTGCCCTCTTCTGCCGGCCTCCCCGTGCCCCAGCCCCGGGACGTGAACCGCGAGGGGAGCACAGGGCGAGAACGAGGCCGCGCCGCCGTCCCTTAGAGCCCGGCCCGGTGCGGCTGTCGCGGCGCGTGTGCGGTCGGGCCCTCCCGCGTCGGGCGCAGTAACCGGGCTCCCGGGACCGTTCTCTGCCCGTCCGGGCGCCCGGTCAGGGCACCGCCGCGCTCGTTACCTGAGCTACGTCCTCGGGCAGCCGGGTCGGGCTGCGTGGAGGACAGCCCTGCCGCCGCGTGTGGAAGGTTCCGGAGGCGGTTCCCCCGCATTGAGCCCGGTGCCCCGCGCCGCCCCGTCGCCGAACAGCCCGGAGCCCGGCAGGAATAAAGGAACAGGGTTAAGCAGCGAAGGCGTGGCCGGCCCTGAGACCGAGGCCGACCAGAAGCAGGAAGGACCAGGGGAACACCTGCGTCCAGGACACACAGACACACTCCCGGGTGGAGGCCCGGCCTCGAGGGCCGGGGGCAGGGAGACAGGGACTCGGCCGAGCGCGCCCTTCGGCAGGCTCGGGGCCCACGTGCTGCTCAGGCTTTGAGGTTTGGCTGGTCAGGCTGACGGACGGAAACGAACGCGGCGACACAAAATGGCTTTTCTGTCTCGGTTCTCCCTGAGATGCGTGTGCACGTCTTCGCAGGCTCTCCCGCGGCTGCGGGGCTGTGGGGGCCGCTCTGCACCTGACCCGGGCCCCGCAGGGCGCGGCCTTCCCGGGGCAGGTCCCCCACGGCCCTCAGGACGCGGCCTTCCCGGGGCAGGTCCCGACCTGGGTGGGGCCTCCCGAGGGCAGGGCCGGGGCTGGGACAGGCCTCCAGACTACAGGCAGAGTCAGGGCCGCCCTCGTGCCCCCTGCTGTGCCGCAGGGTGGTAGGGAGCCCTCAGGCCAGTCCCCTCGCCCACGAGGTCTCCTCCTCAGACGATGTCGTCTGTTACCTTCCCCTTCAGAAACCGTCCCTCCACTTCTCGTCTCTCCTTCTAAAGACCAGGATGCATTTCCGAGCAACATCCCAGGTAGCTGCGTCAGCGTAGCCCGGGGACGGTTCCTCACCTCCTTCATTTCCCCTGCGGCGTCTTGATTCTGGTCCCTGACGCACGACTGAGAGAAAAGAAGTGCAGGTCGCGTCCGCCGCGAAGCTAGAGACTCGTTTCTGGGACCCTGGAGCCAGCAGCTCAGATGCCGGGAGCGAGGCTTGTCCTCCCATAAGGCAGCGGCGGTGGGACGGGTTCGTCCTGCTGCACAGGTAGACGCACAGCGGCCGACCCGTGCCTTTGAACTATGCTCTGCGGGTCCCTCGTGGATTCTGTCGGAAACTAGAGAACGGCCTCAGATCTGCCGCCGTCAGGCTCGCCCAGCGACGACGTCCCTCCGCGCCGAGCGTGGCCTTCGTGCTAGGCGAGGTGACCATGGCCTTCCGGAGCAGACGCACGAAACCCGAGGTGCTGGCGGGCGTGCTGCCATCGGCGCTGAGGCCGCACTCACCGCGTGCCTTCCCTCGGGCTCTCCCATTTATGAGCTGTTCCATTTTGAGGATTGGTCCTGCCTGAGCCTCAGTTTCCCCCCTGTTCGCTATGAATAACTGTGGCATCGTGTTCTACGTCACGCCGCCGGAACACACGGCGGCTCTGACGGGCCCATGGCCAAGACGTGGCCCAAAGCAGGAGCGAGGAACGCGGCCGTCCAAGGTAAGGCCGTCACCCGGGAACAGCGACCCAGGTGGCCTGTTCGTGGCTTCTGTTTGGCCTCCGCGTCCTTCAGTCACAGCGCACGGTTCCTAGACTTGGGGCTAATACGTGAAGAGCCCCCGAGGACAAATCGTTGAGGAGCCGACACCAAGGGTTCCCTCACTGTGCGTCAGGATCCCGTCAGGTTCAAGCAGAGGCAGGAGGTGCCCCCACCCCACCCCGACCCCATGCTGGGGGGGGGTAGCTTCTCTTAAGAAGGGGCCTTGAGAGCCTTAGCCTCTGGAGTTAGGTGCGGGAGGCTTGCGGTCCTCGGGTGGGTTCCGCGTGCTTCCCCGGGTGCCGAGGTTTCAGCAGCGCGTGACGCGGCGGCACCCGGGCAGACGGCTGTGGGCGCCCCGTGCCCCTTCCCGCTGCCACCCGGTTCGGAGACTCTGGGTCTGCGCTGACGGCAAGATCGGCGCCCCCCTGCCTCTCAGGCTGCTGGTCAGGACGCGCGACCCAGGCGAGGGCCTCGAGTGGGCCGGCGCCCTCCAGCTCGCTCTCTGTGCCAATCGACAGATAATATCTATTTTTTTTGACATTTATCAAAAAGTCCTCTTTAAAACCATCGGGGCCTTGAGACGTCCCTGCGGAAAGGTTGTTCACCTACCGAGTGGGGCCGCCCTGTACAAGGGCCCCCG
This sequence comes from Canis lupus dingo, assembly GCF_003254725.2. NCBI lineage: Eukaryota > Metazoa > Chordata > Mammalia > Carnivora > Canidae > Canis > Canis lupus. The sequence continues at coordinate 60,144,947 of NC_064256.1, read as the reverse complement.
GCTTTCCCCTGACCTCTTGAGTGAGCTTGGTCAGTTAGGGCCGCCAGGAAACGGTGCGTTCCCGAAGCCCCCGGGTGCCCTGGTGGTAAGTTCGGGCGGCTCTCGTGGTGCTTTTTGCACTACGTGCACTTTCGGCCTGTGCCGTACTGTTTATTTTTACCTTCCTTTTTTCCCTTCAGTTCCTCTTGCCCGAAGGTCTTTTCTAAGGTGTAACTTACCGGCTTTCTTAAACTGTACTGCTCCTTCCCCTTTTGCTTAATTTTTTTTAATCAACTCTTTTAGAATAATTTTAGGTTTACAGGAAAACTGCGAGGACATTACAGGGACTTTCTGTATTTGTTTCCCCTGACATCACCGTCCTCTATTAGGGTACTTTTGTCGGAACTAAGAACCCGACATTGGCACGTTACCGTGACCTCACCGCCCGTTCTTATTTGGACCTCACCAGTCCAGTTTTTAAATTAATGTCCTTTTTTCCTGTTTCAAGGTCCAACTCAGGATGCCATCCATGTTGCATTCCATTGTCCCGCCTCCTCTGATCTGTGGCAGTTCCTCAGTCTTTCATGCTAATTTTTGCATTGTATATTTTGAGGCAGCTTATTAGGTAGATTCAAGTTTAAAACTGCTAAATCTTCCTGGTAAATGGAAATTACTATTATCTGATGACCCCTTTCATAACTAACGATGTATTTTTGCATTCTAGTTTATTTAGGTGGTTGTCACGCCCTTCCTTGCTCAGGTGCTTATTTTGCCTGGTATTTTAGGTGTATACTTTTTTGTTTATTTTCTGTTTTATACTCAATACTAGCTTAGGTTAGAAATTATTTTCCTTTTTCCTAAAGTATATTCTTTGGGATGTTCTATAACGGAGCACCTATATGTAGTGAATCTTTATTTGGAATTGTGCTTGTTTCATCCACATTTTTTTAAAGAAAATTTTGCTAGGTGTATAGTTCTGGATTGACAGTGACTTTCTCTGAGAACTTTGAAGACTTTCACTTTCTTGCGGCTCCTTTGTGACCGATGAGAAGGCTGTCGGCAAGCTAATTGCCTGTCTTTTGAGGGGGATGTGTCTTTGCTCTCTGGATAGTGCAAAGATTATTTTGTTCTTTCTTCATGTTTTGTGGATTCACCATAACATATCTACACGTGGATTCCTCGTCATGGATTCTGTTCGGGATTCCTGTGGATTTCTGATCCATGTGCCCTGATACTGAGTAAAGTGGATTTCTTTGAATTCACTCAGATTTGGAAGTGAAGATCCCTATTTGCCACCATCCTGGAATATTGTTATCTCTTTAAATACTGCTTCTTGAATCTCACTCTTTTCTAAAATTCCAAAGCTCCATATATGAGGCGTTTTATTTTCTGTATCTGTTAACGTCTGTAGTACATATTTTGCCTACTTAATTCTCCAGCTGCCTTCTATGGTTTTTTTTTTTTTTTTTTTTTTTTTTTTTCCGTTCTTTTCCTCTGGTTCAGAACTTGGCAAAGTTTTTTTCTATAAAGGGCCAGATAGTAAACATAACTAAATCTTTTGGGCTTTGTGGGCCATATGGTCTCCTCCACAATTGTTCAACTCTGTGTTTTAGTGCAAAAAGAGCCATGAGCAATATGTAAATGAATATGGTTTGTGTTCTAATAAAATTTTATTCATAAAAGCAGGTGGTGGGCTATAGTTCCCAACCCTTACTCTACTTAATTCTCTCGTTAGCTATAACATCTACTTTTCAACCCACATATTGTTAACTTCAATTACTAAATATTTTAGTTCTGGAAATACTATTCACTTCTTTTTAAAACCCATTTGATTATTTCTGAGTATCTCTGATCTAATTCTTGGTTTTTATCCCTTCCTCTTTTTTTCCTTAGGGATTTTATAGTTATTTTATATTCTGATCAATTTCAATAACTTAATTTTCTAGGTGTTTGTGTCTTGTTTCCACTGACATTTTTGCCATGGTCACTGTTTTCTTATTCGGCTAGCTTTTTTTTTTTTTTTTTTTTTTAAGTAAGCATACATTTTGACATTTATGGGAATTCTAAAAGGCCTGGGTTGAGAATACTTTTTTCTAAAGAGGATTTGCTTTTATTTGGTGGTCGAGATGTACGACTAGAGCTACTGTATTTCCTTATCCTGGGGATTTCTTGATTCCGTAGGTAGTACTCAGTTTAATGAGGCCAGACATATGGTGCATATTCTCAGGAAAGCCTCTTTCACTCACTCTGTAGATGTTGTAGAAACAGATTTCCTCATTGGCTCCTCCTTACAAGAATATTGATTCTTTCTGGACCACCCCTTAACTGATAGTACAGCCCATTCATGGCCTCAATTTTTGCAGGAATCTCAGGTTCTGCAGTCTGTGGGTCACTGACCCAGTGGTGCATTCTCTTAAACATAGCGGTGAAGCCCCCTTGGTACCCACATTTTCCCCCAAGGCAGCCCTGGTGTTCACAGTTACCCCTCCTTTGGTTTCAGTTTCTGTATCATTTTCTTTTTCCTGGCCTTGGGGAAAAATTTTTTTTAACTTTCTTCTAAGTGCAATACAACATTTAACTGCTTGTTATAGCTAACATAGTGTTGAGGTGTTTGGTAGTGGAAAGGGATTTTTGGAGTATCAAGTCAGTCCACTATATGAGGAGAAAAAGTCACATGATAAAATTTGTATTTTGAAAAAAAAATATTTGAACCTCTCTCTGGAGAACCTGTTGGAGCCTTTTCTATGACCTCTGCCTCAGGTTCCAGCTAATTAACTGCTTCTCGTCTATCACATCTTAACCTAAATATCATTCCCAAACTGACTCCTTCCCGAAAAACCTATATGACTTCAAAGCTTTATGCTTTTGCCCTTCTTCAATTTAATTGTATGTTACGGTCTGATTTTTCTTTTTTATACCTTTCCCTATTATAAATTCCATTAGGGCAGGAGACATTTCAGTTGTGCTTATATTATCCTCATGACCTAGGCAGGTACTCAATAAATATTTGTTAAGTAAGGAAATGAATGGCATGGGACCATCTGTTTACAAATTTATGGGTGAAATGTTGGGGGCACTTAGTAAGTTGAGTTCACAATTAAACATTATTCTTAATGAATCAAATGCAATGATTTTTATGACCCATGGAAGGACCCTGTGTAAACCAGAAGAATTGTATCATTTTACCACACAGAAAGTAATAGATTAAGACAATGAAATACCCCTTTTATGTATAAAATTGAAAATGATTATAACAAGTGATAAAAAATGCATTTGATGAGGTTACAGGGAAATTAATCATTTTATGCACATGGGTCACAGTGCAAACTGATAAGTAAGTACTTTCTTAAAAAGCAATTTTGTCGTATCTATCGAATGTTGAAAATATCATTGCATTTGTCTTAGCTTGGGCTGCCATAACAAAATTCCATCACCTGGGTGGCTTAAACAAAAATTTATTTTCTCACAGTTCTGGACAGTGGAAGTCGGAGATCAGGCTGTCAGCACAGTCAGGTTCTGGGGAAGACTGTCTTCCTGGCTTACAGATGACTGCCTTCTCCCCGTGTCCTCAGAAATTTCTCCCTCCCTCTTCTTACAAGGCCACCACCCTGTCACATTACTGCCCCACCCTGTGACTGACCTCTCTTAACCTTAATCATCCCTTACAAGTACCATCTTCAAGTATAGTAACACTGGGGGATAGGACTTCAACATATGAATTTTCATTCAGGGTGGACACAGTTCAGTCCACAGCACCACTTAAACTAACAATATATGTTTAGGAATTTACCCCAAGGAAACCATAAGAGATGGGTTAAACAAATTATACCGTAAGATTATATATATGTAAGAATGTAAGGACATGGGATCCCTGGGTGGCGCAGCGGTTTGGCGCCTGCCTTTGGCCCAGGGCTCGATCCTGGAGACCCGGGATCGAATCCCACGTCGGGCTCCCGGTGCATGGAGCCTGCTTCTCCCTCAGCCTGTGTCTCTGCCCCTCTCTCTCTCTCTCTCTCTCTCTCTCTCTCTCTCTCTCTATCATAAAAAATAAAAATTAAAATAAATAAATAAATAAATAAATAAATAAATAAATAAATAAATAAATAAAATCTTTAAAAAAAAGACTTTAAAAAAAAGAATGTAAGGACATACTGTATACTCTATGGTAAGAAAAAATAGAGGAAAAATCTAAATTCTAATGGAATAGTGGTTTAATAAATTATGGTACATCCATAAAATGAAGTATTATGCTTTCATTAAAAAGCACATGTTGGGATATTTAAATAATGTGAGGAGATGCTTATACTTCATTAAAAGAATCAAAAATAAAAGAGTCAAACTAAATCAGAATTGCAATGTATAATTAGATTTTATAGAATGAAAACTGGAATTTTATTTACAAAAGGGTATGACCTATTATTTATGATTGGGGCATTTAAAGAAATTTTAATTTTTGTCTTTGTGTTTTTCTGAATTGCTCTCCTAGATTATGTACGTTTCGACCTTTAACAAAAAATTATCTTTTTAAAATAATATTGGGTATGGGGCAAAGATGACCTATCAGAGAATACTACCAATCTTAATACTCTTTTTAATAAAAAAAATCACCTCAATATTTTATTTTTATTCAATTCTAGAGTTATGTGCAGTAATGAATTTAGCTTGATTCTGGGAGAGGCCAGTTGTCTAACACCTTAATAACTCTCCATGACCTGTCTGTCCGTCACTAACTTCACACAAAAGATATGAGTCACTGATCTCATATCTTCATGGAGCTCAGTTACTGCTTTTTTTTTAAATAAGTATCTTTTTTTTAAATAATGTCCAAAGAAAATAGACTACAGTAAGAAACTCAAATAAAGAAAGGATTAGGAGAGAGACGTGCTTGGAAAGAAAACAAGATTTTTAAATTTCATTTGCAGAATATTTTCTCATAGAAAAATGTTTCCTCTATCTCAGTAAACATAGGATCAAATTAATTTCTTCTGGATTAGTAAGATTTCAGGGAGAATGAAAGGACCCTGATTATGTGACCAATATATACGAATCCAAATGAGATGCCACGTTGTTTAAAACAGTAAGAAGCGTTCCAGGTTAGGGAAGAGAAATAGGAGACTATTGTTTTCTCCCTCCTCTTCCCATCATTTCTCATTCTCGTGCTGTGTCTTCCTCTCCTTCTTATTCTGTTCACAAATGGATATTGGTGGGAAATACACGAAGTGCAAAGTGACTTTTACCTGCTGTGCTGCCGTCAGAATTGACAATTCAGAACTGCTACTCTCTAGGTGTCTCTCTCCTTCTCGCTTTGTCCAGAGGAAGCTAAGATATCCCACATTCCTCATAGGAAAAGAAGCCTCTGAGAAACTTAAAAGCACCCCGAGCTTGGTCATCCACCCTGTCATTGCTTTCAAAATATCTTTACCGCAAGCCTCCAAACTGCCAGGACAGACGAACCTACTTGATGAGCGGGGAGGGGGGGCCGGTGGGGGTGGTGAAGGCAATCTGTCTTCATCAATTTACCAGACTTCTCTATGCAGCGTGAACTCCCGGCGTGTTAGTCAACCCGTAAGCTTCCTGCGCAGTCTCCTAGAAATTATAAAACCAAGGACACATTTATCCCTCAAGTATCTACAGGCTGCTCTGGCAGATAAAATGATTGAGAAAATAACCATAGGCTGGGTTACAGTTTTCATTAAATAATAAAACAGATGGCTCGTCAGCACTTAATGATGTTTGTAAGTGGGCATTGTGGAGAGATCCCATGATCGATTTCAAAAAAGTGATGTTAAGCAGATTTCTTTACTGTCAGACTCCTCAAACTCCTTAATAGGCCCAGCTTACATTATCGACCTCCAGCAAGGTCTCATGATTTGTAGGGTTCAAAAAAAAAAAAAAAATCCTTGGGCTCTCTAACCCTTTTTGCTGGAGTAGGTCTCAGGACCATTGTTTTTTAAAACCTCTTAGCAGCCAGGTGAAATGGATATTTAAGTCTGTTCTTATTGGTCATTATGGGTCTCTGAAATGTTATACTGGAAAAAAGGGCCATAAAATGTGTGAACTATAGGTTAGTCTGTACTTAAATATGTAAGCAGATTCCTCATCGATAGTTTGCTCTTCTGCTCAAATGCCTGACTCTGCAACCCGGTTTCATACTCTTTTCCTCTTAGAGCTTTCCTGAAATACAGTGTAGTGATTCTTCCCTTCATAGAAACTAATTTCATATCAGAACTACTCCCCAAAGCCATTAGAGATAGGAGAAGATGGAGAAGATAATACTCATGTTCCTGAGTTGTCTTTCAAAACCACCCTGCTCAATTTAGAGCTGATATTGTACTTTTTACAGAAAAAATTGATAGTGATGACAGGATGTCCAGGATACAGAATGGATTCTGTTTTAAAATGCCTACAGCGGGGGCAGCCCGGGTGGCTCAGCGGTTTAGCGCCGCCTTCAGCCCACACAGGGCGTGACCCCGGCTCCCGGGATCGAGTCCCGCGTGGGGCTCCCTGCATGGAGCCTGCTTCTCCCTCTGCCTGTGTCTCTGCCTCTCTCTCTGTGTTTCTCATGAATAAATAAATAAAATCTTAGAAATAAATAAATAGATAAATAAAATGCCTAATGTGCCAGATTGATGACTAGCACGAGTTATAAAATGCATTGTGAGATCTCTTAGTTCATGTCGGAAGTCAGTAAAGTTGATTTGTTCGTATAGGAACTATTTCTGGATGAATCTGCCTTTCAAAAAAGGTAGCCTGTGTGTGGGCACCTGCACGCACCTGTGTGTGATGCTCTCTCTGAAAGTAGGACGGGGCCTAAGGCAGACGTAAGAGGAGGCTGTTAAGCATCAGTAGCGTAAGTTCCATTGTGTGTGAATTCTTTTTTTTTTTTTAAGAATCTTTCAAAGTATAACTAACAAAGACCCAACTACATTTGGCATTCCTTTGTTTATTGTGTAATGCCAGGAGGAAGTTCTGTGTCATAATTTGCATCTATAATTAAAGGAAATACATCTACCATTGAACTATATTTAATAATTTGTTTATATCTTCAACTTTCATGGAATCTATTCTTACTAAAATCATGTGACTTCAATAACTAAAGGCCCCAGGAAAAAAAAATGAAAAATTTAAATCTCAATATATGAGAATTCATGCAACAGTTTCTTTTTTCTCATTGGAACAGTTTTACTATTTATATTTGAGTCATATAATTAAGTTTCAATTGACATTAAAATCTGAAAATTGGCCTCTTACTTTAGAATTTTCCATGACCATTGGCTTTTTATCAGTATCAAAGAGGCATTATTTATTTTACCTTTTATTATCTTGGGGGAAAATTCCATTCTTGAGATTTAAGGCAAATGATTTATTTCATTAATAATTAAAATGGCAGGTAAATACTAAAAATTTTCTGCTAAGTGTAAATACAGCCAACTTTTCTGAGTGATCTATTTATCCAGAATGCTTAACTATAATTCCTATACTATTTGCTTTTTTCAAAAATTTCTTGTTTTACCTACTGTTACATGATTTAAAACATTCCAATTAATTTATACCCTATTAATACTAATAATTAACAATAATTGTGATGTTACTCATTCATGAATTTTTATTATCTGCTATAGCTGAAATTTTTATATTCTGTGTATCGCTTATTCACATCTTTAACATTTATTTGCCATTTAGCATTTAGCATCAGGCTGTCGGCTTCTGTTCTGGGTACCAGGGCTACCATACAGGGAGGCAGACAATAAACACGTCACGTGTAGGGCGATGGCATTATGTACAATGACCAGCAGTAAAGCCGGTTAAAGGACAAGAGACCTGTGGGAATGGGAGGCTACACTTTTACATCAGGTGGCCAACCTAGAGCAGGCCTCATTGACCCGGAGTCGCGTGGGCAGCGATGAGAAGGCAGTGAGCAAGCCCGTGTGCCCAGGCGAAGACCTTCGCCGGCAGTGGGAGCAGCATGTGCGTGTGTCCCGTGTGAGGACCAGCTAGGAGGCCAGCGTGGCTGGAGTGAGGTACAGGAGTCAGAGTGAGCGTGGGGAGGGAGGATCCTATAAGGTTTACAGGTCATTATAAGAGTTTTGGCTTTTACATTGAGCATTATTAGCATTGTAAGTCATGACTCATGCTTGAAAAAAGCTCACTGTAGAGTGTTGCCAACACTGACATTGAAAAGATGAGAAAAGGAAGACAAAGGAGGCTGTCGACACACTTGAGATATGTTTTGAAGGCTCACCTGACAGAAATTAATTTATAAGCTGTGTTTATAGAGCTATTATTTTAAATCTGTACTACCCTGGGTCCCCTAGATGAATGTGCAGAAAATACAACTGGTTTAAGTTTCTCTTCAAGCCATTTTCTACAAGTACAAATTTTAGGACTGACTTTGTTGAGTTTTTGTTTTTTTTTTTAATAGAGTTACTGATTCAGTGTCAGATACTTAAATTTTATTGATTTTTATGCTCCCTGCCTTATGTAAGTAACATAGAAAATGTCTGATGTAAGTAAGTGTATTTAAAATATTCCACATTGCTTTTCAGATACAGTTCACATTTTTAATAGAGATTTTTTTTCCTCTTATTTTTGGTGAAAACATAAAGGAAAGAGAATAAGACATGGGCACCAAGAGCCCAGGATTTGGAATGTGAGAGACCTAGGTTCAAGTCCAGGTCCCTGTACGTACTAGCTGTGTGACCTTGGGGAAGTCAGCAGCTTCCCCTCTCGGAGACTGGAGAACGGACTGCTGTGAGCATCCTATGTTATGCATATAAAACAGCAGAGTACCAGGAGCATATTTAGAATTCGGTTACTGATAATTGTTATGTTTAATTTGATAATGGCTGTGACGAGGAAGATATTGATGGCACCGGAGGTATTTGCGTTTATTGGGAAGAATAATTTTAATATTTTTTAAAAGGTTTTTATTTGAGAGAGAACACAAGCAGGAGTAGGGACGGAGGGAGAGGGAGAAGCAGACTCCCTGCTGAGGAGGGAGCCTGATGGGGGCTCGATCCCAGGACCCCGGGATCATGACCTGAGCCACCCAGGCACTCCAGGAAGAATACTTTCAGAAGGAGCTGTTGCCTTTATGCATGACTATAGCGAAGCTGTCATTTATTCCCAATCACTTAGGTATAAACACCTACTTCGTCTACCTAATTTTCAGTACATTGTCTAGTCTATGTACCTAAAAGGTGTATAAATAAAGACAAGTCCAAAATACTACCTATTGTATTTAATTTGTCAGATGTATAGTTAATTTAATAATAGACTCACAAAAACGACAGCCTTTCACTGTGTATAACAGTCTGTATCTTACTGAAAGTTGTCACAAGTGATATTCCTCTGACTTACCCTTCTCACTCTTCATCACCTGAACCCCCGATTCCATTGTGTTGAGTAGGCGAGCTGTCCCAGTGAAGTTCAATGTGACAGGATGGCTTGCAGCATCCCTGTGAATCACAATCTCCTTTGACAGTTGAAGCAAACAGTGAAATTCACTCTAATATAACCATGTGGTGGCTGTCAGAGAGTGAAGTCAAAGAAACCATACCAGGCATCAGAATAATAAATATAAGATCTTTGCTTTTTTTTTATTTTAAAGACTATTTATTCGTGAGAGACAGATACATGAGAGACAGATAGAGAGAGGCAGAGACACAGGCAGAGGGAGAAGCAGGCTCCATGCGGGGAGCCCAAGGTGGGACTCGATCCCCGGACCCTGAGCCCAAGGCAGACGCTCAACCGCTGAGCCACCCGGGCATCCCTAGATCTTTGCTCTTTACATCGAGTTTGCATAGGTGTATATAGTGAAACACCTACCCACAACTTTGTGCTATGAGTTTTTGCACTATCTATACGATAATATAGCGACAGTTTGCATCTGATCATGCTGATTCTCAAGTTAATGACTTATACAGAGCTCTCCGCTTGAACTTCTGTGATCATTATTATTCTTAAGTTATAGTCTGGGTTTTGTGCTATCATTTGCTCAGTGGGATGTAACTCTGAAGTAATATGTGAAGAACTCCATTATATTATAAATTATTGTAATATAATAAATTATTGTAAAACATTGGGGTGAGCTCACAGTTCATTGTTTTGTAATTTACAGATCAGACTTTCTTTTCTCCTTCCTAAAAATATTTGAAAGACCACCGTTTGCCGTTAGTTTTTCTGCAGTTCACATTAAAAATATATTCTGATGGAATGTATTATTCTGACTACGAAATAAAATAATTGATGTTTCCCTATTTAGCAATGAGGTATAATTGTTAAGATTTTCAAAGCATAAATTCCAGCAGCATAGGAGTTTCTTAAATAACAAATAATTTACTCTATAATGACAAAATTTCAGACTTAAATGATGCTTTGATATGAATAAAAGGTCTTTATGTCATTATGATTCAAGTATAACTTTAATCGTTTTTATCCTAATTGACTAGTTGCAAGCATCAAAGATACATGCACACATTTACATGTTATATATGTAAAACAAGAATGGGATTACTAAATAAAAATCTTCTTGGGAAAGTTATAAAGCATTCATTTTTGTTTATTTTTCATAATCATGTCTACCTATTTTACACATAAGTATTAAGAATTCAAATTGTAAGTCATAAATCTTTGGGAACAAAAATATAATCTTTAGAAAAGTAAGCTAATAGAGGAAGGTGCTAATTAGCAAGTGCAAAAGATTCATTTCGTTGAAATAGATACTTATGAATATAAGATTAATAGATCTTTCTCTTTGCGTTAACAAAGTTACAATTCATATGTTCAAAATTTTTGATGACTGTTGTGCAACCAGATACTTCCACTGATCAGAATGAACTCTAAATCCATTATTAGAAATATTTTATACTTTTAATCCTGATCTTAGTAAAAGAAGATTTCTGTTCATTCTATATAACTACTTCTAAAAATCCTGACATGAACTTGCCTTGATTCCATAGGAGTATTTGTCGCACAAAATCTGGAAACAGCTGATCTGTCTTCTCTATATGTTTTTATTCAAATATTTATTTTGATTTGTACACCCCCACATTTAAACAAAAAAATAATGCAGTAAACCACTACATGTATGCAAAATTGCTGTTTTTTATAATTAAAATGAAATATCCAATTCCACAATAGCTTAATTTTTATTTGGGAGAAAAGTAGTTAAAACATTTTAGTTTGCATTCAATATGCTTTTTGATATTTTCATTTATTCAGTTTTTCAAATGTTTGGTACCACATAAAACACTTTTCACTACCATTCTCAAGGACTAGCCATTGTTTTCAGTAGATCTGGAAAATATTTATTATAACCCTTTACCTTGAAGGCTGTCTAAAACAGAGTCATTCCATTCCATTCATTCCAGGTCAAAATATGAAGCAAATGGCTATAAATATCCCCTTTAAGTAAATTTCCACTATAGATGCAAGTAATATGTGTACCGTGGACCAGTATGCATTTTCCTTAATTATTCTTCAGGGAAATATAAAGCTGCATCTATCTATAGAATTATATATTAAAATAAAGAGATATAAAGATATAAAATATATGAAAGTAACCATTCTGTCAGTACAAATTACTGATTCTGTTTTTTTCCCCCCCCAGGCCTGATGGAATTGGGACTGTTTCAGTGGAGGAAAAAGAAAGATTTGAGGAGATAAAAGAAAGACTCTCTTCTCTTTTAGAAAATCAGATAAGCCATTTCAGGTATATAATCTATTCGTTAATATTAAGTATTTTCTTTCTTCACCCAACACTCTGGTCCCCTACAGATGTTTATTATGTCTTTCTGCGGCTACTCCCTCCTCCATTGCCTGTGAGGTAAGATCCGTATTATTCCTTGGCCTGTGGTCTGCTTCTAAGCCTGCCATTCAGTTTCCATCATGCATTAAGGTTGGTCTCTTGCCCCTTCAGTTGGTGGGATGCATCTCTCACTTGCTGGTGCATTTCTCATCCGTGAGTAGCCTCTTCCCTCAGCTCTGGTGACTAGTCCTCTCTCTCTTTCAATCACCAAGTAAGGAGCTTCTTCTGTCCTGTCTTCATAGTAGAGCTGTTTTCAGTCATTCCAACAAAGACTGGAAAACCTGAAGCCTTTTAGCATTTATCATCTGTACTCTTCACTAGTTGCTTATCGCATAGTTTTAATACCCATGTCTTTAAGTCATTAGTTATTTTATTTGCATTTAGTGGGAACAAGGGCCATGTTGCCTGGCACAGTTCCTTGCTCAAAGAAAATTAGCCGTTGGTACTAAGACACATTTACAGAATGAAAGATCAATATCTTGATATTTTTCTCCCTGGTTGTAGTTAGCTCACTAGAATGATTGTTAAAAAAACAGAAATATTTCTGAAGAATGAAATTCAAGACAAAGGAGAAAACAAAGAAAGAGGGATAGTTAAGATCCCTGAACAGAAAATCAGCATTAAAGAGGAGGGAATCTTCATAGTGATAGTTAATAGAAAGTGATGATTGATTGAGCTTAGAAAGCAACCAGTTCTGATGAGAGCAGGTCAGAAAAATTCTTTAAGTAAATTAAATTGACAAAATACTAAGATGTTTTAATATATTGAGAGAGTATTTACCAACCTAGAATTGAGTTTGGAGTTCTATTAATTAGATTGTATTAGTTATATTGGAGTTTGGAGTCACATTAGATTAAGTATATAAAAAGAGGATATTAAAAACAAAGACAAGTTTTATAAACAAAATAATGGCACATAAGTTGTAGTAAATACAATGTCTCTGTTATCTAGGGCATTTACATAATATGAATACTGAATTTAGTCCCCCAAAATGGCATAACCATGTTAGAAAGATAGGAAGGACAGGAATTACATTTAGGGTGGCTGAAAGTAATCAAAAGAAAAAGAAAAAAGCTACATATGTCTAAAGGGGAGTAACATACTCTCCCATCTGAAACAAAATTTTCTAAGGATAAAATACGTGGAAAAAGCTTTTCAACACGTTAAACATAAAACAATGAATAAAAGTCATTCTTGATAGATGAAAAACAGATGAATAAGGCCTTTCATTGTCTCTGCTTGGCACCAGTAGAGTGCTTCTGGGCTGTGGGCCAGGGAGGAAAATCTCAGTGGACACCCTGATTTGAGGAGACAGAGGGAGAATCTAGAGAGGACAAGGCAGCCAGAGTTTGCAGGTCAGAATTCTAAAGAAAAGATAGGAGAGACCTACAGGCATTTGCTGAGGTTTCCCCCGGAGTCAACTAAGTATTGATCTGAGCGTGTATGTAAGGAAACTAAAGTCGGACAAATAATCCTTTAACTCTGTGGTAGTATTGTAGGAGATAATCCTCAAAGCTAACACAGAGCTAAGGTGAGTACCAGTTTTTGCCACCCAAAGTGGAAAGACTCTAAGTCATGGACAGAGAGTAGAATACTCCAGAGAATTTGTGCCTCAGTAATAGAAAAAAATTAGCTTTTTTAAATCTCTCCTAATGAGGACTAAAGCCAGTATTCTAATAAATCAAACTGTTTTTAGGTAATTTAACCACATTCCAGAACAAAGATCAAGAATAAAGGAATACAAAAATATTGAGCCACCATATTGTAAAATAATAATGTCTAGCATCTGGTCAAAAATTTCTAGGCATACCAAAAAATCGCCAGATATGACCAATGAAGAGGATGGAAATATCCAGAAATGGAAATGAGAATTACTAAACAGGAATATTAAAAGAATTCTTACCAAATGTCATATATTCAGCCTGTTAAGGGCATCTGTGGAAAACCTACAGCTTCATACTTAACAGTGAAAAGTTTGAATTTTTTTCACCTAAGATCAAAAGCAAGGCAGGGATATCTGCTCAAAAATCAGCAACCAAGGTTGTATAGTACGGACAGTTCAGAAATCAACTCACACATATTTGGTCAATTGTGATTTTCAAAGATATACAAAGATGATTTTCTAAGTATCCTCTTTTCAATAAATGGTGCTAGAACTAGTTACATAGCCAAATGCAAAATATTAGCCTGGACCCATACCTCATACCTGATTAATAAGTTATTTCAAAATGAGTAGTCCTAGGAAACAGAAAATCTCTTTGTCCTTAGACTAAGTAAAGATTCTTTAAAACACCAAAATCATGATTTGTAAATGGAACAATGTTACATTGAACTTCAAAAACATTAAGAACTTTTGATCTTCCAAAGACACTGTTAAAGGAGTAAAGAGATCTCAGAGTGGGAGAAGATATTTGTACAATACGTATCCCACAAAAAACTTGTATCCAGAATATATAAATAACTCTTAAAACTTAGTAAGAAATGAAATAACCCAGCAAAAAATTGTTTCTAATATTTCACCAAAGACGTGGTGAAAAGGCAGATGAAAAGATGCTCAGTATCTTTATTCAATAGGGATATAGAGATTAAAACACAATGTAGTACTGCTGTTATTAGTCTAACTAAAATTCCAAAATCACTACCACCCAACTCTGCATATACTCTTGAGAGGAGTATAAACAGATAACAACCCACTCTGTAAGATAGTTTGCAAATTTTAAAAAATTCAAACACTTAACATATGACCCAGCCCAAGATAAGCGAAAGCACGTGTCCACACAAAGACTTCTATGTGAATGTCTGTACCAGCATTATTGATAATAGCCAGAGTATGAAAACAAACCAGGTGGCCATCAACAAGTAATAGATAAACAGTGTATTGAGATACTTCTGAGCAATAAAATGGAATGAACAGTCGATGGTATGAATGAGTGTCAAAATATAGTGAGAGAAATCAGAAGCAAAAAAAGTATGTACTATAAGATTCCTCTTACATAAAATCATAGAAAATACAAACAAATCCAAAGATAAAGTAAATCAGTGGTTGCCTGGGCCCGAGGGCAGCAGGGAAGGAAACATTTGGTGGTTGTGATCATGAATATGTATATTAAATTGATTGTGGTGATGGTTTCACAGGTGTATGCATATGTCTAAACTTACCAAATTACATATTTTAGATATGTGCAGTCATTTGTCATTTACATCTCTAAATCTGTTAAAAACTCAGTACTCCCTAGTGGGAAGTTAGTAGAGTAATATTTAAAACTGAAAAATCAAGAATTAGAAATATTAGAATGTAAGTTAGGAATATAATGTTTAAATAAAGAAATAGCTAAAAGTTAAGAACTTTTTTTTTTCCTGGAGAAATTGCTTGGGGAGTGGGGTGGAAAGGGCATAAAAAGGACTGCTTTTCATAAGAAGCCTCTGGAAGAACTTGCCTTTCAGACTATGTGCATATCTAACTTTGATAAAAAGAAATACTGTATTTTAAAATGGTAAAGAAAAGAAACCAGTTTCATTGTAGGACATGTCTAGGCCGGGCTCATCTATCTGTGTGATCAATTTAAATTTACTAAGGTGGGAATCAAGATGATTTCAATTTATTCAGATTAGATTCTAAATTTGGTTGAATTTGATGATTGGGCATTTTCCACTTTGTTATTACAGAGCTGTCAAAGTGGTTAAAAAAACAAACAAAATATTTATCTTGGAAGGCAGAACAAAACTCTTCCTTTCTTTTAAAACTCGTTTTGTAAAGATTAATTAAGCTTCTGTGTAGTTATTTTCTGTACTTTATTGATTCAGGATTACTTGTACCCTGTAAATGTGTTGAATTATTTACACATCGTGGGCAGCTAATGCTAATTCAGAACAGACCCAGTGGGACCTCAGAGCCCTGAAATGCTAAGTGTAATCTGGGGATCAGTAACATTCCATTCATAAAACGTGTCACCCACCGGTTAATGGAAATAAACAATAGGAAAGACAATGGGTGGATTATGCAAATGCACTGAAAAGATTTAAGCGGGGGAGGGGACTGTAAGAGCCCAATTTGTGTTTTATTTAAACGTGGATTAAGATGTATACAAAATGAGGACAGCTACTTTGCTAATTTGCTCCTACTCTGATGAGCAACACTGCGCAGGGAAAAAAAAACTATCAAAAATAAATCGTTGCTTCTGTGAGTGGCAGCAGAGAGGAGTAAGACAAGGCATCGAGGTAAGAGTTGAAGGAAATTGTTAAGGGGAAAATAGTGTTCTGAAGAAAAATTTGGCTAGATTTATGACTTTTTTTGCGTTTACCTGACACTAGTAAAAGTTTTCTGAAACTAAACCCCAATCCTAATTTAAATTTAGCAACTGTTTGGTGAGAAATTCATCCTTAATTAAAAGTTGCTGCTATAAACAATGAATTTAAGATACATGTGTTTTTAGGGAAACCTGTGCAAATCGCCTTGTAAAACAAATAATTTTACTGTGAGGTACGTCTTACAAGACGTGTCTGCCAAGTCCCTGAGTCATGATGACAAAGGACATGGAAACATACTGACTTTAGGTTCCTGGCTTGAGGATTCCTGATCCGGAGCCCAGTGGCAGCCTAGGGGGCACTTGGTCTTGAGGCGGGGGTGGTGGTCGATCTCAGGGAGCCAGGGGCTCCGGCAGGCTGGGGTGGCCCTGCCCTGCTCCTCAAGTGGACCGTGACCTGCGAGGGACCCCGGGAAGGAGCAGCACGTCTGTCCCCACCGTGTGCCACCAAGTCCCATGGAGCCCGCTCCCTTGCCCTCCCGGACCCCACTTTCAGAGCAGTGGTGACCCGCCCTGGGGGTGGGGGGTTGGGGGTTGGCCAGGAGCCGGACAGGGCCCAGTGCTGTGGCCCAGTGCAGGCTTCGGTTGGGGCGTTCCCGCTCGCAGAGACCGGCAGGTGTCAGGAGGCAGCAAGCGGATCGCGTGTTGTCCTCAAAGGGCATCAGCGGCAGAGCAGCCCGAGCAGCAGGCCTCCCGAGCAGCAGGCCTCGGGGAGCTTCAGGGGCTCCGTGCTGCTCCCTCTGCCTGGGAGCCCTGGAGGTTCATTCTGAACGTATGTCACCAAAATGTGGACCCTTTTTATCACAGTTTATACTCTTACTGTGAAAAGAAATTGCAAGCATGGAACTAGGGGTGCCCGGGTGACTCAGTGGTCGAGCAGCTGCCTTGGGCCCAGGGTGTGACCCCGGGGTCCCGCATCGGATCCCTGCAGGGAGCCTGCTTCTCCCTCTGCCTGGGTCTCTGCCTCTCTCTCTGGGTCTCTCATGAATATATAAATAAAATCTTTAAAAAAAGAAAAGAACATGTGGAACAAGGTAAACTTCTGCTGTTAAAATTTCCCCAGATGGGTTGATGCTATTTTAACCACTTTTCACCATTTTTCAATAATGCCAAGTACTACAAAAGGGAATAATTCGGTGGTCTTGGATATTAAATGTTTGACTTTCTTGTTCCTCCTTTTGTTTTTGAAGATACTGTTTTCCCTTTGGACGACCTGAAGGTGCTCTAAAAGCTACGCTTTCGTTACTTGAAAGGGTACGTTTGAACACCCCTTTATCAGTACTTGGTGTACTGGTGGCTGAGTATTGGTGGCTGAGTATTTTAGATGCTGGACCAGGCAGACAGGCCCATCCCTCACGGCAAGTATGCTCTCCGAGGCCGTCGGTCCCATTTCATCACTTCTCACCTGCCCTTCCTGCATCCCGACCCCTCCTACGTCCTGCTGCTTCCTCCTGGCGGCTGTCCTGAGGCCTACCCCTGCCATCCTGTGCTGAGTCGATGGCGTGTTGGTAGGTCCCGTTTCCCCACCTCCTTCTTTCCCTCATGAAATAGGATTTTTCCCCCCAGTTGAGTGTAATCGTGTTTCTCAGACTTCTCAGTGGTCTTTCCTTCCGCTCCCTTGCTCCCGCCCCAACTTGTGCTTCCACCAGTCCCAATTCTCATACCTGTGAGGGTTTATCATTGAACATGCACAAACGTATCATTCCCTTCATTCTAAATCAATCTCAGAATTCATTTCAACTTGTGTTACTTTAAATGAATTCATGAGTTGTAGAAATTCGTTTTCCCTCAAAAAGTAAGTAGCAAACAAGAATTTCCTATCCATGCTAAAATAATTCATTGACGAAAGCACATTCTCCACTCCTGTTTCTATGCAGACTGGGTTGGAATGGGAAGGGTCCTTTTCATTTATTTATAAAACTATTCATATGGTGTTTGCTCCTAACAGTTAAGTAATGTGGACAATTCCTGTTCTTACTGGCATCAAAAATAATTTCTAAGGATCGTTAATAGCTGGTGATTTGATTATTCTGGCCCTGATTTATTGACTTCACAGCATTTGGTCTTGTCCACTTTTCTGCCAAAGAATTCTAGATATGTTACGTTGTTTATTAGCACTTCTATTAGAAGTGAAAAGGGAAGGCATTTTTCCAGTGATGTAGGGACTTGGAAGATGAGGGTAGACCTGATGTCTGTATACATTGGTTGCGTCTGTCTGTCCCTGTCTTATCCTGGATTCCGGTGCACCATGGGACAGAAATATTATGGTGGAAGTTGCCTGTTTTATTAGAATTTTTATAATAAAGCTGCAGGTAACACAGGCTTTCCAAAGTACTCGTCTTATCCAGCTCATTAAGGTATCAGAAAAAAGCTAAAACCTTTACAGAGAGCTCTGCTTTTGGGGTGGCCTCCCATGCTGGGTCTGCGTGCAGCCTCTCTGCTGGTTTCCAGGGGGACAGTAATGGCACAGACTTCCTCGGGCACTGGCAGGGGGCAGGGGACGGGGGGAACAGGGACCTTTTTTCCAGTTATAGCCTCTCCTGTCTCTTGCTCAGTTGAGGGAGACATGGTAGGGCCACTTCTTCGTTTCCACATCTGTGTACTTATTGACATCTTAGGAAACTGAAATCTGCATGTGACTTCTTCATACTTCCTATGCTTTGGAAGAAGTGGAGAGGGTACGCGAAGCAAGCTGGCCCTCCCTGTTTGTCCTCGCCAGCCTTTCATCTGTACTTTGCCAGGAAAGACGACACAATTCCCCCCACTCCAAATTACACATCCAGCTCCTGGGTCATATGAACTGTCCCCTGATTTCAACCCTGGACCCTCCTCTGTCGTAAACATGCATTCTAATTTTAACAGCTATGTCTGTTATTTCAAAGTCTGTTGGGCACCCGGGTGACTCAGTCAGTTAAGCGTCTGACCCTTGATTTCAGCTCAGGTCACGATCTCAGGGTTGTGGGATCGAGCCCTGCATGTAGGCTGCACGCTGGGGTGTGGAGCCTGGCTTGGGATTCTCTCTGCCCCCACCCCCCGCCCTTACCCCCCCACCCCCACCCCTGCTATGTGCGTGCATGTGCACACGCGCGTTCTCTCTCTCTGTTTCAACAAAATAAAGTTCATGGTTCTGCATATGGGACAAAATTAATTTTAGATTTAAATTTTAGTGATAGTCACGTTAAAAATAATAGCACATTTGGAAACAAAAATAACAGTATGTTAATGCTTGTTTTTTTCAACTATGAGCAGAAAAGATTTTTTTTGCCTATAAAGAATCTAATGTGCAGTTCTAATTAAAGTGCCAAATGTATGTAAATGTGTTAAAGATTTTTAATCTATGAAGAATGATTGAATTTGATGGGAAGGAAATTTTTAAGTGATAAAATTTGCTGTTTTGAAAAGGAAAGCTTGCCTAACAAAACTAAATATGTTGTGAAGGATCACCAATGCTTAAATGGTTGAGTAAATCAGAGATTATAAAGTCCTTCATGCTGAGGCCAATCAAAAGAGAATGAGGTAATAGAGCACGAAAGAGACGTTTTCATATTCTTTTGATGAATCTTTAAGGTAAAAGACTAATAGAACAGTAAGAATACGTACTGTTCTTGTCTTCTCTATATACACATTTTACCTTTGATTTTGTAATTTCAATGTAAGTAAAGCCAGAAAAGCTGCATTAAATACATGGAAAGATAGAGGTTAACGGAGTAACCAGTTTTATCATTGAGAAAGTTTTAAGGAAAATTATCAGTGAGTCATTACAAAAGTGCTTAAATACATTATGTTTTGCATTCTGGATATAAATTGTATTTTCCCCTTGCTAACAGTAATACTTCTAGAGAAAAAAAAATCCGAAAATATATTTAGGAACTCAACAGAAATAATCTGTTCTTTTTTTAATTTCAGAAAGTTTCTGTGTATTTTAACATTTGATACTCCCTTCACTTTGCTGAAAGATTCCTGCCCCCTCCCCCCCCCAGATCCCAGTAATTAAAGTTTAAGTGTCAGAATTGGAGATGTTGATTTTCAGAGAGCTCAAAAACAGTGCTTACTCTTCGCAGAATCTTGTGACTGTTTTAATATACCTCACTCCAAAGATGTAAAAGCTTTTAATTAGGAATTGCGAGACAAACTATTACTCGTCCCAAGGACTCTAGTCCCGATCCCAAACAGCTGTTCTAATGGTGTTGCGGCCCCCGGAGGAGAAGTGACAGTCGTCAGGGTGAATGGTGGTCCGGCCTCGGGAGGTTTTGATGGGCATAGATGAGGCTTCGACAGGAGGAGCCAAGAGGGGAGGATCACGTCCCGCGCTGTGAAGTGCCGACTCATTACTTTCCCCCGGTGCCACCTAGGCCCCCTTCCTAGTAATAGATCTCCGACAATTTGTGTCATTTGATTGTGGTGTCTATTTTATGCAGCCGCTTTCTCTCCCCTGCTTTAGGTTTTAATGAAAGATATTGCCACTCCCATACCAGCGGAAGAGGTGAAAAAAGTGGTCAGGAAGTGTCTGGAGAAGGCTGCCTTGATCAATTACACCAGACTCACAGAATATGCCAGAACAGAAGGTCAGTGCGGCGAGCGCTCGCCCAAGTGGCGGTGAGAGCCAACAATGCCTATTAACTGAATTTTCTGTGCGGAGTTCTTTCCTTCCCTGAACAAACCTGTACCGTGGCAAAGGGAAATGTCTCATTAAAATCTCAGCTGGTGAACTGAAGAGCTTTTTCCTATTCATTGCTTTAATATGCCTCCTGGGACTCTGCTTGAATGAAAGACCCGGGATTCGTGCTTAAGTTGCCCTTTGTTCTTATTTTGAGTTTTCAAGGGACCAAAAGGTGTTTTCATGGGTTGTATTTTTTGACATTACCGTAAGTATGTCTAGCGTTTAAACTCTGGGCAGTGTCTTCTTTCCTGATCGGTTAACGGTACAGTGTCACATCATTTTATTTTCTGTGCAACGGTGTCTCTCAGAGGAGGAGGAAACTGGATTATGGCGAGGGCCCAGATAAACTGATAGGATTCCTGCAACTTTTCATTGCTGGCGGTATATTAATGCACTTGAAAGATTAGAGCTCTGGAGAGGACTGCACATTTTTTCCTCTTCCTTCAGCTTTCATTCCTTAAGAAGACTGAAATTTAAGATGCTTAGAAATAATGAGATTGAAATCTGTGACAAAATCACTTTATTCAACAACCCTTTAATATAAATAAAAACGAAAGAAAGGGGCTCAGATTTTTTGCTTTGATTATGAAACTGTCTTGTGTGGTACGTGCAGTGCTTACTTAGGAAAAAAGTTTGTAACGTTAAATACATCTAAAAATAAAAGCAAATCCTCTATTAGAAAAATTTTCGTAACTTAATATAAAATTGTACTTAATCATAAATTTATTAATTACTGATATTAAGATAGTTTTATCAAAAATGGGACAGTGAGAAAGACTGATTATAATTGGCTGTTATATCCTTTTTTTCTCTCCAAATCTGATCGAGCTTTCTAACAAGCATGCAATAACCAACCTCCTGAGTGATTAACAAAAAAGCCATCCCATCACTATAGCAACCAATATTATATCACGAGAGTAACAACATGAAACCGCCTTAGTTACCAGTTTAACATCATTAATTATGATATCACGTTGTGTTAAGGCAAAAGCAGTGAACATTAGATCATTTGGGGAAAGTGGAAGATAAACAGATTGGTTTTCACCTCTTGAATACTCATTCAAACAATTTTTGTGCTTCGGAATATTATGTGTCGTGAACATGGGTTGAAAGAATCCGTACAAAAACAGGCATTTTAAAACCCTTCAAATCCGACAAAAGGGAAAAAGTTTGTGCACAACTTGAATAAACACAATATTATTTTATCCTAATGTTTAAACTCTATCCAAAAAAACCTATGAGAAGCCTTTTGTTCTTAAGTCTCTATTCTAGTTAATATTTTTGACCACTGTCTTATCCAAGGATACTGAAGGGATCTGCAGACTGTTTGTTTTCTCATCAGAGTCCATTTTAACATGGACGAATAAAATTATCTGTCGCAGCCACAGGTAGCTTTTATGAATTAGCTGGACATGTTAACACTGGTGGTCGAAAGGCACGGCTGTTCTGGATCACACACAGAAATAAGTCCGTGTTAGAGAAGATCCTATTATAGGACTAACTGGACAATGAGCAAGGATTTCTCCCACCTTTTTCCCGTCTGGGGTCATTGGTCTCTTCTAGCTGACTGTGAGAATATTCTAGAAAATGGATCCTAGAAATCTAATTAGGTCAAACTACTGAGCCATCTCCATTTTCAAAGAAAAACAAAACAAAACAAAAAAATGCATGCTCTTTACATGAGAAAACCTCTAAGCATTTCACTGTCTCCTTTTCTTCCAACTCCCTTTTGTGTATCTTAAAAAATACAGCACTTTTTTGTTTATGCTCAGGACCACCCCAGGAACAAAATCTAATTTAACTTAGAAAAAGGAAGTGAGCCCCTTTTCTTTTGCTTGATTGACTGCCAGCCTGGGTGCAGCAGCACGGGGAGGGTCTGCTTTTCTCCTAAATTGTCTTTTCTTATGTTTTAGGCCCAGCAGAAAAGGACACAGGTAATGACCGTTTGTGCATGCACGCGCTGTGATTTCTGTCGTGGCGGCATGATGTTTGGCGCTGATGAATAGCTGCCTACTTTCCAGGGCTCCTATTAGATCACTTTGATTAAGATACTGAGAACACTTGGATTCTGTTGGGACTATGGCTCGTGCTTCGTAGGGAAAATGCAGGCCATTTACCTCTGGAAAAGTTCGGCAGTATTTTTTATATAAATTCAAAGTGAAAAAGCCCCGAGACTGTATGAACGTTACACATTACGTTTGAAGCGTGGACACCATCTCAGTTGGAAGCCACTGCCGATATTTGGAGGGCTCTTACCGCAAGGAAAGAGGACCGTCTTTCCTTTATCACTCCTGAAAAATAATGGGTAAAAAGCATAAATGCCACTAAATGAGAAGTAAGCAGGTCTTAACTCTGCAAGTTGCTAACGGGAGGAAGGCGCAGGGGTTCTGAGATCCCAGCCTCAGGCCTGAACGCTGCGGGGAAAGCGTTCTCTGGGTCTCTGAGTTTGATAACGGTGCTGTTCTGGTCTCCTTATGCCTCTGATCACAGTTGTGATGAACTTAACTGCATGTGCCGCTACGTGTCCGTCCTGCCTGCGTCGTCCTTAGCGGGCAGGACCCTCGTGGAAGGTGTTCCCTGTTGGGTCCCAGCACCCAGCCCGGCGCTGCGCCCACAGGGAGGTGAGCTGGTGAGCTCCCTCTGACGACCGTGGGACAGGAGAGCAGTGACGAAGCGTCCTCGCCCTAGTTTGCCGTCTCTTTCGAACCCACACGCAGCGTTACAACACGTTTGGGTGGCTTTTAACTGACGTCTTTGACTTAAGGGCCGTCTTTCTAGCTTCTGAACTACCCCTTCTGTTGGAGCATTTGACGGCGGAGAGGCAGAGAATGACCGGCCCCAAGCCGTGCCCCCAGGGTGAGGAACACAGCTGCACTGACCCCAGAAGTGCACCTCGGGGGTCCCCGGCCCTCTTGGGCAGCCTCTCGGGGTGGACTTGTCCAAGATCCCTCACGGCATTGTCTCTCTCACAATGTCAACGTCGTGAAGTAGTTTGTATGTCATTGGCCCACAGTCGGCTCAGGGTCGTTGGCCCACAGTCGGCCCAGGGTCGTTGGCCTGAGTAGGCCCAGGGTCGCTAGGGCCTTTCCTAGTGACCTGGAGAAAGAGTCAGCCCGTGGGGCCGAGGTGGGTGTCCTGAGCTGGTCTGCAGGGCTCTCCTGCCTGGGCTGTTGGGGTACTTGGGGTGGGGGGCAGAGGTGCCCTGGGGCAGCCCCATCAACAGGGGACAGGAGGGGACTGTGCTGTCCCGCGGCCCCTCACTTCCGGGCGGAAGCCCGCTCTGTGCGTGAGGACCATTGTTCGCTCCTCTGCTCAGGCTGAGACTCCAGGACCAGTGCTCTGTGAGCTTCAAGGCCCATGGGGGCGCCGGGCAGGCTCAGCCAGTGGAGCACGACTCTCCACCTGGGGGCTGCGGGTTCGAGCCCACGTCCATGTAGAGATTACTTACGAATCTTTAAGGGGCGCCTGGGTGGTCGGTCAGGTGTCTAGTTCTGGGGTCGTGATTGTAGGGTCGTAGGACGGAGCCCCGCTCGGGCTCCCCCTCGGAGTGTAGTCTGCTTAACTCTGCTGCCTGCCCCCACCGCCATCGCTTCCCGTCACTCGCCTCTCTCTCTCTCTCTCTCTCTCTCTCTCTGAAATCAATGCATCCTTTGGAAAATCTTTAAAAAATGTTTCTGAATTTTAAAGAGTGGAATTAAATAGGAAAGTGGAAAACCAGTGTAGTCTAGTGATTGATGTGGATGAAGGGAGAGCTAGCCTCAGGTGAAGAATCTTCTCAACTAACAGAACAAAGGTTTTGAAGAAACGTCGTTCCGTTTCTTGGGCCACATCTCGTAGCGAGTGCACAGGGTCACCTCGTGAATGTCCTCGGAGGTGCTTTTAAAAGTGACTGAAAACGAGGGTGGCCGTTGGGTGTATGGGAGGCGGCCGCTCCCTCGGGGGGCTCCTGCCAGCTGGGAAGAGCCCCCTGTGCCCAGGGGCGTCAGGGTGCCGTCACCCAATGACCCCGTCCCCTCCGAGGACTCTGCTCCGTTGGCTCCTCAGAGCAGGGGACGGTAGCCTGCCAGCTGTGTGCTGCTGTTACCAATTCGGCAGACGTGGGACTTGCACCCGCGTCCCCCGTGTTCCTGCCGCCAGGGCTGATTCGCAGCCGCCGCCGCACCATCGCTCGAGCCCCAAGGTCGCTTTGGCCAAAAGTACAGATCTTTATTCCCCAAGAGCGGACACTCGCTACAAGTACTAAGAGTCTTAAGCACCGTGCACGCACCCGTTCACCCTTCACGCCTTCCTGCTACTGCCTTTCCAGGAGCCCGGAGCCGGGAGGGCTCCAGGCGCGGCCGGGCGGGGGGCGGGAGTGCAGCAGCCTCCTGGAGCTGTCGCCAGCTGCCCCTGGCTCGGCCTCCCTCGCTTGTCGTGGCAGCTCGCGTGGTTAACTCTGCACCCGGTTAAAACCTGGGAAGGGAAGTCGGGAACAGTATGGCCATAGAGTCCCGAAGAGGGCCGTAGACGCCACTTAAAATTCTCTAGTCGTCCCGTTAAAGAGGTAAAATGAGACGGGCGAAGTCGATTTTAATAGCAGTTCCTTTAACCTGACACATCCACGTGGTACTATTTCAGGGCGTGTTCAGCGGACAGAACCACTGAGGCATCTCACGTCACTGTCTCGTACAGCCGTTGAGGTCAGCTGCGTGACTTACTGCACTGGCACGCGGCGTAGCCCCACGTCCAGGACCCGTCTGCCGGCAGAGTCTCCCTGTGCTCGCCCCCCCCCCACCACGTCCCAGGTGTTGGGAGTGACTGAGATCTGTAAGCGCCCCGCCCCCGCCCCCCCAGCGCCTCCCCCCTCCCCGACCCGATGTTTCCCTGGCACTTAGGATCTGACACACGCAGGCCGGTCACCCTACTGTCGCCCTAGACCGCCCGCTCCACAGGGGCAGGGCTCTCGTGTTTCAGGAACCCGCTCTGTCTCCGGGGCTGGAAAATGTGCCCGGCACATAGTGGGTACTCAATTACTATTTACTGAATAAATGAATGAGTTTATGGCAGAGGGTTGATGAGGCTATTTATAGCAGAGAGAACATCTGTAAACGGGCAGACTGGCTTGCGGAAGGTCCTTCAAATCAATCACTGAATGATTAACAGTATAAAAGCAAAAACTAACCGCTTCACAGTAACAAGGTTGGAAAAATTGAACCAGAATTTGATGCTCTTATTGTGGGCGGGGGTGAGGTGGGGAAGGGGCGCCCCTCGGCCCCGGGAGCCGCAGGTCACAGAGGACAGTTGCACTGACGACCGTTGGCCATCTAGCCTGTTTGGTTGAATCTGTAATTCAGCAGGATGCTCGTTGGACTCCTAGTTCTCTTCCATCCTTGGGAATTCTTCACGTTCTCCATCTGCAGCACAAATTTGCAGAATAAAGGGATTTTAAGACTTTGCAATACGTGAAAACAAACACCTGCTCTCTAAACACCGCCTTTCCTTTTCGGGAATTCTTTGCATTTGTTCCATAAGAACAGATCGTTCGTTTTGAGAACTTAAAATTTCCAGAAAGCATTTTTTTTTTCCCCTTAAAATTTTAAGAAATGTTTCAGATTTACGTGGCTGCAAAATCAACTAGTTTTCCTACTTGATTAAATCTCATCACGACTGTTCACATAACAGTGAGATCCTTTGTGCGGTATCTACAACCTAGGGTTCAAAGAAGGGCCAAACCTCACTTTCCTGTTGTCTTTTTGTTTTTTTTTTTTTTTAATTGTGTACCTCGTTGATGCAAAGTAGCTCTCAGTAAAGGAGAATCGGTGCCTTAATTCAAGGAAACTTCTTAGGGACGAGAACTGCAGTGACCCATCTAAGGACAGTCCTGCTCCCAAGCGCGGCGCGGACCTGCCACGGCGGTGCCCTGGGCCAGGAGGCAGCCGTGAGCAGGCCCGGCGTGCAGTGAGGCTGCCTGGGCCCTTTGGTTGCCAGGTGCCCGGCCCTAACCCCCAGGTGCTCTCATTCTCCGAGTCTCCATTGAACGGGGAGAGATGCTTTCCCAGGGGGGCCGCGCCGCTCACCTTCCCTGAGAGAAGTGGCGCTTCGCAGCCCTCGCGGGGGAGGCCGTGGGCCGTGGGGTGCACACCGCTGTCGGGGGGCGACGGGCAAGAGCTGTGCCGCAGTCCCTGCGACTGTGGAAATGGGTCGATGAGAACTATGCGGCGCAGGAAGATACTTTGTCAGCGAATAGTTTCTTCCTGATATTCCCAGAGTAACTCTTTTCTCTCATAAAAGTTTTTTTCATACATTTGATTTAAAAATTTTTTTGATTATATGTTACAATGAATTCCAGGCTACTAATATCTAAATAATAAACCTGAAATCCTGCATTCCCATAGGAATTGACAGTACTGTGCGGGAAGTACGTCGTATATCAGAAACAATAGAATTCTCCTCTTAAAAACTACAAAGTTGAAGCATTAAAGGATTTCTTTGTAGGCTTTTTGGGCAGCGTGGCTTGAACAGTGGGACTTTGGCACGAAACTAAAACCTCTGTGACCGTTTCTGCTTCTGAGTCACCTGATGACTTAGAGACAAATTGATAAATGCAATTTCTGGCTGTAGGAGAGAATGACTTATTGTCATCTTTAAAATATTTGTGAGAATCATAAATCTATAAAGAACTTGTAGTCTGTAAAACAGTATGTGTAGGTAGAGTAAAACTTGCTGCTTGAGCTACATCATCTGGATAGGGACGAAATTAAAATTTATTTTTGTCCTATATACAAAGGAAGACTGGCTGTTTTTCGGAGGCTCAACGGATGCTTTGAATTACCTAAGAAGATAAGTTTTTTCTGATAGCCAAGAATTACCTTTATTCCATCACCTATTAGGCAAATGAAACGTTAAACTATCTTTTTCGGCATGTTCTCGTCAGTATACGGAGTTCAGTGTCTTTACCACCACTTCCCTGCAACGCCAGGAGCCTCACTCAGTGTAGCCTACACACCCGGAAGGACTAGGACCATCCTGTGTCTTTACATTTTTTTTTTTTATTATTTATGATAGTCACAGAGAGAGAGAGAGAGAGAGAGAGGCAGAGACACAGGCAGAGGGAGAAGCAGGCTCCATGCACCGGGAGCCCGACGTGGGATTCGATCCCGGGTCTCCAGGATCGCGCCCTGGGCCAAAGGCAGGCGCCAAACCGCTGCGCCACCCGGGGATCCCCATCCTGTGTCTTAAGCTCTGTGTCAGTGATAGGAGTTTGGCCGTTTCCACATCTGATCTGGAAGGAATGCAGATTTGTGGTGTGTGTGTGTTTGCTTCAGCCTTTCTCCCCACCACCTCGCCAGCCACACAGGATAGCAACCCCACACTATGATCTGTGTTCACACCAGTTAGTTGGCCCATGACCATGCTGACAGATTAATTCCTATGAATCAAGAGATGTTTCGGGGACCTAATAAGCAGGAGTTGCAAGGATTATTGACCAGAAGAGGCCAGTGGAGACATTGGCTGCCCTGCGATGGGGCTCTAGAGCAGGGTGCGTACCCGTGCTAGATCAACACCCACTGCAGACAGGAAGGGGCGTCGTGCACTTGCACACTAGCTCTCTGCACACTCGGGTAACTAACCAACGATGTGAAGAGCCAAGTGAGGACACAGGAGCGCCCTGTACCAGGGGCAGCGTGACGGTAGCGTTTGCAACGCTCTCGGGCCCACCACACCCACCACCCAGCTCTGGTGACCCAAGGACGAAGGTCTGTCAACTCCAGACAAACCACGGAGACACTGAAGGGCGCTTAGCACCCTCTGCTCTTAAAATGGTTCCGCGTCTGCATTTCGTTAACATCCTTCCTGACTTATCTGGGCTTAATCGTGAGGAAGCATTAGCGTCTCACTCAATTAAAAACAACTGCTGGCAGCACCTCCCTGCTCCCCTGGGTTCGGGCTTTTCATACCCTACGTTCGCGTTAACGTTGCCAGCCCTGGATGGTTGGCCACGCTTCCCCCCGGGTGTTCTGTGACCTACCCGGGTGGCACCTTTCCTTGACTCACAGTCTTTGTCATGAGTCGTCCACCCTTTCCTTCTCTGTTTTTGAATCGTGAGTTACAACAGGTAAGGACAGGCTCAGTCAGGATGGTCAGAGCTAATCCCATATTCAAAATGAAAGTGGCTTCAATCTTGATTGATGTTCTCCTTCCAAACCAGGCTGTCAGAGGAGCTTTAAGTTGTTAAGATCTTAATCTTAAATAAGTTTATGGTATTCAAGGGCAGTCCCTTCCTTTCGGCCTTGGAAGCACAGTAAGCCTCAGCTCTTAGCCTCTGTGCCTACAAACTTATTGGCATCCCCACCTCCCCATGTCTCCTGTTGCCCAGCATCAAGGGATGAAGTATCTTCCTTTTCCAGGCTGACTCCTCCGTGTGTGATACTGATTTCAGTTGCACCTACCTCTTTCTGGGTGGAATCTACTCCATATTATCTCTCTTCTTTCTCCTGTTTTCCTTCTACATACTTCTTTTCCATCTATAACCCCGGTGTCTCCCCAAATCAAGCTGCCCTACCCTGACCTCTCCACTGTCTCCCATCTGCCCTTCAGAGAGCATTTACTCCCTCTCACTGCACTTGTCTGCCCAAGGAAGTTTGGTATCCAGTCTCCCCAGTGTGTCTGGTGGGGAGTCATACCAGCAGGAGTACAGCTGCGCAGAGGGAGCGTGCACAGGGCATCACCTTGAGACAATCAGTGCCTTTCCTTTTGCCTTTGGAATTGGTACCTGTAGGCCAGGTGGCTGGTGTCTGTGGCATTACCAAGTTGGGCCCACCTGTGCTGCCATGCGATGAAAGCTGGGATGGGCTGAGCCACTCTCGGGCAGTCACGCCTTCGCTCCTCTGCATCCCAACCTCTAGCCTGGTGATCTACAACCTAAGCAGACTTTTGGTCAAGTGCCGCAGCTTTGAATCTAACAGCTTAACGGTGAGTCCCTTTCCTTAGTTGCCTAATAGATCAGAAGCAAAGGGGAATTACCAGTATGGGTCCTGGATTCTGGGATTTTCTGCTCCAAAGCTGACGTTTTTCTGTCCTCAAGGGACCCAGGCAAGCACCTGTCTCCATCTCATCCTGAGTTTCTCTGAATGGCCCTGAGCTTTCGAGTCAAAAATAATCAGACTGCTGAGGAGGACAGCCCCTTACGAAAGACAAATTATATGTATCATCTAGAACTTAATATTAGGAGCAGAAATTTAAATTATGCAAAATACACTCAAGGACATATAGGAAGATTATAGCAATATGATGCAGGAACAAGAAGTCATGCAGAACCAAATGGAAATACTGCGTATGAAAATAATATGGTGGTAAGAAACCTTGGATAAAGGATGAATACAGCCCAAGAACTTATTAGTCATCTGGGAGATCAGAGTGAGGGCAGCAGGAAAGGCAAAAGATGTCGACAACGTAAAAGGAAAGCTAAGTGATGTAGAGAGTAGAAACCATAGGGTTAGATTTCCGTCAGACTAAGAAAAAAATTCAGGTAAATACAATATGAAAGAAAAATAAGAGACACGAGATACAGAAAATAATGGGAGAGTAGTATGAACAAAGACAAAAATTGAAAATCTAGATGAACTTGATACTTTCCTGAAAAACTGTGTTGATATGATCGACACAAGATATGAAACTCGGGCCAATTTTAAAGAAATTGAAAGAGTTGTCAGAACCCTTCCACTCCCAAATCTGTAAGTCTGGTTGGTTTTGGAGATGAGTTCTACCAAATTTTTAAGGAACAAATCTTATCCAGAATAAGTTCAGTGAAATGGAAAATGAGTGAAAGCTGTCCAGTTCATTTCACGAAGCAAATATAATCTTAATTCCCAAATGTTCTAAAAGTAGTAGAACAAAAGAACATTATTATAGGCTCATTTCCTTGTGAGCATCTATGCAAAGTCCCTAAGTATTAACTCACAAAATCCAACAGTATGTTGGGAAAATAATATTCCAGGAATATAAGAGGGGTTCAACATCAGGAAACTAACAAACTAAAGACAAAACTTATATCTCAAGAGATGTAAAAAAAAAAAAAAAAAAAAAAGGTTGGGGAAACAGTTCAGCACAAATATTAAAAATTATACTGTTAGCATCCTAGAATTCCTTAACTTTATAAAGCCCATATAGAAAAAACCTTCAGCAAGTATTTTACATAAAGAAGAAACTTGAGAGGCTTTCCCACTAGGATTAGTGACAAGTACTAGAGCCCTTGTTGTCCAACCCTGAGAGGCTTGGACAACATAAAAGGAAGGAAAAAAGTAAATCCAAAGAACAGAAAAAGGTGGCAAAACCATCATTGCGGATGAAATGATCCCCCCCCTAGAAAATCCAACAGGATCTGCGTAGGACCTTTGAGGTCCAAGAGTCCAGCAAGGTTGCCAGATGTAAAGTCAACCTGCTGAAGTCAGTACCTTCTCTGAACAACCATGGATCTCGAATGTTTAGTCCCACAAACTAGTACACTCTAATAAAACCCCCAATCCCGAGGAGCTTGTGTCTCGATGGGTTGCTGCTACCGGATTTACCGTACTAGAAGCAAAACTGAGAAATATACAAAATACTAATTACAAACGATAAGAGTAAACCCATCATCTGTCAACATAAATAGGTTTTGGGGAAAAAAAAATTTTTGCCCTCCCCTCTTTAATGGCCGTCGTCGTCTTTTTTTTCTTTTTTTTTTTTTTTAAGATTTGTTTATTCATCATGAGAGACACAGACTGAGAGACAGGCAGAGACACAACACAGGCAGAGGGAGAAGCCGGCTCCTCAGGGAGCCCGATGCGGGACTCGATCCCAGACCCCGGGATCGCAGCCTGAGCCCAAGGCAGGCACTAAACCGCTGGGCCCCCCAGGCGACCCTAATGGCCGCCTTAATAGAAGACAGCTGGCCTCTCAGAGGTGCTTCTTGCACCGAGTCCATTGCAATGTGTTTTCTCGGTTGATACAGATTTTTTAAAAATCTGGCCTGGTACTTGTAGGCAGTTGGAAAAGGGAGGAGGCTTTCAACAGACTTTTTAACACAATTGTGGGTTTTGCGCTATGAGATGATACCAAAGCTCGAAAAGTGATCATTTCTTACAGGTTAATTGCAACGTCGAATCTGAAAGCATGTCAGTGAACCTGTTCAAACTGTTAAGTCCAATTGGTTCATCGTGGACTTTGAGTAGATCTCTCGCCAAGCATGATTTTGTGACACACGGGACTAATTCAGAAAATGTTGGTGTGCCCTGAGTGAAGATCTTAGTGTCAACAAATATACCAAAAAGTCACTCTTGTTCACATGACCTGTCTCGCGGTCTTGGGAAGCTGTCAAGTTCATGACAGATACAAGTTTCTTAAAATTCTAGCTTTCCTTGAAAGCTTTCATTTCATAATTGGCAACAAATACTGCTTAAGTGACAAATTTAATTCATTGTTTCAAAAAACATGGGCCAAATATCCCCAAGTCTGAATAAGCATACTTTGTCCATCAGTAGTCTTTTCAACTGAAACCGGTTCTCTGAAAATAGCAGTTCCACCTTCAAACAATCACACACTTCTCCTTTAGATAAACGTCACACTTCGGTGTGCAGACGTGCTTTAAGCAAACTTCTCATTTTGTCACAGAAATTTAAAAATGTGTACTCCAGGGCAGAGATTGAATACAGTCAGTCCTTCTTTTATCCTTCCTTCCTTCTTTTCTTTTTTCTTTTCTTTTCTTTTCTTTTCTTTCTTTTTTTTCTTTCTTTTTCCTTCTTTCTTTTCTTTTCTTTCTTTCTCTTTCTTTCTTTCTTTCTTTCTTTCTTTCTTTCTTTCTTTTTTTCTTTCTTTCCTTCCTTCCTTCCTTCCTTTTCTTTCTTTTCTTTCTTTTCTTTCTTTTCTTTCTTTTCTTTCTTTCTTTCTTTCAACTTTTGAATGTAAAACTGTTTCCTTGTGTGCACATAGAGGTAAAGATCCCAGCAGTGGGTATGATGGTTTAGCACCCTGGCCTTGGTCTGTGCCGAGGGGACGGCAGTTTTCCCTCCTGTTGCTTTTGTCCCATCGCTGTAAATATCAACAGTCAAAAACACAAACAAAAAAAGCTGCTGGCGGCCTGAAGAGGGGCGGCCCCCCTGCCCCTCGCCGCCCCCCCATGGCTCGCGTGGCCACATGCTCTCCCCCTAAAAGTAAGTTGCTCTTGGGATGGGCCTGGGAAGTGGGCAGGGCGGACGGCAGCCCTGCGGCCGAGGCCAGGCTCCAGGGAGGGCAGGACGCGGGACAGCGAGGCCCCAGCCCCCTCCACGGAGCCGGTGTTCTCAGTGTGAGGGTCCCCAGCTGACGTTTTACCTTTTCACTCTCTTGATGGTTTCCTAAGCGTATCTGCTACCTATTGAAGTTGAAACAAAATTGCTTTGACTTTCTTAAAAAATCTAGCGTGTTCCATTTTAGTCACTTCATTTTCTAGCTAGAATTGTCAGCTAACCGTCTATGCTTGGGGGAAAAAAAAATACTTAACCTACCCTGAAGGGATGCCACGAAAGCTCCATGAATCATATTGATTCACAGTTGCAAGAGAAGAAAGATTCATAATATAAGGTAACCGCACAAAACAGTGCATGAGGGGTACTTAATTGAATATGTCCCAGATTCCCCAGGATCTGGAGGAAATTACATTCTCCCAAAAGCTCCCCTTCAATGAATATTTGCCTTCTGTAGGAATTCTTAGCGCGAACATAAGCACCTCCTGAGAAAACCAAGCATTTATGTGCTGTCTCCTTTGGCGTGCCCCTTCCCGGGAATCACTCCCTCAGCCGCGGTCTGTAACACTCTGAACAGCTCTTGCGACAATCTTGTCTCCTTCCTCTGAAGATGCATGGAAACCTCATTACAAGTGTTCGACACCTGTTCCCTAAAAGGTCTCAAAAAGGATGTCAGTTTACTCAGCTCACTTGACAACGTGTCATGTATTTGTTGCGTGTGTTGTTTATCTTTCTTTTTTTTTTTCTTTAACGTGGAGTGCGATGCACAGATAAGTGCAGTCTTGACATAGCACGTTTTCTTTCTTCCGTGAGCAATTTGGTAGAATTTATCCTCCTCCAACTCCAAAGTTTGAAACTGAATGATTGGTGACCTTTTTGTGTATCTACTAACATGTGTCAACAGGTAAACCAAGTGACACGTCGCCGTGCGGCTCCCGCGGCACCTTGTTAATCTGAGTAGGTTAGATGTATCAAAAAGTCTTTTCCAATTGGACAAAACCAGAGTAATGCAAACTGACAGATTTCACCTCTTTATTTCTCAACACTTTGTAAGTACTCAGAGCCAGGACAGATGAATGGTTTTAGAAATCAGTTTATTACCTACAGGTCATAACTCAGTGCCCCTGTAGCTTCCAGCACTAAATTAAAAGGCTTCATCGGGGTTTGTAATGCCAGATTTTTTTTTTTTTTTTTTTTTTTAAATTTCAGAAGACTAAACCTGTCAAGTCCCTGAGGAGTTTTGTATAGTGGCTGGCAAGCCCCGGATGTTAAAACTGTAGAAATATTCAAGATATCCCTAAGCCCGACGCCCCTCGACACCGGATCTTTACACTTGTCCATCTAGGAGACAGTCTGCAAACCTAAGCGTCACAGATCGCCCCTCATGCTTTAGTTGGCTGCCCTAAGCCATCTTGCTTCCATGTCAAAGGAAACAGATACGTTTGACGACAAGATCCCCGACTCCTTTCTCAGCACCCAGGTCACACTTCTGTTCAAAGCATATCCTTCCTATGCGTTCTTTCTTTTCCTCTGCTTGCCTCCCCCTCCTGTTGCCCATTTCTTAACATCTTCCCCTCCACTATCACATGGGATCCTGCCTGACTCCCGTGGCCCATGGCAGACCCTCCCCTTGAGAATGAAAAAGAGTTTAAGGGGCAGGAAGAGAGTGGGCGTGTGGAGGTGTGATGGTACTTCTTAGGGGCTGGAATATAACAACTGACCATGGAAAGGCCGTTCTCAGTAAATGGAATTAGAAGACACGAAAACCTAGGCATGAAATCTAAGACGCTTAATTATACGATAATGGAGTATTGGCCTGGCAGTGGCTGTAACTGAGATTGTTCTGACACTTTCCAATTTCTGAATCTGAACTATGCTGAGAGGAAATGTATAGTGTATATATAAAGAACAGTAATACCAGGAGACTGTTTATCAGTGTCCACTGCTGAATATTCTTCAGTGGGAGATGCGTACAGGATGGAGAGATATGACGGGTAGGACCTACGGATACGTATCGGGGGTAAAGACCAGTCTTTAGGAAAACCCATCAGATAACTAGGAGGCAGAAATACCAGTGGAAAATGTCTACGCGGTCATTAGACTCCTGCGGCGTATTTCCAGCCAGAGCCAACCAGAGCTAGCTAAATAGCCATTGTAGAAAGTTTTCTCCTCCTCAAGCCTTCGTAGGCCTTGCAACCAGCAGCACTATGATGATTTGTTTTCCTACAAGGTCTTGCATCTTCCTGCTTCACACACTTGAGAGCCAGGGTCTCGATAGTTAAAAGGACGACTTTAATGAGACTCTAGCCAAGGTGTCTGTGTTTTTCCGCCCTCATAATCACAGAACTATAAAAGCCTGTGACAAACGTTAGACTACATATTAAAGCTTATTGGTGTGTCTCTAATTCCATCACCATCATCCCTTATTTTAAGATCTTAAGAAGAGACTATGTCTCCATATTCCTCCTGAAGAAAGTCTCACAAAGCATCACTGACATTTACCTCACATACATATCTGGTTTTTTATGCCCCATTACTCCTGAGTCTCCACTTGGTCTTGGCTCCTGCAGATTGTTCAATTTGGGTCCAGTCTGGCTACTATTGGCCTAGACTCCAGTGGGCAGTTCTCCTTTCTTTCACAGTTGATCATTTGCTCAAGAATGAATTTATTGATGGGAAAGATAATCCAGGTAGTTAGTGTGACTGTCACCACAGGACAATTATTCCAAAGTACCATATTATTAGCATGGTTAATGCCAAAGAGGTATCAACTGGAGCTGTTGTTTTTAAATGGCAGGGTCATTAAATGAGTTGGTCCCAAAGGGATTCTAGGAATTAGCAGGCCACAGACCTGTCTGTTTTCAAACATCTGTGTTATTAGTATTCTCACAGATTTTAAACAACTGTAGGGAAGCCATAACGTCCTGAATATTTTCATTCACACAGATTTGTTCAAACATGCACAGCACCCTATCTGGAATAACATTACAGAAAAGGAAAATGTGTTCAGATTCTACAAAAAAAAGTCACCTTTTTTTCCTAAAACGAAGTTTATGCAATGAGGTAGCTTGATTGCAGGTAAAGGAGGGGATAATCTGAAGTTTCAACAGGTCACCTTTGTATTTAAGTTTTTCATAAACACTACTTACTAGTTCTCGAAGCTCATTCGCCAGACCAGCATCATTGGCATCTCCTGGGAACTTGTTAGAA
Source organism: Canis lupus dingo (assembly GCF_003254725.2). NCBI lineage: Eukaryota > Metazoa > Chordata > Mammalia > Carnivora > Canidae > Canis > Canis lupus. The sequence goes on along the minus strand of NC_064256.1, from coordinate 60,108,746 downwards.
ATGCGAATTCTTGGGTCCCAAACAAGACCTACTGAACCCGAAACTTTGAGAGTGCTCCCAGGCAGTCTGTGCTTTAACAAGCTCTCCAGGAGGTTCTGGTGCATGCTGGCGTTGAGAACCAAGACCTGCAAGGAAGGTATTCCACTCGTTGATTAAAGGGATGTATATTCTAGCTCTCACAGAACTGTACCAGCGTCCGGGTCGCAGTCAGACAAACTGGGAAGGAGTCAATGTTACATCAGTCTCTTGCATTAATTGATGACATCAGGTCTTGGGGAGTCAGGCATTGGGCAAGTTGGAGTCAGGTTGGCCCTGAAGAATTAGGGAAATAGACTTTAGTTTTAGAAACTACTTCTCCCCTAGATTCTGAGGCAGTCTTGTTAGCAAGGTGTGTCCCATTTCCTCTAGTCAAGAGAGACCCCCCCAAAATCAGCTAATCACAGAATCAGCTGGTCACAAGTTCTGAAAGTGGCAGGCAGGTTTGGAGAGGGAGGGGTGGTGTTGCTTAATAGGAAAGAAAGCATTTGCTCTCCTACCCTCCCTCTCAGGGTGAGAAGTCCCGTGAGAATTGAGATCTGGCCAGGACTGGGACTCCCAGGAGCCGGGTGGTGCTAGGGTCTGGCGCTGTTGTCACCACACGTCCCCAGGGCTAGAGCCAGAGGATGGGTCAGAAAACCTCAATGAAAGTTTAGACTTTCCAGTTGAGTCATCTGTCTGGATCATGCAAAAGGGGAGAACATTGACACCAGTAAGAATTAAGGTTAAAATTGGGACAGAATCAGGGACCAGTAGAAAATCCCCTGAACCAGTTCAACTGGTCTAAAGGGTTTGATGAATGGAAGAAGACATCGAACATGGAGCAGTAGCTCAATGGGACCTTTTCTGATCTGATTGGAACACATTGTTTACGCGCCCACAGCAGCGTGTGTGTGTGTGTGTGTGTGTGAAGGCGAGAAAGGAGGAGGAAGCGATCGCTGTCTACCTGGAGAAGGAGGACAGCACAGGAAAATGGAGGGATCCATCCTACCATTGCTCAGCCAGGTCTGAGGGTAGAGAAGTTTTTCCATCCAGCAGTCCATGGAGAGGATGCTGATCGTCCTTGCCACTGGATGACCTTTCAAGTTCCAGGTAGAAGGAATCCGAGCTGGTACCGCTGGCCCAACTTTCTTGATCTTTTGAACCTGTCAAGACGAAGCCTCACTGCTTGGGGCTCACAGTGTATCCGGGTGATTGTGTCCATGTTACTGATCTCTCCGCTCCTTCCAAGCTGTGGTCCTTTGTCTCTTTTCCCTACGCAGTACTCGTGTTTGCATTTCCTCCCCTCTTTCCTCTTTTCCCCCCTTAAGGATCCACAATTATCCCTATAGTTTCTCTTTGAGTCTTAGAGATTTCTCACCTCCATTCCCTACTGAGTATCAGGGCTTTCTCCTCATCCATCTGACTGATGTTCTTTAGAGGAAGGGAGAAGCAACACCAGAGTGAATGTGGGTTTTGTTTTGTTTTTTTTTCCTTCTGACAGGAGGAGAAGGAAGGTGGGAGCCTTAAATGTTAGCCTGCTGCTAACTTTCTCTCATCTAAAGTTCCTGACCTCAAACACATGCCCATTAAAAGAAGCCTTTCTTTCTGAAGATCTCCCTATGTTATCCATGAGCAATTTAAAGCCTTCCTATCAACATATCTTTGATCCCATTTCTTTCAAGATAATAATACTGTTCTTGCATGTTGAGTGCATTTAATTCATTCTCTACGAGACAGAGCTTTATGGCGGAATTTCCTCATATTGACCAAAAATGGGTGGTACGTAGCTACTCTCTACCTTATAATCTGGTTAGGGATAAAGATACAGAAATTCTTGGAGGCAAAAATATCACCTTGTCCGTCATTGTATCCCCTTAGTTGTTAGGACAGTAACTTCCAGGCAATAAACGTTTGTTGAATCAAATTCGGGGTCACAAAATCAGGCTGTCGAACCAAGAAATCTTAGTGCATACACAGGAATTACTTTTTGATGCACTCTAGCTGGTCATCATGACCCAGATGCAAGGGAGAGAAGCATTATGATGGCTTTATGTCATCATCCTTCAATCCACCATCTCGAATCCTTTCTTGCTTAGTTGCAAATAGAGTTTGTAAGACTTAAGGTCAAATACCTTACTAATTTCTCCATATCCCATATGGGGGAAAAAAAGAACTGAAATGATTTGGTCTTTTCCCCAGGTCCCCTTACAACCTTCACTCTGAGTATCACTGTGTGTCCACCACTAGGGATTTTGACGGGAAATGGCTGGAAAGGAGGCAGCTGGAGGGGGAATGTGCTGGGAGTATGCAATGGGGGAGCAGAACTAAAACCTACCAAAGCGAAACAGCCAAGCTGTCTCCCCATCTCCTGATCTTTTCTCCAGCAAGACCACTTCTTATATGTATAGAGGCCTAATTAAAAGGAATTGCTTTGAGCAGCCAGGAAGTGTTATTGTAAAAAAGTAAAAGTGTTCCAAAATGAAGAAAGATGGTACCCAATGCGTTGAAAGTCATCAAGAAAACTTGCTACTTTGGGCATACTTATTTTAAATGTATTACAACAATCAGCAACTTGGTGTGAAGCTTGAAAAATACAGAGGCATCTGTAATACTGTGAAAATGTTACAAACAGTGAAAGTGAACATTTTGAGAAGGAATTCTCAAATATTCAGTGTTCAGATTTATAATGGAGCCGTTGGTAACCTTGTTATCTAATAGAGTTCGGACTACAGAATGCATTAAACTTCTTGGCTGTAGTCAAATGAGTGACAGCCAGAGATGGCATACACGGTGTACTTGATAAAAAAAAAAAAAAAAATGCTGTTTATTTAAAGTATTAGAGTGGCCATTATGTTCAAGTACAAAGTTCTGTTCCTCTCAGTAAATTTAGTCTAGAAAAAAATACCATGTTTAAGGCTGTTTTTAAGTTTCAGTAGAACACAGGGTACTTTCAGAGTCTTTCCTCAAGATAGTGTCAAATGTAAAAGCTGATTTTACAACGTAAACAGAATAACTTTTCAGGTTGTTTCTGTGATTATTTTCCATTATTGCATACTTGTGACTGAGGATATGGTGACTTTATAGACTCTTCAAACTTCCAGCCATTTCAGAAGTTTCTATTGCATTTATACAGTCAGTTTACTGTTTGTATGTGTGTGTGTTATTCAGAGAATTGAAAATGAAAAAGAATTCAAGTCCTTGCATTATTGTTGCTTACCTGACATTAGAGGGAAGGTTTTAATCCTATCCCAGCTAGTGTCCTGTATGACCTTGGACACCTTTTTTTTACTCCGGAAATGGGGGCCATAATCATCTAACTTGCAGAATCGTTGTAAAGATTCAGTAATTAATGTACTAAATAGGTAGGAAAAATAAGTTCTTTTGTGATAAAAAAAAAAAATTTGTTGCCTCTCTATTTCGTTATGAAAAACACATGATATAAGCATAGGGATATGTTTAAACAGTATAATCCAATGTAGAGAAAGCCTAACACATTTATAGGAAACATAGAATACCCTAAGTTTAGTTTAGAATAATTAATTTATGCATATATGGCAATTAGTCCTAAAATATATGGAATGTCCCGTTGAAAACCGATTCCCTAGTTTCATCAACCTGCACCCTCATTCCCTAAGCCACACAGTCTCCAAATCTCAGGACCATTCTTCTCTATGGCCTGTAATTTCTAGTTACTCAAAAGGGCTTCTTTCTTCAGAGCATTCCTGCACCTTCCTCATCTATTCTCACTCCCATCTTCCCAGACCTGACCCTTGGGATCCAGGTTGCACAACTTCACCAATCCTTCCTTTTTCTATACAACCACAAATGCATTTTCCTAAAATTAATTTAATCTGAAGCCTTACAAAGAAATCCTTGCTCTGAGTTACACATAGGACAGTTATCCAGGATGCTTATTATTTCACTTAAACTCTGCCATAATCTGAGCTCAGGCTCACCACCCACACATCTCACCAGCACATTGTGCATCAGCCAGGCAAGGGGGAGGCAGAGATGGCAGGAGCCCATGTTAAGTTCAGGTCTCACCTTCTCAAGTGAGAAGTCTCAGCATCTCCACTTGCGAGCTGTTGCATTTCATCTCTCCAAGTTTGTTTCCTTATCTCTCAGTTATATGATCAAATAACCAAACAACTCAAAGCTGTTGGGGAAATTAGTGTGATGATGCATGGAAAGTGCCTGGTGCTATGCCTGACACGCAACTGGCTCTCAATAAATGGTGACATTTGTAATCATCGTCGTCATCACTTTCCTCTGAAGTCACCACATCTCTGTCACATAGACGTTTCTAAAAACCCATCTACTTTCCCAGGTCGTTTGTTCTTCCTTTAGGACCTGCTTCAGGTCCTGCTAACCTTCCTGCTGATTCCTGTCCCCAGTCCACTCACTCTCAGCAGTTCTCACCTCTCCTGCATAACCGCTGTTTGCTCTGTGTTGTTTCCAAACTTTTCTTAAGGATCTTGTCTTTCTCACCAGGCTCTAGTAGCTAGAGCTGCCCCCAAATGGAGTAGACTGTCTTGCAAAGTCATGAGCCTCCTTGACCTCACCCTCTTTTGAGGATGTTGAAGTGATCATGAAACAGGCGGAAGATGGAATAGTTGATGTCTAAGGATCCTTTTAGTAGAGATTTTTGGAGTATGAGTTGTTTAAGATCAGGGACTTGGCTTATACCTCCTCCTGTTTCTCACAGCTAGAAACATCGTAGGCACACTCAATTACGTGCTGTTTGGCAGACTGGTTTTCTGCTCGTGATCCCCGTCACAGACAAGCATGGCTTTCCATCCTGCAGGGACGTTTAGGAGGATGAGTGCAGGGTTGGGGGATGTTTATCACACGGGGACTTATAGTAAGCTTATAATAAGTGTTTAATGAACATGCACCAGCCGTAAGCAGGGTTTCAGTGCATCATTGTACGTCCCTTGGCAATGAGCAAATGGAAGAGAGTATCCTTCAAATTTAAGGCTGAAGTTTTAGGAAGAAGTTGAAGGAAAAGATCCATTGCCAAAAAACAGAACTCCTGAGGTTCCACCGAAAAAGCTCTTTTTTCTGAAAATTTTATCTCCCTTCCTTTTACAACCTCCTTACTGGGACGAAGAGAGTCCACAAACGTAAGACAGTATTTATCTTCAGCGTCCTTACTGGAAGCTCTGTTCTTCACATTCAGTTTTGAAACCATTTCATTACACAGGACAGGGCACCTCTAATTTCTGCCAGTGTGTTGTATCCTGAAATCGACCGCTCTTCCTTCTCTGTTGCTCACTGTGGCCTGGCCTCCTTTATACCAGTTTGCCTTGATGCTGAAAGAACCTTCAGCTTTCAGAACACCCCTCCACCACCCCTCTCCAGTTAGAGGAGGGGAGAGGGTGACATAATAGTGGACGGGGAAGCAGGGGAGGAAATGGATTAATTGAAGGTTGTCAGAGTGTTTTAGGTGACTTTATACGTCTTGAATGTAAGATCAACATACACTATATAGACATTTCAGGCAGAGGATTTAAATAACAACAACAAAAAAAAGCATGGTTTTGCTAATGTCGAGAATGACTCATCTGGTAAGAATGGTATTGTATTGATAATACAATACAGAGAGAAGGAAAAGACTGTGGTATCTGCTCTCTTTGTGTTTCTGACCTTGAGGAGAATTATAACTTGTTTGTTGCAGAAGTTGAGCATCTAATGTGCTGATGCACCTGTTAGTTCTTATATATTAAATGGCACAACACTTGCAGTTCCCTGTGATTGCTTTGCGGGTGAAATGTTTTCTGCAATGTGGTGAACTGGTTTTTTTTTTTTTTTTTTTTTTTTCTTTAAGAATGTATTTGTATTTTTTGTATGTCTTGTTTCTCAAAAATGTGCTTTCTATTCTATTTCCACACCCTGGTCTCCTCATTATACATGGAAATATGTTTGGCTTTTGATTTTCAAGGTAACATTATTATGATCTCTTTCTAACAGAGACCATGAACCAGGCAACTCCTGCTAGAAAGCTGGAAGAGGTTCTTCATCTAGCAGAGCTCTGCATAGAAGTCTTGCAGCAGAATGAAGAGCATCATGCAGAGGTGATGACTTGCTTTCACTGTCATATAAAGTCACATAGAATGCTTTGCCGCGGTGAGAACAGCACTGGGACGTGCCTGCCCGTAGACTTTGATACACGTCTGCCCATTTAACGTGTAAAAAACTGAGAACATTTAAGTGCATTTCCTGGATAACAATTCCTCTATGTTACAAAGGGGTTGTATAGTATATAGTGTATTATCTGTTCCTGACGACAGTCACTCTGTGAGGAACACGGGACAGCTTATGGGATCTGCCAAAGTCTGCAAGTAGTAAGGGAAGCTGGAATCCCATGATGGCAGCAGATTGCTGCCGTGATTGCTTTACTTTAGAAATGTAAACGAATCAGCATGCAAAAGGAAAAATAGTGATAAACTCTAACAAAATCAGATAGAAGACTTCATAACCATATGGCTGATAACTAATCTTTTATTCTTACCATCAGACTTTTCTTTAAAGTTTCACTAAGCCTGCATTGTTCATGGTTTTCGAAAGTTTTAATTATATATTAACGTTCACTCTATGGAGTAAAATTCCACAGCCAACTGCTTATTCTAAGACTTAAAAGTGCCACTCTAGTAGTCATAAGCTTATTTTTAAAAAGAAAAGTTTTATGACTTTGAATTGGGTGGGAAAAATATATGGAATTAAATAAATATAACAAATTTCAGCACTCTAACAGTACTTTTATTCCTGAAGAAGCACATGGAATGGGCGAGAATTTTTTCTAAAGCTTACTTAAGAATTTATACAATATTCGTACGTAATGAAGCCAAGTTTTCAAAATTATAAGAAACTATAGGAAGTACACTTTAAGCACATTCTTAAAAAAGAGTATTCATGAAGCCTTACTCTAGGTAACCAAGATGTATTGTATCTGGTTATAAATATGATCATTCAAAACATCTGCTTTTAGCTCACACTATGGAATCTAGTTTTTACCTTGCATCTGTCATGTGTGAACTTGTTATGGATATTGTATTTTAAACTGAAGAAACAGCTGCTTCAATAATTCGAAATGAATCCCCAAGAGGATCTTTTCTAGGCTGGTACTACTGCTATGTTACAATGAAAATGATTATATGATAAAATATATATGTGCGTGGTCTTTGTCTTTTGTTAAAAGGCATTATCATCAGAGTATTAGACCTTTTTGAATTAAAAAAATACTTCTGATTGGATAATCAGTTGCAGTATATTTCACCTAAGCAGGTACATCTAACATTCCCACGCATTTCACAGAAATAATATTTAATTTTCCTGCCCTCATAAGAAAAATAATTACTTTCCTGTCTTTTAAATGCAATTATTAAATGTCGTGTACTCCATGCAATCACTATATGCTTGTTAATGTAGCCAAACCTGATTAAAATGTAAATATTATTTTCTAATCCACAAAAATCGGGTTGGCTTTATTGAACAGAGATAATCATAACTCATAAATATCTCTCTATGCTGAAATATAGAACTATTATGATGACCTCTTTTTAAAATGTTTTGTAACAAACACTGTGGCATTTTCCATCTCCCAATGCTTCCAAATTCTTGGAACCCATCAGGGAAGAGAGGTGAGTAAAACTGTTCCCACTATTTTTCTAGCATGGGATAACTCTTTTAGTGATAGTAAGATAGAAACCACTATTTCATTTTATTTATTTATTTATTTTTATTTATTCATAAGAGAGAGAGAGAGGCAGAGACACAGGCAGAGGGAGAAGCAGGCTTCCTGCAGGGACCCCGATGTGGGACTCCATCCCAGGACCCCGGGGTTACGCCCCGGGCCGAAGGCAGGTGCGATGCTCAACCGCTGAGCCACCCAGGCATCCCATCCCACTATTTCATTTTAAAGCCAGTCTAGTTCTCCTCCTTGCAATTAAACACTGTTTCTCTGAATGGGCTTAGAGTTGTAGTGTTTTGGTAAATATGTCTTATTAATAATTGCTTGCATAATTAAGGCCATCTGAAAGGATTTTGATAATTTGGTTTCATCCCTTTTTTCTTTTGCCTTTTTCTTTTCTTCTTTTTTTTTTTTTTTTTTAAGATTTTTATTTTAAGTAATCTCTACACCCAACATGGGGCTCGAGTTCACGATCCCCAGATCAAGAGTCACAGGCTCTACTGGCTGAGCCAGCCACGTGTCTTGCCTTTGTCTTTTTTTAACCAGAAGATCCAACTTTTCCTCCGAACAGTCCTGGGGAGTGAATTGGTCTGGTTCTAAAGTCATTTCCAGAGTGAATTGGTAGACTGAACTCTGCACTGATCTTTCTTCTGCTGGATGTTCAAGCTGGAGTCTCTTGACTCCACGAGGGAGCGCCTGGCTCAGCTCCGTCGAGGAGGTCACCGCGTCTGCCTCGCAGAGCCCTCCCTTTGGCTCTTGTGCAGGCTTCCTTTACCTTCACCTGCTCTCTCCCAGTGGTAGTTCACATCCAGGGCTAAGAGGTTGTTTGTGTCTTTCAGCAATTTCCCAGTCAAGCAGTTTTCACGTCCTTCACATTTTCGACAGCGACTGGTTTATAAGCTAGTCCTCCCTTCCCTCCAGTGGCCTCTCCACCTCTTCTCTCAGGCTTTTTTCTGAGTTTGTTTTCTCTTTAAAAAGATACCTTAGGGTCCTTCCCAGAAAATCTTGAAAGCCGTCTCCATATTCCAGTGACTAGACTGTGCCTGGCCAGAAATTTAGGCAAACCAGTCCGTCAGCTGTCCATCTCAGGGCCAGGAGGTCCCGATGCTCATGAGGAAGCCCGGGCTCTCGCCAGCACACCATCCCCACGTACGCCATCTGACCCGTAGGAAAACTAACCCGCACACGTTGAGCAACTTAGCGCACATGGCAGGAGGTCAGTGACGGGACTCCACCCAGGGCACCTTGCAGGGAACCACGTTGCTATTTCTCAGTAAATACAGGGGTGGGATGGTTGTCCTCCCCTGGTTCCGCTGCCAGGGTTCACGCCAGGCAGCAGAGATGTAAATGCAGAGGGGATGGTGACGGCGCAAGCCTGGAGACGTCCCTTCCATCCGTCCTCTTCCTTTCCTTGCTGTCTTGTGTGCCTAGCACGCCGCCCAAGGGGATGCAGCGTTGAAAAGATCAGGAGAGGGGCCCCGGGAAGAAACGTGATCAACACAAGCACAGTTCAGGTTGCTAGTTTGTTGGAGGTTATCACACCAGAGGCGTGATTTAAGGTCCCTAAAGCAGTCCAAGTGTAATATCGTCCACCGTGTCGGTGACCCTGTAAGCAAAAAGGGTGTTTTGCGATAATTTGGTATTTGCTGCATAGACAGCTCTCAGGACACCACACGTGGCTGATTCAGCCTGCACTGCAGCCGCATGTGTCCCACGCTCCTCCAGCGACCGAGGCAGGACGAGGAAGGGAGTTCAGTGTGGACTCACATAGCTGCACGTTTGCTCACATGAACGCCAGTGTCTGAACCAGAGTGTTTCTGGGTGGATTCTAACAAGAAGAGAAAGGGCATTTGATTCTTTTTTCCCCGTTTGTTTTGCTTCTTTGTGACCTTCCTCTTCCCACTAGCATGCACACCTACGGAGCATCTTAAAGTCTGCTTATTGGTTCATGAACAAGATCTGTTTATTGCTTACTACAAACTAAATTACAATAATCACGACAATAGGCTTGTATTAAGTACATAGTATTTGTATGTGGGTAGCCGGTGAAATAAACCAACATTTTTTAAGGTGGTTTTAGGCTTAAGATTAGATTAGCCTCTGATCGAACAAATATCCCTCATATGGGAAGAAGATGACCAGCGTATGGCTTTTAGATGCAAAGTCATAGCCACAGAATTCCATTCGCAGCTGTGACTCTCAAATGAACTTCTATGGGCATAAGTATCCTACGAAAAATTTTCGTTGATTATTTAGTAATTTTTAATACTGTGTATATGATAATATATAATAATAATATTATTTTACCCTGAAATACACCTTGAAGTATTTTCAGTTTATCATCACATTTGGCTATTTCAGTATTTATATTCATGTATGATCCCAACTAGGGAGAGATTTTGTTGAATCCAAAGAGTAGTAAAAACCTTATGGTTAGTTTGAAAGTGATTTAGGTGTCACCCTCTCTAGTCCATTCTCTTAGCTCCTCAAAAGAGCTTACATATTTCTAGAATCTGGCTTCTCCGTGTTACATGCATGTGTATGTTGGGACTGGGAGGTATCCTAGATACTAGACTATTTCCAGAGCTTTCAGGATCATCTACAAAATACAGGATTGAAAAAAAAAAAAAATACAAGATCGCAAACTGATCTTTTCTTGGGGGAAAAAAATGAGCATATACCGCATTCCAAAATCAAATTCACTGTTTTTGCTCATTTATGCAGCCATCCAAAAAGAGGATGTTACAACAAAAAAGATGTTGTAAATTATGAATTTTAACTATATTTTGAGGGTAAAAGTAATCAAAAGCCTCTGACCTCCAAGAAATCAAGAAAGATACAAAGAAATAAGATAGGAATAGATGCTCTGGCCAGAAAAAAACCCAGGACATTAATGGTGGTCTGATCTACAAAACATGATGGACGTACAGATGCATATGCAAGGTACGGGCTGCATATAGTTAATTAAGAATCTGCATGTGAGGGAGCTTGATTTCTGTGCTCCTGCTGACCTGGATTCAAATTACTGTTCTGTCACCGACCAACTGTGTAACTCTGGGCAAGTCGTTTAATCGCTCTGAGTTTGCTACAATAGAAAATAAGGGTAATTACTCTATCTACCTTTCTGGAAGTGTTGTCTGAAGGTTAAAATAACGTATAAAAAGCCTTTAGGACAATAGTTGGCACAAAAAACGTCTAAGCTCACATAAGATGTGCCTGCATTTCAGTTCATCTCTGTAATTGCTGATAGTGATTAGATTTTGACTTTTGTAGAGCAAGAGATTTCCCTATTCACTGAATCTTCACAGCAACCTGGGGGGGGGAGTCAGGACAAGTATTATTGTTGCCGGTTTGCAGATGAGGAAATGGAAATCCGCCCAGGGAACTGGTTCGCCCACAGCATCGGGGCTCCCCACCAGGTGCAGGAGCTCAGGACTCACTTCCAGTTTCAGGATCCGTTCTTACCTGCCACTGTTTCCAGTGACACTCAGCAGCGTCCAGGGTATTGTCACCTTGCCACATACATTGTTTTCATCGTGTGAGATTTTTCCTTATTGTTAGGACTTTGATAGGAATGGTGTGGCTGAAGGATGGTAATCAAGTTTTGTTTTGTATTTCCCTCTTAATCAAATTAAACACTGCCTTCTGCCTCTGCCATTTCGTTTACACTAATTAGTGGCTTAGCATTAGAGTCGGGATCACTTTAACCCAGATAATCACGGCTTGATTGGTGCCCTGCGGATGGTTGTGTTTCTGAGTGGGGTTTTCTTCTCCCCGGTGGAGACCCTGGTGCTGTGGAGCCTCCACCGCCCCTCAGGAAGTGGCCCTCGAGGGAGGCCGCTATTCACGCTCTCCTCTCACTAACAGTCCAGGTTGAGGTGACCGCCACCCAGCAGACTGGCAGAAAGGATGAGGGGATGGGTGTAGAGTCCACCCCGTGTTCTCAAGGTAACAGCCTTGCTTTTGTGACGGCTTAATGCTTTCTCTAGTCATCTTGAGGAAACAAGAAGCGTTCATCGCAGACTGGCTTACATTCATCAGGGATACAGTTTGAGACACAGACACACACGTCTGCAAAATAGAATGAAAATTTTGAGTTGATGGTAACATCTTGCCATCCTGAAGCTACTTCTTTTTAATCTAAATATTTTATTTAAATTCAGTTTGCCAACCTACAGTCTAACACCCAGTGCTCATCCCATCAAGTGCCCCCCTCAGTACCCGTCACGCAGTCACCCCATCCCCCCCGCCCACCTCCCCTTCTGCAACCCTTTGTGTGTTACTATGTTCTCTCTGAACATATATCATCAAAATGTAGAACCTTTCATCACACTTTATACTCTTACTGTGAAAAGAAATTGAAAGCATGGAACTAGGGACGCTTGGGTGGCTCAGTGGTTGAGGGTCTGTCTTTGACCCAGGGCATGACCCCGGTGTCCTGGGATCAAGTCCCGCATCAGGCTCCCTGCAGGGAGCCTGCTTCTCCCTCTTCCTCTGTCTCTGTCTCTCTCTCTTGTCTCTCATGAATAAATAAAATCTTTTTTTTTTAAAAAAAAGAAGGAATTAAATGAAATTTCACAACCGTGTATCTGATATGTTCCTAGAAAGTTCTTGAAAGTAAATGTTGACTTCTCCAGCCATAGTATGACAAGTCCTTTCTTAAGTGATTAATTCTAATTGAAAGAATAATAAAAATTTCTGTATCACAGAAGTAGGGTGTTTTGTAGTTATTTGGTTAAAAAGTAAGTAGCAAACAGTAAATTTAAAAAGAGGAAAAAGTGGGTACCTGAATGACTCAGTCGGTAGAGTATGTGCTCTTGATCTTGGGATCATGAGTTCAAGCCCCATGTTAGGTATAGAGTTGACTTAATAAAAAAAAAATTTAAGTGGGGGAAAGACCCAAAAAATCAATTCACTAAAAACGGTATAAAGAGAGCCCTTACATCTATGAAAAAATGTTTGAACTCATAGTTAGAGAAATGCAAATTGAAAACAAAACAGACGCTATACCCGGAGAAATCCACATCACTTGGTGTGAATGTGGTAAGAGCACTTAACACGAGATACAGCCTCTAAGCAAAATGCTGAGTGTGTAAGGCAGCACCGTTAGCTGTGGGCGCTAGACTTGTTCGTCCGGTATAACCAAGTCTTTGCACCCTTTCACTAATTCCTCCCTGTTTCACGCTCCCCCAGCCCTTCTCCCCTCTGAAACCACCATTCTACTCTCTGCTCCTAGGGATTTGACTATTCTAGATTCCTCATTTAAGTGAGGTCATATAGTGTTTGTCCTTCTGTGTCTGGAGTATTTCGCTCAGCATGACATCCTCTAGACTTAACGATGCTGTTGCAAATGGCATGATTTCCTTCTTTTCTAAGGCTGAAAAATACTCCATTGTTTATAGACATTATATTGTCTTGATCCATTCATTCATCTGTTGATGGACATTTAGGTTGATTCCATGTCTTAGCTATTGTAAATAATGCAGTGACCATGGCAATGCAGATATCTCTGAGATTCTGATTTCAGTTCCTCCAGGCGTATATTCAGATGTGGGATTGCTGGAGCATATGGTACTTCTATTTTTTTTTTTTTTTTTTTTTTTTTGGAGAAACCTCCATACTGTTTACTATAGTGACTGTAGCAACTTGCATTCTCACCAACAGTATACAAGAACTTCTCTTTTCCTACAACTTCAATAAAACTTACCTTTTATATATATATATAAATAGCCACCCTAATAGGTGTGAGACGATAGCTCATTGTGGTTTTGATTTATATTTGAAAATCAAATTGTGATTAATGATGTTGAGGACCTTTCCATATAGCTGTTGGCCATTTGTAGGGCTTCTTCAGAGAAATATCCATTCAGGTCTTTGCCCGACTTTTAATTAGATTATTTGGGGTTCTCATGCTGTTGAGTTGTAGGAGTTCTTTATACACTGTGGATATTAATCCTTTATTAGGTCAACTTCTTGCAAATATTTTCTCCCATTCCATAAGTTACCTTTTCATTTTGTTGATGGGTTTCCTTTGTCATGCAGAAGCTTTTTCGTTTGATGTAGCCCTTTTTATGTATTTTTGCTTTTGTTGTCTGTGCTTTTTAGGTCATGTTCAAGAAATCACTGGATAATGGTTTCTTATGATCTTTTTTATTCCTGTGGTATTGGTTGTAATGTCATTTCATTTATGATTTATTCAAATTTTCTTTCTTTTCATTAGTCAAAAGTTTTGTTGATATTATTTGTTAAGAAACTTAACTCTTAGTTTCATTGATCTCTTCTATTGTTTGGATTCTCCATTTTGTTTATTTAAGCTCTAATCTTAATTATGTTCTTTCTTCTCCTAACTTCAAACTTAGTCTGTCCTTCTTTTTCTAGTTTCTTGAGGTGTAACAGGAGGTTGTTATAAGATCTTTTTTCTTTTTTAATATGAATGTTTATTGCTATAAATTTCCTTCTCAGTGCTGCTTTTACTGCAACCCATAAATTTTGGTATGTTGTGTTTTCATTTTTGTTTATCTCAATCCTATCCAGGTTTGGGAGGTTTCCAACCACTATTTTTTTTTAAATAAGCTTTCTTCCCCTTTCCCTTTGTCTTCTCTCTCTGGGATTCCCATAATGTCTATCTTGGTTTATTTAAAGATGTTCCACAAGTCCTGAAAGCTTTCTTTACTCCTCTTCATTCTTTTATTGTTGTTGTTTCTCTGACCAGATAACTTCAAATTACTTGTCTTTGAGTCCATTGATTCTTTCTTCTTAATCAATTCTGTTGAAGCTCTTCATTCAACTTTTCAGTCATTGTTCTTCAGTTCTAGAATATTTGTTCAGTTATTTTCATGCTTTCTGTCCCTTTGTTGAACTTCTCAGTTTTTGAAATACTGTTTAACTGATTTTATTTAGTTGTCCATCTGTGTTCTTTTGTAGTTCATTGAGCTTCTTTGAGACAATATTTTGTATTCTTTCAGGGACTTTATAGATCTCTATTTCTTCAGGGTTGGTCACTTGAGCTTTTTTTTTTTTAAGATTTTATTTATTTATTTGAGAGAGGGAGAGCACAAGCAGGGGGAGCAGCAGAGGAAGAAGGAGAAGCAGATCCATGCTGAGTGTGGACCCCAACATGAGACTTGATCCGAGAACCTTGAGATCATGACCCGAGCCCTAGTCAGACACATAACTGGCTAAGCCACCCAGGCACACCACTGGAGCTTTATTTTGTTCTTTTGATGGTTATCATATTTCTTTGATTCTTATAGTCCTTAGACTTGTGTTTGTGTCTGCACATTTGAAGAAGCAGTCATCTCTTGTAGTCTTTACAGACTGGCTTTCTCAGGGAAAACCCTTTACCAGTCAGCCCAGCAAGAGATTCTTGGTGGGCTGGGTAGTAGGGTTTATGGGCCCGCTGGCTGCAGGGACCATGGGAAATCAGGCCTGCTGCTAGATTCCATGGGCAGATGGTATTGGTGCTGTGATCCATCATCAGACCACATTGTTTTCAAGAACTATCTAAAAAGTAAATATTAGGGGATCCCGGGATGGCGCAGCGGTTTGGCGCCTGCCTTTGGCCCAGGGCACGATCCTGGAGACCCGGGATCGAATCCCACATCGGGCTCCTGGTGCATGGAGCCTGCTTCTCCCTCTGCCTGTGTCTCTGCCTCTCTCTCTCTCTCTCTCTCTCTCTCTCTCTCTGTGACTATCATAAATAAATTTTTAAAAAAATTTAAAAAATAAAAAAAAATTTAAAAAAGTAAATATTATTTTCACTCATCTAAAGATTTTTTTAAGGTGATTAAAGTACTACAAATAAAAAGCAATATTTTTCGAACGTGAGAAGAAATTTCATACACAAATTTTAGATAAGCAGATGCAGCATTGAATAAAATAAAAAATCTAAAATAGAATAAAAATGCAAAATGATGGGATCCCTGGGTGGCTCAGCGGTTTAGCACCGCCTTCAGCCCAGCCAGGGCGTGATCCTGGAGTCCTGGGATCGAGTCCCACGTCGGGCTCCCTGCATGGAGCCTGCTTCTCCCTCTGCCTGTGTCTCTGCCTCTCTGTGTGTGTGTGTGTGTGTGTCTATCATGAATAAATAAATAAAATCTTTAAAAAAATGCAAAATGACTTTTACTGCTTTATTTTAAAAATACATGTTTACTTCAGAACATTTGAAAAATATATAAAATAAAATTTGTGTATCTCATTATTTAAGCATAATGACTATGATGTTTTATGTATTTCTAATATCTCTTTTTTCTGTAAGAAATATTCTATAATGTGATACCCTATTGTACAACATTCTACAATTTCACTTTCCGTGACATGTTTTCAAGTGGCACAATATTTGTGTGTATTTCTAAGAAGTCATCTAATTTTACATTATTTTTATCCTTTTATAGGCATTTGCTTGGTGGCCTGATTTATTGGCAGAGCATGCAGAGAAATTTTGGGCTTTATTCACAGTGGATATGGATACCGCACTGGAGGCCCAACCACAAGACTCCTGGGATAGTTTTCCTCTTTTCCAACTGCTCAATAATTTCCTCCGAAATGACAGTAAGCACGTGGGTTTTCTTCAGTATGTGTAGTGGGGCCGGGGGGTTGGGGGGAGGATGGAGAGAATGTGTGTGTGAATGTGGATTTATAGAGCTCTCTCACTCACCAGCAAGATTGCCAGAGTTCATTAGTGTTTGCTCAGTCTCCCTGACTCTTTCAGGCCTGGTTCTGGGGGAAACCAGGAACATGCCCACATGGCTCCACTGGCCTCTGAGGTTCCTCTTATTTCTACCCTCCTGCGTTTATCAAGAACTGGTAACACAGGCATCTTTTCTCATTGCACCTTGTGAATCAGAAATCTTCAAAGGTTAGCATTTCTAAAGCACTTGAGAATACCTGTGTTTCTGAAAGACCCCTCAGAAATGTGTCATTATTCTAGAAATTCATGTTGTGTTAAGGTTTCTACTAATACGCATTCTGATAATATTGTTTGTCTAAGAGGGATTCACTTCCCTGGATGATGGTGTAATATGCCACGTGGTATGGGTTGCTCTCGCTCTGTATTAAGAAATTTAAGAGAATGTAAAGGTCCTGTATTGAGACATTTCTTTTCAACGCAATAGTAATCTTCACAAATTTTCTGGTGCATGGTCTTCCAGCAGCCCCAACAAACCGAGTTTTATATCAGGACTTTAGAAGGACATTTCTTAACGTAGGTTCCCAGCTTTTCCTATGATGACTCTTCAGACGTTTCCCTTAAACCCAACTTTGGTTACTGCTGACCGCTTTGCTTTACCACTTGCAGAGACCAGAGTTACCAGTTATCTGTTCTACGCAGTTCTTCCCTTTACAAACCAGTTTAATCTCTGCCTCTTCCTGAGCTCTGGTTCTGACTTGTTCTACATGATGGATGTAACAGTCTTTTATATGGTGTGTTTTCTTCTCCGAGCCGTTGCTGCGAAGTCACTCAGTTCTTCTTCACATGATAGGGTTTCTGTGCCCATTACCGTCTTATCACCTTCCCCTGCCCAGACCTCACTCCATTTTTCAGTATTGCTCTGGGGTGTGGTGCTGTGAAGAACACAGTGTGACCTGAGTAACCCAGACCCCCCAGAGAGGTGCCCTTCCTGTGCCCCGTCTTTCTGCAGCTCCTGCTGCTCTAACTCACCAGGGAACATAGTCACCCTGTGATACGTTTCAAACTTGCTGCATTTTAGCACTCCAGAGCTGTTTGCTGTTCTCCTGCCAGGGGACTACTACTGTGTACTTTTAGGCATAAACTTAAATCCATATTTTTACATTTGTCTTGTTTTTTTAAAAAATTCCTTTTTTTTTTTTTTTTGGTTTTGTTTGTTGCTCAACTCCATTATTTCTTACCTTTCTTTGGTTGTTCATCCCTTTGAGCCTCTGATAAAACTAGTACTGTTTTACTGAGGGGGGAAAAATTCACATTAATATGAAATTTTGTTTAGTATTAGACCTCCCTATGGACATCAGATTTAGGATAGCAGGTTAAGAGCCTCTGTTATAGTAAGAGGGGCATCATTTTGAGTAATTGATAACACGGACTTGGATACCAGACAGATTCACATCTGTCTCCGCCACTTGCAGCTTGACCTTTGACAAGAGCTTAACCCTCTGCAGACTTTAGGTTCTTTACCTATAAAGGACGGAAATGCTGGTCCCTACAGCATCATTGGTGGCAAGGATGAATCGGAGCTCACTTAGGGCTCCGATTCATACAAAATAAGTGTTATAGATGTTAGAGTATGAAAATTTCAGTCTTGACTCTTTCAACCAATTTCATCTCCCATCCAATTTCATCTCCAGAAGATCCTATTAGAAAGCCAAAGTACTAAGCTACATTTCCCGCTTGATATTTCACCAGCGTCTACTCTCAGAAGTTCCTAACCTCACACTGAATTATCTGTATGTGAATCATCCATCTACAGACAATCCCCAGCCAGCTTTGAAGTCCTACTTTGCTTTTCTCCTGCCAGCTAGAAGACTTCAAATGACCTTCTTCTCTTCCCAGTCTTCTGGCATCATTCATCTTCTAAGAAATTTTAACTCAGATTTAATATTATTTTAAGACAATAAACCTGTGCTAAAAATAAATACATATATTATGCATCAAGTCCCTAACTGAAAGTGAATAAGCATAGGCATATCTCTAGCATTACTTTCTCCATTTGTATGAAAACTCCAGATTTGACCATATTTAGATTTGTTTGGGAGTGGCATTTATTAATGTTCATAAACAGTAAAGATAATGAATCATCCAACTTATTCAACATATCAGAATTTATTTATGGAGAAAACAAGTGTAGATAGACCTCTTAGAAAATTGGGGGGGGGGGGTGGCCTCTACTGCAACTCCAATGAGTTAGCACCCTTTAATATTTATTTTTAAGAAGAGTTCTTACATTACAGGTGCAAATTTTAATGAGCGTTCTATCAACAAGAACACTAAGGTGAAGGGCCCGTCTCTGGGGGGCCATCGCGGGGAGGGTTCCCTCTTGTCCTCGGCCAGGTTAGCCCTGGAGGATCATTGCTGGGGCTGCCGCGAGCTGGTGGCTTTGTTGTCCTGCCCCGGTCATCCGTAGTTGCCGGGAGCGCCCACTTGGTCTGTGCCAGGCCTTCCCCCTCGGGTGGGAAGGCGGCACTGGGCACGGGCCCGGCTCTCCTTGGAGAGTGCCAGGCCCGAGGCACCCATCTGGCTGCAGGCTCCGGGAGTCGCTGGCCTCCTGCCCGCTGCCTAGACACACAGGGGCGCGGGGCGACCGGGAGCAGGTGCTGGACAAGAGGCAGGCCGCGGGCACTGGGGCACGAGGCCCGCGTCTAGGCCATCAGCCGCGGCCAGCTGCACAGCTCCAGCTCCCTGCCTGTGCGCGGGAGGTTTTCTGTGCAGAGGTGCCTACGCCCAGCAGCTGACACGATGGTGCCTTAGAAAGGTCTTCAAGTTCTAACAGGTTTTCTTCACCTACAAAAGTTCTAAAATCAACTTTGTTCTAAAAGCAATGAACCACTTTCTGTGGGATTGTGGGGAAAAAAACCCACAAAAATGAGAACAGAAGAAATTTAAATTTTAGCCAGACTTGCAGATATTTAACTCAAAAGAGTTGCATACTCCCTCTCCTGTTTTAAACTATTTCTGTAACATTGGCTACTGGTAAATGCATAGAGTACAGTTTCGTGGTTTTCAGTTAAAACAAGGAAGCATCTATTACTGATCTCTTTTGAGCATTGTCAGTTTGGGGGTAAGTCCAGATCTTGGCTTTGATTTTGCAGTGATTAACGGATTTGAGAAAACATCAATTATTTCGGAGAAAAACAGCTCCTCCATGTAGTGAGGTAAATAGAAAAGTTCCCCAGTGCCATAATTGCCTTTTGGTATTGGGAGTACAGTAGAGTCTGGGGAATTGAAATAGAATGTATTGACTTTCATCTCAAACTCACAAGTTACTACCCAGAGCCAAGACCACTGAGTGTCTTAATAATTGGTAAAACATACTCCTTTTTTTTGCTATTAATATCATTCTTGATCATAACGAAGAATATTGTTAAGAATTTATGTTTTACTAAATTCCTGAAATATTCAGATGGTGACTTAGTGAATTTCAATCCAAATGTTAAATGTCAACCTATCACTGTTCCCATATTAGCTTTTGGAAAGCTTTAGGAAGACATAAAACTTCTATCCTTTTAATCCCACCTGAAAAGAAAGAGACTTCCATCACTGCCGTGGCCTGACAGCTTTTACCACATCGACCCAATTAACATTATACCCCAAATTCTAATTAATTACAACTTTAGCCAAGAGTAATAGAAACAGACTGCTCTGAAGTGTCCAGTCTTGGAAGGGGAAATAATTTGCTAAATGACAGTATTTGCTGTTACCTCAACATACGGTGCACAACTAATTATATAGCATAGATTTTAAGTGGTTGTGATCTATAATAATATCGCATGTTTATGTTTGCTCTTCCAAAATAAAAATTTCTAACACATCTCCAAGTACTTGGAGGTGTTGGTCAGAATTTTCTCTTTATTTGTGCCTTGAAAACTTGGTAGCCGAGTTGTTTGGGGTTTTGTTTTTTGAGGGCTCATTCAGATGTCCCCACTGCTTGCTTACCACCTTTCTTTTACTAAAATCTTTATGCTTTGATATTTTAAAATAGGTGTTTATTTTTTGAAAAGTGGACAGGATTGTAGACAGAGCTCTTCATTTTCCAGCGGAGGAAACTCAATCCCAAGAGGCAGTGTGCCCGGGGAAGGAGCTTGCTGATGGGCATCACGGACAGAGCTGGCCGGGGGCCTCCTCGCTTGGTCTCCGGCGCAGTCTGGGTCTGCACGGACAAAAGCAGGTTCCGGAGACATTTGTAAAATAACAGAATCCTTTAAAGGAAAATAGGAGATTCCTTGAAGTTTTATTTTTACCTTAGAAGATTCTCATAAGGTCCTGGCATCGTTGGGGGGCGGGGGGTGGAGAGGGCCAAAGGGCATAGAAGGAGCCAGACAATGGCATCTGTTGTCCTATCACACATGTGACAAAATGTCCGTGGTGAGAAGGCCAGAGACTCGACCCATGAGCTGGGGGCAGGATCCAAGACAGCAAATCCAGTTCCTGTATTAAGGAGAAGAAAATTCTGTCGGGGGCAGGCGTCTCTCCTTAAAGTTGGGCGTGATTAGGGAGAGTCTTAGCCGTAAGAACCCTTGGAGATGAACTGTGGTTTTTCCTCCAGGGAAGAGTACCAGCTGCACCCTAATTTTAGCAACTGTCCCCAATCTCCTGCCCCTCACAGACTCACCCACTGATTCCCAGAGCAGAACTGATTATGAAAACAAACTCGGGCGCCTGCATTTCTGCCCAGAAGACACTGAGCTCCTGCTCGTCCCTCCAGCCTACCTCCGTCCACCCCGGTCACCGCCCCCCCCCCCAACTAAAGAGATGATTAAATGGGTAATCGCTTTAAACGGTATCTAAGGAAACAGTCTTGAGAAAGAGGTGTATTAAAATTGAGGCAAAATAAATGTTTTCATAATGAAGCAATTAGCATGATAGTTAAGTGATGCTGTGCGCCCATCAGGCTGGTACAAATAGATCCCACCCCTGCATGCTGCCTCTGCGACGGTCCTGGCGATAATGGATACGGCCAGTGACCGCTCCTGACAGATGAAAGCCATCTGCAAATGGCACAGATCATGTCTTTCAGCACTACTGAAAGGCAAACCCTTGGAGCTAGTCACCTTTTAATCTGTGGATATGTTAGCAAGTGGCAAATGACCATTCTTTTGGGAACTGATTCCCAAGTGAAAAATACCACGGTGCTTCTTCTTTAATTAACAGCCTTTTCACATTGCTAGCACATTAAAGCCATCCCGAAGAACACCCGTGCTTATATAATCAGTGTCACAGCGTCTCTGCCTAGACCAATAATAAATGTTCGGGCTCTGCACTAAGTGAAAACCTATTCTCCAAGACTTTCACCTTCATAAAGATGGGCTCATAAAAATCGAAAAAAGAAAAATTGGAATGTGGTCTCATGAGGATAAAAAGGCTAGTGTTAATAATTAACAAGGAGAGTGAAGTGGAGTCAAATTAGCCATAATAGAGCCCAGAGTGACTGGCAAAGTCACCTCTCATTATCAAAAAACTCATTAAGAAATGAAGAAGTGGAAATCCCGCTGGGTTATTCTCACACTTGGGCTGTATCAGAGATTATTTTTCAGATTTCTTTCAAATGAAGAACTGTTAGGTCACCATATTGTATATGAGGTTAATCTTCAAGCTTTGAAATGTGGAGGGTTGACACCTGCGTGTTATCCTTCCGCAAGCGCTTAAATGAGCTGTGCGTCTGAAATCCACGAATTGGTGTTTATAGATACATCTGTCCATACGTCTGCCAGGAGCGACGCCGGGCGGATGCAACTTCGGGACTCGAGCAGGGCTGTGCTCGGCCTCATTTTACAGGCAGGCGCTCTGACACATGCGGAGACGACCACCAAAATGCGACAGTGCGTTTAACTCCAATCTCCAGGGCTGACTGAATTCGAAATTATATGTCAGAATGTGTTTTGCTAGACTGGGTAGCAAATAAAAACGCAGGAAGTCACTAGCTTTTTTTTTTTTTTTTTTTTTTTTTTTTGAGTTCTATAGTGTTGCTCTAGATTCTTTACTATATGTTGACACTTTAAATTCCTAGTCAGCTTTTCCTGTTTTTATTTTCTTTTTAAGATTTTATTTATTTATTCATGAGAGATACACACACACAGAGACAGAGACACAGGCAGAGGGAGAAGCAGGCTTCCTGTGGGGAGCCCAAGGCAGGACTCGATCCCGGGACCCCGGGGTCACGCCCTGAGCTGAAGGTGGTGCTAAACCGCTGAGCCACCCGGGCTGCCCTGCTTTCTGTATTTTTGTAGGACTTAATGCCTTCGAGAAAATAACCTCTGAAATGCCTCTAAAAGGCCTGTGTGTCTTTCACAGTAGATTTGCAGAAACCTCTGTAAGTCCCGAAGGCCGTGAGCATCGGGAACCCTACGTCTGATCACGTTACAGCCGTGCTCGGGTGTTTTCATCACCCAGAGCAAGCAGTGGGGGACGTAATCCCGGCCAGAAGGCTGTCCATAGCTGGAATAAAATGACAGACTTTTCTGTTTGGCTTTAATATCAATCTCGTAAGAGATGGGAAGCTTGAGAACTGCGGGGCTGTGAGTCTTCTTTGTCTGTCTCTACCCTCAGCCTTGGTTAGTGTTTCTTTTGTTTTTCCCTGAATTAATTCTGCAAGAAACAGGCCCTGAATGCCTAAAATTTGCAAATCCCGTCACCTTGTAGAAACATGTATCTAAAACCGTTCTGGCCCTTGAAAAGCATACCGTCTAGTGGAGCATATGCACACACTCACTGTGATGCGATAGTTACTAAAAACGTTAACTCCGTTATGCGTACCGTGCGGTGGCGTCTTTAGTTGTGGTTTGAAGCTTAGGTCTGTTGGATCTGGAGTTGTTGTCTACAGTGTAGGAGACGTCATAACACCAGGGCTCTCACCCCTTAGGTACATACGTAGGTAGATTATTTTTAACAAGTGCACCAAGGGGAAAGGAAGAGTTGCATGTGGTTTTAGGAGGTTGTTACGCAAGGAAAATGTACAAATTAAATATTACCAGACTGTATAAATTTACCTATTGGGATTTTAATTAAAAGGAAAATAAAACCCAATGTGTTTCCTATTCTACTTAAGCTTGAAAAGTGCACTCTCAGAGTTTCCTTTAGGCGCTGGATGTTTGATGGTGTTTATTCAGTATTTATTTTGCTATTGATTCAGTGTTTATTCACTCAAACATACATGTATTGAGGGCCTATATAATGTGCCAGACTCTTGGCTGGGAGCTACTCGGAGATCTCAGGGGATTTTTTTTGTTTGGTTGTGTGTATTTTCTTCCTTTTACGTAAGTCTGTTCTAGGCTGCAATCCTCCTGACGTTCCTCCTGAAGCCCATGTTCGTGTTTCCAGTGACGGGAATCCTCATTATGTGCACTTGTTAACGCGGAGAGTGGCCTCCTAATTTTCTGTCTTAGTCCAGTGGGCTTTCATTGTGCAGGGCGTCTACAGTTTGTAGTCCCTCGAATACTTGTTGTTTCCTGGCAAAGTCCTGGTTTTTATTGTGGCCGGTGTTGTTTGTTTTGTTAATCATGTGTTCCTGGTTTCCTTCTGAAATGCCTATTTAGAATTTCAGTGGGGAAGTCACTCTTCCTAATAATCCACTCATGCTGACTAATTGGAATGGGGTGGCACAGTATAATATTGGATTATACGGACTCAGGAGTCAACAGCATATTTTTACCCTAAAAAGAATACAGGAACTCTTTTATCTGCTTATTCTTCATTTATCCAGTGACTATTATCTCAGCAATTGTCATTAATTGGATCATAGTTGAAATTCTCAGTCGAAATCTTACTATTAAAAGCATATGACAAGTTCCTTTGTGAATGTAAGACTCTTTTTGGTATGTAAATAATCAACACTAGTTTATTAATTATTGGGATGCTCAAAATAATTGGGCATCCCTAGTTTACCTTTTATTTAAGACTTTTGCTTTCTTTTTGCCATTTCTAATTGTACCGTTGGACTGGATGTCATTGATGCTTCATTATTTTCTGACAGGGTGATGTTTGGAAATGTGGAACCTTTTGGGGGAAAAAAGATTATTTAACAAAGTGGATGCTGGTCCTCCACTTACATTCTTGTAACCACTACTCCAGACTCCTTCTGAGCAGTCCTTTCTGCTTGCACACGTCAGATATAATGTCAGAAGCATTCTTGGATACGGCCGCACTGAGAACTTGGCTCTTGCAACGAGCTGTTAGAATGGGTGCCTTGGAGAGGCTTGATTTGGACAGGTGGCAAGCCCCGAACCACAGCCTCTCCTTACTAAGCCAGATGGGGAAGATAGAAGCGCTCGTTCTGATGCCTGGGGTTACATGTTAAGAGGGCTTTTGACAGTGTCTGATAGGAGTGGAATGCAAACTGGCATATGGGCAACTGAGAAAAAGAGGGTACATTTCCATACGCGTGTGTAGTGTCATGTGTGTTTCTGTAGTCTTACCTTTCGACACCAAGCTTTCTCTTCTCTTTCCTGCCCCCTCTGCATTTTTTCCTTATTTCTCCTCTTCTCTCTTTCTTTCCTTCCCTCTCTCCTTCCCCTTTCTGGAGTCTAATGTCCGAAGAAATAATACTACCAGTTGCCAATTTTCTAAAACTTTGGAAAATGGGTCTGTAATCTGATTCTTAAAAAAAGAAAAACACTCACTGAAACATGAGCAGGCTCTGGGCCTACCATGCAAAGGCTTTTATAATTTGTTGTGATGATCCACTGAAAGATTATAATCTTTAGGTAGGATATTATAGTTTTATATGTTGGCAGCCCCCTGCTTTGAGATTTGAAGAAGGTGGATTGACAAAGGGAAAATTAGGACCCTGAAGACAAAGAAAGAGATGATCGTACTAATCAAGGCAAGAGATGAGAAAGTGAGAAGTAGGGCAACAGCAGTGGTGATGAAGAGAGGAAGGGATGTGTTAAGGGTATGAAGGACACAGAGTATGCTGGGTGATGGGCATTAAAGAGGGTTCTTGTTAAGATGAACACTGGGTGTTTGTTTAAGTGATGATCAACACATTCTACTCCAGAAACCAATACTGCACTGTATGTTAACTACCTAAAATTTAAATCAAAAAAGAAAAATACACAGGTCTTGATTGCTAATTGGATGTAGAAAGTAAAGGCCAAGCCTTGGTACAATCACCAGGTACGGATAGAGTGATCTGGTGGCCAGTCTCTATTGTGACTCCCATGGTGGGAATACAAGAGAAGCAGGCTTATTTAACACGTTAATGAATTCAGTGTGTATCAAGTGCATCAAAAAAGAGAGGTCTTGCTAGAAATACATTTGAGTCATCTGGGACTTAATCTTAGGATCATTATAACATTTAATAACAACATTGAGTGTTGATTCTCCTATGTGCTTCTTCATTTTAACCAACTAAGTAGGACTTAATAGCCAACATACCTAATCTCTAAATGTATAATAGAGCATTTGAATGATGAGGTAGGGTACTCATTTGCAGATGTAATAATTTCCTAGGTGAGCGTGTCTTGGACTAGTTAGACATAATGACGGCACTTAACGGCACCTACCGAGATGTAGAGCCTGTGGGTCTTTCCATTTTTTTATTAGTAGGCCATATCAATTAAGGGTTAAGCTACGGTCTAGCTGTATAAAAAGGTAAAGTTGCCCAGTTCTTTATGTGTATTATGAGCACATGAAATATGTTCACAGTGTTAATTCATCTGTCAGCTCATTCAAATGTAATAGTTTTCCTCAATCTCTTGACTTTTCATAGTGTAGATGAGTTTTTCAAAATTCTAATTCTAAAAATATATAATTCGTCTAAGATGTGGAGTAATGCATGTGTCATTTACAAGATTTTTTTCTACCTCAAATGATCTCCAACATTTCTAGGTCTTAAAAGACGGTGACATGCTGCCGATAGGTTGGGTGACTGTATGAATGGATGGATAGATTTATGGTAATTGACAGTAATGTAAATTTAGGGGTGATGGTAATATAATCTTGGGAGGTTAAGAGGGAGCTTTTAATTATTGTCTATTGTTCTGTTGTTTTATTGTCTAATGACTGGATGACTTCACCACATGTCCCTAGATTCTCTGTGCCTCCAGCTTCCATATTGGTAAGATTGAAAAACATAATAGTGGTTCTCTCACGGAGTTTTTGTGATGATTTCTCAATCATTAGCAGCTGTGCTTGACACCAAAAATGCTGGTGAGGAGGAGAAGGAAGAGAAAGAGAGTTCCTAAGTGGAAAACCAATAAATTCAGATACGGGCATATTTTTTAATTTGCTTGCCACAATAATTTAGGTGGTTTGAGTGAGAATATTTCATCCTTAAGTTCAACATCCTTATTTAGGCGACATTTGGCAAAAGGAACTGATCTATATAGTACCTTCTAGCTCTGTGATTGAATCTCCAGGAATAAATAAAGCTCCTTTCCGTGTGCTAATGAAAACATCATTAAGATAACATTAATCTCCTAAATAGGACATTTATCTTTAAATATGATTACCGTTCCCACTTTAATAAGAAATCTTTTAGCATATAGATAAGCCAGAAAAAATTATTTAACCACAGAAAAGTACTAGGCCATATTAACTAGAAATAGAAAAAAAAAAAAAAGTGTTGTATTTCCCTCTGTATTTAGAATTGCTTCCCACCCCACTTTTATGTGTCTCTAGTTTTCCAGCCTCTGACAAATTCCAGAATCAGTTAAAACAGTGTTCATGCCACTGTGGTAAACGTCACATACTTTGCCTAAATTTTAAAACACTGTTTAACGTTCAGGGTATTTTTGCCCTGGAGAAGATTCTGTGGGGAAAATGGCACATTCAGCTGAGTACTTTATAAGGCATTACTTTAAAATTATTAGTTACCAAATTTCGTGTATAAGCATGTACAGCTATTGGGATCCATAAAAGTGAATGGGATTGCTGAGAGACCTTTCTTCACCTTCCACCTCTGCCACTGTAGTCCAGGCCGCCATCATCATCATCGTCATCCTTCACGTGGTCTGCGGCAGTCAGGCACCAAGCGTGAGCCTCCTTCTGTGCTTCCACCCTCGGTCACCCGCTCCATTTTCCACCCAGCAGCCAGGGATAGTATATCGTGTCACTCCTCTGCTTAATAATAATAAAAATAATCATGCTTCCCTTGTACCCAGTAAATCCCATACTTCTCACCACGTCCTACTGTCTAGACATACTCTTGAACTATTCTTTGCCCTCCCTCACGCTGCTCCTGCCACACTGGCTTTGGCATCCTTCTGGAAGTACCCCAGCTCATTCCTTGCCTGTTCCCTCTCATGCTAGCTGTTCCCTCCACCTGGAGATCTTTCCTCCAAATCTTCCCTGTCACTCCCTGGCTCCCCTGTCACTTAGGCTCAATAAAAATATCATCTCTTCAGAAATACCTTCCCCAGCCATGATGGGATATGTTTTAATGAACATGTTTTCACTTTGAAAGTCAAAAAAAAAAAAAAAATCACTACTGGGTTTAAGATATGTTCACTTGAAGGAGCTCAGTGGTTGAGCGTCTGCCTTTGGCTCAGGCCATGACCCCGGGGTCCCGGGATCGAGTCTCACATCAGGTCCTCGTGGGGAGCCTGCTTCTCCCTCTGCCTGTGTCTCTGCCTCTGTGTCTCTCATGAATAAATAAATAAAATCTTAAAAAATAAAGATATGTTCACTTGAGAAACAAATACGTACCATCATCTAAAAAATTACGCATTATTTATTATTACTGAACATTAGTATTTTCCTATAGATTCTCTTTCATAGGGCAACTTAGACACACACCGACTGTCTCTGTCTATTCAGGCTGTATTAACAGGACACCAGAGACCGGGTAGCTTATAAACAACAAAGTTATTTCTCACAGTTCTAGAGGCCGAGAAGTCCAAGGTCAAGGTACCCACAGGTTCAGTAGCTGGTGAAAGTTTGCTTCACAGATGGCCGTCTTCTTGCTACACCTTCACATGGCGGAAGAGTCCAGGGGTCTGGTCTCTCTCCTACAAGAGTACGAATCCTGCTCACGAGGACTCTGCCCCCGTGACACGATCACCCCCCCCCCCGTCCCCACCATCACATTGGACGTTAAGATTTCAACACGCAGATTCAGCAGAGGAGTGAGTGGGTGGGACGAGCAGTCTGTAAATAACACTGACCTATCTTCTAGGGAAATTACGTCCAGTGCGTGGAAAGCGTCTACCTTCTAGTGTAGGGAGGTGCACCTTTCCTATTACCAATCTACTTAACAGCCCTATCCTGACGGCACAAATTCTACGACTTCCACAGCTGTTTCAGGCAGGATGTTCCATAGTATCTAACACATTAAACACAAAGGGACACCTGAAAAATGCATGTGATACGCTCTTTTTAAAGATGCATATAGAAAACTGGATGACTTACAAGAAAATCCACAAATAACTGAAAAGTTCATGAATCAGAATAGACATTTCCAAGGCCACAGTCATCCTGCTGGTGAATTAAATAAGTGTATCTCTTAGAAGTAATCGCGCTTAGCTCTTAGAATCGAACGCGTGGAGCTCTTCCGTGAGGTGCCGTGTAGCACAGGGATCGTAACTCCCTTCTCACGGGCGTGTGTCAACCCGTCATGTTATCCAGCAGCTCCCTTGAATCTCTAGCAAGTGGTCATACGCCTCACGTGCTAAATCGCTTGGAAAGTAAACGCGTCCCACCCGCCAGGAGGATTTTGCAGAGATATAACCTGTTTGTGTTTTGACAGCCGTTATCTAGGAGGTTGATTATGCTTCTTGATTAGCTTTCACGATATATTCCATATGAGGAGCAAGATCCGTTATCATCTGTATTTTACCCATCCTTCTGCGCCAGACTCTTTCAGGAAACGTTTTTTCACCCCTATTTTCCCCAAATGCCTGATAATGATCCCTCTGACAAACGCTGTTTCTGCTTGACTGTTTCAGCACTTTTATGTAATGGAAAATTTCACAAACATTTGCAAGAAATCTTTGTGCCCTCGGTTGTCCGCTACGTCGATCTCATGGAGTCCTCCATCGCCCAGTCAATTCACAGAGGGTTTGAGCAAGAGACATGGCAGCCTGTCAAGTAGGTATCCTGCCAAGTGTCCATGGAACATCTGTCTCTTCAGTCCTGACCTTATGACTTTACACGTGGCCCATCTGTAGTTATTGCTTATGGTGGTCCCTTCCCACGTTGTTTGTTTCTTTACAGGAATATCGCCAACAGTCTTCCCAATGTAGCTCTTCCAAAAGTTCCAAGTCTGCCTCTTACTCTTCCACAGATTCCTAGCTTTTCTACTCCTTCATGGATGGCTTCTTTATATGAGTCCACGTGTGTATCCCTCACTTATTTCCTGGTGGTGTGTTAGCTAGTGCATGGCCTGGGCTGTGTTCTGTGCACCTGTGTTCAGATTGCATGGCACTTATCATCACTGGTCGAGGAATACTATGTTTTGGTTTCATTTGAGTTTTTTAAGCTGTTGAGCTAAGCTGAGCAAATTGACGATAAATGATACAGATTGGGGGAAAAAAAAAAAAAACACTCACTGGTGTGATGTAGTTCCTATGTGACCTGTAGGTCGGAGGTCATTTTGTGAGTCAGGTTGTAGACTTCTGCCTGAAGGATCTACCACAGTTCAGGCGATCAGTGTGGCAAGAGTATATCTAGGCACCGTAGCGGCGTTGCCACTGCCCACATAGTTCCTCTTCTACGTGTAGAAAACCATCAGAAGAATAGTTTCAAGAATATAGTGTTTTCTTTTTATTTTATCTTAGTCACACTTGTAAAGAAATAATATTTCAGGTTGCAGAGAAGCGATTGCCCTTTATTTCCTAACACCAGCAAGTTCTTCATTTGTGCTTTCATGTATCAGTTGATGCACTTTGTTATTTTTAAATAATCCTTATAACATAAAAACAGTATTTATCAGCTCCATGTTGTGATAAGCCCACCTACCGCAGGTGTGCGGTAACTGAGAGTCACTACAACGAAGAGGGCACAGGCTTTGAAATTCGAATTTAGATCCTACTTTAGTAATCATTAAGTCTTTCTTAGCCTCAGTTTCCCCAGTGCCAAAATGGTTATGACACGTAATTTAAAGACATTTTTGTGCAGATAAAAAAGAAAAAAAGGATGATGAAGAGTGCCTGGCACACTCTGAGCTCTCAATAAAAACTACCTTATGGTTTTCACTTTTACTGCCATCAGTCATCATTATTCAAAACGGTATAGTTTTCAAAAGTATGAACCTGGGATCCCTGGGTGGCGCAGCGGTTTAGCGCCTGCCTTTGGCCCAGGCGCGATCCTGGAGACCCGGGATCGAGTCCCACGTCAGGCTCCCGGTGCATGGAGCCTGCTTCTCCCTCTGCCTGTGTCTCTGCCTCTCTCTCTCTCTCTCTGTGACTATCATAAATAAATAAATAATTAAAAAAAAAAAAAAAAAGTATGAACCTCCGAGCAATCAGATGAACTCAGTACTAGTCCATGCGTGGCCAAGATCTCATATGAAGTCAGCTAGAAAGAATAAAATAACTAGAAGAAAAATAGCTCCCACTCATTGAGCATTTAGTAGTACGTTCCAGGTACAGTGTCAAACCCGTTATCTCAGTTCAGCCGTGCAGTAACCCTGGGAGGTACATGTCCCTGTGCCCATTTTACAGTTAAGGAAACTAAGTCACAAAGAAGTTAAAGGCCCCGAGGTCCCCCAGTAAGTAAGCGGCAGAGGCAGGCTCTGAACCGGGCTTGTCTGCCCAGCGCTGTCATTCCCCTACCCATGTGCTCGGCCTCGGGAGCATGTGCAGAGCCCCCCGCCCCCGCCCCGCCCGGTCCCCCGCCACGGCTGAGGCCGCCCCCCGTCAAGGTGCACACCCTCAGGAGGAGACAGAAGACGGAAACGGAGAAGAATAACTTGGAGAATAGCTTAGCGGCATTTCTCCAAGTGAAACGTCATCACTGGCCCGTGACAGTTATTAGGTCACGCGGGGATCTTTCTCTTTCGGGCAAACGCTTTGGGTGGTTACAGGGTACGGACTGGTGTCTGCGTGCTTGGCAACTATCTAGCAAGTATAATGAATCTAAGTTTATGTGTTTTTTGTGCTTCTTAATACTGTTTTGCAATTTAACTGCTCTTCTTCCTCACCCCTCACCTGTTCAACACCCTGGATTTAACCACGAGCACTATTATGGGCATTGCCTGGTGAACTTTAGACTTCTTTTTTGGTCATTATTATTTTTTTTAGCTTTGAGATATATGTGGAACGTGAACCTCATTTATTGGGAGTCCCTTTTTAAAATGATCTGCATTTCAGGACAGGAATCATGACAGATCGTGGCTTTGTAAATAAAGTGCTCAGACTTTCATCATTCTGAGGAAATAAAAAATATGTTTTACAAGGAAATCACTGTCATCTTTACGTGCCAGGATTATCAACATTAGGCTCTTCATCGGGGTGCTCACAATTACTTGTAATGTTACGATGTAGTCACTAATTTTGGGGGTTCTGGGTGGTTTTTTTGGTTAAAGATTTTATTTTTATTATTTTTAAGTAATCTCTACCCCCAGGGCAGGGCTTGAACCCATAACCCCAGGTCAAGGGTCCCATGCTCCCTAACTGAGCCAGCCTGGTGCTCTCAGTTTTTTTCACTTTTCATTTTAAAGCACTAATTATAAAGTTCCTCAATGTCTTCCTTCTCCATGTTTTGTTTGTTTGAGTTTTTTGGGTTTTTTTTTGTTTTGTTTTTTTTTTAGCTCCAAAAGTAGATGCCAATAAGATGTGCTTCCTACTGGCATTTTTAGGAAATTATCTGAGTCCATTATTCATTTTTGAGTTCTTTAATCTGTTCATAATACTTTCAGAATGGGTCACTGATTAAAAATAATTTTAAAATGAAAAAGTTCTGAGTAAATTGCAGGTTATGTATTCCAGCTCAAGAGAAAACCTACTTACATTTTTTTATCTATTTAATCATAACAGACACTTGTTACCTTAATTACATTCCCAATTAAGCACATTTATTGTTCCAGAGTCTTACCATAGCATCAAAGAACAAAAGAAACATATATCCATAGTCTCTGTAAAGATTTAATTGTCATATGTTATGAGAAAGTCTGTTTTCAGTAGAATTCCACCTTCAGTATTTCAGATTTTGTTTTGATGATGGTTGTGTTGTTTTGTTATGCTGTTAAGAAAACACACATTTCCAGTACCTACCTATGTCTCTCCAAAGTGAAAACTTATTAGATTTGCTTCTTTAACCAATTAGGTTCAATTACTCTTAAAATATAGATCCTCTGATTTACCACATGAGCACTGTGGGTATGTAATAGAGGCTTTGCCTTGTCATTTTTTTTTTCCTCTTATTTTTATTAAATATATGGCAACAGGGAAAAATAAACACAGTGTTTTTTCTAACATTTTTCACAGCAATGTCTACATGATGTTGTCTGGTTCCTTTGTTTCATGGTACGTTGGGGGCTCCGATTTTTAAGGTGAAGAGGTATTGGGGTAAAGAGCTGTGGGTGGCGTTCAGGGCTCTGCCGCATCGGTCCTTTGAGGACTTAACTCCGAGCACGTCTTGGCTAGGCGAGGAGACCACGAGGAATCACTGGCAGAAGGGGAGACGGAACACAAAGAAGGTTGGCGACGCAGGAAAGATGCTGAGCTGCAGGTGGGGAGGGAAATAGCTTTTAATTAAACGAAGAAGGAGGTGATTTTTTTTTAAAGCCAACTAATTAAGATATATTTAGCTAAACAAAGTGGGGATTTAAAAGAATTTTATCTTTATACAAGTTTTCCACTGTGCTCTTATGATACACTATTTCATTTCTCTATTTTTGTTTCGAACACTGAAAAGACAATTTTCAGCTCAGTGTCTGTCCAGCATGGACGGGAAAGCTGAGGAGAGGTGAATCACACGGCACCTTTTTCTCCTTTTGTTCTCTTCTACTATTAAGTTTCAGGGTCTTCTAACATAGGAGCATTTTACTTTCAAATCATCTGTTTCCCTATTAGGCCAGATCCTTGCATGATGGAAAGCAGTAGTGTTATCCCCTGCCCACGTGCCCTAGGTACCGTGCTACCAGCCGCCTTCATGGGTGGCGCGAAACTCCGGTCCCCCGGAGTAATCTTGGCACAGCCGTGAACGCATAGCGCATCCGGGCCCCGAGTTCCAGAGATGGGATGACCCGAGATAGGTGATTTGGCTCCCACCCCAGAGCACCCTGGATGTCCTTTCTCTGTTAGACTCTACCCCGTACCCGGAGGCTCCATTAGGAGCTAGAAAAGTCACGAAGCATTTCAAACCAGGTGTAAGGCTTGTTCCCCTACTCAGCTTGTTATTTCACTTGTAGTACCTGGTCCCCTTCTCCTGTTGCTGAGAAATGTGAGCCCCCCCCGCTCCGTACACTCCTGTCTGTAGACGACAGAAGCCACCGGGATGAGCACAGCACCACGTGTGCGCGAGTGGGAGAGTAAAGCTGCCGCGGCTGTCATACAGACTTTCTTTCATAAAACGTACTCTTTTGAATTTCTAGGAGGAAATATTTCTGTATTTGTATCCTACACATTGGTTAAAAAAAAAATATATTTGTTTTTCCTTGTATCCTTGGGCTCCTTTTCCTCAGTAAAATATCCTTGTGCATTCAGGCCCTGTTTATGACACCTTCCTACTATATTCATCTCTATTTTTGGGGGGAGTTGCCTTATTTATTAAGATGTGAAAAGAGATTTAGAAGGTGGAATAAAGAAAATATCGACTGTTAGAGATTTTATGTGTTATTTTTTCACTAATGGCAAACGGTACGGAAAGGGAAACGACAATGTATTGGCCATCACGGTGGAAGTTCATGACGCTCTTCATGTTTCCTTTTTCTTCCAGCAATGGCTCGGCAACATCAGAAGACCTTTTTTGGAAACTCGATGCACTGCAGATGTTTGTCTTTGATCTACACTGGCCAGAACAGGAATTTGCCCACCACTTAGAGCAAAGACTCAAACTAATGGCCAGTGATATGATAGAGGCCTGTGTCAAAAGGTAGACCTGTGTTTTCAAGTTGCTGCTTAGTACGCCGGCGCCCAGAGTAGCACTTGTCACCAAGTATCTGCTATATAATTGTCACAAGAAAGGTGATGTGAATTTAGGCGTAGACCTAAATTCTGGGGCCTCGTGTAACTGATAAAATTGGCCCGAAACTGTTTTCCACGCCTCCTAACACTGCCCTCGTCCCGTCTAGTGATTGTTTCTGTTTCTGTGCTGGTTGTTGTCTCTCTGGGAATACTGTGCTTTAAATCCCGAGGCAGTAACTGCCAAGACATATGGAAAAGGCCTGTTAAGTACTTTATACGTTCTGCACCGTGTCTGCGTGCTGTGAAGTGGCACTGCAAACCCAGATTAGGATCAGGGCCGTCACTTGTTCTGTTTTCCAGTGTTCTCTATCCACGTCAGATGAGTTCCAAGCATCCAGTTACATTCTTCAGAACTTAACCAGAAATAAGTGATGAGGCTTAGAATTCCCCCAACTGTGCTTTCATTTCTTTGAATAGTTCTCACAAAATCGGCTTTGTATCTCTGATTAACCAAGCATCGTTTTTCCCGTTGCCCCTTTACAAGAACAATGGGGGCAGCATATGGGAATAAACACCGGTTGGAGCGATTGAATAATCCTGAATTCTCCAAAGTTAAGGAAAATACAGCATTTAGAATAATGTTTAATGGCTTCCTAAGGCAAGGCCAGGAATTAGATTATATGATGTTTTTTTTAAAAAAAAGTCACACTTGTCGTATGTGGTTCTAATGTTTCAAATCTGTGGGTGATCTTTGAATACTTTAGCAGAAAACAATTCCAAATTGCCTGTTGCACAGTTTCTTTCAAACACCCATCTACAACTTTAGATACTTGAAAGAAAACCTAAGTGACACAGAAGAAGTAGACATTCTCTGCTGTACATTAATTACGATGCTTTAGAGTTTTCCAGACTTGTACATTCATTTATTTATTTATTTGTTTATTTACTTATTATTATTATTTTTTTTTTTTTGGTAAGCCTCACACAGGATTTATTCCACTTTAATGCAGAGATGCAAGTGGCTGTTTTACTTGGAAATTAATTCAGGCAGTTAAGTAAAACCAAGAGATTTTTCCATAAAACGTCTTATGCTAGATGAAACAAATGGCTTCCTTTGGGCAGAGATACTGTCTGCATGACTGCAGACGCTGTTTCATACAAAATGCCTCCCCAGTCTTTCATGAGACACCTGATAAAGAAGAGCAGGCCACCCCCTGGCTCCCAAACTGATGCCGCGCTCCTTATTTGCATGTTTTAAATTAGCATCTTGTAGTGTTGATTTCACTTTGACTAAGCAGGTGAGACATATTTCAGAATTTCTTACTCTGAATTCATGTTTCAATGAATAGAACAAGAACCGCGTTTGAAATCAAGCTGCAAAAGGCAAGCAAAACAACTGACTTGCGCATTCCGGCTTCTGTGTGCACAATGTTTAATGTACTCGTTGACGCCAAAAAGCAAAGCACCAAACTTTGTGCCCTGGATGGAGGACAAGAGGTAAGTGAACCGAGTGTCCCACAGGGACGTGCAGCACAAGGTGCCCCAGCTGTTTCCAGAAGGCTCTCACTTGGTTAGATTGAAAGGCCAAGTTCTTCAATAGAAGCCCTTGGTCTTTTCTTCACTATAATAGCGGACTTCATCCCGGCTCATGTCACTTTCCTCTCCTTTCTATGAACACTGCCCAAAATTTTACAAGTGGCAGTTGAAGCTTTTAACAGCTTAGGTGTTGTGTATTTACATAAACCTTGCTTTTCACAAGCAAATAAGAAAGCTAGAAAGCTCCCCGCTTTGTTTATACAAATCTAGAGTATCCAGAGTTTGCATTCAAAAAACAAGGCACAGAAAATAGCATATGAAATATTTTATTCATACAAAAGTTTCCGTGTTTTAAAAATAAAGTAGAAATGCACTTTAAAAATTAGACTTCTTTTTTTAAAATGAATATCCCATTTTTTCATTTTGATTCATGTTTTGTTTGGTTGTATAT
Source organism: Canis lupus dingo (assembly GCF_003254725.2). NCBI lineage: Eukaryota > Metazoa > Chordata > Mammalia > Carnivora > Canidae > Canis > Canis lupus. The sequence goes on along the minus strand of NC_064256.1, from coordinate 60,072,360 downwards.
TGCAAAACACACCTCATGTTATCCCATGATTTCTTTTTGTTGAAAGTGACGTTTGTGTGAAAATGGATCTATTTTTCTTAGATTATCTGTTGAAGCTGACATTGTGTTGCCGCTTTTCTCATTGTAATTACTTTTTCATCATTTTTTTACTCTTCCCTTATGTTCTCCTTCGTTGTCTTTTTTTTTTTTTTTCTCCATGGCATGATCCAGTTTGGTAGTCAATGGGTAAGTCGCTCTCTTTTATTTATTTTTTTTGTTTGTAAAAGCACATTTTCACTTAAATTATTATTTTTATAAATGTACATTTTTTTATTTTCACCTTTTCCAATTAATGTAATTAATTCCATTTTCAGGTTTATGTTTTCTGTGTATGTGTAGAACACTGACAGCTTATTATAACATAGCAATACGCAGAGAGACATTAAAACACCTATAAATACTTACACCTTAAATAATGTCAAGGGAAATGTTTCTTCCCTATTAGACTGCAGAACCTACAAACTTCCCTTAGATTGTTTAAGGATAAGATTATTTAAAAAGAAATGAATTCACCCTCCTTTTTAAACAATTTCAAAATTCAGAAGCAGAGTGATTATTACTATTTCAAGGTGCATATATCTATAGTATATACTTTGACTAATGCTAGAAAAAATTGGAGTTCTGGATGACATATATCAGGGCACCTCCAAATTTGAGGACCGGGAGGCCGCTGCTAAGGTCACTTCATGGAGAAGAACCCAGTTGTGGATTTCAGTAAGGTAGGTACGCGCCCAGCAGCGTACAGTCTTGCCTCCCGCTCATGGCCTGGGCAGTAACCAGAACCAGAGGCAGGCCTGGGTCAGCAGCCCTTCCTCTTCCCCACACAAGGTTGTCTTGAATTACTACCCAGAACTTCAGAGGAACATGATATGAAAAGTCGTATGCATACAAAACAGAGTTGCTCTCATATATATATATATTTATATGAGATATATATATACACACACACATATATGTGATCTCATATATACATATATAATCATATATATCATATATGTATATATGTGTATATATATTTACATTTATATTTATATATCTGTTCTATATATACATGTGATAAGCCAAAGGGGTTTTGGATATGCTCTGTGGATATGTTAAATCTTACAGGTCTTACAGTTGCCACCTAGGAATACAAGTCAGGGTGACTCTACTAAGCTAACAATTCTCATCCAAGCAGAAGGGCTTAGGTAGCTCTGAAAGGGGATGACAAGGCCCACTATTTACAAATTTCATACTTATTTAACCCAGATACAGACACTGGCTATTTGGCCATAATTTATGCACATGTACTTATTTCGTTCTTTGAGCAGTTTCGAGGGGAAAAGATGTATTTCTATTACCATAGCACATACAACCTAACAGATACATTAAGTAACCGATATGTGTTATAGAATGTTCAGTAATTATTCTCTGAACGCCTGCAACGTGACTTATTACCTCTAATTATCTGAATGAGGAAGCAGCTGGCTTGGATATCAGTGGCTCATCTCTACCATTTCATGTTTTTACTACAGATGTGAGCCTTTGATGGTCTACTCAGAAATATTGTCTTAAGTCTTCACACGTCCATCCATTTCTCATCAGGTTTATAGGAACATCTTGCCTCTTCCCACTGATACTGGATTTACCCATTTGCTTTTATTTTAACATGCATGGCAGTACCTGACACATAACAGGCACCGAGTAAATATTTTTTGAATGAACAGACTGATTGGTCGTCACCACTTTAAAAATCCTCCCCTGAAAAAAATAATAAAATAAGTAAAAAAATAATAATAAAAAAATCCTCCCCTGTAAGAAACGACTCTCTCTAGTACCTAAAAAGAAAAACAGGTACACGCACAAATGACAAAGCACTGTTGCATTGTCAAATGATCCTTAATATTAACAGGTAGATGGTTTGGAAAAGTAATCTGCTACTGTTCATTATATTTGCATCTGTACCTTCTCACCAGAGACAATTAGATCCCCACAACTTTCACACAATTAATACAATTCAAAATGTGCAGGTGTCAAACCCATTAGCAACTATGAAAAGTGGTAAATAAGAATTTCAGTGCAAAAGAAGGATTTTATGCTTTGCTTTTTACTCACCAATACATATACCCGCATGATTGCACAGGGTTTCCCTCTCTGTGCTTGAGGTAAGTTTTGGAATTGTTGCAAATTAGTAAATCCGTTACATGCAGAGGTGAGCCAGTGGACCTCATTCTGCAGTAAGCAACAAATAAAAAACTAGATTATCACACAATTGGGAACCTTGTAAAATACCTGCTTACCTAGATAAACCTAGTAGGGATAGTTGCCTGAGTTGTACTGAGAGACCTCTCCAGAGTCCCAGGAAATTTGTCATATGGCATTGCCGAGATGAAACTTTCCCAGCTCCTTTTCCACGAGGCGGCCCCTTCCCTGCTCCTACGTTACGGCTGTTTCCTCACGTGGCACGTGGTGATGCAGACGTGCTCAACCGCAGCCCAGAATGGTGTCTAATGGAGTCATTAGTGAGCCAATGATCTGCTCCTGTAACAGCTGTGTGTAATGAGTCAGCAGTCTCGGGCCAGTTCCTCGGGGACAGGTGTTGAGACCACAGAGCCACCAGTGTTTAGATATCATTGTTCTCCACCGACTGCATGGGTCTGAGGTAATTCTCGGCCCTCAGCGCCCCTGCATCTGATAGGAGCCCATCCATTAAGGGTGAAAGCACAGTAATGGAGGCTCCTTGTGTAGGATTCTCCACGACAGTAAAATGTTTCCACCTCCAGACCTAACAATTCAATTCCGTTAAAGTTCTTCCCAAGAGAAAGACCCAAATCTTTTAAGAATGCTGGGTTGTGCTGGCATTTGATTAGTCTTCGTTTCCAGTGTGTTTACATTAGCAGCAGTCAGATGAAAAGAGAGGATAGGTACCTGAGGACGGGGGCCAGGCTTTCAGACCCGCGTCTGATCTCTCAATTCCCTGCGCTCCGTGGAGTGAGAATTCCTTACAGGTTAATCTTGATTTAGAGTCAGAGTCATCTGCTGGAGAAGCACAGACCCGTTGCTTTTGAGGGCAGACATAAGGAGAATTAGTTTAAGAAAGGGGCTGTAGGGATCCCTGGGTGGCTCAGCAGTTTAGTGCCTGCCTTTGGCCCAGGGCGTGATCCTGGAGTCCTGGGATCGAGTCCCACGTCAGGCTCCCGGCATGGAGCCTGCTTCTCCCTCCTCCTGTTTCTCTGCCTTTCTCTCTCTCTCTCTCTCTCTCTCTCTCATAAATAAATAAATAAATCTTTAAAAAAAAAAAAAAAAAGAAAGGGGCTGTAATTTGCCAAAGCCCTGGGATGTAGGATTATCGATCCGGCTTGGAATATTCTGATAGAAATTGTATAGGTTTTTATTGTTGCAGACAAAAACTTTGCGGATTTTTATCAAAAATTCAGTCTATTAATGCCAGTAAAATATCTACCAGTTTCAGGTTAGGTAGCGTAGATGTCTGTGCAGGCAAATCCTCCTCCTCTCGGTGCCCTCCTTTGGTGTATCTGGCCTGTCTTTGGGCGCTGTCTGGACCCCCTGATGAACAACTCTTCCCGCCTAACCTTCTGTCACCTCTGTGTGGTGTATGTGAATTATTCTCCTTGCAGAATGTGCATGTAAAATATGGATTCTGAGGCCACCTGCCCACTCCCCTCCCCAGGGCCTCCAGACCACCTCTGACAACTGTGTAGCGAGAGGAGATTCTGGAAGTTCTCAGCAATTTTAATATTAGTGAAAGCCCGAGCTAATCAGATAAGTTTACAATAGCAAAATGTCACATCATAAAAACCTAACAAACCTTACGTTGTTTGGGTTTGCCCCTTGGGCAGTACATTTACTCTACTTTCTTCCTTTTTAATTTTTTGTGTTTCTCTCTCCGTCTCCTCCCCCTTCCCCACTCCCCTCCCGGCTCCCTCCCTCCCTCTCTCCTCTCACTGCTTTTGGCTGGATCAGGTGTCAAAGAAAATAGTCTTAAGGTGAATATTATAGGAGAATTTGATGGCTCCTGGGGTCCATACCTTTCCCTGCCTCTTGATAAAAAGGGTGTGAGGAACCCCTTGAGTGGCTCACCTCGTAAGATGTGTCCAAATCGATCCAGTCTAAAAGTTTAACATGTAGAAGCTCTACAGTTTTATGTCCAGTAGCCTTTTGATGATATTTGATTACTTTTGAGTCAAAAGATGACTCTATGGCAGGGGCGCTCGGCTGGCTCCATCAGCAGATCCCGTGACTCTCGTTCCGGGGTTTGTAAGTGTGAGCCCCATGTTGGGTATAGAGAATAACTCAGCAATAAATCTTTTAAGAAATGAAATATAGACACACACGGAACATATCAAGTATATATTTAAGAACATGGAAGCCCTCAGAGGTCTGGGCGCCTGGGTCCCCATATGGCCGATAGCACTTTGCAGGAGAGAGAAGTGAGAAGCCCGACGCCTGTATCCCTTTCCAGTTCTCCCCCAAAGAGGAGCCTCGTCTGGTATCTCACTTCCACCTGCTGCACAGACACAAATTTGGAGAGAGAAGGATGTAAAGAGAGAGTAGCAGGGAGGGAGAGCCGGGCACAGCTCGTTGGCATAAGCTCCTGACGCAGGTCAGCTCCCGCTGGCGCTGGGGACCTGCTGGTGCCCTGTCTGCGGGCCTTCCCAGCTGTCTCAACGGGCATCCAGGGTCTTCAGGCGGTTTCTCTTCTCCTTTGTTTTTCTTTATTTTCCGCCCCTCTTCCTTCTCTCCAGGATGTTGTAAAAAAGCCAAGGGGTCCACACTACTGTGCTAGAAATCCACCCTCTGTGTTTCTGTTGCTTCTGGAGAGCACGGGTTTGAGAACCAGGAAGGCCCTTTTTCAGGAAGACAGACACATAATTCTTCCCTCTAGGAGAAATACATGCCTGGAAAGTTCCATATTCACATGTGTGTGATTAATTTTAGACCACAGATCAACACGCACGTGTACGTGCAGAAAAGAAAATTGACGTGCTCCAGAATTATGCTTCCCTTTTTCTTTATGCAGGTAGACGGCCACTTGTAACTGTCAGAGCCTGTGGGGGGATCACGCCCGTGTATTCCAGAGCAGACCTAAGTTGGTGTTTTGTTGTGTATGAAAACTTTGAGACATGTTTTCAGAAGAAAAAAATAGCCTTCAAAAACTTACATCCTAGGAAACCATTCATCCAGCAGCTGTTAAGTTGGTCTAATGTTTATACTGACCTGAGTACTTTTACTCTGTGCATTATGTTAGCTGTTCCAAGAAGCCTTGAACCATCAAGATAGGGTTAGTCTTTACAAGTCACATTTTCTGTGAAGTGGCTATTGGGGACAATCGGCTGTCAGATAAATGCTTCTAAAGCAAGAATTACTGTTTAAATGAATGTGCCTCCACACACCGCAGAAGCCAAAGCTCCTGCTAATTTAAGAATGCAACTCTCCAGTATTCTCTAAAGAAAGCAAAAAAGGAGGCTTTCAGGTTTATTTTAAATACACCTTTTTTATATTTACTTAAAGGCGTCTTTTTCATGAGGAAGCAGTGATAAAACTATGGGGAGTGAGTGCTGCTTCATTATACCTTTTATGGCCTATTAATTTGTTACCATCTATTCACCTTTGTTGATGAAATTTTAATTTTGCCCTTGCTTGAGCATATTGTAAGAATTGTATAAACTGCTGCTCCGTGCGCTGACAAAACGGTCCTTTTAGAGTGAACAATTGGGAGCTCATTTTATTTCTAGAGCACATTTAAAATAACTTATGAATGAGAGTTGTCAGACATGAAATGCTGTATTAATTAAATCTTTTTCTAGTCTTTTTGCTTCTCCAGCTAAACCAACCCTTTAGAAAAATACGCGGCCACCTTAATTATAGAGGAGAAGACAAAAAGTATCCTTCACATTCCTCTGCCTGAATAAGAATAAGAACCCAATTCATCTATATAATAACCCCATTAGCTGCTTAACTCAACAGCGCACATGGGAAAATTTTCAAACCACAATGTAAAAAGTGTTGATTGGGTGGATCGTTTTCAAGGTTTTGTTCTTCTAATGTTCAAAATGATCATTTTAAGTAAATCCGATCTGTCATAACTGGGAGCTTTAAAGCATTTATGACTTAGAACAAAAGTTTTGTGTCCACATCAACTAATGCATCTTTGTCTTTTAACATCCAGCAACAATACCATTCAAAAATAGATGATTTGATTGACAACACCGTAAAAGAAATCATTTCGCTGCTAGTCTCAAAGGTAACGTATTATTTATTCACCTTAAGTCAGATTCGAAAATCATTTTGCTGAGCATGTTTGGGGAAAAAATCTGTCTTATGTTTCTAAATACCTAATGGAGAAACAGTAGTTTTAAAAATAGCTGCGAGAAAAGTTCAGATTCTAAGAAGAGTTCCGAACAAAACATTAACACTCTTTGTCAACAACTTTTGATTTTTTTTTTGTTTGTTTACAATTCATCTCGGCTTTTCTTGCAGCTGTTGGCTTTTAAAAATAACTCTGTCTTCCAGCAAGACTTTATTATTTTACATTTATGTCCTCTTTCTACTCGTCTGTTTGGCTGATTCAAGCAGTCACCAGTCGTTGAGTGTAGCCTGTTTGTTGGGATGCCGTTGGCGAGGCTCTAGAGCTGGTCGCAGGTGGACGGAGGAGGCGGGCAGGCTGCGGTCTGAGGTTCTCCACTCCCAGGGGGCCCCCGCGACTTCCAGCTTGATGCCACACGTATCTGTGACAAACCCCACGGCCTCTAATTGTCTAAGGGATGAAGCATAAATGAATATCCCATTGAATGCCTTAGATGATTTGCCGTCCCACTGAGGTCACAGACTGCCATGAGCGACACTGGAGATCCAGGGCTGCCGGGGAAGAGACGGAGACTGGAACGCAAGACAGAGAGGGGTCCGGGTGGACGCGGTCGGGGGGACGCCCACGGGAACGGAGAGAGCCTGTGCTCCCGCAAGGCTTGGTCAAAGAACCCCCGTCAGGCTTCATGAAACCATTGGAAGAACGTACGGAAAGCAAAGGAAAAAACACCCCCGATTTAATAAACGAGGGACATGCTGTTTAGAAAAGAAAAAAAACAGGTGCCCAATAAGCATGAAAACGTTAAACCTCATTCACAATTTGAGGAATGAAGAAAAACTACAATGAATATGCCATGTTTTCTAGGAAGTTAGCATAGGTATTTTTAAACCGACACTTGGGTTTGGAAAAGGTGAGGTGGGACACTCCCGTCTCCCGTCTGCAGGAGTGTAAACTGCCACGGCCTTTCTGGAGAGAGAGAGCTTGGAACTATGTGGAGCACATGAACACCCTCTTACCTAAGAACTATTTTGTGGGTTTATCTCCTGCTCAGAGAGATGCACAAGGTATATATACAATGATAGGGTTGCAATGACTTCTAATGGAAATTTGGAAGCAACTTTAATCTCTAACATGAAGGGAACGGTAAAGTAAATGACGGGGCATCTATATTAAGAAACCATGGTTTCAGAGACTATTCGTGATAAAGGAAAGGTTTCCTAATATACTAGTAAGTGGGGAAAAAAAAAAAAAAAAGCTTAACATTTTAGAAATGTAAAGTATGACCTGTCTTGGCATCACATTAGGAAAGGACAGGATAGACTCCGAAATGTTGGCAGAGCCGCTCTGGATGGTGCGGTCAGGCTGGAATTTGGAGGCAGGTAGATTCTTTGGGATTTCAGGGGTTCTTTTGTTTTGTTTGTATTTTGCAAATTCTTTGGTAGCAGGTGTTGAGATGGGAAATAGCCACCAAGATGCAGTTAGAACAGCCTCACCCCTCCAGCACGTTCTTGTTCTCGTTACTTCTCCCACCACGAGAATGCCTCCCGCTTCGCCCAAAGTGGAAAGGGAAGAGGCTAATGGGAGACGCGTCCGGCAGGTGGGGGAAAGGCGAACCCCGGGGAGCGGAGCCCCAGGGGGGAGCAGGGGCTTGCAGCACTGCACAGAGGCTGGCCCACGGCACAAGGGTGGAGGTGACACGGGACCGCCCTTGCCTGTGAGTCAGCCGGGGAAGTTTAACCGGGCGGCCCGACCCCATCGTCACGCTGCCCCCGTGCGGGTTGTCTTGTGAGTCGGGGCCTCACGGAAGCCCTTAAATTGCCCCATAGCGCGCAGCTGGTAGAGCCTTAAACAGGCAGCGAGGAAAAGGGACCAGGGCGGGATTTGTGCCGGCGCGGGGAGGGCTGCGTGTCCTCTGCGTTCTCTCCTGGCGAAGGAAAAAACGGAATCTTTTTTTATGTCAAATACATCTGTTAATCGGAAAAATAGTATATTTGACTCAAGTAAGGAAACAGTGTTGTAGAGATCAGTGCTATTCAGTAGAGCTCTCTGCGGTCTAAAAATACCAGCACCATCCAGTGCACGGCCTCCTAGCCACGCGTGCCCACGGCCACTGGAACGGGCCCAGTGCAACCGAGGAATTGAAATTTTAATTTTACTTAATTATATAAGTAATTTTAACTAAAATAGCCTACTGTAGCTAGCTATTATAAATGGGGTTAGCGCCCTTCGCTTCTAAGAGGCTTCCCGCAGAGCTCCCTAGCTCCTTCTGCCGTGTGGAAATGCAGCCAAAAGCCGTCATCTCTGAACCAGGAAGTGGGTTCCCACCAGACACAAATACACCGTCGTCTCGTCGCTGGACTCCCGGCCTCCAGACCTCTGAGGAAAAGACGTCCGCTTCTATGTCACCCAGTCGAGGGCGTGCGGTCCAGCAGCCTCCGGGCTAGTAACGGGGAGACGGAGGGAACCCTGGGTGCCGTGGACTGGCGCAGGGTGCCTGGAAGAGGGACAGATTGCGAGGGGAGGACCGCGGGGCAACACCGGCCCGTGCAGGCCCAGCTGTCTCGGAGATGCGGGCAGGAGGGGGCGGCCAGCGACCCCAGCGGGTGGTCGGGTCTGGAATTCCGAGGAAGTCGATGGAGCCAAGCGATCAACCCGATTATAAGATGTCAACCATTAGGGATGATTCCGTGCGTGGCTGCTCCTCTTAGGCAGATGTCCCATAACTGGAAACTCCACGGAGAAATAAAAATCAGCCTTAAAGGGGAAAAAGATAAAGATGCTTCTAGCCCAAAAGGGACTTAGGTATTTTTACTGAGAAAAAAAAAAAAAGATGACAGCAGGAACGTTCTTGTTCATTGACTTGTAGTTGTGAGCGGTGGGTGATTTTGTGGGTTTTGCTGTTTGTATCCCTTAGGATACCTGACAGCGTGCAGGACTGTCACTCTTCCAAGGTGCGGCTTCGGCCGCAGCCGCGCGGCCCTGTTTCCGTTTCTTACATCATGTCGCACCCGGTGCGGGGGGAGCCCCTGGGGAAGCCTGTGCTCCTCTTGCAGAGACTACTTTGCGGTAATTGACCAGCCACCGAGAGAAGCGGGTCTCCCGTGCGCTCTGGGTGAGCTCGCGGTCACCGGAGACCAATAAGCCGCGTCCCTAGCACTGTTATCACTTTGTTGAAGAAGCTGCTATGTGAACAAAAACCAGCCTTCGTTAATTTCCCTTTTCGTATTTGAAAAACCTTGTCAGGAGTCCCCCTTTGGGAGTTTATAATTTGTCAATAGCACGTGTTATTTTGGTTCTAAAGAGGAAAGATGTGCGGCGGTAGATTCCTACTGAGTTCTCCTCCTGTCTTAGTATTTCCACTCGATGACCTCTAACTCCCCACACCCTTGGTCATAGGATGCGTACACGTCTTAGCTGTAACTTCATAGAGGAAATGAACTTGTAGAAACGTAAAGCACTCGTGAGATGAATTTTAAATCCGTAACACTCACGGGGCGTGGGCGCACGCACAGTGGTAACCGTGGAGGGCCCCGTGGGCGTCGTGCTGGCCCGAGCTCCCACGGTGGTCAGTGTTGGAATCAGGATCTAGAACCTCGGTCTCGGGCTCTTTCCCTTGCAGCCTGCAGCACGTTCGTCTGTTTTCTCTCCAACTGCTTCGTAAGCTTCTGAGAGCAGATTTGATCCCTGTGTGTCTAGTTAGAGCCTCTCGGTAAAGGCCCGGCGCCTACTGTCGGGCTTCCCTGCAGTGTCACAGGAGCATCGAATGTCACACATTCCTCCTGTTACCTGGTCACTTTTATTCAACTTCTTCAATAGATAGAAATGATAGATAGATAGATAGATAGATAGATAGATAGATAGATAGATAGATAGATAGATAGAGAAGGTCAGGGAATGGCCAACTATGAGAGAAAGGAACTTGAGGAAGCTTGACCATCATTGCTTCTAAACATCAGTACTGAGGTTAGCCTCGGGAACTTCAACTTCTTTATTAAAGGTTTAAAATAACTCATGTGTTCTGTGAAAAGGCTGCTATTACATATTATTTTTTTATCTTAAAAAAAATTTTTTGTGTGTGTATTATTTCCAGCAGTGGAAAAGGGCCGTAGGGCTCATCTTCACATGAAACAGTGAACCTTACAAGTCAGCCCTCCGCTGCTGTCACTTTGTTCATTGTGGATTTTTGTGCTGTGGGGGAAGTTGGTCCAGAAATTATTCCCCCTGTTATTAATTTGTAACATTCTAAATACTCACTATAAATGATTACAGTTTGTTTCAGTGTTGGAAGGGGTGTTATCCAAGCTGTCAAGATACGATGAAGGCACTTTCTTTTCATCCATCCTGTCATTCACTGTAAGTATTTGAATGAGTTCTCTTCTGCTGTCTTTTGACTGCTGTCATAGTGCTTATCTAGCAGTTAAGAAAATAATTCTCATAATTATCTCTTTTCCACTTAAGGTGAAAGCAGCTGCAAAATACGTTGATGTTCCAGTAAGTATTTTTTATTTGCTTTTAAAAACTGTGTGTGTGTGTGTGTAACTCTATCTTAAATAATTACGGTTTACCACAGATTTATTTCAGATCTTTAAAGCAGTGAGTGCCATTCCCTCGGGGAGCAGCTTATTTTCCTTAAGCAAGTGCTAACTCTCATAACAAGGCTTGACATGGTGATTTCAGTGTCCTTTCTCCACTTTAACTCAGGAACTCTCGTGGAGATCAAGTCACTATGAGAACATGTCAGCTCGGGTGGTTCTAATACTCCAGGACTGGGTACAAAATGCCTCAGACCATTTACAGAAAAATGCTTACTGTCTCTTCGCTTTATATGAAAGCTGTGCCAGGTTTCTCATAGGAGTTAAAGTAACAATAGAGATGAACCAGTTAAATCAAAGAACTAGTTTTCTCTCTCTCTTTTTTTTTAAAGATTTTATTTATCCATGAGAGACACACACAGAGAGAGGCAGAGACACAGGCAGAGGGAGAAGCAGGCTCCATGCAGGAAGCCCAATGGCGGGACTCAATCCCAAGACCCTGGGGTCACAGCCTGGGCTGAAGGCAGACGCTCAACCACTGAGCCACTCAGGTGCCCCAAATAACTAGTTTTCTAAATAAAAATGTAGTATGAATCAATATTCACTTATTTTAAACACTTGGCATTTTGCAGAATTCTTGGGAAATAATTTGTAACCTGTAAATCTGTTCAAAGATTAAGATACCATGAGCTACCATTAGAAAATTCACAGGACAAATATAATCAACAAGTTACATTTGTAACTTACATTACAATTATAAAATGTGTTACACTTAACATATTTTAAATTGATAATCCTAAGCAATTACGTTTTGCCTTCATCCTATTATGACATATGTATGATCAAGGCCTATTATGTTCTGTTTAATCATGTATCTTGGCATATGTATCGCTTTGCAAAGAATTTGAGCACAATGAAAATAAAACTTACAAATTGAAACTAAATGGAATATAAGTCAGGCAACCTGGGTGGCTCAGTAGTTTAGCACCACCTTAGGCCCAGGACGTGACCCCGGGGTCCTGGGATCGAGTCCCACGTCAAGGTCCCTGTGTGGAGCCTGCTTCTCCCTCTGCCTGGGTCTCTACCTCTCTGTCTCTCATGAATAAATAAATAAAATCTATAAATAAATACATACATACATAAAATGGAATATAAGTAAATGAAATATAAATAAATAAATAAAAATAATAAATAAATAAATAAATAAACAAACAAACGGAATATAAGTCATCTTATCTTTGCTTGAGATTGTGCTTGGGTAGCATCACATCTAGCTTGTCATTATGAACGTTAGTGGTTTAGGGACTGGCAAGCTCTGTATACCAGTTGTAGATGGCTCTTATTTTTTTTTAATGTTATTTAAGTTCAATTAACATATAATGTAGTATTGGTTTCAGAGGTAGAGGTCAGTGACTCATCAGCCTGTGTAACACCCAGTGCTCATCACGTGCCCCTCCACGACCCTCAGTTTTGTTTCCTATGGTTAAGAGTCCCTGGGATCCCTGGGTGGCGCAGCGGTTTAGCACCTGCCTTTGGCCCAGGGCGTGATCCTGGAGACCCGGGATCGAATCCCACGTCGGGCTCCCGGTGCATGGAGCCTGCTTCTCCCTCTGCCTGTGTCTCTGCCTCTCTCTCTCTCTGTGTGACTATCATAAAAAAAAAAAAAGAGTCCCTTATGGCTTGTCTCCTCTCTGACTTTATCTTGCTTTATGTTTTCCTCTCTTCCCCTATGATCCTCTTGCTTTGTTTCTTAAATTCCACATATGAGTAGGATCATATGATAGTCTTTCTCTGATTGACCTATTTCGCTCAGCATAATATCCTCTAGTTCCATCCACGTCATTGCAAATGGCAAGAAAACTCTTTCTATGGCTGAATAGTATTCCATTGTCCGGGTAGACCACGTCTTTATCCATCATCTGTGGATGCACATCCGACCTCATTCCATAGTTTGCCTATTGTGGACATTGCTGATATAAAACATTGGGGTGCAGGTGCCCCTTTGGATCAGTACATTTGGATCTTTGGGAAAAATACCCCGTAGTGAAATTGCTGGATCATAGGGTAGCTCTATTTCAACTTCTTGAGGACCCTCCATACTGTTCTCCGCAGTGGCTCCACCAGCCTGCATTCCCACCAGCAGTGCAAGAGGGTTCCCCTTTCTCCCCATCTTCACCAACATCTGTTGTTTCCTGACTTACTCATTTTAGCCATTCTGACAGGTGTGAGGTGGGATCTCCCTGTGGTTACTTCCCTGATGCCGAGTGATGTTGAGCATCTTTTCATGTATCTGTTGGCCATTTGTATGTCTTCTTTGGAGAAATGTCCGTTCACGTCTTCTTAAATGGCTCTTATTTTTACTGTGGACTGAATAACCCCCAGATTTACTGCTGCCATAATTATTATAAATGAATATTTTAAACCTTTTTTTCATAATGGTAAGTGTACTCTTTAATCCCCAAACCCTACTTCCCCTGTCCCCCCACCCACCCACTTAACTCCCCTCTGGTAACAATCAGTTTGTTTCCTGTAGTTAAGAGTATAAATGGATATTTTTTAAGGAAAAGGCTATGGATTTTCCCAGCTCTGCATAGAGTTTCTTTGGAACAAGGCTTTTTTATTTCACAAATGATTCCCAAAGAATTCTTGGTGTCCTCTTTGTCTTGTACCTAAGAATCAGAAAATCAGCACTGGGCAATAAGCAGAAATAATCACATGTATAGGGTCTTGCAAAAGAACAGCACAACAGAGAGAAAGGAAAAATTAAGGAGAATTTATATTCCCTATCTTAAGACAAATAATCGTAGGAACATGTGAAATTCCTTGAAATTCCTAACATGCTTTAGAATACAGCTTTGTTTTTATTTTGAATTAAAAATGGAATGGGATACCATAATTATTTCTGTTCTTAGGGCTTTTGAAGTTTTTTTTTTTAAGACTTTAATCTATTTTTTAGAGAGAGAGAGTACGAGTGGAAGGGGCAGAGGAGAGGGGAGGAGAATCTCAAGCAGACTCCACTGAGCAGAGGAGCCCCACCCAGGGCTCAGTCTCATGACCTGAGCCAAAACCACGAGGTGGATGCTTAGCCGACTGTGCCACCCAGGCGCCCCACGGCTTTCGAGGTTCTTAATTTGACCTTGTGCTAGATCTGTCAGACCTTACAGAACTTGAGAGTTGAAAGATAGAGAAAGCGGTTCATTCATCCTCCGCCTCATTGCAGAAACCGCCCTCCCTTCATACCCCTCACAGAGATTCATTCAGGCTCCGTGAATTTTTTTGGTGATTGCAGGCTTATGTCTAATGAACTGAAGATCTGCACCTCTGTGAATTCTTCCTTGATTCTAAACCCTCTTCTGCATGATAGCCCTTCAAATAGTTGATGATAATAAGTCATGCCTCCTCTTCCCAAAGGATGTGGTGGCTGGTCAAAGGGATATATCGTCGGAGGAATTGTTACTGTCTCTATTAGACGTCTTCAGTGTCTTCACTGAACTCACTATTTATTTAACACCAAGTGCTAGGCTCTGGGCTTACGTGATTAACAATATACATTGACTGCCCGCAAGCCAGTCCGTGTCTAGGATGAAAGAGGTAGAGAAACAGACGTACGTTAAAGCAGCCACAACAACTGGACCCAGGCTCTTTATCGTGCCAGTAACTCGTCGCTCCCTCGAGGGATTCGCATGCCAGTGTCAGTATTAAATCAAGCTGCCCCCCTGCTCCAGCAGAGGATGCTAAATCATAGAGTCTGGCCCTGGGAGATTAGTAAGGGAGGACTTCCTCCCTCGGATCTGGACATTACACCTCAATCACTGATGCCGGTGAATATCAACCTCAAAAGCTGTAAGTTGCTGTTAACTCTTACTGTTTTTTATGCTAAAACTCCAACAAGGTGGAGTTTTACACCTCTCTAAAGCAGTCTTTTAAGGAGAAACTCATGAGAAAGAAGAACACTGGTTCATCAGTCACAAAAAGGTAACTCAAGACTGATCAAAAACCTACCAGCAAAATGCAAACTATCAAACTTCTAGAAGAAAGCATAAGAGAAAATATAGGTGGTCTTGGATTTGATGATGAGGTTTTAGGTGCAACAACACCGGAAACATCCATGAGAGAAAAACAATGTAAATTGGACTTAATAATGAACTATTCTGCACTGTTAAGAGAATGAAAGGACACCCCTACACACCCATTAGTGTGGCTGAAATTTAAATTAAAAAAAAAATGACAATAGCAAGATGTTAACAAGGATGCAGAGCAACAGGGACCCTCATTCATTGCTGGTGTAAATATAATATGGTACAACTACTTTACGAGACCGGCAGTTTCTTACAAAGCTAGTCTAACCATGCAGCCCACCCACTGCATCTCTAGGTATTTATCCAACCGCTTTGAAAGTGAACATCCACACCAAAACTGCACACAGATGTCCCTACCGACCTTACCCGTAATCACCAAAACTTGGAAGCAACCAAAATGTCCTTCAATAGATGAATGAGACAAGGGGAATATTATCCAGGGAGAGAGAGAGCCTGCAGTGGGGATGGGCAGAGGAAGAGGGAGAGAGACACCCAACGGACTGCACGCCCAGGGTGCTCCACCGCCAGAGATCAGACCCCGGCCAAAACCAAGACCTGACGGTCTGACCGCCTGTGCCACCAGGTGCCCCGTGTCAGAGGTGACTTTTGAAGGTACAGTCAGGGGCACCTGGCTATGTCGGTAGAGCTTGTGACTCTTGATCTTGGGGTTGTGAGTTTAACCCCCGCATCGGGTGTAGCAATTACTTTAAAAAAAAAAAAAAAAAAGGTTCATTAGTGCCCATTGGTGATGGTTAACAGTTGAATAAAGGCTTTCTTTAAAATTAAAAATAATGATGTAGTCGGTCAGTTTTACAGTATTTTCCCTCCTTCCTTTGCATCAAGATACTATTTATTTCTTAGATGAGGCCACTTGAATACTCAATGCTTTACGTCAGGATAAGAGCCGGGAAGAATCCAGAGAATGGAGCACTACCCGCAGGGACATAGTGCCCTGGAGGGAGGGCTGCACAGCAGGACCAGATTACAGTCCCCGCTGTAGGGGCGCGGAGCTTGCCCGCTGCCCTGCCCAGATGAGCATTTTGCTTCTCTCCTCTTCTTTTGTTTTCTCTGTTGTCTGTTTTGTCTGGCTGGCTCTTCCCTTACGAAGGAAATCCCGGGACCGCTGCTGGACTTCTGACATCCCAACATCCTCAAGGCCCCTTGAGGCCAAAATCTGAAATGTTCCCAATTGGGACTGAATAAATCGGTCCCAGTCAATCTCACTTTTAAAAGCTAAATTAAATAATACCCACGGCATTTTAATTTCACGTCTTCAAGTCCTCCGTGTAGTTTGTAGGGTTGACATCATAACACCTGTAGACAGACCAGGGAGAGGTGAGCGAACATGTTTATAAACTGTGGGATCAAAAACCTTCACCTTGGGCAGCCCGGGTGGCTCAGCGGTTTAGCGCCGCCTTCAGCCCAGGACCTGATCCTGGAGACCCCGGATCGAGTCCGTCGGGCTCCCTGAGTGGAGCCTGCTTCTCCCTCTGCCTGGGTCTCTGCCTCTCTCTCTCTCTGTCACTCATGAATAAATAGTCTTAAAAAAAAAATCTCCACATCATAATCATTACTTATGAAAATGAGAGTGTAAAGGAATTACGTGCTTCACATATTAGCACTTTCCTTGCTCGGTAGTCCTGTATCAGCACCTGTCCCTCCGAACTCTGAGATGTTAGTCATCCTTATTACAGAAATAGCAAGAGAAATACCGGAAGCTCATAGTGTCAAATGGGCAAGACATGACGGGATTAACCTTGAGCCCATAAATCTCAGTTCAAAGTCCACCTGCCTCTTTTCCTGGAGTATTTCAGGCTAAGGTTTTAAACCATTATTCAGTATCCCTTTTCATATTTAAAATAACCTCCTCTTTGGAAGGATTTTTTTTTCCACGACTATACGACAAAATATTTGTACGTGCAAATGCTTACACCTGTGAGTAACCACATATCACTGTGTAGAAGAAATCCTGTGAAGCATCCATGTGAGTTTAAGAGTGAAAACATTATGACTCTGTGAGGTCTCAGTATTAATCACAGCAGATTCTGGTATGATATACTCTGGTAGCATTAGGGTAGGAACCTGCTCTCTACTAATTATGTTCATGGGGAGCAGACCCGAGATCGAGATCGTTATCCAGAGCAAGAGGAGGAATGGAAGTCTCTCCCTTAGAAATGTGGGATTGAAGGAGGTGTGCATACGGGAAACAGGCGTGTCCCAAGTCTAATAGATGTTTTCCAGGGGGTGTGGGTGACATTGTCTTTAAACCTGAATTTTCTGCCTTCCAATTGGGAGTCAAAATGTATAACAGTGTTAATGGAATACTGCTGAATTTAAGAGAAAGGTAATTCTGGCCACTTCACTGCTTGAAATCATAGTGTGGAGGGTTTTATGGGTTTTTTGTTTGTTTTTTTTAAGAACATTGAGATTTTTTTTTCATTGTTTCAAAAAAGTCAGATACACTATTATTAGAAAATCTTGAAAAATGTATATCCTTGTGATGTTTTTGTTGTTCACATTTCTCCCCCTCCCCCCCACTTTTATGAATTATTCCTCTTCCCCGGCTTATGTAATACCTAAGACGGGGTAAATCTAGTTTGAAGGATTTACTTCCATTTGTTTCCTTTTGCTTTTCTATGTGAATACAATATAATCATTCCACTTGTACGGAATTGGTAAAAGATATATTTTCACAACAAAATCATCATGGGTATGCTCAAACCTATTTAAGTTTTCGAGGATCTAGAATTTATTTAGCCTACTCTAAATGCTTTTGAAAAGCTTAACTTTAAGAACATTTTCGCTCAGATGTAAAATTATAGAAATTGCTGCATGAATGCCAAGGTAATAAAGAGTATATTACACAGTGAAAGAAAGCTATATAGTATTGTTAGTAATACCTGGATAAGTCATATGTTTGTAGAATTATGTCCTGCGGTCCCTGGTGATCAATTACAGACTACTTCTGAATCTGAAATGCTGGAGCTGAGATAATAAAAATTCCTCCTATTACAATTTCAAACTGAGGAGACCTGTGATTGTTTGAAATCTCAGAAGATCCATATGTGCAAATTATCGGAAATCAGGATATCAAAGTTCCACTCTTTTGTAGGTTCTGTAGGTTCCAAGCTTTTGTAGGTTCTGAGAAGTATACTTTCAAATTAAGTCAATTATACTGTAGCTTCTGGTTCATCTTTGAGGCTGGAATAGTTTATTTCAAAATTTGTCTCCTTGTTAACTAGACACCATGACAGTGTTTGCATAGTGTGTTGTTAACCTCCCGTGGAAGGTTAAGCGGCTTCTTCTGCATCTAAATCCGTTGCTGTGGAAAATGACTTCAGCATTGCACACACCTCCCCGTGAATAGGGGACTGAAGACGTGCACCTGTGGGATTAGGTGTAGCAGCAGGAAGTAAGAGCATTTGCAGCGTATAATTAGCAAGGAATTTTTTTTCTCTCTTTCTAAACAGCATTTTCATCTCACTAGGTTAACCAGTGATTAATGCTTGAAAAAAAACTTGCTGGAGCTTACACCCTTGCTTAAACTTACTCGCTCACTGGTTTTCAATTACTTACGCAGCCGAAGTCAAGAGGCACTCTCTTTACCATACTTCATGTTCTTCCACATTTATTGATTCCTTTATGATCATAGAGGAATTTTTTAGGTATTTGTGTCCTTTTATTAGGACTTCGTTAGTCAAATTTTGTTCTTTTTTGAATCAAATTAGAATTCGAGAACTCCTGTTTTGCGTTAGAGAGCACTGCCCTGATAAGATGGAGAAGTTAGTGCCCAGTGAACCAAGGATCTCAGAGATTTAAATGGGGGGATGAAAAAAAGCATTGACTCTCAGTGGTATTTAATGCATAGCGTGCTTGCTATGTGGATTTTAAATGTTCTTTCCTCAATTTTGTTAAGAAAACTGCGATTACCAGTATAGAAGAGATTTCTAAACATAGCTCTGTAGAACACAACATTCTTGATTAAAAACTCATCCAAAGCCACAGTTTTTGAAGTTTAGCAGACGTCTCCTTTGGAAGGGTAGTGGACGCCCTCCTGTACCAGCATGTGTAGGAATTCCTTGTCTCCGCCTGGCAGCCTCGAGCATCCCATTCGTTTACACACCAAAACAAAACAAAACAAAAACTTAACAGCGTGTTCAGTTTTTACTTTTTAACAAAACCTCATTTCCTAATAAGGTACCGTATAATGATGAAGTTAAATGCATAACATGTAATAATAGAATTAGATGCAGTGACTTCCAAAGTATGTAAATTTTACTGCCATAAAACAGAGTCTTTGCACAAAGGAGCACTGAACCAGTGATAATGTCTTCTATCCAAACACATTTGTACTGTAAGTAGAAACTGTTTAAAAGGAAAATTACATCTTTTTTCAGCAATTTATCAGAGATAATTACCCTTCATACACTAAAGGAAGGGATAAAGAACTAGAATTCTAATTGGTAAATGTCACCAACTGTTGCAGTTACTCTTACTTGTGTATATTCTTTTAATGATTATAGTCTCATGCCACAGCTACATGAAAATATATTCACTAGGTGTGAAATTCCCATATGTCACAGTTTCAAGAATAGGTAAACAGCTCAAAGATAAAGAAAGAAATAATGCTAATGAGAAATGTAAGAATTCTGGGTTTTGTTTTCCAGGCAAGTGGATCTTAATTTGCCAAAAGGGGAGGAAATACAATTTCAAAAAAAGAAAAGGACAAGCACTTAATTTTGTTGAAATAAACTTTTAAAAGAGCTTCACTTCACACCCTCAACCAGAGATTCTTCTTTCCTTAGAAAGTTGTAGAACTGTCTGCACCCATGGATTCAGTATCATTTCCCTTGGGTCTGCCATCAGGAACAGCATTTACTTTTGGGCTTAAACTGTAAAGTGTTTGTTAGTTTTAGATGTTAGAAGATAAACTCTTCCTGGCTGGTGTTTCATTATGTCGAATGTTATCTTGAAGGAGATCAAAGAAACAGGAAAAAAGACCTTAGAGTCTACGGCCACGGCCACATGTTTAGAGTCACTATTCCCCAGTCCCCCCAGCTACAGCTTCGTTTCCAATGAGGCTGATGGGTCAAGTGATTGACTACATAAAACTCTCAAGCCTACTCTTCTGTGGAAAGAGAGAAATAAAACTGGCATTGAGTGGGGGGAGAAATGGTAGAGAGAGCAAGCCTTGGGTTGGCATATTCTCTGCCTCCCAGGTCAGCCAGGCGGTGCCCACTGCAGCGTATGCGTACGTAGGTCACAGAGGTTTATTTCCAGGCACCTGCCTCGAGCTGCCGAGCCTAGCCGCCTCACTACCCATTATACATAGAAATGTGTCGTCTGGTCATTTCCATTCTGTGCGGTACATTTTCTGAATGTTCTCATTTTCGGTGCTTTGACAAAGTTTGAGAAGCGTGGAGAGAAGTGCTTGTCTTACGGGTCAGCCGTCCTCAAGTATTAATAGTAATAAACTTTGTACAAATCACCCGACCTCTTCACTGGAAAAACTGATACATGACACATACTCCCCCCCCCCCCCAAAAAAAAAAAGAACAAACAACCCTACGTTTCATTCTTGGTTATCCTTGTCATTTCATTTAAACTTTCAAACCTTGCTTAAGAGAATTAGGTGGAAAAACAGTGAAGGAATGACTTGGGTAAGTTACCTCCATTATGTTGAAACATAGTCACCACGTGGTACATGAACGCTCTTCAAGGAAAGACCAGTGAAGACCTTTAAGTAGTTGTTTCAAATCATAACTAATAACTAATTTTGTTTATATTGGGACATGTTTGAAAGGATCCTTGACTGTACGTGGTATGTATCTCCCTTTGCCCAAATGTAAGAGCAGTAAGAGCTTCCTGCGACACTCAGGACCCAGAAGCCACTCCGTTACCAGGAAACCAATTTAATTTTTGTTAATGAGATGTTCATTTCCTACACACTGGTGAAGAGATGGGCAGTCTTATCACCATATATAAAATTTACTCCCCCCATACTCACCCCCCAAAAAGCGATAAGAACTTTTTGTTGTTCTTTAAGGAGAGGCGCTGCCTTATTCAGAACTATGACCTGTTTCCCCCTCAGTGGTAATAGTTAAATGACCCATATTCTCTTTCACCTCATTTCTTTGCAAGATTTACTTTAGCAAAATGAGTCCGTTGATAGAAGTTATAAGGTACATTAATGATGCAAGACCAGGTGACTCATCTGAGCATTAGCTCCACCATTTTGTTCTGATTAATGCCGTATTCTAATCAAACAAATAGCTCAGTACAGATTACGAATCAACCACAAGTGTAGATCGTCCAAATGAGTATTTTTATTAACTAGTCCAACTATATGAAACTTACTAAAGATAAGTCCAGAAGAAAAACTTTTTAGAAGCCATTCAGGTGTTTGTCCCTTCCTGGGACTGATCTTGTAGACTCTGTAACAAGGAATAATTGTATTAACTGGCCTCTCTCCTCTGGCATTACAAGACACCAGACGCTGGGTAACTTCGGAAAGTTACCTGATTCCCACTTTAGACTCTTCTTAGAAAATTGGTTCATCAATATTCTTATTGTATTTCTGAAATAAAATAAATCTTTGACGTAGTATTGATGAATATAAATGAGTAGAAGCAATGGATAATCCTCAAAATTTCGGTTTACATTTCAGTTTGTGATCCTTTAAAATTTTTGCCCAATATCTTCCCAATAATATTTTACTCAATAAGAAAATGCAGCTTGTATGCCTTGAGCATCTAGAGTAGTTGAGAAGGGCAATCCAAGGAAAAGTAACATTTTTGGTTTTTTATATGGATAACGAGCCAGAGACAGTGACAATTGACTATATTGGCAATTAAGAAATGGTTATTGCAGTTGGGGACTTTTTAAAAAAATTCATTCATTTTTACTGCTTGGCATATTAACCTTTCAAGATAGCCCTTAAAGAAAAAAGATAACTGGTACTTTACAGCCACATGTCTCTCTACTCCTTTTAGTAATGATGAATGACTGTGACCTCGAGTTACGGACGTCAGTAATAAACTTTTATTTATTTTAATTAGGGAATTTACTGAAGGTGTGCATTGTCAATTTTGCTATTGAGCATATTTTACTAATGTAAGCCTTGAAATGATAGAGTGAATTATTTTCTAAGGTTGTGATTAAATAATACTTTCACCACTGAGACCTGATCTTTTATTCCCCACGCTCTGCTCCCACAACAGAAACCAGGAATGGATTTGGCAGATACCTATATCATGTTTGTTCGGCAAAACCAGGATATCCTTCGAGAGAAGGTCAATGAAGAAATGTATATAGAAAAGCTGTTTGATGTAAGTAACTGCCCTTGCAAGGCCTCCTGGCATCCTAGAAATATGTGCAGGAAAAACCGCCTTTGGCTGGTGTGTTTGCAAAGCAGGCTCCTCTCCTGGTCCTTTTTCTTCTGTGCAGCTAATATAGTTGATAATTTTATTTCTCTGACTGTTGACAGAAGCCTTAATTGGCTTCTTTTGTACATGAAAACTGTCACTGTTAGAATGAGAGTCTCAAAAACCTTCTGAGGTTAATTTTAACAAGCGGGATGATAGCCAGTTTATCACTGTGTACAGCATCATTTCCATAAACAGAATCATGCTGTAATGGATTTGGCTCCTCCTATAAAAGTTTCTCAAGTCCAAATAATGCTCCCTAGTTAAACAAAGACATAAAGTGCACTGAAGCCAAATATCTGCCACTCCCCAGTTACTGAACATTTTTATCTTGATTTACAGCCCTGATGCCCACTCACAATATAACCCGGCAGTTGTGTCAGGACAGAAGTCTTCATTTACCCTTGGCAACTCCTAGCAATGGGGAGGTTGTGGTCTTAGAGAGCGTGATCATTAAGTTTCACTTGTCTAGTGTCTGGAAAGGAAACTAAGAGAGCAATCCATTTCAATCACAATGTTGTCACTCATTTGTAATTATTTAACAGTCAAGTCAAAGGAAGTGGCACTTTGCTGGGTTGTAACTTCACATCATTCACAATGCTGATTCTGAAATGGAATATTTGCTTTGAACTGTATTTATTTATGTTACATCTCCCCTGCATTTTAGAAATGCTTTTCTGGCAGTTTCATTTAATTATGCAAGTTACTGCAAATGTTTTCATAACAGCAATTCACGGGCTTCGTGGTGACACTTCAGCTGTGGCAGGTACAGAAGGTCTTGCTACGTCATCATCTCCACCATGGTCTGTTGTGTCAGTGTTCGCTGTTTGTCAGGTTGGGTGGTCAAAATGAGTCTTCCCTTTCATATTTTACACTTCTAGCCTCTACCCAGGCTGTTTTACAATAAAAGTATCATCTGTTTTAATAAGCTAAGTGTTAATATGTGTGAAAAGAATGATTTCCTAAAAGCTTTGATGCCCTGCAGGGGTAGAAAAATTATCATCTATCCAGCTGGCTCTTTTACAAAATACTGAAACCATATTAGCAACTTCTGCTTCCATTTGGTATTGCTCTGAATTTACAAGCATATGTTTTACTTCCAAATTCTCTTTTTACTTTTTTTTTTTTTTTTGCTTATGTGGTAATTTTCAAAAATGTTGAACAGGATAGGAAATTGGGTTGATGTTGTTCCCTTTATGTTTGCTCTTGGTATAGCTAAAGCACGTGTTCTATGGTGCAAACAGGTAGACGCATCTGGAAATAGGCCACTGTAGGTAGGTGTGTGTGTGTGTGTGTGTGTGTGTGTGTGTGAACGTCTTCAATTTTTCATCCTGGTGACCTGTTTACTACAAAGCTTGCCAGCAGTTCATAGCAGAAGTAGAATTTCTTTCTCTATAAAGATATTACCTACTTCAACTCCAGCCCCTTCACCAAACTTTTTTCGAAGACTTTTTGTGTGACCACAATAACGAATGGAGCTAACTGAAGTGGATGCAAAGGGGCCGACATTAGAATCATGTCTAGTTGAGGGGCACCTGGCCGCTTGGTTGGTAGGTAGAGCATGAAACCCTTGATCTCAGGGTCGAGTTCAAGCCCCACCTTGGGCAAAGAGCTTGCTTAACACACACACACGTGCAAAATGATGCCTAGTTTAACTGTCCTGATGAGGTACACTTTTCTTTGATGCCTAAGCATCTGACATGGCTGTAAGTTAGCTTTTGAAAGGAATGCTTGACAAGCAATTCTGGTTTGGTTGTGAAGGTTTTGTCATTTTGCATATCCCCAGTAGGACACTGGACTTGTTATTTGTAAAATAGTTATAATGTCCTTAAACATTCTAATATTTTTAAATTGCACATTTTTATTACTATAATTAAAAATAAAAAAGTAGACCCTAATTCTATTGATATGTCATCAAGAATAACATGTATGAGGGGCTACTAAGAGCCCCTAATTAGCCAAGACTGAATTTGCCTCAATTATAGTTAGTAAATGAGAGGTTATCAAGTATGTGTTGAAAGGTAAAGCAGAATGTGTATCTTAAGCAACAGATCATTACCGAGAGACATTATATAATTATTGGAAATCCTCTTGGCTGGAGCTTAAAATAATATTGTTAGGTGTCAAGAAACAGTTGAAAATAATGACCCTATAAATACTGTTGGCAACCTTAGTCTATTACAGAGAAAAAGATGGAAGAGAACAATTTTATTCAGGCCTCATGACAAACTTTTGCTATTCCAATTAAAGTAAGAAGTAAATAGAAGGAAAGGAAGGAAACAGAGACTCCTGCCTTCAGCCGCAGAGGAAAACGTGCGCAGCACACAGCGCGTACATGCGAGCACCCTACAGTGAGTCAACGCTCCGGGGTTTGACCAACCCAGATAAGGGTAAAGGGGATCGAGGTTCTGGTCCTGCTGTGTGAGAGCATCCTTCCTCAAGAAGGATATGCTTTTAACCCGGTCGAGATTTCGCTTAGTTTTGGAAATGCCGCAAATTGCAACGTTTTTACATAAAAGTTACTCTGAAGACACGTAGTCGTCCTGCCTCCAGTACCAACACTTCAACACTTGAGTGTCTTACTAAATAATCCTTTTCTGCATGACGCTCCACGCATGGGAAAAACTACTAAAAACTTTATGAAACTTTCCCTGACAGTAGTAGTTCCTTGTGGTGTTTCTGTCCTCAAAAACTTTTGATCATTTAAGCGTCTTAATTGTCCCTGGTATGTGTACTGAAATACTTTAGGTTCCATTTGAATAACTGTAGCAGTGCCTACAGACACATAATGACCATCGCCCTAGATTTGTGTCCATTGTTTGGGGACACCTCCTACAGTCGTCCATACACAGCCCGTGCAGCCACGGGCCATGACCCAGTCTCCTGAACGTCTCACGCTGCTATTATTACTGTCCTGGCCTCCATGGACAACAGTGTTTTTGCTCCTTATCTTCAAAATCTTAAAGAGAAGGATGATTAAAATATGTATTCTCTTCAAGGTCCTAAAGATAATCCTACACTTTTACATTAGGTCTTGAAACAGTAAAGCCAGAAGTACTCTTGCAAGATCAACAAAGTTAATATTAGGACAAATAACCAAGATATTCTCCATTCTGTAAGTGGTAAAATTTCTAAAACATTGTTTGCATAACAGAATTTTTTTTTTTAAGTCTAAATAAACGATGGCAGATTCATGTTGTTCCTAAAAGGAACTGAGTTTGTTTTAAGGTATATCCCTAATTCTCTCAAATTATCGCAGGAGCAATCCCAGCCCTAGCTGTCCCAGGGCGCCTGCTTGTACCAGGAGGTGGCTGGGCACTTCACTCGTTTCCAGCCAGCTCAGCCAGATGCCATCGTCCCCATTTGTCCTTATTTTCAGGGTTAAGAAATCTCCCACTTGAGGAAGACAAGCGACTTGTTGAATCAGACTTTGAAATTGTGCTTCAGGTTCAAAGTCTGTGCTGCCTCTATCATGCTTTCAACTTACAAAATCTGAAGTGGTAAAGCAGTCCTGGGGGAAGAGGGCCGGGCCAGGAGTCCACGACCCTGAGTCCCAGCCTCGGCTCCACTGCCGACTGTCAGGGTGGATTCTGAGAAGCTTTGTCGCCTGCTCAAAATGCAGCAGAGTCATCACATATAAACTGAAAAAACTGGTCTAGGATTTCAGCTGGTTTCTGAAATAGCTTCCAGATTTTAAACCAACGAAATTAAACGAGTTTTAATTTTAGCTGTGAGTGATGACCAAAATCAGCGGGCTGGTTGGATGCTGAGTCTCGCACCCCAGAGTGGCCAGTCGTAAGGTTGTCGTGGCGGTGAAAGCAGGATGTCCCCCCAAGGAGCAGTACAAAGTGCAGTAGATAAAGTAGCAAGGAGATCCTATACGAAAATATGGCTGTGCTGTATGACACTCCGTGTATCTGCCACCAGGGCGCCGAGCCCCAAATTCAGAAAGTCAGTTGGAACTCGTCTACTCCGTATCCGTGCTGAGTCTGAGCAACCAGAACATTCTAAACAGAGACCACCCATCCTCTCGAGTGAGTGGTCAGTGTTATACATGCTAAGTTTAAAGTCTATACGTTAAATTCAAATTTTTCAGTTTGGAAAAATATGTCTTATCTGGGTAAGAGAAACCCCAAGGAAGCTGTCCCGTAGCCAGAGGGTTCACCAGGGGGTCTTTCTGCAGGTCCGCAGGCTCTCGCACCACAGGCCGGGTTCCCTCTTACCCATCAGCGACCGTTTCTAAGGTTCTATCAAATCAAAACCACCTACCACTTGTCTAGTCCCGCTCCGGCAGTTTGGCAAAGATTTTCTAATTCTTAAATTGCATCTTTAACGTCCACTCTGGTGTTTTCTTCCCACCCGCTGGGGCCTCAGGACACTTGGCGAAGCCACGGGTGCCCGAGGGAGGGGACAGGCTGGGTAGGGCTCCAGAGCTTGGAGCTCCGGGTCCGGGGGGAGGTGGCTCCCGGCTGCAGCCGTGGCCCCGCAGTCGTTCCCTAGTGCCCGCGAGTATCAGGGGCCGGCCAAGCTGCGCCTCTGGCCAAGCACGCACGCCGAACCCACCTACCTGCGGGCCTCCGCACTGATGGGCATCGCCCTGCCCCGGGCCCTTTAAAACCATTTCGTTTCAGCTCTCGTGTTGCTGAGGACACGTCGAGGTGCGGTGTTTAACTGGTAAATCATGCAGATTAAACGTTCTCTTGTGATATAAGCTGATTAAATATGTAATTGTTGAAGAGTTTCAACGAGATTTTTTTTAAAACGTTGTGATGCCTTGTAAACCTAAAAGTAATTCTTTAAATGATAGTTAATCAGTTATATTCACCTAAATAGTGTTTTACAAAGGATTCATTTCTCAGGACTTCCCTGGAAAAGAATTCTTTTGAGGAAAGAAACTCTAAGTTAAACATTTTAACTAAAATGGACCTAAACTATATAAATGAGTCCAGTAGCCATTGTAAGATACGGTAACACGCAAAGAAAACAAAAACCTGAACCCATCACAAGAGAATATGTCTCTCAAAATAAAACTCCCTTTCCGTGTGTGCGCCAGCCGACTCTGGCCTCCCAGATACGGAAGGGCGGAGATTCTCAGATTTTGGAGCACAGGGTTTTGCACCAGGGCCCGAGCCTCGCAACGCAGGCATTTATCCATCCCCAGTTAAAGTCAACGCTACTGTCCTTGACCTTATTTAAAAATTCGGCTTATTATCCTGTTGATTTCACAAGAGTAAGTGAAACAACAGAGCCTGGCTGGGAGCGGCTGCCTCATCCCGCCTTCTTCCCGGGCCCTCGCAGGTGTGTGTAGAGCTCCCTGTCTCCGGGTTCAGTCCTTCCCTCCGGAGGAATTTCCTCGTGTGTAATCCGCCTCTCCTGCGGATGCAGGCCGCCGCCCACTGCGAGTGGAGACTCCTTTGTCCTCTTGCATTTCTCATAATTCCGCGACATTATAGATACAGTCTCTTGCATGTGGATGTCAACTCACACATAGCAGTTTTCCCCTTTTTTAATAATCTTTTACTTTCAAATGACCAGGAAGTTGTTGCATGAGCCACATAAATTCGTCTAGATTCCCATACAGAGGATTTTCACTTTGACGTTGTCTCTCTATAAAAAAGAATTGAAATCCAGACATGAACTCTTGGACGATTAGGCCCCGCCATGATTTTCCTGCCAACACTCAAGGTTAAATGTCAACAACAGTCATTATTTTCCCGTTTCATCAATAGAAAGGGACGGATGATGTACGTTCAGCGACCTACTGGAGGCTCTAGAACCTGCCCATGTTGGGCGCCCAGCACCTCACTGTACTTGACGCAGATGAAAACTTTGATCTGTGTGTCGTGTGTGTAACTTTCAGCACCGTGTTATTTAGCTGCCGTGATGCACTGTCCCCCAGGTGGTTTTGGTTTTCTTGATTGTATTTCTGGTTTGTCTTACCTACAGTATTTGGACTCCTACTGAAGTCGTTTGACCTCTCTCAAGATAGTCACAGCCAAACCTGTTGTGCAGATTGCCTTTTCTACCTTAGTAGAGGCCATACAGAGCTTGCTCCGTAGCTACATTCCCCACCCCCCTCAAAGTTTGTTTCTTTTTTACAGCCTCTCCTCTGGAGTACAGCTGTCTGGTTTGTTTTTGTTAATAACCTTATTTTAATGTTATTATTTGTAAGTATAAGAATTTATAAAGGGATCTACTTTTGATGTACAGTAGGTGCCAAAATAGCTTTGGCAAGTCCAGACGCAGCTTGGAGCAGCCAAGGGCCTTCATTTGAATCTAAGCTGTTGGTGAATTAAGACCTGAGAAACTTGAGATGCGCGTGCCTAATTGCCTAAAAGAAGCTCAGCAAGAAAATGTAGTGTAGCGTGTTGATCTGATTTCTTTGATAATTCAAAAGAATCTCCCAAGAAATATGTGGACTTCTTACTTCTATTCTTGAAATGTGATCGTGAAACACAATTGTCATTTGGCACATTCCCAGAAATACACATCTTTGCATGAGGCACCTGGACATATGTGGCAGGTCTGTTAGAATCAGCTAATTAACAACACAGGCTTAAACAGGCACCTCATCTGGCAGTGCAGTCAGTTGCCTGATGGTGCTCAGCAGGATGGGGTAGTGCTTTTTATTTTTCTATCCTAATGGTCTGCTGCCCACCTAATTTTGCCTTATTGTCAGTCACTACTTACCGCAGCTTGGGGCCCTCCCAGGAGGCTAAATTATTATCAAAGGATTAGGGAGATGTAGCCTTGCAGCTCTGACATTTCTGATTACTTGTCTATGCCAGAACACTAATTAGCTGTGACTAATTAAGAAAAATGTCCCTGCCATAGAAAACCATTTAAAAGAACTGAGAAGTAGAAAAGCAATTCAAAAGCTGAGCAGTGCTCAGATTTGCCGATGCTCTTTAGATTTCCACCAGAGCCTTAACTCACCTTTAATTGTGCTCAGAATTAAAAAAAAAAAAAAAGAAAGAAAAGAAAAGAAAAGAAAGAAAAGGAAGAGAAAAAAAAAATCTCACATGTGAACTGATCTGAGGTTTTTACTTGAAGAGGAAAAAAAATTGTGGAAATTGTGGTTGATCACCTAAACCCTCTTAGCGATGGTGAAATTGTCTTTGATCAGTGGAAGATGACAAAACTTTGATTTTCATCGAGAAATTTTTCTGGACACCAAATGTGTTGAGCGTGCGTTTGCATTCGTTCACCCAAGCCGACAACAATGACTTCATAGTTCTCGAAGGAAGAAGAATATTCTCTTAACCGGTTTTATAAAAGATGGCTAAAACGGTTACAAGCCGCACCTTGAGCGTTTTCAAAGCTGTTTTCCGTTGATTTCATGCTGCTTCCACATTTAAGATCATCTGGGAACCTGACTTCGTGGGCTGAGCGGCCTCTCCGCGGTGACCTCGCCCGCCTGGACTGGGCTGGCCGGGCGCCTTGCTGCTGGAGACCGGGGCCCAGACTCCCGGCCCTGGGGCGGCCACGGCGGCCACCGCCCCTGACCGCCCGGGCAGCCGCTCGAGGCCCCCCACTGCCCCCCGTGCCCATCCCCCCCACCCTGTGGCTGCCCTCCTCCTCTCCCCGCCCCCAGCTGTGGCTTGTCTGCACCTCAGCGAGTAACCCCTGTGGGTCTCCCTCCATGTCCCACCCACGTCCCGCCTCTGGCCCCTTGGGACCGGCCTCGGAACTCCCCTCTGCGCAGCTCCACCAGCTGGGGCTGTGGGCCGCGAGCTTTCATGCAGCCGCAGGACTCCCCAGGCCGCAGCCCGTCCCTGCCGCTGCCCCTCTCCACCCCTGCTTCCCCCCCACACACACTCCCCTTCCCCATGGGACCGGCTTCAGAACTCCCCATCAGCGCCCTCCGCCAGCAGGGGCTGTGGGCCGCAGTGGGCCGCGAGCTTTCATGCAGCGCACAGGACTCCCTGGGCCACAGGACTCCCTGGGCCGTGGCCCATCCTTGCCGCCGCCCCTCCCCACCTCTGCTTCCCCCCCCTTACTCCCCTTCCCCGTGGGACCAGCTTCAGAACTCCCCATCGGCGCCCTCCGCCAGCAGGGGCTGTGGGCCGCGAGCTTTCATGCAGCGCACAGGACTCCCTGGGCCACGTCCCGCCCCTGCCGCCCCGCTTCCTGCTCCCCTTTCCTACCCCCTCCCCATGGGACCGGCTCCGGAACCCCCCTCTGCGCCCTCCGCCAGCTGGGGCTGTGGGCCGAGTGGGCCGCGAGCTTTCACGCCCCGCAGGACTCCCCGGGCGCGTCCCTCCCTCCGCCGGACAAGGCCGCGGAGCCCCTCGCCCCGCCCCCACTGCCCGTGCGCCGACTGCGGTGTCCGCCCGCCCGCCGAGGGCCCCAGAGCTGCAGCGCACAGTCCCCGGCGCGGGAGGAGCGGGAAGCCGGCGAGGCCTTGGCTTGGTTTGGCCGCGGGGCCAGCGTCTCTCCCGGCGACCAAGACGAAACGGGAGCTGGTGTTCGTGCGGCCCATGTTCCTGCCGGCCCTGCCCCGTGGCGACGCTAAAGGAGCCCCCGGCCCTGGCGCAGCGGAGCCCGCCTCCTGGGCCAGCGGGTCTACTGGCGAGAGCACCTCCCGCCGAAGCGTAGGCTGGAGGCTTCGTGGACGGAGCAGACGGGCCGGAGTGCAGCCCCCGTCGGGAGAGGCCGGTGACCACGACGCTCGCTCACTCAGTGTCTCTTTCCAGGGGAAGGTTGGAAACCTGCCGGCGTGGGGGCCAGTGAAGGTCTGCGCCTCCCCGTTCGCGGTACCAAGCGGTGACCCTGCGGTGGGGGCAGTGCTGGAAGCCGGGCTGACGTCGCCTCCCAAGAGGCTTCCCTGCTCCCTCAGGCTGACGTCAACTAGGCCACAGCACTGGTACTTTTCTACGTTTATTTAAACACTCGTAGCTCACAGAGCCGACAGGCCTAGAGTTCGCCCAAGACACATCCCTTGGTGGTGAAAGTGCACGGGCAGCCTTGGCCGCACCCCACACGGGCCCAGCCCCAGGTACGACCTGGCGATGGGCCCACAGGCCCTAGGCCCGGCCGAGCGTGCAGCACGGTCGCCTTCCGTGTAAGGCTGTGCTCGTGGACACTCAGCATGGACGCACTCGTGGGGCTTCCTCCTCTGTCTGCGTCATCACTCGAATGAAGTCAGACTGTCACACTTAGAGCCCGCTGTTAGCCTTACGTTCCCCTTCTTTAGCCCAACGCAGTCGTTGACTTCTGGGCGATGCCTACGGCTCTCACATCCATTCCGTTAGTTTTCTGTTACTGAGACGCATGGATGAAGTCAACGCCCTGGCTCCGACGCTTCTGTCGTCTGTCGGTGCAGAGGCTGCACGGTCACTGTTACACATGTACACCCTCTAGCCCCAAATACCGAAGCGCCTTGGGTTCTTTGGCGGGTAGGCAACGTGGGCTGCAGGCCGGCCTGCTGAGGCCCGGAGGCAGCAGGACGAGGGAGGCTTTGCCGCTCCCCGTGCTCACCCGTGGCCACCGTGGCAGCTCTGCAGGACGTCGTTAGATATTTCTATCCATGTCGGGGCTTGAGGAGCAGGGAATGTGTGAGCACCCGATTGCGCCTGGTCAGCGAGAGGTAGCACAGGCTTCCCGGCAGAAATAATGAGGGAAAGGAGTCTCCATGGTTCCCAGAGATGAGGCCCAGGAACCGGTGGTCGGGATAGACGTCCAGGCAGAGGGATCGACGTGCCCAGAAGCCCTAGATTTAGAGAAACCCAACATCCAGCAGAGCAGCAGCTCGCTGGGCTGGCAGAGATGGGTTCCCTGGGAGTGGCCCGTGGGCTGCAGGCAGAACGATGGCTGGCTGGTCCCGTCCCCACAACACTCTCAGAAAGTAACTCCGGAATGATTGTTTTCCATTTTTATAAGGAAATGGAAACAGAAAGGCCTGCTTATAGTTAAGTCTCAGGCCTAGATCTTCTCTCCGACCATGCTGCTCAGTAGCCATGCCAGACGTCCAGTTTATTTTATCCAGATCTGACCGTATGGATTTAAATGCAATATTGACCAAAAATTTTTTAAAGATTTAATTTATTTATTCATGAGAGACACAGAGAGAGAGAGACAGAGACAGAGGCAGAGGGAGAAGCAGGCTCCATGCAGGGAGCCCGACACAGAACTCAATCCGGGGACTCCAGGATCACACCCTGGGCTGAAGGTGGTGCTAAACTGCTGAGCCACCTGGGCTGCCCTTGACCAAAATTTTATACATAGTATTCAAAATGAGTCATTCAGCCAGGTGAAAGTGTCACGGTGCCCACACGAGCTGTGCAGTGGCAATGCGCCCCAAACTGGTGTCTACAACAGCATAACTGGATTGACAGCTGGGCCAAACCAATCATCATGATCAGTCATTTTGGTCACAAAACATTAGTCAAACCAGCATGTGTCCCATCATTTGTCATGAAGTAGGAGAGAGGGGAACAACTGATCATCTGAAATTTTCACTTCGTAATCTTTATCTCTTTTAAGATTTTATTTATTTATTCATGAGAGAGACAGAGGCAGAGACCCAGGCAGAGGGAGTAGCAGGCTCCCTACGGGGAGCCCAACGTGGGACTCGATCCAGGACCCTGGGGTCACGCCCTGGGTAGAAGGCAGATCACTGAGCCCCCCCTCTCCGTGTCCCCACTTTATAGTCATTTTAACCCCAGGAAAAGACCCCCAGAACAAAATGACAGAGGTATTACCTAGTTGATAATAATAATAAAGAACAGTATTAATTTGACTTGATTTTAAAGATTTATCTATCTTCGAGAGGGAGCATGAGCAGGGACAGAGGCAGAGGGAGAGGGGTCTTAAGCAGAGTCTGTGCTGAGCGCGGCGCCCCACGCGGGACTGGGTGTCACGGCCCAAGATCATGAGCTGGGCTAAATCCAGGTGCTCAGCTCCTGAGCCACCCAAGCGCCCCGAGAACAGTCTTGATTTTAGTGCCTTTGTGTGGAGTGTCGGGAAGGGTCGACTGGCTTAATAGTGTACTTCCAGGACATTTGGGAATGAAGGGAACTTGGGATTAATGAGGTAGAGCAGAAAAGAGGTCTTTGGAAATGTAGATCATTTTAACTTTGCAAGGAAATGTGGTGGACTTCTTTGGAATAATGAACGAGCACGTCCTGGTTACTTCACGGTCCGCTGTCGTGACGACTCTCAGGGACCCCCAAGAACGGAGGAGGTTGTCTTCTTGGTTGTCTGCTGGAGGCAGCGAACTGCCTTCAAGAATCAGAGACTTGACTGGCAGGACGGAATGGTTTCTAGAAGGAGATGGCCTAACCCAGGCTGTCACGAGTCCACACTCTGAAGCATGGATATAAGATATAAACTATGTGTATATAAATCAGGTAAAACATAAAATGCCACTTATTGTATAAACCCGAATAACACGTTCAGTCTGACCTCGGGTTTCCACCCATACAAGCTCAGTTTCCACGGGTGCAGTTCGGCCACGATGATAACCGTCTCCCGAAGGTCGCTGGAAGAATTCAATGAAATTTTAACTGAGATACTTACATTTCCCAGGGAGGACTGAAAAAATAGACCGGATGCCTTTATCATCAGGATCCGTGAAAATACCAGACATGAGTGACTGCACCTGCCGGTTCTTTAGAAATCTCCTTCATTGCTCGTGAGTCTTCGTGGTTTTATTTTTATGTTTGTGCTTCATCAAAAGGCCAAAATGAGTAAGCTGAAAACAGACAAAAACAACAGGTAATGGACACTTCTGGAACTCTAAACTTGCACATTTTTTGTCTTTGAAGATAAAGCCGTGTTGAAGGACCACGCAGAAGGCAGAGCGCGATCATTTGGCCTTCCCCGCGGGTCCGTGTCCCAAACAAGGCGGCCGTGCTGGGGCCGGGCCGGGCGCCCTGGGCCGTGATCGGCGAGGCCGGCGGCGGAGGGGCGCTTGGGGGAGGTCGGCCCCACGGCACCTGCCCATCGGTGACAGAGGAGAGACGCGCGGCCCGAGCTGTGGGCCCGAGCGCCCCGGGTTCCCGACCCGTAGCCTCCCGGAGCCGCAGAGCGGGCCTGGAGAACGGCTTGTGTTTGCCAGACTTTCGAAGACCTTCAGCATCTCGAAAATATTATCCGTTCTTTTATCCAGGCCGCGTAGCCCTCAAAAGGTGCCATTTCCCGGGGTGACCTCTCGGGCGGCAGCTCACCTGGGCGCGGTGCTGCGGGTGCCCAGCCTGCCCCCCAGGAGAGGGCCGCACACCTGCACCTGCTGGGCCCCAGCGCCCACGGGGGTCGGGGGGTGCGTTTTCCTGTCATTCACCTACGGAGGCAGCATAGCTGGAGAAGAATGAAAATATATCAGCTAGCCGGACCGACTCCTAATCAATAAAAAGCTAAACGCTTAAGCAGAAAATTCGTCACCGATTTGTTCCAGCAAAGCGGCTCTTTCCTCGTCGCCGTCGTCACCAGAAGCCACATTCTGACAAATGACTTGCTTGAAGCCGCCGTGATCTGCGAGCCCTATGTGGTCGGGTGATTCGGATTGCGGGGTATGGGCCACAGAGCCCTAAAGGCATTGTGCATCAGCATGTATTGAGACCTCGTTCCAGGTGGCCAGCCGCTGGACTTTCTTAAAAATAAAATTCCCCAAATAAACGCGGAGCGCCTGTGTCCAAGCAGTACGTGTTCCATTTAACCGAATCACCCTCGAGACGTTATGAATCGGGCAGAAGAGGGAGTTGTGCATATTTAATATATTTGTTTTATATTTCCCCTAGCCAACAGAATAATGAAATTCCTTAACTACTTCTCTTTAACTTGCATGAAGAAAGCACGGTATGTTGCTAAATCTCTTTTCAGCGGCACCGCGGAGAAACAACTTTAATCCTTGTTAGAAAATTGCCGAGTCTGGGACTGACAAAGAGCTCATGCTTGTTCCATTGTTAGCGGCCGCCCGGAGCAGGGCCCTTTACAGCTGCGCGGATCCCGCGGCTCAGCTGCACTATTTAGGAGGCGAGGTTTGTCAATTCTATTGACAATGGAGAGAGTTTTTCAGGGCCCGTAGCAGTGCGGACACAGTTGGGGATCAATGCCAGCCATTCAGACTGCACCCTCTTTCATTGCTTTGGTTTGTTAATTCAAGACTAAAGGTCCACTGAGGGGGTTCAGGGTGTTTAAGAAAGCTGATGAACTGTTTAAGAAAGCTGATGAACTGCAAGCGTTTCTAGCCCTGGTGTGGCAATTTCCATAGTCAGTGGCAACTCCTGGCACTGAGGGAGCTATGTCCTTGTTGACCTTCTTGTTATTAAAAATGCACAAGTGCTGCGCTTCTCAATATTTCAACACTCTTTCATTGTCAATACCACCTTCTGAGCCCTTCAGCTTGTTGCTTGCTCTAAAGATCTTCTTAGATTGGGTTTGAAAACTTCACCTTAAACACTAGATTAGACTGATGTTCTGTTTTCCGTGCTCCTGTTGATTTGTTGAACCTTCCCAGGGCTGGAAAGCAAGTAGCAGCTTGATGGGGAGACGGGCTGCTAATATGATTTACCAGTCTACAGTCATGCACAATAAGTGTGAATAAATACAGGGGTCTCACAGAGTCAACCCTAGCCTTTCCTTTTCTTTTCTTTTTGCTTTAAAAGAAATATCTCAAGAAAATGAAGTGAGTAATGCATGCCCTTACAGGAGTTGAATGAACCACAAAAAGAAAAAAAAAAAAAAAAACCCATATTTTTTTTGTTAAAGCGGTAGGCTGCTGTCACGGATTGATGTGGAAAAAAAAAAAAAAAGGCACCACCACACCGTAGAATATACACTTACTGCTTTATTCCTAAGTAGAGCAAAGCGAAGAATGAAGCGGTAATGCCATGCCCACGGCTTCGGTGCAGCGGCAGCACTGCTTGTCATCCCCCGAAGGGAAAAGTGAATAGTCAGCCCAATGTTTTCTAAAATGAACTTTTCCAAAACGAAAGGACACTTGCCAACATTCAGACTTTACTGCACATTCACCCTTTCTGAATGTTTTTTGTTTTCCTTCTTTCTTTGTACTGAGGGCTTGGCGTGGTCTGGGGTGCGGGAAGAGGCAGCTGACCTACCTTTGGACTTTTTTGTCAGGACGACAACCCGGGACCCACCCATATTGCAGCACCCAAAAGGGGAACGTGTCAGTCCCCGCACCAGAAATAGGAGCGTGCTGGGGACCTCTGGCTGCTGGTTTCGTTTGTTTGCTTATTTGTTTGCTTGGAGTGTGTGCGAGTGTCTCTTTCACCAGATGCGAGAAAGCAGCAGTCCTCCTGGGTTTTGTTGTTGTCGTTAGCTTGCTGTTAGAAGCCACAGAAACTGAGCTAAAGTACTGCTTTCTCCCGATTGCTTGATTTAGCCGAAAATCGTCAAAATCCTTTGACTTGGGAACCGAAAAATACGCATTTTTATCCGAAAAGAACAATCTCTCTTAAAGAATTTTCCTTATCGAGTCACTGGTTGCCTTTAAAAGTAAGATGATGGTAAAGTAGCTGAAGCCTTTTACTTCACAAAGGTCCTCTTTTCTTCTCTGTCTTTATAGTTAACTTCCAATCATTTTATTCCCAACATATTTTTCTCTAAAGTTATGATTTTGCCATTGTGTTAAAGTAGTTCTATTAATAATAAATTTCTGTTACATTAGATGTCCTTTTGATTATCACTTAATCATGAGTATCATTTATGTGTAATGGGAAAAATGAGTTAATTTTAAATCGTGTTAGATTTTTTTAAAAGCATAAAGATGTTTATGGAGTAATTTTAAGAAAGTATTTTCATTTCCCTCAAATTTATACAATTTACCATGGATATGATAACTTCACAGTCTAACAGATTAACTGGTACGTTACGCTAGACTCCATATTTCATAGTTTGTTCTCCCCTACAAAACGTTGTCTCTTGCAGAAGGACTTCATATAATTCAAAAATCATAGCTGTTGTGACTACATTTTAGCTTCCAAATTACCTGGAAACTGGTGTAGGGGTGAGGGTCTTAATTTAGTATATACTCCTACTCACCATCAGCAATACCCAGGAGTGTTTACCTGTATTAAAATAGAACTCAAGAGGTTGAGGCTATAAGTAATCTGAAATAAGGAAGTTTAGGGTTTAAATACTATTAGAAATCACTGTGTCAGCTGAGGTACTGAATCCATTTGCACCTTTTTTTTTTTTTTTAAGAATTTAGGAGTGTGTCTTATTTTGTAAAACTTATTTCTGATACTTTTATGATATCCAGAAAATTTAAAAAGCCATCATTAGGAAAGAGCAAAAGTGGGCACGTGGATAACATTTTTTTAAAATCATAACCTATCTCACATTTTAAAAACCTGGAGTTCTCATTTGTCCGTGTGGTATCAGAATATTTAGCAAATCAGTTATTCATTTTAATTAGCTTATTTTATGCATGTATGTTCAGTGTACTAACAAATTAATAGAAATAAGTCTAGTGAAACGGATTCAGGTTTAATTCATGCTTAAAATACCATTTCTTACACGAAATTTTATCAGAACAATGTTAATAATAAATACAAGGCCAGATGAATTTCAGACTTACTCGCATCACATAAGATTTCTCTTGGAAATTGAATTTACTATTTTGTCATGGGAAAAAAAAAGTATTTTTTAAGGTCTTTTTTCTGTATTTGAATACCTAAGCACACATGCACCACACATACATGATCTGTGGGGTCACCCTACATCCGTACCCTGTGTCTGTCCCTTCTCTTTCAAAAACTCTCGTCATTTCCTTAGTGCTGGATGGACTTTGCTATTTCTCACGGTTATCTGAATGAGCAGCATTATTATTTTTACAGTATTACCTGAACCTAGCTCTGTCACTATGAGTAGCAGATTGCCTTTAAAATGAAACAAAAGCAAAATGTCTGCTTTTACTATACCGATTGACGTTATTTAGGAGCGGGAAATTACATTACAGAATAATTTTGGTTTTCCCCTCAAGAGAGTGGTCATGGAGAGGAAAAAATACGAACCTTCCGAAAACACTAGCAAACTGAAACAAATCCTTTCCTTTCGTGACTTAGTCAACTGACCTCTTCTTTCTGATTCTTGCAGACACAGCAATTCCGTCCTGACAACATTCCTTCCTAAGGTCTCAAATCTTTATCTTGGGTGGTTTTAAAACAGCTTGGCAGATACTTAACAGATAGTAGATGAGGGCGTGATTGGGGATCCCTGGCTCGTAAGCCCTGGCAAGGCTTTACCATCGCTGCCGTAAAATGTCATTTCTAGGTACTGACAGCGTGCGTCAGGGCATAAGGCGTCTGCTCTCTGGTTTTTACATAACATAGAGGCTAATGAGAAATTTCCCTTTGAAAATAATTCACCTGCTTCTTCCTGCTGTGGGGGAGCCCCTTCAGTCCCATAACGTGTATTTAGCGCCCATTGTTACCTAGAGATTACAAAGCAGGCCGCTAGGCTGCAAGTGCAGAAACACGGTTTCCCATGAATATGTTACAGCTGAAAGACTCATGTTAATTCATGTAGAGAACAGCCTAGGTCAACTTAGCAGATTTTCTAGCAAAACATACAATTCTGTTAACAGGAAATTATAGCATTATTGACTTCAAGTGCTGATCTGTGGTCATTCCAGAGTGTGTCATTACCCCCTCATTACCGAATCTGTTACATGAATACTGCAGAGGCTGTTTTCTGTTTTGTTCTCCTCCCCTCTGCCCCCATCCTTCTTTCCAGCAATGGTACAGCAGTTCCATGAAAGTCATTTGTGTCTGGTTGGCTGATAGATTAGACCTTCAGCTTCATATTTACCAACTGAAGACGCTCATCAAGATTGTGAAGGTAAACAAAATGTGTTTAGATGTGAATTGCCACCAAGCTACGAAGAATAATGGCTAGATATTGACATACAAGGAAATTGTATTTGATGCAACTGAACGGATGTAAGTACTTTAAAATCATCACCCTCGGCAAACCATAGGCTACTGTTCACTTACATTTTCAGTTAGGTCATTAAGTGTATTTTAATTTTTCTGCACTAATACAAATATTTTATCGAGTAATCACATTTTAAGATAATGTCCATAAAGCCTTGAGCACATTTACCCGATTGTAGTAGGTCCACAGTAATCTGGTACTAATGTTCTTGATTATAGAAATGTTTTCTCCTAATACAGTTCCTTCATATTTATTAGGATCACCTATCATCCTGAGGGCTTTTGAATTGTATTTGCCCACAGCATAAGGAGAGTTTCCATTCTTTTGTTCTATCCTGACGTGAAAGTAACGTCGTCACTGCCTGGCTTCCTTTGGAAGCACGCCCCATCTTCTCTGTAAGTCAGAAACGATCAGTTTGAGTGTTGGGGACCATGCCAGCTACCAACAGGTGTCACATCCCTTAAGCGAGGCCGTTTTAACTTTTGCTCTTCAAAAGAAAAGGCTGACAACATACATATTATATTTAGCGAGTAGGGGCTTTAAAATCATATTATATTTAACATGGTTTTTCACACTTTGTAAATTCTAGTGGAAACACAAAATTTGCCCCGAGTATAGCTATGTCTTAAAATTGAGACAGATCCTACCTTCTGCCTAAAAACAAAACTCTAAGCTATTGAGATTCAGCTATTTTTTTAAAAAGACGACCGTCGCTTCCATTTTAGTGCCATTCACCAAATGGGATACATATGCCATTTATATATATGTATGTGCCCATATATGTGTGTTGTGTATCGGCACATATATTATGTTTAGATACGTATGTGCACGTATGACACACACACGTATACTCAGTGGTTCTCGGTGTCATCCCTGACCTATCATCACCAGCATGCAAATTATCATGTCCCACCCCAGACTTCCGAATCAGAAACCCTAGTGGGGCCCAGCAATCTGTAGATTAACAAGCCTGCCACGTGATTCTGATGATAAAGTTAGAGACGATCTGTTGCATTACGTTGTTTTTTCCACATTACCAAAAGAAAAAAGTTTTATCCACACTAAAATATTTCCCATCGTGCTCTAGGTTCCTGCAGTCTAATTAGAATACATGTTCTTTTGTGCCATAGCCACACAGGCTATCACACATTAGAACCGTAAATAGGAAAGTTCCGTTCTAAACTGAGAAATTGGCGAATCTCCTGGAACATAGAGCCGGAGCTATGATCTCACAGCAATAGCAATCACAGTTAGTCATAAACGGCAAGTAAAATTATAGCCACCCGCTAATTTTTAATACTGATAAACATAGTCCATTACAATGGACAAAATACCATTGGTCCGGAGCACTTCTTACCAGGTGCTCTTTAATTTACAAAGAAACCGAAAGCACACTGAGATACATTCGTATTTCCCTTCGTTTCTGCAATGTCTCTTCCTTGTTTCTATAAATGGGACTCGGAGAGCTTCCAAATGCATTTTGTTTTTCATAAAAGACAATCCGATTGTCTGCGTACCCTCTAAATTCCCGTGTATGTTAAGGGTGCAGTGCGTGCACTGGGATTGGCTGCCTGCCCTTACGATCAGCCGTATTTTCAGGTTCATATCTTGCCTTCAAGGTGCCAGAGAGGACCTCTTCAGCTGACCGGTATTCGCTGATAGATTGTTAAGCTCTCTGTTTTTAGAATAAAATCTCTATCGTTTATTAACCCATCATTTGTTCCTTTCAAAGTTATTCCCCTTCTCATATTCACATCATTGCGATGATAGATCAAGCACAGTGAATACTTTAGCAGAGTAAAATGATAATGTCATGAATTATACGGTGACATTTCCGTTGTACTCGAAGGCAGTCAGTTGATCTTATTTTAACACAGTCTTCGTTATGGGCCACTAGTAGTCCAGACTGGTAAATATGAAAATCAATGTCATGAGTAGGTTTGACTCCCCATGCTTTGTTTCTCGCAGGCAGGTCCCCACACTCAGCCAATGCTTGCTTTGGCTCATACAGTTAATCAAATTGTAGAGCTTTTATTTAATAATTAAAAGTTATTATTTTCATAGTGGAAATCAGAAAGAATTAATAATTTAATGTTTAATTGTTTCTTTTCCTACTCTGAATATAAACAGACTTTAACCAATTTCATACATAGATTCATAATTCTTCAGAACTTCAGAGTAGTGGTATTTTATAACGTTCACTTTTTGTGAACTTAAGAAGCTATTAATGGCACGTGCACACAGTTGTGAAGGTCGGTGAGTGGGCCTTCCTTCCATCGCCACCGCCTAGGGCGAGTCGGAGGTCACCACAGAGCAGCGCCGGCTGCCCAGGAGCCTGGCTGCTCTCCTCTGGCAACCTGGCCCTCACTACCTGCACGCATCCTCGTCCCCCGAGCCCACCGGGGCCCCAGATGTCGCCAGGGTGTATGGGATGGCGGACTTTGCCCCACGAAGACATTTAGGCACCAGTTGGTTCATTCACGTTGCTCACTAAGAAAAAACAAACTCCACTGAGAGTTTCATAGTTTAGGACTAGGAAATTATTTGCAAAGTTTTAACATCAGAATGATGTATTGTGGAAGGGAGAAAAATAGAATCCTCAGAAGATCAAAATGCCTGATGGATTTGCATCCTCCCAGCGGCCGCAGGACGTGTAAAAGCAGGTCACATGAACCCGCGGCCTCTCTTGCTAAGACAAAGGAGACAAGTGAGCAGCACCCTGAGGCAGGCCCCATCTTAGGAGCTGAGCAGACCTCCGTTGGCAGCCACAGAGGATGTCGGGCCGTGGTGCCCTGGGAATCCTAGAAGGGAGGCCGAGCGGGCAGGGATGCCCGTCCCGCCCCTCCCCTGCTGCGTGTTGCCTGCCGGTAGAACGAGGAAGGGGAGTCCTAGCTCCCCGGGCAGAGAAGGCTTCGGGGCTGCGCACCCACAGCTCGGGCGTCCTGAGCGACCTCCCGGCGGGCGGCTCGGGGAGCCCAGAGCGCAGGGAAGGCCCGTCCTGGTGAGAACGGAGGCCGCGCCCCAGCGGGGGGCTGCGGGGCAGCGCTGACTCCCGGTCTGGCTCCGGGTCTGGGGCGTATGGTGTGTGCTTGAGGTAGTTTTAATCGAACTAGAAACAGAGGCTCGCACGCAAACCCTGGCCAAAGACTACGTGCGTTAGCTACCAGGTGGCCCAGCTTCTCCTGTGGGCTTGGATGCAGATCCCCACGGGGTGTGGCGCAGGGAAGCCGTGGGGTGCAGGTGACTCAGAATAGCAACATGTGAGGCAACAGGAGCTTTGATCATTTGAGGAAGAAGGGAGCACTCTCCGAATCAGGTTTTTATTTGCTGTTCAGACACTGACGGCCGAGGCTCCACAGTATTGGTCACGGTTCCGGGGCAGATTCTCAGAGACGAGTCGGATTTATAACAAGGGATTCCCCACATGGAAAAAAAGTGTTCACCGTCCATCCATGCTTCGGGGTGTCCCCTCTGAAATGCGGGGTGTCCCCGGGCCGAGGCAGATTAGGAAGGGGGGGCAAGCGTGACAA
Source organism: Canis lupus dingo (assembly GCF_003254725.2). NCBI lineage: Eukaryota > Metazoa > Chordata > Mammalia > Carnivora > Canidae > Canis > Canis lupus. The sequence continues at coordinate 60,029,550 of NC_064256.1, read as the reverse complement.
TGGCCGTGCTCCCTCAGCCTTCCCGGTTTCACCCTCCTCCACCCTCCTCCACCCTCCCGAGCCCGCCAGCCCGTCAGGTGCCGCAGCGGGAGGCGGCAGGGCCCGTTCTCGGGCGTCCGGCCTCCCGGAGGAAGCGCCTTCGCTTCGGCTGCGAGGATAGCGGGAGTCTCCTCCGGGGCCCGTCGGGACGGCAGCCCTGGCCCGGGGGTAATTTTCAGCCCCCAGAGTCGTCCTGTTGGGCCAGGAGGTGCCGCCGCCTTCCTCTTTGGCTTTTCTCACCTACTGAGCGCGGAGCCACCACCGGAGCGCGTACCCACTAGAGAGCACCTGGACGGACACCGAGGCCCGGGGGCAGGTCCCGATCCTGGGGCCCGGCCCTGACGCAGGGCAGCAAACGGGCGCTGGGAGGTGGGCAGCGTCCGGGACGCCCGGGCCTGCCCCGCGGGGCTGCCTTCACCTCAGAGTCCGGAGCGAGGGGCGGTCGTGAGGAGGCCGAGGGGGCCGCCTCGGGTGTCGCCTCGGGTGTCGCCTCGGGGGCCTCCTCAGGTGTCGCCTCAGGTGTCGCCTCAGGTGTCGCCTCAGGTGCCTCCTCAGGCGCGCCTCAGGGCCGCCGGCTCCCGCTGCCGCCCCCCCCACCCCCCACGAGGGGCCCGGCGCTGGGCGGCCGGCGCGTGAGGCCGGGGCGGGCCCGGGCAGCGGGTGGGGGTGGTGGGGCGGCGCGAGGGGCCGCCGAGGCCGAGGCCGAGGCCGGGCCGCCACGCGTCGCCTGAGCGGCTCCTCTCTGTTCCGCAGAAGAGCTACCGGGACTTCCGGCTGCAGGGCGTGCTGGAGGGCACGCTGCACGGCAAGGCCTACGAGACGCTGCACCGGCGCCTCACGGTGGAGGAGGCCGCGGCCTCGGTGTCGGACGGGGGCGGCCTCCAGGGCATCACCATGAAAGACAGCGACGAGGAGGAGGGCTGAGCGCGGGGCGGCGGCGGGGAGGATGGAGGCGGACGGAGGACGGAGGCCGAGGAGGAGGCGGAGGAGGACGGAGGCCGAGGATGGAGGAGGCGGCGGAGGAGGCCCTGCCCCTGCCCCTGCCCCTGCCCCTGCCCAGGCCCGGGCCGCCCAGCCGCGCTCGCCACACGCAGAGGCTGGCTCGGCCCCCTCCGTGCGGCCCCCCCGCGCAGCAGGATCGATGGTTTTGTTCCAACACTTGCCTTTTGCTTCTGTGAGCGCGTCACGGCAGCGCCCGTGGGCCTCGCCGCGCCGTGGGGCCGCGCTGTGGGGCCGCTGGCGCCCGGCCCTGCCCTGCCCTGCCCTGGCGTGACCCCGCAGCCCGCATGCCTGGCCTGGTCCGCCGGCCGCGTCGGGGCGGCTCCACGGGGTGCGGGGAGGCGGGACGGCGGCGCCCCGGAGCGTGTGGCCGGCCCGGGGGCTCCAGAGCTGCCCACCGGCGGCCCGAGTCCCCGCGGAGCAGCAGGCCCAACGCCGCCTCGCACCTGCCGGGCGCACACGTTACGGGCCGTTCCCGCCCCAGCGCGTCTGCCCAGCGGAGCCGAGCGGCGGCCGACACCAGGGGCCCCGCGCTGCCCGCCGCGGTTCTCAAGGAGAACAGGGTCGCACGTCACCCCCACCATGACCCTGCCACGGCAGCGCGTCACCGCCTCACTAGGAGTTTGAGTTCTTGTATTTTCCCCCTAAAACGCCCCGGCACGTCGCGACCCCCCGCCCGCTCCCAAGCGCCCTGCAATGCGGGAAGCCGAGGCAGCGCAGCTGGAGGCCGCTGGCCGTGGGGAGGCTGCGCCCTGGAACGCGGGTGGGCCCCCGGGGTCACGCCCCGGAGTGTCAGAAACCACGGCCGCTGGCCACAGGCCCACGGAAACCCACGCACTGCGGTCACTGTAACAGGCTTTGCGCTCAGATCCGGGTCCTGAGGGTGAGACACCCCGAGTGACACAAGATACACACGCAGGCGACCGCGCGCCTCCCCGCTAGACACGGGCCCCGTGACTGTGACCTGGGCCCAGGGCAAGGCGGTGGCCCTCCTTCGCTCGCCCTCACAGCCCCCGGCCCCCGGCTGCGGCACAGCGCCAAGGCTGCAGGCTCCCCAGGTACCGCCGTCCTTCCCCGGGGGCCTGGCGCTCCTCTGGGCCTGAGCGGCCTGGCTGTCCCGGCTGAGCGCAGAGCGACGGCCGCCCCCTGGGCCCACACGCACCCAAGGACGCTGGCTAACCCGGGGCCGACGGGCCGGGCAGCACTCGGCCTGGAGCAGCTTGGGCCGGGGCGCCTTCACCTGCCCGGGCTGTGGGCAGCCCCCCCACCCCACCCCCAACACCCCGCTCTCCCCCACACTTGAGGGCTCTCTGCGCCTTCCCTGCTGTACCCAGGAGCTTCCAGAAGCCCCATCCCCAAGTCCAAGCTCCAGTGGCTTCCATGCGGAGGACAGGGCCAGACGTGGGGACTGCGACGCTCCCAGGTCCAGACAAGGCCGCGGGCCGCCCTCTGAGCCGCCTGAAGGTGCCGGAGAGCAACGGACAAAGGAGAGCAACGGACAAAGAAACAAACGACGGCGGCCCGGGGAGGGGGGGGCTCGGCGCTGCCTTCAGCCTGGGTTGTGGTCCTGGTCCCGGGATCGAGTCCTGCCTGGGGCTCCCTGCGTGGAGCCTGCTTCTCCCTCTGCCTCTGCCTCTCTCTCTCTCTCTCTCTCTGAGACACATGAATAAATAAAATCTTTAAAAAAGAAAACTGAAAAGAATGAAGAGTCATTTTTGGGTTTTTGCCCAGAAATTCTCTTCAACATAACTGCAAATTGCTTGAAATGACTTCATAATTGTTCACCGGCGTGTGTAAGCGTTGGGGTGAACGCCCAAGCTCCTGTCTATTAAAGGAGGCCAAGCGTTATTTTTTAAGTATTATTTCATTTAAAGGGATTTCACTGAAAGCCTAACAAATCTTACAAGATTTTTTTAAATGAGAATCATTTTTAACTCAGCAGAAATAGCTCCCCCTCCTAACCGGTTCTGGCCGCCCCCCCACACAAGGCATTCCCCTTATCACACCTGGAAGTTTCTCCAAACACAAGGAGAAAAATAACAAACTCCCTTCCCGGAAACGGGGAACCGGCTGCCCGAACCCCTCCCTCCAGGCGCGTCCTGCTGTTCGCCCAGTTTTCCACTCGAATTCCCCCAGGTCTTGCTCCTCGGCCTCGCTCCGCAGATCTGCTGCTCCTTCTGCAGTAAACGCAGGAGCAGAGTGTTCGGGGCTCCCCCCGCATCCCACATCCCGCCACCCCCGTGGCCCATCCCCCACCCTCCCTCCCACCAGCACCCCTGCCCCATCCCACCCCGCTGCCCCCATCCCCCATCCCACCACCGCTGTCCTCATCCCATCTCCCACCACCACCACCTCCGCCCCATCACCCCAACCCCCCCCCCGCCCTCATCGCCCCCTACTGCCCCCATCCCGCACCCCCGCTGCTCCATCCCATCTCCCATCCCACCAGCACCCCGCCCATCCCCCATCCCACCCCCGCGAGCACCCAGGTCCCCCCCCCTCCTCCTCGAGCTGTGCTCCCGACGGCCGGGCCGGGCTCGCGTGGGGGCGGGGAGGAGCCGGTGCAGGGCCGCCCTCGCGCTCTCCTCTGCGGGCGCTGCGGCCGTCGGCGGGGCAGCGGGACGGACAGACGGACGGGCGGGCGCTGACCGGGTCCCGGGGGTCACGGGGGCGGCGTGCGGCCTGGGGCGGCGGCACGGGGGGGGGGCAGCGGGGTGCGCCCCCGAGGGCAGGGGACCCCGACCCGGAGGAACACCCAGGGGTCGCGCGCGTCTGCGGGCCGCACGTCGGGCGCGCACCGGGGCGGGCGGGGAAGTCGAGGCCCGGGAGCCCCGGCGGGGGGGGGGGGCGGGAGAGAAGGAGGAGGGAGGGGAGGGGGAGCGGCCCCCGCGGAAGCCGAGCAGGAAGAGGCGGGGAGCCCTGGGCAGGGTGCCAGGAGCTGGGCACCCCGGGAGGGGGAGGGGAGGGCAGGGGAGGGGAAGGCAGGGGGAAGGGGGAGGGCCGAGGCTCCCGCCGTCCCGCGCAGGCGCCCGCGCACGGCCCGGCAGCTCGCACCCCCTCACCCCCGCATTCCGAGCGGAGGCGACTCTGTGCCTCTTTGCGGGTGACTTTAAAACTCAGCCACTAGAGGAACCCGGGGTGACCCGAGTCGTTTCCACCCCACCCCCACCCCCACCCCCACCCTGGCAGAGGCACCAGCGACTCCGGTCTGGTCCGGAGGTCGCGGGGCTACCTGGAGCCCTGAGCCCTGGAGCCCCGCGGGCCGCCCCTGCCCTGGGCCCCACCCCCGGGCCCCAGAGGCTCGCGCGCCGTGTGCGCCTTTGCAAAAGTCACAAGCGGTGCGTCCAATCGCTTCCTTGTCTCCTCTAAATCAATTCTAGTTTGCCTTTTAACACTACTTCCTTGCTGACACCCAACAAGTAACACCTCTCTTGGGTGTGATTGGCAGGGGAAAAAAAAACGCATAAATGCTGAAATTTGTTGCTTAGGGCATTTCCCTAAAATGCCCAGGAAGCAGAACCGATTGTAACTTTGGAAGATGTTGGTGAAAGGGTTACACAGTGGAAGGTCAGAACTCAACAGGGCCGTGTTGCAAAAAGTGGGAAGGGAAACATGGAAAGGCGGACTCTGGCCGGAGAGAGCTTTGTGGGGTCCTCCCCACGCCCACAGCCCGGTAATAATTTTATAAAACACACTTCCAAGTCGCCGTGTTGCACAACCTCATTCGCTGTCACTCATGGAAACTGCCCGGCTTTGTAGCTAGGTGTGTGCCTTCCTGTAATTAGGACAGTCTATCAGCAAGCTGATTAATTTTAGAGATGCGTAACTGCTTCTAAAGAGACGAAATCTGCCTTCATCAAACTGGGATTTTTGAAAAGCTTTTGTGAAAGGTTAATTCATCATTCTACGGAAGAAAGTGTCCCCTGGAGACCTCAAGACTGAATGTGGGAGAGCAGGCCCCCAAGGATAAGGACAAGCCTCAAGGTTGTGAAAAATAATTTAGCAAACACGATTCCGTGTGTATTTTAACACGTCCGCGTACTTAGCCAGACGCTGAATCACTGAGCAGAAGGGTTGTTTTTTAAATACAGTTGTCTGGAAAATATTGTGGAAAAGTTTGTAGCCTAACTTCTTAACAAGATGTGGGATAGCTTTTCATATGTAAAGTAGTTTATTTTAACGTCTCTTTTCAAACTCCAAGCCTCCCGAGAATGAAGTGGGCTTTGATTTAGTCCCATTTCACAGACAAACAATTCAAGGCAAAGGGAGCTGCCACCGTCTGTTCTGGTTCAGGAGGCCCGGCGAGCTGTGTGGCCTTCCCCAGCCCCGGGCACCCTGGGTGAGGAGGCCCACGCGGGGCAGGAAACCGGTCACTTATTGCAGCTGCCAAGTGTCTGGGCAGGCGGGTGACAAAAGTGCTCACGGGGAGCTTCCTTCCAACGGGGGAAGGTGGTTCTCCACTTCAATGGACAATTGAAGAATCCAGCTTTAAAGGACAGGAGGGGACCTGGAGGAGCAAAGGGGATTACAATTCACCTTTTATGGGGCAGAAATCGGGGGGCAAGTGGGGTCGACTTCACTGCGCACTTGCAAAAGGGGAGGCTTTCCCCTCTTCAGTCTAATTAAAAGCTCTAGAAATTCAAGCACGACTGCACACTGCTGATGGGATGGGTGGCAAGTTCTAGAAAGTGGCCAGTGTTTTTGCAGAGAAAGCGGGAATAACGGTAAGAGCAGCAGGCGGCGGAGGGGGAGCCGGCCTTCTCGGTTCCCACTTCCAGTCCCCGCGGCCCCATGTCCGAGCCAGGCCCGGAGGCGGTCGGAGGAGGCCGAACAGGAGGAAGGGACGAGTCCGAGGTCCTGGGGGGGGGGAGGGGAGGGGAGGGGAGGGGAGGGCGGGCCGCCGAGCCCGCAGGTGGGAGCCGGGCCGCGGGGCCGCGCTGGGGTGTTCCAGGGCCACGCTCTGCTGCTCGGGGCGCGGGGGGCGCGGAGGGGGGGACCGCGGCCTCGAGGCAGCACAGGCTGCTGGACCCCCGAGAGCCAGGCCAGGCCGCCGAGGCCCCCCGCCCCCCAACAGCGCGTGAAGGTGCAGGTGTTCTCTGGACCCCGCCGCTGCGCCCGCACCGGGACCGCCGGACCCAGGGCGCCAACAGGGGCCTGCGCTTGGGGTGTCCATCCGCCCTGGAGCTTGTACATTCAGGGGAAGCTGTGCCCGCAGGGTGAGGCGAGGAGGGGACCCCCGCGGGGACCGACCCCACGCAGTCTTGCACGGATGCACGGCCTCGCCCCCCCCTTCCCCGCGCCCGCTCCTGTCCCGCCACGGCCCGGGCCCCCCAGGTCCCCAGGTCTCCAGGTGGCTGCAGACCCCGGGCCCCCCCCCAGGTCCCCAGGTCTCCAGGTGTCCGTGGACTCCGGGCTCCCCCAGGTCCCCAGGTGGTCGCGGGCCCCAGCCCCCTCCAAGTCCCCAGGTGGTCGGGGGGCTCCGCCCTCCCCCAGGTCTCCAGGTGCCCGCCGACCCCGCTCCCCCAGGTCCGCAGGTGTCCCCGGGCCCCCAGCCCTGCTGCGCCCCGCTCCCCTCCCCCACCCCCTTGCAGAAGCCTCCTGGTCCCGGAGGCCTGGGGGGGCGCGGGGGGCAGGCCCGCGGGCAGCGAGAGGCGGGCAGGTCACTGCGCTCGGGGCTGGCGCGTCGGGGACTCCGGATTAGTTCAGACGGGGCCGAGCTGGCCACCCCGCGCCCCGCACGCTGCGGGATTCCGTGGAGGACCCACGGGCGGCCCCAGGGCGGTCCCTCGGGCTGGGCTCCGGGGCGGTCCCCCCCCCCCCCCAGGAGCGGCTCGGCCGGGGCCGGGATGCGCTGCGCTCGGGGCCGCGGGGAGGACTGCGCCGCCGGGGTCCGGGGACGGGGACGGGGACGGGGACGGGGACGGGGACGGTCCCGCCACAGCCCGGGGAGCCGCTCGGGCCGAGGTCGCCGCGCCGCGCCCGCCGCTCCCCCCCCCCCCGCCCCCGGGCCCCGCCACCTGCGCCGGGTCTCTAAGCCCGCCCCCCCCGCAGCCCCGGCGACCCGGCCGGCCCGGGAGCGAGGGAGGGGCGCAGCGCGGCGGGGCGGGGGGCCTGGGGGGCCCTCGGAGCCGCCGACTCACCCGCCGCGCGGGGCCAGCGTCGCAGACCCGGGTCGCCCCGGCCGACAGGTGCGCTTGGTGCCCTCGGGCTCCGGCCGCCGCCTGCGGGGGGGGGGGCTCGGGGGCGGCAGGTGCACCCCCGCGCCGGCCCCCGGCACCTCCCCCGCGGCCGCGTCTCTCCGGCCTCACCCTCCGCCCCACGCGGCGGCGCTTCTCGTCCAGCTTCCCGGGAGGTGAGGACGGACGGACGGACGTGCGGACAGAACGACAGACCCGCTCTAACCTTCTCGGGTGTGTCAAGGAAAGAACTGCGCCGGGTTGAACGTAGTTTTTATTCTGACCGCGAAAGGGCTCAAACATCACCTGGGGACGGCGGCGGAGACGTGGGAGGGCGCGGGGCGCGGGGCCCGGGGCGGGGTGGCCTCCCCGCCTGCCCCCTCGGCCTCAGCGGGCCGCTCGGCCTCGGCGGCTTCACTTCAGGTGGCTCCTGAGCGAGCCGGAGACATGGGGTCCCCGGCGGCGCAGCTCCTCCGCCACCAGCTCCTCCGCCACCAGGTCCAGGTGCAGGTGCAGGTGCAGGGGGTGCAGGTGCAGGGGGTGCCGGCTGCAGGGGGTGCAGGTGCACGGGGTGCACGGGGTGCAGGTGCAGGTGCAGGGGGCGCAGCTCACAGGCCAGCGTCCGGGCGGTGGGAAGCAGAGGCGCGGCCTGCGCGGGACAGCTGCCCTGGGGCTCCCCAGCCACGCTCTGGAGCCGATTTAACACGAAAATACTGTTCTGAGAACCGTAGCCTCACTCGGCTGCCGCGGAGCCCTGATAAGAAAGAAATAGTGGTGACCACGGAGGGCTAAAGGCAAACAAGGAACCTCCCCCCAGGAAAGGTGGGCTCCAGGCGCTGAGCGACCCCCCACACACACACCTAGCCCGGACGCCGCCCCGCTGGGTCTGCAAAATCAGCAAAAAGTTTGCTCCAAACTGAAAGCCCGCTAGCAGCCTCAGATCGGAACTGTCACCCCAGGGAATACTGAGGTGCTGGGTTCGCCCGGGTCTTCACTGCCTAACCCGAGGGGCTCGAGAGGCTCCTTCCTCGGCCCTGCAGACCCCCGGTGGGGGCCCACTCCAACCCCGCCTCCCTCACACGCCACCAGAAACAACAAAAGACCAGACATAAAGACTGAGCAAAACTGTACAAGAATTTAGGAATGTTTTTTCCTCCTCTAGGAGGAAGGTAGGTCGCTATTTATTAAACGGAAGTGCGGGCGCAGAGCGCCTGGGGAGGGGGGACCCCCGCTCAGAACAACCACCTTCTCTTCCCATGCAGCGGCGGCTAACAGGAAGCAAAGGGAACGAACGCGCACTGCTATTTTCTGATGAAGAGGCAAGGGTCGCGATGTTGGAGAGGCCCGAAGATCCTAAAAACAACCAGAGATAAATTAATGCGCTTGGCAGAAGTTCACATAAGTTATAGTATTTTGCCATCCACCTTTTTATTCTTTAAAATTTCAGGATTAAAAAAAAATAATAATAATAATAAATAAAATAAAACTTCAGCATTTTCTGGCTTATTAAGGAAAAAGAGATGAAAGATTGTGGATTACTTGGTAGTCGATGGCTCCATCCTACTGCCTTTTAGTTCAGAGGGCAGCAGTCTTGACCCAAACCCTGCATCTGCTGGCGATGGGGACGGAAATAAAAAGCCTGTGAAAACCATGCAGGTTCTGGAGCAATCGAGAACGCGGTTTAAGAAGCACCGAAATAAAAAAAAAAAAAAAGGTTCTGTAGGCAAAGAAATGAGGACTTTGAATAATTTCAGAGGAGTCGAACTTTCTCCTATTTTCTCAGGAGGTCCTCGCTCTGCGGCGGGCGAGCCGGTCTCTTCACATCGAGGGCTGCTGCGCTTTCCTCGGGGCGTCTCACGCAGGATGAACCGCACACAATCCCTTCCACGAGGATTTAAAGTGGGGCGAATAAATGCTGCCTTTCCGCGGTTGGGAAGGGGAGGGACACTTAAATCACCAGCTCTGGCCGAAAAGAGGGGATTATAAGATTCCGCAAGAGAATCCAGAGAAGCCATAACGGAGTTTCTAGTTTGCCATTAACAAAATGAGCAAGGCCCGTCTGCATTCTCTTAATAAACGACTTTAAAGTGCTGAGCAGTGTCAGAAGCCTCCAGATTTGCCAGATATACTCTGCTTCCCTCGGTGGGCTTTTGTGGTGGTTGCTACCTTTCAAACGTGTTTGGGGGAAAAAAAACCCAAAGTACCGGACAGATTTGACAATACGATGGGAGCCCTTCCTAAATATATTTCGCGACTTGTTTGGGGGTGACCCTTACTTAATACAGACTTTTATCTTTAATTAACAGTGTGAGGTTAGGGTTCGAATAGAAAATACTCATCAACAAATGTTGGAATATCGAGACCTTGATTTATAAAAAAAGCCCCTCTTCAGTCTTTAGGATTAGCAGGCTCAGGTCTGACGTTTTAGAAGAGGGGCCTAATTGCTACTTTGCCATATTGGTGTTACTCAAATGACATCGTACTTTCAAACACTTGTCAAAAAGGCAAAGCCCGAGAAGGCCAGTGAAGGGCACGCAGCGGAGCTGTTACCCGCGCGGAGCACCGTGGCCCTTGGCCAGGTCCACCAAGGAGGCCTCCGCTGGGGGGTGGGGGGGGACGAACCTGAAACCGCGGCGGGGCTCCTGCCCTGGGCGGGAAATCCGACCTGCCCCGAAGGCCGCAATTACAGTCTTAGGGGACCCATCTGCCAGGGGACGCCGCCCCCCCCCCCTTCCCCCGGGCGTCCGCGCTCTTTGTCTGAGCAGGGGAGACTGGGGGGGGGGGGCGGACCTGGGGCCCCGACAGCAGAAGGATGGGAAACGTCTCGCGTGGGCGCGCCCTGGGTCACCAGCCGCGGCCGACACCCGCCCGCCGACCTGCGGCACCTGCCGGCCCGGCCAGGGTCCCCCCCCCCAGGCTACCCCAACCCACCCCGGGCCACCCCGAGGTCCCACGAGCCCACCCCGAGGCCCTCCAGGCTCCCCCGAGCCCACCTGGGGTCCTCCGGGGTCCCTGAGCCCACCTGAGGCCCCCCGAGGCCCCCAGAGCCCACCTGAGGCTCCCCAAGCCCACCTGAGGCCCCCGAGGCCCCCACGCCCCAGGCCGGCACCCCCAGGCCACCCCAAGGCCCCCGGGGCCCGCCCCGCGCAGCCCTCCCGCTGCCCTGACTTCCACGGGGACTCCCGCCCCGTCCCGGGCACCCCCCGCCCCCCGCCCCGGGAGCCCCCCCAGCCCCCGGGAGCCCGGGCCGAGCCGGGGCGCGGCGACTCCGAGGCTCACCTCCGCGTCCGGGTCCGGGTCCAGCCTCCCGCTGCGGCCCTGCCCGCGCCCCCATCCCGGCCTGCGCCCCCGCGCAGCCGCCAGCGCCCCGGGCCGTGCGGCCTCCCCCGCCTCCCCCGCCTCCCGCGCCCGAGGATGCGCCCCGTCCCCGGCCTCACGGGCCCGCAGCCGGCACGTGCGCGCGGGCTCCTGGCGGGGCGTCGGGGCGTCGGGGCGGGCGGGGGCCGGGCGAGCCCCGTACCGCGGTGGCCCGGGAGCAGGGCGCGGCGGGGCGCGTGCGGGGCCGGTGACCTCCCGCGAGTCCCTCGACGGCCGGCGGAGGGGCCGCGCCTGCGTCCGTGGCGGCCCGAGCCGGGCTGCGCGCCCTCCTTGCGCGCGGACGCGGTGATGGCGGACGACGTCACCGGAGCCGGGGGAGAAAATTGATGTCGGATTTGCTTGTGGCCTTTAAAGCCCGGTTGAGCAGATGGAGAATTAAAAGGACCGAGGGACGGGCGCGGGGGCGGGGGGCGGCGGGGCGCGGGGAGGGCGCGGGGCGGGGGCGGGGAGGGGCGAGCCGCGCGGGGAGGGCGGGGCGGGGCGGGGCGGGGCGAGCCGCGCGCCGGGGCGCCCCCGCCTCTTGGGGGCGGAGGAAGCTCGGGGGCCAATGGAAAGTGCTCGGCGGCCGCGGAGGAAAAAAAAAAGTTTTGGCGGCGCCTGTCGGGGGCGAGGCTGCGCGGCGTAGAGCACCTCGCGCGCTCGGGAGCCTGCGGTCGGCGCGGTCCCGGCCGCCTCTGCAGCGCAGCCCCGGTCGGCGCGGAGCGGCGGCTGCCGTCGGGCCCCGAGCGCAGGGCGCCCCGCGATGGGCCGGCGGGAGCCCGCGGGGCCGGGGCCCGGGCGGCGGCGGCGGCGGGCGGCAGGCGCGGCGGGTGCGGCGGGTGCGGCTCCGTGACGCCCGCCGAGGCGCAGCGCGGCCCCCGCCGGCCCCGCCATGGACGGCAGCCGGCCCGGCGCGGCCGCGGGGATGCGCACGGGCCCCGCGGGCGCCGCCAAGCCCCTGGCCTTCTCCATCGAGCGCATCATGGCGCGCACGCCCGAGCCCAGGGCCCTGCCCGCGCCGCCCCTGCTGCCCGCCGCGGCGCCCAAGCCCGACGCCAAGCCGCCGCTGCAGCTCGGCCCGCCCGTGCCCTGCATGATCCCCTTCGTGCCCGTGGCCTACGACGCGGGCCCCAAGGGCGCGCCCGGCGGCCCCGAGGCGCGCAAGGCCGGCCCCGAGGCCCCCGCCGCGCCCCCCGCGCCCCCCGCGCCCGCCGCGCCCGCCGCGCCCCCCGCGCTCCGCTGCGGCGACCTGCTGCACTGCGCGCTGAGCCTCAAGGGCGACCTGGCCCGCGACGCGCTGCCGCTGCCGCCCTACAGGCTGGTGCGGCCGCGCGTGGTCAACCACTCGTCCTTCCACGCCATGGGCGCGCTGTGCTACCTGAACCGCGGCGACGGCCCCTGCGCGCCGGCCGCCGGCCTCAACATCCACCCGGTGGCCTCCTACTTCCTCGGCTCCCCGCTGCACGCCCCGCCCAAGACCTACCTGGCCGAGAGGAACAAGCTGGGGGGCCCGGCGGCGGACAAGTTCCCCGCGGCGGTGGCCTTCAAGGACTTGTCGCAGGCCCAGCTGCAGCACTACGTGAAGGAGAGCGCGCAGCTGCTGTCGGAGAAGATCGCCTTCAAGGCCGCCGACTTCAGCCGCGGCTCCCCCCACGCCAAGCCCAAAGTTTTCACTTGCGAAGTGTGTGGCAAGGCAAGTAGCACGGCCCCGTGCTTCCCGCCTTCCTCCCCTCCATCCTTCCTTCTCTCCTTCCTCTCCTCTCTTCCCTCCTTCCTTCCTGCCTGCCTTCTCTTGCCTTCCTTCCCTCTTTCCTCCCGTCCTTCTTTCCTTCCTTCCATCCTTCCTCCCTTCTCTCCTTCCTTCCTTCTTCCCTACCCTCCTTCCCTCCTTTCTCCCCTCTTTCCTTCCTTCCCTCCTTCCCTCCTTTCTTCACTCCTTCCTTCCTCTCTTCCCTTCCTCCCTTCTCTCTCCTTCCTTCCTTTCCCTCCTTCCTTCTTCCCTTCCCTCCTTCCTTCTTTTTTCCTCCTTCCTTCCTTCTTCCCTACCCTCCTTCCCTCCTTTCTTCCCTCTTTCCTTCCTTCCCCTCTTCCCTTCTTCTTCCCTTCTCTCCTTCCTTTTCCCTCCATCCTTCCTTCTTCCTTTCCCTCCTTCCCTGCCTCTTTCCTTCCTTCCCTCCTCTCTTCCCTTCCTTTTCCCTCCTTCCTTTCCTTTCCTTTCCTTTCCTTTCCTTCCTTCCTTCCTTCCTTCCTTCCTTCCTTCCTTCCTTCCTTCCTGCCTTCCCTCCCTCCCTCCCTCCTTTCAAATCTCATTTTATTTTCTTATTGTTTGTATACGTTTGCTATAAGGTCACCTCCTGACATGCCCCCCCTGCACCCCGCACCCGTGCCCGGCTTGGTTTCAAAGTGCTTGCCGGGCTAACTGTTCTCCTTGTCTTTAACTTTAAGGTCTTTAACGCGCACTATAACTTAACCCGTCACATGCCAGTGCACACAGGAGCCAGACCCTTCGTTTGCAAAGTGTGTGGAAAGGGCTTCCGGCAGGCCAGCACCCTGTGCAGGCACAAGATCATTCACACCCAGGTGTGTTCGTCTGTCTCAATTTCACCCCGCTTCCTTCCAAACGGTTTGTAGGAAGACAGCGGCAAACTCTCACTCTTCGTTCGGCGTGAGGTCTAGAATGTGCTAGCTGCATGGGGGAGACGCCGGGGTTTTGCCTTTGTTCTGCTTAAACGCACGAGAGACCGCATGACTGTTTGTGAGTTTGCAGGACCCCACTTAATAACAAAATACCTTATACCTGCCCCGCTTTTCTTCCCTCCCTCTTAGGAAAAACCTCACAAATGTAACCAGTGCGGCAAAGCATTCAACAGAAGTTCCACTTTAAACACACATACCCGAATACACGCAGGCTACAAACCGTTTGTGTGTGAATTCTGTGGCAAAGGATTTCATCAAAAAGGTATAGAACCCAGGAGGCCCTGCTTCCACGAAAGTTCTAGTCTTTTCCAGATATTTTAGAAAACTGTTTTCTGAGGTGCAGCTAGTTACTGGCGCGTGTGTCGCCGCGCAGGCTCCTGCCGGGTTGCGATGAGTAGGGTCAGAGAGGCGCGGTAGAGACCCGGAGGGGGACCTCCTCGCCTGGCTCTCCCTTTGGAAAGCTGGGTTAAGAACCCGTGTTAGAGCGCGGAGGAGCGGCCTCGGCTGAGGGCAGCGGCCAGCCCGGTGCGGTGCGGCGCCCGCGGCAGCTCCTCCCTGCCGTCCCACCCTCGGCTCCTCTCTTCTCCAGCTCTTTTCCCATGTCCGCCCTGTCGTCTGTGTTGCAGGGAATTACAAAAACCACAAGCTGACCCACAGCGGGGAGAAGCAGTTCAAGTGCAATATCTGCAACAAGGCCTTCCACCAGGTTTACAACCTCACCTTCCACATGCACACTCACAACGACAAGAAGCCCTTCACCTGCCCCACGTGTGGCAAGGGCTTCTGCAGGAACTTTGACCTCAAGAAGCACGTCCGCAAGCTGCACGACAGCAGCCTGGGGCTGGCCCGCGCCTCAGCCGGGGAGCCCGGCGCCAACCCGTCGCCCCCTCTGCAGCAGATGCCGCCCGCGACCCTGCCGCCGCCGCTGCCGCCACTGCCGCCCCCTGGGCCCCTGCAGCCCGGCCTCCACCCGGCCCATCAGTGATCAAGGCCAAAGTCCCTTCCCAGCCCCTTTGGGGTCCCCACTACGGAGGCATGGGGATAGAGCTGGTCCTGCAGACCCCGCCGCGTCTGCAGGCCCCAGGGCGTGTTGGGCCCCACGTGGCAGCGCCCAGACGGGAAGCCTCTGCATTTCCTGGCCTTTCCCCTCTTGCATGCACCTGCTACATGGTTTTGTGTATTATATCCTATAGAGGCACTCACAATCATGAGAAAATTCGGGGTTTTGTTTCTGATTTTTCTTTTTTGATTTGGAAAGACTTCATCTCTGGTGGAGAGATGCTGTTTGTTTTGTTTTGTTTTTTAAAAACAAAATTCTACTGTATTTATTGAGATCTGTATTATCCTACCCGGGAATGCTGCACCATTTTAATTTTATTGTTGTATATATTTCCATTGTGTTCTCCTGCCGTCTCCAGATGCCTGCCGATCGTTTATTATCATTTCCTCTTTCCCTGAGGTAACAAGACACGGTGTGTATGTTATATATACACGCATAGGTGTGTGTGCCTGTAAAGGCACGTTCCGCATTCGTGAGTGCATACACACACGTACACACTAGGGAAAGGGGGTTCGATATGGATGAATTTGAATTTTGGTTTTGATTCTTGCACGTGAAAATTGATTCATTGACTTGGAAATAAATACTTGGAACACGCTTATTTAATCAACAAGCTTCGGGGATCTTCGTATTCGGCTAGATCAGGGTCTGGCTCCCCCATCCCTCCGTGGTCCTTCCAAGTTCCTCCCTCGGTCCATACCGCCTCCTGTCCCACCTGAAAGATTCGCTGAGAACGAATGATAGTCTCTTTAAGCCGCTATGACTTTGGTGAAGTGCAGAGACGGGAGCTGTGGGGCATGGGCTGGTCTCCCGCGCAGCAGGTGCTGCGCCCCAGCCACGGTCTCGGGGTGAGTTGGGGTGAGTCGCTGTGGCCCGGAGCTCCCCTTGACCCGATGCTCCCCTGGGTCCGGTGCTCCCTGTGTCCCTGTGTCCCCGCGACCTGGTGCTCCCTGTGTCCCCGTGCTCCCCTCTGCCTGATGCTCCCCCGGGCGGTGCTCCCCTTGGCTCGGTGCTCCCTGTGGCCCTGTGCCCCCGCGACCTGGTGCTCCCCTTGGCTTGGTGCTCACGGTGGCCCTGCGCCCCCCCCGGTGCTCCCCGACCCGGTGCTCCCCGACCCAGTGCTCCCCCCCGGTGCTCCCCCACCCGGTGCTCCCAGGCCGCGCGGGGGGCGGGGGGGAGGAGGCCGAGCGCCGCGGGGCCTCGAGCGCTAACCGCCGCTCCCCTCCGCGCCGCTCGCCGCTGCTGCCTGCAGGTCTCTCCTGTTTTCTTGCCAAAACAGTGAAACAACCGCTAAAGACTTTAATTAAGAGGGGTAATTAGTTCAGATTTATCAAAGCCGGGTTGTTAGACTATTAGCTGCTCAGTAGAAGCTGCCAGACGGACTCGCGGCGCAGCCCCAGCCCCAGCCCCAGCCCCAGCCCCAGCCCCCGGGTCCCTGCGCTCTCGACCCCCCCGGCCCCCGCCCCTCCCCCCGGCCCCCGCCCCCCCCCGCCCTCCGCTGGCCCTCGCGCCCCCAGCTCCGGGGCCGACCGTCGGGGTCCTCGTGCCCCCCCCGCCCCCACCCCCCGACCTGCGGCCCGACTGCGGCGCGACCTCCCGGGCGCCAGGACCCACCGCGGGGGAAGCGCGGGCGCCGCGGGGCGGGGAGGCCGCAGCCCGGGGTCAGGGAAGGTCGGGGGGGGGCGGGGGCGGGGCTCTCGAGGGTCCCCCGGGGCGCGCCTGTTCCCTGAGCAACGCGGGGAGCCCGGGTCGTGCCAAAGGGCAGACGTCGGCCTCGGCCTGGCCCGACCTCGGCTCCAGGAGGTTTGGGGTTACTGCCCCCCCCACCAAGGGACACGATCTCACTGTGAAAAGCAGGTTGAACAGGGTGGAGGGAACCAGCAAAACCCCTGCAGCCCGACGCCCGTCCGCGTGGTGGGGGGGGGAGGGAGGGAGAGAGGGAGGGAGGGAGGGAGAGGGAGAGGGAGGGAGGGAGGGAGGAAGGAAGAGAGAGGGAGGTGGAGGGAGAGAGGGAGAGGGAGAGAGGCAGGGAGGAGGAGGGAGAGGGAGGGAGAGAGGGAGGGAGGGAGAGGGAGGAAGGGAGGGAGAGGGAGAGAGGCAGGGAGGTGGAGGGAGAGAGGGAGGGAGGGGGAGAGGGATAGGGAGGGAGGAAGAGGGAGAGAGGGAGGGAGGGGGAGAGAGGCAGGGAGGTGGAGGGAGAGAGGGAGGGAGGGAGAGAGGGAGAGGGAGGGAGAGGGAGGGAGGAAGAGGGAGAGAGGGAGGGAGGGGGAGAGAGAGAGGGAGGGAGGGGAAGGGAGAGGGAGGGAGGGAGGGGGAGAGGGAGAGGGAGGGAGAGAGGGAAGGAGGGAGAGGGAGAGAGGGAGGGAGGGAGAGAGGGAGGGAGGAGAGCGAGCTTGTGAGCCTGATCCCGAGGCCTTCATGGGGGGGGTGGGAGCAGCAGAGTCCGCTGGAGGCTGGAGGGGCCTGGAGCGCTGCGCTCAGGCAGCAGAGGCCGAGGAAATTCTCTAAAATAAGCAGCACTGGAGACAGCTCCTTGTCCGGAGGCGGATTACCGATGAACTTTGATTTAGGGCAGCTGTTGGAGCTTCCGGACCTCAGGAGCGGCCCCTTGACGGTCGCAGGGCTCTGGAGATGAAGTGGGGGGCGGGCAGGTGAAGCTGATGAGAGGGCCTCTCCTCTCCTCTCCTCTCCTCTCCTCTCCTCTCCTCTCCTCTCCTCTCGGGAAGGCCTCCGCCCGGCCCCCTCCCCCCGGCAGAGAGTAAAGGCTGAGCTCCCCCTTCTCTGGCCAACCTGCCGGCGTCTGTGCTGCCCTAAGTGTTCATCCGTTCCCTGGCAGGACAGGCCCCGCGACGGGGAGCCGGCTGGTCCCAGCCCACCTAGGGCTGCCAGCAAACTCACTCATGTTTCTCAGAAGAGCGGCCAACACCCAGGGGACCTGCAGAGGACACCGGCTGGTCCTCAGCCGTCTCTGTGGAAAGTGCCTCGTGCTACCGACGGTCGGCGGTGGAGCAGGGGCTCAAGGACCGGCTTTAGGAAGTCACTCTCCTGAAGCTTCTGGTTTGGTCAGCCTGGGAGATCAGAATATAACACAGAACGAACACTCTAAATAGTTCCTACCGATCTTAACACAGAATGCGAGTCCTGATTTCCAAATCTCTCTCCCCCAAGGATGTCCTCTGTTCAGACTCTCAAACTTTTAGTTTGAGACCAAGTTTTTGTGCAAGATCAGAACTAAGGTGTCCCATTTTTTCAGTAATAGATGAAAGCATTAGTTACTAGCAAAGCAGTTACTTGTCAGTGAAGTTTGAAAGTTTAGGAGGTTTTTGTTTTTTGTTTTTTTTTAATAGAATTTTGCTCTTTTACAAATGTGGAAGAAATGAATCCAAAAGGTGTAATGGAGTCCTGACTCCCGGAATCTGTGCACCACCCTGCTTGATGATGTCTCTTTTCTTAGAGGTAGTTAGCAATGTCATAAATCATAATTTTGCTAGATTTGGTGACGATTCAAAGCATTGACTAAATTATAATTGTAATGGTCGTGTTTTGTCTTTGTATTCACCTCCAAATAGACGATATAAAGTATAAATTATCTCAAATTCAAAATCGGGGAAGAAACAAAAATGTCTTCTTCATCACTTTGTGAACGGTCGTAACAGGCAGATTTTTGTTACACTTCAAGTTCATGATTTTGAGGAATCATGATTTACTGCTATCCAACAGTACATGTTTTAAAAGCATGAAAATTAAACACAATTCTAAATTTCAATGGGTAAGAAGAATATGAAGTTGTTGACTTGTCCGGAAAAACATTTTGGGCCAGATGAAACATTGCCTTTTTGCTCTGCTTTTGCCAAACCGCAAGATTTCTTCCACACGAGAAATGATATATTTCCATTAGGTTAATTAAAAAACCAAAGAAAGAAACCATATTCATGATAAACCTTATCATGAATTTCACAGTTTCTAGAAATCAACGCGTATGTCCGTTCATTCCAGCTCCAGGGCATAGTAACAAAAAACAAATATTGCAAAGATAAATTAATCAGCACTGGGCATCTGTGTGTTCTTGGTGCTGAAGCAGTTGCCAGTTGAAGCCAGGGCAGGTCGTCCCACTCCGGGCGCAGAGAGGAGGGAGCCTGCTGCTCCATGACCCTGCCAGGCGGGCCGGCCTCCGCTATTATTATATTTTTCTGCCTGCAGTGAGACACGTCGCTCCTAATGAACTTTAAGCAAAAGTGAGAATCCGTCATGCACTTGAAGGGGCACAAAGTCATTACAAATGCCCAAGTACCTTTGCTGTCCAAGTTTGAGGTGACACTGGTATCAAGTGAAATCATATTCCTTCTGGTCTTGTGGAGATCGAGTTACTAAATAAAGATGAAACACACTTCTGTCAATACCAGTCTCCAGGGCTAATATTTTGCCGTCAAACAAACACATGTTGCTCATGGACGCAGCAGTGGGAGTGGGGAGAGGAAAACACCACATATCAGTTCTTTTTTTTTTTTTTAAAGATTTTATTTATTTATTTCTGAGGGACCCAGAGAGAGAGAGGCAGAGACACGGGCAGAGGGAGAAGCAGGCTCCACGCAGGGAGCTCAACGGGGGACTCGATCCTGGACCCTGGGCCCAAGGCGGAGGCTCCACCCCTGAGCCCCCTGGGGCGCCCCACGTATCAGGTCCTAAGGGGAGCTAGAAATCTACCACAAAATGAAGACCAGATCTCCGGTTTGATTTAACTCCGTCTTTCTTGATGAAAACAATATAGACATTTTGTGTATAAATAATCTGAAGGTTCAGACCCCTCGGGTGCAGCTCCCTCCCCTCACAGTAACCAACAAGCTGAGGCCTTTTGATGCCCACCCCCCCCCAAGAAGCGTGATTCTTCAGTTACACGTGAACCAAATCCGGAGTAGGTGACACATTCCACAAGTAAAAAATTGTTTACACAAATCTCTGAATCAGATTTGCACCTTAAAAATTTCAGCAAAAACCGGAGTTTGGAATCAACCTCTACAGGACAACAAATGCAATTGCTTTGACAAGAAATAGGAAGGGAGAGGGGGAGAAAGAAGAGAAAGGGGAGGAGGAAGGGCAGAGCAAAAGGAGGAGGAGGAGGAGGAGGGGACCAGGACAGGCAGGACAAGAAAGCCTGTCATTTAAAAGGGATTTTAAAAACAGAATAACTGGGAGGCCTGGAGGCTGAGCGGTTGAGCATCTGCTTGGGGCCCAGGTCGTGATCCCGGTCCAGGGACTGATTCCCACATCGGGCTCCCCGCAGGGAGCCTGCTTCTCCCTCTGCCTGGGTCTCACGAATAGATAAATAAAATCTTAAAAAACAAAACAAAACAAAACAAAAAAACAGACTAACTGGGGCACCCAAGTGGCTCAGCCCAGTAAGGATTCAGCTCTGGATTTCAGCTCAGGTCCTTATCTCAGGACAGTGAGATGGAGCCGCATGCTGGGCGCAGACCCTGCTTACGGTCCACTCTCCTCTCCCTCAGTCCCTGCTCCCTCTTTTCTCTCTCTCTCTAAAAAATAAGAGAAGAAAGAAGAAAGAAGAAAGAAGAAAGAAAGAAAGAAAGAAAGAAAGAAAGAAAGAAAGAAAGAAAGAAAGAGAGAGAGAAAGAAAGAGAGAGAGAAAGGCCAATTGCTACATGTGACTCTCCTTTCAATCTCCAATCAATCAAATGAACTGTAAAAATAAAAGTCACTCAGGAACACCTGGAAATTTGAACACTAAGTGTTTAATGAAATTAAGGAATTGTGTTGACTTTTTAAGATGTGAAAAAAGCGTTTTGGTTCTGTTTTTAAAATAGTGTTTTTGGAGCTCTGTCTTCAACGTATTATCAAATATGTCTGGAATTTGGCCTGAAAGCAGAAGGAATGGGACGGTGACTGGGGTGCAGGTAGGTGAGCGGCCGGCTGAATCCCAGGTCCCAGGTCCCAGGCCTACTCCGGGCCCCAGGTGCCAGGTCCCACTCCAGGTCCCAAGTCCCAGGTCCCAGGTCCCACTCCAGGTCCCAGGTCCCAGATGCACTCCACATCCCAGATCCCAGATCCCAGGTCCCAGGTCCACTCCAGGTCCCAGGTCCCAGGTTCCAGGCCCCACTCTAGATCCCATGTCCCAGGCCCACTCCGGGCCCCAGGGCCCTGCCGCTGAGCCCGCCCAGCCGGCCCGTTTCTCCCACGCACGGGGCAGCGCCTGGAGGGGAGGCCACCTGGCCATGCAGAGTGCCTCCGAGGCCCAGCAAAGCCAGAACTCGCACTCAGCACCCACCGATCATTCCACCGCTTTGCTCCCAGCACGACAGGTGCCAGCGGCCGTGCACCCGGACGGGGGACTCGATGACTTCGGCTTCCCGGGCCCGGCCCTCTGGGGGGACGCAGGCCCACGGCAACGGTCAGCGGTGTGTGAGCCAGACCACAGGGCTGTCTCTGGAGCGGCCCGAACCCCAGGGGCCTGCTTGTTCTCATTCACTAGAGCTGTGGCTCCAGTGGGGACACGGGTCTCCCAGAGGGCACTTGGCCCTGGCGGGGACCTCGGGGTGTCCGCGGCCCTGGAGCGGGTGCCCCGGCATCTACCGAGTGGGAGCCACTCCGTGTCCCAAGACGCTGTGCACTAGAGCGCGGAGACCTGTGCCCGCGACAGAGGATGACCCGGCCCCGCATGTCCGGGTGCCAGGATGGAGCCTCTCATTCCCCAGGCAGGTGCTGAGCGGGCCAGGCCAGTGGCCCCACTCGGCGCCGTCCGGGTGCCCCCGGGCTCCGGCCTTCTCTCCCGCGGTGTCCACTAGGCCACTCCGCTCATTCAGTGGAAACCTCGCACCCACTCCACGGCCGGTTCGGAGCATCCGTGTGTTCGCCTTCCACGGCGGCCTCTTCCTTCCCCCAGATTCCCCATCTATTTGCTCTCCCGGGGGCTGTGAGGGTGTGTCCGCGTCCTGCTAACGCCAACACCTGTCACCTGGGGGATGTTTCTGTTGTTTGTTCTCCAGATCATATGCCACATTTTTTTTTGCGTCTTTCTGCCTGTATCGATGTTTTATCGTGGCTTAGATATGTAATTCGAGTTACCATATTGTTAACTTCCGTATCCTTTAGCGCTGAGGATTTTAGAAAGCAGGCAGTTCATCTGCTCTCGAGTCAGCGTGATCCTGTTGGGGCTCAGGGTTGGGTCGTGTTAGCAGGGTCTGTAGCAGCCACAGTTAAGGCGTAGTTTTTCTGGGGTCTCAGCGAGTCTCTCCACTCCTGCTGGTGGGAATTGCAACAACTCCCAGCACCGGCAAACCCCAACATCTCCGGTTGGCTCAGAGGGCCCCAGCTGTTCCCCACCAGGCTTCATGGAGTCCCTCTGTATGCATAGAGAGCTTGCTCTTCAGCCACAGACCCCAGGGGACCCCATGCATGTATCTGGAGCTCCCCGCTCCATGCAGGTCATAACTTACCCTATAGTTTCTAGCCACTTCAGCAGCCCCACCGTCTGGCATGTCTACACCAGGAGATGGCTGCTTTCCATTTGGACTCACTTCTCTGGGCCTGGGTTTGGAAAGAGCCTCCAGGGATCCCTGGGGTCTCAGCGGTTTAGCGCCTGCCTTCGGTCCAGGGTGTGATCCTGGAGTCCCGGGTCCCACCTGAGGCTCCCTGCATGGAGCCTCCTTCTCCCTCTGCCTGTGTCTCTGTCTCTCTCTCTGTCTCTCATGAATAAATAAATAAAAATCTTAAAAAAAAAAAAAAGAAAGAGTCTCCATTGCTAAAGGCAGAAGATGGAATACCATGTGATTGAGGAGGTTGAGTATTTTTAGCTTGGAGGAAATGTAGTCTTTCATTTATATAATCATTTATCTTAAAAAGTTACAGGAGTAGTACGGGAAGTGGACCGACATCAGGACTGTCCGTAATCTCACACGAGTTGGCAGAAAATGTTGCACAGTCCATGGTGCGTCTTCACACATGTTCATACAGCATCCGTGCGTATATACTGTGGTTCAATTAAGCACAAAGGTTTTATAAAGTGAGTTTAAAATAGAATATGAGAAATATATATGTAGTTAGAAGTAACCAAAATTAGTTAAAAGGATGAAAAGTACAATGGAAGAGAACTGAGAGTCTCTCAAAGAGGATCTAATGAGGTCCTGGAGGGGGGCAGTGGATATTTGAGAAAGCTTTCCCTTTTTTAAAAATTTAAATTACACTGTTTTATTTAAATTCAATGAACCAACATATAGTACACCATCGGTTTCAGATGTGCAGTTCCATGATTTATCAGTTGCCTGTAACACCCAGTGCTCACCACGTCACGCGCCCTCCCTAGCGCCTGTCACCCAATTACCCCGTCCCCCCACCTCCCCTCCAGCGCCCCTCAGTTTGTCTCTCATGGATTTTCTCCCTCTCTGATGACTTCCCATTCAGTTTTTCTGAGGAAGTGGTTTTAGTGGGAGAATTTTTACCGCCTTCTGGATCTTCCCTGTCTATAACCCAATCTTTTCTGCAAGAGACAAATCTTAGGGAGTAAGAGAAAATACAATTCAGAACAAAATCGTTTCTGTTCTACTTGGAGCCTCCCTGTTGACCTCTAGAATTTATGGTGAGAAAAGTCTTAAAACCTAGTCTTCTGCAAGAGACAAATGATTTTTCTTCATTTCCAAGTGCACATTTAGTCCTTCTGGATATCTTAGAGGCAGTTCTAATATTCGTCTCAAGCATATAAAAGATAAGGAATGTAATTATTTCTATAACACCTGTTTGGCTTGTGCCAAAGGTAAGTCGATCTTGGAGAATGACACCTGAATTATGAAACTTTATCGGCGGCTGGTTCTGATTATAACTGTCGTCCGTTGGCCAACTTCTGGAGTCACGGACATGTACCTTGGAAGGACATGAATGCTCCTTCTTCTGCAAGAGGAGTAAAGAGCGCCCGAAGCCACTTGGTTTCACCCGGAAAGGACAGCAGTACACTTTGTAGCTTCTCTGCTCTCTACACAACCTGAACTGCTAGAAACTCGAGTCTCACTATTCCTCAGGAAATCATGTCAATCCACTGTATTGATTATATCATGCTGACTGGCTTGGTTGAGCAGGAGATTGCAAGTCTATTAGAGGCCTTGCTAGGGCACAGGTGTGTCACAAGGTTAGTAACAAACCAGATGAAAATTCAGGGGCCTGTCATTTTAGTGACGGTTAAGAGGCCTAGAGGTGTGGGATATGTTGAGATAGCACCTCCAAAATGAAAATGTGGCTGTATCTCACACCTCCTGTCTTTACGAAAAATAGCACAACACGTGACGGTTTTGGTTGTACAGTAACGTATACATCAGACATTGCTCCTTGGATGTATTCGCTGGGTGGCCTGAAAGCCTAAAAGTTTTAAGTGGAATCAAGAGCAAAATAGGTCTTCAGAGATGGTACAGCTGCGGTTCAAACAGCTACGCAACAAACTCAATAGTAATATAAATGTCAGTGGCAGATCCGAATGCTGCACAAATTCTCTGTCCAAGCTCAGTTGAAGAATCTCGGAGCATATCTTAAGGTTTTAGAACAAACTCGTATCTTCTTCAAATAATTATGCTTTATTTCAGAAAAATCTCTTGATTTGTACTGAGCCCTGGAGGAGATTTGGTGCCTGTCCATAGCTTTTTTTTTTTTATTCCCAAATATCCAATAGCTTTAACACCCAGTCTGACACTGGTTATCGCTGGCCCACCATGCCACAGATTTGAGTTTGTAAAGCAGGATTCTGTTACCAAGAGAAGGTGGTAGATTTGAAAATGGGCCTGATTAATTCCTAAAGGCATAAGTGAGTTGCAAGAGGAGATGCCCAAGGCTTTCATGTCACTTGTATTTTAAACCACATTTGCGGCCTTTTGGGGGATATTCTTTATAATAATTGACTGGGGGAAGAAATAATGAGCCCAGTTTAGAGATTGCTCTAAGTGATATGCTGACATTAGTCAGAAGTGAAACCTAGAGCATTATAATCCCAAATAGAGGGAGAAGTAAGGCAAATACTCCCTTGAGAAAGAACCTTTGAGCAGTATATCTGGTTGTTCACTTGAAGGAGAGATGGCAAGAAGTATGGATATATGTTTATTCTCAATCGGTGGCGAATATTTTACCCCGATGGTCAAGGACTGAGAAGGAACATGATTGGAAAATGTATGAAAAGGAGATCTGGAAAAGAGATATATGGATGGGCCTTTCTGAACAGCCCCACATCTGTGGATATTTCTGTCCTGTATGATCGAAACAATCAACAACTGTGATGACACGTTCTTATCAGGTAGGCAAAGTACCTCTTTCCCCAGTCACCCCATACCTGCCTGCTGGGTTCATAAACAAAGTGGCCTTGATGACAAGGGTGAAAGCTACGTATGGGCTCAATGGACTTTCCTGCCACCGAGACCGTTGTGACTTTCATGGATGAATGACACCCTTGCCAATAGCAGGATCTAACGCAGAGCCTTTCTCATGGTGCTATGGGACTAGCTGCCTACCTGGTGATACGCTGGTCACAGTGGATCTGTTCTTCATGGCGGAGAGCATGTTGTCGTTGCTGGAGTAGACGTTTATCGTGTCTAAGGATTTCCCTGTCTCTTATACAGAGTGCTTTTTCCCAGCACGTCCGTCCATGGATTCTCTAAATTCCCCATTCCATGCCACATGAATATTTTAGATTAAGAAATGTTATAGCTAGAAAATGGGTCCTGTGAATATACAGTGAGTTTATAGAACGTATTTATAATGAGCAAAATGGCTAAAACATTCAACACACATAATTGGCTAATAGTTTCCAACCTATATAAAGAATCTTGTAAGTCAAAAAGAAACGACAAAACAAAACCAATAGAAAAACAGGCAAAAACTTGACAAGGAATTACAAAGGAGGAAACCAAAAGTGCTCTCATACGTGTGAAAAGATGATTGCTTCATTTTCTTAGGAATCATCAAAGTGCAAGTTATCACCCCAATGAGATCCAGTTTCATACTTAACCAACTGGACAAATTAAAATGTTTACAATAGCAAGAGTAGTGGCTACACAGAGCATCCGTAACACCCAGAGGCTCTCCATGGGGAGGGAACCCAGAATAGTTTTAGAAATCACTTTATTTTTAAAAATTTTTTTAAAGATTTATTTATTCAGAGAGAGAGAGAGAGAGAGAGAGGCAGAGACCCAGGCAGAGGAAGAAGCAGGCTCCATGCAGGGAGCCCGACGTGGGACTCGATCCCGGGTCTCCAGGATCACACCCCGGGCTGCAGGCAGCGCTAAACCGCTGCACCACTGGGCTGCCCTAGAAACCACGTTAGAAGCCCTGTCGGCACTAACAGGCCAATTTTCTATTCACTTTTCCTATCAGCTAGAAATTCCTTCATTAGCCGTATAACTTAGAGAACTTGTGGTTCCCTATATGCCCATGGTACCAGGGACGTGCAGGAACTAGGGTAAAAGACCTCATCATTGCACTGTTACAATCATAAAAAATTGGGAACAACTCACACGTCCATTAACAGGAGGATACGCCCATTGTGGTGTGCGTACACAATGGAATAGTGTGCAGCAGAGCATAGACGGAGGACCGCCGCGTGTAACGGCCCGGAGACATCTCAGGAACATACTCTGAGTGAATATGCAGGTTACTGAAGGGTGCACACTATGTGAATCCATTAATAAAAAATTGTAAAAGCATTTGTGGTAAAACTACCAATAAAACTCAGAAATGAAGAACAAAAAATTTAGAGTAACAGCTACCCACGAGCCGGAAGTAAGTGAAAGAGGTAGGAAGCACAAGAGGGGTCAATGCTAAGAGTTACGGTCTTTTTGTTAAAATAGACTATTTTCACCAGTCGGAATGTGAACACCTGAACCAAATCAGGTCTCTTCAGCGGGGAAGGAAGGAAAATGACCAAGGGGCAGGTGGGTCGCGGGGTCTGCTGCACACATACACTGGTGCACTAATGATGGGCCCTGAAGGGGGGGGGGGTATGCCGTGTGTCCTCTTGAGCCACAAGTGAACCACGTGCTCTCCTGAATCGTGCACCAGTGTATGTGTGCAGCAGCCCCCGCGACCCGCCTGCCCGTCGGTCATTTTCCTTCCTTCCCCGCTGAAGAGACCTGATTTGGTTCAGGTGTTCACATTCCGACTGGTGAAGTCAGAATCTGACTTGTAACTTAGGTATATTTTGCTTAATTTATGCCAAGCATTGTGGTTTTTTTTTCCCATCAGAGATTTGTTGAGAGTGAGCAGTGGGTATTGGTAAATATCGATTGGCTCTCAAAAAAAAAAAAAAAAAAAAGAAAGAAAGAAAAAGAAAAAGAAAAATGAATAGAAAAGAAAAGAAGAAAAGAAAAGAGGCCAGAGGCGCCTGGGTGGCTTAGTGGGTTAAGTGGCTGCCTTCAGCCTGGATCATGATCTCCGGGTCCTGGGATCCAGCCCCGCCTCGGGCTCCCTGCTCAGTGGGGAGTCTGCTTCTCCCTCTCCCCTCACTCATGGTCTCTCTCTCTAATAGATGAAATCTTAAAAAAAAAAAAAAAAATCCTGATTTGTAGCATTCAACAATTTCCCTGGTGTAGATACTCCCACTGTGGCCGGTTCAAGCTACCAATGTGACGTCAACTGGGTCACAAAATTCCTGAAAATTTAACAGTTCCCTCTTGCAAGCCAGTACGAGCCAGCTACAACACACTCCTGACAGTGAACACCTGGTTGTTTCTGCCAATAAGAAATGAGGGAGATTATTCTGGAAATTATTTGGGGGAAAGCTTTCATTACTCATGAAAAGAGACTCAGAAGAACAGACCATCCTTTTCCTTCTGGGGGCTTTTACAGCTTCCTATTGCGAAAAAACAATCAGCAAAGAGGAAAGGTTGTTATAGTAAAAGTACGTACTCACCACCTAGAATCTCCTATTAATATTTTCCGGTAGTTGGTTTATCACATATCTACCCATCCTCTATAACTCCATTGATCTTACTTCTTAATGCACTTCGAGGGACATTACAGATCCCTTATCACTAGACACTTCAGCATGTATCGTACTAACTAGAGTTCACTAGATGTTGATAGTTTTCGTCTTTTGAAATAAAATTTACAGATGAAATGTAAAAATCTGAAGTGATAAACACATACCCTGTGTAACCCAATCCCCACCAACATACAGAACATTGCTCTCACTCCAGAAAGTTCCCTCATTCTCCCTCCAAGTTAATCCTCACCTCTTCCGCCAAGAAGCATCTGTTGTGTTTTTTGCTCTCATAGCTTGATGATGTCTATTCTAGAATTTCATATAAATAAGATCATGCACTATGCCCTTTCTTGTGTAAGGCTCTTCTCAGGCAGCGTAGGGTTTTGGAGACTTACCTACATTGTTGAATGTGTCAGGGATTTCTTCCTTTCATAATCATGTAGTAGTATTGCATTGTGTGATATGCCACTCTTTGTGCATTCTTCTCCTATTGGACATCTGGGACTTTTCCAGTTTTTGACTGTTTTGAGTCCAGTTGCTATAGACATTTTATACAAGTCTTTTTGTGGAAACATGGTCTTAGTTCCCTGAGTAACCACCCAGAAGTGGGCTTATTGGGTCAAAGGGAAATGTGTTTTAATTTTGTAAGGACGTTTTCCCCCGTGATTGTAACCCTTTACACTCTACAAAGAATAAATGCAAACCCTAGGGACTCTACACGTGGCGTCGTGGTGGGCATGTAGTGCTATCTCATTTCCTTGATGACTAATGATGTTGAGCACTTTTTCATGTGCCTATTAGCTACTCGTTCTTTTTTATCAGATATTTATTGAAACATTTTATCTGTTTAATTGGGTTGCTCATCTTTATATCATTAAGCTGTAAGAATTGTTTATATATCCTAGATACTGGTCTTTTAACAGAAATACACTTTGCCAATGTTTTTCCTGGTCTGTAGCTTCCATATCCATTTTCTTAATGGTAACTTTTGATAAGCAGTTTTTAATATGGATGAAACTTAATATACCAGATTTTTTCCTTTTGTTTATCCTTTCTAAGAAATGTATTCTTAAAAAAAAAAGAAATGTATTCTTACCTCAAAGTCATAAATGTTTTATTCTGCTTTTCTTGATGAGGTCTAGAATCCATCCTGATTTAATTCTGGAGTATGATGTGAAGCAGGGATTGAGGGTCACTTCCTTTCCACATGCATATCCAGTTTCCCCAGAAATATTTGTCAAAAACCTTCCTTTTTCTCATTGGATTTCTTCAGTGTCTTTACTCAGAACAAGATAACCATATAATTGAGAGTCTGCAGTTGGAGTTGGTATGCCATTCCATTGATTTAAAGACTATCTTCGTATACTATCTTGATTACTGTAGCTTTGTAGTAAGTATTTATTATTACTTTTTAAAGACTGCGTTTACTATTCTAGAAAGTTTGGATTTTTATACACATTTTAGAATGACCTTGTCATTTCCAGAGTCCTGCTGGAATGATGGTTGGAGCTGTACTGAATCTATACATCAATTTAGTGAGAATTGATGTATTGATGTAATTGATGTATTAACAACATTAAGTATTCCAATCCATGAATATGGTTTATCTCTTTATATAGACAGCATCTAATTTCTGTGAGAAATGTTTCACAGTTCTCAGTATGGAGGGTTTACATATTTTGTTGTATTTATTCCTAAATATTTCATGTTTTCTTGGTCCTATTCTAGATTGAATTCTTTCTAAATTTAACTTTCTAATTGTTTACTTCTAGCTAATAGAAACACAGTGGAGTTTTGTACATTCCCCTCATAACCTGCAACTTTGCTAAATACATTAATTTGTGCAGTTGATTAGTAGATTCCATTGAGTTTTCTGAGTAAACATTCATAATCCGCAAGTAAAAATAAATTTAATAAAAAATAAATTTGCTTCTTTCTTTTCTGCCCTTTGGCCTTTTATTTCTTTTTTCTTTTTTCTTTTTCCTTGACTTATTGGAATGGCCAGTGTCTTCTGGGTATTTTGGTGTTTCTCTTTGTTGCCTAAAACCTTAGCAGCTACCTTGTAATATGAAGGAAGATAACTTGAGGGACGCTTGGGTGGCTCAGTGGTTGAGGGTCTGCTTTTGGCTCAAGGCATGACCCCAGGGTCCTGAGATGGAGTCCTGCATTGGGCTCCCTGCGGGGAGCCTGCTTCTCCCTCTGCCTCTCTCTGTGTGTCTCTCATGAATAAATAAATAAAAATCTTTTTTTTTTTTTAAGTAAGATAACTTGAAAAGAACTTGCTGAAGATGGCAGAGCATAAATCTGAAGGAACCTACACCCTAACGACTTTATCAAGCTGCTGTATTCATTCCCTATTGCAAATTTACGTCTAGACTTCTAGTGAGGGGAGGTAGAAATCATTTTTGGAGGCAGGTTTAACATAAAACCTAAAAATCAAGGAGTTTCTCTTGCATAGTACTTTGTAAGACCCGGAGAGTGGCCTAACAATATTAAATTTGTAATTTCACATTCTTTTGCACGAAGAGAACTTCAAAAGTGGTAGAAGCTTCAGGTTTCATAATGCTTGAATCTGCCTAAAATCCTCCATTGTTGAAGTCATTTCCAGTTGTGATTTCTGTTATTTGGAGCTAAGAGCATCTTTAAAAAATAAAGAGATAATGTGGCATTTGCATCCTTTAACATCTTCTGACAGAAAATACATTCTGGCTTTTCTTTGTTTTTCCTCTTTTGTCAGTGCATATTCTCAAGATTGGGACCACTTGTCAGCTATCATCATCATAGTATTTACTTTTGAATCAGAAAGTGGGGCCTCTCTCCTTAAGAAAATGAATGGCCCTGTGTACTAATTAGATTTCTGGGGACAAGCCATAAAATTGGACCTGTATATTTGAAAAGAAAAGGCATTTGCTAAATGGAAATTGTTTGGTTTACAGACCCAGTTGGTCCGAGTTAGGATCACAGAGCTTTGAACTGAATTCTGAAACAAAGAGTGACAAGGAACAGTCATGATCCTACTCGGGATGATGCCATAGGCACCATCGCCACTGGATACTTGACACCAGCACAGCCAAGGGCCTGGTGCTAATATCTCAGAACAAAGAATCTCAGCCAGAAATACTACATTGGCCTTTCAGTGAATGGCGTTTTTGAATGTTTACTCTACTCATCCTCCTGAGCTTCCCCAGATTATAGATTCAAGGCTCATTAAGAAGTCCTCAAAAATGAGTTCCCAAAGACCCTTTCTTTCTTCCCCCACAGCAAGATTCTATGAAGGCCGGTAAAGTAGATTGAAGAGTAGCATTTAAGGAAGAACGCTTGTAATGAAATACAATTTTCTTTTCCCAGTTGGGGAATCTGAAATACCTTCAGAATTTTAGGAAAGAAAGACATTCTAAGAAAAGTTTCTGTAAGAGCATTGAAAATGATTTTCTTTGTCTCAGGAGGAATTTAAACCAGATTACTAAAATACATAAATATACTAAGAAAATGAAGTTTAGAGTTAACAGATGAAAAAAAAAAATGAAGGCAGGAAAGATAAAATCAAGCCTGGAGTGGGTTTAGGACGTGAACTGTATTGGCAGGTCTTGTTGTTTATTGGTGCTGAGACACAAGTTATGATTTACGCTTTTGAAAGGGAGAAATCGCCAGAGGTGCCACTGCCTGGACCTACACAAAGATACGCTGCAAAGGAGTAAAACTACACCAGGAGTGACACCCGGTGGAGATTTCCAGAGTAGGTCTTCCTAGAGAGGACCCTGGGTGGAGGCAGTGGATTTCATCCTCATAGATTTCCTTACAATAGACACTAATTCTTAAAAATGGTGTCCTGGTGGGGGTCTGGGTGGCTCAGTCAGTTAAGCATCTGCCTTTGGCTCAGGTCATGATCCCAGGGTCCTGAGATCAAGCCCCATGGCTGGCTCCCTACTCCGAGGGGACCCTGCTTCTCCCTCTGCCCCTTACCTGCTCATGCTCTCTCTCTCAAATAATACATGAAAAAAAAATTGTATCCTGTTGCTTTGCTCAGCCTGGGCCACTGACAACATGTGAAAGTAAAACTTAACAGAACAACCAGTGAAGGGCCTAGCAGTTTGATTCAGGAACTCACTTCTTTTTTTTTTTTTTTTTTTCTTCTAAAAACAGAGCATTTATGGGTGTAGTTAGACTGCATTTCAGGTATTTCTTCATGAGTGTTGACTTTCAGTGAATTGAAGTAACATAACCCATAATATAACCCAACAAGCAATGTCTTAAATATCAATAGAGGTGGAGGATTCAATTAAAATTCCATTATGAAAATTGAGGAATCCGAGTCGGTTATGTGCTGGAATAGAGTGCCACGCTACTGTGGCACAGAGAGGTGTGAGGGACCCCGTTAGGCAGGGCCGAGGGGTCTGTGGGACGTAATTTCGACTTTGCTCTTACCTACAATGAATCTTTGAAATCTATTTTTTTCTGTTATAGGGCAGAGCTGAAAATTAGTTTAGCCTGGAAAAATTTCACAGCAGTTGTAACCAAATACTCACCTCGACCATAAAAAAAAAATTAAATAAAAACAACAACCTCCCCCCTACACAACAAACAGCTACCCCCCTCAAAACCTCAGGTTATTCCATACTCTGTAACGCCGGGTGGTGGAGCTGTGCTCGCTGAGGAGCTTTCTGAGGTAAACTGGTTGTGAATACGCGGCCAAGCAGGACGGTGAACTTACTCTCCTGGTAGCGTGGGAACCTGTTCATCCTCAGGTCGTAACACGCTATTACATATAAGGGAGAAAAACACCTCTTTATTCTGCATAACACCCACCGCCCAGGCATGACCCTGGGTTTGATCGTGAACTCGGTGGGTTTCAGAGTCTGCGTAATAGTAAAAACTATTTCCTTCCCGTAAATTTAAAGCATGAAAAAAGATCGTAAAAGCTGGAAGCAATTTCTTGAACAGCTTTAGTGAAGTACGATTTACACACCAGACTAAGTTTTTAAAGTAAACCTACAGGGTTGTGCAATTATTACTAGAGTCTAACTTTAGAACATTTTCATCCCAATATAGATACTGATATAAATATGCGGACATAGACATAGAGATATTCTGGAAGTCTAAAAACAACTTTTGGGGTAATTCTTTCTTTTTTTTTTTTTTAAGACTTTATTTATTTATTCATGAGAGACCCAGAGAGAGAGGCAGAGACCCAGGCAGAGGGAGAAGCAGGCTCCATGCAGGGAGCTCGACGTGGGACTCGATCCCGGGACCCGGGGTCATGACCTGGGCCCAAGGCAGACGCTCCACCCTGAGCCCCCCGGGGTCCCTTTTTGGGTCATTCTTAGCAAATTTCTCCACCAAGGTAAGGGCGGATGACCCCGCTTCAATCTTTGGCCACATCCCCTGGCCTGTAGTCCGCAGGCGCCCCAGCGGCAGCAGGAGGAGCAAGCCGAGGGCACAGAGCCCTTCACTCGGGCCTGTGCCCGCCATTGGCTGTGCAGGGACGGCCACCTGCAGGGACCTTGTCCTTCCCGCCTCTTAGGCACCTTTCTGGATCTCAGGGCAGAGATCACTCCCTTGAGGGACCCTCAAAAGGGAAAGGGAGTGTGGCCCTTGCAGCGCGTCTCCCAGGAAGCGATGGGTGTCTGCGGCCTCCCGCGGCCCGGTCGGTGGGCTGGTGGCGGCCGAGCACCTGCGGCAGGGAGCACCGCCAACGGCTGAGCTCACGACGGACCGAGTCCTCCCCACATCATGTGCAAGAGTGTGCCCCCGGCAGGTGTGCGTGAGGCCACCGGACTGCCCTTCAGAGAGGTCTCCCGCCAGACCGTGGCCAGCACCCCAGCCAGCGCGAGGGCCGTCCCCGGAAAGTCGGAACTAATACAACAGAATAGAAAGAATTTTAATGTCCTTTCATTAATAATGAGCTGCAGTAGTTGTGCACATTCACTAACCACATTTATCTTTGTCATCAGGCATCGTCTCCTTATGTCCTTCGTCTATTTTTTTAAGTAGACTCCAGGCCCGGGTGCGGCCTCGACGCATGACCCCGAGACCAAGTCACATGCTGTCCCCACTGAAGTGGGGAGCACCCCCGCCAGGTGCTCCCCCTTATTCCTTGGAGTCTCACGTTCAGGAGGACTCAGCTTTGTGCCGCTGCCGACCACCGGCCGGGCTGGCCTGAGTGTTCAAGGCTGCCTCTGCCGGAGGCTGGGACTCCGACCCCCACCTTCCTCCCAGACCAGGGGTGACCCACAACCTCTTGCCACCGTCCGCTTAGCAGGCTTATTGGGGACTGACGCTTTCCTGAGTCAGCAGGACATCAAGTCAGGGTCAACACTTTCCTCCCTGTTGAGCTGCTTTTTGTGTGCTGCTGGCTCTCCCCAGCGTGCCTGCTTGTTTCCAGTCTCCAGCACATTCCAGCTCCCGCCAGTCTCCTGCTTTCTGCATATTTGCATGGCTTTGGGGGTTGCTGTTTGCCTGGTTTCCATCGGAGTCCTTTGCTCCCGCCTCTCCTTCACTAAGCACCAGTCTCCTCTGAGTTCTGCAGTCCGGTCCTTCCACCAGGCTTCTTGCTTCCTGTTCCTTGACTGGCTGCTGCCAAGAACCCACTTGGACAATAGTGTTGGGAGACCACCTGGTGGCATCCAACCTCGGGCCTAGGGCAAGGAAGCAGTAACATATCATCATGGAGCGGTGCTGTAATGGGCAGGTTACAAAATCAAGAAACCCTGAAGAGGTGTCGTCGAGGGTGCTGTAGCACGTAGCATCAGTCCTGCTGTCCAATGAATGAATGTCAATGGTGCCGGCTCAATTAAAATAGTCCAGTATAGGCTAAGGGACAGAAATTTCTAGCATAAATATGGAAAGGGGCTTTTGGATTGCTTGCTGGGACAGGCCCTCCTTACAATCCCTCACCTAGTCCGTCATTACTGATATTTGGAATTGGTGGTTGTGGTTGAAAAAATAATGATCTGAAGCTCCCCCGTTGTGAGTCTAGTCAGCATTGACGTCCCCCTTGGATTGTGCTCCTTAAGCGATCTTCCTCACAATCAGCAATTATCTCAAACCGTCTTTCAGTGCACACTTCCCTTATTGATGAGCTCTCAAATCCGCTTAGTTCTCACCTCACAGTGGTCACTTCTGTAGCTTGAAGTCCTCAGAAAATACTTCTTCCAAATTTATACCTGGCTGGGACCAGACCCTTAACTGATACCAGGAAATTCTAGAGGAATTTATAGGACATTGATCTGCAGCTCCTGGAAAAAAGTTGGACAAGTGTGCCATTTTTTTTTTTTTAATGTAGGCTCTACGCCTAGTGGGGAACCCCATATGGGGCATGAACTCACAACCCTGAGATCGAGCCCCAAACTGAGATCGAGGTGCTTAACGGACTGAGCCACCCAGGTGCCACAGGTATGTCCTTCTTAATACCTTTATTCCACCTATGTTGGTCAAACATCTACTACCGTGGTAAGAACCAAAAGAAATAACAATTAGGGCAAAATGTGAGTTTTACCTTTATAGAAATTTCAGCTTAATATTTATTGGGTAAACCATAATCGAATGTATAATGTGACCTATTCTGTGATAGACGTATAATCAAAGGCCATTTAATTCAATAAATATCATTGAGTGTCTATAAGAGGATGGAGATACTCTTGTGAATAAGTAAGACAAAAGATTTTTCCCTCAGGTCCAATAGGTAAAGGACAAGTTGCTTTTCATTTGAGGAACTTGTCACTTCAGTGATGACAGGGTCTTGAAGAGGGTCCCCAAAGCACAGGTAACGTCTACCCAGGGTCATCCCCCCACCAGTCATCCATGTGCCCGGCAAGCCAGTCCTCCGGCCGGCCAGCCAGTGTGGCCTGGTGTGAAGCTCACATGGAGGAAGCTCGGACTCCACGGTGACAGAGGGCCCAGGCCCGTAGAAGAGACCGGGAATGTCTTAGAAGATGGAGCTGGAGTTGCGTGGAGGGGGACGCTGCTGATCTCTTCAAGGGATGCAATTCCGCGCCTTTGCCGCCTCGGCCTGTGTCTTCTTTGGGGGCCTGGACGCACCTCACTCTTCAAAGCGAAATGCTCCAAAACTATCATCGCCGAAAGGCTGTGGGGAAAAGGCAACGCTCATGCACGACTGGTGGAGGTTCACTGGGCGAAGCCGGTCCGGAGCTGCCGCAGAAAATTAAAGATGGAGTTGGTAGAAGGGACGGTGCGGCCGTGCCTCTTCCGGGTGTCCCAGAGGAGAGGAAATCGCCACCTCGAAGCGGCATCTGCACTCCACGTCCACGGCAACATTATTGAGGGCAAACGGCCGGGACCGGGCCCGCCGGGCCTGCCGAGGCCTGAGGCCTAAGACCGCGGCCCAAGCCCGGCGCTGAGGAGCGGGTCTCCGGGGGCTTTGGCCCTCAGGCAAAGGGCCTGTCGCCTTTCGAGCCATCCCCCGTTCCCCGGGGGCGTCCCCGCAGAAGGCCGTGGTCACCGGGTCCCTGCCGCGGCCCGGTCTGGCCCCCACGCCAGCCCCCTCCCGGGACCCTCAGCGCCCTGGCCTGCTCGTGCTGCACCCTCGCCCCCAGCTGCGGCCACGCGTGGGCC
Source organism: Canis lupus dingo (assembly GCF_003254725.2). Classification (NCBI taxonomy): domain Eukaryota; kingdom Metazoa; phylum Chordata; class Mammalia; order Carnivora; family Canidae; genus Canis; species Canis lupus. The sequence goes on along the minus strand of NC_064256.1, from coordinate 59,993,690 downwards.
GCCTCTCCCTCGTGCTGGCCCTGATGCTGGCACGCCCGGAGGCCGCCGGAGCCGGAGGGTCACTTCCCGGGTGCGACCCTGGGTGCGACCGGCTCCAGCCTCCGGGACGGTTCCGGCCCCGAGGCAGAGCACCTACATCAGTTACCTGGGCTTCTGCAAGGGAGATTTGCCTTCTCCCCATTCATGTATTTGTTTAATCATCTATATAAATCAGTATGGAGTGAGGGGGGCTCACTGCGTATTTTGGGTCATAACACAATCCTAGTTTATTTCTTTGCTCTGACTGTCCCAGCTTTGGTCGTTGGGAGCTTGCTCAGTTGGCTCCTCTGTCCCTCTAACATAACCTCATCATTGTCAGTGTGTGTGTGTGTGTGTGTGTGTGTGCGTGTGTTTCCTTATAAGCTGACACTGCAAGATGTCCCAGGCTCACCCTAGGAATTTCCTACTCTAGGCATAGATGCAACAATTTCCCCAACTATCTCTGGTTCTTTTTACGGGAGAATGACATTAGAAATCAAGGTTGGGGGGCGCCTGGGTGGCTAAGTTGGTTGAGCATCCAACTACTGGTTTCAGCTCAGGCCATGATCTCAGGGTCATGGGATTGAGCCCCGCCATGGGCTCCACACTCAGCAGACTCTGCACCACACTCTCTTCCCCCTCTTCCCCATGCTCTCTTTCTCTAAAATGAGTAAATCTGAAAGAAAGAAGAAAGAAAGAAAGAAAGAAAGAAAGAAAGAAAGAAAGAAAGAAAGAAAGAAAGGAAAGAAAAGAAAGAAAGAAAAGAAAGAAAGAAGAAAATAAATAAATAAATAAATAAATAAATAAATAAATAAATAAATAAATAAATTTGGGCACTAGGTATGTTCTTTGCTACTGGGCTGTCATTGCTTCCAGTCTCAGAGCTGTCAGAGCAAGTGTGTATGAGTGTGTGTTATACCTGGCATATAACATACTGAAAATATTTCTTTTTTTTGGAAAATATTTCTTTATGTAATATTTCTGTATGAAGCTAAACATGAGTTTGTATTGATGTCTCAAACCTGAGTCAAGTAGCACATGGATCATTCTAGGCCTCCTTTGTTCCTATTTGTTTTTTTTTTATTTTTTTATTTATTTATTTTATTTATTTATTTATTTATTTATTTATTTATTTATTTATTTATTTTATGATAGTCACACAGAGAGAGAGAGAGGCAGAGACACAGGAGGAGGGAGAAGCAGGCTCCATGCCGGGAGCCCGATGTGGGACTCGATTCCGGGACCCCAGGATCGTGCTCTGGGCCAAAGGCAGGCGCTAAACCGCTGAGCCACCCAGGGATCCCCGGTCAGCACTTTTTCAATGAGATTGTTGTATATATTTACAATATAGTTAGATCTTCTTGACCCAGTCTGTCTTCCTTTCGGGGAGTCTAAGACCTTCTAAGTAATTCTTAAAAAAATTTTTCACATATTAAAGTTTACTCCTTGCGCTATGAAGTCCCATGAGTTGTGGTGACTACACGGTATCATAGATCCACCACTGTTGGGCCATGTGGAATTATTCCACCACCCCTCACCAAAATCTAACCCTCGCTTGTTCAGCCTCGCTACCCTGGAGCCCCTGGCAAACACTTACTGATTTCCAGCCCATGGGCACACACTGTGTCTCCATTTTTTTAGATTTCTTTAATTTCTTTCATCAATGTCTTCTTAGTTTTCCACATATAGATTCTGTATGTATTATGCTAGATTTATACCAGAGTATATAAGTTTTTGGTGTTATTGAAAATAGTATTAAGAAACATTTTTAGATTGTAGGTGTTCATTACTGGTACTTAAAAAAAAAAAGTCTTCCTTTTCACATTGACTTTGTATCCTGTGAACTTGTTGTACTAGCTTATTAGTTGCAGAAGTTTTTTGTAGATTCTTTGGAGATTTCTCTATAAACATGTCATCTAGCACTAAAAATAGTTTCATTTCTTCCCTTCAAATCTGTAGATCTTCTTATTTCTTTTTCTCATCTTAGTGCATTAGCTGGGATTTCTAGAACAGTGTTGAGTAGGAGTGGTAAGAGTGACCGTCTTTGTCTCGTTCCCAATCTTTGGAGGAAAGCAACCAGTCTCTCACTATAAATTTGATGTTAGCTGTAGATTTTTTTGTGTTTTTTTTTAAGTCTTTATTTTAATTCCTCTTAGTTAATGTATATAAATGTTATTTATCAAGCTAACGAAATTCCCCTGTATTCCTATTTTGTTGAGAGTTGTTAATCACTAATGGGTATTTCTGATTTCTACCTAAAGCAGAAAATTGATGCTCTTTCTGCATCAACTGATGTGCTCATATGACTTTTCTTCTTTATGTTACTGATACGGTGCATTAAACGAATTGATTTTTGAATGTGGAAGCAGCCTTGGACATTTGGAATAAATCCCACTTGGCTGTGGCTTATAATTCTTTCTATACATTGTTGGGTTATACAAATATGAATTTAAAAAAATCTCCTGCCTTGAAAGGTCCTTATAGTTAATTATAGGGGAATAAAGAAAAGACACATGCTTAACTATAAAATCCAAGGTGGAGCATAGCAAATATTCTAAAAAAAGGGGCGGCGGGGGGGGGGGGGGGGAAATCCTACAGGTTTTTAATAGAGGGAAAGATCCTAACTGGTTTGGAGGAGTTAGGGGACACGGCTAGTTAACATGTGGCTAATGGAGCATCGGAATTTGGGACCTAGAGAAGATTTTTGGATCGTCTAATTCAAATCCTCTCCCTTTCTTATGAATGAGATAGTATAGTGCACAGTCTCTCTCTCCCTAAGCAAGGAATTGGGGTCTGATCTGAGTTATCCCATCTTTACGCCAGGCAGCTTTCCTCAGCCTCACACAACCACCCACTAAAATAAGTAACATAAATCTTGACTTTTAAGTAGCTTATTTAGAAAATGAGCATGACTGTTCCTTTGAATTTCCTCATTCCTTCGATAAAAAGAAAATGGGAGGCACTAGGTGGTTATGGAATTGCCTAATTCTGCAATTGTGTTCCATCGTGTTCTTGCGCCTCAGCCCCATAAAGCCAAACAAAGAAAACGTAATCCCCATCTGCTACAATCTGTAGCTACCCTGCTCCTCCCCGAGGGAGCTGGTTCCCGGCTGATGCAGCCATTACTGGATATTCTCTGCACGGACTTGCCTTTCACGTGAGTTAGCTCTTTTTGTTAGACTTGGGCCATTTTTTTTTTCCCATGGAAAATTTACGGGGAAACTTAAGTCGAAGTTCACCTGTGTTTATTCTTTGTGATTTAAAGTGATACAGCTCACTTTGCCTTAAGGACGTTCTACATAAGGCATTTCTGATGGCTTATTCCAAGAAAGGTACATTTTTTAAGGCTACTCCAAATGAAAACAGTCACTTTATATAATTGCTGGTAATTGGATTCTTTCTGTCATAGCCATGCGCAATAGTGGATGGGTATTTTTGCTCAATTCATATAGAGAATTAATTTTCCTGAAATAATAATTATAACCATGAAGATAATAATGACAGTGTCTGGTATTTATACTTAATCTTCCAATGTGACTAATACTTTCTATAGATGAGTTTATTTTTTATTTTTTTATTATTATTTTTTGGAGAGGGCAAGCAGGCAGGGCAGGGAGGGGCAGAGGGAGAGGGAGAGGGAGACTCGTAGGCAGGCTCTACAATCCACGTGGAGCCCCACACGGGCCTCAACCGCATGACCCTGAGATGGTGACCTGAGCAGATGGCCAACCCACTGAGCCACCCGGCGGCCCTTTACAGATGACTTGTTAATTCTGTCCATCAGCCCCTGGATTAGGACTTGTTAATATCATCCCCATTTGAGGAAGAAGCTAATTTCTGACTTAGACAAGGTAAGGAGTTTGCTGCGGGTGGTGGAGTGAGGAAGTAGCTGACCCAGTATCTCGGTTGGCTGGTCCGACGTCGGTCGTTCAGTCCTCACCGCGGTGCTCTGCTTACTGGCACCACTGGCCGACCCCTGTTGGCCTAAGTCCTTGGCCGGCACCCACCCCCCCATGCCCCTTAACTCCCTCTCCCCAGTGGCCTCTGTGGCTTCCAGTTATCCTGACATTCAAATCCATCTGCAAAGGGCTTCCTCCCCTGCAGCCACCCACATCCCACATGAACCCCAATCCCACCAAAGGAGTCCCCTTGCTTTTTCCCCTCCCCTTGAAGTGTCCCCTTTGCTGAGGCAGCTCCCTTCAGCTGCAGGGCCCACTCCCACCTCCTCAGCGCCTCCCTGTATTCTTGCTGGGTCAGCCCAGGAGAAACATCTCCAAGGATGGAGAGAAGATAGGCAGTGGGTGGCTGAGCCCAAGGTGAAATAAAATAATGTTTTCTTTTATTGATTTACCAATGTTTGTCTTTTAATTTCTGGAGAGCCTCAATTGCATGCAAAAATGTTAATAGGAGTTGAAGGTCTCTTATTCATGCGGTTCCAATCTAGTCTGCAAATAAAAAACAGTGAAAATGATTCATGTGCGAATAATTCCCCCAAACCTTTGCTTATTGAAATGGATCAGAGATAATTACCAGGTTGGAGAATTTGCATCCACACAATTTTCTAGTCTCACAAACATAATTTTCTTTAGAATGAATAGAAAATATTTGCTCTTTTAAAAGCTGTTGTGAGCGGTGGAACCGTGTTCTTTCTGTGTCTGCAGAAACGCCACTGCCCTGCCCACCGCTGCCGCTCCTGGGCCGGGGCCCTCTCCCGCCCAGCCTGGCCGCCCTGGGGGCCCACGTCCCTGGAAACCCCCAGTGCCCCCCACCCCCCGGGGGGAGATCCCCTTAGTCCGTGGGTCGTCACACCCACGACGGCGGCCAGTGTGATCCTGCAGTCCGAGGGTCAGTCGCTGCTTCCTGCAAGATCGCTCCACGTCCACGCACGAGTCCGGGCGACCGGGGTGACCTGTCACATCCTGGGGGTTTATTAACTTTCAGTATTTAGCGCGGTGAGTAGGAGGAAATTTTAATTGGCGTTGCTCTGAAAAGGGGGTGGAGACCAACGCTTTTTGTCCGTGATCCTTCAGAACCATCTGGAATACACATGAGATTCGTTTTCTGCCATTGTGTCCCCAGAGCATCAGGCTGTTGTTCCAGGTGTATGGGGCGGCAGCATGGCTTAGGGTTAATACTTGGTTTTCATTATGCCCAACAGCTTGGTCCTTTATTCTCCGAGGGATGTGTTTTCAATACCACAGGAGATTTCTTTATGCCCAACCAAATGGGTCTTTACAAACAGCTCAACTGGTGTAAGGCCTCAGGTGGGCTTAAGGGACCCACAAGAACAGGGTTTCTGCGTGGGCCCAGGGCACATTCAAATGTGGCATTATATTAAGGGCGTTTTTGATTTCTCTATTCGGGGTTTCTAGAAAAACAAGCACCCTTCCTCCTGGCACTGAAATGCAAGTTCCAGGGTTCCTTGAAACTATGTTGGAAAAAGAAGAAGCAAAGCCTGCACGAGGCACTGAGTAAAGCGAAATGAGGATATTGTGGAAAAAGAGAGGAAATAAAGGACGACAATTTAATGTTTTTAAAGGAGCAATTGAGGGGGAAAAAGTGATGTCTAGAGATGAATTTCTAGAGACGGACGAGGTTTATTTGTGTTGCTCTGAGTTAACACATTATCTTTATTATTTTTTTATGTTTTTTTAAAAAATTTATTTATTCATAGAGACACAGCTAGAGAGAGAGGCAGAGACACCGGCAGAGGGAGAAGCAGGCTCCATGCGGGGACCCTGATGCAGGACTCGATCCCGGGACCCCGGGGTCACGCCCTGGGCCAAAGGCAGAGGCTCACCCGCTGAGCCCCCCAGGCGTCCCTAAGAATATAATTTTAAGTGAAAAGTCCCCAGAGATTACATCCTGCATGATACTTTTAAATAACCCTTTTTATGGTGAAATGTACCCTAAAATTGTGTGGAAATATCCTTTTTATAAATTTATAAAAAAGAACCAAACCCAAAGTATATGCTATTAATAAATAGATATGAGTGCCATATAAGTACATCCGAAGGAAAGCAAGGCAACAAGGAGCCCAGGTTCTGGGGTGAGAGCACGGGGTGGGGGGGGGGTGCGCAGGGAGGTCAGCTGCTATCATCATTTTAATTTTTGTTGGGTGGTGATTTCACAATTATCATTAAAAATCAACAGGCCAACAAATGCACAACCAACAAACAAATAAGAACCTTTTATGTATGAATGAGGGAAGCCTGTCATGAATTTAGGACCATGACTCCAGCTGTTCCGGGCACCTGGGGTCCAGCTTTAGGACCTGACGAGGGCAAGGGGGAAGGAGCTCTCGTTCCCGAGCCGCGTACTGCAGGCGCCGCTGTGCCGGGCCTGTGGCTCCCCCGGACGGAACAGAAAGTATTCCCCTGCTCTCCATGGTCTTTGGCTTATATATATATGTACACACACATATATATATTTTATTGAAGTTCGATCTGCCAACACAGAGTGTCACACCCAGCGCTCATCCCGTCGCGTGCTCCTCAGTGCCCGTCACCCAGTCCAGTCTTCTCGCCTTTGAATATAGAGAATCTGTAGGGCCGGGGAATCTCTGGAGAAGTCGCAGTCCCACCAGCAGGTGTCAGCCGTTTGGGAGAGCCCGACCCGCCTCAGAAGAGGGTCATTTGTGCAGGCGTTGCAGGCCCCAGCGCCCTCTGCCCTCTGGCCAGGTGTCGAAGCCCTGTGCAGGGTGTCACAGCCCATGCAGGGTGTCACAGCCCCGTGCAGGGTGTTGGTGCAGGGTGTCGCAGCCTGTGTAGGGTGTCGCAGCAGGGTGTCACAGCCCCACGCAGGGTGTTGCAGCCCATGCAGGGTATCACAGCCCCATGCAGGGTGTCACAGCCTCATGCAGGGTGTCGCAGCCCACGCAGGGTGTCGCAGCCCATGCAGGGTGTCGCAGTCCATGCAGGGGTTCCGGGGGGACACTGCGGGGCTGCGGGGCCGCCTGCACAGGCCTGGGCCCTGGCCCCTGGGGCTGCACAGCTTGGGCCACGTCCCCAGCCAGGCGAGGGGCTGGTCCACGAAGCACCCTTCTCAGGGGCGCCCCCAGCCCACCCCAGGGCCCCCTCACAGCTGCCCTGTTCCCTGGGACGCACATCTAGCCCAGGTTGGTGGGGCCGCAGGCGCCGACGTTGCAGGTGCAGGTGCAGGTGCTGAGCCATGAGCTCGGCGAGGCCTCCCGGCCCTGGCTCTGGGTCCGCGGGGACGCTCGCTGCGGGTGTCACTGGATGTCCTCGGGACGGGTCACCTGCTCGTGCCCTGACCTCACTCTGTGCCCGACCTCGGACGCGCCCCTGCTGCGGCACCTGGCGGTTCTCTGCTGGCCCAGGACCCTGGGTCTCCAGGGTCGGAACTCTTCTGTGGGATCTACCGTGAATCCACAGAGCATCTTTCCTCACCGGATCCCTCCCGGGTGTGCTGCGTCCTGTGGGCACTGGCAGGGCTGCTGTGCTGCCGCCCCACCTGCCCCCGAGCCCCCCTTAGACGCTGGCAACCGTCCACCTCACTCGGTAAATAGGGTGGAGCCGGATCTGCAGGTGTGAAGCGTGTTGGCCCTAGAACCTCAGGTGCGCTTATCCCGGCAAAGCTCAGACCCACGAGATCCTAAAACACGAACACACAAAAAATACCCTTACTGAGGGTCTCCAACCTACTGGCTGCTTTTGCTCAACTGGTCCCTTTGCCATGGTGCCATCGGTAGAGTGGGTCCAGGTTACGCCACACTGAATGTCAGCGTCCACGTGGGCGAGGCCTTTTTCTGGACATATTGTGACGGAGCAGGGGAGAGTTCATCTAGTCTTGGGGCAAGACTATGAAGCGCACTGTCGTCCACCTCACCGGGTGTGAGTTGTGTCTTGTCCTCCTCGAAAGAGATGGAAAAGAAAGCACTCGCCAGACCAAGGGTGGGGCGTCACGTATCTGGAACCGCGCGGATCTGCTCCAGAGAACATTCCCCATCTGGCACCACGAGTACAAGGGGGGCTGCGACTGGCTGAGCCTGGAATATCGACGGATCCGTCAGCGTTACAGCGGCCACACCAGTGACTTAGATGGAGAAGCGCAGGACACTGCCCACCCCTGCAACCTTTGGATTTCTAAGGGTGCTGGAAAATCTCTACTCCCCGTCCAGAACAATACATATTCGATTATTTAGTTTGGTTGGTTGACCTTCACTGACGTGTAGTTCACACCACAAAATCCCGCGTGTGTAGTCCAGCGAATTTCGGCTGTGTAAGCTCCCGCGGTCGAGACACAGAACATTTCTACACCCGAGGAAGTTGTCATGTACCATTTTCAAGTTAACTCTCCCTCCCTCTCAACCCTGAGCCCAGGCAGTCACTGACCCACCTTTTCCCTATATGGTATATTTGGCTCTTCTGGAGTTTTATATAAATGGAATCATACAGTAGGAGTTCTTTGGGTTTTGGCTTCTTTCTCCCACCACAATGTTTTGAGATGCATTCATACTGCTCCTGGGATCGGTTGTTTGTCCCTTTCATGACTAATATTCTGATAAATGAATATATTATGACTCGTTTCCCACCCTCCTGTTAACGGACACTTGAGGTATCTCCCAGTTACAGCCGTTGTGAGTACAGCTGCTCAACACCCTCATGCCAAGTCTTCGTGTGTGTGCACATGTGAACATACATTTTCATTTATCTTGAATAGATTTTTAGGAGTTGAGTTGTTGGGTCATAGAGATGTTTCACTTTTTTTTTTTTTTTTTTATTCATGAGAGACACAGAGAGAGAGAGAGAGGCAGAGACACAGGCAGAGGGAGAACAGGCTCCACGCGGGGAGCCCGACGTGGGACTCGATCCCGGGTCTCCAGGATCACGCCCTGGGCTGAAGGTGGTGCTAAACCGCTGCGCCACCAGGGCCGCCCCGATGTTAAACTTTTTAAGAAACTTTGCAAACTACTCTCTAAAGAGGTGATGCGAATTTTCCACTACCACTGGCCGTGTATGAGAGCATCAGTCGCTCTGGATCCTCATCGACATCCCGCACCCGGACAGCGTGGGACTAGCTGCTCGAAGACGTGCGAGACAGTATTTCACTGTGGATTGTTTGCTTATTTAAAAGATTTTGTTTATCTAGTTGAGAGAGAGAGAGAGTGAACCGGAGAGCTCGAGCATGGGCAGAGGGAGAGGGAGAGGGAGAGGCGACTCCCCACTGAGCAGGGAGCCTGACGCGGGGCTGGATCCCAGGACCCCGGGATCATGACCTGAGCCAAGGGAGAGCGACTGAGCCACCCAGGCCCCTTCATTGTGGTTTTAGTTGGCATTTCCCTGAATAATGATTTTGAGCACCTCTCCATTTGATGTTGGCTATACCTAATCTTCTACTAAATGTCCGTTTAACTCTTTGATCCATTAAAAAAAAATTTTTTTTAACAGTTGCTTGGTAGCCATACTCAAAAGTATTACAGCTACGAGTTCTCTCCTAAGGACATGCTGCATTTTTGCCAGTCTCTGGGTTGACTTTTCACGTTTTAAGGTTGAAATACAGTTCACGTGCAACACTATGTTAGTTCCCGCGCACAACACAGTGACTTGATAGTTGTGTGTGTCACGCAGGGCCCACCGCAGTGAGTACAGGCGTCCTCGGTCGTCGCCAGACAGGATTATTACGGTGTTATTGATTTTAGTCCCTAAGCTGTACTTTTCACCTCCGTGACTTATTTATGGTGAAACTGGAAGTTTGTGTGTCTTCATCCCCTTTACCTAACTCACCCATTCCCTCACTCACCTCCCCTCTGGCAACGACTGGCTCTCTGTATTGAAGAGTCTCTGTGTTTTTTTGTTTATTTTGGCTATTCATCTCTTCAAAAAAATTTTTTAATTTTTATTTATTTATTTGAAAGAGAGAGCAGGAGTGGGGATGGAGAGGAGGCGCAGAGGGAGAGGGAGAAGCAGGCCCTCAGCTGTGCAGGGAGCTGGACTAAGGGCTCGATCCCAGGACCTTGGGATCACCACCTGAGCCGGAGGCAGAGGCTTAGCCGCCAAAACCACCCAGGCGCCCGTTGGCTATTCATTTCTTGAGAGGCCTCTGATGAGCAGAAAATTTTCTTTTATGGTTAATACTTTTTGTGATTTAAGAAATCTTTTCCTACCTCGAAGTCATGAAGCTATATACCGATACTTTCTGTTAAAAGCTTTATGAAGCTAGCTTTTGCATTTACGTTATGATCCGTCTCAAATTAATTTTGGGGTAGAGGTCCATTTTTCCCCATATGTTTATGCAGTTCCAGAATCATTTCTCAGGGAAAAGGACTTTTCTTTTCCCATTGAATTGACCGTACGTGTGTTGGTCTGTTTCTGGAATCTCTATTCTGTTCCACTGATCTGTTCATCTGTGCTTGGGCCGATACAGCATTGCTCCTGTTATCGTAGCTGCAGAATCATTAAGTCAGGCAGCGTAAGTCTTTTACTTTGTCCTCCTTTCACAAGATCGCTTTGGATATTCTAATTCCTTGGCATTTTCATAAAAATTTTAGAATCGCCCCCTGAATTTCTATGAAAATCCTTGCTGGAATTTTGACTGGGATTGCACTGCATTCGGAAAGGCAGGAAACACTTACCATATCGACTCTTTTCGCTTTATGACTTCTTTAGTTTCCTTCAGCAACGCTTTGAAGTTTTCAGTGTAGATGTGTTATAGGTACGCTTTGTTACCTTTGTTGACTGTATGATGTTTTTCACGGAATTATAAACTATATATTTTTATTTATTTTTTTAAGATTTTATTTTATTTATTTGAATGAGAGAGAGAGAGAACAAGCAGTGAGGAGGGGCTGACTCCCTGCTGTGGAGGAAGCCTGACTTGGGGCTCAATCCCCGGATCTGGAGATTATGACCTGAGCTAAAGGCAGACACTTAACTGATTGAGCCACGCAGGTGCCTCTAAACTATATATTTTTAAATGTAAAGTGTTTTGGATTACAGTTGATTTCTGCATACTGATCTTGTATTCAGTCACCTCGATCCATTCATTAATATTAGTATTTTTATTGCTGGTGTTATTTATTGATATTTTATTTTATTTGTAATTTTATCAGTGTTTTTGTAAATTCGGTTGAGTTTTTATGTATTCTTAACATGTTGTTGAAGCGTAGCTATGGTTATACTTCCTCCTTTCTAATATTTCTTTTTTCCATTTCTTTTTCTTGCCTTATTACATTAGCTGGGATTTACATTATAATGTAAATCATTATAATTTAAATCATTAATAATAATTAATGATGTAAAACATTATAATGTTGAACGGAAGACGTGACAGCAGACATCCTTGCATTGCTTCCTACTTAGTGATGAGAGTTCAGCGTTTCGCCATTCTGTATACTGTTAGCTATAGTTTTTCATGGATGTCTTTTATCAAAAAGAAGTTTCTTTCTCTTCCTAGTTTGCTGAGAGATTGTGTTTTTTAAAAAAGATTTTATTTATCTATTTGAGAGAGAGAGAGAGAGAAGGGAGGAGCAGAGGGAGAGGGACAAGCAGACTGCTGAGCACAGAGCCTGATATGGGGCTCAATCCCACATCCCTGAGCTCATGACCTGAGCTGAAATCAAGAGTGGGACTGAGCCACTGACCGAGTCACCCAGGTGCTTCTGCTGAGAGCTTTTATCATGAATACATTTTTCCCATCTATTAAGATGTCAAATACTTTTTTTCCACTTATTAGGATAATAATTTGATCCCCCTTATGCTGTTAATAAGGTGAATTACATAGATTGATGTAAAAATGTTAAGTCAACCTTGAATTTTTGGGTTAAATCCCACTTGATCATGTTGTATTAACATACACACACACACACACACACACATATATACACACATGTATATACATACTACTGAATTGGGTTTGCTCACATTTTGTTAAGATTATTGTGTTCCTCTGTTCACAAAGTAAATTATTTTGTGGTTTTCATTTTTTGTTAGTATCTTTTCAGCCCTAATCTCTTAAATTGATTTTGGAAGTATTCCCTTCTCTTACATTTCTTTTTTTTTTTCTTTAATTTTATTTATTTATTCATGAGAGACACAGAGAAAGAGGCAGAGACACAGGCAGAGGGAGAAGCAGGCTCCCTGCGGGGAGCCTGACATGGGACTCGATGCCAGGACTCCAGGATCACCCTGCCCTGGGCCAAAGGCAGACACACTCAATCGCTGAGCCACCCCGGCATCCCTCCTTTTAAAGTTTCTGCAATAGTTTGTGTGAAATTACAATCATTTCTTCCTTAAATGTTTAATAGATTTCACTGGTGATGCTATCTGGGGCTGCAGTTGTTTTTGTTACAAGATTTTGGTCACGTATTTACTTTCTTTAAGAGATAGAAGGCTATTTGATTTTCTAATTTTTCTTCTGTCCACTTTGGAAAGTTGTAATTTTTAAGGAATTTGTTCATTTACTTTATATTGTCAAATTTTTTGGCATGAAATTGTTCATAATATCCGCTCGTCTTTTTAATATTTGTAGCATCTGCAGTGATGTCTTCTTTCATCCTGCTGTTAGTAATTTGTGTCTTCTATTTTTCTGATAAGTCTTACTGGAGGATTATATATTTAATCAGACTTAAAACTTTTAAAAATTTTTGTTGATTTTTCCTATTGTCTATTTGATACTATATTGATTTCCATTCTTTTCATTGCTTTCTTTCTTCCTTTGTTTTGGATTTAATTTACTCTACTTAAAAAATAAATTATTAGGATGGAGGCTTAGATAATTGATATACTTTTTAAATTGTAATATAAGTATTTAAACCAATCTTTTTTTCTTGAAGCACTACTTTTGCTGTAGCTCAAAATTTTGATATGCTAATATATTACAATTTTTAAATGATCTTTTAGTACAAAATATTTTCCAGTCTTTCTTGTATTTTTTTCTTACTTGACTCATGGGTTATTTAGAAGCATGTGACTTAATTTACAAATATTAGGGATTTTCTAACTATCTTATTTTTTGTTGATTTCTGATCTGAAACCGTCATGGTTAGAGACCATACTTTGTTATATATCTATCATTTTAAATACTGGCAAATGGTCTTTATGCATCTGAAAGGAATGTGTATTATGAAATTTTGATTGTGGTTTATTCATAATATTAATTAGGTGAAGTTGGTTAATAGTGTCACTCAAATATTCCAAATCCTGAGTGATTTTGGAGGGGTATAATTTTTCTAACAATTATTGAGAGAAACCTGTTAAAATTGCCATCTATAATTGTGGATTTGTCTACTTTCTTTCCCTCATTTACCATCTATATTTTGTTTCCTTTTATCCCCCATTGATGCCTTCTTTTCTTTTTTTTTTTAAGATTTTATTTATTTATTCATGAGACACACACACACACACACACACACACACACACACACAGGCAGAGACACAGGCAGAGGGAGAAGCAGGCTCCATGCAGGGAGCCCGACGTGGGACTCGATCCCAGGACCCCGGGGCTATGACCTGAGCCAAAGGCAGATGCTCAACTGCTGAGCTACCCAGACGTCCCAATGCCTTATTTTCAATAAAGTAATTTTTTAGGACCTTAGTTTATCTCCTCTTGTATTTTTAGCAATATCTTTGCATTTGATTTTAGTGCTTTCTCTAGAGATTATGTTGTGTATTTTGTCACAAAATATCTTCAAATGATATTCTATTACCTCATGAAATTTATAATAATCTTAAAATAATGCAGTTTTTATTCCTTCTCCTGACCCCTGTTCTCTTATTCTTATATATTTTACTTCTGTATATACTATAAAGTTTACATAACTAATGTTACTGTTTTTATTTTTCATAATCCATAATCATTTAAATAAAAATTTTAAAATATATAATTATATAATTTAGTGCTTTTATTCTTTCCTCATATCCAGTGTTTGATAGCATTTTTCTTCCACCTGAGAAACTTCTTTTAGTGTTTCTTGTACAGATCTTCTAGAGGAAAAAATCTTTCCGGTTGCCACTAATGTGAATGTCCTTATTTTATTTTCATTTTTGAAGGGTGGTTTTGCTGGATATGGGATCTAAATTGGTCTGTTTTTGTTTTTGTTTTTGTTTTTTTTAGCTTTTATAGCTTGCTGGCAATAGTGTTGGAGCAATAGACTCATTACCGTGTATATTCTCACTGGAAGTGGAAGTCTCTTGCTTTTCTATTCATTATCTCAGATAAGGAAGGGACGATTCAGAAGCTCCCACCTGGTTTCCTTCACTACAACTGCTCTTGCCTGACATGTCATGGAATTATTGTGTAAATTCCGCCGAGCATTGAGTATGTTCGTTCACAATCCAGAAAATGACCATTGGATGAGTCCATGAAGTGACTAGATCCAGCGGATCTACCATGAATCAAATCTAGGCCAGAACATCACATGTTATTTAATTCCCGTATGCTCCACCTCTAACAACTGGACTCTCATGGCACTTCAAGTCCCTGGGTATCAATTTCAACTTAGACCATTTGTCCAAGAGCCTAAAATAAAATATAACATAATTTAAAAAACCAAAGCAAACTGTGCATTCCCTCTCCCAAGTTTACTGTTACCCAAGTATCTGGGCTATGAGGCTTTGGGGAAAGATCAGAAGAATTCTTGTCATATACTTGCCAGACTTTGCATGGCTCTTTCTCACAGCATTTCTCTCTAGGCTACATTATTCTCTCTTTAAAGTGACAATAAAATGGAAAATTGCAGGGCATCAAGAGATAGAGCATGCTAAAGATTTTTTCAATCCAATTATACCCTGTCAAATAGAATACTGAGCAATCCTGAGATGTTCCATTGCTGTTCCAATCCTTTGCCTGAAGGTAGGATTCTTCAATTTTTGAAGCATTCTGGGCCATGAGTTGACATTACTTTTTCACTATGAGGAATGGACAATGAACAGAGAGGTTCTTGAGACTTCCAACTGAGGCTCTGCTGTATTGAAGTGCTATCTCCCAAAGGAGATATTATGACCCCTTTTATTGACTTTCTCCAGGATGCAAATTCCAGCAAAAGCTTTAGGTGACCTGGAATCTAGTCATCACTCATTTACTCTTGATAATTTCTACTAAACAGGACACTAGAGGGAAAGTGTCTTCCTATTCTCCAGAAGAAACACAGAGACTGGGTTTGCATAATTTCTAAACAAAGAGGGACTTGTAATAGGAAATGTGCAAATATTACATGTTATCTTCCTTCGTTGCAATATGTAGTCTGTCTTCTGGGAAAGAAGCCCACACATCTTAAAGCCATTGACCCTAGTCCAGTCCCAATCTATTAATTCCATCTCCTTCCCAAGGTGGGGGGGTGGTAGTATATATTGCTTATTAACCAACATCCAGTGGGCATCTACAGTCACCCACGTGTTGTTCCAAGTAGTGGAGATGCTGTTAAAAGAGACAAGAGCTTTTATGGGGGTTCTAGTCCAGTGAGGGGAGGCAGTCAATAAATCAGTCAGTATGTGAGGTGGTGTTAAGTACGATGGAGAAAAAGGAGAACAGGGTAGAGAGCTTCTGGACTGGAGCTGGTGATGGTTGTAAGTTTAAGTGAGGTAGTTAGGAAATTGCTCACTGCAAAGGTGACATTACAGATTCTCTGTGGGAGGGTGGCAAGGAGTCTGAAGGCCCAACGAAGGGAGTTTTTCCAAACATCCCCTGTTACACCTAAGTTAGCAGCAAATTGGGACCGAAATGCAGGTATTAGGATCCCTTGTGTCCTGTTTTCTCATTCTGTGACACTGTTATAAGGACCTATATGGGATTCTCCGATGCACTATATCAAGTAATGTGGTGAAGCTGTGACCTGTTGGCAAACAGGAGTTGCAAACAAATTAGCTAAACAAGTCTCCATTGATTACCTACTGTTCAGAGGCGGTCACAGGTTCCCCAGGGATCTCAGAGAAATACACACTGGATTTCCTGCCTTCAATAAGCTGACAACGTGGGGTGGGGGTGGGGGTGGGGGTGGGGGTGGGGGCAAAGACAAACAAATCAAGCCAATGTTTTGATGATACGACCTAAACCTGCAGCCGCAGAACTACAACCAGCGATGCTCCGAGGCCCGTGTCTTTTGCCAAAATCCAAATGATGTTTCTCACAGGCTTGCTGTGAAGGAAGACAATTCTGTTCACTCACCTTCTTTTCAGCCTTGCTCACACACATGGATTATCATACTGTCAACAGTATAACCTAATAAGAAGGATGGCAATATCTTGTCTTTTGTGAGCTGGCTGAAACCCAAGGACCGTGGCTGTTGAACACAGAAGGGCAGACAGGTGGGAGCTTCATGCTGTCCTGTAATTGCAAAGTAGCCTTACCTCTGAGAGTCCTTTCCAGAACTGCAGCTATTACCTGTGGCTAGGTTGGGATGGTACTCTTTAAAATAATATGGAATAGACCAACTGGTGAAATTTAATTGTTGCCAATTAGATCTAGCAGAGGAAGAATTCATATCAAGCTCCACGAGTCACCTAATTGGACTGCAGAAGCGAAGCTGTCACCATAACCAGGACAGCGAGGACTTGTTTTAGATGCCAGTTTTTACACTGCATGAAAAATCGTGGCTAGAAACCTCCCCGAGCTGCCTACCGTGGTGCCAGGTGATTCAAAAGGTGTTAAAAAGCAGTCCCAGGAAAAAGAAGAGAGATTCAGAAAGTCTAAGATATATCTACTTCGCAGCAAACCCAGGCTGTTTATTTGATCAGACAATTCCATAAGGAAACATCAGCCAAACTAGTGATTGGCTATGGATTTTCATAAAAACTTATTCATATCATTAAAACAGTCTGGTATTTGTCTTTTGAGAAGACTCTGTCTCAGTTTTCTTTTTTTTGTTGTTTGGCTTTACCTTTCTCAGTTTTAAAGAGGTATATTTACAAAAGTTCAAATTTTATGGCATATTTAAACATTTTCCCCTTCATCCTGTTATCTGTTTAATGGGAATTATCAAAAGAAAAAGAATGATGGGTGTATTTGAGGTTACATAAAGTATTTGCATGGAAGGTGATAAGAACTTAGTGTTTAGGGGGCGCCCGGCCGGCTTAGGCAGTAGAGCATGCCGCTCTTGTGAGTTCGGGCCCACGTTGGGCATGGAGCCTACCTAAAATGAAGGAGAAAAAAAAGGGGAACTTAATATTTGGGGTTTTAAGATTAATTCTATCGCTGATTTTGTGTTTATTTTTTCAGTTAATGTAAAATGGGCTCCATGGATCCTACTTCTTTTTTTTTTGGGGGGGGGTCCTACTTCTTAATATACATTTGTACACACACATATACATATATATGCATAATTTTCCCTATATCACACATTTCTTAAGAGAGACATTCCCGGTCTACTAGATTTTCCTATTATTGAAATGTTACTAAGGACCTCATTTTTGGAGTGTGAATTAATTAACTACTTAACATTTAAAAGCCTTAAATACCGGGGAACCTGGGTGTCTCAGTGGTTGAGCGACTGCCTTTGGCCCAGGGCGTGACCCCAGGGTCCTGGGTTCGAGTCCCGCCTGGGGCTCCCTACATGGAGCCTGCTTCTCCCTCTGCCTATGTCTCTGCCTCTCTGTGTGTCTCTCAGGAATAAATAAATAAAATCTTTTTTTTTTTTAAAGTCTTGAATACCTGGATTTTTCAATTAACAGTAGATACAGTATTATTGGATTTTTACTGGAAATGCTGCTTAAATTGTTTCAAGATAATCTCCAACAGGCCCCAGAAAAAGCAGCTTCTAAGTGCATTCAGGCCGGAATCCCCTGGGGAAAGGACTTGCCTGTGCTTCATGGAATCAGGCACCATCCAAAGATGAGGTTTATTCTAATTTTCTGTAGGCTTAGAATTTGTAGGTGGTCCGAAAGGTCAGTTCCATCACTCCTAAGGTTGTCGTAATGAAGACCGCGAACTGGAATAAAAGGTTCTGTGGCCTCTCGCCTCGAGCCGCCGTCTGTGCCAGGGGGCAGCGGGGGCGGCCTGGCTGCCAGGTGCCCCCCCCACGAGGCCCCAGGGCGCTGGCCTGGCCAGGAGCGGAGGGGCGGCCCGGGCACCGGGGCTTCAGGTCTGACTCTGTGAACTTGGGTTCTATTGGTATTTTGTGTTTTCTCTTTTTATATATATGTATATTTTTTAATTTACTTATTCATGAGAGACACAGAGAGAGAGAGAGAGAGAGGCAGAGACCCAGGCAGAGGAAGTAGCAGGTGCCCTGCAGGGAGCCCGACGTGGGACTTGATCCTGTGACCCCGGGTCATGGCCTGGGCGGCAGGCAGCGCTAACCGCTGGGCCACCGGGCTGCCCTGTATTTTCTCTTAAACAAACCTTGCTGCTGCGGCTGTGGCTGCTGCTCCCAGGAAAGTGCGATGGTGCCGAGGGCAGTGGGGCAGGGCACGCGCTCCCACCCCTACCCCCGATCCTGCAGGGATGGGGCCCAGCCCGGGGCAGTGGCCCCCCGCTAGGCTCCTTGGCAGAGAGAGAGACAGAGACAGAGAGACACAGAGAGAGAGACAGGGAGAGAAAGACAGAGAGAGACAGAGAGACAGAGAGACAGAGAGAGAGAGGGAGAGAGAGACACAGAGAGAGAGACAGGAAGAGAGAGAGGGAGAGAGAGAGACAGGGAGACAGAGAGACAGACAGAGAGAAAGGGGGGTAGACAGGAGCAGACCCTGCAGAGCCCGGAGCCCTACGTAGGAATCCATCCCACGACCCTGGGACTGTGACCCGAGGGAGGCGGACGCGTACCTGACTGGGCCTGACTGGGCCGCCCGGGGCCCCCATTTATTTATGGTAAGTATTTACCTATTTAAGTACTCGCTACACCCCATGTGGGGCTCCGATTCGCGGCCCCAAGACCAAGGGGGCACGCGGTCCCGGCCGAGCCAGCAGGCCCCCGGCTCACTGTCCGCGGCCTGGGGCTAGTACACCTGTTCCCCGAGGGCGGAGGGGCCCAGGGGGTCGCTGGGGCCGCGCAGCTGGGAGTGGGTGGAGTCAGGAGCAGGTGCAGGCGGTGGGGGCCCCCCTAGTGCCCCCCGTGCCCCCCACGCCCTTGCCCCCTGTGCCCCCGCCTCATGCCCCTGCACCCTCCCACCCCCCATAGCTCCGTGCCCCCGTACCCCTCCAGCCCCCTGCTCCCCATGCCCCTCCGCCCCCCGTGCACTCGTCCCCTGCCGCCCCCCATGCCCTCCCCGGGTGCCATCCCTTGCACAGCCCTGAGGGGTCCCACGCCCCCCCCAACTAGTAGGGCCTGGCGTCCCCCTGGGACCTTGGAGCAGGCTTGGGCTCCTGTCGCAGCCGGCCGGCAGTCCCTGCTTCCTGGCCTGGGGTTGTCCCCGTGACTCCCAGCTCCTTGCGTCCCCTTCAGAAGGTGGGGGCCAGGGGTCCCTCCCAGCCTGCTGACAGCTTGGCAGGAGCCCTGGGGGTGGTGGCCGAGCTGACGCTGACCCGGTGGCTGTGGCCTCAGCAGCCGGGGTCTCGGGGACCCTGGCCGCCTCCCAGTGCTCCCCAGCAGAGGCCTCACCTCAGCAGCTTCTGGACAATCTCTTGGGAGGTGGCTCAGTGTGAGCTACGCTCGGAGAAAACCTGCAAGTCATCTTTAATCATGTATTTTTCCTGCCGCATTTAAACTCATTTTTAACTCAGGGCCTGATATGGCATATTTCCGTGGCATATTTCATCACTTAGGTTTATTCTATTGTTTAGCCTTTCTGGGTATTGGTTCTGTCACATGAAAATAGCCGCATCCAAGGGCTGTTTTCTTCAAGATTTGGTGTCATCATCAATGTCCCATGGAAATGATTCAAACAGACGGTGAAAAGGCAGGTCAGAGCCTGGTGATCTGACCCTAGGAGCTCTCATCAGAAGATTTTGGGGCACCGGGTGGTTCAGAACAGAACATCTGCCTTGGGCGCAGGGCGTGACCCCAGGGTCCCGGGATCGAGTCCCACGTCGGGCTCCCCGCAGGGAGCCTGCTTCTCCCTCTGCCTGCGTCTCTGCCTCTCTCTCTCTGTGTCTCTCACGAGTAAATAAGTAAAATCTTAAAAAAAAAAAAAAAGCAATTTTTATTCTCTTTGGAAAGCTAAAGCATTGTACAAGTCAGGAAGGACAAGCAGCTGTTCTGAATTTTAGCAAAAAAGCATCCAGAAGTGGTCTGGCAAAGCCCCTCTGCGACTTCTGCATCTTCTCAGTGCACCTGTGTGGAGGCCCGCACCTGGGATGGGTCCCTGAGTTACACGCGGGTTCGTGGGCCTTGAGTGAGAGACCCTGGTCCCCGGCGTGCGTCTCTCCACATTCCCTCTGGGGAGGACAGCGGCCCTGGTGCACTAAGAGCCCCCTATACTCCACCACGGTCTCCTCTTAGCTGCTTTTGCGGTGACCCTGTTTCCCAATAAGGTCACACTCTGAGGTCCTAGGGAATAGGGGTTCGACACACCAGTTTGGGGAGACACAATTCAACCCATACCATGTGATCGACGGGTGATGTGCTGCCGCGACCCTCTCGGCTTCGGAAGATGTTGCAGGAAGAGGGCCTCAGCTGCCACCGCTTCCTGGCACCGCTGGCCGCTGGGGAAAGCGGCCTCCCCCAAGAGCCCGTCCCTCCAGGGGGGTCTGCCGCACAAAGCTGAGCACCCCGTGGCTCTGTGTCCAGCACTCTTGCCCCGGTCTGGATGCGTCTGAGGGGCCATCCCCGCTGCAGAGCTCCCCTGGGCCCAGAGCAGGCCTCCCCTGGAACCGTCTCAACCCGCCTGTCCCTGGCCACTTGCTTCCACCCCCCACCCCGGGGCGATCCCTGGGGAACGTGGAAGGGCCCGTGCTTCAGGGTTGGCTTCCGGTCTCCGACGCAGGTGCCCTTTACCAAAAACTCCCAAAGTTTCAACGACTCTTGCTCATGAGCCACTGTCTGAGCTGCCGTGCAAAGCTGGCCTAGAGGCCACGGGTCATTGCTTCGATCACTCTTCACTTTGCCGAATGCATCGGTCTCGTCTCTTGCTTCTGGGCCGTCCCTAACGCACTCACAGCGTTTGGCTTTATCGTAAAAGCGTGTGCACGGGTGGGTCTAAAATGTTGTGTGAGGACAGGGAAGGGGAACACAGTGGGGAAGAATAAGAATTTGCCAGTTTCTTACAAATTCACCGGCTCCCCCAAGTTTTAAAAATGCCAACTGGTGGTATGAAACCATCGTTCTCTCTGTGGATTCTCTTAAAAATTACAGTGTAGGCTGATTTTCGACTTAGATGAAAACCTGTG
Organism: Canis lupus dingo; assembly: GCF_003254725.2. Classification (NCBI taxonomy): domain Eukaryota; kingdom Metazoa; phylum Chordata; class Mammalia; order Carnivora; family Canidae; genus Canis; species Canis lupus. The sequence goes on along the minus strand of NC_064256.1, from coordinate 59,972,456 downwards.
GTTTCTATACAGAAACATGGGAGGACGTACAGGTCGTGGAAGAGAGACTTTCAAGGTGGGTGGGCTCAGGTTCTAGGCCGGTGTTGCCATTTTTCCAGCAGCGGGACTTAGGGACGCCTGTCATTTCCTCATCCGAGACTTGCAGAATTGCGTGGATCAGAGAAAACATACATAAGGTGCCTGGTAGGTGCATGAGGTCCACTAGAACATCAAAAGATTGTATTCAAAGAGCGGTAATAATGTAAATATTAACAATAGTCACTACTTTATTTGGAAGTAGAATGATGAATTATCTCGAGCGGCTCCTGTATGTATTTAAAATACATTCTAAAGGGGATCGTGGGGGGCTCAGCAGTTTGGCGCCTGCCTTTGACCCAGGGCCTGACCCTGGAGACCCGGGATCGAGTCCTGCGTCGGGCTCCTGGCAAGGAGCCTGCTTCTCCCTCTGCCTCTCTGTCTCTCTCTCTGTGTCTATCATGAATCTTATAAAAAAATAAATCTTAATACATTTTAATAAATGTAATACATTTTAATAAATCTTAAAAAATACATTCTAAAATGAACATAAAAGTGTATAGATTATTCTAGAATCATGGCTTGTGTGGGCTCACCCTTCTCAGATCCTCCTGCTGAAATCGTCTCTGCGCCCGCGGGGCCCGGATTATGCTGAAGGATATGTTTTTTGTGTGTGTAGTGTCTCAGATAGCATCTTCACATCCAATTTCCTGAATTGTCATTTCAACAGTTTGCAGTGAAAGGAGTAAACCATCACTTGAAAAGAATGTATTATATAAAATGTGTTTCTAAGGAACTTGAATTTATTCGAAAAATTTTGTGGGGTCTCAATTTTCTAATGAAAAACATGATTTCACCTAAGTAGCTTTTCTGAAGAATTGAAACTTCTCCATTAAGTGCTAACGATTTCATGTGGCACCAGGTTTTGAAAGGTTTTTAAAAGAACACCTAAAAGCGCCCGTGAACAGCTTATGCTGCCTGTGTGCTCAGAATTAGAATAAAGCTTTTGACAGTATCATCAATGCGCTGACATTATTAGTAAAGGTCCTTAACCTTATTCTGGAACAGTTGAACAATACTTGTTTGTTCATCCCAGAACCACGTAGGAAAGACCATTGGGTTTCAAGGTTTTCAGGTGCTTTTTTTTTTTTTTTTTCTTCCTTTTCTTCTTCTTCTTCTTTTTTTTAAATCAAAAGTGATGTTGGCAAAGACAAAGAGCAGAGTGACAAGCGGATAGTACCTGTGCAGACAAGTTCTCATGTTATCGTTAATTGTGATAAGAGTCTCTAAACAGGGGTGATTTTTGTCATACACTCATTTTTTTTTTTTTTTTTTTAAAGCTGAGTACTTGCATAAAATTGCTTTTCTCCCCTGGGGAATTCACTTACCCTTGTAAAATAACCTGTTATATGAACGTACAACGGATCTTCCAATCGTGTCTCCCATTGCCGCAAGTGGGGGCCATGGGGTGTCATCAGGCTGCCGGGTTCGCACCCCAAGGTGACCGGGGCGCACCGCTGTTATGGCTTTGATGATGTCACATTCTAATCTACCTCTCCACTTTATTGTTTAGTGTCTTAAAAAATATTCAGAAATTTAAAAAAAATTCAGAAATATATAAAGTAGACACAAGTGGTACGCGGGCACCATCCAAATACCTCCAGTCGAATTTTTTAATTAAAAAAAAAAAAAAGTGCTACGGTCACATGATTAGAAAGTCACGACAGGGCTGTAGGTGCCTTGGACGTGTGTGGTGTTGGCAGCACTTCACTGTGCCGTTCGCAGGGATGGATTTTATCATTATGCTTCAAAATACGTGTGACTGTTGCGTAGATAGTTTTGTACGCGCTCACAGCTGCGTGGAAGACAATCCTTAACTCTCCTTCAAATAAATGAACCACAGTGGGGCGTCTGGGTGGCCCAGTTAAGTGCCCAGCTCCTGATCTCAACTCGGGTCATGAGCTCGGGGTCGTGAGATCGGGCCTGGGGTCAGGCCGGGCATGCAGCCTGCTCAAGATTGTCCCTCCCTCTCCCCCTCCGCCTCCCCCACATCCCCTGCTAGCATGCACGCTCCCTCTAAAATAAAGAACAACAACAAAAAAAACCCCTGAAATAACAAAAAGTAATAATTTCTTCCATCCCCATGTAGTCTCCTTAAAGGAAACCACTATTTTGCCAATTCTAGTGTATCTTTCTTGAAAATGTTCTAAGCATATAGGAATATACATATTTTTAAAATATCTCTTTTATTGGACTGTTAAGACAGAGCTAGAACCTGGGCTGGAATCCTATCTCCTCCAATGACATTATGTGACTCTGAATAAATTATTTAATCTCTCTGTAGTTTAGTCCCTGCATCTGTAAAACGGAGCTACTAAGCCTCAGAGGGTGGTTTTTAGGGTTGGAAGTGTTGTAGTAAACACACTCCCGGGGGCGCCGGGGGGGTGGCTCAGCGGTGGAGCGGCTGCCTTGGGCTCAGGTCGTGACCTCGGGGTCCTGGGATCGAGTCCTGCATCGGGTCCCTGCAGGGAGCCTCCTTCTCCCTCTGCCTGGGTCTCTGCCTCTCTCTGGGTCTCTCATGAATACTAAAAAAAAAAATCTTTAAAAAAATAAAAATAAGTAAACACACTCCTGGCATGTAGCATTCAGGAGATGTGAGCCACAATAACCGTTTATGCCAGATTGTTTTTTCAGTCTTATTGGGGTACAATTGACAAAACCCTAAGATACATAACGCGTACAGCATGATGGCTTGGTGGGCGTAGAGGCCGAGAAGGGGCTCACGAACACATCCATCACGGCAATTAGCGCCTCTTTTTTGCCGGTGAGAACATCTGCCCTCCTAGTGGGTTCGGGCGTGCGGGCCACGGCACCAGCCCCTGTCCCAGGCACGCTGGCTCCCCGTCCTCATTTATCTTACAGCTTAAGCCTGTGCCCCTTTCTCCGCCCGCCCTTGTTTCCTTGCCCCCCTGGCCCCTGGCAACCACTCTGCTACTCTTTCCTTTAGGAGTTTGACTTTTTTTTTTTTAATTTCATGTATAAATTGTCCTAGGGGGTTTTTGTTTTCTCTCTAGGGCTGATTTTACTTAACCTCCTGCCCCCCAGTCTCATCCATGTTGTCGCGAATGAAAGGATCGCCTCCCTCTGTAGGGAGGACGCGTACCTACACGTCCACATGCCCATAGCTCACCTTTGTTTCCCATTCACCGTTAATGGGCACCCAGTTGGGGTCATATCTGGGCCACCATGAATAATGATGCGACCAACACGAAAGGCCTCCCTGAGAAGACGGCCCCGCGTCCTGTGGCCAGGCCCTGGAGTGGGGTTGCCGGCTCTCGGGGGGCTCTATGTTTGGCTTCCCGGGGGGACCCCTGCCCTGCATGCCCGGGGGCCCTCGCAGTTTGCCTCCCACCAACACAGCTCAGGGCTCACTTTTCTCAGCCCCCCACCGACACTCGTTCTCTCCGTCTTTGGGGTCTCCTTGTGGTTTGCACCTGCGTTTCTCTAGCGATCAGTGACGCCGAGCAGGTGTCGGCGACCTGTCAGTCCTGTGTGTGTCCTCCTCGGAACAATCTGGAGTTGATTTTCGTGCGTGCTGTAAGATGGGCGTCCAGTTTCGGGGTTTTGCGGGTGGCCACCCAGTTTTCCCGACACGAAGAGACGGGCCTTCCCCGTTGTATATTTCGGCTTCGTTGTTGATCACGAATTGACCGCAGAGCCCAGGTCCACTTCTGCGCTCTCCACGCTGCCCCATCGAGCCCCGTGCCTCCATGCCAATGCCAGGCTGTTTCTCGTAAGATACCCAACCTTGGGTAAATTTATTTCTTTGGCAATTTGCTTACAAATACAAAAGTATGGATTTGAAAGAAGACCTATTGCAAGAATTAATGACAATCTCTGGTGCATGAATTTTCTCATTTTTGTGTCTACTAAAAATAAAGCAAATGGTTTGTAACCAAAATGTAACTTTAAAAATTTTAATTCCGGTGTAGTTAACATATAGTTTCTATTAGTCTCAGGTGTACCATATAGAGACTCAACAATTTCATGTACTATTCAGTGCTCATCAAGGTAAGCATATTCTTTTTTTTTAAGATTTTATTTATTTATTCATGAGAGACACACAGGGAGAGGCAGAGACACAGGCAGAGGGAGAAGCAGGCTCCACGCAGGGAGCCCGAGGTGGGACTCGATCCCGGGACCCCAGGATCACGTCCTGGGCCGAAGGCGGCACAAACCACTGAGCCACCGGGCCGCCCAGGTAAGTGTACTCTTGCTTCCCTTCACCTCCTCTGTTTGTTCTTGATAGTTGAGAGTCTGTCTTTCGGTTTGTCTCTGTTTTTGGTTTTTGCTCATTTATTTTGTTTAATTCCACATATGAACGAAGTCCTATGGTAACAGTTTTCCTCTGAGTGGCTTGTTTCACTTAGCACTGTGCCCTCTAGCTCCATCGTGTCATTGCAAATGGCAAGATTTCATTCTCTTTTATAGCTGAGTTCTATTCCATCATATATATATATATATTACGCATAAATACACCACCTCTTCTTTATCCGTTCATCTATCAGTGGGCTCTTGGGCTGCTTCCACAATTTGGCTATCGTAAATAATGCTGCAATAAATAGGGGTGCATGTGTCCCTTCAAATTAGCGTTTTTGCGTTCTTTGGGTAAATACCCAGTAGTGCAATTACTGGGTCATAGAGCAGCTCTATTTTGGATTTTGTGAGGCCCCTCCACACTGTTCTCCAGAGTGGCTGCACCAGCTTGCATTCCCACCCACAGCGCAGCAGCTTCCTTTTCCCCTACAACCTTGTTGACACTTGTTTCTTGTGTTTTTGAGGTTGGCCACTCTGATAGGTGTGAGGTGCTGTCTCATTGTGGTTTTGATTTGCATTTGCCTGGTGATTGAGTGACGTGGGGCATCTTTTCATGTGACTGTTGTCCATCTGGACGTCTTCTTTGGAGAAATGTCTGTTCATGTCTTCTGCCCCTTTTTTAATGAGATTAAAAAATGGTCCGTGATCCATTTTAAGCTTATTTTTACGTGTATGGTGTAAGAAAGTGGTCCAGTTTCACTCTTTGGCACAAAGCTGTGGGGTTTTCCCAACAGCATTTGTTGAAGAGACTATTTGTTCCCATCGCATATTCTTGCTTCCTTTGTCAAGGATGAAGTGACCACGTAATTATGAGTTTGTTTCCAGGCTCCTTGTTCTGTCCCTGTGATCTGTGTGTCTACTTCTGTGCCAGCACGAGACTGTTTTGACTACTACAGCTTTGTAATATAAGTTGAAGTCTGGAATTGTGACACCTCCACTTTTTTCTTTTTCAAGATAACTTCGACTGCTTGCGGTCTTCTGTGGTTCCATACGTAACGTCGGATTGTTTGTTCTAGTTCTGCAAGAAATGCCGTCAGGGTTTTGATAGGAGCGGCACTGGACCTGAAGATTGCTGTGGGTAGTATAGACATCTTAACAATATTCATTCCTCCGATTCATGAGCACGGAATGTCTGCCCACGTTTGTGTCACCTTCAGTTTCTTTCATCAGTGTTTGCTACTTTTCAGAGTACAGGCCCACTCACCTCTTTAGTCAGGTTTATTTCTAGGTATCTTATTTTCGGTGCAATTGTAAATGGGATTGCTTTCTTAATTCCGGTTTCTGCTGATAGAAATGCAATGGATTCTTGTACATTGATTTTGTGACCTTACTGAGTTCACTCATCAGTTCTAGCAGGTTTTTGATGGAGTCTCTAGAGTATTTATATCTATGTATCTATATGTATAGCATCGTGTCATCTGCAAGTGGTGAGAATTTTATTTCTTCCTTACCAGTGTGGATGCCTTTTATTCCTTTCTCTTGCCTGGTTGCTATGGCAAGCTCTTCCAGTACCACGACGAATAAGAAGTCCCTCAGGAAACTCTGAGATGAGGGAATAACTCTCCCTCCCATACACCCAAGGTGTTTTTTTCCAAACTTCTGCTTCACTGCTGTACCTCCATGAGTGTTTGTTGTGCTGTCTCTTTAAGGATGAGGCCTCAGTTTCCCATCCCGCTCCCAGCTCTCTCGAAGCCATGCCCTGATCTTCAAAGTTCCAGGCGCAAGTTCTGCGGTTGTAAGAACTCATGAAATTTGGCCCGTCTGGATTTCAAAGCCAAATGGTGTGGAGATTGTCTTCCCTGTGCAAGCCTTCCAGTGTGATGACCTGTTCCTGGCCTTTCTCTGCACCTGTGATCTGCATCCCCCAACCCCGTGTCCCTGGCCTCCTCTTCCCTGTGGCCTCTTCTCTACCTTCAGTCCTCCAGCTCACTCTCCCAGTCATCAGGTCATTCTCTAGGCTGTTGACACTGAGGTCAGTGTCATCTAGTTGTATCCAGGGGAGGAGGGGAGCACAGGGTCTCCCACTCCACCACTTCCCTGCGCGTCTCCACCCTTCTGTTTTGATGACTCTTGCTTCGTCTTACAGCTTGAAGTCAGGGAACGTGATACCTCCAGCTCTATTCTTCTTCTCAAGACTGCTTTAGCTGTTTGCAGTCTTGTGGTTCCATACAGATTTTAGGGATATTTTTTTCTATATCTGTGAAAAATGCAATCGGAATTTCGATAGAGATTTCATTGAATCTGTAGTTTGCTTTGGGTAGCGCCGGCATTTTGACATTATCAATCCATGAACCTAGAATATCATTCTATTTATTCGTGTCTTCGGTTTCTTTCATCAGTGTCATAGTTTTGAGCGTGTGGGTCTTTCAGCTCCTTGTTTAAATTCCTGTTTTATTGTTATTGATACCTTGTAAATGGAATTCTTTTCTTAATTTCTCTTTCTGATAGCTCATTATCAAAACGGATGATATAGTTTTTCTTTTTTAATTAATTAATTAATTGGTTTTTTACTGACATTTAATGTATTATTAGTTTCAGAGGTAGGATTTAATGATTCATCAGTTGCATACAACACCCAGCGCTCATCACATCACGTGCCCTCCTTCATGCCCGTCACCTAGTTACCCCATCCACCCCCCAGGTCTCCTCCAACAGCCTTCAGTTTGTTTCCTATAGTTAAGAGTCTATAGGATTTGTCTCCCTCTCTGTTTTTGTTTTATTTTATTTTTCCTTCCCTTCTCCTATGCTCTTCTATTTTGTTTCTTAAATACCACGTGTGAGTGAGATCACATGCTATTTGTCTTTCTCTGACTGACTTAATTTGCTTAGTGTCATACCCTCTAGTTCCATCCATGTCATTGCAAATGGCAAGATTTCATTCTTTCTGATGGCTGAGTAATATTCCACTGTCTATATGCACCACATCTTAATCCATTCATCTGTGGATGGACATCTGGGCTTTTTGCATATTTTGGGTTATTGTGAACATTGCTGCTATAAACATTGGGGTTCATGTGTCCCCTTCAAATCTCTATGACAGAAAAGAATATATTTTTATTCCTGCTTTATTTTATTTAGCTCTGTGTGACCATTTTATATTTTTTCTTTTTTATATATATTTTTTATTTCTTCATTTTAAAAATTCTTCTGAATCACATTGTTTTAAGTGTGTTTCTTATAAATAATATATAATTTTAAAGTATCAAATATGATTTTTTCTTTTTAGCAGATGAATTTATGCTGTATTTTCAAATTCTCTCTTTTTTCTTCCAAATGTTTATTTAAATTCCAGTTGGTTAACATGTACTGTAATATTGGTTTCAGGAGTAGAATTTAGTGATTCATCACTTATACACTGTATTTATTGATATAATAAATTTATTGTGTTTTATTTATTTTTTGTTATTTTAAGTTGTTAATACTTTCTCCATAGTCTTTCTTTTGCTGCATAGATTTTTTGATATGTATATGTTTTTCTTTTTATAATTTACACAATTATTGTCTATTTTTAAAACTCTACTTACATTTATAGCATTATATGTTATACTTAATCTTTTATTTTTATTTTTATTCTAGTTTATTTTTTTAAGATTTTATTTATTTATTTATTTATTTATTTATTTATTTATTTATTTGAGAAAGAGACATAGCATGAGCAGAGGGAGGGGCAGAGGAAGAAGCAGACACCCTGCCGAGCAGAGAGCCCAACTCAAGGCTGGATCCCAGGACCCTGGAATCATGACCTGAGCCAAAGGCAGTTGCTTAACCAACTAAGCCACACAGGTGCCTTAATCTTTTATTTTTAAGTTAAGCAATTTTAACCAATACTATTCCTTGCAGAAGGAAACAAGAAAATCATCAGTTTACACTTTCTTTTAATTCTTTTTTATCTTCCACCTTCCAAATGTTGTTAGTTACATTCTTATTTTCAGTCACTTTTGGTAACGTGGTAGTGTTTAAAAATATAAATCTTGATTTATTAACATAAGAATATTTTTATTCACTAAGAAAGATGCCAAAGGTGTAAAATTTATATTTATTCCCATTTCCCTTCCAAATTTTTACTTGTTATTTTATAACTGCCAAAATTTAAAGCCTTCATTTTCTGCAATCGTATTTCCTTAGTTATTTGTCTTTGTTTTATATTTGAGTAGATTCAGTGCTCATAACAAGGTATTTGACCCCAGAAGTTATTGAGAATGGTGGTTTTAAGTTTGCCTTGATGCTGTAACTTCTTGTCATTGTTGTTAATTTACAACATATTTGCATTGTGGTTAGAAAATATGGTCTGAATGGTAAAATTCTTCTTGAGCCTTACTTTGTGGCTTGTGGCTGATTTTTCGTTTTCCATGCACTGGACAATAATGTGTATTCTTTCTTTTTTTAGGTGGAAGATTCTACATACATCTAGGCTATTACTCTCATCTTTTCTGTCTGTTAGCCTTTCAATAATAGAGCTGTATAGATATCTCCCCCTCTGAAGGTGATTTTTTCATTTCCTACTATGCTTTTAGTATCTTTTTCTTACTTATTTTGAAGTTATTTTACTAAGTGTATTCAAAGTTAAATATATATATTTTAAAGATTTTATTTATTTTTTGAGAGAGGGCGCAAGAGAGCAGAAGCAGGGGGAGCTGCAGAGGGAAAGGGAGAAGAGGCTCCTTGTTGGGCAGGGAGTGGGGCTTGAGGGCACGACCCTGGGATCATGACTCGGGCCAAAAGCAGACACTTAACCAACTGAGCCACCCAGGTGCCCCTACAAAGTTAAGTTGTTTTTTTTTTTTTTTTTTTTAAGATTTTATTTATTCATGAGAGAGAGAGAGAGAGAGAGGCAGAGACCCAGGCAGAGGGAGAAGCTGGCTCCATGCAGGGAGCCCGACGTGGGACTTGATCCCGCGACTCCAGGATCAGGCCCTGGGCTGAAGGCGGTGCTAAACCTCTGAGCCACCCGGGCTGCTCCAAAGTTAAGATTTTTAAGCTGCCTTGACTAATGGAACTTTCCATTTTTATATAGTGATCTTTCAAAAAAATCACACATAAAATATTTGTCTTATGGTATATTTTATTTGCTATTAAAATACGTATCCCAGCTGTCTTTTATTTTTTTTCCTGCATAGTACTGAAATCTTCTATTGGTTCCTATCACTTTGTGCTTTATATTTGCCTCATTTACTTTTCTTTTTTTCTTCCTTTTCTGTTTATTTTGTTTTTGTGTTTGTTTTTGCTCATTACATACTTTTTTATCTATTGGAAATTGTACACCCTATTTTACTTTATTGGTCATTTCTTGAAACTTTGCCATTTATATGTAACAAATTCCAAAATTTATTCCTAACCCCTATCCCAGACAAGGATCTTAGCACATCTTAATTCTAATTGATGCTTCTGTAGCTTTATCTACAATTATTATTATTATTTTTTTCTGGATTTCTTTTGATTTTTCCTGAAGCACATCGTTAGGAAGTTCCTTAGTAGAACTCTCACTATGTGCTCAGTTTTTATCTTCCCACGAAGATGACACTAGACTCAGACACATTTTTAAGAAAATTTTCATTTCTAAAAGATAGTTTTGATGACTCTAAGATTCTAGTTTTTTTTTTTTTTTCTAATGAACTCTGAATATGTTACTTTGCTGTTCTCTAGCAACTACAGATGCTAGCATAGTGGCTGTTGGTCTATCCATCAGTCCTTGCTTTCCAGCTGGTTACAAATGTAAGGTTTTAAATTGGAAATGTTTGCTTCAACTTTCTTCTTCAATTTCATTAGAATATTTCTAGGTGTGAATTTTTATACAGTCTGCTTTGGTTCTGATATATTTAAAATCTGAGACTTGGTATCTTTTATCGGTTCTGAAAAGTGTTAGCCATTACCTCTTCATAGCTCCTTTTCTCCATCTTCCTTCTTGTCTCTTCTTAGATTCCAATTAGACCATCTTATTTGAACTTTCTTAACTCTTAAATTTCTTTCCTGTTTTTCATATTCCTGTCTCTTTGTGTTGCGTTATTGTAATTTTTAAGCTCTCTTTGTGGTTCTTCAATTTGCTTTCAACTGTGCTTAACATGCTGTTACCCTATGCACTGAGGTGGTATCAGTGGCGGTCGTAGCAATAAAGGTAAGTTGCTAGTTCCCAGGTTAGGTGGTGAAGTTCCAAGTGTTCATTTTATTTATTTTTTATTTTTTATTTTTTATTTTTTTGCCAAGTGTTCATTTTAGTTTTAAGATAGAATAAAATTCAAAAAGACCATTCTTGACAAATAATTATAAAATGTCATGATTCAAGGGTTATGATAAAGCCAATTCTGTGCACCTAATTTCTTTTTTCTTTTTAAATTTTTTAAAAGATTTTATTTATTTATTCATGAGAGACAGAGAGAGAGAGAGAGAGGCAGAGACACAGCAGAGGGAGAAGCAGGTTCCCTGCGGGGAGCCCGATGTGGGACTCGATCCTGGGTCCCCAGGATCACTCCCCCAGCTGTAGGCAGCACTAAACCGCTGCGCCACCGGGGCTGCCCTGTGCACCTAATTTTTAATAAAAATAATAAAAGTTTTCAAATTATTTCAGATGTTTTATTTTTTGAGCTATTTTATTTTTATTATTTTTTATTGTTGACATACAATGTTATGCCAGTTTCAGGCGTACAACATAGTGATCTGATAACTCTGTTACCCAGTGTTCATCATGATAAATAGTTACCTTCTGTTACTATACAAAGTTATTACAGTTTCATTAGGTTTACTCCTATGATGCGCTTTTCATCCTTGTGACTCATTTATTTTGTAACTAGAAGTTTTTACATCTTAATCCCCTTCACCTGCTTTGCCCTGCCGCCCACCCCTTCCCCTCTGGCCGTGGGAAGTTTAAATTATTTGTTTTTCTCATAAAAAATTCTATTTTGTATTTTAAAATATTTCCCACCTAGTGCTTTGACATTATATATCTTTTTCTGGATATTAAGTATGATTTATTGAGGTAAATTCACGTAACATAAAATCCACCACTTTGAACAAAGTGTACAGTTTAGTGGCACTTGGTACACTCACGGCGTTGTACAGCCATCACCTCCGTTTATAAAATAATTTCATCACCCCAAAAGTAGATAGTGTACCCGCTACATGGTCCCTTCTCATCTCTCCCTTCCCCAGTCCCTGGCAGCCACCAGGCTGTTCCCTGTGACTTGCTTATTCTGGACATTTCGTGTCTATAGAATCCTGCAATAAACGAGGTTTCCTTCACACGGCGTCAGGGTTTCAAGGTGAATCCGTGCTGAGTATACAGCAGTATTTCTTTCCTTTTTGTGGTTGAATAATATTCCGTCGCCGTGGTTGAGCACCTTGTGTGTCTCCGTTCATGCACCGACGGACTTTGGGGTGTTGCCACCATTTGACTATTTTGAATAGTGTTACTGTGACTATCAGTGGACAAGTTTTTGTTGAACTGTCCTCAGCTCTTTGCATAAACACGCAGGAGTGGAATTTCTGAGTGATGAGGTGACTTTGTGTTCGACTTTTTGAGGAACCATCGAACTTTTTCCCAAATGGTGGCACCACTTCACACCCGCCCCGGAACCCACAGGGCTCCAATACCCACACTCTCGGCAACACTTGGTGTTTACATTTTGTTTTCTTGTAGCCGTTATAGCGTATGTCCGGTGATACCTCATTATGGTTTTGATTAGCATTTCCCAAATGACTAATGACATTTAACATCTTTTCATATGATTGTTGAATATTCATATATATATATATATATTTTTTTTTTTTTTGAGAAACATCTATTCAAGTCCTTTGCTTCTTTAAAAAATTGTTTGGCTTTTGGTAGTTAAGCTGTAAGAATTCTTCATATATTCTATAGTGAACTGGATGAAACATGCGATTTGCTGATTTTTTCTTCCGTTTCATAGGTTGTCTTTCCATTTTCTCCATGGTCTTTTCACTATAATGAACAGATGCTTCTGTTTTGATGAAATCCTTTTTCCGTATTTTTCCTTTTGTTCCATGTATATTTGGTGTCTTTTTAAAGAATCCATCGCTAAATCCAAGGCCATGCAGATTTACATCTGCGTTTTTTCCTAACTGTGCTAGTTTTAGCTCATAAAGTTAGGTCTTTGATATATTTTGAGTTAACGTTGGTGTGTTGTGCGAGGTAGGGTCCCAGCTTCCTCCTACTGCAAGTGGACATCCATTTGCTGAAGAGACTTTTGTTTTTCCACTGAAGACTCTTGGTATCCTTTGTTGAAAATCAGTTGGTCACAGAAGTGTGGGCTTAGTTCTGGACATTCAATTTCATTTTTTAATAAGTTTATTTAAATTTAATTTGCCAACATATAGTATGACACCCAGTGCTCATCTCATCACTTATCCTCCTCAGTGCCCGTCACCCAGTTACCGTGTCCCCCATCTACTTCCCCTTCTCGACATTATATAGCTTATTTTCAATATCTGAAGCTGAATCTTTTAGTTTTTTTTTTTTAAAGATTGATTTATTTTTGTTTTAGAGAAGAGGGAGGGGCAGAGGGAGAGAGAATCTTAAGCAGACTCCCTGGTGCGTGCACCCCATGTGGGGCTCAATCTCGCAACCCTGAGATCATGACCTGAATGAGCTGTAGCCAAGAGTCGGATGGTTAACTAAGCCACCCCAGGTGCGCCTCTGTTCTTTTTTTTTTTTTTTTAAGATTTTATTTATTTATTCATGAGTAACACACACAGAGAGAGAGAGGCAGAGACACAGGCAGAGGGAGAAGCAGGCTCCTTGCAGGGAGCCCAACGTGGGACTCGATCCCGGATCTCCAGGATCACGCCCTGGGCTGAAGGCTGATGCTTAACCGCTGAGCCACCCGGGCTGCCCCATCGACACTAAATTTTTGAGCAAGATCACACAACAGGTAGTATACGCTCTCCTCCCCTGGCAATATTTAAAGCTAAAGGTTAATTTTTAGAACAGAAGCAGTCTTCAAATTGGAATCTTGGACCTGGAGACACAAGTCCTTTAACCTGGATGTCTTCACTTCCTGGTGAGCTATCCTGCAAAGTACACTTGAGAAGCAGAGCAGAGCTGTGTTTTCGTTTTAACTTCCTGAGCTTTTGAGCTCCTGTGGACAGAGGGGAAAGTCCTAAACAGCCACTATTCATACTAAATATTTTACCTGAATATGTTTGCCTGAACTGCTTGACAAATAAAATGCTTGGAAAGTTAATATTGATATCTCTGCATCCGTCATCGATCCACGAATTCTCTCCAATCGCTGGGCGTCTGAAGCTGTGATGAATACTTGCTACTGTTTGTCTTTTGGTGCCTTATACGCGGAGGCAGACTGCGAAACACTCATAACACTCCGAAGGGATTCTCTTTCCACCATGAAACATATTGTCTGACATTATATTAAATAGCTTGAAAATACTGTAACCATTGATGCACTGCTGTTGTTAAAGTATCTTAGAATCAATGAAAGAAATTAATAAACAGAAAAGCCACTCTTAAGAGAGATCTTCTCCTGGTTTCCTAGCTAAGAAAAAATAAATTAGCGCTCTCAGCAGGGGAGAAGGCAGTAGATTGTGTGGGATTCTTTTGAAAAAGAAGAACTTCACTCCCAATGTTAATTTAATTTGCATGCACTTCTGGAGATGTCATTTATCACCTTACTACGCACATACCTCGGATAATATTTATGCTTCTCTATAAGCGTCTAATAAAATATGCTATCATTGGAATACCAGCCCCGGGTTGGTTAGTAAGGGAAGCAACTGAAGGAAAGTTCCCATAAGAATTTAGTGCAATCCCTTCACCTATCATTTTGGGGCCTATTTCCCGGCGTTAGGATCAAAGACTGAGAACAAGGAACTTCTGGTTGTATTTATTCTTCTCTGGTGCTGTCTATGCGGCCCCAGCTTCTCCCTGAGGCGCACAAGGCCGCTGACTTCAGCCCCACGCCCTTCTCAGTGGCCGCGAACCTGGGGCCCAGGTGCAGAAGCAGAAGAACCCCATCGTCGAGGCTCGTGACTCTGAGGGCACCACAGGTGTCAGAGGGACCGGGCCTCCGTCTCACCCCGCTCCCGGGTGGCCGGGCCCAGCAGCCCGCCAGGGGGAAGGCCACCCGGTGCCGGGGTGAGCACCCCGGGGAGCTCCCGCTCCAGGTGCTCTGGGCTCCCGTTGCGGTCACCGTGCCCTCTCCTTGCCAGAATGCCCCCGAGGATAGGCCCCATGCCCAAACCACCTCATATTTCATAGGAAAAAGGTGGAGGCCAAATACCCAAAAATCAAAGGGATTGCAGGTGTGTCCTTATCTAGCACACATCTGCAGCTGCACGTTAGACTCATATTTACATCATTATATACTTACATAGTTGTAGAATATGAAGTTATATGTACTTACATATAAAATCATCTAGAATTATATATGCATAATGTCTAATAATTGATATATAAATAAATAAGCATTATTTATATTATATTACATTTAACATATTATGTATTTATCATATATAAATACTCATATATGTGTAATAGTCATCTGTGTGTAAATATAATCATAGTGATTATATTCATTATAATTAGAGTGCCTGGCATGTTTTAAATACACACTAGATATTAAATTTTTAAGAGTTGGACACTTCTTGCTATAGGCTGCAGGTCTCGGGGCAAATGTCCTTTTTCATGTATCATGGAATTGATCATTCTAGTTAGACTCCCTTATGTTCCTGACAAAAGTCAAGAAAATTCTGTCTCTTAATTAACTAAAATGTATTGTCTGACAGCTACTTAAATTTAACTCATTTTTTTTGCATGTCCTGTCTGAAGTTTTAAATGGAAATATAAATTCTATTTTTAAAAGTTGAGCCGTAAAATAGTTTGGGATGATGAACTGATTGACTTACACGAAGAGTTTTAGGCCTGAATTTTCCTTATGTTTGCTTTTACTCAATGGTGATCATTTTCACTCAAGTAGCTTTCAGGACTTGACTGTGAGAACGATGCTCCAGAAAATCCGATGTCCTAGTGATAATGAGATTGGCCAGTGACATTTAAATGTGTCTTTACCCTTTATCTAGTTGTCTGTCGCAGCCACTTCATGACTTACTCCATATCTGGTCCACTCGTGTTTTGTCTCCAAGACAGAAAATCGCCTCTATTAGAAAATTCTGTACGGAGCTGTGGGCTCTGAGCTCTCTGCTGTCATGTGAGTAAATAATGCTCTTTAAATAAAAAGATTGTGCAATGTAAAGGTCACATTATAACTACTCGCTTTAGTCTTTCCTATGACCAGCCCTCAGAGGTGGACTTAGCACTGAGATTTGGATGAGAAAGACCCGCAATTCTGATTTTCATCTGTGCATGTTGGCAACACTTCCCGAGGACGGTGTGAACGAAACTCCGAGGCTAAATAGCCCATAGCATGATACACCCTCCCGCCTGCTGGGAAATGGAGGGGAGAAAATTAAAGCTCCAATGGCCTCCTAGAAGGATTTCACAAATTATTTTCCAGGACAAAAAATGAGTTTGAAAATAGCTCTCCTAACACTTTTTAGACTTGTATCAGCTTTGGAACCATGACAAAAATCCAAAATTCCGAAGGCATTGACACTTATATGATTTATTTAATTACGAATGAATATGATTTTAATTGCAAACAGTCCGAGTGGAATACTTAGGACTCGCCAGCCGCGGGGCTCGGCGCCTCCCGCCCGGACGTTGGCTCACTCAGGTCTCAGGGCGGCTGCGGCGGGCGCTGTTAGGTGGCCCATTTCATAGGTGAGAAGCTGAGGCCTGTAGATGTTGGGGACTTGCCTGCTGCTGCACGGGGCAGGAGCCGGGGTTCCAGCACCCTTGGGTGGGGCCTGGATTTTTCTTGACATTTCTGGCCCATGGACATACTACGTGTATTGGCTTATCTTCTCCATGGAAACTCATATATTTATCACTTCCCACAACTGAACACAAGTTTTTCTTTTAATTGTTCAGTTTGCACACACACACATATTTATATATTTTTAAAAGACTTTTTACTTTAGAATGATCACCCCGCTCTGGGGCGATTGGGGCGGTGGTGGGGCCGCGGGCCTGGAGGGACAGAGGGCCAGGGTGGGGGGTGCGGGCGGCCGCTTCTCTCCCCGGTCAGTCCCAGGGCCTGGCCGTGCCCCCAGGAGGAGGGTGGCTGAACCCTGCCCCCCAGCGGGTCTGCTCCACAGGTGCCCCCGACGCCCCGGAGGGACCTGAACCTGGGCAGCCCGCGCGGCCCTGACCTCGGGAGGCGCCCCGGCCCCCCAAGGAGACTCCGCGGCCCAGCCTCTCCTGCAGCCCGGCCACGCGTGCACGCCCCCCACGGCCCCCCGGATCCCGCAGCCCCAGCCCCGCGTGCCCACCAGGGCGGGTCACAGGGTCGTGACTCGGGCCACCGCACAGAAGGGCCTATTGTCTCTCTCCCCCTATTTCAGTCTTTTCCGTGGCTGTGACTTCCACAAGTTGCCTACGGGTGACCTCCCACCTGCACGTTGGGAAAATACCTTTTATTACACGTTTCTCTCAGGGCTTCTTTCTCCTTTTACACTTGACTCTTCTGCTGCACAAACAGCGTCTGGTTCCCGAGCGAATGGGGCCGGGGAGGCCGCTTGCCCAGCAGCCGGGCCCTCCCTCCCGGCACTAGGCCCTTTCATCCTGTAGATTCCTATATTTCGGTCCTCTCCGTTTTGTCCTAGTTTTCTTTGACTCCACCAATACTGTGTCATTTACTTATTAAGATTAGCTTAGTCTTTTTATTTATTTATTTATTTATTTATTTATTTATTTTTTTATTTATTTATGATAGTCACAGAGAGAGAGAGAGAGACAGAGACACAGGCAGAGGGAGAAGCAGGCTCCATGCACTGGGAGCCCGACATGGGATTCGATCCCGGGTCTCCAGGATCGCGCCCTGGGCCAAAGGCAGGCGCCAAAACGCTGCGCCACCCAGGGATCCCAGTCTTTTTATTTTTAACTAATTGATGGCAGAGAGCGAGAGGGGATGAGGGGCAAGGCCAGAGGGAGAGCCAACCCTGAAGCAGGTGCCCCGCCCAGCGCAAAGCCTGACCCGGCTCCATCCCCGGGCCCCAGACCATGGCCAGAGCCCAGTACGTCTGCACCCAACGGCCCGAGCCACCCAGGCGCCCCAGCACCCCTACTTTAGAGTACTTGAGACTGGTGTGACTGTGACCCCGCCTAACGAGGAAGCGGCGCCGATGCGCGGCCTTGCAGCTAGAGCGGCTGCTGCCTTGTCCAGGCCCTCGGGGTCCGGGCAGGCCCCACGGCCGAGCTGCCCGCAGCCGGTACGCATCCTGACGCACGTGGGGCCCAGCACTCAATCAATAGGGACGGGCTCATATCATAAACATGATCACATAAGTCTTTCCCCAAAGCCTCCCATTTCGATTTTTTAACACAACTTTCTGCCCAATCGCTTCTGTCACCCTTAAGTGTCCACCCCTGGCCTAGCGGAAAGAATTTGATATTAGAATCAAAGACCCCCACAAGCTTCCCCATTTATTAACTGGGAGACTTTAAGCAAATGACTTCACCTCTCAGAAGCTCAGTTTCCTTATTCTGTAAAAGAAATAACACTTATGAATATGGTTGGACTAATTATTACATGAAATAATACCCATCAAAACACTACGTAGAGTGTCTGGCTCTACAAGATACTTCTGCTACATAGACGTTAGTGGGGTTTAAGCAGTAACTTACCCAGGGAGGGACACACGTCTGTTGATAGGGGCGCCTTTTAACCCATTAAATTCAGGCAGCTAGGAAATTTGTAAATAAACGTTTCTTTATGAGCTTTACGTATGGAACTATTTCGGGTCCTCCTTGGGGAATGCAAGTAGCCGTTGGACGCCAGTCCTCACTCTTGATAAGCTTGTAGCCTGGTAAAGACACAGATGTTGTTGAGTTTAGGACATCTCCCCCGCCCCTTCCTATCCAGCATCCTTTCTCACCCTTTCGGGACTTGGCCACCTTACACTCAATTTGTGTGTTCTTGATGGGGTTTCACGTGGATGTCGGCATCGATGCCACAGGCCTGGCCTTTTGGAGATGACCACTTCCCAACTACTACGATTGCTCCGAGACTGGCCATGAGACCAATGTCAGCTCAATAAACTGAGTTTTGCTGGAGCTGTTGGGAAAGAAACTCTTTGTACAAATTGTTAGCCCAGGAAAATTTGAGTTTGAAGCTGACCATGAGCCATCATAAAAAGACAAAACCAGGGGATCCCTGGGTGGCTCAGGGGTTTGGCACCTGCCTTTGGCCCAGGGCGCGATCTTGGAGTCCCAGGATCGAATCCCACATCGGGCTCCTGGCATGGAGCCTGCTTCTCCCTCCCTCTGCCTCTCTCTCTCTCTCTCTGTCTATCATAAATAAATAAATCTTTAAAAAAAAAAAGACAAAACCAAAAAACCCCAACCCGGTTGGTTAAGCGTCTGCCTTCGGCTCAGGTCATGATCTCAGGTCTTGAGATCGAGCCCCACATCGGGCTCCCTGCTCAGAGGAGGGCCCTCCCCCTGCTCCTGCAGTCTGTCTCTCAAATGAATTACTAAAATCTTAAAAACGAAACCCAACACCAGACCTCATTAGAAAAACACCAAAACAACAACGACAGCGACAAAGACATGTCCAAGAGAGACAGCAGCTAGAAGGGGGCAGGCAGGATCGAGAGACAGGGGAGGGGAGACCTAGGCGGACTTCGTCGTTGGAGCCCTCAAATCCACCTCAAATTCAGCCGTCTGTGTTTCATCGCGTGCACTTCCCAGTTACCTTTTTGGTTTGAGAACACAGCTTGAGGTGTCTTTCTGTTATTTTTCAACTAACAGTTCTGACCAATATAGAAATATAATGCAGGTATGAAAATCATGCCAGGAAGCTTACAAAGCAACAGAGATACTCCGAAATCCGAAGGTTTATTTCTCTTCCTGGGCATCACTGCTCCAAGTCTGGCTCATACACCCTGGGGAGGAGTTTTGGGAGTAGATGGGAGGCATTGCACAATTTAAAGAAATAACCCTTAGATTGGGGTTCCTTTTGCTGCAAAGATAAGGGAACCCAAGATTTAATACAGGGAGATCTTCCTCCTTATAACTGGTCTTTATTATGTACTGGATAAGTCTTCTCAGCATATTTCCTTGGGGGAAGCAGTGAAATGGAACTATTTTTAAAAATATGGAGAGAGGGATCCCTGGGTGGCGCAGCGGTTTGGCGCCTGCCTTTGGCCCAGGGCGCGATCCTGGAGACCCGGGATCGAATCCCACGTCGGGCTCCCGGTGCATGGAGCCTGCTTCTCCCTCTGCCTGTGTCTCTGCCTCTCTCTCTCTCACTGTGTGCCTATCATGAATAAATAAAAATTAAAAAAAAATATGGAGAGAATTCATTTTGTTGTAAAGGATAAGATAATGGGCAGTGTTGAGGCCCGGTAGGAAGTGCACTGAGGTGGGGACGGCCTGCAGCGGGGGCTCTGTTCTGCAGCCAGGGTCGGCCCCCCCAGGGCCTGGGCAGCCCCCTCCCTGCCTCCCCCTTCCCCCACCCCAGCCCAGGGCGCAGCCTGTACCTCCGGAGTCGCTCCTGCAGTTTAAATACCCGCTGCCCGCACCCATCTCGGTTTAACTGCAAATGGATCTGAAAAGGTGAAATTTGGTGCCATCCGGTGGCAAAATGGCAAATCGCGGCACAAGCTGGCTTGGGAGGAAACCGGTTCCAGGGGAGGCCTTAGGGTGGGTGGCCTCGCCCTGTGCCTGGCGGGGTCAGGACCCTAGAGGGACCCTCGTATTTGGAGTCACCCGTGACCGCGGCAGGAGGTGACATCGTCGAGAAATCATTTTATTTTAATTTTTATTATTTTATTTTATTTTTATTTTTTTAAAATTTATTTATTAATGAGAGATACACAGAGAGAGAGAGAGAGAGGCAGAGACACAGGCAGAGGGAGAAGGCCCTGGGCTGAAGGCGGCGCTAAACTGCTGAGCCACCGGGGCTGCCCCATCATCTAGAAATTAAACCTGGAAGTAAGAACGTGGAGGCTGTTCTGCAGCCGGTGGCCCTGCAACATTGGAGTCGGTCCTGCGCTCTGGGGCTGAGAGCTGGAAGATCCGTGTGTTTGTTTTTTAAGACAAAAAATTACGATTCTATGTCATTAGAATTAGATCATAAAAAAAAAGATTTCTGTATTAAACTCTGTGAGGCAACATCTTCACATTTACACGTTTGGAAAAAAAAAATTACAGGAAGGAGGGTCAGAGGGAGAGAGAAACTGAGGCAGGCTCCACGCGGGCCCGGGGCTCCAGGCCCCTGGCCGGCGGCCCGAGAAACAAGCGTCGGCATTCAAGGTCCCAGTGGAGACCCTGTGCTCACCCCACCCTCACCCAGGCCCTGTGCTCACTCCCCCCCCACCCGGGCCCTGTGCTCACCCCCCACCCAGGCCCTGTGCTCACCCCCGACCTGGGGCCTGTGCTCACCCCCACCTGGGACCTGTGCTCACCCCCCCCCACCTGGGCCCTGTGCTCACCTCCACCCTCACCCAGGCCCTGTGCTCACCCCCCCCCCCCCCCACCCGGGCCCTGTGCTCACCCCCACCCTCACCCAGGCCCTGTGCTCACTCCCCCCCAACCCAGGCCCTGTGCTCACCCCCCACCCAGGGCCTGTGCTTACCCCCACCTGGGACCTGTGCTCACCCCCGCCCCCCACCCGGCCCCTGTGCTCACGCCCACCCGGGCCCTGTGCCCACCACTGTCCCCACTTTGAGTCCTTAGGTAGCTTTGAGTAAGGATCACAGTTAGATGATTAAAGCTTTCCTTTGTCATTTAAAGATCCGAGACAGAGACAGTTTTGTTGACAGAGGGACTCTCTGGAAACCATGACCTTTCTCTGCTGTTGCCAACACCTAGATTATTCTGGCTTGTGCTGGGAACTTCAGGATCTCTCTTCTTTTTTTTAAGATTTTATGTATTTCCTCACGAGAGACCCAGAGAGAGAGGCGGAGGCCCAGGCAGAGGGAGGAGCAGGCTCCCCGCGGGGAGCCCGACGCAGGACTCGATCCCAGGGCCCTGGGGTCACCCCTGGGCGGAAGGCAGCCGCTGCACCGCTGGGCCCCCGGGCGCCCCCTCTCTCGCTCCTCCGTCCTCCGTCCTGCGTTGCTAACCCGCCTGAGCCACGAGATCCTTCCCAGGAGCCTGGGCAGGTGCCAGGGCAGTGCTCACCTTGAGAACCGGTCCCTTTCCCCCTCCCTCCCCATGGCTCCACCACTTCTCTGCCCTGAGCAGGGACTGTCCTCGGAGAAGTAGAGGCTCTTCAGTCCCGAGTCCCCCCCGCCCTGGGCAGGCTGCCCCGTACCCGCCACTTTGTTCCAGGCGAAGTGGGAAGTGGCCGTCGGTGGCCGGACCATCCCCGCACCGACACTGCGCCACTCTGTCTTCTCCACGGCACTGGTCGCTCCTTGTCCGTCCCCCTTGGTGGACCCTTTTCATTTCTCTCTAGCTCTGTTTCATTTTCCACTCTCAGGTCATTTTTTCTCCTCTTTCACTCCCCGGGTGACTTCCTCCATTTGCACAGCCGAAGTGCCGTCTAGGAGACTTCAGGTCCTCACGCACCGTGCAAAGGGCTCCAATTTTAAGTGCTTAAATCTGAGACGACTCCCAGATTTGTACCTTCAGTCGAGCCCTCTTACCTGGACTTCAGACGGGTGAGTCTAAGTGCTCAGCCTCTCAGGCCAGAAACCTCGAAGCCATTCTTGGTCCCTCTTTCCTCTTGTACTAGATTCAGTGTGTTTGGCGGAGTCTGTCGCCTGCAACTTGGAATAAATCGTATCAGGACTCGGTGAGAGAAGCAGAACCACTGTGGGACCCGAGTCAGCATCTAAAAGGGTTTGCTGCAGGGACTTGACCTTAGAGAAGGGCTATGGGAGCCGCTGACACCCTCTGTAGAGCTTGGTCATCACTTCCGCCCGGATCCTGAAGCCCGCAGCTCAGCCTGTGCGACTGGGAAGACCTCTGTCTGTCTGTCTGTCTGTCTGCAGATGTGCTTACAAATATCTGTGTACTTATTTACGGATATATTTATTGCTACACCTGTAGCTGGGTACAAAGGGATAGATACGTATGTCATCACGCTTCTGTCTCTTTCACAAGGATCCATCCTGACACCCTCATCAAAAACTTACCTGAAGGGGCACCCGGGTGGCTCAGCGGTTGAGCATCTGCCTATGGCCCAGGTCATGACCCCAGGGTCTCGGGATCAAGTCCCGCATCGGGGTCCCTGCGTGGGGCCTGCTTCTCCCTCTGCCTGGGTCTTTGCCTCTCTCTCTGGGTCTCTCATGAATAAATATATAAAATCTTAAGAAAAAAAAAAAACTTACCTGAAACGGAATTCTAAAAAAATCATTCAAATGTAGCCAAATCAAGAAGGCACCATACTCCAACCCCTGTTAAGTTGGCATCCCTGCACATTTCCTTAAACCATACTTAATCTCAAATTACAACAAGAAAAAGTCACATTTTCACCGTACCTGCTACAACTATCTCACCTACAACTAAAAACTATGCTAACTCTTTCCCCAGGAGGGGTCGTAAGTCTCTTTCTGTGTGTGTTTGTGTGTTCATTCTTCTCCGCGCTGATTTAAACTCCCTCTTGGATATCCTGTTAATTTGATATTTAGTTAACGACTATTAACACATCTAATGTTAGATAATAAGGGGCGAAGGAGGGAAGAAAACAAAAATAGTCACATAAAAGCTGAGTAAAAACACTGAAAGCTGTTACAGTTCTCATTTCTTCAACAGGTCACACGATGCAGCTAGAGCTTGTAACTATCTCCTTCTACTGCGTCGTCAGTATTTCTTTTGCCTCCACTGGTCGTGCTTCTTTGCCTGGTGAGGTGACCCTCATTTTTATCCCTGAAGGGTCCAAGCCATTAGCAGTTCTACTCACATTGTTGAAGTTTTCCATGAACTTTACTCAGAGTCCGTGAGAGTATTAAGAAGCATCCTACAGGATCTTCTGGTTTCTAAACTCATTTCTCTCCTGTACTAGCAACCTCAATTTCCTCCTTTTCTTTCTTTCTTTTTTTTTTTTTTTAAGATTTTATTTATTTATCCATGAGAGACACAGAGAGAGAGGCAGGGACCCAGGCAGAGGGAGAAGCAGGCTCCCTGTGGGGAGCCCGATGCAGGACTCGATCCTGGGACCCCAGGGTCAAGCCCTGGGCTGAAGGCAGATGTCCAACTGCTGAGCCAGCCAGGCGTCCCTCAATTTCCCCCTTTTCACTGCACACCAATCAACCCCTAGCCATGCAAGCATCCCGTGTTTGGCCCGTTGATTCAGTGTCACAAGGGGCTCAAAGTGGCCAGGTGCCAGTCTTAACTCCCAGGATAACGAGTTCACTGGAATGTTCCGTAAGCATAAGCTCAATATGGTGGCAATGTTGTTTGGAAATTTATTGAGATGGAGTTTTTTTCAAAGATTTTATTTATTTATTTGAGAGAGGAGGAAAGCTCGTGCATGAGCAGGGGGAGGGGTAGAGGGAGAGGGAAAAGCAGACTCCCCGTTGAGCAGAGAGCTGACTCAGGGCTCAATCCCAAGGTCCTGGGATCACGCCTGAACCGAGGCAGACGCTTGACCGATTGAGCCACCCAGGGGCCCTGAGGCTGATTACTTAAGCCTTATCCTCCTAGCTTTATCTCTAATAGACTTCAAGCTTTGGGGGCGCCCGGTGGCTCAGCCTGTTAAGTGTCTGACTCTTGATTTCAGCTCAGGTCATGATCGCAGGGTCCTGGGTTCAAGCCCCACATCAGGCTCTGCACTCAGTGGAGAATCTGCTTGAGATTCTCTCTCCCTCTCCCTCGGCCCCTCCCTCTGCTCAGGCTCTGTCTCTCTCAAATAAATCAATCAATCTTTTTTTAAAAAAGATTTTGTTTATTTATTCATGAAAGAGCGAGGCAGAGACACAGGCAGAGGGAGAAGCATGCTCCCTGCAGGGAGCCCGATGTGGGACTCGATCTGGGGACCCCGGGACCACACCCTGGGCTGAAGTCAGGTGCTAAACCACTGAGCCATCCAGGGATCCTTTTTTAAAAAAAAAAGATAATAATAAAGTTCATAATTTTATTTCTGTCCGAGTCCTGCATCTACTGCAGTAGGGAAGAGAGGAGTGCTATTCATGGGCTCTCGAAAGCCACAATCACAAGGTCCAGAAAAATAAAATATTCACATTTTAAGTTATACCCAGTAAGGCCAGTATAGAGACATTTAGGGTAGACATTCAGGAATCTATACTTTTGGGACTTACGCTGAGTTCGCTGAACTCAATTTTCAGGGATTCTCTTGCACATGCCTGCACATAGGGGTCCAGCGTAGCCTTTACAAAGGCAGCTGCTGAATGCTGGGAACCTTGAACCCTCAACGTTGCCGGAACCTAAGTTCTAGGGGCCAGACCTCAATTTCCTTGTGGCTGAGAGGCATAGCCTTTCCTTTGTAACTCATTACAAAGGGTTTTCTGGTTTCACACAATGTGAAGGAGGTTGCCTAATAAAGCATGTTGTGCAAAGAAGAAAGGTGATTGGGAAAAAAAAAAAAAAAAGGTGTAGCAACAGCAGTCCTTTCATTTCCGCCTGTAAAGCATTTACTACATCTCAAGTATTTTGTGCTTCTTCCTCAGTTATGCACATACTCCCTGCTTTTGGGATACTTTGGCAGTTGTAACCAGAGTGACAGAAAGGATGAAAGTTTTAGAATAAAACTGCATTTGTAAATCATTTGTACTAGAGTATAATAAGTCTCCCAGATGTCACCTGTGCTGTTCAAAAGCAACTGCATATTTTAGTCGCTACTGACAAGCTCTACCACTGGGGGAAAAAAAAAAAAAAAGATCATCTAATCTAAATTCCTTTCTAAGAGAATCGATCAATGATGTTGGTAAGAAAAAGGAATAGAAAAACTGTTCACCTCGTAGCCATTGTTGTACATTCATTGCTGAGACTTCTGGCTTGGTTGCCATTGAGGGATTTTTCTTTGAAAATGTGAAAATCAAGGTAACAGTTTATTGTCAGACTTTTGTTGCTATGGAAGTAGTCACTACCTTGGAACATCTAGTGCAATGGAAACAAATAGAGTCATTGGAGGCATAAATGGAATATGAACTTGCGGCTCCTTAAGCTGCAGCTAGAGCAAGTCTCTTTCCTGCACTTTCCCGGTAGGTTATCTGCTGAGACACTAATCTGTGACAGTCTGGGGTGGTAGTTGGAAGGGGTCCACTAGGCGAAGTCTGGGGGAGCTGAACCCAGACCATGCTGCCTGGTGATGCTCATGCAGGGCTTCAGTTCAGGGCGTGGGGAGCAGGCGGGGAAACAGCATTGTGGAGAGTTCGTATGTTTCCTTTGGCAGCGTTGGCATGAATAGAGGTGGCCCAGGGTGTCTCTGGAGCCTCAAGGCAATGATCCAAACCCCAATTTTGGTCACTTTCTAGGTCTCTTAAATGGATCAAGGCAGCGGATGAGACATATCACAAAGATCACGTGCCAGACTGTTCCCCGCCATCACTGACCGTCTCGGGAGCAATTCAGCCGACATCCCACCCATTCCTTCCAACGAACCACGTCTCCCTTATCAGGTCATCGACTCCTGGCCCTTGGCAGTTGGCCGGTGCCAATCTCACTGCAAATCCTAGTCTTACCTCCAGATTCTGAAGACCCATTTTGGCCCTACTGTTGGCTTTTTCTATCGAACAAAATCTCAGAACTGGCTTTGAGCTGCTGTAACTCCAGACCCTCTGGATGGGAAAAGCATAGGGGTGGCTCAGAGAAGGTTGGAAAGCCGCGAACGGGGAGCAGTAGGGAGGTTGCACGTGTGTGGCTAACACATTGTTTTGATTCAGCTTGTTTGTTACAGAGCAATGAAGATGCAGAGTGGGGTTTTTTAAGTGCTTAGGGATAACACTGAGAAAATACTCGTACCTAGGAATTCTGGTCTATTGGCTTAGAGACAGACAATGGGGAGCATGGGGGAGTTGGGAATGAGACCCTGACACAGCCCCACACCTTCATTTTTAAGCACCAGATTCCAGTACCCTGTTCTCTAGGCCTTTGATTGCCCATCAGAGGGATGTGACAAAACAGCCAGCGGCACCCGGATGAGGCAGAGGGTACATCGTCTACACCATATAACCTTCTCTGACCAGCAGTCAGCGCTCTCAGAATCATGGCGGCAGAGAACCCAACCCCAGTTGGCTTAAGCAAAGAGCTACTTGTCTACCATGATAGCAATGTGCAGGGCTGGCGCTGGCGCTGGCTTGGATCCACGTGACCCAACTCCATCCCTTGACGTCGTCCTACTCCACAGGTTAGTGTCGTTTTCAGATGGGCTCTCGCCTTGCCACGGTGAGACGGCTGCAGCAGCCCCAACTTCACATTGTCACCCAGAAGAGGCCAGGGAACTCCCTTCCTGGTAACTTCCCTGTAATTCCCGAAAGGCTCTTGAGGTCTTTTGACGGATGAAACACCTACTTAGAGTCAATGAATTACGGACTTTATCACATCTACAGAAGATCTCCACGGCAATACCTAGGTTAGTGTTTGATTGAATTATTGGGGGTCGTGGCCCAGCCTAGTTGTCCAAAAACCTCAACCACCACAGCAATGTTCTCAGCCTTTAAGATGGTCCATGTAAGAGACTCTGAGGCTTAAGCTTCATTCGCTTTATTATTATTTTTTGTTTGTGTAGAGTTGACACACAATGTTACACTAATTTGACTGGGCAGATGTGGATGTTGTGCCGTGTTCACCCCAAGTGTAGCCCATCTGTTCCCTGCATCGCTATCACAGTACCATTGACTATATTCCCTACGCTGCGCCTTCCCCCCCATGACTTACTCATTGCGTAACTGGAAGCTTGTATCTCCCTTTCCCTTTCAGTAATTTTGCCCATCTTCCTACCCCTCACCCCTCTGGCCAGTCATCAATTGTTCCCTATGTTTATAGGTCTCATCACACTTTTTGTTTGTTTATTCATTTGGCTTTTTAGATTCCACATGTGAGTGAAGTCATATGGTATTTGTCTTTCTCAGTCTGACTTATTTCACGTAGCGTAATACTCTCTGGGTCCATCCATGTTGTTGCAAATGGCACGGTCTCATCCTTTTTTTATATTCTATGTGATATTCCATTATCTATCTACGTATCTACCTCTTTATCATCTCTCTCCTATTCCAATCTGTACATATTTCGTTATGTATGCACACGACTCCCATCTTACTTAACTATTTGCCTATCGATGGACACTTAGGTTGCTTCCATATCTTAGCTATTGTAAATAATGCTGCAATAAACTTAGGGGTGCATACATCTTATCAAATTAGTGGGTTGTTTTCCTTTGGGTGAGTACCCCGTTGTGGAATTGTTAGATCATATGGTATTTCTGTTTCTATTTTGATTGGTTGATTGGTTTTTACACTAATTTTATTTGTATTTATTTATTTATTTTTTACACTAATTTTATTTAAACTTTTTGAGACTTTAGCTCCAATACAGTTAACAGACAGTGTCATATTAGTTTAAGGTGTACAATATAATATTTCTTCTTTGGAGAAATGTCCGTTCGTGTCTTCTGTCCATTTTTCAACTGGATTATTTGGCTTTTTTGTTGTTGAGTTGCATTCGTTTTTGGCATATTTTGCATACTAACCCTTTATTGGATATGTCATTTACAAGTATCTTCTCCCATTTAGTGTGTTGTCTTTTAGTTTTGTTGATTGTTTCCTTTGCTGTGTTTAGAAGCTTTTATTTTGATGTAGTCCCAATCGTTTATTTCTGTTTTATTTTAGTTTATTATAGTTTCCCTTGTCTTGGGAGATCTATCTAGAAAAATGTTGCTACAACTGACATCGGAGAAATTACTGCCTATAGCTAGCTCTCTTCTCTGATTTTTATGCTTTCAGGCCTCACATTTAGGTCCTTAATCCATTTTGAGCTTTTTTTGTGTGTATTGTGTAAGAAAGTGGTCCATTTTCATTCTTTTGCATGTAGCTATGCAGTTTTGCCAACATCAGTTGTTGAACAGACTGACTTTTTCTTACTGCACATTTTTGCCTCCTTTGTCAAAGATTCATTCACCATATAATCATGGACTTATTTCTGGGGTGTTATTTCAATGCTTACTTTTTTTGAGGAAACTCTATACTATTTACCACAGTGACTATACCATTCGCACTCCCACCAACAGTGTATGAGAGTTCCATTTTCTCCACATTTTTACCAACACTTGTTCTTTCTTATCTTTTCGATTTTAGCCATTCTCCAAAAAAAACATACAGATAGCCAATAGATACAGGGAAATCATGAGGGAAATGTAAATCAAATCCACAATAAGATATCACTTTATACCTGTCAGTTTGGCTAGAATCAAAAGCTTCATTCATTTCAGATAAATTTGTGCCTAGAGAGGACAAAGAGAAGGAGAAGGAAAGAATGAAGATTATCCAGAAGAACTTTACATTTTGGATCAGATAAGCCTTACAGCCTCATTTATTTATCTTGGGCTATTTATTTCATATATTTCTATTAGTCTTTAGTGATTTTTCTAAGTTGAATTTATAGAAGGAATTACATTGGAATTTCTCAGGATGATCCACTGTCTTACCCCTGAGGAACGGGAAATTCATGGTTATACGACGTAGCATATCCTGTAGTGAGTATGTAAATAGAGTCATTTGCTTCTATTGTTATGTATCTAAGAATAATAAAGGTCAATACCCATGAGTAGCTAACATGAAAAATTTTGTTAGTTCTAAGTGCTCACTGTTCTTTGTCTACATCTAGTTTTTCAAAAAAAATAAAGACTTCCAATATTGAGAAGTCAATAAAAATTACCAGGGTTTTGAAACTAGTGATCTTTCAAAATCAATCTATTTGACTGAATTTTCTCATTGAATTGAAAAAAGGAGTCTTTTAAAATGAATACCAGAGACACGAATAATGCTTTTGAAACATTTTGCATTAGGGTGAGACACTTAATACCCCCTTTTTTCCCTTCATATATAGAGTTTAGTCAGTGATGTTTTGTAAGAACCGCAGGAATGCTCATAAGTGGCAGTGTTCAATATACTTGGACCTTGGCTTTGAAATGTTGGTGAAAGTGTTTGAAGGATTAATTTTTGTTCCTTTTGTTCAAGGCACAAAACAGGCTGCTACTGCATGGGAGGGAATAGCTTCACTGTTTTCTGCATTATGTCAGGGAATCTTTGTGCGTATTTGTAATTTCATCAATTCTTTTAGTTTGCCAGAGTTTATTTAGCTTTTGCCTTGGGTTCCCTTGACCAATGCTAACTTTTAAGTATCAAGTTTCTTAAAAAGTCTACATGAATATGTACTTAAAACTGAGGAGAAAAAACTTATTCATACATATATCTCTAAATCCAGATTAAAGGATCTTAATACATTTGGATTTCAACACTTTCTTATGACACAGCCAAACAAAATATACCTGATAATGCAGAATTGGCTGTATTGTCATCTGCCAGAAGTTAGTAAACTTATGTTTAAATCACTTGGAAGAGAGATACTCCCACGGTGAGAAGATTAGCATGAGCGTCAATGACAGGGATGGTCAGTGGTTTGCTAAAAAATTAGCCCTCTGAATGAATGAATAAATAAGCAAGCCAGCTCTGATTTCTTTTTTTTTTTATGGTAAAGAAGAAAGTTTTTATTGATTTTTAATACAGTAATAAACAATTGTGTTTTATTTTTTGTGATTCCTTGCTGTATGTTTATTTATTTATTTTTTGTATATTTTTTATTGGAGTTCAATTTGCCAACGTATAGCATATCACCCAGGGCTCGTCCCGTCAAGTGCCCCCCTCAGTGCCCGTCACCCAGTCAACCCCGTCCCCCCACCCACCTCCCCTTCCACCACCCCTTGTGCGTTTCCCAGAGTTAGGAGTCTCTCCTGTTCTGTCTCCCTTTCTGATATTTCCCACTTATTTTTTCTCCTTTCCCCTTTATTCCCTTTCACTATTATTTATATTCCCCAAATGAATGAGAACATACAATGTTTGTCCTTCTCCGGTTGACTCACTTCACTCAGCATCATACCTTCCAGTTCCATCCATGTCGAAGCACATGGTGGGTATTTGTCATTTCTAATGGCTGAGGAATATTCCATTGTATACATAAACCACAGCTTCTTTATCCATCATCTGTCGATGGACACCGAGGCTCCTTCCACAGTTTGGCTGTTGTGGACATTGCTGCTAGAAACTTCGGGGTGCAGGTGTCCTGCACTTTCACTGCATCTGTATCTTTGGGGTGAATCCCCAGCAGTGCAGTTGCTGGGTCGTAGGGCAGGTCTATTTTTAGCTCTTTGAGGAACCTCCACACAGGTTTCCAGAGTGGCTGCACCAGTTCACATTCCCACCAACAGTGTAAGAGGGTTCCCCTTTCTTCACATCCTCTCCAACATTTGTGGTTTCCTGTCTTGTTAATTTTCCCCATTCTCACTGGTGTGAGGTGGGATCTCATTGTGGTTTTAATTTGTATTTCCCTGATGGCAAGTGATGCAGAGCATTTTCTCATGTGCGTGTTGGCCATGTCTATGTCTTCCTCTGTGACATTTCTGTTCCTGTCTTTTGCCCATTTCATGATTGGATTGTTGGTTTCTGTGCTGTTGAGTTTAATAAGTTCTTTATAGATCTTGGAAACTAGCCCTTTATTTGATGTGTCATTTACAAATATCCTCTCCCATTCTGTAGGTTGTCTTTTAGTTTTGTTGACTGTTTCTTTTGCTGTGCAGAAGCTTTTTATCTTGATTAAATCCCAACAGTTCATTTTTGCTTTTGTTTCCCTTGCCTTCGTGGATGTATCTTGCAAGAAATTGCTGTGGCCACCTTCAAGAAGGGTGTTGCCTGTGTTCTCCTCTAGGATTTTGATGGAATCTTGTCTCACATTTAGATCTTTCATCCATTTTGAGTTTATCTTTGTGTCTGGAGTAAGAGAATGGTCTAGTTTCATTCTTCAACATGTGGTCAGCCCTGATTTCATAGTGTTTACTGATTTCTATGGTGTAAACATTCCCATCATGGTGACTTTTAAGGTAATAAGGTTGGCTCTCAACATTTTAAAATATTTAACCATCAGTAATATCCAGCTCCAGTTCTGCACATTGCCACTCATTTCTTTAATTAATTGAATAAACATTTACTGGGTATCTACTATGTGTTAACCATGCTAGATATTTATGAGAATAAGGAGATTAATTAATATGTTCTCATTCACAAGGAATTTGTCATTTGCTCTTTCTTGAAGTGAAGAAATTGCTTAAAATTTGGGATATAAAACTGAGGAGCAAATAAAGAACAGGATCTCATGATTCGGGAAGCTTGTACTAGCTCATGAAGTAAGGTATGGAAACTTCATTTCCAACATTCAAGAATAAATTGCAGTGGGGGCCCCTGGGGGGTTCAGTCAGTTAAATGTCTCTTGATTTCAGCTCAGATCATGATCTCGGGGTTGGGAGATTGAGCCCCATGTTGGGCTACACCTTCAGTGTAGTGTCTGCTTGAAATTCTCTCTCCCTCTGCCTCTGCCCCTCCCCCTTTCAAAAATAAATACATGAAATTTTTTTTTAAAAAGAATAAATTGTAGTGAACATCTTGCTACCATTTACATTGTTCCATAATTCATGACTTGCCTTGAAAATCAGATGACCTCATTTTCAGGTAAAAAAATACAACCCAGGCAGCCCGGGTGGCTCAGCGGTTTAGCTCCATCTTCAGCCCAGGGTCTGATCCTGGAGACCCTGGATCGAGTCCCGCATGGGGCTCCCTGCATGGAGCCTGCTTCTCCTTCTGCCTGTGTCTCTGCCTCTCTCTCTCTTTCTCTGTGTCTCTCATGAATACATAAATAAAATCTTAAAAAAAATACAACAACCCAATAACTAATTCTATTTCCTTAATGTTTAAAATGATGAGTCTATTACTCAATTTACTGGAGGCTCTTCCTACATCAGTGTTCCTTTTGAAATCTTTGGGTTAATTAAGTACTTTGAAAAAGGGGAAGCATTTTCCCTTCTTTCCTATGTTTCTGTGTCTCTTCATAAGCAAGAGATTTGGGGGTCCAACCCACACTAACATTTCAGAGGAAATTAAAGGGATCCCCTCTGACTCTCCTTTTTTGCACCCCATCGTCACTTCTCTCTGTGGGAGAAGGAATTACAATCCTGATTCGTTGGAGTCTAAGTCACTATGCTACATCAGTGTCTTGGTAACACAGTCTCTTGGCCTCTGACATGCTCTTGGACTTAAATGAAAATTGGCTAAATTGGATAATGTCTTTATAACAAGCAGAAGACTGGATTAATGAAGTAGGCCTGACCTTCTCATTCATGTGGCTGGTTGGGTTAGTGAATCAGATGAATGTCTTGGCCATCATCTCTCCCTCCAACTGTCCTTCCCTCCCTTCCAGTACTCATAAGAGAGTAGATTTCCCTTTAATTTTGAGCTTAAACTATATCTTCTTATTTATCATTTACCATTGAGATATAGGGGATTTATCAGGTGTTAATAAAATTGACAATAAATTTTTACTCAGCTACTGATTTTTATAATATGTTCTCTCCATCAGGCTACCTCAGAAGGGAAGAGGGGCAAGTTATAAGAAGTCGTATGCCACTAAAAGTCCTCCGATTACCTTTCACCATTTTTTCATCCCTATCCAGTTCAATCTAATTTTTTTGTTTTTTTGCAAATTCTGCCCAGGCTTATATGTCCTTGAAACTTCCCCCTTGACAGAAGTTCTTTTCTTTCTTGATAATTCTGTTGTCTGCAAACTCCAAAATATTTCAAACAGTCCTGTTACTTTTCTACTCAACAAAACCCTGACTTTGTTGAAACTACATTTATGTTTTATAGTATCTCAGGTACTGTATCAGGTATTTTTAGCCCTTCATATCACAAGATGAAGATAAAAGAGCATGAGGTTACTTTCATTATTCCTCTTAACCGCTTCTAGCACCAGTTCATAAACCTTCATTCTTAACCAGTTATTCCAGTCATCACTGATTTTCAGAACTGGAGAACAGGAAGGGATGGAAAATCATGGGCACAATAAATGGTTTAAAGGGTGATAGTCTGAGGATGCCTGGGTGGCTCAGTTGGTTAAGAGTCTGACTCATAATTTTGGCTTAGGTGATGATATCAGGGTGGTGAGATTGAACTCTGAGTTGGCCTCACACTCAGTGGGGAGTCTGCCTGAAATTCCCTCTCTTTATGCCCCTCCCCTTATCAAGTACATAAATAAATAAATAGATAAATAAAATCTTTTTAAAAAGATGATATTCTGTAATGATATGCCAAGCTGGGACAAAAGAGAGACAAGGACTCACAAGTATAAACGGCACCATGCTTAGAGTGAAACTGGTCCATAAACACAAGATGTCACTTCCATTTTTCTGTGTCTTTTAAAATTTCTTTCATCAATGCTTTGTAGTTTCCAGCGTACAAGTCTTTCATTTCCTTGGTTAAGTTTTTTCCTAAGTATTTTAGTCTTTTTGGTGCTATTATAAATGGAATTGCTTCTTAAATTTCCTTTTTGGTCCATTCACTGTTAGTGTATAGGGATGTTAGCGTATGTATATTTGTGGTTGATTTTGTATCCTGCAACTTTGCTAAATTTATATATTAGTTCTAATATTTTTAAAAATGAAATCTTGATGGTTTTCTACATATAGGATCATAGGATCTGTGAACAGAGATAATTTTATTTCTTCCTTTTTGATTTGGATGCCTTTTATTTCTTTTTCTTACCTAATTACTCTGGCTAGGACTTCCAGTCTATGTTTAATAGAAATGCCAAGAGTGAGCATCTTTATTTTATTCCTGATCTTAGAGGAAAATCAGTTTTTCACCATTGAGAATGATGTTAACTATGGACTTCTCATATTTGTCCTTTATTATGTTGAGGTAATTTCCTTCTATTCCTAGTTTACTGAGAATTTTTTTTATCATGAAAAGGTGTTCAATTTAGTCAAATGCCTTTTCTACATCTATTGAGATTATCATGTAATTTATATCCTTTCTTCTGTTAATGTGTTGTGTCAGATTGATTGATTTCCATATGTTGAACCATCCTTGGATTTCTCAAAAAAATCTTAATGTTCTTTTTATTTATTATTTTTTAAGAGTTATTTACTTATTTTAGGGGAGGGGCAGAAGGAGAGAAGGGGAGAGAGTCTTAAGCAGACTCTGTGCTGAGCAGGGAGCCTGACATAGAGCGTGATCTCATGACCCTGAGGTCATGGCCTGAGCTGAAACCAAAGTCAGACACTTAACTGTGCCATCCAGGTTCCCTGGTGTATGTTTCTTTTAATGTGCTATTAGATTCAGCTTGGTAGTATTGTGTTGAAGACTTTTGCATCTATATTCATAAGAGCTATCAACCTGTAATTTTCTTATAGCATCAGCCTGGCTTTAATATCAGAGTAGCACTGGTCTCACAAAATGAGTTCAGAAGTGTTTCAAGACTAATTATTGTTAAAATTTCCATACTACCCTAAGCAATTTATAGACTCAATACAATTTGTATTGAAATGCTGATGACATTTTTTATAAAAATAAAGAAAATCATAAAATTCGTATGAAATAACAAAAGAACCCAAATAGCTAAAATAATCTTGAGAAAGAAGAATAAAACTAGAGTCTTCACATTTCCTGACTTTCAAATGTATTACAAAGCTACAATAATCAAAAAGTATGGTATGATACTGGTAGAAAGACAGACATAGATATCCATGAAACATAATAGAGTACAGAAATAAACCCTTACTTATGTGGTCAAATAATCTTTGACAAGGGTGCCAAGACTACACAATGGGAAAAGGAAAGTTTCTTCAACAAATAGTGTTGGGAAAACTGGATACACACATGCAGAAAAAATGAAACTGGATCTTTATCTTACAACAAACACAAAAATCAACTCTAAATGGCTTTAAGACTTAAATGTAAGACCTGGAACTATAGAACTTCTAGAATAAAATATAGAAAAAAAGCTTTATAACTCTGTATTTGTAAATATTTCTTGGATATGATGTCAAAATCACAGAAACACAAGAAAAAATAGACACATGGGACTACATCAATCTCAAAAGCTTCTGCACAACAGAAGAAAGTGAATAAAAAGAGACCTATGGAAAGGGAGACAATATTTGCAAACCATATATCTGATAAAAGGTTAGTAACTAAAATATATAAGGAACTCTTATAACTTAAGAGCAAATAAGCAAATAACCCAATTTAACAAGGGGCATTTCTCCAAAGAAGATATACAATGGTCAACAGGTATATGAGAAGATGTTTAACATCACTAAATAAAAATGCAAATAAAAATCATAATGAGATACCACCACACCTCATCTGTTAGAATAACCATTATAGGGGTGCCTTGGTGGTTGAGCGTCCGCCCTTGGCTCAGGTCATGACCCTGCCGTCCTGGGATCAAGTCCCACATCGGGCTCCACGCAGGGAGCTTGCTTCTCCCTCTGCCTGTGTCTTTGACTCTCTCTGTGTCTCTCATGAATAAACAAAATCTTTTTTTAAACAAATGACCGTTATTTAAAAACAAACAAAACCCAAAATAGAAAACAGTATGTTTGAGAGGATATGAAGAAATTGGAACCCTTGTACATTGTGATGGGAATGTGAAACAGTGGATCTTCTATGGAAAACGGTATGGAGGTTCCTCAAAAAATAATAAACAGTACTACCATATGGTCCAGCAATCCTATTTCTGGGTATCTATCCAAAAGAATTGAAAAAGAATCATTGCCCTGTCGTGTTCATTACAGCATTATTTATAATAGCCAAGAAGTGGAAACAACCTAAATCTCTATCAGTAAATGAATGAATAATGAAAATGTCTCTCACACACACACACACACACACACACACACACATACATGTGAGCATGTATGTGTGCACACAAACAATAATATTATTTAGCCTTAAAAGAAGAAGGAAATTCTAGAGGCACCTGGGGAGCTTAGTGGTTGAGCATCTGCCTTTGGCTCAGGGCATGACCCTGGGGTCCTGGGATCAAGTCCCACATCAGGCTCCCTCTGCCTGTGTCTCTTCCTTTCTCTCTATGTCTCTCATGAATAAATAAATACAATCTCAAAAAAAAAAAAAAGAAGAAGAAAATTCTATTATAAATTACAATGTGGATGGACTTTGTAGACATTATGCTAAGTGAAATAAACCAGTCACAGAAGGACAAGTACTGTGTGAGTCTACCTATTTGAGGTATCTAGAACAGTCAAACATTTTCAGATGAAGAAATACTAAGAGACTTGTTGCCAGTAGAGCTGCTCTACAATAATTGCTAAGGTACACTTTTCAGACAGAAAGGAAATGATACCAGAAGGGATATCAGGAATGATGAAACAGGTAAATATATGGATTAACATAATAGAATGTTCACCTCTTATTGAGTTCTGTAAAATATGTTTGATGGTTTAAAACTGGATGTAAGACCAACAAAAATGTCAATTATATTTCCACATATTAACAATAACAGTTGAAGCTGACATTTTAAAAAAATGCCTTTTAATCACTCCAAAACTTTGAGTACTTGGATATGAAGCTAACAAAAAAATGTACAGGATCTGTATGCTAAAAACTGCAACTTTGAGGAAGGAACTCAAAGAAGGCCTAAATAAATGCGCATGATTAAAGGACTTAAAAATGAGGACATCAATTCTTTCCAAGTTGACCTACAGATTTAATGTAATTCAAATGAAAATCACAAGAGGGTTTTAAAAATATATGTAAACAATTATATGTGAAGGCCAAAGAACTAGGATAGCCAAACACTTTTTAAATTTATTTTTGACAAAAATGCAAAGGCAATTCAAGAGAGAGAGGGTAGCCTTTTAAACAAAGCATACTGGAGTGATTAGATAGCCACTAGCCAAAAAAAGAAAAAGAAAGAAAAAAAAAAAGAACCTTGACATAATTTTACATCTTATGTGATTAATTTTAAAATGGGTCATAACTCTAAATGTAAATTTAAAACCATGATAGAGGCATTCTGGAAAATAGATTGGCAGTTATTTATAAATTTTAGAAGCGAACCTAGGAAAAAATTTTATAAAGTTAAACAAGAGTTCTTGGTTAAGGCAGCCAAAGCACAGTCCACAAAAGATATTAATGAATTAGATTTAATCAAAATCAAAACCTTTCTTTCTGTGGAAAGCTCTGTCCAGGGAGTCAAAAAGAGAAGTTACAGATTGAAAGAAAATATTTGCAATCCAGATGGTCTATGAAGACCTTATATCTGGAATATATAAAATCTCTCAAAACTGAAGAGAAAGAAAAAAAAACAATCCAACTGAGAATGCACAAAATACTTGAAAAGTCAGATCACCAAAGGGACTACGTGAAAGGTCAACAAGCAAATAAGCACATGCCGGGATGTCCAACGTCCTTAGGCATTAGGAAAACACAAATGAAAACTTCGATTTGGGGGCAGGTGGGTGGCGGGGTCGGTTAAGCGGCGGACTCCTGAATTCAGGGCAGGTCAGGATCTCGGGGTCCTGGGATGGAGCCTGTGCTGGGCGGCGTGTCTGAGCTCAGCCAGGAGTCTGCTTCAGGGTTCTCCCCCTCCCTCTGCCCCTCCTCCTGTTGCCCGCTCGCTCTGAGGTAAGTAAATAAGCCTTAAAAACAATAAAACCACAATTTTAATGCCATCATAATGCAGGTATTAGGCCTTCTGAGATGAGGATGACTAACCCTGTGGGGTACTGGTGGGCGTGCAGAACTATCTCCCTGGCTCCTGGGGGGGGACACATGCCAGAGCCACTCTGGGAAGCAGAGCGGTGGTTCTTAGAGAGTGAGGCTCCCCATAAACCTTGTAACCCCCTCCTGAGCAGCAAGAGGAAACACAGCATGTATGGAAGGAGGATCTCACCAGGAACCGCACTTGCGGGTGCCTGGTCTTGGCCATCCTGGCCCCCAGAGTGCTGAGAAGCCCCTATTGTCGGGGTCACCAGGTCTACAGAATTTTGCTGCAGCAGCCTTAGCGGGGAGAGCTGCCGCCTCGGGGACACGTTACTACAGCAAGAAGCCTAGGTCTTCCAGCCACAGAAGCTCGGGTCCTGCGTCGCGGATGACCCTCCCAGAGCTTCAGAGCGGACAACAGCGTGTTAAAGAGTCTGGGAAATACTTCGTCATCATAAAAAAGAAAGGAAACCTGTTGGATTGAGTTGAGAAATTTTTTTTTCCTCCCCCATCAAAGCTATTAATTTCCCTTGAACCATTTCCCTCAGTAAACCAGTTTGGGAAGTTCTAGTGCTCAACAGTCTTTTGAGGAGTTTGTCAACAAGTGAAATAAGATCAATGGATCTTTCACCTGATTGGGAAGGGAAAAAAAAATAAAAAAACTTGTATATAAAAACTATATAAAAACTTGTATAACCATTACTTCATTTTAAACATAAACATGCTTGGGGCACCTGGGTGGCTCAGTCCGACTCTTGGTTTTGGTTTGGGTCATGACCTCAGGGTCTGAGGTCGAGCCCCGTCTGTCTCCACACTGGGTGTGAAACCTGCTTAAGAAACACTGGGTGTGAAACCTCTCTCCCTTGCCCTCTGCCCCTCGCCCACTGCACACGTGTGCACGTGCTTTCTCTCAAAAAATAAAAATAAACATGCATTTACCATTTTTTGGAGAACTAATCTATGAATTTTTAACACATGTATAAATTCTTTTTTTTTTTAACACATATATAAATGTTTAAGTTCTAACCACCAGCAGAACAGTTATACCATCCACAAAACTCCCTCCTGCTAGTACCGTCCTGTGTAGTAATATCCTGTTCCCACCCTTAACCCCTGGCAACCAGTGATGTGTCGTCTGTTGCTGTAATTTTATCTTTTCAAAAATGACCTATAAATGGAATCAGAGTCCAGGCCAGAAGAGTTTGTGTCCTTAACCCTCTTCTTTTTCTTTGTTCTCAATACCTCATCAACTGGTTTGTGTTGAACCATCAACTCCTGGTTTGTGTTGTCTGCGCACACCCTCCCCTCCCGCCCCCCAGATCCTTCTCTACAGCCTTTTCTAACTCCAATCTTGAATTTTCCTGTATATGGTCAGGTAGGTATCTTGCTGGAACATTGCTTTTGAATTTTCTTTTTCTTTCTTTTTTTTTTTTTTTTTTAAAGATTATTTATTTGAGAGAGAAGGAGGAAGAGCAAGAGCATGAGTAGGGGAGGGGTGGAGGGAAAATGAGAAAATCCTCAAACATACCCTCCACTGAGTGCGGAGCCCGATGTGCGGCTCCACCCCAAACTGTGGTCATGACTCAAGCGACATCAAGCATGGGGCTTAACCAGCTGAGCCACCCAGGCTGTCCAGCGCTCACATTTTCCAACCCGACTCCTCCCTGCCATCTACTGTGTTAGGCACGAGCCTCCTACTCCACCATTTCCAGTTCTGCTGTCTCTTTCCCCGTCTCCCCCTTCAAAGTTCTATTGACTCTACCACTGTCTATTTTTCCCACCGATACGAGCCTTCCTTTTTTTCACGCCTTTACATTCTTTGGCTGCTTCAGGTGCTCCAGGCACACTGACTCACTGCCATGAGTGCTTTTCATGGCCTCTCCCTTGGTGTGGGGACTTCTTTGGGCCCCTCCTCCCCTTCTCACATCAAACTTCCCCTTGTATCCGCCCCATTTGGTTCACATCATACTCTCTTAGTACCTTTTTTCTTCTTTACTGTTCCAGCATGTGCCCCCTAGGATTCTCTATTACCTACACAGTCACACTCTAGGCCCCAGACCAATATGACTGTATGACTTAGTGATTCCTGATACGTTATCAATATATCTCAAGAGAGTTCCAAAAAATCATCTGTCACTAGTCCACTCCATCGTGTGCTGTCACAATAAGAACTGCGTGTCAGTCAACACACGGAGGAAGGAAAGAGGTAAACATGAGGCTGGAGTTGACAGGGAGGCGGGAATATGGCTTCTACGCAGCGCAAGGCTGATGTCGCAGTCCAAATAGATCATCCGTCGTAGGTTGAACTGTGTCTCCCTCAAAATTCATAAGCTGGAGCTCTAACCTCCAGTACCTCAGCTGTGACTGTATTTAGAGACAGAGACTTTTAAGAAGTGCTTAAGTTAAAATGAGGCTGTCAGGTGGGCCCTCATCCACTTTAACTCCTCCTCTGGGAGAGGAGTCCGTAGAGACACAGGGAGGAACCTGCGCAGAAGAAAGGCCCAGTGAGGACACAGTGAGAAGCTGCCCAACCACAAGGCGAGGAGGGAGGCCTCAGAAGAAACCACACTTGGCATTTTAATCTTGGACTTGTGGCTTCTAGATATGTAAGAAAATAGATTTCCATTTAAGCCGCCCCGTCTATGGCATTTTATTATGGAAATGGTAGCGAGCAAGCTAACACACCCCAATAAAAACAGTAAAATGTGTGCATGCCACAAGCTGTAAGCTGGTGTAAATATTAATGATCAAGCTTCAGGGAAACAGACCCTGGGCAAATTTGGTGCTCACAATGAAGTAAGGAATAAAGGAAATTGCACTTCTCCAGTTTCATCCGCTTTCTTCATTTATTGAGCTAGTGATGCACGTAATAGTCATTAGCTCACGCTAATGTCGTTTTAAATATACGTATGTTGAAATGAATTTATTTATCTTTGCAACAAGAGCAGCAGTCTGCACACCAGCCAGCTCTTTCCTGCTTCCTCTCCTTCGCCCAAATGAAAGGTTTATGGGGAACAATCCTAGTAGGTGTTGCTGGTAAGAGGCTGAGAGAAGGACATGCAGGAAATGAAGCTTTTTGCCCGTTCTTCCTCAAATTTGTTTTTGCCTCTATGAAATGGATATAATTGAGTGAGCATAAAGCCATCCTGGCCAGGTGATGAGAAATTTAAGGAAAGGTCTCATTTGCTGTGGTCATTTTGTTTGCTTTACATAACATTGGCAAACATGTACGGTATTATTGAAGGACTATTTCTAGTTGTAATTATATCACGCATAATTTGTAATAAAATTATATTCTAAAACTGACAAATTCCATTTTAACAAAATTACACCAACAAATTATTCAAACTCATTAAACCTCAAAAGGAAAATATAATCAAAGTAAAATAATTATAAGTCATGTTGACATTTGCCGAGTAATCTTCCCATTGAGAAATGGATTGATTTTTTAAGATTTTTTTATTTAAATTCAATTTAGTTAAAATATAGTGTATCATTAGTTCCAGGGGTAGAATTAAGTGATTCACCAGCTGCAGTGCTCATTACATCAGGTGCCCTCCTTAATACCCACCACCCAATTACCCCATCCCCCTACCCACTTCCCTTCCAGCAACCCTCAGTTTGTTTCCTATATGTTAAGAGTCTCTTATTGGTTCACGAAGAAATAGATTTAGATAGAAGGGTCCCAGACCCTTAGATCAGAGAGTCTTCCATACACACGTTCATATAATCTTTTATATTAATTAATTTAAAAGAGACAAATATTGATATTTCACTCAGGAAAGAAGATTTAAATGTCTTCTCAACCTTAAATTTCAAAATTCAGGAGTTATGGCTTAAAAAACAAGTTACTTTTTAAAAAATGTCTCATTATTATCTGACTTCTCCACCTCACCCATTCTCCTGGTTTCCCCGACTTGTGCTGTGACCTTTACGGATTGCAACACCAGTTTCCCCTAAGTTCTCTTGTTGAGTTGTGTTGATGAGATACACAGGCCAAAGTTTGAAGTATGGGGGAAAAAAGATGCCAAGGGATTCGTAGTGAACCATTGTGTTTCTACTGACACCCTGGCTGATTTGAGAAGTGACCCCAGGAGGCAGATCCTTAAAGCGGCATTCTGGGATTGTGGTGGCACATA
Source organism: Canis lupus dingo (assembly GCF_003254725.2). Lineage (NCBI taxonomy): Eukaryota > Metazoa > Chordata > Mammalia > Carnivora > Canidae > Canis > Canis lupus. Next base: position 59,930,163 of record NC_064256.1, on the reverse strand, counting down.
TTTGAGTGTGTGGAGGACTTCCTTTGGGGGGCAAAGTGCGATATAGAGTATCATGTGATGACATCACGTTACTCAAATATCACTGAAGGTAGCATGTGATGGAATACAGGGAGAGAACTAAAGAGTGAGAGTCCAAATAGTTGCGGCACAGAGTTGCTATGGCAACCGTGAGATTAAATTGTGAAATGGATTTAACACTTTGGGGCGCTCTGGAGAGTGTACATGAGGGATGGAAGTAAAAATCTACAATTCCCAGCTCAAAGCACTAGTCAATGAAAAACTGCAATAACTTGATAAAGTCAGAAACACCAAGGGCTCAGATTTTTCAGGGAAGAAGTTTTGGGTACGTTAGTAGATAAAGAATTCTGTTCATTCCCATGCAGTGTACGAGGATTCCTTTTTTTCCCCTACATCCTCTCTAACACTTGTTATTTCTTTTTTTTTAAATTTATTTTTTATTGGTGTTCAATTTACTAACATACAGAATAACCCCCAGTGCCCGTCACCCATTCACTCCCACCCCCCGCCCTCCTCCCCTTCTACCACCCCTAGTTCGTTTCCCAGAGTTAGCAGTCTTTACGTTCTGTCTCCCTTTCTGATATTTCCCACACATTTCTTCTCCCTTCCCTTATATTCCCTTTCACTATTATTTATATTCCCCAAATGAATGAGAACATATAATGCTTGTCCTTCTCCGACTGACTTACTTCACTTAGCTAACACTTGTTATTTCTTGTGTTTTTTTAATTTCAGCCATTCTGACGGGTGTGTATATTCATACCCACATACAGGAACATTACACAGCCTTAAAAAAGGATGAGATCATGCCATTTGTCGCAAATGGATGGACCGAGAGGATATTATGCTAAGTGAAATAAGTCAGCTGGAGAAAGACAAATATCCTGTGATTTTACTCACATAGAGAATCTAAAAAAGCAAATGACTAAGCAAACAAAAAACAGAATCAGACTTATAGGGAACAAGGGATGGTGGCCAGAGGGGAGGATGTAGGGGGGATGGGCAAAATGAGGGAAGGGGAGTGGGAGATGCAGGCTTCCCTTAAGGAACGAGTAAGTCGTGAGAATGAAAGGCACAGCATAGGGAACGTAGTCAATGGCATTGTAGGAGCGATGCTTGGCCACAGACGGTACCTACCCCTGGAGAACACAAGATAAGAGACAGAGAAGCTGAGTCGCTATGGTGTACACCTGAACCTAATGTACAGTGTGTCAACTGTACTGAAATTAAAAAAAAAAAGAATTCTGTGCTGCCAAAGTATTGGTAGTGGGAAAGGGAACGAGTGCTAAAACAGGGGAGCTCAGGACGCCTGGGGGGCTCCGTGGCTGAGCATCTGCCTTCGGCTCAGGCCGTGACCCCGGGGTCCTGGGATCAAGTCCTGCATCGGGCTCCTGCATGGAGCCTGCTTCTCCCTCTGCCTGTGTCTCTGCCTCTCTCTGTGTCTCTCATGAATAAATAAATAAAATCTTAAAAAAAATAAAAATAAAACAGGGAAGCTCTTATTATCAATTCAGGGCTTGTGACCAGCTTCAGAGCACTGTAGAAGGTAGTTTTAAGTTAACTAACCATTTTCTTATTTCGTCTTCTTACATTTTAATAAGAGTGCTAATGGTGGCTAACGTTACAATTTGGGTTCCAGTAGGAAAAATGGCAGAACTGACATTACTCAATAATGATACTGTGGCTGATGAGACCTTGTGTTTCTCCAGAAGGGATCAGAAGTTCTTCACCCAATTAAAGGTCAAGAGTGAAAACTGAGTAGCAGAAGGGAGATGGACTGCATTGGTCACTCTCAGTCTGCTCCCCCCACCCATATCTTGATCCGCACCGTGCCCTTCACCTTGGGTCCCCCAGGTTAATGACCTCTATGGATTCCATTACTAGGGTCCTTTTGCCCTTTGGCTTCTAGATGAGTTTGGCTAAAGGAAGGCAGCCATGAGGACTGAAAGGTGGGGGAGAAGGGGGTTAGGATACTTGCCCCCCCCCCCCGCCTTTGCTTGGACACAGCTTTGGGGGAGGCTGTATTCTACGCTTACAGCTTCTGTCAGAGTCTCTCTTCCGTGGCTCCAAGCTTTTTCCCGTCTCTGGAAGCAGTCCTCACCATCCTTGCCTCCTCAGTTCAGGCTGGCAATGATTTCCCGTTATTGCTGGTCCCTGAGTGCTTCCCCAGGCCTTTGGCTCCCCTCAGCCTTGTCCATATGTCTTAAAATAATATTTTTATTAAAGTCTTTCAGTCCCAGCCTTTATGCTTATGCTTTCCTTCCCACTAGTACGTGGACTGATACACTATGGAGAAAAGGACACATGGGGAGAGACCAGGTGAGGACAGCCGCTGGCACTGGGATGCCGTTATGGGGGTAGGGGAACTGCAGCTTGGAGGGCAGAGCCCAGGATACAGGGAATATGGGCAGAGAGCCGGGTGGTCCTCTAACTGAGCAGTCGGCACTACAGAGGAACAGCAAGGAGTGGTGGTGGGAACGGATGGGCGGACGGAGCAAGGGAGTGAAGGATCTAAGAGCAGGGTAGCCTGTGGGAGAATCTGGAAGCCACGGAGACAGAATGAGAGCATCAGGATTTCCAGACATCAGGACTTCAGGCACCTGAGCTCTTGTCTCTGTCTGGGCTAGATGGCTCAGTTCCTAAACAGATTATCCAACACTGGTTAATTTACTCCGTATGTCTGCTTACTAGTTCATCCCTTCATAAAATACGTACTGAGCTCGTTCTGAATTGCAGGCTGTGAGCCGGGCATCAGGAGCGTAAAGGTGAATGAGATACATTATCTGAGCTCATGGGGCTCACGGCCTGTCCGAGGATGAAGACACGTGGTGACTGGACGCCTGGATCGAGACATTCTGCGGGATCTCAAATGATGCACGAAGCTGAAGTCTTCTTCTTCTAAAAGGCACATCCCCTCTCCCACCACCCTCTTTCGTAAACGGCACTGCTACGGCCTTGACCAGGGAAGCAAGGTGTGATTCTTTGTAACTAAGGCACTGGTTTACCCCTTGGTCCAATGGCCTTGACCATTCCTCTTTTTTAAAAAAATTCTATTTTGTATATTGTGATTAGAACATTTTTCCTATTTGTGATTCTGATGCACAGCCGAGGCCAAGGACCACGGTCTTAGATATAAACTCATCCTAAGCTGGGGCTGTATTTGGTCTTGCGGGAATGGCGTGTGCTGTATCTTGTGAGGTGGGTGTGTGTCCGGGAAGAGTCAAGTGTTTCTTGCTAAGTAGATATACGGGCTCGGAACCAGGTGCTCCTGGTTTGAAGATGTCAAAACTACGGCGTGGCTGGCTGCTCAGTTGTGATCCTCGCTGTGATATTATTTGCGAGGGTCCCCAACACTCAGCCTCCCCCGCTGGGGTCAGTGCCGTTCTCAGGGACTCCTGCAGATCATGACGATCTCTCTCAAAAGAGGTCGGAAGCCAAAATGTCCATTTATTATTAATTTGCAGTTAGAAGTTGCGTCCCTGGCGGACGGTGCACTGTTCCCGCTCAGGGAAGCCGAGTGAGGACGGGCTGCGGCCTTCTCTACAGAAGTAGACGTCATGGGAGGCCAGACCCCTTCAGCCCCGGCCTCCGACCCAAGCGGCCCCTGAGCGCTGGGAGCCCCGGGAGCCCCGGGAGCCCCGGGCACCCGAGAGGGTTCTGTGCAGAGAGGAGAAGCCGGAGATGCGACCGACAAGACTTTCTCTGGACACACTGTGGGTCACTTGCGTAAAGAGATCTCAGAGCTGGGACCTGAACCTGCAGGCCTCCAGTAGTCCGCTGTGAATTCTCATCTTCGTGTGACTGCTGACTTTTCTATTTCATTTTGAATCCACAATTTTTTACCTTTTATATTAAAAAGGTCCCTGGGGGGGCGCCTGGCTGGCTCAGTTGCTGGAGTGTGACTGTTGGATCTCGGGGTTGTGAGTTGACGCCCCACGTCGTCGTGTGCAGAGCTTACTTTAAAAGAAGAAAGAGAGAGAGAGAGAGAGGAGAGGGACAGAGAAGGTCCTCCAGAGAGTAGTTCGGGCATCTGGGGTGTGGATCTGCCCCGAGTCTCTAGTGTTGGGCGCAGACCCTGCTGGCGTGGCCAGAGGACACTTCCAGGCGCGGGCCCCGCTTACCTGGGGTTGGGTCCACGTGTCCTCCTCCTCCTTCACGGCGCGTCCTCCAGGCAGGAGGCAAGCAGCTGAGCCACGGGCCATCCGTACTCTGGGGGCCGGGGGAGGCCTTGGGGGTGCCCAGCAGGGGCCCCGGGAGGGGAGCTGGGGCATTCCTTAGCCTTCCAGCAAGTCGTGTAGCCACAACTGCTAAATTTGGCCACTTCTCTCCATCTCTTGTCATGCATCTGTTCCGTTTGAGGGTGATACTTTTCTGACTTTTTTCTCACATTCTGGGCGTTGTTGTGCCCCGTGTACCGTGCACAAGGACAACAACGATGCTGTTTTCAAGATCGTATTCACCAGTTCTTCAGCCTCCGAACCAGGGAGCGGAAGTTACAGACAGTTTGTCAGGAATGAAATGATTAGAAACAAGTTTGTTTCCACCACTTTTTTTTTTTCCCACCACTTTTCACAGTTTTTGGTGAGCGAGATACTCTTGCTAAATGGGTCTGTAGAAATTGTGCATATAAAGCTGCTTCCCCAGAATCCCTGGGCGTAGGTTTTTTAAAAATAGGGCCAAAGAGCTGCAGTGGAACTGTATTTCAAATTGATTTTAGCGCGCACAGGCGAGCTCTAAGTCAGCTTCGATTTTTCTAGACATTGAGAGCAAATAATCTTTCAAAGATCAATCTAACACAATCTAACAATCTTTTAAATTCCTGCTCACGCGGCTATTGTACATTTTCACTTTCTTTGTTCATCGTATGATGTTATTCCGTTTTGTGCCTTCAGGTAGCAGGTAGTGGTACATGAACAATCACCCAAACGCTGGGTGGCAGCCTGGCCTCGGGTGGCTGCAGCGTGTACTAGTCCCCAGGGCTGTGTAACGGGGGACCACAGACTGGGTGGGTTGGAAGCACAGAAATTTATTGTTTCACCGTCTTGGGGACCAGAGGTCTGATATTAAGGTGTCGGCACCATCAGGCTTCCTCTGTAGTCTCGAGGGGGACAGGGAGAGAATTCTTGCTGCTTCTAGTTCCCGGTGCTTTTGGGGCTCGTCGGTTTGTGGCAGCAGAACTCGTCTTTGTTTTTGTTTTTTTTTTTTTCTTTTTTTTTTAATTTTTATTTATTTATGATAGTCACAGAGAGAGAGAGAGAGAGAGAGGCAGAGACACAGGCAGAGGGAGAAGCAGGCTCCATGCACCGGGAGCCCGATGTGGGATTCGATCCCGGGTCTCCAGGATCGCGCCCTGGGCCGAAGGCAGGCGCCAAACCGCTGCACCACCCAGGGATCCCGAACTCCTCTTTGCTTCTGACTTCACTTGGCCTTCCGCCCCGCGCCCTGCTGTGTTCTCTTCTGTCGCCCACACTGGTATTTTCAATGGCTTTAGAGCCCACCTGAATCCAGTGTGAGCTCATCTTGGTTCTTCCCCTGATTTTATCTGCCAAGACTGTATTTCCAAACAAGGTCACATTCTGAGGTTCTGGGAGGACGTGTATTTTGGGGAGACATCATTCAACTCAGTACGAAGGCCACTGAACTCCACTGGGTGCTTGGGAACACAGTTCCTTTCCTTTCCGGTGAGAAGGTAGCCGAGCCGCGGAGCTTTCGCAGCAGCCGGGAGGAGGCTGAGGCCGAGGCCCAGAGGGGCTCAGGGTGGAGGCAGCCAAGGGCAGCCTGGGCCCGAGGAAGAGCAGTATTAAGGGCAGAAGTTGCGGCTGCCTGTGCAAGGTGGCCTCCGCTAATTCCCTCCTCCTCCTCCTCCTCCTTGTTTTTCTTCTTCCTCCTCCTCCTCCTCTTCTTCTTCTTCTTCTTCTTCTCCTTCTTCTCCTTCTTCTTCTTCTTCTCCTTCTTCTCCTTCTTCTCTCCCTGAGTATCAGGGGCAGGGCACAGGGAGAGGAAGAGAGAGAACCAGAAGCAGGCCCCAAGCTCGGCTTGGAGCCTGAGGGGTGGGGTTCAGTATCACCACCCTGAGATCAGGACCTGAGCAAGAGGTCGGACGCTTAACTGACGGGGCCACCCTAGGGGGCCCAAACTAGTTTCCTTATTAAAATGCAACAGAGGTATTCTAAGATTTGGGTGTTTTCACAAGACCTTTGACTCCTTTTCCCTTTTTGAAATACTTTTCTGTCCTCAATGGCAGCTCATCCTTGTTTCCCTTGCACTGGACTTGGACACAGTGAGTAAATTTTGCCTTAATTCTCCTGCCGTAGGCCTGGCTCCCTTCTCTCACCGCCTTCACTCTTTATCCTTGTTTTCTCCCACTCTCCCCAATCTTGTTCTCATCGTTTCCCTGTTTTGTCCGTGGTCCAAATCTATTTCTTCCATGTCGCTGCATGGATCCCTCACACCTCAGTGTGTGTCGAGGGGGAACAGTAGACACTGGTGGATTCCAAAGACACAGAGCACAGAGTCTCTGACTCCCAGGAGTTTATACATCGGTGTGGTGTTTGTCTTGCCATATCGCTGGCATTGTGGACATTTAGCTTCTTAGGGCAGGGGAAGTATTTGTTTAAACTGTTTGCAAAACAGCTAACAAACACTTGGAATTAGCCTGTGTATATTGGCCCAGGGAGCACTCTGGTTATTTTGTAAATTCTTGCCTTTTGCCTTTGTTTGGTTTTAGAGGGTTGGGGTCCTTCAATTATAGTAAGTGATAGGGACCAAAAAGGCCTGTGCCCATCATGGGCAATGTCAACATTACACCGTCCAACAGGGAAAACCCCTTTTGGTGTTCTTTTCAAATTCTATTACATTTTTCTGAGGAACTATACAAATGGCGATTGTCATGGATGTCAGTTCAATGTCAGGGATACTTTCTCCACCTGATTTTCTGCTTTCTGCTGTGACCTTGCCCATGCTGAAATTATTTTTCTAGCTGCTACTACCTAATACTGCAAACCCCCCAAATTTTATGGTTTTTTTTTCTTTCTTCCTTGCTCTGTGGTGAGATGACAACAATGAAAGATTGGTGTCATTCAGTTCCTGACCCAGTCTGGGATGAGAAGGAGAAGGTCTTGGCTTGGGATGCTCTGGTGGCCCAGGGGTTGAGTGTCTGCCTTCGGCCCGGGGCGTGACCCCAGAGTCCCACATTGGACTCCCCACAGGGAGTCTGCTTCTCTCTCTGCCTGTGTCTCTGCCTCTCTCTCTCTCTGTCTCTCAGGAATAAATAAATAAAATCTTAAAAAAAGAAAAAAGAGAGAGAGAGAGAGAGAGAGGTCTTGACTTTCCTACCTCCTAAGCCTGGCCCACTACTTGTCTCTGGCTCAGTTACACTTACAAATACTCCGTAAAAATCATACTTGTGTTTTATTTTTTTAAAATTACCTCCTCCCTCCTTTCTCCAATCTTTTCCCAGTCCCTCAAGTCACATTCTCTCTTGAGACTTTCATTCAAACCAGGCTGAGAGGAAGAGCACTGGGTTTTCTTCCTTGATTTGGATTTATTAGATCTATCATTTGCCAGGGAGATATACTCCAAAATTTGCGTTCCCCAAATTTGCTTATATTATTATAGCTTATAATTCTCAACCAATTTATAAAATACAATGATATGTAACAAAATTGGCAAGTCCTAGCAGACTTCTAATAACAGTGATTAGGCAAACAGTGGTGGGCAACAAGCTGACCTAGCGGGGTACACCTAGCCACACTTAACTCTCAAGGGATGCCAAGACCTTAAGGATTCTGTGAAACAGAGACCAGTAAAGGTTGACCCTGGAGATGCCAAGCAACTTTGAATTGTCTTGAATTTTATTTTCTTCAGGAATGCTTGTTAAGGATTGCTAACAGTAGGGGAGGTAAACTAGGAATTAGATTTCTCTGCTGCCTTATAAAAGGATGGGAGGGGGACGGTCCCCCAGGACATCATCTCCACCCAGAACCTGTTTGCAGGAATTGAGATTTATCTGTGGGTGGTTCCCGCTTTTGCCTTACCTGGTCAGAGTTTTAAACTGCTTGAAGATAAAGAAGGTATGTTTCATTCCCAAGATAACTGGGGAGGCAACAGTGATAATTGTCATTTAGAAACTTTGCCTTCCTAAACTGTATTTTATTTTGTACATTTGATTTTGCACTTTCTGTCTACAAGGAACTTGTCTTTATAACAGAATAATTTATTAGGGTGGGCAGATTATCGGTGATATAATAAAAATTGCTGTTCATGTAAGAAATGCAAAGTCTTGAGAAATAAATAAAACAAACTTAGAATCATGCTGGATTGTTCCCCCCTCCTCCCTCTAAGTGTCCACCTCTTTTCTCTTTATGGCAAAGTTCACTTAAAATTCTGGACACCAAAAAAGGCAGGGAGAGGGGGGGATAAGACAGATTGAAACAGTAAGCACCAATAATAGCTCACATATACTGAGAACGTGGATCGCTTAATCTTCTTGAGAACTCTGTGGTATTTCCCACCGTCCCAACAAGGAAAATGAAGAGACAAAATGGCTCGTTAGTGAGTGAAGCACGAGAGATTAAGTCCGGGCCCAGCTCACTGCAGGGTCCAGATGCCCAGCTCGTACCCTCATGGTCTCTCAGGAAGGACAGAACCAAAGCAAGGAACAATTAGGGAAGAGAGAAAGCCAAAGAAGGTGGGAGAAGGAGAGGCAGCTTGAGACCCCAAGTCAACTTTCTCATTTCGAGGGTCAGCCCAGCACCCCACACCGCTGGAAGGGGTCTCCGGGATCGAAGGGTCTGAGGGGTTGACATGGGAGCTGACTTGGGGTGTAGCCCATTGTTTTTAGTCTCATCTGTTGCCCCTTTTCATTATGAAGCAAATTAAACCAACTGTCACATTTATTAGGACAAATATCACTACGACGGAGAACATTTGAATTCCTCATTTTAAGGAAAAGTCTTTCTCACTCACATACTTTGCAAAATTCCGGAATCCCATAAAAGCAGTTGAACAGGGACGCCCGGGTGGCTCAGTGGTTAAGCGTCTGCCTTTGGCTCAGGTCGTGATCGGGGGTCCCGGGATCGAGTCCCACGTCAGGCTTCCTGCATGGAGCCTGCTTCTCCCTCTGGCTGTGTCTCTGCCTCGATCTCTCTGTGTGTGTCTCTCATGAAAAAAAATAAATAAAATCTAAAAAAAAAAAAAGTCAGTTGAACAGTAGTTAGAAATGCACAGAGAGGGGATTTGGGGCCAGGTGGATATTTCTTGGAGGTGAGGGCAGGGATTTCAAAGTGAAGCAGGAGAGAAGCTGAGTGAGCCTCATGGGATTTGGGGCCCCTTCCCCAATTGGCCCGTTCAGGGAAGCAATCTGGGTCGTCTCCCCGTGAATGTTTAACCGTTTGCAGAGTAAGGCGCAGTAGCCAGTCGGAGGAGGGTTCATTCCTGTCGACAAGCGTTTGCTCAACACCTTTCGTGCTGAGCATTCTCCTTTGAATCTTCTAGAATCTCTGCCCCCTTCTCCACTGCTCTGTCCTGAGGGACTACCAGTGATGGAGTGCACCAACACTCTGGCTGTTCTTGTGTTCAATTTGTAGGCAGCACCCCAGGCGATGGGAGGGCAGGAGAATGATGGGAGGTCATTCATCCCCTGGGCCAGAGGTCCACGTCTGCCCTGCCACTTGCTCTGATAAATACAGTTTTCTTGGCCCACAGCCACGTCTCTCCATTCAAGCATTGTACACGCTGCTTCTAGACCCCAAATGACAGAGCTGGTGCTGTGACCGAGACCGTCCGGCCCCTTGCAGGAGACGCTCTGCGCCTGCCTTAGCTCCCTGTGCGCCCAGTGAGTGGTTCCTCCGGCCTCCCTGCGCCCAGGGCCCCCCCACTCCCGGCCCAGGGGCTGCGGCTCTTTCTGAGCCCTGGGAACCCCGTCTTGCGGCCCCACTCCCTGCTCCCCCACTTGGGCCTGCAGGTGCTGGGCCCCCGGCGCGGCAGCAGCTCTTGCCTTCCCCGGCGGCCGCCGCACTCCTTCCAGGTCTCCTGCTGCCCTGTCCGGGCTGTGCCGGCTGTTTCCTTCTGAGCCCTGACTGGTGTGTCACGCACGGTATTGTGCCCGACACACACGTGCATATGCACACCCGCACACACATCCTTGCTCCTCTGGGCTGATGGTGACCACAGGGGAGGGATGGAGGGATGGAGGGATGTCTTCCCTACCTTGTAGGGGCCCATGCGGGAGGAGGTGAGCTAAGTGCAAGGGGGCCGCGGCCCGGGGTGGGGGGTGGCAGGGCCCGGGGGGCAGGGGTGAAGCGCGGTGGGCCGAGCCCTAGAGGGTGGATTCGGTTTCGAGAGGCCGATGTTTTTGTTCGTGAGAATTACAGGGCGGTGACGGCCTGACATACTGGGGGGACAAGTCACGGTCACTGGTGCCTTTAGACGCCGGGCAGAGCAGTCTGGGCATCCGCTTGGTTTATTCTGGGCAGCTCCCCGCGAAGTAGTGAAGTAATTCCCGTTATCACCCCATCAGCAGAGAAGGGAACCTAGGCCTTGTTGAAAAGGAGGTGACTTCCTCCTGACTTACTGCCTGAGGGAGGAGTGTCCAGGCCAATCCTTGGGGATAAAGTCGAGCACCCACTGGGTTTCAGTGTCCCTGTGGGGAGATGAAGCGGAGCTGGCGGGGTTGGGCCTTGAAGCACCTTGGTCCTTGTGTGGAGGATGCGGGGCGGTGACCTGCGGGGGGGGGGGGGGTGGTACCAGGGCCTTCTGCTCAGGCCCATGCGATGCTCAGAGTTGTGTGCTTGAGGGACTATGACCTTGGTGGCGGGTGCGAGGGGTTTGGATGAGAGGGACAGTCGAGGGATTTTATCATTATTTTTTAAGATTTTACTTATTTATTCATGAGAGACACAGAGAGGGGCAGAGACAGAGGTGGAGGGAGAAGCAGGCTCCCTGCGGGGAGCTGGACGTTGGACTCATCCCAGGACCCCTGGGTCACGGCCTGAGCCAAGGGCAGGCACTCGACCACGAGCCCCCCAGGCGCCCCACAAGTGGAGTTTCTAAGGATGTTGTAGGATCCAGGTTATTGACACAGAATTTCAAGGTCACAGACATCCGTGGTAGGTGCGAGAAACCTGCGTGCTGGAGGAGGCCATGGCAATAGGAGGGAGGGACAGCCAGCCCGTGGCGGGGACCCCCGGGAAGGCCACCGCCTGGCGTTTCTGCAGCCTGTGCGCTGGGGCTCTCTGTACAAGGCGCCTGTTCCCCTGTCCTTCTAGGGCCCCTTCTAGGGCCACGGGCGGTCAAGAACAGTAGTCAGTCGGGAAATTACGTGGTCTCATTCATTTGGGGAATATAAAAATTAGTGAAAGGGAATAAAGGGGAAAAGAGAGAAAATGAGTGAAAATATCAGAGAGGAAGACAGACCATAAGAGACTCCTGACTCTGGGAAAGGACCAAGGGGTGGTGGAAGGGGAGGAGGGGGTTGGGGTGCCTGGGGGACGGCACCGAGGGGGGCACCTGCTGGGATGAGCACCGGGTGTGATGCTACATGTTGGCACATCGGACTCCAATAAAAAAAAATTAAAAAAAAAATTTTAAAAGCGCAGCAGGCTGTGTCCCGGCCCCGGACTGCCCGCGCTCCCGCAGGCGGAGGGCCCCCAGCTCCGGGCTCGTGGGGGGCACGCCCTGAGGCGCCCCGAGGGTGCCCGCCCCCGCCCCCGCCCCCGCACGGCTCGCCACCCCCGTCCCCCGCGTGCGGCCGCTCAGCGCCCCGAGCTCGGGCGCCCCCCGCCGAGGACGCGCGGGTCACGGGGGCGGGGCAGGAGGCTCGCGGGCGGCGGGGGCGGGGGCGGGGGCGGGGGCGCGGCGGGGGCGGGGCGGGGCCGGGCTCCCGGCGGCGCCGCCGATTGGCGGAGGAGGAGGTTGTTCCCCCAGGGCGGCCGCTGATTGGCTGCGGCGGGAGGGGGCCTGACGCCCTCCCAAGTTGTGCAAACACCTCTCCCGGCCCCGGCCCGGCCTCGGCGGGACCCGCGAGCTGCGGCGGCGGGAGCTCGGGCGGCGGGAGCTCGGCCACGCGGAGGGACGAGGTGAGCAGGGCGGCCCGGGGGCACGGGGCGGGCGGGGGCTCCGGCGGGGGACCGGAGGGGACGGGGCGGGGAGGGAAGGGGCGAGGAGGGGGGACGGGAGGGGAGGGAAGGGGCGAGGAGGGGGGTCGGGAGGGGAGGGAAGGGGCGAGGAGGGGGGACGGGAGGGGAGGGAAGGGGCGAGGAGGGGGGTCGGGAGGGGAGGGAAGGGGCGAGGAGGGGGGACGGGAGGGGAGGGAAGGGGCGAGGAGGGGGGTCGGGAGGGGAGGGAAGGGGCGAGGAGGGGGGACGGGAGGGGAGGGAAGGGGCGAGGAGGGGGGTCGGGAGGGGAGGGAAGGGGCGAGGAGGGGGGACGGGAGGGGAGGGAAGGGGCGAGGAGGGGGGCAGAGGGGAGGGAAGGGGCGAGGAGGGGGGCAGAGGGGAGGGAAGGGGCGAGGAGCGGGGCAGAGGGGAGGGAAGGGGCGAGGAGGGGGGACCCGAGGGAAGGGAAGGGGCGAGGAGGGGGGCAGGAGGGGAGGGAAGGGGCGAGGAGGGGGGCAGGAGGGGAGGGAAGGGGCGAGGAGGGGGGACCCGAGGGAAGGGAAGGGGCGAGGAGGGGGGCAGGAGGGGAGGGAAGGGGCGAGGAGGGGGGCAGGAGGGGAGGGAAGGGGCGAGGAGGGGGGACCCGAGGGAAGGGAAGGGGCGAGGAGGGGGGCAGGAGGGGAGGGAAGGGGCGAGGAGGGGGGCAGGAGGGGAGGGAAGGGGCGAGGAGGGGGGACCCGAGGGAAGGGAAGGGGCGAGGAGGGGGGCAGGAGGGGAGGGAAGGGGCGAGGAGGGGGACCCGAGGGAAGGGAAGGGGCGAGGAGGGGGGCAGGAGGGGAGGGAAGGGGCGAGGAGGGGGGCAGGAGGGGAGGGAAGGGGCGAGGAGGGGGCAGGAGGGGAGGGAAGGGGCGAGGAGGGGGGACCCGAGGGAAGGGAAGGGGCGAGGAGGGGGGCAGGAGGGGAGGGAAGGGGCGAGGAGGGGGGACCCGAGGGAAGGGAAGGGGCGAGGAGGGGGGCAGGAGGGGAGGGAAGGGGCGAGGAGGGGGGCAGGAGGGGAGGGAAGGGGCGAGGAGGGGGAACCCGAGGGAAGGGAAGGGGCGAGGAGGGGGGCAGGAGGGGAGGGAAGGGGCGAGGAGGGGGGCAGGAGGGGAGGGAAGGGGCGAGGAGGGGGGCAGGAGGGGAGGGAAGGGGCGAGGAGGGGGGACCCGAGGGAAGGGAAGGGGCGAGGAGGGGGGAGGGGAGGGGAGGGAAGGGGATAGGAGGGGGGAGGGGAGGGGAGGGAAGGGGAGAGGAGGGAGGAGGGGAGGGGAGGGAAGGGGAGAGGAGGGAGACGGGAGGGGAGGGGAGGGAAGGGGAGAGGAGGGAGAGGGGCGAGGAAGGAGGACGGGACGGGGAGGGAGGACGGGAAGAGAGGGAAGGGGCGAGGAGGGGGGACGGGCGGGCCCCTGGGAGGCGGCGGAGGCGGGGCTGCAGGAGGCCGCGGAAGCTGCGCGGAGACCCGGTGAGTGTCGGGGTCGGTCCTCGGTGCCCCCCGCCCCCCGCGCCGACGCCGAGTCCTGGCGCTCGCCGGCAGGTGGGGAGCCCTCGGCCCCCCGCGGCAGGTGCGGCCCGGCAGGTGGGGGAGGGCCTCCGGCGCTCGCAGGCGGTGGCCTGTCCTGCCCCACGGGGCCGGGCGACCCCCAGGGGTGCTGCGCGGTCGGGGAGCGGGGACGGGAGGAGCTGGGGCCCAGGACGGGAGGACAGCGCCGGTCCCCGACGCGGGGGCAGCCAGGAGGACCGCAGCCGGGGCGGAGGGGGCGGAGGGGGCGGAGGGGGCGGAGGGGCGGCCCCGCCGGAGCTCGCAGGCTCCATCCTAAAGCCTAAAAGCCACCAGGAGACTAGCCTGGATGCCTGGGTGTCTCCGCGTGTGCGTTCTGTCCCTTTACCCCGTGGGTGAGTGAATGCAGGGGTCGATGACCTTCTGGCCGGGTCAACCTGTGGCCGTTCTGCAAAGGCAGGAAGGACAAAGATGTAGGCCAGCTTCCCCTAGTGACTTTTCCACTCTCCAGAAAGCCTTATTGGTTTCCAGTCTCACTTGGTATTGGTGACAGGATCCTCAGAACTTTAATTTGATTGATTGATTTGCAATGGAACTCTCCTCCCCTCTCCCCTCCCCTCTCCTTGTCCTCCTCCCCTCCCCGTACCTGTACCTGCAAGCTTTTAAGCCTTAACAGACCTTGGCTCAGGAATTTGTAAGTGATCTTTGGTATGTTTGCAGCGCCCCTCTAACAGAAAAGTTTCCATTTTCCAAATATTCTTTTTTTTTTTTTAAGATTTTTATTTATTCATGAAAGACAGAGAGACAGGCAGAGGGAGAAGCAGGCTCCGTGCAGGGAGCCCAACATGCATCTAGATCTGGGACTCCAGGATCACACCCTGGGTCAAAGGCAGGTGCTAAACCACTGAGCCACCCAGGGGTTCCCCCAAATATTCTTTTATTAATTATCTCACAGAAACAACGTTGCCAACAGTGGCAAGTGTCTTTAGTGAGATGACCAAAGAATTCTATGGAATTAGGAAACTGGACATTTGGCATGGAAAGTAACATTATTACTGTTTTCATCCAATCTAAGATGCCATGGATTGTAAAATACATCCCTATTTCAGGGAGATGTGAAAGTTGTATCACAAATGTAATGAAATGCAGTATTAAATGCTAAGTTATTTATATTGAACACCCAGGCCTGGAGGGTGACGTTGAGGAGAGGAGTTACTGGGCTTCATTTTGTTTCCCTTGAAAAATGAAAAGCGGAAAAAAAAAAAAAAAAAAAAAAAAAGGAAAAATGAAAAGCGGGAGGGAGGGTCAAGGCGGAGCCATTGTGAAGGCCTCACCACAGTGTGAGGAAGAGGAAGGGAGGGCAGTGTTTTCTGTTAGTGGTGTGGCTGTGCTCCCCTTTGAGGACAGGCCAGGCTTGGGGCCGTTGTGTGTTCTTCACATGCATTGAGCGTTAACGGCCGGCGTGCAGGAAGGTGCTCCGCACTCTGTGCATACTAGTGCAGATGAACCTCCCAGTAGCCCTGAAAGGGAGACATTAATATGAATCCATTTTGCAAATGAGGCGCGAACAGGTCAAGTTCTGCACCAAGGTCACAGAGTAAGCATTTATGGTTTAGCGAAGGGGCAGACACATAAGCAGATGAACGTTTTGGATCACAGTCCGGCTTAAAACTGACTTTGCATTCCATCTCCATGATACTAAATCTGTGGGCCACAGACCGGAAAGAAGAGTCCTGCGTCTTAGATCTTTGGATGACGTTGAGTAGCTGCTTGGAAACATGAATATTCTTAGACCAGATTAATTAATATTAGTGGATTCCCCTGCCGCCAGTCTATTGTTTGTTTGTCTGTTTGTTTGTGTTTTAACATATGGTTAACTGTTCTACAGGGAGTGGACGCATTAAAAACCGTACTGATGCCACAGGAGGTGGACGTCCGGAGGGTAGTGTTGCTGCCTGCCCAAGCCGCGTTCTAGCAAGCCTTGGGGTGGGGAGGCGTGGGGAGGAGTCTAGGCCATCACCAGGTGTTCCACCAGTTGGAACCCTCTTGGGCCTCTCCAGGATTATTTTGGTCTGGATGCCAACTACGTGGTGCGGGCCGAGACTCCTGGCCCGGAGCTGCGTCCTCTGCAGCTGTCAGCTGTGATCTTCTCTGAACACCCCGCACCCCAGCTTGGTTCCCTCCTGTGATTAAGGGTGCTAATGTCCTCGGTAGCCAGGGTCTACTTCACAGTAACTGAAAGAAAACGGTGGGGTATGTATGGAATTCTGGGTTGTTCCGCCTGCCTGGCTCTGTCTATCCTCTTTATCTCTAATGGCCATCTTCCCTTCCACTTCTCTTGAAAAGGATAGAAAATACCAGGAATTTGTATTTGAGGATGTCCTCCCTCTGCCCCTGCCCCGTCCTCACTGTACATTGCAAAGATAGATCATTGTATGTCACGAGTTCTTTCCCCAGTGAAAGATGCACAGGGAGGTGAGGCGGTGTCCTGGCGAATGTTCTATTGCTACCCCGCCCCCCACCATTGCCCTCCCATCTCCGTGCATGTCTGTGCGATTCCCTATAATACTCCCATGACTTTTTAGAGTCATTTCAAGGTCCTGAAGAATCTTTTAAATTTCATTCTTATGCTATTTGGTACCTTGACCTTTTTCATGTGTTGAAGGAAAAAGACTTTAGAAATTGTCAGAGGAAGGGTCTTACTGCCTTCGGCTGGCTTGTGTGACTGACCCTTCTCTTCTGCTCCTCCTCCTTGTTTTCCCTCTTTCTTTATCTCTTCATCTCCTTTTCTTGCTTTCCCACATCCTCCTTGCTCTTCCCCCAGGCTGTCATCAGCACATGGCACTGTCAAGTGATCTCCCTAGAGCCAGTAGATAAGCCCGGGGTGGGGGTGGGGGTGGGGGTGGGGGGGTGGGGTTCCCTGCTTGGTTTCAGTGAAAGCATTGCCAGGAGCATATCTCATGTTTACTTCTTGATATTCTTGGAAAAGTCCACACCATAGGGGACAGGGAAATCCCAAACAGCTCACCTGGGCATTTCCATGAAATACCAGGCACCTGCGGTGCCCTATCTAGGAGCGCGAAAGAAATCCTCCCTGCTGCAAATTTCTTGATGACCGCAGAATGAAATGAATGGTGGACCTGGAAAGTTCCGTGTTGAGACCACATTTTGAGGCTCAAGGAATTATTAACAGTAATACCTGCTATAATTAAATCTCTATTTCTAAGCACCCAGTAACCTAGAATTTACCCTGGCAGTGACTCAGGAAGGATCTTCGGTAGCACGTAGGAAAAAGACGGGTAGCAGCTCCCCATGCCGGGAGAGAACCGACCCTTTCCTGCCTTACGGCTCTGATTTGTTTCTGGAATGAGCAGCGGTGGCTTGGCTCAGGTCTACACGGTGTGCGGTGTGCGGTGTGCGTCGGTGGGCTTTGGCCAAGAGAAAATCCCGGGTGTTAAATATTAACCTGGGGGTCCTGCTTCTGCTCAGAAGCAACAGCTCTAGTCAGATTCCAGTTCAGTGTTTTCATCCGTAAAATGAAGATAGGTAACAGTATCTGCTTCCTAAGATTTTTGCGTTTTGCGCGGAGGAAAGGAAATCATGCCTGTAAGGCGCTCAGCATAGTGCTTGACATATACTGCTGAATCACTGGTTACTGTGGCACTATATTGTGTTACAGCTGACACTTTCCTACAAAAAGTGAAAGTGAAAGCAGCTTCCCTAAGAAACTTCAGAGGATCACGCCCAGCTACTCTTCTCGTCTGGTCTCCGTACAAAGCCTGCCTTTGCGAATACATACGTGTGTTACACGTGGGCACGTCTGTGCCTCCTCCCACCCCCCACCCTCTGCTCCAGACCGGGGAGGGGCTCAGAGAGGAGGGGGGATGGCCACTGAGTGGGGTGAGGCTGGCATTCTAGATCAAGGGGCACCTGGGGGCCCAGCGGTGCAGGGGCCGCCTTCAGCCCAGAGCATGACCCCGAGGTCCCGGGATCGAGTCCCGCATCGGGCTCCCTGCAGGGAGCCTGCGTCTCCCTCTGCAGGTGTCTCTGCCTCTCTCTGGGTCTTTCAGGAATAAGTACATAAAACCTTTAAAAAAAAGAAAAAGATTCTAAATCAAGTTTGGGCTGCAGGGACACGACCTTACCGGAACATGTTCCCTCACACTGACTCCGAGAATTGCTTCTAAGAATAGAGGATGCAGGGTCCCTTGGTCCCTGGTGGTATGTGACAGAGAGCCCCGCGGGGAAGGCAGCACCTTCTCTGGGCTCATCTGTGTGTCCAGAATAACTCACTTATTTTTGGAATCGGTTTCATTTAAGAACCATAGGGACTTAAGTCCTATGGGAGGTTGTAGTTTTTCCTGTGGTTTGGAAGAATTAAGTGCAAGGAGCCTGGGCTTGGGTTTGGGCCTACCGTAATCTATCTATCTATCTTTATTTATTTATTTATTTATTTATTTATTTATTTATTTATTTATAATTTTTAGATTTTATTTATTCATGACAGACATGGGGGATGGAGAGAGAGAGAGAGGCAGAGACACAGGCAGAGAGAAGCAGGCTCCATGCAGGGAGCCCAACGTGGGACTCGATCCCAGGACCCTGGGGTCACCACCTGAGCAGAAATCAAGAGTCAGGTGCTCAACACTGAGCCACCCAGGGATCCCCTATAATCTCTTTTCAAAACAAAACCGTATGGCAGTGCGTGGCCGGCTCATCTGGTTGAGCACCCGACTATTTCTTCGTCGCCCTGTGGGGAGCTCAGTCCCTCTGTCTGTCCCTCTGTGGGGCCTGAGCGTGGGGCCTCCTCTGCACTCTCTTCCTCTGCTCTTCCCCGCCGCTCCCACATGTACTCTCTCACTCTTTCAAAAAAAAAAAAATTAAAAAAAAAAAAAACTGGATAGATATCCCAAAACTTAGAGAGTATGTAGCAACCTTTTACTGAAAATACTGCTCTGAGCCTTTTGCCCCATGTGAGAGCGGCCCGAGCCTTTCGGCTGTCGTGGGCGTGTTCATCGGCATGTGCATTGCTTCTCTCACTGGCCCTCTTCTTTCTAAAGCCTTTTTATTTTTATTTTATTTTATTTTATTTATTTTATTTTATTTTATTTTATTTATTTATTTTTTAATAATAAATTTATTTTTTATTGGTGTTCAATTTGCCAACATACAGGATAACACCCAGTGCTCGTCCCGTCAAGTGCCCCCCTCAGTGCCCGTCACCCAGTCACCCCCACCCCCCGCCCACCTCCCCTTCCACCACCCCTAGTTCTTTTCCCAGAGTTAGGAGTCTCTCATGTTCTGTCTCCCTTTCTGATATTTCCCACTCATTTCTTCTCCCTTCCCTTATATTCCCTTTCACTATTATCTAGATTCCCCAAATGAATGAGAACATACAATGTTTGTCCTTCTCCTATTGACTTATGTCACTCAGCATCATACCTCCAGGTCCATCCACGTCGAAGCACATGGTGGGTATTTGTCATTTCTACTGGCTGAGGAGTATAGAAAATGCTCTAAAGCCTTTCCAGCTGATTTCCTCACTGTTTGCTTTGTTCGGTGAGCCTGTCGCTGTTGTGAGTTGACCTGAAAGTTTTGTATCCAAGTGGCAAGTACTTGCTCCCAGGAGATGCGTGTGCCATTGTTCAGACACAACTTCCCCGTCTGTGAAGTGGGTCTGATTTGGAGACCACGGTCTGGCATAACAGAAACGTGCTTCATAAGGACTTTGGTGTCTGTTAGCCGGGACTAGTAGGAAATTTCGAGAACACGTGAAAGCATTTAGTCCCTACATTTTGATGCCGACCTTAAACATAAACAACGAAGGTTTGGCATCCAACGATCCCCGAGTCATCCGTGAGGTGACCTCTGAGGGCAAGGTCCGAGGGGGGCCGCAGGGCTTTAACGGCCGACGCACAGAAAGCCTCTTGTAGCTACTGCTTGTTGGGACAAATGAGCCGTGTTTCGCAATCCGGAATCCCGAAGCCGGAATCGCAGTCAGAAAACTGGTGGAGACAGGTCTGGGTTTAATGTAACAGCAGGAGGAAGTGGATGATGGAGAGGAAACCCTGACCCGTGACGTCGGTAGCTGTGAAGGGGTGGGGGGCGGGGGGCGCAGGCCAGGGCTTCTCCCCTTCCAACCCCTGTCCTGGAGGAGCCTGTTTGTTTTGTTCTCTTAAATTTCCCATCTGCCTGGACAGATTGGGGCACGAGGAATTACTAGAAACTGGCCCTGTGCTGTCAAGGAGCCCGGCCGTCCTTGCTGGCCTGGGCCTCGCTGGGCCGCCAGGAGCAGGTCACTACCCAGGGCCCCCCTCGCAGTGGCACTAGTTCGGGGACGGGTCCAAGGTGCAACCTGGCAGAGGTGGCGGCTGGATTGTCCAGGGTCTCGGCCAGGACTGAAGGTCACAGCCTTGAGGCCGGCACAATGGGCCTGAATCCGGGCCTGTAGGTGCCCTGGGGGTGGGGTGGGGGGGACACCTGCCCAAAGCTTTTGTCCTGAGCACACCTTTGAGGAGCAGAGGCACCTGGCTTCTTAGCTAAAGGAGCACTTTGACCCTGGAAGGTCTCCCTCCCCTTTCTCTGGCTTTCACAGCAGAGCCCGGCCGCCCCCAGCCCGGCTGTCCCCTTACCCTGTCTTTGCGGTCCCCAGGCCCCGAGATGCTGCGAGCGCCGGGGAGCAGCCTGGGCCGGCGGGGCCTTCACCACAAGGCCGTGATGGCCCTGAGGCGGGAGGACGTGAACGCCTGGGAGCGGAGGGCGCCCCTGGCTCCGCGGCACATCAAGGGGATCACCAACCTGGGATACAAAGTCCTAATACAGCCTTCCAACCGGCGGGCCATTCACGATAAGGTACATGTTTCTAATCGTTTCTAAATATGTGCAGCTAAAATGACCCGCGTATGGAAGTCAAGGGGCCTCTGAGTAAAAATGAAGTGTTTACTAACGTCACTTAAACACCACATGACAACACTCCTTTCTTGTGATTACGATGAGATTTCTAGTTAGAATTTTTATTTGAGCCTAGAATTTAGTCCGTCGAGTCTTATTTTCCCCCGCTGCCCTGCTTTCTCCAGCTGAGGGATGGAGGGATTCCCTTCAGAAGGAGGGCATGTCCCTCAGTCACCATCTCCCTGTGCCGCCCTGTCCTGGGACTGCGGCGACAAGACCCTTCTGCATTTCCTGGGGGTAAATCACTTTCCTACGTAACTCTCATACCTAAAAAATTAATAATTCCATAATATCATCTCACATCATCCATTTCAAAATCCCATGGTCTCAAATGTCTTTATGGCCTTTTTTTTTTTTTTTAAGATTTAATTTATTTATTCATGAGAGACACAGAGAGAGAGAGAGGCCGAGACACAGGCAGAGGGAGAAGCAGGCTCCATGCAGGGAGCCCGATGCGGGACTCGATCCCGGGACCCCAGGGTCACGTTATGGTCTTTAATTTTAATTGAGGCTTAATTAATTAAGGCCTGTTGCATTTATTGTTATGTCTCTCTAATCCAGAACAGCCCACCCTTCTGATTTGTTTGTTTCTAGGACACTGGCTCTTTTTGAAGAGTCCGGACTAGCTGACTTGTAATGAATGGCCTGCTTCTGGGTGCTGTTGGTCTGGGCCTTGTGATTAGATTCGGGTTAAAACACTGTTGACGGGGATCCTGGGTGGCTCAGCGGTTTGGCGCCTGCCTGGATCCTGGAGTCCCTGGATCGAGTCCCACATCAGGCTCCTTCCACGGAGCCTGCTTCTCCCTCTGCCTGTGCCTCTGGCTCTCTCTCTCTCTCTGTCTGTCTGTCATGAATAAATAAATAAAATCTTTAAAAAAACAACAACACTGTTGACTTAGATATTATAGGCGTGGTGTGTGCTCTTCCCACGAAGCGTCAGGCTGTCCCGAGGGCAGGAGTTCGCAGCAGCTTGGCTGAGACCTTGCCACCGGGTCTCTCGACTGTCCAAGCACCTTTAACCTTTGTAGCTACAGAGTCGTCTGCGGGATGATGTTTTGAGACCCGTGAATCTTGTTTCTCAACTACCTGCTGCTGAAGGTGTTAGCATATACTGATAATCTTTGCCTGAATCATTTTTGTGTGTGTGTGGAAGCTTGTGATAATTTTCTGATTTTATCAGTCTTCTAAGTTTATTGGCTCATATTCTTCTATAGAAAAGAGACTTCCCTTAGTTTCTCTTTTCTCTCTTGCTCTTTCGAGTATCAATCATTACGGATGCATGGGCATTTTTCATTTAATGTATGATGATTTATTAACTATGTTTTAAATATCCCAATTATCCCAAATTTGAGATAGATGGTTCCTTTAAGGGTGCCCCTATGTCCTTTGGACATGAATCCATTTATTTTTCAGCTTTCTTGTTTCCTGCAACAACAAATGGTCTTAGTCTTACCTCCTGCTTTTTTCGCCCTGCCCCTGGGATGAGCCATTTCATCAGGGAGGCCTGATTTCTTTTAGTTCATAGAACCCAAGATTGGATATCTGTGTTAGGTGTGCTTATTTTTACTGGTTGCCCTTAGCACTTTCAGTGAATAGAGCTAAGAAATGCACAGATTACACATGTGTATAATATAGATTATTTAATTTTATTAAATCATGAGTTAATACTATTTCAATGAAGATTTTTAACATTGCAGGTTTTCATTACCTTAAAAATTTTATATTTGTATCTATTTTATCCAGCAGTGAAAATTTTAATTCTTTATAATAATAATGCATGTTTTCTGCTTTATCCTGTATTACACATAAAGTTAGTTTTGGAATCACGATACTAATATTACAACTAAAGCAAACCTATTAACGCAGAGAGTAGGTCTTAAAAGTTCTCACATAATTATGCATGGAGATGGATGTTAACTAGATTTATTGTGATGATCATTTTGCAATAAATACAAATACCGATGATTGTGTTGTACGCGTGAAACTAATGTAGTCTATGTCAATTATACTTCAATAAAAAATAAGCCTATTAAATGGGGTTTAATATTTTTGAGTTAAAAGGTTTTTTGCTCTTAGAATATATCTCACAAAGAATGTCCAGAGTGCTGTATTCAAGTTATTTGAGTCATTCTTTCTATGTAGTTAAATTGTCAATGTGATATACAGTTGGATTTATCTACATTTTTCTATACATTTTAAAGTTTGCTTTTAAATCCTTTTTGATTTAATTATATTTTTTAAATAAGTGAAATATTTACAAGTTTCAAAGATTAAAACTGTAGAATGATGTAATGCAGAGAAGTCTTCCTCTCATCTTAATCCGTTACATACTGTTCCCACCCACTCCCTGGGTTACTATCATCATTAGTTTCTGATCTGTTATTCCTATATTTCTTCTTGCAAAAAGGAGCGTGTATATGTGTATTTTTGGTTCCCCCTTAGTCTGACATGGAAGGCTGTCTACTATGCATACTTCATGGTACCTTGTTTCTTTAGTCAACAACGTATCCTGCCACTCACTCCTTGCCTGTTCATGGAGCTCTGCTTCATTTCTATTTAATGGCTGCGTTTGAATCATTCTGTCGTAATTACTCCATGATTCGTGATTTATTTAAACCCATCTACTACAGATGAGCCAATAGATTGCTTTTAAAGAAACCAGCTGTAAATCGTACGTTCATCCTTGTAGCGTCTATCCATCTGTGGTTTCCTTTAAAGTAGGTTCCTCCCTGGAGCCATCTTCCTTTTATTCAACTGCCACTTTTGATGCTCTTTTAATTCCCCCTGGATCATGCTAACCCTTTATTCAGATATCTGGAATAACTTCTATTGTCTTCATGTACTAGCTATTCAATCTCAGATAAATGTGTAAGCCTCACGTTTCCCATTGATAAAATGGCCATAATAACAGTACCTACCTCATGGGAGTTTTATGAAAATTAAATGAAATAATTCCTGCAAAGAGCTCAGTAAGGTAAGTACTAATTTATTAATCAATGTTGATGATGATTTTTATTTTTTGTCCAACAAAGATCATATTCACCATGATAATATTTAGTCTACTTTTCCAAATTGATTTATCCATTGTGCCCAAACATGTCCTTATTTTCCTGTCTCCATATTTGTATATATTTCATCAATACTTTTTACTGATATTACCACCTTGCATTTCTCACCTCTGTCTCTCCAGATCCTACCTAGCCTTTTAGATTACTTTAAAGTTTCATATTTCCTTCATAATCTCACCCAGGAATTGTCTCAATATCCATTGGACTAATGTATCACTTAGATTCTGCTATTCAGAATTCTTTTGAATTCAGCCTCATTTACTGTGCTCCTGACTTTTTACTGTATTTTGTGAGCTGCTTTATAGGACAAATGTCTGTTTTTTTGTGTGTGTGTCTTACCATCTCATCTCTAGCACAGTCTACTGGATGGAATGGGGCAATAACAAATACTAATTGACCCCCCCCAAAAAAAAGGGAAAAAAAATAAATATTGCAGATATATATTTCTTTTAAAAATATACCTGAGTAATAAATTACTAGCTTGCATTTAGCATTTCAGTGCATTGTTCATACAAAATAAAATATACATTTCACAAATATTTTTAAGTGATATGAACTAGTGGTTATGATCAAACTATTAACTGGTCTTAAATAAGAGTAGGTGGTGAATTTTCTCACTGGTTTTTTTTTTTTTTCTACAAAAGTCAAATATTAAATTGATCTTTAGCTAGAAACTAAAAATACCAGAAGTATTTATTCTATCAGTCACTCTAACCCATACAGATTTTATGCCTTCAAAAGATTGTGCCTTTAATTGTTACACTTATTTATTAAAGAAAGTATGAATATAGCAAATTAGGGAAATAACTTTTAACCAAAATTGCATTCCCAGGAATATGTCAAAGCTGGTGGCATTCTTCAGGAGGATATTTCTGAAGCTTGCCTAATTTTGGGAGTTAAAAGACCCCCAGAGGAAAAATTAATGTCTAAGAAGACTTACGCCTTCTTCTCCCACACAATAAAGGCGCAGGAGGCCAATATGGGCTTACTGGATGAGATTCTGAGACAGGTAATTAGTGACCAGTAATCATTAATATTAACATAGAAACAATATTGCCTTTTGCCTAGTAGAGTTTTAGTTTTCTTTCAGCATCTAGGAAACACATCCTGTTATTCACCTCACTAGGAAAGGTGGTGCTCGAATAGTCTGCTGCTCTTAGGGCTCCTCTGCTCTACAGGTTTGGAGTTTGTAAGAAGAGAAACCAAACACTGCATCGCTTTTGTACTGAAAAGAAAGAATGTTAGAAGTGTTCCCCCTACATGATTAGCGCTTTATTAGGTCAATTGGTCAGATATTACAAAGTGGAATTTAGAGCTAAAAAGAGCCTCCGGGATCATATATTCCACCTCCCTCATTTTTCAGATGGAGCCCAGAGAGGCAAAGTGACTTGGCTGAGGCTGCACAGTTCTGTCATGCCAGAACCAGACTGGGAATTCCTTTTACATTTATTAACATTCATAAAGGAAGAAATAATTTTTGAGGTATAAGTACTATGGAAAAACTATCAGCTGATTAAAATGCAGAGTATTCATTCGATAAATATTAAGCGAGTGTCTGCCGTGTGTCGGACACTCTTCACTGCAGTGGCAGTAAGGTACCCCTGTCTTCGCAGGGCTTACATTCCAGTGGGAGGAGACAGATGATAAATATATAAATCAGATAGCCCACCTGTCATTTAGAGATACGTGTGATGGTGATAAATAGGACCCAGGAGGCGAAGGGGGGCTCTGGGCACTCTGGGGAGGGTGTGACAATAGTTTAAATAGGATGACCGGGGAGAGACTCAGCACAAATTTGGCACTGAGCAAAAATTTGAAAGATGTGAAGGATCAAGTCATATCCGTTGGGGAAGAGTCTTCCAAGGAGAGAGCATCGCTGCACAAAGTCGTGCAGGTCTAGTTGAGTGGAGGGTTCGAGTCCATCATGTTCTAAGGTGCTTATTCAGCCCACTGTGTGGGTGATATTGGAGATGGGAGGAGCAAATTGATGTGATGTTAGTCCAGACTCGCAGGGACACCGGGTTACAGAGGACAGTGGCTCACACGAGGGTGGTGGAAGTAGAGGCGGTGAGACAAGACCCGATATTGGGTGTCATTTAGAGGTCAGACCCTGCAGAAGTCGCTGGTGAGACGAATGTGGAATATGGGAGAAGGAGCGGAATGAGAGGGGTCCAAGGTTTCAGCTTGAGCAGTTCGAAGGAGTTGCCACGGACTGAGATGATGGTGCTGCGAGAGGGAGCAGGCTTGGGCGGGAGCCTCAGGCGTCAAGTTTAGGGCTTCTTGAGTTTAATTTGTCCGTTAGAGATCTAAGGAGATTTTAGACTTTAAACATTAGATTTTAAGGAGCGAGCCATTGGTATGAGTTTGTAGCTCAGGAGGGCGGCTTCTCTCGATAGGTATTTGTAGTTGTCAGAGACTTGATGGCTCCTACGGCCATGAAACGGGCTGAGGGTAGACAGTGAGTGTGGATAGAGAAGGCCAGGCTCCAAACCGGGTAGGGTGTTAGATTAGGGCATTAGAAACTAGGCTAGAATCTGAGAACAGGGAGTGGACAGGAGACCTCACAAACACTGAAAGCAATGGAGGGAAATGTGTTTGTGTAGCCTATGGAATACATTCCCACCCACTTCAAATAGGCTAGACCTGGGCTAGTGAATTTCTAGTGATTTTGAAGAACAAATTCAAAAAGTAAATAATGGAAATAATATTATAAGAAAAAGGTTTCACCTTAAGCAGATAGACTCCTTAAAAAAGTACTTTAGAAACATTTTGTTGTTGTTGTTATGATACGAACTTTTGTTCGTGACAAGAAAATTAATAAAAACAACCAACACGGCAGCTTTTTGTAACCGATGACTTGCAGGTGGATGAACACTAAACATTCTTTTTTTAAAATTTTTATTTATTTATGATAGTCACACACACAGAGAGAGAGAGAGAGAGAGAGAGAGGCAGAGACACAGGCAGAGGGAGAAGCAGGCTCCATGCACCGGGAGCCCAACGTGGGATTCGATCTCGGGTCTCCAGGATTGTGCCCCGGGCCAAAGGCAGGCGCTAAACCGCTGCACCACCCAGGGATCCCAACACTAAACATTCTTAAATTCAAGCACATGGTAAAAATCATATGATCTTTGAGGAGATAAAATGACTATTTAAAACATTCTATGATTACAGTGTATCAAGAGCTTTTAAGCATGAATTACTAAGGCATTTCTGAGAGGGAAGATTCCCAAAGACAAACGAAGAATGTGGTTTTAGCGAAGGTGAGAAAGTGAAAAGTAGGCAGCATGTGCTACTTTGTAAATGGATGGAGAAAAAAGAGGGAAAGAGGAAGGGAAACAGAACAAGATTGGTTGCATGTATGGACTTAGAGGGGGTGCTGTCATTTTTAAGGTAGGAAGGAGCAGGGTACATAGGGGTGATGCCGGAAAGATAAAGTTCACGAGTGGTCGTGGAAGACATGGGGGAAAGGCTGGGATCCAGCTGACAGAGATTAGCCCCGGGAGGGACTTGTTTTCTCTGAGACTAGAAGGATGTGGGGACGAGTGGGACTATATAGATAATATATGTAGAATGTGCAGGCCTAAAAGCTAAAGGAATTCCTGCCTTTCTTATTTTATTGATTACCATCAGGGGGCCTTTATCACCCTGCTAGGACCATCTCTGACCACAAACCTATCGTTGGTTTGTGATCTAGCGTTTTCTAAATATTTCATGGTACACCTGAGGGTGACTTATAGAGTCAAGATATGTTTTATAGGAGAAAGAAATGTGGAATATTTATTTGCTCATATATGTGCTTTTACTCATTGAGATTAAGCTTAATGGGTCTGGGTGAATATTTTTATCCTTTCCTCAGGAAATCCGGCTTATTGATTATGAGAAAATGGTGGATCATAGAGGAACACGGGTAGTGGCATTTGGACAGTGGGCAGGTGTGGCAGGTAGGTATGCCAGGGCTTTTATGTCACCCACTTTCTGAATTTGCCTGGGAAGTTACTGTGCTTTCTTTCTTTCTGTGGCAAGGGCATAGAAGTGTTCATTTCCACTAATACAAATAAACACGGGGGTGTGACTAAGGGTGATGAATATTGGGAGAATAAAATAACAAGGCAAATCATCACATATCTTTATCACAAAAGTTAAAAAGAAAAAGAAAGCAAGGACAAGGAGAGCAACTATGAATAGGATCTGACTTTTTAGATAGTTCTGTTTGGAAGACTAGGAGAGGTCAGTTTGGTGATGAGAAATTGTGGAGAAGAAGAAAGGGGGAAAGAAAGGGAGAAGATGCAAGGGCAGAAACCAAGAGAGGAGTGGTCTAGAAAGGATAAGAGCTGGAGTTGGGGGGAAACTCCACTTGATTTTTGTCCCAATTAATATTTTGAACCTTCTTTAGTTGAAGAAACATCACTTTATGTTATAACTCTGTATTAGGTTCAATTACTTGAAGGTCTCTTATTGTTAAAACAAGTAGAAAATTTGTGGGGATATAGAACAGTAAGACCCCATCAGCCACCCTGACATAACTGACGGTTGTTGAGCATTCACCCAGAGGGCCCATATGCTGGGTGACAGTACAGTTCTTAATAAACATGAAATGTTTGAAATCACAGAGTATGTGCTCTAACTATAATAAAGCTGATGTTGAAATAATAGTAGAAAGATATCTAGAAAATTTCTAGATATTTGGAAGATAAACGGTGTATTTTTGAATAACCCATAAGTCAAGAAGAAATCACAGGGAAAATCAGAAAATACTTTGAATTGAATGAAAATTTAAAACAGCATACCAAAATTTATGGGGTAGAGATAAAGTGGTGCTTAGAAGCAAATTATAGCATTTAATGCTTTTATTAGAAAAGAAGAAAGTCCAAATTAGTGACCTAAACTTCCATCTTATAAAGGAAAGAAGAAGTAATTAAAGCAAATACAAGGAAAAGAACAATAAGAGGAAAATGAAGTCAGAAGCTAGTTCTTTTTAAACAAATCAATAAAATTGATAAGCTTCCTGTTAAACTGATTTAAAAAAAGAGAGAAGCCACAATTTACCAATATTAGGAATACAAGAGTGTTCTTCAACATTGATCATGTAGACATTACAAGGGTAAGAAAATACTATGAATAGGCCAATAAATTTGACAATATTGATCAAATAGACAAATCCTTGAAGGACAAAATTATCAAAACCAACTCAGGAAGAAATAAAAAAACTTGAATATCAATCTATACAAGAAATTCTACTCATAGGGATTTATCAAGAGAAATGAATTATTTTCTTATAAAGACTTACTTCTAGTAGCTTCATTCATAATAGCCTAGAAATAATCCAAATGTCCATCAGCAG
Source organism: Canis lupus dingo (assembly GCF_003254725.2). Classification (NCBI taxonomy): domain Eukaryota; kingdom Metazoa; phylum Chordata; class Mammalia; order Carnivora; family Canidae; genus Canis; species Canis lupus. The sequence continues at coordinate 59,901,150 of NC_064256.1, read as the reverse complement.
AGGAATGGATAAATTGTGATATACCTATAAAATGGAAACTCCTTGTCAATAAAAAGTAGACTATTAATACACTGAATTATGTATGAATCTGAAAAACAAGCTGAGTAAAAGCAGACACGTCTAGGAGAGTATATAGTTACAATTTCATTTACATAAAACTGTAGAATTAACGACTCTCTACAGGGAGAAATAAGATCAGCAGTTTTCTGGAACAAAGGATTGGGGAGGGTTGACTCGGGGGATGGAACTATTCCGTATCTCGATTTTGTCGGTGGTAATATGGATGGGTACGTGTGTTCACAGTTATCAAATGGTACATTTTAAATCGGTGCGTTGTATTGAATATAAACTACTCTTTTAAAAGTTGACTTCAGAAAAAAGATCAAAGAACATTTGGAAGGGAAGTTCTGTTCCTAAAAAGAGGAAGAGGAGAATGGATGCTGAGGTCTTTGCTATGGGTATGCTGAGTTTTCACTATTTGAGTCCAAATCGAGAAATCCATGAGGTAGTTGGTCAGGTCTTGAAATACAATATCAGTGTTAGAGATACAGACTTGGGGTCATCAGCATATACAGAATACTTGAAAATTAGGACTCGATAAAATTAGCTAAGGAAAAAATAGTAGAGATTGAAGAGAATAGGGCCCTGGTCAGAATCCTGAAGCTGATTAATGCTCGAGGAGAGGGCAGAGGACACTAATTTAAAAGAAATGGACTTGGAAAGAGGGACCTATAGAAATGTGGGATGAAAATTTTCAAGTCAGGGATGCGGAGGGAAGAAAGGGCTCTAAGTGAGGGATTTCACAGTGGCAAGTCTCTGACAGGTAAGTCGAGATCTGACACTTGTTCACTGAATTTGCTGAGGGCAGCCAGAAGGTCAATGCTGACCTTGTGTTTGTTTGTTTCTTCGTTTTAATTGGAGAGAAATGCAAGTGTTTTTGAATGTTGAGAAGAGTGAGCCTATAGGGAGGGATAGCGAAAGGACTAATTTCAGGAGTGAATTCCTTAGAGAACGCATGGGAGGGGATGGGATCCGGAGCGGAGGCGAGAGGATAAGCACAGGAGAGAAAAAGGACCCTCTTTCCATTCTGGCAGGATCGGAAGTGGAAGGGACAGGTAGGGATGCAGCTGGGTTAGCGCTTTGGACGGCAGGAAATTGAGGGGATGGATATGGTGACCCCCGGCCCCCTTCCAAATTTGGGATGCTGTGGTCTGTGCTTCATCAGCGCACCGAGCAGGTTGGAGGATGGTCGGAGAGAACGGCTTCGGCTCCTGATAACGGCTCTTCTGTTGGTCTGATTCTGCAACAGGGATGATCAACATTTTACACGGAATGGGGCTGAGGCTCCTTGCTTTGGGACATCACACACCTTTCATGGTGAGATGTGTATTTTGTTTATTTCTTTTGAAAATGCGTATCAGGAAGATGTCTCAGGCTGTAGGCTAACTGGAATTCGTGTGTGCTTGCTTCCAGCACATCGGCATGGCTCATAACTACAGGAACAGCAGTCAGGCTGTGCAGGCCGTCCGTGACGCTGGCTACGAAATATCTCTGGGTTTGATGCCAAAATCCATAGGGCCTTTAACATTTGTGTTCACAGGGACCGGTAACGTCTCTAAGGTAACTTCTTAGATACTTCTGAGAAATTCTTCTTTCTGTGAAGCAGTCGAAACTCTGAAACTAACCCCAGGATAAGTGAGCATTTTGTGGTCATTTCGGAGCCCTGCTTCTGGAGGAGCAGGTGTTCTATTTTTGGTCCTTTTCCTACCTACCTAACTTTTCCCACAGTATAGAGCGGTGACGGTCCAAACTCATCTTCTTTGCTTTTAGTTGACTCCACGCTGTCAGAGGCTTTGAACACTTGTTCTTTTTAGAGGGATAAACCATTGTTAATGGTATGAAGGTCTCTTCTCCGGGTGATCTGTTTTACCTTTATCGCTGAGATAGCCAAAAGTTTCAACATGAGCACAGGATGTGAATTTTTTTTTTTTAAATGATTTGGAGCTTCGCCCAAAATATTTTAGGAAGCTTAATTCAGGACCGGAATTAATATTTTCTCCTTTCTGGGATAGTTTTGAGAAGGCATTTGCGATTGGTGAAACTTGTAATTGGGAAAGAGATCTTTCAATGAAAATATTTTACAAACAGGACATCACTATTTGTATTACACTGTGAGATAAGCATCTGATTTTTTCTCATAGGAAATATAGTTTCCTCACTTGAAATAATTCTGCAACAGAACAAAAAGTAAATAGAAATATTTTATTGTGCTCCCATTTCTAAACACTCCTGTGTCTACTCCGAGTAACTAAGTAAAAAAAATAAATAAATAAAGTTCCTTCCAATGAATGCTGTTCATACTTGAATAAAAGCTGGTTTGTAGACCATGCAAGAGGCTTATCTGTACTTCTGTGTTGCAGTCCTCATTGCCCTACAGGACAAGTGGAGCTAAAAATTGTGGGGAAAGTGAATTGGAATCTTTGCAGGAAACTGTGTTGGCTTTCGTCCCATTGATTTTTAGATCTTTACTCATGTATTATTTGCAGGGAGCCCAAGAAATCTTCAATGAGTTACCTTGTGAATATGTAGAGCCACATGAATTGAAAGAAGTTTCCCAAAATGGGGGTAAGGAGGAGGGGGGGGTGACTGTACATATCTTTTACTGTTTTTAACAGTTTCTGTGTTATAATATTTTATCACCATAAATCTTTACCATTTGTCACCTACTTTACTAATTTCTTTCTCCTCTGCAAGACCTGAGAAAAGTGTATGGGACGGTGTTAAGTCGCCATCATCATCTTGTCAGGAAAACAGATGGTGTGTATGATCCTGTAGAGTATGACAAATATCCTGAGCGCTACATAAGTCGTTTTAATACTGATGTGAGTATCACCCTCAGCTTCTGGGTTGGTTGCTCATAATATACTGCAGTTAGGCTGCTTCCAAGGAGGGATTATAAATGCATACTTTGGTTTGCTCCTCATATGGACTTGTGAATCCTTTGGGTTGGCCCTAGGAGTTGTTGGCTTCTATTGATGTTTGGAGTGGCCTTTGCTTAGGGGTTGAGTGGGTCTGCTCTTTGCTTTACTGTCTGTGTTTCTACTTCAGGCCTGTGGAGTACTGTTTTCTGTATTTATCCTGGATTAGTTAATGCTATGGGCAAAGCACACTGTCTATGAGGTTTCATCTCAATCTAGGTTCATCCCTTCTATGGCCACAGATTGCGATCCTGACCACAGCCAGCTGTTTGGGAATGCCCGACATTGATTGTAGGGAACTAGGGTGAAATAGCACAGCTGCATTAGCAGGGATCTATCTCCACTGTGCAAAAAGTTACCTATAATCCAGAACCTTCTGGTGGGAACACGCTGGCCTTATCTCCTAAGAAGAACAATGTATTTGTGTGTTCTGTCGGAGCTACTGCAAAGTCCTCCTCAAAATAAACCAACAAACCAAAAAAATAAAAATAAATAAACTAAAAGTGCCTGCAATTATTATGAAAAGGAATGTTTTAAATAATTTTAAATATGTTTGGACAACAAGATTGTAGATCCTGGTTTGAAATTTAGCTGTTATAGCATGTAGAGCCTGTAGCTTGAGAATGCTTGAGATGCCTGGGAAACAAAGATCATGAAGCTAGTTTCAGACTGAAAAATTAAAACTCTAGTAAATTTCCATTCCTTGTCTTCCCCCAATCACAGAAATATTGGTGATTGGATGCATCCTAAGATTTATAACGATCTAGTTGCCACATATGCATGCATGTAGCATGTTTGTCCATGGAGCTTACAGATATTATCTGAGTTAATCTTCACAGCATTCCTTTGAGGAATGGGGTACATATTCCCATCTGGCAGGTAAGGAAAATAGAGCTCAGAGGTAGTTGAGGCAGCATGATGTCGATCACACAACTGGTGGTTGAGCTGGAAATAGAGAGCTGGGCCACTTGATTCTGTCCTTTCCTTTTTCTTGGCCGTGCAGCATATGGGAAAACAGAAATACTAACACATTTATGTTCATGTACTTCTCTATCACGGAGTAATCCTACGCTGAAATCTGGGTGGCTATGTATTGTCCTTGCCTCACAGAATGGCCACTGGCATGGCAAATAGTAAGTCAGTTAGAAGTAACATGGAATTATTTCTCGTAAACTTTACTGCTAGGTCTCCCGCGGCCTACTGCGTTGAAATTTGCTGTTGCCTGTCTTGTTGAACTTGGCATCTGCTTTACAGATTGCACCCTATACAACTTGCTTGATTAATGGAATCTACTGGGAACAAAACACCCCTCGTCTACTAACTCGCCAAGATGTCCAGAGTCTCTTGGTGCCAGGCAAGTCCTCTGTTGCTGGTGTGGAAGGCTGCCCTGCATTACCACACAAGTAAGGACTTCACTTCAGTAATGATGGTGGTTTTTAGCAGTAAAGCCCATTTTTAGGGAGTCATCCACAGGGGACCCACATATCACCGGATCTGAGGCTTAATGACTAGCGATCTGCTTTATCTCACCTGATCTCTTGGCAACATTTGACAGTTAACCTTCCTTCTTGAAACTCTTTTCTCTTAACCCTACATGAAGCTTAAAGGTAACTTCCTACGAAGGATCTTCTGTATCCCCATTCCCATCTCTCTCTGGTCTGTCACTATTTTTCCCCCTGAAATTCACGATCATTTATTTTCCTGTGTTTATGGCTTTTCTCCCTCCCATTAACATTTAATCTCCTTAAAGATAGGGGTCCTGTTTATCTTGGCTACAAGAACGCAGGACATTGCCCGACATAACAATTTGCATTCAAATAATTATTACACGTTGGATTACATAACCAATCAGTAAATATTTGTGAACACCTCATCTGCCTGGCATTCTGTTAAGCTGAAAGATGGAGAAAAGATATGATTGCTACCCTCAGGCATGTAGCTGGCATGAGGTAAATGCCAAGGGAATGCTAGGAGCAATAAATAGTACAAGGATTGAGAAGAAAACGGGAATACTGGGCTCAGCAAAGCCTTGAAAGGGAGCACTGAAGACAACGAGAATTTCAAGCAATAGGATTGGTGCTTGATAAATATGGACCCACCAAAGCATGATTTAAGACACACTGAGTCTAACAGTCTAGCGCTAGTGCAGAGTTTATTTTATTTTATTTTTTAGTGCAGAGTTTATAAAGGCAAGTGGTAGTTGGAGATTGGGTAGGGAATTCTTGGTCATCCCCTAAAGGATTTCAAAAGCTGGGCTGAGATTCCTGTTCATAATTCTAGAGATTTCCCTCTATTAACATGTAGAATTATGTGGTGGCTAGACAAGCCCAGGCCTGTCCCCACTGCACAAAGAGTGAACTACAATTCCAAACCTTCTGGTGGGGCGCACTGGCCTCACCTTCCATGGAGGACAAGGTATCTGTGTGTCCTGTCGTCATTGATCATACAAAGTCCCCTCAGAATAAACCTTGTGCCTCTAAGCAGGGTGGGGGTGGTGTAGTCAAACCTTCATAAGTTATTCAGAATTGGCTAAACAGGTTAACGTTAACTAGACTGTTTCTTATGATTTCTCTAGGGAAGGGGTTTTCTACTTCCTTGTTTTCCTTAGGAAAATAGGGATTTCCTATTTTTCTCCTGCTGTTCTTTTCCTTCTTATTTTTGTGTGTGGAGACTAAAACTTGTATTGGGAAGATTGTCCATACCCTAGAAGAACACAGCGTCCCGAACAGTGAACTGTAGGAAAAAGAGCTGACGAGCCCAGGAAATATTGGGCACCCCCTGCTAAAAGTTGTTCAAGTACCTTTCATTTTTACTCATTTTCAATCTTGTTGAGAAGTTCCAAGCTCTCACCCGAGTGTCATTTTCAGGCTCGTGGCGATATGCGACATTTCGGCTGACACGGGAGGCTCTATAGAGTTCATGACCGAATGTACGACAATAGAACATCCCTTTTGCATGTATGATGCGGACCAGCATATTATTCATGACAGGTGAGACTGCAAGGCTGTGGTTGGTGAGAGATGGAGGATAATATGTCACTTCCTTACCTTGACGTACTAGTTTAAAACATTCAATTCCTCCATTTTTATGAAGGCGATGCAAAGATCCAGGCATCTGCTCCGACGTCTGAAAACATCGGGTAGAAAGCCTGCATGCAGATTCCAACCCTTAGATGCCTCACCTTGTAGGCTGTACTCAACTGGGAGACGGGTTGTGGAAGAAGGGCAGTTTTTAAAAAATTTTTAATTATTTTATTATTTTTTTATTTTATAAATTTATTTTTTATTGGTGTTCAGTTTGCCAACGTACAGAATAACACCCAGTGCTCATCCCGTCAAGTGCCCCCTCAGTGCCCTCCTCCCCTTCCTCCACCCCTAGTTCGCTTCCCAGAGTTAGGAGTCTTCATGTTCTGTCTCCCTTTCTGATATTTCCCACTCATTTTTTTCTCCTTTCCCCTTTATTCCCTTTCACTATTTTTATATTCAAGAAGGGCAGTTTTGTTCGAAAAGCCTGTTTATTTCCTTCTATACTTTGGTGCACACTCACACATCATTACGGAGCACATATAGTGGAGTAGACGTCTGGAGAGGTTAGATGTCGCACAGGACACTTTGTACATCTGAATAAAGCATCTTGCTTCTCCTAGTGTGGAAGGCTCTGGGATTCTGATGTGTTCCATCGACAATTTGCCAGCACAGCTTCCGATCGAAGCTACAGAGTACTTTGGAGACATGCTTTACCCTTACGTGGAAGAAATGGTAAGCTGACCGGCTGCATCCACAGCCATCCGTGGCTTTCACAGACTGCGGAGGATCTTAGGAATGTTCTGGTCTTCGGTATCCGAGAAATCTGTTGTGAAATGAAATGCCAGCCCTCCCTCAGAAGCGTTTATGGACACTTTTTAATGTATATTCGGCTTACTTGTCTCATTGGGAATATAATCATAGAACGGCCTCCGTGAGTAATTACAGTCGGGTTTATCTCTCATTATGCGTATTTTTATTGAGAATGTTCCTGACACATGGGATAAGATTTCCTTTTCTTCACCCTTCCTGCTGGTCGAGGTCAATGCGTGGTAGAACATTCTTGCGACGCTGTCATGAACAGATTTGAAAAATCAGAAAGACAGAAAACTTTATTGGATGTTTATCACGAATGCTTCGTGGCGTGACAGCTGTTGTTGTGGCCCTGTACTGTTTAGTGTAATCAGTGATTGGCCACTGGAACACTATGTTACCCGAATCACATTTTATTTGCCAAAGATAAGCGTTCTTATTTCAGTATCTACCTTAAGCATACTCTTCTCTTTCTCTGTTGAGAATTTCTGTCTTTTTGTACATTTTGAGTGTACTGTTCTTTATCATATGGACGTAGTTAAGAAGCCACTGTGTAGTCTTTACATCATATTTCCAAAATTCTGGGTCAGCTTGGGGTCGAACTTTATTGATTGTCTTTTCCCTTGAAAATGAGCCAGGTCCTAGGTTTCTTTTCTTTTTTTTTTTTTTCCCACTTGAATAATTTGGGAATTGTGTCCTGAATGATGTGAAAAGTTATGCTGTGGAGATTCTGGATCATTCCATGTTTCTGAAAAGTGTTGATTTTTGTTTGTTGGTTTGTTGTTTGTTTGAGAATTGACTGAGCTAGACTTACACTGGAAACTTTGTGGCACCTGAGGCGGGGAGTAGCTCAAATAAAAGTTCAGCTCTTGTGTCTTTCCCTGGGTCACTTACCCCCACACACTCAGTTTGGGGGTTATCCGGAGACTTGAACAGAGGTCACGTGGAAGTTGGGCTTCACTCTTTCTGAATCTGCCCTTTCTGGCATTTTCCCCTCACATTCTGCAGCTGTGGTTGCTCTAGTTCTTTGCCTGATTCCTTAGATCAGAAAGTAGTGAGCCGGCTGCATGTTTCTCCTCCCGGCACCAAGTGGCTCATCATCAGGACAACGTCCAAGGCAGAGTACACTCAGCTACGGTGCTGATTATTTCCTTCAAGTTCTGACACTTCACTAATATGCTTGTTTACTGTTAATTGCCAGACATTGTGTATGTAAAACTTTAGAGATGGTTTGGGGCTCTGATGTGTCATTTTCTCCAGAGGAGATTTCCTTTATTTCTGGCAGCGAGAAAATCACCTCAATTCAATAATGGAAGGGAATGACTCAAAACCAGGCTTTAGGCAGGTGGGAAACTGATGTTTTTCAGCTCATCATTTATTTTAGAACGTAGTCTTTCAAGATCCCAAGTGAAAATCTGGCATTGATTGGGGTCCCCTTCAGCAGAACTGAAACTCCAATTTTTTGTTACCCTGTTGTCTAAAGTTGGCCAAAAGCTCTTCTCAGTTTCTCTGCATCCCAGCTACCACTTCCGCGTTGGCAACTACACCCACAAAATGTGGTGCCAAATGCTAGACTCATCTCTCTGGGCTTTCTTCCCTGGAATCACGGTGCAGTAAGTCTTATCTACCTTAAAGTATTTTTTAAGATTTTAATTCCAGTGTAGGTAACATAGGGTGTCATAGTAGTTTCGTGCGTACAATAGAGTGATTCAGCCATCCTATAATACTGAGTGCTCGTCACGAAAAGCATACCCTTAACCCCCACCACCTGTTTCACACATCCCTCCATTCACCTCCCCTCTGGTAACCACCTGTTTGTTTTCTATAGTTAAGAAAAACCATTTGTTTTTTGGTTTGTCTCTTTTTCCCCTTTGTTCCTTGGTTTTGTTTCTTTAATCCTGCATATGAGGAAAATCATACTGTATTTGGCTTTCTCCGATTGACTTATTTTGCTTAGCACTATACTGTCTAGCTCCATCTATGTTGCAAATAACAAGATTCTATTCTTTTTTATGGCTGAGTAATATTCCATTGTGTGTGTGTGTCTATATGAGCACATACGTATATATGTGTGTATATATACACACACACACCCCATATCTTCTTTATCTTCATCTATTGTTGCACACTTGAGCCGCTTCTATGATTTGGCTACTGTAAATAATGTTGCAATAAACATAGGGGTGCATATATTTCCTATTAGTGTTTTCGTAATCTTTGGGTAAATACCCAGTAATGGAATTACTGGGTTATATGATAGTTCTATTTTCAATTTTTTTGAGGAATTTCCAAACTGTTTTCCCAGTTTGCATTCTTACCAACAGTGCAAGAGGGCTCCTTTTTCTCCTCATTTTTTCCAACACTTACTATTTCTTGAGTTTTTTTATTTTAGCCATTTTGAAAGGTGTGAGATGATATCTCATTGTGGTTTTAATTTGCATTTGCCTGATGGTGAGTGATGTTGAACACCTTTTCATGTGACTGTTGGCCATCTGGACGTCTTCTTTGGAGAAATGTCTGTTCATGTCTTCTCATTTTTTAATTGGATTATTTGGGTGTGGTTTTTTTTTTTTTTTTTTTTTTTGGTGTTGAGTTATATCAGTTCTTTTTATAGTTTGGGTACTAACTCTTTATCAGATATGTCATTGGCAAATTTTTTCTTCCATTCAGTAGGCTGTGTTTTTTAGTTTTGTTGTTTCCTTTACTGTGCAGAAGCATTTTATTTTGATGTCCTCCTGTTTTTGCTTTTACTTCCCTTGCCTCAGGAGATGTATATAGAAAAATGTTGCTATGGCCAATGTCAGAAAAATTACTGCCTGTGCTGTCTCTGTGATTTTTGAGAAATTTATGTTTTACATTTAGGTTCTTAGTCCATTTTGAGTTTGTTTTTGTATATGATGTAAGAAAATGGTCCAATTTTATTCTTTTTCATGTAGCTGTTCGGTTTTCTCAACAGCATTTGTTGAAGAGACTTTTTTCCCTATTGCTTATCCTTGCCTCCCTTGCCAAAGATTAATTGCCCATAAATTTGTGGATTTATTTCTGGGCTATTTTGTTCTTTTAATCTATGTGTCTATTTTTGTGCCAGTACCATACTGTTTTGATTGCTACAGCTTTGTAGTATAACTTAAAATCTGGAGTTGTCATACCTCCAGTTTTGCTTTTCTTTTTTAAGATTGCTTTGGGCTTTGGGGTCTTTTGTGATTCTATACAAACTCTTAGTATTGTTTGTCCTACTTTTGTGAAAAATGCTGTTGGTATTTTGATAGGGATTGTATTAAACCTGAAGATTGCTTTGGGTAGTATGGACATTTTAACAATATTTGTCCTTCCAACCCATGAACATGGGATATCTTTTTATGTGCTTGTGTTATCTTCAGTTTCTTTCACCAGTGTTTTATAGTTTTTACAGTGCAGGTCTTTCTACCTCCTCATTTAAGTTTATTCCTAAATATTTTATTCTAGGTATAATTGTAAATGAGATTGTTTTCTTAATTTTTGTTCCTTCTGCTTCATTATTAGTGTATAGAAATGCAATGGACTTCTGTACATTCTGATTTTTGTATCCCACAACCTTACTGAATTCATGTATCAGTTCGAGTAGTTTCTTGCTGGAGTCTTTAGAGTTTTCTACATACAGTATCATGTCATCTGCAAATAGTGAAAGTTTTACCTCTTCCTTCTAATTTGGATGCCTTTTATCCTTTTTTTCTTATCTGATTGCTGTGGTTAGGATTTACAGTACTATGTTGAATAAAAATGGAGAAAGTAGATATCTTTGTCTTGTTCCCAACTTTAGGGAAAAGCTCTCATTTTTCCCCAGTAGGTATGATATTAGCTGTGTGATTTTCATATATGACCTTTATTATGTTGAGGCATTATCCTCTAAACCTATTTTATTGAGAGTTTTTTATCATGAATAGATTTCATACTTTGTCATATTTTTTTCTATCTATTGAAATGATCATATGGTTTTTATCTTTTCCCTTGTTGATATCATGTTGATTTGTGAATATTGAACCAAGCTTGCATTCTAGGAATAAATCCCAGATTTATTAATAAATTGTGGTGAATGAAATTTTAAATATATTGTTGGATTTGATTTGCTAATATTTTATTGAGGATTTTTGCATCTGTTTCATTAGAGATATCGACCTGTAGTTCTCTGTTTTTGTAGTGTCTTTTCTGGTTTTAGTATCAGTGTATTGGCCTCATAGAATCAATTTAGAAGCTCTCCTTCTTTATTTTTTGGGATAGTTTGAGAAGAATAAGTATTAACTCTTCTTTAAATGTTTCATAAAATTCACCTGTGAAGCCATCTGGTCCTGGACTTCTGTTTGTTGGGAGTTCTTTGATTACTGATTCAATTTCATTGCTGGTAATTGGTCTGTTCAAATTTTCTGTTGCTCCCTGATTCAATTTTGAGAGGTTATATATGTTGCTAGGAAATTATCCATTTCTTCTAGGTTGTTCAATTTGTTGGCATACATTGTTCATCATATTCTCTTACAATTGTTTGTATTTTTGTGGTGTTTGTTGTTTTCTCCTCTTTCATTTCTGATTTTATTTGAGTCCTCTCTCTCTTACTGGATGAATCTGGTTAAAGGTTTATTAATTTTGTTGATGTTTTCAAAGAATCAGCTTCTGGTTTCATTGTTCTGTTTTATTGGTTTTTGTTTGTTTCTATTTTGTTTATTTCTGTCCTACTCGTTTAGGGTCTTGTTTATTTTTTTTCTAGATCCTTTTTTTGTTTATTTGAGGGTTTTTGTTTTTGTTTTTGCCTCTTTAAGTAGGCCTGTATTGCTATATACTTACCTCTTAAAACAGTGTTTGTTGTAACCCAAAGATTTTGGACCATTGTGTTGTATTTTCATTTATTTCTATGTATTTTTTTTTTATTTTTCTCTTTGATTTCTTGGTTGCCCCATTTATTGTTTAGTAGCTCATTATTTAATCTCCATGTATTTGTGGTCTTTCTAGAAGTTTTCTTGCCATTGATTTCTAGTTTCATAGGTTGTGTACAGAAAAGATGCATGGCATGTCTTTAGTCTTTTTAAATTTGTTGAAACTCATTTTATGGACTATTACGTGATCTATTCTGGAGAATGTTCCATGTGCACTTGAAAAGGATGTATATTCTATTGTTTTAGGATGGAATGTTCTGAATATATCTGTTAGATCCATCTGGTCCAATGTGTCACTCGAAGACAGTGTTTCCAGGATCCCTGGGTGGCTCAGCAGTTTAGCATCTGCCTTCCGCCCAGGGCATGATCCTGGAGACCCAGGATCAGGTCCCACGTTGGGCTCCCTGTGTGGGGTTTGCTTCTCCCTCTGCCTGTGTCTCTGCCTCTCTGTTTCTCTCATGAGTGAATAAATAAATCTTAAAAAAAAAAAAACAACAAAGACAGTGTTTCCTTGTTGATTTTCTGTTTTGATGATCTATTCATTGATGTAATTGGGGTGTTGAAGTCCCCTACTATTATTATATTGCTATTAATTACTTCTTTTATGTTTGTTAGTAACCGCTCTATGTATTTGGGTATTCCCATGGTGGGTGCATGAATATTTACAATTATATTTTCGTGTGTGTGTGTGTGTGTGTAAGATATGTCTATCTTGTACAATATAAGTATTGGTACCTGGCTTTATTTTCACATCCATTTGCATGATAAATTCTCCTCCGTTTCTTTATTTTCAATTTGCATGTGTCTTTAGGTCTAAAATGAGTGTCTTGTAGAGTCATGCTTTTTTATCCATTCTATCACCCTATAGCTTTTGATTAGAGCATAGTCTATTTACATTCAAAGTATTATTGATAAGTATGCACTTATTGCCATTTTGCTACTTGTCTTATGGCTCTTTTTGTGAATCTTCTCTGTTCCTTTCTTTTGCTCTCGTCTTTCATGGTTAGTTGATTTTCTTTAGTGATGATATTGGGTCTTTTTACGTTTTTGCATATCTATTACTGATTTTTTATTTGTTATTCTTATTTAGTTTGCTAACATCTTCTGCATATAGTGGTCTATATTGAGATGATGGCTGCTTAATTTTATTTATTTTTAAAATTTTTAAATTTAATTTTATTTATTTTTAATTTTTTTAAGATGATGGTGCTCAAGTTTAAATGCATTCTTTACTCCTCTCCCTCCTACATTTTAGGTATATGATGTCATACTTTACATCTTTTTAGTCTTTGAGTCCCCTGACTGATTTTTATAGATATACTTAATTTCACTGCTTTTGTGCCTCGTACTTTTCTTGCTCCTATTTATGGTCATTCTTCCCACTCAAAGAGTCTCTCTTAACATTTCCTGTAGGGCTGGTTCAGTGGACATGAATTCCTTTATCCCTAGTTTGTATGGGAAACTATTTTCCTTCAATTCTGAACCATAGCCTTGCTGGATAGAGAATTCTTGGCTGCAGGTTTTTTTCTTTCAGGATTCTGAATATATCATGCCACTCTTTTATGGCCTGCTAAATATCTGCTGAAAAATCTGCTGATGGCTTTATGAGGTTACCCTTGACTATAACTGTTTTCTTTTCTCATGCAGCTTTTAAAATTTTCTCTTTATCACTACTTTTTGCCATTTTATTTATTATGTGATTTTGTGTGGATCTCCTTGGATCAATTTTGTTGGGGGCTCTCTGTGCCTTTTGGATCTTGATTTCTGTTTCCTTTCCTAGACTAAAGAAGTTTTCAGCTATTCTTCAAATAAATTTTATGCCCCCCTTTATCTTTCTTCTCTTTATGGGATCCCTATAATGTAAATATATTACATTTGATTGTGTAGCTGAGTTCCCTAAGTCTATTTTCATTTTGTATTATTAATTTTTTCTCTCACCTGTTCAGCTTGATTATTTTCCATTATTTCGTCCTCCAGGTCCCTGATCTTTTCTTCTGCTTTCTCTAGCACACTATTTATTCCATCTAGTGTATTTTTCAATTATTGAGTTCTTCATTTCTGATTTGTTATTTTTTATGTTTTCTCTCTCTTTAAGGGTCTTACTGAGGCCCTCCACTCTTTCCTCAAGTCCAATGAGTATCTTTATAACCATTACTTTAAATTCTCCTGCAGGCATTTTACTTATCTCCATTTCACTTAGGTATCTTGTGATTTTGTCCTGTTCTTTCATCTGGGACATATTCCTATGTGTCCTCCTTTTGTCTAACTCTCTGTGTCTGTTTCCACGTGTCAGCTATATTTCCTACTCTTGAAAGTAGTGGCCTTAGGAAGAAGAGGTCCTGTAGCACCCTGTAATGCAATGTTCCCTGTTCACCAGAACCTGGTGCTTCAGGGATGTTTCCTAGGTGTGCTGTGTGGACTCTGCTGTTGTGGCTGAACTACTTTTTTCTTCAGTCCAGTCATCTGCAATGTCCCTCTTTGCCTGTTGTGAGTAGGGTTTGGTTCCTGTGGTGTTAGTAGATACCTTGGGCTTGATTCGTGCCAGATATGGCATTTGCCATAGATGTATAAGTAGCACTGAGGTGAAGGTTGCTTTCCCTGTTTGGTCCTCTGAAAAGCTTTTATGGTGATGCTAGGGTCCAGTTTGACTGGTGTGTGTGGTTTTCTTCCCTTCTCCCTGGGGCAGGCATCACTTTGGAGTGGTGCTGGCCCATCAGGGCTGCTTGCATACTGCCAGACTTGTGGCACTGCTTTGGATGGGCTCAGACTGAGAGTATATTGGAGGGTGTTGATCTGCAGAAGCCTGTGGTGTCTGATGTGGGATGTTAGCAAGGCTTGCACAGGTCTTCCATGGGAGGAGACATTGAGCTGAGGCCTGGCTTGAGGGGGTGTGTCTGCAGGGGAACACATGGGCAGGGCATACTGTTGGCAAGTTAGGTAGGAGTGTAGGTGCTTTCAGCTGGTGGCATGTGCTTAGGCTAAGGGGTAGGGCAGGAAAATAGTGCAGGTCAGCTACTTTATTCCTAGACAAGTCTCTCATGGATCCTTGCCCATGCTCTTAGATTAGTAAACAAATCTTCCTCTCATATGACCCAGGCGTTTTTCAAACTGCTGCTTCTATGCTGTATCTCAGTAGGGCTTTTTCTTATGCTGTGTCTTTAAGAGTAGGGACTCAGCTTCATTTTGCTCTCCTGGCTCTCCCAGAGCCAAGCCCACAGATTTTTAAAGTTCTAGGTTTTAAGTCCCAGTATTTGTAAAAACCTGTGAGAGTCAGCCCTTCTGATTTTCAAAAACAAATATGGGGATTCATCTTTCCTGTGTGGGCTCCCTCATGTGAGAGTCTATTTCTCCCCCTCCCTGAGTCTGTATTGCTCCTCCCTCCTGTGGAAAGTCCCTTGGGTTCCTGCATCTCAGCCCTTCCTACCCTCTTCACTATGGCCTTTTCTCTTCATTTAGCTCTGGAGAGTTCTGCTAGGCTTCAGGTCATTTTCTGAGTTATTTAAACTGATATAATTGTTATCTACTTGTAACCATGGAAAGAGATGAGCTTAGGGTCCTTCTTTTCTGCTGTTTTCCCCAGGAAAAAAAAAGTTTTAAACTACCTTTTAAAACTAAAAACCATGGCTTTTCATGTTTTACTGGTTTTACTCAATGAGGGGACTGGTCTGAAAAGATCTAATTAACCATTTCTGGAAGGAAAATATACATTTAAAAAGGTGATATGTCTTTGCTTATATAAACTGGCAGTTAAGAGACTCTTAGTATTGTGACAAGATTAAAATTATCTGAGAGCGAGGTATTGGAGGTTTTTGTTCAGACTGAGGCAGGCAGGTGATATTGCTTAGATGTCTATTGACTAATTGTCACAGCCTTTTCCTTTTATACATCACAGTAGTCCTCCAAACAGTGTGGTGAGGTTGTCTTAGTGGCATCTGTCTCAGCACTGTCTTTAAGCACTGGACATTGTGAAAATTTATGGCTATTGTAGTCTTGATATGTGTGTATCTGCTTTCCACTAAAAAATTAAGTGTATTGTCTGTGTTCTCTTCTGATAACTGTATGGGAGCTATATTTAAGGTATATGCACTGTTGAGGCGCCTGAGTGGCTTATTTTGGCTCAGGTTATGATCTCAGGGTGGTGAGATCGAGCCCTGCATCAGGCTTTGCTTGTCCCTTTCCCTCCCCCATGCCCCTCTCCCTGCTCTCTCTCAAACAAATAAACAAGATCTTAAAAAAATAAAAAAAGTATACGCATCGTCTTTCCCCTCCTAGATTTTCCTTTTTGATATAAAGTTCAGACTCTGTGGCATTAAAGGGCCCAGGCTATCATTCTGAATCAATATAGAGAAATTTGTTTCACTTGAATTAATTACATATTTATTGTCTGTCAGAACATAAGGCACACATATGGATGAAGAAAATTAAAATACACCCTCTGACCTATAGAAGCATGAGGTCCAGGAAATGGATGAGAGAAGTGTGCAACCCTGCTATAACGTGGAATATGGCAGCCATTAGGAAAATGCTAATGAAACTGTGAGGGGAGAGGCTTTGTTTTGTTGGGTAAAGTCTGGAGAGGTTTTAGGAAAGAGGTGACATTTGAGCTGATTCTTGATAGATGTATAGGATCTGTTCATTTGCTTGGGAATGGGAAGCCTACCATCTGATGGAGACAGGAGAGCGAAGGTGGGAGTTGATTTAACAGAGTTTCTGTGAGCTGTCAGGTCTGATAGAGTAAAGGGAAGTACGTTGGTTCCATATTGGAAAGAGTCTTGACACCTGGGTAAATAGCTTGAAATTAATTTAGGAAAGAGTGATGAGCTCTCTCAAAGGTGCTAGAGGTGAATGTGGCAAGTCATACCACATGCTTTAGGACCTTGTGCTTGCAGCTGTGTCACGGTTGAGTTCTAGCAAAGAAACACAGTTAAATGCAATAATTCAGCAGCCTTTTGTTGTCTTTCATGTTTGCCATTCTTTAGGTAGATTCAAGATAGTTATTTCATTTCTTGGGAAAAATCCATGTGATTATTGCATATGTCCACTAATCTATTTATTGAATACCATTTTATTGTGCAGGCAAAATGCCAAGGCCAGTTCTTTTTTTTTTTCTTAAGATTTTATTTATCTATGCAGGGAACCCGATGTGAGACTTGATCTCACTCGATCCCAGGACTCTGGGATCACGCCCTGAGCTAAAGGCAGACGGACGCCCTGCTTGGGGCAGATTTTGATCAAAGTTTCACAGAGGAGGCAGTTCTTCAGCTGTATCTTGGAGGATGAAGAGGGGGAATTCCATGTAGAGGAATAGCATGTGGGGCATCCACATGGTGTAGGACAGAGGCATGGGAATGTTGATGCAGATGATCAGGTCCACAATGTTAATAGGACCAGAGTTTTGGGTATGAGTCAAAAGGGAGAACTGAAGTTGGAGAGGTGGAGACAGACTATAGAGAGAGTCTTGGGGGCCACCTAGGGAGTTAGAGACTTTATCCTGAGGGTGTTAAAAAGCTACTGGATTATTTTAAATAGACACAGAAGAAATAATCAGATTTGTGTTTTAGATTGAAGATAAATGGAAGGAGAAAGGTGAGAGGTGAGGTTCCCATGGTCTCAGTAAGGCCTGAGTAAGACTGCAGAATTACAGATAAACAGGAGAGACAATGATCGGATATACAAAAATTTGGTGTTTAGCCATATGTAAAGTGAAATCCAAATCCCATGTTGTTATTCACTAACGGTTCCTGGCAGAAGACAGGTTGGTAGGGGGAGGAGTCGGCTTGCGGCAGGATGACTCAGGGATGCCCGGATGAAAGAAGCAGTGGATGACACCAGATGTGCCAATTCCATGAGCTTCCCCAAAGAAGCCCTACCTGCTTAAAAAAAATATATATATATATATATATATATATAAATATATATATATATATATATATATTTTAAATGCCCATAACCCAGGAATAGATAGCCTAAGTGTCATGTGTTTTAGACACATGAAAATAATTTTGATATTTATTTTATTTTTTGAAAATTTATTTATTTATTTTAGAGAGGGAGAGAGAGCACAAGCCAGAGGGGCAGAAGGTGAGGGAGAGAGAATCTCGAGCAGACTATGTGCTGAGTACAGAGTCCGACACGGGGCTTGATCCCACAACCCTGAGCCCCCAACCTGAGCTGAAACCAAGAGTTGGATGCTTGACTGACTCTACCACCCAGATGCCCGATGTTTATTTTAATACAGTAAACAAATATTTTTCTGCTAGCATCTGGTAGGTATATTTTGCTCTTGCTCAGCTAGGTGACTGCTCTAGACTTTAACCTATAAGGATAAGGAGGGAATGGTTGTCTCATTGACCCTAAGGTCCTGACCATCAGAGGCAATACTAACTTACGTGACTTTCCTTTCGGCAGTCTATTCAGGAGTTGGACACCTTGGAAGAAAAGAGGAGGATTAGAAGGATGATGGGATGTTGATGGGAGAGATGTGGCTTTTGTTGTTGGCCGTCTGACTCCTTCTTGTGAGATAATGGGAAGACTGGTTGACTTTTCGAGGTCTACTTTTTCCTGATACTTTTGAAATGCTGATGTGCCTGTACATAGAACTAATAATGATCTGAGAGAAATTCCGATTGTAGGGTTGGTGACTTTTTGTCTGAAAGACCCATTCTCTCTTCTGATAGAATCGTGTGAACCTTTGGTGGGATTCAGGCCCTCCGTGGGGACTATGGCTATACACTTGTGGCGATGTTGGCCAGCGTGTTCAACATGAAACGTCTACCTGGTGGGGAGGGATAAACCACTTTGTGTCTTTAATAAGCAAAGATGATTGGAATCAAATTTTAGTTTTAAAATTGGAACGTGTGCTGAAAGTATGTTCTTGGGGAACAGAATTCTCTGCTTGTAGACTTCTATTACCAGTTATTCAGTGATCTTCAGAAAACTTTTCTAAATTCTTTTTTCCCCTCCGACTAATATTTTAATATGGAATCAAACACCAAGAATCCTTCTCTGCACTGTCACTTATCTCTTCCCAATCTCATTTTCCTTTCAGATACTCTCAGATGCGACACAGCCTCTTGAAAGTCAGAATTTTTCTCCTGTGGTGCGAGATGTAAGTCATGAAAACAATTTTTTTCCCCAAATGTATTTTTCCCACTACCATCCTCTCTCCTTCTCTCCCTTCCCCTCTCTCTCCATCTTTGTTACATGAGCTCATGTTTGTGGGTCTAAAACATGGACACTAAAGAAATGTCTTGTCATACACATTTAGGCAGTGATTACATCCAACGGTGTATTGCCTGATAAGTATAAATATATCCAGAAACTCCGAGAGAGCAGGTAAGCATTATTCTTACGTTGGATTTGTTGAGTATTTTTTTTTTTTTTTTTTAAAGATTTTATTTATTTATTCATGATAGTCACAGAGAGAGAGAGAGAGAGAGGCAGCGACATAGGCAGAGGGAGAAGCAGGCTCCATGCACCGGGAGCCCGATGTGGGATTCGATCCCGGGTCTCCAGGATCGCGCCCTGGGCCAAAGGCAGGCACCAAACCGCTGCGCCACCCAGGGATCCCGGATTTGTTGAGTATTTTTAACTGCTTCTCTGTGAGTTCATGATGCTAGGTTTACACAGTTTTAAAAATGTCTGCAAATATAGAAAATATGCAAATATAGAAAACTATGTGACTGGCTGGAACCAATGGGAGTTATTTTCCCCTGAACATCATTTTGCCTTGCTGATCGCCTGTGTAGACTTGGGTGTAAGCAAGCAGAAGTCCAAACAGTTGTCCTCTGGTTAGCCCCTTGCTCCTTCTCTAATGTTTTGCGTTATCGACGTGTCTCTGTTATTTTCTCAAAGAAAATAAGCACACTAACCCTTTCTGTGGTGCTTTCAGTCTGGTTTTTAGTTGAGGGTTTAGACTATTTTGTTTAGGCAAGTGGGCTCTTATTTAGAAATTACGAGAAGCGGTAAAGAAAGAAAATGGTGAGGGGTCAGTTTTCCCTGGGAATTCTTTTTAGGAGGAAGGTGCCAAGCAGTAATGTGATAAATGTAGCCAGGAGAAGGGTTCTCTTAGAAGGGTACTTGGCTAAGGCCCTTGTTTCCTTAATTGAATTTACTACTCAGAGTTTGAAAACATTGACATTTCTTTGGGATGTGTCTTTATCTGCTCCACTGGTCTATTCACATTTAACAAAATAACCGACGCACTGAGTTCTCAGGAGAGACCAGAGTGGGAAAAGTAAAAAGAAGCAAACAAACTGCCTTATCTTCTTTCTCAGTTCTTCTAGCTGTAAGAAGTAAATAAGAGATCACGTGCTTGGATCACGCCGCTCTACCGCCGTGTGGGTCCGTCTGTGTTCGTTTTCTTATAGTTACTTTTTATGTGTCAACAAAATATTCCGGGATAAGATACCCAGAGATTTTTTTCTTTTTTTAACTGGCTAGCACTATAGCCCTATGGGCAAGTTTCTTATAGGGGAAACGGCATGTGTGTTGGTTTCTCGTAACTCTCTGTATCTTCTGATGCTTATCATCTGATGATCTCTTATTACTAATCCTAATAACATGTCTAACATGACCAGTCACGATGGTGTTTTCACTCTTACACACCGTATTTCTTGTAGCAGCAAGTCTCCTAGGACTTCCTGCCCTTCTTCCCAGTGCAATCTCTGTCCAGAGACTGATAATGAAGATTGTATTTTGAAAGGAAATTTAAGTCATCTTAAATATCTGCCTTATTCAAATGTTTTCTTCATCTCTTAGCACAGTGATTATTAACCTCGAGTGTTTGAGATGGCTGATGGGGCGGACAGTACTAAAATCTAGGAGTGAGTTTTTAAAAATATATTTTGAATATTTTATTTTTGGGCATCAAAACAATATAATTTAATTACATAAACTAGAGAAAGTGTTGTTAGAAAGGATATACAATAGCCAAATAATTGTGTCTTTTTTTCCTGGGGGGATGAAATGGATGGGGGTGGAGATTAAAGGAGACTCACCTCATCAGTAACAGGAGTGTGGAGGGTGAAGAGGGGCAAGGACATTTTGTATTTAAATTTATTTTTATTGACTTATAATTAATGGAAAGGTTAAAGCTTGAGAGACATCTTGACCTAAAAGATTCTAACAACAGAGACTTTTGTTATGTCCCTGGCACCAAGCCATTCCCATGGTCTTCCACTGATATCTGTAAATTTAATTTAACAGAATCTTAATGAGTATCTTCCATTAAGAAAATTTGTTGAGCATTAATGGGTTTATAAAGATGAACATGACAGTCACGATCTTGGAGGTCATAGTTTGTAGGAAAGACAGAGGGTTAATCTGTCAGGAAGGGACAAATTCCAACAGAATAAACTGTTCAAACATTAAAATCCTGCTGAGTTAATTGTCATCTTAGGTTTTTACATTTAACCCATGGAATTTGCAATTTCAAAAGTATGGTTTTAATTGTCTTCAAGGGACTCTGATGATAAATGACAAAACAAAAATATGGCTAATAATAATATCCTCCTCTGATTGTTGTAATAATTAAGTAAGGTGTCTGATGTATAGTCCCTGGCATGGACATACATGGATTTTGAATCATGTCCCCTGGAAGGACAAAATGTGAAACCAAGTTACTCGGTTGTGAGTAAGCCAGGTGGTAGCCTGGCATCTGCACCTCGCCTGTAGTTGGGAATTCATGAAAGTCTGTGGACACACACTTCCGAGAAGTCAGGGTCTGTTCTTCATTGTACAAAATCTAAAATAAGGGACACCTGGGTGGCTCAGTGGCTGAGCACCTGCCTTCAGCCCAGGGCGTGATCCCAGGGTCCCAGGATCGAGCCCCATGTCGGGCTCCCTGCGTGGAGCCTGCTTCTCCCTCTGCCTGTGTCTCTGCCTCTCTCTGTGTGTCTTTCATGAATAAATAAATAAAATCCTTTTCAAAAATCTAAAATAATGAATAGAAAGTATTGGGCAAGGGAATGTATTGAGGTCTTCATTATAAGAAACGTGGGAAAAATCATTGCTTCATAGTCTAAGGTTCAGTTTTTTTGGGGGATAGCAAGATTTTGTTATTTATTATTTTGTTGTTAAATTTTTCTTCCCTTCTCCTCTTTTATTTATAGGGAACTTGCTCAGTCACTTTCAATGGGCACCAAAAAAAGGGTCTTGGTTCTTGGATCTGGTTATGTATCTGAACCCGTTTTGGAATACTTGTCAAGAGATAACAGGATAGACATAACAGTAGGTAAATAAGCCCTAATTTTTAAAGAAGAAGAAGAAAGAAAACTGATTTCAAAGCATACTTACTCTGTGAATTTTAGATGACTATCTTGTTTCTAAACTTTGAGGAATTGTTTTTGGAGATGTTGAAATGTGTTGTACTCTCGGCCTAGTGAAGGATAATATAAAAATTGGACTTTTGTATTCTTGGTCTAGGCTCTGACATGAAGGACCAAATTGAACAGTTAGGCAAGAAATATAATATTAATCCTGTTAGCATGGACATTAGTAAACAAGAAGAGAAGTTGAGCTCCTTGGTGGCAAAGCAGGATCTTGTCATCAGGTTAGTATCTAGGAAGAGATGATTGTCATATATTTTGTTGTTGTTATGTCTCCTTCCTTATTCTCTCTTTCTCCTAAGAAAATTTTCAATTGAAGCGTGTACCCAGAAATATGCCCAAATCCTAAGTGTATATAGTTTGGTGAATTTTCACAGTGAACACACTTCATAACCATCATCCACATCCAGAAACAGAATAACAGTACCCCAGGAGCGCCCCATGTGTCCGTTTCCATTATTAGCCCTGCCCCTAAGGGTAAGCACTACCCTGGCCTCTCACATATACATTGATTCTTGCTGGTTTTTAGCTCCGTCCAATAGGAACCACTCAGTCTGTCCTCATTCGCAGCGACCTTCTTTCTTCAACACTGACTGTGAGAGTGGTTTGTGTTGTTGCCTGTCATTGTAGTTTACTCATTCTAATTGCTGTGTAACGTTCCCAGTGCGTGAATACCCCCTTACTATTCACTTGGCCATGGATGGATGTTTAGATTGTTCCTGGAGTTCGGCTATTATGAATTATGTTGTTATGAACATTTTAGTATTTGTCTGTTATTTGCCATTTACACATATCTTGGATGTGCATCTAGAAGTAGAACTTCTGTGTCAAAACTATTCATGTTTCATCTATTTTAGTGGCTATTTTATCTTTCGGACATAATAAAGCTTGAATGAAAATGACTAGATTCTCGAGCATTATGACCATTTTTAGTCTTATCAGAGGAATACATCTCGAAATTCAGTATTTATTACTGATAAAAATATAGGTCTAACTTCTAGGTACACAGCTACATGAGAGTCACTCTATAATTAAACTGGGTTTTGAAATACCGAAGTGAGGAGAACAGTCATTTATTTTTAGAATATAATTTTTCCAAGATGGAAGGAAGAAAGCTATTTGCTCATCCATAATTGGGTCACTTTTATAGTTAAATCAGATTGAAATGATATCTTTGGAGGAAGCTCTGTGTGTCCCACTTCAAAAAAACCCAAAAAACCAAATGGGTTTCGAAAATATACAATGAAAGGTAATCTTTTGTGGGAACTTGTAGATTAACTCTTGATGTATTTAAATTATACACTCATTTTGGGCACTTAAGATGTTATCCTATTTATGTAAATTTAATGTGCAATAATTTTTATTCAGCAAAAACTAATCAGTGACCCACAGACCTTGTCTGTTAGTGATATGACTATGATTCATAATGGAATGTTCTAGCCTCCTGAATAAGACAAAGAGAATTTGTTTTGCCACCCACAAATACCTAAGTAAAACATTGTGGGTTTTTTAATATATATATAAATGTAAGGAAGAAAGCATGATAAGACACATTTGGAACTAAATCTGAAGCAAAATAGGACAAGATAATAATCTATTAATATGCACATATTTTAAAATTTAGCAAACTGATGGCCTCAAATAAAATTTAACATTAACAAAATCTGTTTCATATTTAATTTTTCTCAATTGGTTGAGTTTCCATGCCGGAGAGTGGTAATATTGTTAAACACTCTCACCTTGTAGCGTTCTTTAAATAATTTTTTATTTTTTAAGTTGGAGAAAGGATACTTGATGAAAACACAGTAATACTACCAAAACAAAATGAACTAAGTATGTTTCACAAAAAAATTTATAATATGTCAAATCCTCATGACTTTAATTTGGCAATTCTAGTTCTTAGTGTTTTAATGCAAATCAGTAATTGAATTTGATAAGTTACTTTGAAAATTCCATTTCTATTTTGTGTATCTTTTAACCAGCTGCATTTTAAATTATTTGGATTAATTGGGTTGGAATCAACTCAAATAATTCAAGAGTTATGTCCCTTTGAGTAGGTTCTATATTACATATGCAAAGAGTTATGAAAGCTAATCCTTTTGTCTAAAACAGGCACCATTAATCAAAGTTCTGGCATTCTAGTTCTTAGCATATCATTAGGTTAGTACAGATTATGCCATCATAAGAAGTTTAAAAATGTTATTAGATCTTGATAAAATTTTTATCAAGAAAGATTTTAATGTGGGGAATGTGACCCCAAAAATCTCTACTGGGGCACCTAGGCGGCTCAGTGGGTCAGGCATCTGCCTTCGGCTCGGGTCGTGATCCCGGGGTCCTGGGATGGAGCCCCGCATCGGGGTCCCTGCTCAACGGGGAGTCTGCTTCTCACCCCCCGCCCCGCCCTGCCCTCCTCCCGCTGGAGCTCGCACGTGCATGTTCTCGCTTTTTCTCTCAAATAAATAAATAAAAAATCTTAAAGAAAAAAAAAACTCGATTTAATCTTTAAGATGATGTCATTATATACATTTTCTATTGATACTTTTTCAATAGAGTTTTGCATGTATTCTGTTCATTGGCTTTTAAGGGGTTACCATGTTTGGTAATAATTCTTTTTTGATTAAAAAAGTAAAAAAATAGAGAGTAAGAGTTTTCATATTATGACTGGCAAGATATGAACACAATTTTATTTTACATGATAATAAATCTAAGTAGCAATACTCTATTAACCTGAGGAGGCATAAGTATCTGAGAGGTGATTTTATTGTTGTGTCTTATATAAAATAGAGAAAATGTGAAGTTTACAGGATGAATTTGACAAGTACAGTGATATAGTGTGATCATATTTATAAATTTGTAATTATATTTTCATTGTACTTTGTAGAGTGCTTTACCACAGAGGCAATAAGCTTGTAGAACTGGAGTATTGTTATGCAGTTGACAGGATGTTTTATTATTCCTTGGACAGAATATGAATATATTCATTTATATTAACACTTGCAGAAATTCGGTCTTTTTTTTTTTTTTTTTTTTTTTTGTGATTGTGTGGTCCTAGTGCCAAATTAAAACACCAAAGCCAGATTTTTAGAAAATCCAACTGAAGTTGAGTTTTGAACACATTTTAATTTTTGCTTAGCACATCGACTTCTAAGCATTTAGATAGCTTTTATACCAATCAGTACCATTAAGCTTATTTCCTCCTTTGGACCTTCCTAGATTCTACCCTGAAATGTAACACCTGGGTCATTTTGACTTAGTTTCACCCAACCTGATAGCCATTTGGGAAATACAGAGGAAAAAGAAAAGCAATCTTATCTTCTAGTAGGGGAGCCAAGACAGAAAATGATAGAAATATTATAAGGATAAATGGGACTAATCCTATTAAATGTTGCAAAGAAATAGCTGAATGGATGTAGAAGATCTGGCTTTGGGGGAATCTGGGAGAGCTTCTTGGAGGAGATGCCTTTTCCGACATTTGTTTAAGTAGGGTCTGGCCTGGGCAGGGATCAGTGGGTGGACATAGTATTCCAGGTAGAAGGTTCAGTGAGAGTAAAGTTGCAGAGCTGGAAAAGTACCGGCTGTGAGTGGAGAATGACAATAATTTCTTTGGTTCCCATATATGGCTTCTGAAGGGGATAGGAGAACAATGGAAAGGCTAGGTGAAGGCCAAATTGTGGAGGGTTTTAAATGTGGTAACTGGATGAATTTATTCTGTAGTTTTCAGAGTCATTGGTGACCTTGGACGGAATAGCTTAATCAGAGCGATGACTTAGCTTTAGTGCAGTTCAAGGTACATTGGAAGGTAGGGTGGGAAAAGTGTCTGATTAGTTTCTCTCTGTTTTTAAGCTTATTGCCTTATGCACTGCATCCTCTTGTGGCCAAGGCATGCATCAGAAGCAAAGTTGACATGATCACTGCAAGCTACATCACACCGGAGCTAAAAGAATTAGAAAAGAGGTAAGTTTCAGTCATCTTCAACAAAATAGCTCCGTGGCGTGGAAAATAAATATTTTTATTTCATATCCAACTTTTTCATCCTCCCCTTTCCACCTGTTGTAGTGTGGAAGACGCTGGCATCACAGTCATTGGTGAACTGGGATTGGACCCTGGTCTTGACCATATGTTGGCGATGGAAACCATAGACAAGGCCAAGGAAGTAGGAGCCACGGTGAGTCCAATTTACACCCAAAAGTCCATTTAGGAAAATATTAGAAGGTCCCGATTTTTGTGTACAAAAATAATCTTTTTATAATTTTGATTAAGGAAGCTGATAGAATATAACTCAAACTTTGAGTAGAAATTTCAAGTAAAATCCTCTAACTGCAAAAGTATCTGTATGATAAAACAACATCCTAGGCTTAGCAATCGATTTTTAGAAAAATAGATGGTACTATACTATTTTGGTTTAATGAAAGCTTTCAGACTGAGATAGTAAGGTTTGACTTTTAAAAGTGGGAAAAATTTTTTGGAATATTGTCATTTTTTGGTATATGGAGTCTGTTTTACACATGAGAAGGAACGATTGGATATGAAAATGTGATGAGTCAGATTCAGTGGTTTAGGTTGTATGTATGTCACATGCATGGAATCAAATATAGAATCAAATTAATCATATTTTATATAAAGATTAATTATATTGTATATCATTCTGTATTAATACTAATGAATTACACTTCTATCACAAAATATATAATCAAACATATCATTTGAACACAAAAGTCAGGAGGAACCAACTAAGCAGAATTGAATTAATAGTTGGATTTTTAACTAGTAAAATATTAGTCACAAACTCCAGTGGATTTTAAAAATTATATATATATAATATCACTGACTTAATCGGATGGCGTTTGGCTTTAAGGAAGGCTTTTGAAAGCCTTTGTAAGTTTAGGGAAGAAAAGACAGCAAGGTTACCTCCTCTATCCCATTTCTGCCATTGTCTTTCATCCCGTATTTCACAGATTGAATCCTACATTTCCTACTGTGGGGGGCTTCCAGCCCCTGAACATTCAGACAATCCTTTGAGATACAAATTTAGCTGGAGTCCCCTGGGAGTCTTGACCAACATGATGCAGCCGGCCACCTACCTGCTCGATGGAAAGGTGAGGGATTATCCGCGAGCTTTCGCGAGGCAGACCTGCAGCACCTGTCTCAGCTGGGCCCACACTCCTCCTCCCTGGTGCCAAGGCCTTTGCCAGTCCTCCCTCACCCCCTCCTCCACCCCCACCCCGGGCTGACGGTGCACCCCCACCCCGCACCCTCACCCCGGCCTGACAGCTTGCCCCCACCCCCACCCCCACCCTGCACCCCCCCACCCTGCACTCCAGGCTGACAGCACACCCCACCCTGCACCCCCACTCCGGGCTGACAGCGCACCTGCACCCCGACCCCGGGCTGACAGCACACCCCCACCCTGCTCCTCCACCCTGCACCCCGACCCTGCACCCAGGCTGACAGTGCACCCCCACCCTGCACCCCCACTCCACCCTGCACCCCCACCCCACCCTGGGCTGACAGCTCACCCCCACCCAACCTGCACCCCCACCCCACCCTGGGCTGACAGCTCAGCCCCCCGACCCCCCTCACACCCCACCCTGCACCCCCACCCCCACTCCCTGGGGCCGCCTGGCCGGCTTCTGGTGCCCAGGTGCGATGGCCCCGGGCCAGGTGTAGTGACCATGGTGCCCCCTGATGTTCTTCAGGTGGTGACAGTGGCGGGCGGCATCCCCTTTCTGGATGCAGTGACCCCCATGGGGTATTTCCCGGGCCTGAACTTGGAGGGCTACCCCAACAGGGACAGCACCCAGTATGCGGCGACCTACGGCATCCCGACGGCGCGCACGCTGCTGCGGGGGACACTGAGGTACCAGGTGAGGGTGGCAAGGCCTGCGGCCTATTGGGGGGATGTGCCCGGGCCCAAGGCAACCAGACCAGCCGGTGCCCCCTGCTCCCTCGGGGCTCCTTGGAGGGAATGTCCCGGGCATGACTGAACCCGGCCCAGCCGGGAGGTGATGCTGTAAGGAGTCGGGTGTGGGGGGTGCAGGCCGCTGCAGGCCCCCAGGGATCTGGGACCAGGTGACCCCACTGCTCAGCTCCCCCTTGGTGCTGGCCGCCGTCCCAGGCTCCCGGTGGGGGCAGCATGCAGCCCCTGCCTCTTTGGTTCACCTCGGGGACTGGACAAGGACGCTAAGAATATCTCCGTTGTCCCCTTAGGCCCTGAGGCCAGGGGGTGAACTAGGCCGCTCGTTCCATGTCCCTACAGCTGAAGATGCGGTTAGTCCACTTTCCCCAAGCAAATCTGAAATGTCTTTACCACCAACTGGGGGTGTGGACCCCAGGAGCGTGAACACAATCGTCCACCACGTACTTACCCATCACAAAAGAGCGGGGACAAACACCAGCAGACACTCCCGTCTGAACTGAGGCCGCAACACCCTCAGCGCCGGCAGATTTCTTGATTCTGTTTTCTTCATTTTTTTTTTTTTCAGAGAATATCAGTAGTATTTTTTGGAGGGGTCCAAGAATTAGGATTTTTTTCCTTCCTTTTTTCCCCCAGCCCCGTGCCCACTATAGAGCCCGCCGTGGAGCTTGAACTCACAACCCTGAGATCAAGACCTAAGCTGAGCTCAGGAGTTGGACGCCCAACCCACCGAGCCGCCGGGCGCCCCAGCAGTTAGGGTTTTCCGAGGGCCTCCCGTAGAGGCTCTTGCCGACCTTGCAGACCCGGGAATAGGAGGTTCTACGAGTCTACGAGGCGACTAGAGCGCCCCAGGCCGCGTGGATGAGCGGCCCAGGGAGTGTCAGCGAGGCCCCCGCCGGCCAGGCCGGCGACCCTTCACCAGCTTCAGGGCTCTTTCCTCTGACTATGACAGGGACCCCAGGCCCCCCGCGTGTCCCTTCAGGCGGAGCTGGCGGTACCTGCCGTGGCTCTCCCTCAAGGCTCCCCCTTGCCCCCCCATCGTGTGACTTAGGAGCCGCTCTCGGGGGCCTACCTGTGGCCCTGGCCGCCGTGTGCGGGGGGACAGCGGCCAGTCGGCAGGTGGCTCCGGGTTGGGTGACCTTCGGGTTCTGTTAACGGCCTCCCCCGAGCAGCGTCCTGGCCCTCGCCTCCCCTGCCCCCGCGAAGGGAGAGCCTCACAGCCGGTCACTGATCCCGTTCCAGGGCTACGCCAGGGCTCTCACCGGCTTCATGAAGCTGGGCCTGATCAGCAGGGACGCGGCGCCCGCCCTCCGGGCCGAGGCCCACCCTGTCACCTGGGTGAGTGACCCCCGAGCCGGGTGCGCTTCGCTGCTCCAGGGATGGGCGGCTTGGGCTTTGGTTCCAGGGAGGCTCCCAACCGCGGCCCGGACGCCCCCGCCCCGGGGACCACCCGAGAGGCCCGGGCCTGGCCCGCCACGAGGTCCCAGCGCCTCGCTCACTCCGTGGCTTTTACCTGTGAGCACTTCGGGTTTCCGCCACTGAACTGCCCGCACCTGTGCCGCATCAAGCCCTCGGGGCGTCGGGGGTGCCAGGGGGTCACTAGCCGCCGCCCTCACTCGCCGTGTCCGCGGGAAACGCCACCGACTTACACAGGGTGAGAAAGACCAGCGTGACCAGCCCCGGCGACCTACCCAGCCTCTGCATTAGGCGCGGTTTTCCATGAGGCCGAGAGCCCCCCAGTGTGTCTTACGTTTCACTAATGTACGTGTTGGACAGAAGTGAATGAACACGTATGGGGTGAATTCTGAGGTGGAGGCAGCTGGACGGCAGGGCTGGGACGTGAACCCTTAGGGGGGTCCCAGGATGCTAGTAGCTACAGAAGAGGCCCTGGCAAACTTTTTTTTTTTTTTTTTTTGTAAAGGACCAGATTATTAATATATTAGGTTTTGAGGGCTGTACGTACTCATTTCTACATAAACAAATGAGTATAGCTACCTTCTAATGCGAATCTTCTTTACAAAACCAGGTGGTGAGCCAAATATGGCCTGTGAACCATTTTGTTTTTCCTTGATCAAGAGTCTAACTTTTTCTCTTGGGATCCTGGAGAAAGTCTTGTTTGGAAAGTAGAACAAGCTATGACCATGCTTAAGTGTTCTTGCTTTGAGATTTTATTATCTGCAAGGTCTTTCTCTTCTCCTGAACCTACAAAAGAACTCTGGTTGCTATTGGCAACCATAGCAATGAGCCCATTCCATTTGATCCTGGCCAAAATGGACTACTGGAGGGAGAGGGAGAATGAGTGAAAACGTAACAGAGACGATGTGATGGTAAATACGGTGCCATCGTTTTAGAATTGATTTCATGCCATGGTCCATTTTTATTGCTGAAACATCGTTTTAGAATATCATTTGTTCATGAGTGTGTAGATGTGTGTGTCTGCCTGTGTCAGTATTACAGTTTATTATTTCTAGTCATTTCTGATTTAAAATATGAGGTGCATTTGTGATCGAATGCCTTAGTAGGATAATTTCTCAACTGATTACTTATTAGGAACTTAGGATTTTATCTTTATTTTTCTGACCAGAAAGAGCTCCTTTGTGATCTGGTTGGGATTTCACCGTCCTCCAAGCATGATGTGCTCAGGGAAGCTGTCTTTGAGAAACTGGGAAGAGATAATACCCAGCTGGAGGCTGCTGAATGGTAGGCACCCACCGGTCAACTGAGCACAATATTGGATTCCTTCAATATCAATAAAAATATCAATGATTTCTTAGTCCTTTCTAGTAAAAGGGACTAGACGTTTTACATTGTCTTTGATTAATTTGCTGCTCTAATGTTGGCCTGTTGTAGAGAGATTTCCATGTACTGTGTTCATGTGGGGATAAAAAGGCAGATAGAAACTCAATGGCAGTTGTGACTTGGGAATTACTTGTTTTGAGACACTTCACTACTCAGTTCCCCAGAAAGCTGGGATATTTTTTTTCTGTCCCGTAGGAGATTCTCCTACTCTTCTGCAACTACTTCACACAGTTGTGGCCCATTATGCTGCTCTTCTTCCTGTGGGAGAACTAAGCTGTACGTGATCTCACAAGAAGCTTTGCCACAGTGCGGACTTAGCATGTGTCAGTTCTGCTCTGGGGAGCACTGCCTTGGGGAGTCTGATGATTCTAAAGATGAAAACTTTGCTATTGTTAATGTCTTTTTACGATTTAGGAGAGTCCTATGGCTTGGACTGTCACCTTGCGATTGTTCCCTTTTAAGATAAAATCCAAAGAGCTCCCTTCTCCTTCCCAAGTGAGATTCTGTGGAAGACTTGACCTAACACAGCCACCTCTTGTGCTTCTCAGGTTGGGCTTACTCGGGGATGAGCAAGTCCCTCAAGCCGAGTCTGTGGTGGATGCACTCTCCAAGCATTTGGCCAGGAAACTCTCCTACGGTAGGCCGTGGGCTATTAGCTCACATCCCAGAAGCGGCGTCATGGGATGCAGTCAACACAACTAGTGGACGTGATGGGAGGGCTGGAGCCAAGCTGTAGGGGTGGGGAAGTGTGCTCGAAGGGAGGGGGCACTTGGGCTGTTTTTCCAGAGGGAATAATAAGAGAATTATCACATAGGAATGAACTTGGGGAACATAGAAAAGGAACAAATGATTAGTTTTATTTTTTAAAAAATTTTTTTATGATTAGTTTTAGTGTTAATGCCTTTGAGAAACGCTGAAGGAGCATTTCTGGGGGAAGAGTGGGAGCTTTACCACAGCGCCTTCATGTGTGTAGCCAGGCCACAGTGCTACCAACCCGGGCAGAGGAACGTGGCCAGAGTTGTCATTTGTTGAGTTTTTCACTCGGCCTTTGGGCTAAAGAGCAATATAGATGATTGTCTAAGGGCTGCACACGGTGAGAGGAGAAACCTGTGAGAGCAAAAGGTAGATGCTAATGAGTTCCGGTGTTGGAGTTGTTCGGTAATGACATTTAAGAATATGTGTTTATTTACCTTAAGGCCCTGGAGAGAAAGATATGATTGTGATGAGAGACAGTTTTGGAATCAGACATCCTTCTGGACACTTGGAAAATAAGATTATTGATCTTGTGGTTTATGGAGACGCCAATGGCTTTTCAGCCATGGCTAAAACGGTGGGGTTACCCACGGCGATGGCAGCCAAGATGCTGCTTGATGGTAAGTTCTTTCATTGGAGAACTGAATCGGTCTCCAAATCATCTCCAAGTCATTCCGTGCCTGGACATCAAATAATTACTCTTAGTGTGACACGAGCGTCCACTGAAAGTGAGCTGTCTCAGACTTCTGAGACAAGTACTGCCCGGGAGACCCCGTGGTGCGGGAAAGCCCTGGGTTTTAGAGTTACACCTCTTTGTGGCTCGGCTCAATCACAAGATGACCGAGTGATGGAGAGCGAGTTGCTCTCCGTAGCTGAGCTGCAGCTCATCTTTCACGTGAGGATTCTCATTCCTAATTCAGAATTTTTTTGTGCTGCTGAGGTGAAATAATACATAAAGCTCCTACCACACACATGACCCCACCAGGCAATGTCAACTCTTCCTTTCTCCCCTTCATTTTTCATATCTTAAGGGCGCTAACCCTGAAATAGCGGAGGGTATTCACTTTCAGATCCCCCCAAAGACAGACCGTGTTCTACTAACCTTCATTCCTTAGTACATTAGCAGCACTCGATAAATATTTTGAACTAAGCACATTTCAACTCCCCTGCCCCCTGAGATCATCTGTACGCTCAGGAAGCATCATCTCTGAGTGAAATCCTTCATTTGGCCCTCGTGAGTGTGTGAGGGAGTAACAAGCATCAAGCATATAAATGTGAAAAACGGAGAAAATGTATCTACAGTAGCTTATCAGCTAATATCAAATTAAATGACCTACTTAGTTATTGAGGAACCGGAGTAGAGAAGTGATGAGGGGGCGAAAGGAAAGTACTCAGATTTGTTGTTTCAGTTGTCTTAACGGAAGCCTGTGCCAGGTAATCAGACTGGTTTTAATTCGTTCCGTTGGTGTTCTGCTTTTTTAAAAAAAGCATCAGCAAATAAAGCAGACAAATTAGGTTTACTTTACGTTCTTATTGCGCTTTATTCTCCGATCATTTTGGCAATAGTTACTGCAGTTCATCCAGCTGTGCTTTCATTCTACAGTTAGCGTCTTTCCCTGTTTATGATACGGAGGCTTGTGCGGTGGAAATTAACCTTAATAATGCCTTTAAAACGATAACTACAGATTTATTTTCTTCTAGGTGAAATTAAAGCTAAAGGCCTGATGGGGCCCTTTTCAAAGGACATCTATGAACCAATACTGGAGCGAATTAAAGCAGAAGGCATTGTATATACAACACAGAGCACAATCAAACCATAATTGAGAATTATCTCTTGTTTTTATCTTCCCAGACAACATAGCTCTGAACATATGTGCAACAACCTGCTTGCTAATATGCTACTTTGAAATATAAAGCATGGTATTTTTTTGAGTCAGTCAATACAGTGATGTTTTAAAAATATAAATCTCTATTTTAATATGAAAACATTTGGAGAAGGAGATGCCAGTAATTACCAGAGAACTCTAATAATTTTACATTTATTTTTTCATGTGTATGTAAAAGTGATGATTGTGCTATATGTTAATTTATCGTGCATCTTTTTTTTCTTATAAGAATATATTTTCCTATGATCAGATAAACTTTTATCTTTCTAGTAAAAAAAATATCTTCACACAGCTATATTTTTGTATTTTTCAAATTGATTCAGTTAGATACTCTTAGATTACCTATCCACAACCTTTGTAATAATTCTATTTTATGGCTTTTTTGGTAATATTACGATTTACCTAGTAAATGACATTTCTGACAGTTTTGAGTGTTTAGAAAAGGAAATAGGTAAGATTAAATCAAAATCCACATGATCACCTCATTAGAGACAGAAAAAGCATCTTGCAAAATTTAACACCCTGTCATAATAAAAAGATTCAAAAAAAAAAAAAAGATTCAACAAACTAGGAGTTGAAGGGAGCTTTTCAACCTGATAAAGAACATCTATGAAAAACCCATAGCTAGCATCATACTTAATGATGAAAGACTGAAATATTTCTTTCCCCTTGAACCAGAAACAAGGAAATGATGTCTTCTCTCTGCAGTTCTACTCAACTTGGCCTGGAGGGTGTGGTCAGGGCAATTAGCCAAGAAAAGGAAATAAAACACATCCAGATTTGGGAGGAAGAAGAAAAACTATCTCTATTTGTAGATGGTATGATCTTATACATAGAAAATCCAAAAGAATACTTTAAGAAAATGTTAGAACTAATACATGAGTTCAGCAAAGTTGCAGAACACAAGATTAATATACAAAATTGATAGTATTTCTATACAATATAAATAAATGAAACAAAAATAATACTGAAAAAGGCAATTCAATTTACAGTAGCATGAAAAAGAGTTAAATAGGAATAGATTGTGAGTCCAGAAATAATACTCATCTTTATGATCAGTTGATTTTTAAAAACGGTGCTAAGACAATTCAGTAGAGGAAAACAGTCTTTTCATCAAATGGTGCTGGAACAACTGGATATCCACATGCGAAAGAAGGAAGTTGGACCCCTTCCTCACAGCATATATAAATGTTAACTCAAAATGGACCAAAGACCTAAATAGAAGAACAAACACTGTAAAACCTTTAGAAGAAATAGATGTAAGTCTTCATGCCCTTGGATTAGGCAATGATTTCTAAAATAATTGAAACCAAAAGCACAAGCAACAAGAGGAAATTAAAAAAAAAATAGATTAGCACCATCAGAATTAAAAACTTTTGTGCTTCCAAAGGTAACATCAAGAAGCAAAAAGACGAGTCATAGAATGAGAGAAAATTTTTGCAAATCGTTTGTCAGGTAAGGGAGGAACCAGTATTTAGAATAAATAAAGGACTACTATAGCTCAGTAAGTAGACAAAGAGCCCAATTTAAAAAAATCTAAGGATATGAATGGACAGTTCTCTAAAGAAGATACAAAACCAATAAGCACATGAAAAGGTGCTCAACACCATTCACTACCAGGGAAATGCGAATCAAACCTACAATGATACCACTTCATATTCACCAGGATAGTTATAATGGAAAAGACAGTAACAAGTGTTGGTGGGGGTGTGGAGAAGTTGGAGTCCTCAAAAACTGCTGGTGGAAATGTAAAATTGTGCAGCCGTTTGGGAAGACAGTTTGGCAGTTCCTCAAAAGGTTAAAAGTAGAGCAACCACATGAGCCAGCAATTCCACTCTTAGGTACACACCCGAGAGAAATGAAAACATATGTCCACACAAAAACTTGCAAGCAAATGTTAATGGGAAGTCTCAAAACAAGCCAAATGTTCATCGACTAATAAATGAATAAACAATGTGGCATATCCATACAGCGCAATATTATTTGGCAATCAAAAGGAAATGAAGTTCTGATCCATGCTACAACATGGATGAACCTTGACGAGATTATGTTAAGCGAAAGAAGCCAGACACAAAAGTCCATGTGTGATCTCATTCATATGAAATTGTCCAGAATAGTCAAATCTACATAGAGAGAAAGTGGATTAGTGGCTGCTTAGGGCTAGGGGTTTGGGGGAAAGTGGGAGTGACTGCTAATGAGTTTGGGTTTCTCTTTAGAGTTATGAAAATGTTGTGGAGTCGATGGAGGTAATGGTGTCACAGCTCTGAATATATTAAAAATCACTAAACTGTATACTTTGTGTGAATTATATCTCAAGTTGTTGTAAATGATTACATTATAAATAAAAAATTTTTTTTTGCTCTTTGGGGGAAAATATAAACTAAATATTCCTTTAGAAATACAGAGTAAACCCTTGTTTGACTCTCTAGGACTATACACAGCTCCTGGCCCTATGGACTGACCTCTGCCCTTGGAATAAGTAGGTATTATATTTGGGGGATATGGAGGTTGAGAAAACATCGATGCTATTTAAAAAGGATCAAAGTTGATTGAGGCCTAGTCCTACGTGCCAAAAATAATGTATGGAGATCAATATTAATCAATATTAAAGACATTTCTGTTATGGCACTTTTCTTAAATCACAACATTGGGTTCAACAGAGTCAATTAGGAAATATGAGTGTCACCCTGATTCCACCTCCAACCAGGAATAGTGCCCGGATGGAAGGGGGACTAGGGAACTAGCCCTTAGTGGGGGTGAGGGAAACGTGTTGAGTCCCCGTTGAATTATTGGCTTCATAATACCAATGAACGATAGAGGGGAGAAGATTGAAGAGCTAGTCTTGCGGCAGTGCTAGAAAAGGGATTTCAGTAAACTCGAGTAAGGATGATGTCATCACACACTGCGTGGACTCTCAGTTTTCCATCAGGAATTGCAGAAGTGGAGGTGGTGGTAGTGAGCTGGGAATGAACGGATAAGTTGTAATTACAAGCATGTGGCTCACTCAGGGGTCAGCAAACTTTGACTATTAAGGGCTAGATATTACATATTTTAGGTTTTGTAGGCTAGAGGGGGCCATAATTGCTCATTTCTGCCTTTGCAGTGTGAAATCAGCCATAGACAGTACATGAATGAGTGGACATGACTATGTTCCAATAAAGCTTTATTTATAAAAACAAGTCACAGGCAGACTTGGCCCCTGAGCCAGAGTTTGCTAACCCCTGGTCCTCCCATTATTTTTAGGACTAGCTGATAATGCTGAGGAGGCGGGTGTTTCTCTGCAGGGGTCGCCTCTTTCAGCGCTGGTTCATAAGCCTGGACGTCACCTGGAGGGTGTCACCTGGTGATATGAGTCAGCCCCAACCATCGCAGTCACTGTGTCACCACGGGGCAAGACTAGGTCAGTCAGTCATCGGGGCTGGCGCGGTGAGATTTGTGCTCCGGAAGGATTCCTTTCGCTCCGGTGCTCAGAAGGTCTCAGGCTAGGGCGGAAGAGCAGGATACTCGGGGCTGCTACAGCCGCTCAAGGTAGAAGCCACCGAGAAGGTCATGTACACACTTGTCCAGGCCACCGAGTCAGCGTTGGGAAGAGGGAACAGAGACCCCCTGCTGGCATTTGGAAGAGCAAGGCACCCGAGGCGGTGGAGCAGGGGCAGGGGCGCCCACCCAGTGGGATGCAGGCGCTGGCCCTCGGGGCGCCGGGGGCTTAGGCCCCAGGGGATGCTCAGGTCACCAGCTTGGCCGCGAGCTGCAGCCCCGACGGAGTTTCAGGGAGGGGGGCACGGGGTGCGGGGCGCGGGGCACGGGCACTCTGCAGCCAGCGGGCTGACCTGGGCAGGCGGCCGTCCTGGACTCTGTGGCCAGGGTTCAGGGGCTCATTCACACCCATGCCCTTAGCTGCAAGGGAGTCGGGGACTAGAGTTTGTGGCCATTGGGCTTTGAAATGTAAGAAGTGTTGTCACTGCCACGACCGTGTCATGAACTACCCCAACCGCAGTGGCTTAGAACAGCACGTCCCTGGCTCAGGCTGCAGCTGGGGCAGGACCCAGGGCCCCACACAGTCCCACGGGGGGCTGACCGGGTGGAGAGGTCCTGTCCCCGGAGCTGGCAGGGTCGCGGCTGTCAGCTGGAAGGCCCCCCCACCCCGGCCAGGGGCCAGGACCTGGGGGTCAGACCACACGGATCCTTCCATGTGTGGGTTCCGTCCTGCCCTGGCACTGCCAGGAGCGCGCATCCCAAAGGAGCTAGCAGAGCTGCACCGCCCTTCACCGCTTAGCCTCAGAAGTCGCATGGCGCCTCTTTTAGCACAGTCACAGGCTCACCTGGGTTCAAGGGGAGGGTTCCCAGACCCCACAGTCAGCGGGATGAGTTAGGAAAAGTCCTATGTGGGAGGGAGGATACTGTTGAGCGGTTTTTGGAAAAGAGCATGTGCCACAGGAAGCCACCCGAGAGGGACAGTGGCGGGCGGGTGCGCGCGGCCAGTAGGCCTCAGTGGCCCCGGTTATCAACCCCTCGTCATTGGCCTTATTTTCTAAGCATCTCATGTTTTCTCGATCTAGTTCTTGAGTCTCTTTAGGTATCCTCACAAGCTTTAAACTGACATACCATAATGACGAAAGCTGGGAGATTTCTCATTTACTCTCTAAAAAGTCCAAGAAATGCAGATTTAGCTTCCTGACTCCATTACACCAACTGGAGTCAAGGTGCCTCAAAAGACTCCTCTGATCCCACATTCTGCACTAGGAACCTTCATGCTGTAGTTTTGGGGACGTGGCTTCATTAAATGCGTGAGCAGCAAAGGGAGGAATTTCTCGCATCTGTTCATGTCTCTGCATAATTCAGAACTGAGGCGACTCCTCTAGGGCTGAAGCAAGACCGTAAGCATCTGAGACACAGGCTGGTGGCCCATCTAGAGCCGCCGAGGAAAGTATCGCACATTCGCCCATCTGCAAAGTTCCTCAAACGCCAGCCCGTGTCTCCTGTGGGCTGCTCAGAACGCGTCACCGTGGACGGACTGCCAGGACTTGTGTGCGCGCTGAGAAGTTTCCAATTCACACCCACAGCCTTTCTTACTCCCACTTTCATATCTTGTTTTTCATTTTAAAAATGATTACTGCAAAAAAAAAAAAAAAAAAAACACGCCTCCCAGCTCTAATGCCAAGAATGTCTGGTTTCTTAAAACTGGTGTGATGTGTCATTTATATGCCTTAGCATTTAACACCACCTACTCCGACACACTAATACTGTACTAATGAAGAGGAGACCTCTGATGCACCAGAACATTTTGCAATTAGCAAGTGAGTGGATGATATTCAATCACGCTTTATGATAATAATAAAAAGGTGTTTTATTTTGACAAATATGTAGCTTTTCCAATTTTCCCTAAAAAGTTCACTTTAATCCAATAAATGATTAGTTCTGATTCTATGTGCTATTTGCAAGTGGAGTTCAAGCCTAATAAAATATTTAAAAATAGATCTGCTTATAAGGAGATCTTAGTTTCCAAGTTCTGATTATCAGAGAAATGGTCTAAGGCGTCTTATGTGCTAACAAATTAGGGGGTTTCAGATCAGAAATAGGAAAATTAAGAATCCTAAGCTTCAATAATGAGTAGAATATGTATGTACGAAATGTCTGTGTTCCTTATATGTAAAGAAGGCGATGCCCCAAAGTCTCAGGGAGTCTCACACTGCAACTATGATGGACCTTACAGTTCTGCTACAGTTATTAGAATCTGCCTACAAAATGTTGACTCACCATACATGTTACTTGCATAACTACTTCCCTTTGGAAGACATTCTGCAAGGCGCCTCATTGATAAACGATCATGAAGGCAAAAAAAGAAAAAAAAAAAAAAAAGAAATTCCAGTTCTCCCCGAAGGGTGTTTGCTCTCGGGACAAAGGCCCAGGGAGAAAGAGAGCAAATAACTACGGTGACACGTACTCCCGGTTCGCATCAGCTGTTGATCGAACACTGTGGCTTGGGAGGGAAAGAATATAAAGCAAGACCAGAAGGTTAGAAAAGCTACCGAGAAATCAAAAATAACTTTGCAGCTTTCTTCCCGAGACAGGGTGAGAAAGAAGCGCATTTCTTTCTCTTGTGCCTGGTAAAACCCTGCCCGACCCCCTGCGACCTGTGACACTCGGCTCTTTGGTGAACTTTTTCCTACTTCACATCTCTTTGTGACTACTGCTTTAAAAGGAAAGCCAATTAATTTTGGTTCTGCGTTAAGGATTTGGTGAACATTTCCTGAAGTGCTCGGGCAACTGGAGGCTCCCTGAATTGTTGCTGCAGAGCTTGGTCCCCAAACTGTAGCGCTCAGTAGACTGCTGACCTTCCACCTCGGAGCTGCTGCTGTGGCAGGTCAGGGATGGGAGTCCAGGGTTCGCATTTCTATCCAGTTCCCGGGTTTTGCTGATCCTGCTGGTTTAGGGACCAGACTCGGAGAGCCACTAGTTTTTTATTTTATTTTTCTTTTTTATTTAAATTCAATTTGCCAACATATAGCATCACACCCAGTGCTCATCCCCTCAGGTGCCCCCCTCGGTGCCCATCACCCAGTCACACCATCCCCCCGCCCACCTCCCCTTCCGCAACCCTTTGTGTTTCCCAGAGTTAGGAGTCGCTCAGGGTTTGTCTCCCCTGCTGGCTTTCCCCACTCAGTTCCCCTCCTTTCCCTATAATCCCTTTCTCTATC
Organism: Canis lupus dingo; assembly: GCF_003254725.2. Classification (NCBI taxonomy): domain Eukaryota; kingdom Metazoa; phylum Chordata; class Mammalia; order Carnivora; family Canidae; genus Canis; species Canis lupus. The sequence continues at coordinate 59,861,054 of NC_064256.1, read as the reverse complement.
TCTTCTATTCCTCGTATGAGTGAGACCATGTGATGATCGTCCTTCTCCGACTGACTGACTTCACTCAGCATCACACCCTCCAGTCCCATCCCACCCACGTCAAAGCACATGGTGGGCATTTGTCCTTTCTGACGCAAGAGCCACTAGTTTAAAGGAAACTTTCCTGGCTCTTGCCCTGGGCATCCCTGGGGGTTGGCACCTCCTCCTCAGGGCTGCTATTAAACGGTCCCAGCTGAGGCAGGGGGCAGCTTCCGGGCTCCAAGTCCGCCTGTCGCCAAGGCTGTTTCTGTCTCCCTGCACTTCAGCTGCCCAGGGCTCTGGGATGCTGCCCATGTGCCCCGCGTGGGGTGTCCTCCCTTCTTTCTACCCCGGGGTTGAAGAGCTCTGGGCCTGGGTTTGTCAATCCACCCACTGCCAGGCCAGCCTGGCTCGTCCCTGACAAGCAAATCTGCACAATTCTAGCCCCAGCTTGGTTCTAACTGAAGTTTCCCACCATTGCTTGGTCCACGGTGAGTAGTGAGGTCCCAGGAAGGCAATAATAGTGGTTGCGCGCATCAGTGAGCTCCCGTGCACCTCGGCGCCCAGGCTGGGAATCGCAGCTCCATCCCATCAACCTTTCTCCACTTCCACCATCCCAGGGGCCCCCGTGTCTACACTTTTCTACTGCACGTGCCCCAGCACGACACTCCCCAAACAACTGCAAATGGATAGCAATATTCATATTTATTTTTGCAAGGCCTTGGATAAAAACCATTGAAACAATGCTGGGTAAGGTGTTATTCTCATAAAAACATCTTTTGAAACAAATGTATTTCTATTTCCCATAAAAGTTAAAGTTACATGCTAAAACAGAGTTAATTTATAAGATACCACGAAAGAACGTCAGAGGGCTTGTAAAGTAAGACCAGATAATGAATTACATCATTAAAAGAAACAATTACACGTAACTAGAAAACTGACTCAGTAGTAAAATATAAAAATCTACAATTATAAATATAAATTTGGTCCATGGAGACACTAGAGCAGTATTTACAGTAAGTATCAGATTATTTCTACTTTAGGCGAATACTGCGGTTGTAAAACGCTGAATATCATAGGGAACGGCTTGTTTTATTTACAATCTACTATATTAAAAGTTATATTTCTAGCAAACCTGATGATTGCTACAAATACAGCTAAAATCTGACAGTACAAACAAACATGTGTTCTGTAGTTGGGAATTCCTAATATCTATAAATCAAAATTTTTCTGTTAAAATCAATATGAAAAAACAAACCCACAATTCCATTCTTAGAAATACTGTAAAATTCAACCATTTTAGTTCAAACGCAACTAAGAATCACAAGAAGTTCTGCAGAAAGGCACACGCTGTTAATGACGGGAGTTCGGCAGCGGGATCCCACGCCACGATGGTCCCGGTCAGGTGGTGGACGTGAGCAGGTAGCGGAGCGGAAGCCACTTGTCCTGTCTCGATCTGGGGACGGCCGCGCCCCGGCCGGGCTACACCAGGGACTCCAGGCTCTCGGCCGTGCTCCCGGGGGCCAGCGGCGCGCCGTTGCTGTCGGTGGCGGTGGGCGGACTCTCCTCCTGCCTGCTGCCCACGAGGCTGAGGACCGCTCGGTAGAGGAACTGGTACTGGTCCTGGGGACAGAGCAGCACCGGTCAGCGGGCCGCCGCGAGGACGTGCCTGGAGGGGCTGTCCCCCGTCCTGCCTGGGCGCCGTGGGCCGGGGCTGCGGGCACCTCCGAGGGGATGGCCAGCACCTGCTGACCTGGAGGACTCCCCCACCCCCCCGCCGGGCAGGCGCTCCCCCACACTACGCCCTGGAATCAGACGGTGATGCCACCCGGCAGCGGTCCTGACTCGTGGACGCGCGTGACCCTTTGGTCCGAGGCTCCGTGAGGCCCTACTTAGGAGCCCTCACAACTCACCCACCCTTTCCCCTTCTCCAGCCGCGGGGAGGTCCGCTGGGCTCCCCAGGCACAGAGAACCCCAGAAGGGGCTGCGCTGTCGCCTCGCGCATAGTGTTTGCCAGGAGCCTGCACACCCCCCGCAGGTCTCGGGGTGAGACCCAGAAGGACAGAGATCTCTTCCAGGTGCCCGTCGGGGGCTATGGGGTGTAGAACATGAGCTGGGACCACAGCGGGAGGGCCTCGGGCCTACAGGTGCTGCTGCGTCGTTCCAGGCACTCACCGACCAGGGGCAGGTCACCAACCAGGGAAGGTCACCAACTGGGGAAGGTCACCAACCAGGGAAGGTCACCAACCAGGGAAGGTCACCAACCAGGGGCAGGTCACCAACCAGGGAAGGTCACCAACTGGGGGAAGGTCACCAACTGGGGAAGGTCACCAACCGGGGAAGGTCAGCCTCTGGGAGAGCACCTTGCAGAGGTGCAGCTTGAGGTGACTCAGCTGGCCTGAGGGACTTTGAACAGGGCTCCCCTGGAGCGTGCGTGTGCCGGGGTCACCTTGCTTTCTGACAGGCCGGGGAGCGGGGCCACGGCCACCACGTCCCCTGAGCCTCTCCCCCGGGGACACTGGCACTAAGCTCCCTGTTGCCTTTCCAGCCCTCGTTTCTACAAGAATCAAAACTTCAAGTTCTTCTCAGAGTTGAGACTTCTCTTTCCGAGTGTGCCGCGTCCCTTTCCTGGGCAGGTTTCTCTTTTCCACGAACCCAGGAACCACCCATCCGCTAAGCACCAGAACGATCCAGCCCCGGCCCCGGAGGACACCGCACAGCGCAGCGCCTGGGCCCCTGCAGAGTGTTCTCGGAGGCCCACGGACCTCAAGCCCCGGCCCCCCTGAACTATTTTTGCGGCTAAGGTGGATTAGTCGGTGCTTCGACTGAGGGTATTTTTCAGAATGTGACGTTTAAGGACTTTTATCCAGCAATTTTCTATGTTCATTGTTTATATTCCCGTCCTACAGCCTGTGGACGGATTACCGTGTCACTCAGCCCGAACGCTCTGCGGGGTAATAGGTTAGGGGTCCACCTGATCTTTTCTGAGACGTGCCTGGATGACTTTGGCGGCCTCTAGGAATCAGCAACGCTCTAACGGGGGAGTGGGGTTCACTGTCTTTTACTCACAATGTCAGCAAAGACTCCCGGCCTCATCAGGTTGATCATCTTGGCCACCTGGTAAACGTCCATTGAATTTTCTTTCTCTAGCTGGTGCATAAGGGTTGTCAGCGCACAGAAAGTTCCTGCCGTCACTCCTCCAGGCCTTGGAGCAAAGGGAAGGGACAAAGACTCCATTCAAATGCATCAACACTCAGAGTGGGAGCTCAGAAAGCCCCAGAGCCCCCGGGACAGCCTGGCAGGGGGAACAGGGACACTTCTCATGGGGCGTCTCTGTCTTTGGTGCAGAGAACTAAGGTATAATTGGAAACGTCAGCAAGTGTTCACGGTGTTAGTAACGGGCACTTCATGGGACTTTAACGTCTGCTCACACACTTGTTTGTCTGCTCTGGGAGGGGCCGGCAAGAAGCCAGCACGACTGACAAGTCATCACACCTGGTGTATAATACGTGCAGATAGCATGTCATTACTCCCATGCTTCTCTTGTCTGCCCGTAACAGGAGCCTGGAGAGATCTACTGGATGGATTCCTGCTCCTGGTAAATAAAAACTCTATCCACCTTCATCCTGTCCAGCGTGTCAAGAACTTAGAAATGGGGATCCCTGGGTGGCGCAGCGGTTTGGTGCCTGCCTTTGGCTCAGGGCGCGATCCTGGAGACCCGGGATCGAATCCCATGTCGGGCTCCCGGTGCATGGAGCCTGCTTCTCCCTTTATGTCTCTGCCTCCCTCTCTCTCTCTCTCTCTCTCTGTGTGTGTGACTATCGTAAATAAATCAAAAAAAAATTAAAAAAAAAAAAAAGAACTTAGAAATGTCTCTCGGGTTAGCACCTGCAGAGACTCAAGGGCCAGAACACTGACTCGTCACCGAGTGTTCTCCGCACGCAAGGCCCAGGCACCTTCTCGTGGTTAGGCGTCCATCGTCTGCCTTCAACAGGATCACCAAGAGAAGTGGGAAAAAAAAATCTAGTTCTGTGTTAACCTTGTTTATAAGAAGCAGACAATCCCCCCTGGCTGAGTCACCCCAACTGGTCCAAACAAAACAGAGATATGGAGAGCGCTGGGGCAGGAAACAGTTTAAGGGGAGGGACTTACTCATCGTGAACAACCACAGGCCCATCTCTGCTGGCAGCTTCCTCTTTGATGATACTTATGAGTTCAAACGTCTTACTAATGGGGCTATCTGGATTTGGCCATTTGGGGCACTGAAAATGCCTCACTTCAAGCACATAATCGTCCTGGAAGACAAGAGAAAAATTAGTATTTCCAGAAGAGTTACCTTGGCGAGTGCCAGTATGAGTGGGATGGCTGGGGAAGCCAGGACTCCCTCCAGAAAGGTGATACAACCAGGGACACCACGAGTGAAGGGCAGCGGTTGAGGCCCGTCCTCCAGCTGCGGGGGAAGAAACTGCTGCGATGCCTCGTCTCCCATGTGCAGACGCAATCTCCTTTTCTCATACTAAAAATAAGCCTTATTTGTGGGTTCACTACGGCGATCGCACTATGAGGTCAGGTACCAAAGACGTGTCTGTGCCACTCCGTTTAATCCCAAAAGAAATCTTCAACGTTCACATTTGTCTTAAAAAATCCCACGGACCTGTTCAAATTCCGGCATTGCTCGGGATTGCTCGGGATCGATGCGGGGAGGGCGCAGGACAGCGCGAGGCAGGGCTGGCCCGACGCCGACGCCCGCGTGCCACCCCAGCCCCTACACCCCCTCTTCCTGAAGTGTACTCGATAAAATGCCACATTTAAAAATACGCAGCAGAACCTAACTTTTTATCCGGTCCCCCACTTTCAGAATCAAAGTGCGACATTTAAACCACCGAAAACATGATTTGACCTTTCTCTGGTTGGAGACGTACGCTGCGTCTCACACGCCTTCCTCCTTGGTATCCGTTAGGATTTTACTCAGCTGTACGATAAATTATGTCCTCTAATTACATAAATAGTCCTTGACAAAGGATTCAGGTGGCTGCCTTATAGGTAACCGGGAAGGAGCACCACCGCCCTGGTCGCAGCACCACACTTTCAAAGCCCTTCTCCACTGACATCCAGCACACTGTCTCCTGGTGGAGGGCGCTGGGCTCATTTTGGTAGATGATATTTCTCCCATTTTACTCAGAAGAGTTCAAGATAAAAATTTACCTTAGAACACGAGAATCAGGATTAATGGAATTATTATTTTTTCCCGAGTTTCTTTTCTTTTTCTTTCTTTCTTTTTTTTTTTCCCCTGAGTTTATTTTCAATTTCAGTTCTATCAGAACGACTCCGGAGTAGGAGAGAAATCTTTGATTTCCTGTGTCTGAATGCTGTAGTTTGGTGGTGACTGATGTTTTAATGATTCTACGGGATTTTTTAAGGGAAAGTGACAAGTAAGGTAAAATTGACTATTTGGGTAATCTGTCTTAATTTGTAAGAAATTAGGTTCCTTCTTTTTATTTCTAGGGAAGATCCTTAAATCAGCATATATTTAACATAACATGTGCGTAAAAGAAAAAAGAAAAGTCTTTTCAAGTAGGTCCATACCTGTGTCGCTTCTAAGATAAAATCTTGAATGATAAGCTTTTCTTCATTAGACAGACATTTGTGTTCTTCAGCCATAAGGGTGACCTTAAAACTCTCACAGTTTATAGGCTCGTCTTTATTCGGCCAGTAAACAAATTCATCTTCTGCCTGGAGGATTAAACACCACAGAAGAGTCTAGATTTTACTCAAATGTTTAATAAGTCAGACTGTGAAATGAAGTTGACTGGTTGACACAGACAATTCAACTCGAATTTTCCTTCGGATCTCAAAATCTACTCTGGAAATGTTGAGCGTTAAACAAGTCTGATGTGCAGAATAAAATATTACACTTAAGAAACTACACTATGGCTTTGTGTTCCGCTCTCGGCTCTTCAGTAACAATGGCAAGTTGTGGCTTCCGTAAACGATAAGTGAGGAGAGATGATTCAAGTGATTTTAAGAGCTCGGAAATTTCCAGTGTCATTTGGAATGGTCAGTCTAACTTTACAGCTCAGAAATAAATCTCCGCGTGAAGTGTATGTGCAAAGCCTAAACACAATAGGGCTTTTTGGGGGGCATTTGTATAGATCTCCTTAAACTAGGGACTCTCCAAGGATCCTCAGGAGTTTTATTTTTTAAGAATGTAAATAGAAGCATATGGACTGACTTCATGGTTGCAGGGTCACAGAACACCTGAATTTAAGTTAATTTTAACTTACTTTTACTTAAAACTGTCATTCAACAATTTCAAGACCTGGGAGGCGACGTAACCGAGTGGGGCCCAATCGTAGACAAGGTGCCACTCCAGTGACATGGGTTCACGAGTTGAAAAACAATCATGTGCTGGAACGCGAGGGCTTCTGCCTGCCGTGACTGGGTGCGTCTTAGGAGGCCAGCGCCGAAGGCGACCGGGGGGCTTACCATGTTTTGACCATCAGGAAGCATGACTACCAGCTGGGCGTTATGGTCCCATATCATCCTCCAGAAATCTTTGATGGTATGGAGAAGAGGATGCTGGGTGACGATGAATTCACTGCTCTGATAGTAACCCTACGAAACCAAAGAGAAGACAGGAGGAGCCCTGGCACGCGGCCTTAAATGTTCCAAATACGTGCACGAGCGAGGCAGCCTTTCGTAGACGGCGCCTGTCAACAGCAACGTGACTGTTGGAGCCCGTGTGTCCACGGCACGGTCTGCACAGCGGGCACAGGACTAGCGCGCTCTTTCCCTTAGGTCCCTTCTGCCCCAAGCAGTCATCACGCGACAGGAACGGTGACCCCCTCTCTCACAGAGAATTCCACTGAGGCCTGAGAAGTTGAGCGCTGTGCCCACGGCCACCTGGCTGTCACGCCTGGGGGCGACTCAGCAAAGTGCACGCGGACCATGTCCCACTACAGTAGACAGGACGCAAACCCAGAGGGGAGCGCGTGCTTGTCACTTCCCACAAGTCCCAGTGCAAAGTGCCTGAGTCCATGCACTGACCACGGGGCGCCCTCGTGCCCAGACACCCTCCGCGGGAGAGGACCAGGGTGCAGTGGGCACCTGCTGGGAGGCTGGGCCGCTGCACTGGGGACCATCCGCACGCTCAGCCCTGCTCCTGTCCCCAGGCCTCAGTGGCCACCCGCACGCACCTCCCTGCTCCCGTGACCCAGACTGCGACAGGCCTGGGCACAGCACAGCCCCGCCGTGGCCACAGGCCCTCGGGTCCTCCCGCGTCACGCTCCAGTGGCTGGCCGTGGGCCGCAGCTTGGAATGTGTCAGAGGACGCTGCAGGCCACGATCCTGGGACGTGGCTTCTACGCCACCTGGGTCTGCAGTCGCCGCTCGGGGGGCCCTGCCGGAGTCGCTCTGGGGACACAAGCCGGCCGGCGGCGTTCGGGGACGTGCCCGACTTACCATGACATAGGAGGCGTTGATGTAGTCTGCGCCTTCCCCGCTCGGGGACGAGATGCCGACCCGCGATCTCTCCACTGGAACACAGAACAGTCGTGGTGACCCGCCGCGCCCACAGCTCTGCACCCACCCCCCCCGCGAAGCTCCCCTGCGTGTCCCGAGCGGAGCGCCGACGGTCTGCAAGCTAGTTTTTCTATTATTTTTGCATTTATTAAGAAGCACGTCAGGATTCAGGAGTCCCTTTTTAACAGGCACGTTATCGGACGTAATTAGAAAACCACGGAGCGCACGGACTCATTCCGCGATGTACGAATATTGCCAAGTTGCCTCCAAGGCTTCCACCACCGGACAGCGCTGGGTTTTCCATGGTGCGGCATCACGTACCGGGGATGATGGAAGAAGTCCTGTTCTTCTCCCTGTTGCATTGCTTTAGGGCTGTGGAATAGTCGCTCTGCTGTATATTTGATTGGCTCAGGAGCTGGAAAAATATAGACTATTTAAGTCACCCAGACACTCACACACACACACACACACACACACGTGACCCAACCAAGAAACCAAGGAACGATACTGGTTTTCCAAGAGTCCCTTGCTCTAACTCCCTGGCACACCTGTGTTCCCTGCACCAGGGCTGCTGCGAGCAGCACGCACCGCCCCCCCGTTGGACGTCCACCGCTGGGAGAGTGGGAGAGGCTTCCCTGCGGCTCCCTCCACAGGTGTGCACCCTCCATGTCTCCCACTGACGTCGCACACCAGAGTTGGGAGAAAATGGCGTGAACTGTGTGTGTGTCTGTGCACGTAAATGGATAGGGCTGGATTTCATTCAGTCTCTTAGTACCCGTTTTACGAACAATCGACTTGCTATTTTTCTATCCCCCCAACTAGTGAATGTTAGGATTATTTCCAATATTGTGCTTTTCTAGACTTTGTAGCCATGGATATCCCTTGCATATTTCTTAACACCCACACACGGAATTAGGAGGCATCACCATTTGATTTTCGACAGTCTGATAGATGCAACGTGGTTTTGATTTGCATTTCCTTAATTACTGTGAGATTGTGAATTTTAGCATTCATTAGCCATTTTGATTTCTTCTTCGATGATCGCCTTTTTATATTTCTACTTCACTGTCATTGATTAATTTGTAGGAGGTTTTGATGTCTTGAACGTTAGTCTATAATCTGTTTAAAAAGTTGCCAAAGTCTTTGTTCTCTTTAATCACTCAGACGCTCATGACCAAGTCATTTTTTAAGGTCTCGGCAAATTATGTTTTTATTTAAGAAGTCCTTTTCTACCTTGATGTCTTCAAAATATATATTGCTAGTATTTTCTTGTAATAGTTCTAAAACCTTGCTTTCACCTCTAGGTGCCTAATACATCCTGAATTAATTTTAGTGTTTGAGGTGCGGTAAGAACCCAATTTTACTTGTTTACACACGGAAACTGTCCCAGCCTCCTTTACTGTTTACTCTGTCATTTCCTCACTGATTTATAGTATCCTATCTACCCTATAACCCTTTTTGAATATTTATTTATGTGTACTCTTTTCTTTTCTCACCAATCTGGCTGTAGGTTTGTTTTATGTCTTTGACAGAACTTGCTTTTGGTTTTGTTTCGTCTCTGTTTCTATTTAATAACTTTAACTTTCTAGTTAATTTAAGAAAGCTTTAACTTCCTTAAAATTTTTCTGTCTCCCTCTTTGGGTGTACCATGTTTCTCTTCTAACTTTTACATGATATGCCTATTTCATTTGCTTTTTTTTTTTAATTCTCAAATATATTTAAGGCTATAACTTTCTTTCCAGATATAACTTCAGTTGTATCGTATACATTGTGCCAAGTAATGCTTCTGTTGGCCTTTAATTCTAAAGATTTTATAATTTCCTCTTTAATAGATCAATTATTTAAAAGAACATTATTATTGTCCAAATACGTGGATTATTTTTAGGACCAGTTTTCATGGTCAGTTTCTGATTTTACTATATTAGATTCTGAGACTACAGTAAGGACTGTGCAGAGTCCTTGAAATTAACTCTTCACCCTCTGGCAGCAATTTGACATCATTATTTTAGAATATGTATACGAGCACACGTGTGCACCGCATGCCCATGCACACACACCTCCTGTGTCACACTGGGAATAGAAGCCACAGAATTTTCCCTCAGTCTCCAGCCTTGGAGCGCATATGCTTCCTGCCATACACACCCACTTAGGTGTCCCTGCTTTTGGCCGCAATCCCTCTTTTTTCCTGAATCTTACTCCTTTGCACCTTCCCAGGATCTCCTCTCTCTCTCTCTCTAACAATCTCTCCTCCCCCCACATACCCACTACCATGGATCTCTTTCTATCAGTTTTTTTTTAAGTAATCTCTCTTTGATTTAATTTAATTTAATTTAATTTAATTTAATTTAATTTAATTTTATTTTATTTTATTTTATTTTATTTTAAGTCAACGCTATTCCCAACATGGGGCTCAAACTCATGGCCCGAAGATAAAGAATCGCATGCTCTACTGACTGAGCCACGCAGGTGCCTCACTTTCTAATAGTCTTTAAACAAACTCAGATGCCTCTCATTAAAACATAAAAAAAAAAAAACCCAAAATACATAAACCAAAAAATATCTCTTTCCTTCCCACTTGAAGTTGCCTTCTGGCTACCCCTGTCATTCTCTTCGGAGTCCAAAACAGCTTAACTTCCACATATGAGTGAGATCGTAGGATGTAGCTCAGAGAGTTTAAGTCATTTGGCCAAAGCTGTAAAGCCAGCAAGGAGCAGAGTCTGAATTCTAATCTAAAATTACTGGTAAACAAATAACATTTTCTTTTCGTTACACCACTACATTTATAGCTTGAACTAATTTGATTTAGTTGTTCAATGACTTTAGAGATTAGTCAAATCTTTCACAAATGATAGGCCTATTTATAGACCCACCTCAAAGAAGTAGCCTGAATTAGAACATATCCAATCCTCTTGGCAAGGTACATTTTAACTTTGTTTTATAAAAGAATGAGCCTGTGTTTTGTAGAAGACGAAAGATTGGCTAAAGCAAAATCTATTTGCCTCATGGGATAAGCACGGGAACTCAAAAGCAAAAGGGAAGAATAAAGTAATGGTATCAATATAAAAAAATCATGTTTATATCCTAGTATCAAACACAAAAGCCTGCATGTGGTGTCCGAAACACACTTGTTTTCTTTTTAAAATGAGATATAACTGACATATGACATTACGGTAATTCCAGGTGTACATCATAATGATTTGATGTCTGTATATATCGCAAAATAGTCACAATAGGTCTAGTTACCATTACTCACCGCACATAGTCATGAAATTTCTTTCTAATGATGGGAACTTTTAAGATCTTAGCAACTTTCAAATATGCAATACAGTATCATGAACGATAGTCACCATACTGTACGTTATGCCCCTACGCCTACTGATCTTATAACTGGAAGTTTGCATATCTCGACCCTCTTCACCCATTTGGCCCACCCCCTGCCCTCTGCCTCTGGCGACCATCAATCGGTTCTCTCCATCTATAAACTTGATTTTTTTTTTTTAAATTCCACATATAAGTGGTATCATACAGTGTTCGTCTTTTTCTGTCTTTATTTATTTCATGGAGTTCTTTCTGATCTACTTCACTTGCCATAAAGCCCTCTAGGTTGACCCATGTTGCTGCAAATGGCAAGATCTCATTCAGTTTTGTGGCTGAATAATATTCCATGGAATACATACACCACATTTTCTTTATCTAGTCATCCTTCAATGGACACTTAGGCTGTTCCCCTAAATCATGCTGCAATGAACGTAAGAGTGCAGATGTCTTTTTGAGTTAGCATTTTTGTTTCCTGCAGATAAATACCAGAAATAAACAGACATGTAATTTATTTCAAAGAATCGTTCCTATAGATAAACTTGAATGGCTAATGTGTTATAGGATCATGCAGATGCGCGCACACACACACACATCCCTCCACCTCCCTACTTATGTGTTAGTAGGATACAGAGTCAAATGTCCCTCCCTTCACTAAGATTCTGGCCCCATAACTGATCTATCCATTTTGATCCTGGGTTATCTAGTCTAAGCCATATCAATTCTCTTATGCAGTCATGTAGGCATAAGTCATGCTGAAATGAGAATTCTGTTGAAAATGAGTAATGTTTACATATTTTTTAATTTAGAAAAAAAGCTATCCTAACAACCTAATGTTGATGTTTTATACTCCTTTATTGTCTATTTCTGGGAGCCAAGCAGCATACTTTTTCTTTCTTTAGTGTTCTGTTATCACTCAGATAAGCTCTGCTGAATAAAAACATTTATGTCTTCCCGACAGCAGGTTCCAAGCGCAGCATTCACCCCTAATCTTTCTCTTACTCCTCCAAAGGCACAAAAGGTGCTGACTGAGAAGGCAAAAAATCAGAAGGAATTTGTAGTGACTAACATCTTTTATGTGGTAGCCTGGGGAGAAGAGGAAAAAAACACCCTGCAATTTCAAGGTTTGTTAACTCTCCTGGGTTTTTCCAGGGTCTTTCCCATTTTCCCTAGACAGTCCTTCTTCAGAAATGGGCCCCGTTTCTTTAGGAATCCCGGGAAGCAAGGAGGTAGGACAGGCCTAAGGGGGAGTGAACAACACAGCCTCCATTCCTTGGGAAAGCCACATCTGTGCGCCTCCCCCTCGCTGCAGGGCCCAGGAAGATCTGCTTTCTGAATTCTGTGCTGACTGATTTCTGGAAGTCAGAGAACTAGGGTTGTGGGAGGTATGATATTGAACAAAACACACTCCCTGCTCCAGTTCACTGCCTCGTGATAAGGTGGGTGGGAGAGGCTGGGGTTGGAGAGCTATTGTTCTGGTGTAGCCTCTTCTCTAGTCCAGGGCCTTCAAGTGAGACAGATTTTTCCACAGAGTAGCATCAACAGCCTGAGCCGGAGCACTCATCGTCAAGTGGTCTGGTTTTCTCAAAGGAAAAAGAGCACTTAGGCCGTCTGTATTATGAGGTCTGCTTGCCCCTGTTCCGCTCCGTGCCCCCCTTTCCTGGACCAAGTCTGCATTTGCAAACATTAATCTAGAGTTCTTGAGAACTTTCCTTCTTGTTCCTCAAAATTAAGATTCTCCTTGAGATTTACCACGTGGCTTTGGTGCCCACTATAGAGAACAATCCAAAGCCACTGTACCAGTGGAGCTCTGAACCCATCCACCTGGCCTTGTCGACTCAACCGAGGAGACGTGGGAACACTGAATTGTGTGGTGACATCCAAGAGGCTTCCGAGAGAACTCACCTTGAATTGTTTCTCTAGCTTTGTTTTGCCAGTTGGTCCAGGAATGAGGAGCGCGTTGACATAGGCATGAATGTGGCTGTCTGGCACCTCGGTCTCCTTACTGAGTATGGCCTCGACCAGAGCATCGTGAATGAAAACATACTGTTCCTGGCAATGACAATAGGGGACATTATTTCAGGTTTCCTTTATATATGTCTAAGAACAAAAGTAAGAGTCTTCACGGACGGACAAAACCAGTTTTACATAATGGCGGAGGCGGACCCGCTCAAGATGGCCTCCTGGCCCAGGCAGGAAATCAGATGTAGGGAAGAAGGCGGTCGGGAGAGAATGCAGCTCTTCTTGTCCCTCACCTCTCTACTCCTAACGTGTTGACATTTGGGGGTAAGAGGCAAAGCGACACGCTCATCCTTCAAACCTGGGACCCGCTTCTGTGTATTTTGCATGAGGGCTTTCCTGGCTCTTCTACTTCTCATGGCTCTTCTTCCATCCATTTCAATTCTCCTTTTAGCCAGTCATATACAACTTAGCACAATTTTACATATAGCTTTTAATGGCCGTCTTCTGGTTCCTGTATGGGACTCTTCCCTTGTCTAATCTGACTAGTGTGTCATTTCCCTCATGGCATGGTGTGGCTGCATGGCATGGTGTGGCTCTGTGGCATGGTGTGGCTGCATGGCATGGTGTGGTTTGATTTTCCCCCACATGGCCACATATCTCTGACTGCCCTCAGGTTGCCATCCATAGTTTGCAACTTCAATTCATTTTTATTTAGAAAGAGGAGGGAAAAAATACAGATATGCAGACTTCATCCGTGTCACGTAAACTGTGTATGACGAACTCTATGGGCTTAAAAATGGGATATAATTCGAGCATAATTCATATTTCTAAAATATGAAAATGAGTGCATTTATTCACTATATGCAGGAGAGACCTGAGGTGTTTGCTAGCTGGGATGGGTGCTGTCCAATGCACTGACTCTTTTCTTTGAATCTTCTCTGTCATCAGTGTCATTTCAAAGATATGATCACAAAATAGACAAAATGTAGCCGGTCCATCTAGGACATCTAATGCAGTTACCTGGTGTTGTGTGTGGAATTGTATCCCCCCAAAAGACACGCCGAAGCCCTAAGCACCCCTGACCAGTACCTGAGAACGTGACCATATTTGTAAATAAGTTCACTGTGGAGGTCACTAGTCAAGATGAGGTGGTGGCTTTTGTTCTTCTAAGAAAAGGAAATTTGGACACAGAGAAGACAGCTGGGTGAAGACGGAAGAGACTGAAGGAAGGCTGCTTCATCCGCAGACCATGCAGGGCTCCCCGAAACTCAGACAAAGCAGGATCCTCCTTTAGAGGATCCAGGGGCAGCACGGCTCCACTAATACCTTGATTTTGGACTTTCATCCTCCAGAACTATAAGGCAGGATGTGTCTGTTCTCTCTCTCTCTCTTTTTTAAAATTAATTTATGTATTCCTGAGAGACACAGAGAGAGCAGAGAGCCAGGCAGAGGGAGAAGCAGGCTCCCTGCGGGGAGCCCGATGCGGGACTCGATCCCAGGATCACGTCCTGGGCCGAAGGCAGGTGCTCAACCGCTGAGCCCTGCAGGTGCCCCACGTCTGTGTTCTTTGGAGCCACCCAGTTGGTAGCGCTTTCAGACGGCGGCCCTGTGACACCAATCAACCTGGTGAAACAAAGCCTGGTGCTCCCAGTGCCAGCATCTTAGTGGCATCTCCAAGCCTTACGGAAGTCAAAGTATCCTCCTCAGTGGGGGAGGGAGAGAAGCAGCAACCAAGCGCACCCTTCTCATACCTCAGTTTGCACCAAATAATTTCTTTGTGAACGAATGTGTTTCAAGAAGCCAAATATGTTGACGGTCCCTTCCTGTTGAATTTGCTGCAACATACTGTCCAGCACGATGTACGTGCCTGTTCTTCCAACCCCAGCGCTGAAGGGGACACAAAAAGAGAACCGTTTCAATGTCAAGGATTAGATGAACCTGACGTTGGGTCACTCCTGGCTATCTCGTAAGTGAAAATAATTCTCTCCCCCAAATGACTGAGCCACATGAGAAATAATTTAGCAATCCCAAACCAAACAGGTTAGGTGCTGAGTACAATGCTTCAAATAACAAATTGGTTGCCTTTTAATTTTTGGCCACAGGGCAAACTGTAAAACAACCTGTTTCTGGGGGAGATTTCTAATTCATTAATTAGAGATCTTTAAATCTTCAATAATCGTATTTGTTATTCATCATACGTGATACAGAATGAAGACGTTCTGCACCCGAGCATAGCAAGTAGACATTTAATCGGAGAAAAACGAAAACATCAGCTTCAGCCAACTCTGAGAATAAAAGGTCCTGGGTCTGTATTGTCAGGTAGACATGTTTGTGTAAAGGTTTTCACATTAATTGGAAAAAGAATTTGATAAGGCTTTCAGCTGAAAATATCATTTCAGCGAGCCCGCGAGGAATAAAGCCTACCTTCAGGCATTTCTAAAGGGCCATTATCTATTGACTTCTTCAAAGCCTCTACCGGAGGGACGGGACTCATAGGCAGGGATTCTTTTCAAATGCTCTGACAAGTAGGAAGTGCTAGAGTGGAAAATTAGCACCTGCTCCTCACAATACCCGGGTCCTTCTCCATTTGCTAAGAAACAATCCCTGACCTTCAGAGCTCTTTTTCTTGCATTTTCCTGTTTCTCTCAGCTTATCGTCAGGCTAACAGATGAAAAACCTCAAGATAGGTCTCTCAAACTTTGTCTGAGGATAACTCCTGAGATAGATAATTAGAATGTGTCAGATAAGCTGTATATCAAAGGAAAACACTTGCCTCTGTAAAAACACAGACGGGCTCTGACACAAATACCGTCCACAGAAATCAACTTGATTTGTGTGGTCCTAAAGCGTGGCGCACACTCAGCGCTCAGTGCATGTTAACTGTTATTTCTCTTTTAACTGAAAAAAAACAGGAGGTTAAAACCTCTGACACAGTTTTTTTCTCTTTCTTTGAAATATCATTATTTCTCTTCATCAAATTAGTCTTGGAAATAAAGTAACCGGGTAACGACGAGTTGATAACACCTTAACCTATTAGACAGAACTTGGGAAAATGAGAAAACAAGTTTGATCCCAAGCTGTTAAAAACATCTTAAAAAAAAAATCTTAAAAGTAGTTCACCAAACTCGTCACCGTCCGGGCGCGTTCGTTTCTCTAACATAAACCTGACGTCGTAACGGCGCGAGAGGCCCTAACTCCCAGGGACCGGGTATGTCCCACGCACTTTGGTCCCAGAATAAATGTTTAATGACGAAACACGTTTCAAAAGCTAAAATCCAACTCAACAGTGAAACAGAGTAAGAAACACCATGAACATGCCCGGTGCTTGGGAATCCTTGGCGACGGCGCCCCGAGTCTGCTGCGTGCATTTCTGAGCGGTCAAGATGCTGGAGTTCGGGCATGTAGTCTCGCTCCCCCGACTCCACAGAGTCACGCCAGCTCTGGCAAAACCCTTGTTCCAGGGACTCCCTCTTGGGTAGCAGAAGCCATGCTGTGGGTTCAGGAACCCGTGCCTGGGACTCACCTGCAGTGGACGACGACAGGCCCCACGGCGTGGCGCTTGGCATGGGCCGCCTTCCGCACGAAGGTCAGCACGGGCAGCGAGTACTCCGGCACCCCCATGTCGGGCCACTGGGTGTAGTGGTACTGGGTGACCACACGCCCGCTGGGTCTTCCCTTCTGGGAGCCCTGGGAGACAACACAACAGGACACGCACGAGTGCGCTCGCGTGGAAACACACAGGCACACGCAGGTCCCTAGCACCGACTCGAGTTCCGTGGCCCATAATGAGGCATAAAAACACACTGTGGCTTGTGACGGTTAATTTCATGTGTTCATCTGGTGAGGCTACGGTGCTTGGTCGTTCGGTCAAACACCAGCCCTGCCAGATGTTCCTGTCAAGGTGGGTTTTTTTGTTTTTAAGAGATTTTATTTTCTTAAGTCATCTCTACACCCAACATGGGGTTCAAACTCACAACCCTGAGATCAAGAGTTGCATGCTCTACTGACTGAGCAGGCCAGGTGCCACCCCCCTCCCCGTTGGGGTATATATATATATATATTTTTTTTTTTGGTGTGATTGACATTTAAATTAGTAGATTTTGAGTAAAGCAGATCACACTCCATGATGTCAGCAGACCTCATCTAATTAACTGAAGGCCTTAAGAATAAAGACTGAGCTTTCCTCAAGAAGGAATTCTTGTGACTAGAACATAAAAACTTTGCTTGGATTTCAAACATGGAGTCAATTTCTTAAAAAAATCTCCCTCTTGGGGCTCTTGGGTGGCTCAGTCAGTTGAGCGACTGACTCTTGGTTTCAGCTCAGGGTTGTGAGTTTGAGCCCTGCATTGGGCTCCACGCTCAAGGTCGAGTCCTTTTGTGATTCTCTCCCTTTGCCCCTCCTCTCAGTCTGCGCGCTCTCTCTCTCTCTCTCAAATAAATAAAATCTTAAAAAAAAATTCTTCTTCTTTTGATGTCAATCACACACATGTGCACACATTGCTCTCGAGAACCCTGATTTATACGTCAGTGCTTTTTTTTTTTCCTGCCTTATTTCAATCTCCACTATTTTTAGTTAGATGCGCAGTTATCACATGGGGCAGGAACTTTCATTTGTGCATCACATCATCCACTGCACCTGCTGGCACCATGACCAATCTGGCTCCAGGGCCATGGCTGGCATTTAGAGACTTAGCAGGAGCCTTTGGGGATGAGCGTGGTTGTGATAAGAACTCTTGATGCCTTCAATGATCTCTATTTTCAGCCTGTTTTGGTTGTACCACCCACTCACTTACAAAAAGACCAGATGTATCACTTGACTGAGGATGTCCTCCATGCGTGGACTCACCTTTTTTATCTTTGTGTTTCTTAGAGTAAAACTCCTCACAGTATAATAGGCCAGCATTTGAGCACTCTTCTGAGTGACCAGGAAGTTCCCGTACTCTTCACTACCATCAGCAGGCCAGTACTGGTCACATTTTCTCTGCAGAAGACAAAGTAAAGATGCTATTTCCATATTTCAAATGTTTGATGTGAGAGTTGTCCCTGGAATCAGGAGGGGTCTAGCCCTGGGACACAGACGGGCTCCGTCACTCTTCCAAACATTTTCTTTTCTTTCTACAGGATTGCAAGTAGTTTAGAGGAGCCTGCCGAGCCGAGAAACCTGAAAGGATCTGACCCAAACTCCCCGTTTCAGATGAGGAAAGAGAGGCCAGATGTACTGAGTCACCACAAAGCTGGACTAGAATCCAGCTCCCGTGAATTAAAATGTTTCACTCTCCTTTGCTTTGCAGTGAAGCCCACTGCAAAGGAGCTCATTACTCTTTTCCTCACGGCATGAAGAATGCATTTAAGCAGCCAACAGCTCGGGGGCGCCTGGGTGGTTCAGTCACTTCAGTGTCTGACTCGACTTCAGCTCAGGTCACGATGGCAGGGTCCTGGAATCGGGCCCCACATTGGGCTCCACGGTCAGTGGAGGATCTGCTTGAGGATTCTCACTCTCTCCTCACCTCCTTCTCTCTCTTTTTTTCTCTAAGAATAAATAAATATTTAGGGGCACCTGGGTGGCTCAGTGATTGAGCCTCTGCCTTCGGCTCAGGGCATGACCACAGGTCTGGGGACCGAGTCCCACATCAGGCTCCCTGCATGGAGCCTGCTTCTCCCTCTGCCTGGGTCTCTGCCTCTCTCTCTCTCTGTGTATCTCATGAATACATAAATAAAATCTTAAAAAAAAAGAAATGAATTTCTATAAATGAATATTTTTTTTAAAATAGCAGATAACATGATTTACAGTGAAACTGTGTGACCTGTGACCTACAGCATCAGGCTTCCCATAGCCGTCCTCCACAGAGGAGGGATCCCGATTAGGCTTCAGGACTGCTGCTCCTTCCTGATGTTGAGATGTTGAGCCTATTAAACGCACCTCACAGCACTTCGGATGACTACCTGGGGGATGAGAACGCAGATCACGACCTACGTACCCTTCCTTTCTCCACGAGGTTTGTTATCATGACGATCACCTCCACGTTATGCTCCCATATCATTCTCCAGAAGTCTTCGGCAGTGGACTTCAGCGGGCCTTGGGCAGCAATGTAAGCTTTTGGTCGGTTGTAGCCCTGAAGAAACAAGTGACACACATTTTTTTTTTTTTTTTGCTAAGTTGCTGATTTTATGCCATTTTTATTGTACAATAGTGAGTTTTTAAGGTCAGTGCATTTTTTTCCATAAAAGAAAAACAATAAAAAATAATCCTGCGATGGTGGAGAAACTTGGCAGTATCAGCAACAACAATTCTCTAACTATAATCTTTGGGGGGAAAAAGTTCTCTCTGCTTCAATCCAGATGCTATTCTCTGCATCTTCAGTCCAAGTACACTTGATCTATTTACTATGGGCTTTCACTGCGCTGCTTTGAAATGTTTTTGAGGCACTGGGGCTCAGCTGTGTCTGACAGTGGGGAAGCCTCTGGTGTTGTCTCCCTCCCCAGCCCCGGGGGTACCAGCAGTGCTAATCACGAACAGCTATCCTGCCCTGGGCACCTGCTGATACCCAAGATGCTCTATGAACATTTACCCAAATCCTTGCAAAATGGAAGCCTTATCCTTGGTCTAGAGATGGGGAGAAGCTCAGGGGAGTTAAGTGGCTCTCCAACCTTTCGTGGCCACCCAGTGACAGGGCTGGGATTCAAAATCAGTTCTAACTCCAAAGCCCATGTTGGATCCGACATACAGGCTGCCTCCTCTGGAGCACGAAGTGGCTGCCTGTGACAACCCCCTGGATACGTATACTCGGTGCTCACTTCTGCGAACTAACTGTTCCACACAGCATAACCTGCAGGCAGCCACACGGGAGGTGTAACTGAACTCCCCGACACCAGCTGACCACAGTGAAAACCCAGTCAATTAGTCCGTGGCCTGTGGGGAGCTCTAATGAGTCCCACACGGTTGGGGACCCTGAGGTGTGTGCCAGAGATGACGAGGTCGATAGCTGGGCTAGGAATCACGTGTTTGTCTTTTAGCCAGGACGGCCTTGGGAATCCTTCAGTCAGGATTTATGGATCAACTGCTACCCATACAATATTGGGCGAGGAACTGTAGAGCATTCAAAATAAGCAGGAGTCCAGTCCCTCACATTTCAGGAGCTCCAAACCTGTCCAAGTGAGTATACACCATCCCCCTTGAACGTGCATTTCCAACCTGAAATACCTTTCTCACCCACGAGAGAAACCAAGTTCAAGCACTTGCATGTTACTCAATCTGAAATCCTTTAGCCATGGGATGTCCGACTGCTGATTCATATTATCTACCGTATAACATGTATTAAGCACTATATAAGTACAGTACAGCGGCCTAATAAATTCCTAGTCTAATCTCCATGAACGTTTCAATTGGAGCATGCTTACATCGACATAATTGGCATTGATGTAATCAGTCAGCTTGCCATCTTTCTCAGCAAGTTGTGCAAGTTTAACCCTACTATGATCATCTGTAATAAAGAAAAGAAAAGATGTCACTATGGCATGGACTAATTTTCAGCAAAAAGGTCATTTATATTTACATAATGATACATCAAATACAACCCAAATAAGTGCAAAAATAATTTAATTTTAGGAGTCTTTATGGGGATACAGAGATGACAAAGGTAAATACAACAAGGGCCCCGGCCTTCAACAAGTTGTCTAATGCACATCATGAACGTGGACACATACACAGAAAGGAATGTTCAGGTGTCAAGGGAGGCGCAAAGTATGAGGGGGGACTGGAAGGCAGAGATTGTGTTGGTTTGGGATGTAATAAACATCTTCACTAAGGTTGGAAGGGGACACTGGCATCTCAGATGGGTTTCTAGAGATGGATCTTAGGGCTGTGAACAGTGGAGAGCCACTGAAAGGGAGAGAAGAGTGTCGGGGGCGTCTTAGAAAGCTAAGGAAGGATGGCAGTGTATGTCCTCTGAACAGGAGGCTGTGGGGGAAGAGAAAGCAGAGAGGGGAGGAGAAGGGACCTAGGACATCTCCGTGTAGGGTTACGGCAAGTAGCTCTCTCAGGAACAAGCTCGAAGTGCTGCCACCGCATAGCGAGGCCAGAGAAGGGCTCCCCAAGAACAGGGGGTGTGGGTCCCGCACTGTCTATTTAAAGGGGTGAAAACCATGGTAACTTAGACATGGTCTCCTGTGGCAATTAAAATACGCAGAAATGAGGACTCTGAGATGAACTTCAGTTGTACAGAGAAATTATATGTATTTGGAGGAATGACATAATAAGAAAGGGAAGTCTTACTAGAAGGAAAACCAAGAATTTCAAGGGGCAGAATGTATTTATTGTTTTCAAGGATGAAGAAGTGAATACAAAAAAAAAAAAAAGTGGATACAGTCCAAACCATGACAGTGGAGAGATATCCTGGGATATTACTGCTTCTGGGACAACAGGAGCTCACAAAGTGCAGGGAATGTACCCAGAAATAGATGCATGGCAATGGAAGGATAGGTTTGATGCCAGGCTGACATTTTTGTTTTTTTTTTGTGTATTTTGGTTCTAATATTTTTAGAAGGATGTTACTGGGTAAATTTTCTGGATTGTTTTACTTCATTTCTACAGTAGGATTGTTATTATTGATATGCCAGGTTATTTCAGGGATTAAATGGAATCATGTGTTTATGGGGCCAGGCACATAGAAGGTGCACAACAAATATTAATCTCCATCCCTTCTTAATTACTGGGTAGGTGTTTTCTATTTGGCTTGTAGTGCGAATAGTTTAACAGCTTCACCCTGCCCAAGAAGCAGCTGAATTTTTATGTGCAGCCAGGATAGTTACTTCAGTTGAGGAAGACAAAGATGAAGCAGAATGTCCTCCTTAAACCTTCTAATAGAAATTTGTGTCAGCCCTGTGCAAAGGAAGTAGCATTTATCCAAACTATTTAAGGAAATGTGACCATAAAAGGATTAGTATTCAAAATACATAAAGAACCACAACTCAACACTGAAAAAAAATCCAATTAAAAAATGGGCTGACGGCATGAACAGACATTTTTTTCCAAAGAAGACATCCAGATGGCCAACAGTCACATGGAAAGGTGCTCGACATCCCTCATCATCATGGAAATGCCAACCAAAACCACAATGAGACACCACCTGACACCTGTCAGAATGGTTAAAATCAATAACACAAGAAACAACAGGTGTTGGCGAGGATGTGGAGGGAGGGGAGCCCTCTTACACTGTTGGTGGGGATGCAAACTGGTCCAGCTAAGCTGGAAAACAGTGTGGAGGGTCCTCAAGTAGAACTACCCTGTGACTCAGCAATTGTACTACTGGGTATTTACCCAAAGATACAAAAATACGAATTCAAAGGGGTACATGCACCCTGATGTTTACAGCAGCATTATTTACAGTAGCCAAACTATGGACACAGCGCAAGTGGCCATCAACCGATGAAAAGATAAACAAAAAATGGGGTATAGATATAGATACATTACTCAGCCATGAAAGAGAAGAGAATGAAATCTCGCCATTTGTAAAGACATAGACGGAGCTAAAGTATTATGCAAAGTGAAATAAGTCAGTCAGAGAAAGACAAATACATACGATTTCACTCGTATGTGGAATATAAGAAAGAAAACAATGAGCAAAGGAAAAAAAGAGATAGAGAAGCGCAAACCCAGAAACAGAATCTTAACTACAGGAACACACTGATGACTAAGGGGGTGAGGGTTGGGGGGAGGGAGGGGCGAAACATTGGGTGGGGATTAAGGAGCGCCCTTGTGAGGAGCACTGTGGTGTATGGAGGTGTCGACTTACTATACTATACGCCTGAAACTAACATTACACCATGTGTTATCACTGGAACGTAACCCAAAAAGTCTGAGGGAAAAAAAAAGGAGTGCAGTTTCATTGGCTTCCAGAAACTAGAATGGTGCCCGAACTTAAATAACCAAGCTGGTAATAGCATGCTCATAGGATCCAGGGAGGCCCACTGAATACTTAAGGAAGGAGAGGAGAATAAGTTTTGGGGGAGGGGATGTAGATGGATTTCAAGAGATGGAGGAGAATATAAAGGAAAACCAGCAGGAACATATGTAAACAGGAGATGCAGTATGAAGATGTAAGAAAGATGGTAATTTCATAGGAAAAAATTAGGTAAATGTGCATTAAACAAGAGATAGGTAGCTGCTCATTGAGGAAAAAAAAAAAAGACAACAGCTAAGAAAATAAAGGGAAAGAGGAATAAAAAACAATCCAACTAGCCATAAGACCCCAGGAAGAATGGCAAGAAAGACACGAAAGGCTAGAAGGAAAAATAAAGTCTAAAGGAAATCTCATTTGGTCAGTAAATTCACCCAGAAGTAAACAGATCTCAAGTGAAAATAGGACCAGGGGATGTAAATAATGACAGATTTACAGCCCATGGGGCTTGAAGGAAGGCCAGGATTGAATTTGAGCTTCTTTTGTTTAAAGGGCACCTATGGTTAATTGTAGGATGTGTAAGTTAGAGGAATATATGCTCTGGGCCACCTAACAGCAGCCCCACTCCCCAGTACCCAGGGCCTGAGCCAGCCACACCGAGGTCAGCAAGGCCAGTGACAGCAAGGTCAGGGCCGAGGAAGGACATACTCACAGGCAACGATATTTATGTACCGGTTCTTGTGCTTATTGTCGGGGTGATTGGAGCTGTCTGCTGTAATGCCTAAATCAACAGTACAGCTCTGCACCTCCTGTAAAGAAATTTACGTACGACATTTTAACACATATCCTTTCAAACCAAGTGCCTTAAAAATATAACATAAAAGACAAAACAAATTAGTCTATCCAAAAAAAAAATTTTTTTTTTTTACATGTTACAACTATTTCTTGGCTAAAAGAAAATGCAGTGAAATAATGCCTTACCTGGTAAAACTCTTTCAGTGTCTAATGAGGGAATGAATGCCAAAAAAGTAAAGAAATCAAATTCCACAGCACACGACAAATGAGAAAAAAAAGCGTTCATATTAGGTTTACAATGGAAAACTATGATCATGCAATAAATACATTTGTCAAATAGTAACAAAACAGAATGTTTCAAACAGTTGCATGCACATCAAAACTTCCAACAATTTGGAACCTTAAAATTATGTACAAGGAAAAAAATAACTTTTAAAAGGGGACAGTGGTATAATAATACGAATATAAAATGCAGATGAGAAAAACCATCTATTTGATGACACGTTTTCTTGTATTAGATTTGCTAATATCCAAATATAATTTTATTTGACCACTATAGCACTATTTGAAACTCTAAATTAGTGACACATTCTTTTTTATTTGTTTAGAGTAATTTTAAAGAGTAAACAGCTTCCTATTAGGTGGTTTGTAACAGATTTAGGGCTATCAGAACATTAACAATTCTAAGATTTTTTTTTATCACATATACTATATCATTTTGAAACAAAATTTAGACAGCATTACTTTCAACATATTTAACTAGCAGATTTCTTTTTAATTTAAACTTTGATGGGTACAAAAAATTATTCTGCCAATTATCTTTAAAATGAATTAAAATCCTTTTCAGAGATGTTTTCTAAGTACATTAGGTAGGAACTTACAATTATTTAATATAAGATAATAACATGAAAGCTTTATACTTTTTGAGAAAGTGTATAACCCAAATACGAATCTGACTCATCAGCAAATGGCCCAGCCTCCCGCAGTAAGTTTTTAAGGCCTCTTTTGCAGTAAGCCATTCTGACTCTAGATCTATACACAATTTAATATCTGAACCACTTAAAAGGCATAGCATTATTAGTTATTAAGCTAATTACTAAGTTAATGAAACATTTTCTTGAATCAGACTGTGAGTTAAAAGCAATGGAATTAAGAATACACATTTTTACATGAGGTTATTTTATTAATTTAATTATCATGAGCTGGCTTAACATTCTTGAAAATGATTTTATAATCATAAAAACTACAAATCTGCCTTTGTGCATATGCTATAGGCAACTTTTATTATAAATTGTCTATTTTTCCTTGTGGTTTTTAACATTTGGGAAACGAGGCCCATCCTCGTCATATTCTCCCTCTTTCAATAACAATTTTGTTTGATGGGAGTCTGATAGTTTCTGTGAGCCAACATAGTACCGCCTCCCCTCTAACCTCTATTCTGGTAAGAAACAAATAATTTGGTGTTTTAAATATATAATTCTTTATATTATTCCACTTAGTATTACCTTGTACTGCTTTCTATTTCAATGACTTAGAATTCTTTTAAGATTAAATGAACTGGCTTCTATTATTTTTCATTTAGCAAAAACACATCACATTTCACTTCTATTTCTTTTGATTTCTTAAAGCTTTCTAATTTATGGCATTTTCCTTCCCTAAATACATCTTAGCTGATGTGACTCCTGGGGAGCAGAAGTCACAAAGTGCAATGGGGAAAGTGGGCCACCCTCTACTCAGGATCAGAGCTCAAGGTGCTTCCAACAAGGAGGTCCATAGAGCACTTCCGGAGAGTAGGGATTATTCTAAGAGGAGAGACAGAAAAGTAATATGATGTTTCCTAGAGCAGAGGGATTAGAGGGGAGGCTAAAGATCCCTTGCTTGCTGGAACGAAAAGTATGTTTCAATTTTTATTATTTCTATTTTTTAATTCTTTTTTTAAAATTTAAATTCAATTTACCAGCATAGAAAATAGAATTTAAATTAAAAAAAAAATTACAGACCTAGGTTTGAATCCCAGTCCTGCCATTTTTAAAAATTAATTATTTAAATAGAATTATAATTAACATGCAGTGTTATATTAGTTTTGGATGTGCAGTATAATGATTCAATAATTCTACACATTACTTGATGCTCATGGTAAGTGTCTCAGCTCTGCTATTTAGGGGTTGTTAACTGACTTCTGTGGAAGTTGATTTTGTCAGTAATATGAACAGAAATAAAAACAAATAACCTCCAGAGTTGGGTAAAGATTGAATGTAGAAGCATTTAGTCCAACGACCGGCATGTTAGGGAGTGCTCAATACTGGTCAACTTTATTTTTTTGCAGTTGTCATTGTTAACTCCAACTTATTTTGAAAACTCTGTTTAACTGATAGTTTGGGGGCCATGGTAAATTTGCAGCAAATTTCTCTGCCTCTTCTAAGAGTATTTTATGGATATTACTAGAAACATTTTTACTGATTGTGCAGTTCAAATGTTTTTTAGAATTGCATATTTTCTTGAGGAGAAGATAGGACTTTACCTTGTTTAGTATTTATTAGAACTTGTATAATAAATGCTTCTGCATTTACACTGGTGTAATACTTACAACTGAGAGTTTATATGTACTTTGGTTGAAAATCATGAAATTTAGTAGTTTAGTATAATTTATATAATTTAGAAAATTAAAAGGAATCGGTGTTACTAATTCAGATTAAAATAATAATACTGGAATTCTGTACTTCATGGGAGAAAATTAACAATGTTTTTTTCTACGAGTACCACTTGGTTTTTAAAATGGGAAACCAATTTTCTAAATTATATGATAACCATAACACATCTCCTAACACATAAATGATTACAGAACTAATAACATTCTTCCTAGAAGTGAAAATGGTTTCAATGTCTTTAGGTCAAGAAATAGCCTACCGCTGAATCTTTTAAATTTACTATTTTCCATATAATTTAAAATAGGCATATTAAAATCATACCTCAAATTCTTCAGTAAACCCACTACTTGCATGTAAGTCTGCAACATGCTTTGGAAAGTGCTTTATTGGAATTGCCCCAACATCATCTAAGTAAAAAAAAAAAAAAAAAAATTAGTTCGCAAAGGATAATTCATCAGAAAGGAATACGCCTGTCATTTATAAAGATTTATAAAGTGCCTTCTTCTAAAACAACTTCAAAGTTTAATTATTTCTACATTCCTGAGGGAACCGCAGCTTCCAATGAAACATCAAGCAACGATCAATTTTCTCCAAATTTACTATCAATCATAATTTGCATTTTACATGCTTTGATCATGAATCGCTTTTCCTTTCATACTTTAAGAAATAAGAATCAATTTTTGATGTTAAATAATGAATGCCACCAAAGCCTCATGTCTTATCAATGGACTCCATCTTTTTATGGGTGATTTTCTTTAACATGAATAGGAGTTGTATTTACATTAACACATTTAACACGAATGTGATTTCTGGGTAAAAAAAATGCAGAAATAATATATTTTCAATTCTACCCCGAACTAAACATAATATAAAGCGTAATTTTAGTTTCATAAAATTACATAGTTTAATGTTTTACAGTTAGTCAGATGTTTACATTTGAAAACATTTTTCCTTCTCTATAAATAATAGAAAACATTGATATGCAGACTATTCATTAAGGATAATGTCAAAAACCTTTGGGACTTTTAATATGTAAAATTTCAAGAACTCTAACTTGAAAATATGCTATGTAAACAAAGTCATTGGATCTGTTAATTAATTGTGAAGGGGCCAAATTATTTTAACTGGCTCTGTTTTTTTCCCCCCTCTAGAAAGACTTTCTTAGATTAAACATATCACTAGTTCACAGTATGCAATTTCACAAGTGATTTCTTTGACAAGGAAACATCAAACACATTTCACGAGAAACACTTATTTACATCAACAGATGTTCAGCATCTAGGCCATTTAATATTTTTAAGCTTCAGTTACCAAGAATTTGTCGATTTTTTTGAAAAGTAGAATCCATCTGTTCTCTCTTTTAGATGAGTGTACCTGAATACTAAAATTGAATTAGCCAGTTAAGCTTGAGAAACACTAAACAAAGGTGTAATCCTGCCTTCACATCTACAGAAGGATCTTGCCTGGAAGGAGCGTTTATAATTAGACAAGAAAACAGAAATAACTTGTCACGTCTAAGTCATTAGCTCTTCCCGTAACGGTCCCTCAAGCCCGTAGATGCCGCCTGCACGGCTAACCTCTTTTCACAACCAAACTGACTACTATCTATTTCCAGTCATGTGTTTTGGTCATTTCTTTCAAAAACTGGTCTGCAAGTAAGTGAGACCAACATATCCTTTTAATTCCCTATGTTCTGTGGAAAGGCAGGTATCTGGGTGATCTGGAGCGCGGGTGACGTGAGGAAATGCCCTCGGTCACACGTGTTCTGAGAAGTACAGCAGGGGATGCTGGAGTTCCTGGACTGCGTCCTGACTTGGGATTATTTACTGTTAATAATAAGTGATATGGGACTTGGGAAGACCATGCATGTCAACTTGCTTACCCATGCTGAGAGCATCTGTAGGAGAGCCATGAAAGGGAAAAGAGTCAAAACGCAATAGGTACCCGAGAGCTGTCAATCTCAAAACCCTTAATATGTTAATGAGAAAGGGTGCTGTACTAAAAGAAAGGTACAGAATTTTAATATAAACTAGAAAAACAGAAATAAGTGGTATCTAAAGGCTCAGAGTGGATAAAAGAGGAAAAAGAGCCAAACACTTCTAATTCCTATGCCCACTGAAAATCACACAGAAAATGCTTCTCTTTGTTTGTTGGTTGTTGGTTTTTTTGAAAATATTTTTTAGATCATGAGATTTCAGAAGATAACATCTTGTGGAACTTGGGCCTCTAACAATAACATATAGAGTATCATCAGACAATTGAAAAAGAGGCCTCTGTAACATAACCACATTGATGAATTTCTCCTTTTGTTTTCCCTGGTTTGGTGGTTCTCTGTGTCCTTGTGTTATCCTCTATCCTCCAGGACTTCTTCCACGGTTCACATATTTCTAGGCAATTCCTTTTTTGTTATCACTTTTCATTCTGAAATGTTATGCAATGTTAATCAAATAAGTGTCTGTGAACTCCAGGGTCAGCGGATGTCTGGTTAATTCCTGAATATTGTTAACCAGGTGAGTTCTGATAAAAATAGTCGGTATTCAAGCTGTTTGACATTGTGACTTTAAGTATTTCAGGCAATTACACATTCTTCGTGCACTCATGTTTTTCTTCTACTCCCACCACTTTCTAGTTTTTAGTTTTAGAGTTGGTTTTCTTTTTTTCCTACTGTAGCGAAGGAAGTTCTTTTCACATAAATTCAGAGGATCAGAAAGGAACTAAGCTTTATCCTTATTTTTGTTATTTTGTCCTAGCCACCCTTACTGCATCGGTTTGGTCTGACTTTTGTTGCTCAGGTTTCCATTAAGGTACTGGAAATGACTGAAGGTCAGCCTCCAATTATATTTTATCGCTATGCCTGTGTTAACAGACTACAGCTGACTATCATGAGTTACTTAGCCATATCGCCTGTATGGCCAAGAATGTTCAAAACTATTAAGAACAAGATAGAAACCTTGGCGCCTGATACACGGCTGTAATAAACATTTTGGGCAGCTCAAGTATTTACTCATCCACATCAGAGCCATTTGCAAAGTACTCCAATAAGGACAACCCTTCCCGCATTATGCTTTTCATTCAACAACTACCAGTTACTCGTGGTCACACCTTACGCTATTACCTGAAATTGGAAAGATAGGTGTTGGAGGTGTGGATATTACTCGAGGGGATGTGCTGTCCTCTAAATAAAAGTGTGCAGTCTGGAAGCATTTCCTGGAAAGAAAAGAAAGCAATTTAGGTACCAGTTGCCATAAGGCCACTTCGGAGCTGCTTGAAAACTATGACAGAAACTTCCAGAATTAAAGCATGAATGGAAAGCTACATCTATTTTACAAAACACAAAGTATTAAAGAATTTCACGGCCTCCAAATTCATCTCAATTGTACGTGTGCCAGACGCACACGGGTGAGTAGATATCAGACGCCCTGAAAGCAGAGATGGCATTTGAAGTCGTGGTTGGTGCCAAACAGGATTTTGCCAGGATCAGGACATCTCAGGGCCCGAGTCACTCTCCCTCTGCTGCTATGTACCAGGGGGTCCTGCCACCTTGGACTGGACCGGAGGGGAAAAGAAACCACGTCCGAAGCTCTTTTCACTCAGTATTCCAGTGAGCATACCTTTCTGAGCACATTCAGCTGCTAGCAAAAGGTAGCTCTGACTTGTACAAATGAAATTCTACAGTGCCGTGATATTCTGATGAAAAAGGAAGACCGCTTTATACTGTGAGTATGATAATGCAGTAAGGACAGAACGAAGTGAGGAAATAATGAGCATATAACCAAAAACAGGCGTGATTTTCTTTCCAACAGATGCTAGCCTTGTTGATGAGGGTTTTGAGAATGAATATATTTGGAATCAACGACAACTATGACCTACAATGTCACCTGAATCTATTTTCATTCAGATAATAAGAGTAACATCTGGTAAGAGCACACCACAAACTATTGAGAAGAGCAAAGAACCAACTGCTGCTTTAAACTAATGCAAACCGTACTTAATTAAAAAAATTTAGATAATTAAAACTGCTAATGACACTCTTTGATGTGGGTCATTTAATTTATCTGAAATATTATTCATGAGTGGTTAGGCTTAAATAGAAATATCTGTTTGAGTAAAAATGCCAATCTCACTTTCCATTTAAGAGTCGAGCTACAAGATATTTATTCTAATGAGCTTTAACATAACATTTGTTCTTATAGGACACACCTCAATTGTAATATTCCTTCAGTAATCAGCTCCCTGCATAAAATTCATCAGTGGCTTCCCAGTGGAATTCGAATGAGAGTCAATTATTTCAAGAAGGGCTGTAAGACCCTCCATGACCTGGTCCCCCACCTACATCAGGGGTGTCCTCTCCTGGCCTCCTTACTACTGGCCTCAGGTCCACACTGGTCCTCTGTGTCTTCTTCCAAGAGGCACCATCAGCTCACCTTGGGGCCTTGGCTCTTGACCTTCCTTTTGGTTGCCTGCCTCCTTCCGAGCATATTTGCACTGGCTAATATGCCACCTCCTGTGACAGTCCTTCCCTGACCACGTCAGCTAAAAGGATCAGCTCATCCCACCAAGTCACTATTCCTCTCCCTAATGTCAGCTTCGCGTCACTTGTCGCTTTCTGAAATTCCTTACTTATGTATTTGTCTCGTGTGGTTTTAGCCGGTCCTTCCTCATCAGAATGGAAGCCTCACGAGGGCAAGGTGCTTGGTCTCAATGCAGTGTTGGTCCTCAGCGCGAAGAACAGTGGCAGGTGCCCCACATCTTCAAGTTGTAGGTGCCCCAAATATTTGCCCAATGAATTGACTGCTATGAGTAGTATACAATTATATAGTTTATTTATAACCTTAATGTCACAGGCAAAAAAAAAAAAATCCAAAAGTAAGGATGTGCATAGTAAAGACTAGCCCTCTGCTGTGATCGTGTAAGCCTTTGATAAGAGGACACGTATCACCAAGAGAACACGAGAATGTCTTTAAGGGAGAACAGGCAGTGTAGGAGGAAGAGGAGTGCACGTGGAATCAAGTGTTGAAGGGATGTGAGCTAGGTTCACAGCCTGGAAAGCGGAAAAGAGTACAGCCGACCATGAAGAATGGGAGGGATGAGGGCCACTGGTCTCACGGGAAAGAAACTACCCAGCTGCAAGTCTGCATTTGAGCACCCCTGCAAGCAGGCTGGAGCAGAGACTCCAGGGGAAGTTTGGTGTCTCTGTGCAGCCACAGATGGAGCATGTCCAGACACACTGATAGGAAAACACTGGGTTTGATACGTCTTTCAGGATCACAGTTAAATCTCTTTGATTCCTCTAAAATGCAGATTACTAAGGCTAGGAAAAGGGTTTCTATTTATGTTTCAATGAATCTTCAAGTCGTAAAATGTCTTAGGGGACCTCGTGCAATATCACAGCAGATGTTAAGAATCTTTCTGACGCATAAAGATTAGCTCTGGTGACAAGGACCTCACTGCTTTATGAGTCATCTCGAGTCACTAGATATTTCTTTCTCATGCTAACTGAAAGTACCTCTAAATGGTACCCACTGTTATGCCTCTTACTGTTGATATTTTTTTGGTATTAAGCCAAAAATCTATCTTCCTGTTACTTGGCCATATTGGTTCTATTTCTGTACTTGACTGTTAGATACTGGTACCTAAGATCTTTCAGCACTTAAATGCTACCCCTCTATGGCCCTCACTTGTTTTCACTTTCTCCTTGAAGTTTATACTCCAATAATACAAGTTGCAGATCACTGAACATGCCTTGTCCTGCCTTCACTCAGGGTTTCTTTCCCCTGCTTTAAAACATGGTTCTCCTGGGACGCCTGGGTGGCTCAGTTGGTCAAGCATCTGTCTTTGGGTCAGATCATGGCCCCAGGGTCCTAGGATCAAGTCCCACTTTGGGCTCCTTGCGCAGGAGGAAGCCAGCTTCTCCCTCTGTTTGTGCGCACACTTTCTCTCAGACAAATAAATAAAATCTTTAAAAAAAACTCTGCTTCTCCTGATCAAAATGCCTCACTCATGAATATGCCAGAGAAATACTAACCTCCTTAAAGACAACTCGGTGGTATCTTCTCTGTGATAAAGGTTCTCAATCCTAAGTAGCCTCTAACACTCCCATTTCTCTGTTTTCACTGCACTCAAGACAAACTTCCACTCATCCTCACCTTGACAAAGACTATTTTGAAAAATATGGTTAAGTAATCCAAGGATGACCTTCACTTCCTGAACTCTACAGAATTAAAAAAAACTTTATTAATTGGTAGCTAGGGTTATGATTTTGCAATATATTTGTTTTGTGCCTATATCCTCATTACATTTTTTAAAAGATGAGGCCATGTCTTTTGATTTCTGTAAACCCAACTCTGAATACAGTGCCAAGAGTACAAGAGGTGTTAAATGTCGAATGTTTAGATGGATTTCCAGGAGCAACTAAATCTCACCAACCACAGGTAATTCAGCTGCATCCTAGATTTCTTGCCTACCTGAGCCTCAAATGGGATAACTTAAAATCTCAAAACATTTGGGAGAAGGAGGTGAAACATATATAACTAGAGGAAGATGGATGGATGGATAGGTGGATAGAGAGAGGATGGGTCTGAGAAAATGGGAAGAAGGCAGGACCTCACAGAACAGAAAAAGGTAAATTAAAACTTATTGGTATTAGGCTTTACTATGTTTAATGTTCATTGTATCATCTGTGCAAATACCAGCTCTACTCTTTTTAGCTATGTAAGCTATGTAAATATTTGTTGGTTTAAGCAAATATGGTCCAATGGTGTTACTTGTATTAACAAGCAACAAAAGGGTATTATAAAATCATACCAAAAAACTCTGTAAGTTGGAAAAGTTAAAATTAAGATAGTGTAGGATAAGTTCTTGATGACGATCATAACATATTGCTTCAGTATACTTGATAGTGCAGTTCTATCCCGGAAGTGACACTCTCCCGGAGGCAGCATGGTAACCGGAGGCCTCCATTCTGGGTTGGTAGCTATCCTTAGTGACTCATAAATTTGAATTTAAGATCAAGAGAGAACTCATATTGCTTTTCTTCCCACTCCCCAAAGCTAAAACAACTGTCTACATAAAGTTCTTTTCCATACTGCTTTTGATGGAGTGCTATTTTGTTGATTATACCTTTGGTATTTTTTAGGTTCCAACTGTAAAAAAAAAGCTCCCAAAAGTTTGCCCTTTGTCTTCTTTAAAAAGAACTTTTTGAAAATCTTCCATCTTGACGTCATTTTGCAACTTAGAAACTTACGATTTGGCTCATGTAAATCCTACCTTAAAACATCTGGAAAATAATTTCAAGGCATATTATTTAATGTATGACAAGATTCAATATCTATAGTCCATCTGTTCTGTACAAGCAGCGAACGTCTTCACGTCTATGTGCTAAGTGTTGATAACTATGTCTCTTGCTAATTATCACTCAGCCATGATGAAAAAAGTGATGACTGTTTTAAACTTGTAGACATAGGTCCTATCAATCAATGTTAATCTGATTATTTGATTTACACCTTTTCATCACAGTATTTAGAATTAAGAGCTAGAAATGTGTAATTATTATTCCATTTTTTTTGGATCCTTACACAAATAGAACCACATTTATTCATTATGCTGCATGCATCACAGAAACCCTAAAGAAGGTCTGACTGCAGTCTTAGAAATGATCTAGTGAACCTTCCCCCAAAATGGTAGAGAGAGGAAAACCAGTTCATAGGTGGATAAGTGACATGTCCAAGACCGCAGAACAAATGGCAGGCAGAACCAGGAAAGGGACCCAGCTTTCCTCACCTCTAATTTCTTGTCTTCCTACTACAACATGCTTTCTCCCAAGTTTTACACAAAACCTAGGGGACTGCCTCGAGTTAGGTGAAGAGACAAAAGAAAAGACTCATTGTACCACTTTACAATTATTTTTTCTCCCAGGAAATTAGGTTAGAAAAATATAAATATATCGGCTTTAAATATAGCCTTTAAATATATCGGCTCAGAAAATCTCATAAGGACTGAGTCACTATTAGGACTTCTTTCCACAAAGGTCTAAAATGTTTTCATACTAGCTAGTGAAATCACACGGGTCTACATCAGAATTTGAATATCTCACAAAAACCGTGAAGAATTTACTAACACTGTCATTTTGTGATTCACCAACTAATACCCCTGGTGTATTACTGATCTAAAAAGTTACATTTTGAAGTGAATTCATTTCAAATGGATGTGAAAAGGACAGATATGTTAAATTTTAAATGGGTAAGTAAAAAGAGTGACAAATTTTATCAGAACGTTTGATGATAGATATAAAATATATACATAAAATCGTCAGAGTGCTCAGATTTTAAGCTAATGCACTCTACTCAAGGTACCAAAAGTGTTATTTGTGAGGAAAAGGCGAATATCTTATTGGTGAAGGTCAACTTAATATTTTTACAACTGGCAATTTCTTTCTTCTTCACATAATACAGATGAGATGACCCATTATTAATAGACTATAAAAACCGTTACAGATTTTAATTCTCCATAAAATACCAAATCATATTAAATAAGAAACTTTCAAATTTGCAAAAAGTAAACTTGAAATATTAAGTAACAAAGATTAAAATCCTCATTCTAATTATTTCAACATCATAACTGAAACCATCTGACATTTTTATTGGAAATTTATTCTAACACCATTTATTATGAAGTAGAATTTGGGTGTATTTTCCATCTCACTTTTAAAAAATTAACTCTAATTCCAATAACTTCAAAAATTGGTTTTGCAGGGAAAAATCAGATGAGATAAAAACCCGTAATCTGAACCAACATAAAATCAAAGTTGGTAAAAAGTTTGGCCAACAAATCCAGTGGGGAGTAAGGAGAAAAGCAAAATGAATTCTTCTTGAGCAAACATTTATGGATTGTGCACTGCGTTCATGCTACTCTGCTGAGCATGGAATCTTCTATTAAAAAAAAAAAAAAAAAGAGTCCCCAGTAACTACAGGCATCAGTTAAGAGAGCAGCTTTGTTTGCGTCACGTTATGGACAAAATAGCCTCCCGACTCCTATATCACAGCAAAAGGAGGATCTGTTCTCCGTACTCTGCAGTTTACTCTCTTCTGTAAAGGTGGTCAGACAGGAAGCAGTTGGTCATGAAAACGCTCTGCTCTAGTCAACCGACGTCCAACTACATGCAACCGCGTGCTCCAGACGTCACTGTCAGAGCGCTCAGGACCCCTGCTTCCTGTTGCTCCCACCCGCGGGGTCCCTGCCTGAACGCTGCTCTCTTGCCTCCACCTGGGTCCTGTGGCACGCAAGCCCTACCTGTTACATTTACTGTCATCCCGGCCTCTCGAGACCCCTTGTTCTCTGACCACTCCCACCGTTAGTGTTCAGTTGTCATGTGTTCACTTCTATATAGTTTGTTATAAATTTTTCATGGGAAATCCTCAATAAGCATACATTTCTCAGCCATAGTGACTCATTCACTTGTTCATTCATTCATTCATTTTTTTATATTTTCCACAGTAGTCAACATAGTACTATACACATAGGAAATAGTCCATAAACACGGTAAATATTTTTGAATAAATTGAGAGAATATAGTTTAGAAGAACACATCAAGAGTGGTCATATGAACTTGTAGAAAAATGTTGCTAAACAAAAAGGAATTAATTATAGAGCCTTTGAACAAAAGTCTCTTTTAAAACAAAGGAAGAAATCACCAGGCTATGATTCCTTATATCATCATAAAGGTTTTGTTTTCCAGGACACGGTTATAATAGTCAGACTGACTTACATGGCTTCCCCAGTAAACCCCCTAATTTGCAGTGTGTTCTGCTTGCTATGGGACAGGAAGCTTATGATGGGTGCAATTTTCTTTGTCCTTTAAAAGTTTTAAAAGGATATTGATGACAGCAAAGTTATATTTCATCCTCAAAGCAAATTATAATTAACTTTAAAATCCCATGCATCTTAATATAGTCATCATCTTTATTTTCTTATTATATTCATATTTTATTTGCTTGATTTTTACTTTTGTGTACGGGTTATCTTCTTTTTGTTATTAGTATGCTGCTGATGCGCAGCTTGTATAAAATCCACTATTGTAAATAAACTGTGTTTTTACTGTATCAAAAATTACGTTTTTCTAGACAATAGCTTTTGAGATTGTAACAGCTGGAGCATTTAAGCGGAGAAGCTTAGATTTACCTTAAATGCTACGATAACGTTTGAATGTTAATTAGATTAATATGAAAGCACACTGTCGAAATACGGTCTTCAATATTAACTGAAGCCAGAGTTCCTCCATTTCAACTTTAGTTGTTTCATGGAAGTATGAAGAACAACCAAATCTTTGCTTATTAGGTCTCTGGATTTACAGAATCACTGTATTCACAGTTAAGTTAATGGTAGATGCATAAATTAATGGTACCTATCAAGTAACAAAAATCATAAATATGCTTTGAAGAAGTTTCAGGTCAAAAAACAGGCAAAATCTAAGCTTTATGAAGCACATTTCTACAACAAGCACTCAACTTACCTCCAATAGATGAGAATACCCACAAGAACCACTAGACAGATAAAAGTCAGGGCTGACACGATCACAAGGGGTATAACTGCCTTCTTCTCGGATTCCAGCCCCTCAGCTAGACCAATACGAGACTCATGGCTACTATTACTGGCCTCTGTAGTTGGAGAAAATTGAGAGAGTTGATATTGAAGCTTAAGAAAAAGTCACAACATTTTTCAACCGAGTAATCGCAACCTTCATTGCTGTTGCTTACCTTTACAATTTCAAATAAAAAAATGTCTACCTTTACAAGCCGGTTTAAGTAAAACAAGGTTTAAAAAGTAAGGCAGGCTATCAGAGCAGAGACTGGCACCTAGGTACGGGTGCTGTGGCAAGAAATGAGCATAACACTGCCCTGAAAGGTTTGCTAAAAAGAAAACAGAAGTATTAAAATAAGAAAAACGATCCAGTTTTTAAATAAAATGACCAGGAAAAACAATGCGACTTACTGTACCATATATCATCTTGATTTTCCAAGTGTGATTTTAATAAAATGTTTCTGATCCTGCAATTAAGTAAGTAGCTAGGAGCAATTAATAATTCCATAAAGAGGGAATCTTGGAATAACCCTTCGTACATTAAGATAACCATTCAATCCAGAAAACTATTAAAAATTTAAACATAGGTTTCTCGTAAAGTGACAGCAAATGACTATTTTTGTGACCAGTTGGGTACA
This sequence comes from Canis lupus dingo, assembly GCF_003254725.2. Lineage (NCBI taxonomy): Eukaryota > Metazoa > Chordata > Mammalia > Carnivora > Canidae > Canis > Canis lupus. The sequence continues at coordinate 59,823,686 of NC_064256.1, read as the reverse complement.
CTATCGTTCTAGTACTTTTGAAATCATTGCAACTGGAGCAATCCTTCCAAGTTGCTAAAAAGAGTTTCAGAACTTCAGCGTATCTGCGGCCGGTCACAATGCTTCCCTTCTACTTTGAGGCATGTGCAGTGGCGAACCAAGGCAACTGGACATTACGAGTGCTCTGCTGTGATATGCTGACACTGCTACGGAGTTAAAGCTCTCAGCGTGTGCCTGCAGAAGTTCTGGAAGAACCACACTGACGTGCCCCCTGAGAGTCTATATTGCTTTCTAGACACCTGGCACATGAGGTGCTTTTATGCCAAGCAACTCACTTTAGTTGATATGAGACAAAGGGAATCGATTTAATTTAAAGGTTTCAGAATAAATTTGGGAGTAATAAATTCACAAATACAGCCCTGAAGTATACCTAACGGCAGAGCGCTTCAGATTTAAAATGGTGGCTTCCTTCTGAAAGATGAAGCAGAAAGGGTCAAGAATTTAGTCCATTGATTGAAGAAATGTATCCGTAGACAAAGGACACCCAAATTTCCCTAGACATTTGTTCTTCTAATTATGGATGCATTTGCTAGAAAAGAGTAGAATCCAAAGGTGTGACTTAAAAAATCATAAAACTGAGTAAAAATTGGGAATACTGTAAATCAACTGATCCCTCAGCTGTAGTTAATATTCTTGTGAGAGACCCAAGCTTTAGTTTCTATTCTGTTAATCATATGCTCTGGTCATTACACATTATGATGAGGCTCATCTAGAAGCCTAAATAATCTGATGGTGAAAGCACTGAAAGAAAGTTTCCTTATAAAATTTAAGAAAGGATCTTGTTTTAATACATAATTGTCTTCACTTTTTTTTTCTTGACTATAATATTGTTACCTAAATGGACATTTTGAGGCTAAACAATGAAATAATTCACTTCGTAAAGTCCCTGGCACCTAGAAATTACAAATGGCAGTTAATATCATTATCTAAATCATTCATTCTTGAAATGTGGTTCTCAGAATATTGGCATTGGCATCACCTGGAACTTGTTAGAAATGCCAATTTGGGGCCCCATGCCAACCATCACAAATATGCTGAATCGGAAACTGTGGGTAAGGCCTAGAAATCTGTGTTTTAACAAGCCTTCCAGGTGATTTTGATCCACATTTACGTTTGAGAACCAATAATGTACATTAATTTATGTACAACGTGAGCTTATATAATTATGTGACCACAAATATTTATAGAAATACGCACATAGGTGTGTATACATATATGCATGTATGTAAATACATATCTCACTTATATATGTACGTGCATATGTATATATGAGATAGATCTGATCACATATGTGATATATATGTAAGATTCAGAACACATAAAATATGTAACAAATTACCATATATATCACACTCACTATACACATGCACTATATACACACATGCACACATAGAAAATCTTGTGATACAGACTTTACTCGTAAGTTCTCTGGGAGGCCTGATTTTAAAATAAACCTTTTTACTGAGGAGTCAGAATGATAAATCCATGGTAATTATATATTAGGAAACCCAGGTATTTTATTCAAGATGAGCTACTACATGAAAGTATAGATAATACTGGCTAGCTAAGTGTCTGCTAGTGTTGAATGTCAGGGTCATGAGTTCAACCCCCACGTCGGATGCAGAGATTATCTTAAAAAATAAAATATATAAAATTCAAAAAATATATTTATAAAAAAAAGAAGCATGATCAACTGGTTGCTTTACATGTTGCAGTGAGGAACGACTACTGGTATTGATCTTTAGATTCATCAGTTGAGACTAAAATACCTATTTTGATATGGTTCAGGAGTGTATATGAGTTACCTAAATAGGACAATAATCTTCCAACAGATGACTAGTAAACATAAATGAGATTAATACTTCAAAATACATTTTTAAAAGAAAACAGTATAATTTTGGCATTACAAATTAAGCATCATATATATTTTATTGTCCTCAATGATGAAAGCATAGTCTCTAAGAGATGGACACCAACAACACATGATCCAGTCTCAGTTTTGTGTTAACTTCCTTTGAGACCTGAATCAAGTAATTTAGTATTTCTGGGTCTCAGTTTATGCCTTCATAAATTGCAGATACTCATATTTGCTGCCTCATCTACTTGGTTTTAGGGAGCATGTCTCATAAGTTATTCTACGTTCTAGAAGTGCATAATAAAATAGTAAGTTTCAGAATTACCCTGTTGCATTTGATAAGGAGGCATATTTAATTACGTTATAAGACAGATACAGTATTAAAAGTAGACAAGAATTTTTCCCTGATTTGTTTGATCTTATTACTCCATTAATTATGTTACCTGGTAATATTGGAAGTTATATTCCTACTGTTTTCTCCTCACCAGTGGGAGAACATACTCTTCATAATTAATCACATTAGTGCACTGATAAGAAATTACTAAGTTTTAATCGATAATTCTAGGTTTGGCACGTTGCAATATATATAGTTTCTCCATAACAGCATAATCTAGCAAGGACATACTGATGATGTTACTACCTAGTAAGATAGAAAAAAAAAAAAAAAAGGATGAATTCCTAATATGTCTTTAAAATAAATCTAATAATTTTTTTTTAAAAAAGCCATGTACTATAATTGAAGCCAGATAACAATCATATATATGGCAACACTAATGAATATGGTGACCTATGGATTCATTATTCATTCTCACATATCAGAGTGTAATGTTTAAACTGGAATGCAATGTTAAATAGGTATCAAGTCAGAATGTAGAAAAACTTCTCTATCAAAATGTACAAACTTTTAATTGCTGCTGCACTGAAAGAAAAATATACAACTAATTCAAAGGATGGAAATAACGAAGAGAAAAAAATGTCCTAATGAGACTGGTATCTATGATATGGCTTATAAGTATCTGCATCTATGAAGTAAGATTACGAGATGGTACCTTAAACTATCTTTTGACTTACTATGTTGAGATTTAAATATTTTCATTGTTAATTTTTAAAATGCCTTAAAATTTAACAAACTATAAAATTCCTACGATCAACTCAATGAAATTATCTGGTATTTCATATGCTTAATGGTATTGAATTTCCCTTTCTCCCCATTGGTATTTAAAACAAACATCTGTATTATATATGTTGCAGGTAATCTGCTCAGAGAAACAGCTGGCCAATAAACTAATTTGCATAAAATACATTAACAAATGAAATGCATTTCTACAGAGAATGTTCTAGTGTTTTACATCTTGTCATACAATACCTATACAGACTATGCATATTAATGCCATTCTCTAACTTCTTAGAAAGGCGAATCACTGCAAGTCCAAAGTAGAACGTATCTTGTTAGTTCACACTGCCCTCTTTAGGCAACATTAGGGTAACCAAACAAAGACGACTTGAAAAAATTAAAACCTTAAAAAAAAAAAAAAAAGATCTTAGCATTAACTTTCAAAACTCAGCAACAGAACCCTTTAAAGCTCCCCAGGCAGACGTGGATGTGCAGACTATCATATCTTTTCCATGGGGTGGGTCAGAGAGGTGTTTCTATCATATTATTACTATCAGAATTTAATCATCCACTTTATCATTCAGTGAGATTAGATCACATCTTACTTTAGAACATAAGTGAATATAAAAGTTAAACTGTCCAAAAACAGCACACTCCAGTCTATCATTTAAAAGGCAGTATACTAAAAATGCATTGCACACACATAATTGCTCCTACATGGAACTGGCATCTTGAAGAATATGAAAAATTTAGAATAAATAAAAAACGTTTTTTTTTCTCTCTGCTACCAAAGCATGTCGAGTATTCGTTTGAAATGAGTAAAATAATACTTTAAAAACTGTAAATTGATTATGTCGAATGTCTTGATTCAAAAACAAAACGATGTGCCACTTTACCACTGCCTCCTTCCATGGTTTTTCTATTTTTGGAGGAAGAAAACCACCACACCTCGGTCTATCTCTCGGATCCAGAACTAACCTGCCTCTGAAATGTTGAATACTTCCGAGTGCCTGCTAGTCACCGTCGGCGTGGAGGACTGAGGGGATCTGGGGGGGGTTTCTGAGTCACCTGCTTCCAGGCCCCCATCCACATCTCTCTCATTAATGTCTGGAAAACTGAAATCTGTGGAGGTGTCGTTGTCATTCAGGTTATCCACGAGGGCGTGCCCTGAGCCGCTCTCTTCGTCACCGGCAACCACGGCCCATGCTCCGGGCTCCGGGGGGCGAGGAGGCCGGGCCTTCCCGGTCTGAGGGTCATGTTCCTGCTCCCCGCTCCGGGGCTCTTGGGGCGGCTCGGGTGCTGGCGGGGATTTCTCAGCGCCTCTGTGCGGGGCCGCCTGACTGTCTGCTATCACACCTGTGCCTTTACTGTCTTCTGCAGAGCTTTCAGATAGTGACCCTGAGGTCGGGGCGGCCTGATCCACACGACTGCCCTCTCGGGTGTCTGCCTCGCTCGTTACCCTTTCCTGGGACTCCCTATAGGAGGAGCACCACATACACCTGCTCACGGACAGGCCTTCTCTCTCCCTGTCGTCGTCGTCGTCGTCATAATCGTCAGAATCCCCATCGTCACCACCACCCACTAAACCAGCATCAGCCCTGGCACTCGGGATCTGCCCGGAAGCTGGTTTGGAAGGAAGGAGCACCTTGGTTGTGGGGACAGGGCTCTGTGTGCCGGTGGGGACAGCTGTGATGGAAGCGTACACACTTCCTGGGGGAACAGAATGACGGGTGGTTACAGGCGAGTCAGAAAACGTGGCTGGAGCCCCAGCCAACACCTCGTCGGCCAGGGACACGTAGGTGGAGGTGAGAAGCTCATGGGGATATACGAGCTCGCTCGTAACTGTGCTCGGTGGTGCAGCCGTCGGTAAGGCAGGGGTAGCAGGTGCACGCCTTCCGCCCTGGGTGAGCGCATGGCTCACCTGAAGACTGGCCGTCGAGGTTGGAGCCTCAGCCAACACCTCGTTGGCCAGGGACCCCTCGGTGGAGGTGAGAAGCTCATGGGGATATACGAGCTCGCTCGTGAGTGTGCTCAGTGGTGCAGTTGTCGGTAAGGCAGGGGTAGCAGGTGCATGCCTTCCACCCGGGGTGAGCGCATGGCTCACCTGCAGGCCGGCCGTGGAGGCTGGAACCCCAGCCAACGCCTCGTCGGCCAGGGACCCCTCGGTGGAGGTGAGAAGCTCATGGGGATATACGAGCTCGCTCGTGAGTGTGCCTAGTGGCGCAGCCGTCGGTAAGGCAGGGGTAGCAGGTGCACGCCTTCCACCCGGGGCGAGCACATGGCTCACCTGCAGACTGGCTGTGGAGGCTGGAACCCCAGCCAACACCTCGTTGGCCAGGGACCCGTCGGTGGAGGTGAAGACCTCATGGGGATATAGGAGCTCGCTCGTGAGTGTGCTCAGTGGTGCAGTTGTCGGTAAGGCAGGGGTAGCAGGTGCACGCCTTTCACCCGGGGCGAGCGCATGGCTCACCTGCAGCCTGGCCGTGGAGGCTGGAACCCCAGCCAACACCTCGTCGGCCAGGGACCCGTCGGTGGAGGTGAGAAGCTCATAGGGATATAGGAGCTCGGTCGTGAGTGTGCTCGGTGGCGCAGTTGTCGGTAAGGCCGGGGTAGCGGGTGCACGCCTTCCACCTGGGGCGAGCGCATGGCTCACCTGCAGCCAGGCCGTGGAGGCTGGGGCCCCAGCCAGCACCTCGTGGGCCAGGGACCCGTCGGTGGAGGTGAGAAGCTCATGGGGATACAGGAGCTCGCTCGTGAGTAAGGCCGGGGTAGCAGGTGCACGCCTTCCGCCCGGGGCGAGCGCATGGCTCACCTGCAGCCCGGCCGTGGGCAGCGGCTCCTCACTGAGCAAGGACGGAGCCCACTGCGAACTTTGGCGACTAGGCCACAGCGGTTCGAAGGATTTCTCAGTTGCACGAGAAACGGTTGAACCCTGGGGGTCAGCGGCGGGCCCCAGGGCCCCGGGGGCGGACGCGGTTCCCCCCGGGGCGGCCCGGCCTTGCCCCGTCCCGGGTCCCGGGCTGCCAGGCGTCGGGGGCTCTCGCGGCGCGGGCGGGGCGGCGGTGGGCGCGGCGTGCCCCTCGGGGGCCCGCAGGGAGGGCTGCAGCGGCTCCGCGGGGAGGGCCGACGGCTCGCAGGGGGGCGGCGGGGCGGGGGCGGGGGCAGCAGCGGGCTCGCGGGGGGCGGCGCCCAGCGCAGGGGTCGGCCCGGCCGCCCCGAGGGCCTGCGCCCCGACGGCGTCCTCCGGGGCGTCCTCCGGGGCGTCGTCCGGGGCGTCGGGCACCCCCTGCGGGGCGGGCTCGGGGCGGAGCGCGACGTCGGCCTCCGCTCGCGGCCCCGCCTGCCCGGGGGGCACAGGTGCGGCGCGCGGCGTCGCGGGGCCCGGCCGGCCGTCGGGGGCGGGGAGCGCGCTGTCCGCGGGGGCGCCCGACCAGTCGGCGTCGCCGTCGCCGTCGCCGTCCCCGTCCCCCGACGCGCCGGGCGGGGGCAGCAGCGGGGGCGCGGGGGGCGCGGGCAGCACAAGCGTCGGGGAAGCGGCGGCGGCGGAGTCCCAGGGCGCGGCGTGCGGGGCCGGGGCCGGGGCGGGGGCGCGGCTGGCAGCGGCAGGGCTGGCGCTGCGGGTCGGGCCGGCAAGCAGCGGGGGGGCTAGAGGGCGGGCCGGGCTAGCGCGGGCGGGCCGGGCGGGCGTCTCACCGTGGGAGCCGGGCGGCGTGCTGGGCGGGTGCGCCGCGCTCGCGGGGGGCCGCGGGGGGCCCGGGTCCTGCCGTCCGGGGGGCGCCGTCGGGGCCGAGGCCGCGCTGGCGGAGGGCGGCCCGTGCGCGCCGGGGGTCGCGGGGGTCGCGGGGGTCGCGGGGGCGCGCGGGGCCGAGGGCTGCGCGGAGCCGGGCCCGCCTGCGTCGGAGGCGGCGTCGGGCGGGGGCTCCTCGGGCCCGGAGCCGGAGCCGGAGCCGGAGCCGGAGCCCGACGCGGCTGGCTCCCCGGGGGCGGGCCCCGCGGGCGGGGGCGGGGGCGGGGGCGCGGGCGGGGCTGCGGCGCGGGAGCCCCCGGAGCCCCCGGAGCCCCCGGAGCCCGGGGAGTCGGCGGCGCGCGGGGCCAGCCCGAGCGCGGTCAGCAGGCCCTCGTCCTCGCCCAGGTCGCTGGACGCCTCCGGGGACTCGGCCCCCGACCCCGCGGGCCCCGGCAGGTGCAGCTGGGAGCGGCCGGGCGCGGGAGTCCCGGGGAGCCCTGGGCGGGGGGCGGGCGCCGTGACCCCCCGGGAGGTGGGGCGCACGCCCTGCCCCGGGGCTCCGCCTGCCCTCGCCGGGGTTCGGCGGGGCTCGGCCTCGTCGCGTTGGGTCCCCGCGAGCTTGTAGCCGGCTGTGGTCGGAGTCTGGGGCTCCTCCCTCCGCAGGTGGCTTGTGGCGCCGTCTCTGCGGGGATGCACGAGAGCGTCCTCTCCGCTGTCTTCGCCCCCGTCTTCCTCCTTTGAAAAGCAAACGAGATTCAATGGGACCTAAGGAAGGAGGAAGCGCCCGAATGCGCAACGACGCCTCACACCGCCCTGCACCGCTCACCTCCACGGTGCGAACCCAGGCCGCGCCCGCCCTCCCCTGCCTCCAGCCCAGGACCCTTCTCGTCCCCCTCCCAGGACACTCCGCAAACCCCTGAGGACACCTGTTCACGGCTGCCTTTATTCTTTTTTTTTTTTTTTTGATTTTTATTTATGATAGTCACAGAGAGAGAGAGAGAGAGAGAGAGAGAGAGAGAGAGAGAGAGAGGCAGAGACACAGGCAGAGGGAGGAGCAGGCTCCATGCACCGGGAGCCCGATGTGGGATTCGATCCCGGGTCTCCAGGATCGTGCCCTGGGCCAAAGGCAGGCGCTAAACCGCTGCGCCACCCAGGGATCCCCTTTCATTTTGTTTTAAATATTTTCCACTCAAGGCATAGGTGGACATCGTCGTCTTCTTTTATATTTAAAAAAGTTTTTATTTAAATCCAATTAACATCTATTATTATTGTCTTAAAATATTTTATTTATTTGAGAGAGAGAGGGAGAGGGACGGGTAGACTCCAGCTGAGCACAGAGCCTGACCGGGAGCTCGATCTCAGGACCCTGAGACCATGGCCTGGGCCAACACCAAGAGGCCAGACACTTCACCAACTGAGCCACCAGGTGCCCCACAGACACTCTGTTAAAAACAAATTGTCAGAGTATGCTTCTAGCACCAGGTAATTTTATATTTTCCTTTGAAACACCATTGGGGTGACCCAGTCTTTCAGGAACACTTGTCACTGCTGTGGCCCAGGAGCACTCTGGCTAGAGGTCAACCAAGACCCATGGTTTTTGCTGTTTGTTTTTTCTTTTTTAACTGTGCATTTTATGACATGTCTAATCATGTGCTTCAAAAACAAAACGGCCACAGGTGTCGTCCAGGTAGGCTATGGGACATGCTGTTGTCACTCTGAAGCCTGGGATGTGAACCTCCTCGTGAACCGTGCTTCCCTTTAGGGGGACACAAGGGGAGGCAAGGCAGCAGCGAGCCCAGGTCCCCGGGCTTCCACTCTAGCTCGCTCTCGTCCCCAGCCTTCTCTCTGCTTCCCAAAAAGGTGTGAAGAGAGCGTACGCACACATTCACCCCCAGAGAAAGCAAAGGAAACGGCCACCCCTCACGCAGCACGGCAGCCCTGTCCCCGCCGCAGACTCCGGGTCACCACCTGGACTGGTGGACATGAAACAGCTGCAGCGGAGCCGGTCTCCTCATCTGCTCTCCCCGCCCCGGCGGCCAGCTTTCAAAGACCAGCCTCCGCTGCTATTGCCCCCGTCAGCCTCAGCAGCATTTAGGGACTTTCTTCAAACACCCAGCCAGGGCGTGACGGTTAACGTCAAATCTGGCCGCACAACATAACCCATGGGGCTGGGACATTTATCACATGGGGGGGGGGTGCTGGAGACTCCAAAGGGGCCTGAGGGGTGGGGGTCAGGCAGGGGGCTCCCGGCCTGGCTTTTCCTCCATCCTGATCCTCAGATCCCTCAGAGCCAGAGAGATCAAGGGGCTACCTCTGTTGGCCCGCAGGACTGTCACTTGTCAGATCTTTTAAAGTCACATCCCTTAAAAGAAGAAAACTGACAGTACAAATTAGTAAGAACTAACCAATTTTAGGAGAAAGAATCTGAATCTTAAACTGTGTTCATATACCTCTCAGAATCTGATGAAAATGGGGGTGCTGGGATGGAGCAGTCGGTTAAGCATCCAACTCTTGGTTTTGGCTCAGGCCCTGATCTCAGGGTCATGGGATCGAGCCCTGGGTCAGGCTCTGTGCTCAGTGCAGAGTCTGCTCGAGACTCTCTCTCCCTCTCCCTCTGGTCCTGCCCCCTGCCCACGCTCTCGGTCTCTAAACTAAATAAAGAAATCTTTTAAAAAATGTGATGAAAATGAGGTGCCATTCATTGATCCTACCTAACCACATCTTGTAGATCTCTATGAAGGCATGTGACCTCATGTCAACACTTCAAGAACAGATCATTCATCCTCTATGATTACTTTATACAAACCTGAAACCACAAATATTTTAATGTATACTCCTTCCTATATTTTCTTATGAAGTTACTGTGGATCTTTCTTCCACTATGGTTTTGAACTGTGTCACACCTGTTATTCTTCACAGCTTCCATTTAGGAAATTTTATTGTAAGGCCTGGATCATGCTGGAGATACTTTATCCTTCAAAGTAATGCATTTTTATTTGAAGACAATCTAAGAAACATCGCCCAAACTATTGGCTTCCAAATTCAGTTTTTAAAGACCATTACATGGACCCTGGGTGGCTTGGCAGATGAGTGCCTGCCTTCGACCCAGGGCGTGATCCTGGAGTTCTGGGATCGAGTCCCACATCGGGCTGCCCGCAGGGAGCCTGCTTCTACCTCTGCCTGCATCTCTGCCTCTCTCTCTCTCTCTGTCTCTCATAAATGAATGAATGAATGAATGAATGAATGAATGAATAAATAAATAAATAACCATTACAGATACGTTCCAGGAATCTGCCAACATTCATCCCTGCATGAATCCGTGGTAGTGAATAGTGTCATGCATGGACTAAATATTTGTACCTCCCTGAATTCCTATGTAGAAATCCTACCCCTCAGAGTGATGGTATTAGGAAGTGTAGCCTTTGGGAAGTAACTGAGATTAGATGAGGTCTTAAGGGTAGATCTTCATGAATGGGATTAATGCTCTTCTAGGAAGAGTCATGAGAGACCTTGCTGCTTCTGCTCTGCTCTCTACCGTGTGAAGATGCAACGAGAAGCCGGCAGTCTGCACCCTGGTGATCGCGGCTAGGTTTACACCTATCCATGTGTAGGCACACAGACACACACAAAGGTATCCTTGGCTGGATTTTGTGAACTCTCGTTGAAAGGTAGACTGCTCACTTTGGTAGAATAATCCTTTGTGTATAAATTAATCCTTTAATTTTTATAAGACATAAAAATTATTGAGATAATTCTACGTGTGAAAATACAACCTAGTGGCTATTCATTGCCAGATAGTAGTAGCATTAGTTATCATGCTCTATGGCCTCATACACACATACATACATACGTGTACATTTGTATTACATTAAGAACAGCACCTGCATTTAACATAATTTCAGTTACGATGAACAGTACATTTGGCTGTACGGTGAGGCAGAAGATGCACCAGTCATTTTGTCTCAATTTTAAAAATTAAGCTAATGTTAAAATTTATAAATCTTTTAAAGTACTTATTTACTTATAGGACGTTATGTTAGCAACAAACATTTATAATAAGAATAATCCATACACAATTGTTTAGATTCAATGGGCAGAAGCGTATATACAACCTATGTTTTGGCTCATATTTATATCAATCTGTCAACCATTAGTTATTTATAAATAAACTGCAGAAATGTTAAGAATTGGTTAAATATTAGTCTTTTAGAAAAACTTGAACATTGAAAAAATTCTGAGTTATAGTTTATAGTTATAATTATCTTGAAAGTTCACTTTTTAAATTATCACCAACCTTTTTGGTTTTTTTTTTATTATACTATCAAAGTGTCTTCCAACTCTTCCGTGGAGGAATCATGTATATCAATTACATGCCTACCTACGAAGCTCAGCAACTAACTCCTACAATGAATAATGCCGCACAAACTTTGGTTAATGCAACATCTGAAATCTAGCCAATAACTGAAAAAAGACTTTTTAATTTTAAAACATTGTAATATGAAAAGAGCTATAATACCTTGACTATTTCTTCAGTTCCAATCAATTCAGGGAAGAGGTCAAGTTCTACAAAAATAGAAACAAAATTATTAAAACGTTTATTCAACTATTTCAACCATGTGGGTTTACCTTTGGATGGAAAGAGGAGAGAGAAGGGGGGGGGGAAGGCTTTTTAGCTTTGAAAATACAGAATCTCCAAAAATAAAAATCTCAGATTTTAGTTTCCGACAGTACTGAACACTGCGTAACACACCACCACGCCAACCTACGTGAAGCTGCAGTCGAAGCCTTCATCTCTATCCTCTACCCCAACTCCCTTCTCCTTCCTCCTCCCCTCGTGTGTGACTGAAGCTAAGAAGGGAGAGGGGGACAGGCTGACACTACGGAGTATTAAAAAACCCAAATGATTTTTTCTCAGTGTAGACCTCCATCTTTAACAGGGTTGATAGTTAGGGAAATGCCAGGGATTAGGGGGAGAATTGACAGGACTTATTTTCTTATTCGGCTTCTTATCCCTTCAGTTCCTCTTCGGAGTGAGGTCAAATGATCCTCTTATACCGTGGATTTGGGCTCACGCTCAGACGTACGCAGGGCATTGCACCAAGTGGCCGATGTCTTCCCGCAGGTCCAGCCTGGTGGCCACAGGACCACATCATCCCAGTCCCTGCATCATCCCAGTCCCTCCTCTCCAGGGAAACCCGGCTGTGCTGTTTAGACGGGGAATGCACTGGCCAGGATCATTCAAGCCTGCTATTCCCAAGGACCAGAATCCGTGTATTTCCAGTACATGGATTATCTCGATCTTAAAACCTGTCCGCGAACGAGGAGAGACTAGGCGCTGGTTCTCTCCCGCCACAAGGAGACCACACGGGTCACTGAGGGCCGAGCGAGAAGCAGGTTCACTCCGCATCTGAGCTGCGTCGGGCTCAGCTGGAACGAGCGTTAGCACAGCGATGCTTCTCTTGTTCCTATTACTTCACAGAATCTCATTCCACCCCCGACACTCACGCTCTTCCCTAGCCCAGTGCTGCTTGTGGCCTCTAGGTATCCTCAGGGGAGATGCACATTCTCTAAAGTTTTCAAAGGTAAAAGTAAACTAACAGGAAACGTTACAGGAAATGATCAAATCCAGGCCTCTTCTATAATACAGACTTCCTTGAGTTTATTTTTATCATAAAATTTCTAGGCATTAAGAAATGTTGAGGCCATAAAATGTAGTCCTGTGCATGGATTCCATTTAGAGGAGAATTCAAGAAAAATTTAGAAGTGAGCCAATCTCTTAGAGAATTTAGGCAAAATTAATACTCTTAGCCATTCAGCTCTCTCAAAGTTTGTTAGCCTAAACAATTTTAATTGAGTTAAATTCTAACCCTCAACTAGTTTTTTTCTTATTAAAACTGACCATGAAAAAGTTTGGAAACCTTTATTTGGACCATCAATGTTCTCTGTTTTCCATTTTTTGTTTTTCATGCTCTTTATTCTTCATGTTTTCGAATTGAGAGGATTTCAATAGTTTGAAACATTTGTGTCTCTATGACCTCCAAGGAAATCAGTACAGTGAGTTTAAAGATGGGATGCAGCTAAACTATAAAAGGCAAATAAGAACCTTCAATATGATTTTCTATAAACTACATTTAGAGAAGTTCATGCATGTGAGAGCCTTTAAATTCAGCATGTGAGACCATGCATAATTTTACCAAAATGCTCTTAAGTGGAGTCACACCCTTCATGAACTTTTAAAATATTTTAATGTTAGTGAGGGCAAGTCATAAGAAATGTTTGCTAGTGACACATATATTATACTATTGCTTTTTCTCTGCTCAGAGGCTATGGGAAAAAAGTCTCAATGATAATCCGTTCTCTTCAACATGTTTAAGGAAATGTTTTAAAATTAAAAACAAACAAGCAAGCAAATTAAAACATGGTCTATCTTTACCTAACTTCATACTTTTAACAGGCAAAAGTAGTTTTCTTATTGATTGTCAAGGCTGGGGCAGGGCAGGTATAATTATCACAGTGATGACTGATTTTCTTTCCTTTCAATATTCTCTGAGTGCATCATTGCATGTGATTTATCCTTATCCTTTTGCCACAGCATAAGTTAACTTCAATTTGGTTTCCAATTAGATTATTTGAATTGACTAAAATTCTGGGGTTGCCCTGGATCACCTTTTACCCCATATAATCCAGAAATCTCTCTGCTGAGTGTCTTTAGAACAATTGTTAAACACAATACTTTTAGAAAATTTTTTCTATCAGGGGCGCCTGGGTGGCTCAGTCAGTTAAGCGTCTGTCTTGGGCTCAGGTCATGATCCCAGGGTCCTGGGATCGAGCCCCATGTCGTCGGGCTCCCGGCTCAGAGGGGAGTCTGCCTCTCTCTCCCTCTCTTTGCCTGCCCTTCCCACTCCCCACCCCTCCACAGCTCATGCTCTCTGTCAAATACATTTTTTTAAAATGTGTGTGTTTTTTTTTTTAATCTTCCTGGAGATTCTGAAGCCATACTTCTGAGTCTGAGAGTTCACAGCGCCCAAGTCATAGTTCTGGTGATGGGCGCAAGCTCATATTGGGTACCCTCTGGCTTGCTGGTTCTTCACCAGAAAAACTGGCATTTTAGCAGCCATTGATCGGACTCAGGCAATACTGATATATTAAGTAGTTCAAAATCATACTGGTTTGCAGTCTTCTCACTCACTTCATCAAAATAGACTGCATGAAGGCTATAAAAAGTCCCACAGTAAAGACGGTTAATGTATTTTTTGAGCGAATACAGAAAATTCACATGTGTGATAACTGAACAAAAGCTATTATTGGTTCATTACAGTTTAGTTTGGGGGCACATGTTATGTTAAGTTTTCTAGAAGAGCATGTTAGTAACACATTAATATTCCACGACACAAAAAAGCAACACTGATGTAGGTTGGCAAGCAAGGCTTATTTAATTGTCTAAAGAAAGCCAAGTTTCACACTGCAAGAGGTCGAAGCAACGTAGACTGCAATATCTTGAAACTGTGATTTTAAATATTATATAATAACAGCCATAGCACATGATGATACAGAGCGAGGACAGAGAGACCGTGATTTAACAAACACAACTGTTACACAACTGACAAGCACACAACAACAGAAAAATGTGTGGATCTAAGTCACCATGCATTTAAATTTAACACATATAATTACCAAGACCCTAAAACGTGTACTTAAATGATATCCTCTATAATTGTATAATAATTAACTCTACATTATAGAATAGAAATGACACACTTATTTTAGTTACAATGAAATAAATATATTTATGAATAGTTTATTCATAAATATAGTTTTCTACAAAGTATTTGGAAAGAATATACTTTAAGCTTACTAACCTTTCCTGAGGAATTCGAATAGTTTCTTAATATGAATTTATGCAGGTTATTTTAAAATAGCAATTTATAGACATATTTAATGGACACTCGTTTTATGGTGACACTGTGGTACACAGCAAGTGTAATGAAAATGCACAAGCAATAATCAAATTAGCCAAAGTTAAATGCACAACTTAGAAGGTTGAGTTTTCCTTCATAGATATTGATTAAGATATTTGAAATCTACCATTGAAAGAATGAGGGCAATTAGAAGTGACCCCCTTCATTTCTTTTTAACAAAAGTAAAAAACAATACAGTATTTAGAAAACAGCTTATCCAAAATAATAATAATTCAACAGGGTACATTACAATGTTACTAAGGTAATGAACAATATGATTAACAGGATGAAATGGTACTGATGAAAACCATGAAATAAGCAGCAAACTCAAAAGCCACTTACATCTACATTAGCCACATAAATTATAAAATTCACAAAGCTGGTAGGTACCATCACACTAAAACACAAGATAGTACTTTTATCAAGACTTCTACTGTGATATATTTACAACAGACACAATATTTAAGATAATGTAGTTTTAGTAACAAATTAAAAATATATGAATTGAAACGCCATTGCCGCCTTTTAGATCAGAACAAAAGTTCCAAAAGAACAAATCTTTTCTTTATGAAGAAATAGGAAGACCCCAAACTTTGGGTAAGTTGGTTTTTGATGAAGGACTGCCACCAAATTATTTTGGTGGCAATAATTATAGAATAGTCTAAGTTTTTAACCTTGGATTTACAGAGGGATATCATAGTGAAACATCAAATCAAATACCATCTTTTACTAAAACATCATTACCGTACAAAATGCTTTAAGGGACTGAGATATCCATGGGGACTAACATCTCATTAGTTCGACATTGTCCTCAGCCTTTGAATAAATGGAAATCAAGTTATAATATTTGTTATTTTGTACAAATGTGAACGTTCTACAAATGATACAAGAATGTTGTACTTTGTGCCAGTATAGAGTCAGTCTAAAAGGATCACTCAGAAATTACTTCTGTAGAAAATAGACATTTGATCTGTTTTTCTTTATGCAATAAGCATTTCAAAAGTAAAAACGAAAGAATTAATAAAGTTTGAAATTCTGGCATAGTGGATAGAGCAAGAAAGATATAACACAAATAGCTGGAAGTAATTATTTTTTGTAAACTCCTGGGACATTGTTTCATGTGCAGAAATGAGAGTGTTATAATTAAACCAAGGTAGTAAATTAAATGAATGCATTTAATATAATTCATATCCTAAAATATACAATAGGATTCGAGGAGATTTTTACGTGCCATACTTCTTCAATTCACATATGATATTGGCCAATATAGTCAATGTTGCACTGCTAGGTGGATCGATATGGGGAACTGTGGTGAGGGATGACAGTGGAGGACGGTATAACTGAAGCCAGGGTCAGTAAATTTGATACCCACCTTTCAATAAGATTTAGTGTTCACATTCCATTTAAAAGTAGCCTAATTTTGAAGAACAATGCTAAATAAAAGCAATACATCATACCCAGGCCATGATGCAGATCGTAAGAAATATTAATTAGTGATACTGTCATCATGATAGTAGTAATTAATATTTATCAGCCATCAACATTTTAACCTGGGAAATAGCTTGGCAAGTTTCGTAGCCCGTGGTTTAGAAGCACATATAATCTATCATCTAATGCTCTGACATATATACATCAACTTAAAAATTTAACTAGTGAGACCAACTATGTTGAGGTAATCAATGAGCAAGCTCACAAGGGATTAAAGTCCTTGCTAATTCATATAGACCACAAAGGTTAATCAATATATCGGTTTTCCTTCAATGTCGAACTGGAATATGCTATAATTGATATAGTTTATTTACTATCCATCTCCATTAAAAATTTACAAAATATCAGTGAGTAGACTTAAGGTATGGTAGTGATGACCGAAGAATATCTACATTTGTGTATGCATGTTTGTATATATTTATGAATATGCGTATGCATGTCTATGTGTATATAAACATGTACATATACACATGTATACGTACATACATAATTCTATCCTATTACCTTAAAACTGCTTATGCTAACAAAGGGAAGATTTTAATTGTATTCATTTGTAAATGGTCAAATTATGATGTTGTGCACTTCATTCGATTATTGCATAAGGTTTTAGATCAAAAGACTTTTCCATAATTCTTAGAGAAGATCCATGCAAATAAAGCACAATTAGAAACATCTTCGTTTTGCTTTGTGAAAGAATACTGGCAAATCAGCTAAGAAGAAAACACTCTACCCCCTTCACACAGAATTATAGAAAGTGGATAAAAATACCTAAGATAAGCTGCTGGATACTTTGTACAGATATTCCAAAGTACCTCACATGAGCCTACGATCACATGTATACTTACTACAAAATGCTTTGGGTGCTGAAAAAGGAAATAAGCACAAATGAAATCAACTCTTCGTTATGAAAATATAAGTCTTGATATTTACATAGCTATTTTCATTTGATGACCATTACACATAACAACTGATTTTGCTGCTCTTAGTTTACAAATAGGAAACTTCAACGTTTAGAATGAATTTACTTATTGTCCTGCACCACATCTGCTGAATGAAAATGGTTTCCAAGCTTCATAAAATTAACTGATGATCCAGACCAAAAAAAAAAAAAAAAATCATTTCGCCCTTTGGCCAAAACAATATAAAGTCAGAGATAAAGCACCAACTGTATCCAGTAACTAAACAAGCCTCATATATGTAGATAACATAAAGGATGTCAGGAGAGCACTTACCGGGGTCATCGGAAGGCATGTCAACAATGAGCTGGTCACTGTACTTTCCATATAAGCCATTAGTGCATATGGCTACTATCTGAAGCACATAACTCATATTGGGTATTAAATTATTGAGAATAGCACCCTAAAAGAGAGATGTCAGTAATTATACAAGTGTATTATAAGAGTCCTAACATAATAGACATCTACCTTTGGAAAACATTTCTTATTTGTCGGTGGAATATTTATCTTATTAATCTAAGAAAAAATTTATGGGCTGTTGTTAAGTTGAACTTGTGATATTTGTGAATTAGGCTTTTTTGGTTTAGAAATTAGTTTTAGAAAGTTTCATTTTGGGATGCCTGGGTGGCTTGGTCAGGTAAGAGGTTGCCTTCAGCTCAGGTCATGATCCCACGGTCTTAGGATCGAGCCCCACATCAGGCTCCCTGCTTGATGGGCAGCCTGCTTCTCCCCCTCCACCACTTATGCTCTCTCACATTCTCTTTCTCTCTAAAATAAATACATAAAAACCTTAAAAAAAAGAGAAAGTTTCATTTTTACTAGAACTCATCAAATTCATAAATGAGTACCCCAAACTACAAATTAAATATTTTAGACAAACATGCAGCATTGGCAAAGAGCAAGATGTGAAAAATACAATGAACACCCAACTTATCTTTTTATCATAACAATATAGATGCCAGACAAGCTAGAATTATTATCTTCTCAACATCATTATGAAAAGAAAGAATGGAATATTCTCATAAACCTCACAGTGGACGTACTTCATAATGTCTCTGTTCTAGACACCCGGGTTAAAATGTTGTTATGTATTTTATCAGTTTAGTCCACATGATACTCAGCACCGTGATAACAAGGACAGTTTTTGTCCAGGTGCAGATACCCAGACCTTGAGGGATGCTGGCCGTCTGAAGGCACAGTCAGTAGTGACTCCGGCCTGCCGTGGGGCTTTCCTGGAGCCATACCCAGACAGGGTCTTCTCAACTGGACCCCAATCTATGGCCAATCCTTCCCTACCAAGGCAAAATTTAGTACTGAGATGCTCAAGTCACAGAAGGAATCTGTTACTTTTTTTAAAAAAGTATTAATTTTAATTCCACCTAGTTAGTAGACAGTGCTGTATTGGCTTCAGGTGGACAACATAGTGCTTCAACTGTCCCATACCGTACTTTATTTTCTTTAATTTGCGTGCATGACTATGGAGGAAGAGGGAGCGGACCTTTGCCTCAAAATTATCTGCCTCCTATTCCAAAGGTTCGGGCTCAGGTGATTTCACATCTGCTACTTGGAAATTCGATGCAAAGAGTCCCCTACTGTATTTTTTTGTGCCAGCAGAGGATGGTGGGGACAACGATATATGACCGTATCAGAGCACTGAGATTCTACGTTCAATTATTTCCACAACTGTGAGAAAGTCAAGGTCATAGTCAAGGTATTTAGCTCTTTCTTGAGTCCCTTTATTTGTAAAGAGAGGCTACGCGAGATGAGTTTTAGTTCCCAAGTCTTCTGCAAGTGTCTGCTCTATAATGCTGTTGGTGGCCAAGCTGTGATCTTCCTGTCACTGAAAACAAGTAAGAACCTAGTGTGATTCACTGTGAGGTCTGACCTTGTTTGCTTGGTATAGCTTCTGCTCCCCTCCTCCCCACCGGAGCGTCTCACACAGAGTTTAGGGCAACAATATATCATCATCCGTTAAGTTCTCACCTTGAAAATTAAACGCTAGTGCTATCACTACATGAAACAACTGATCTTATAGTTACCAAGTCTTGATAGCCGTCGGTCAAAAATTCACGCTTGGTTTGGTCTTCTCCCTCTAGCTGCTGATACAGAACGGCAAATTTCTCAATCATGGTATCATAAACCACTCGTGGTCTCTCCCACGTCACAAGCAGACTAGTATAATTTTCCGGGTCAGCTTGGACATTTTCTGGTTCTGAACTACAAACTTCAGAGAGAGAGAGAGAGAGAGAGAGAGAAGGTACAATTAACGATACAAATGTCGGCCTCCAAGATTTTAACAAGTAAAACACATTCTACGAAAACGTGTTGCGTTTAATTTCAACAGAAGGTAAAGCGTTACACTTCTCCACTGCGGAGCTTTTGCTTATGGCATCTCATGTACCTGGAACACTTTTCCTTCCCTCCTACCTCCACCTGCGTCTACCTTCCCGTTCAGGAAAGGCCTAGGTCAGAGGCTCCCTCCTGTTAGGTGGGCTCTGATCTCTGAAGCGATCTGGGTCGTTTTCAACTGTCTGTCCTAACACACAACTATTGCATTAGTTGCATGTTCTCTTACATTATTCTCTCCTCAAGAGGGCTTAAGTCCTATACTAGCTTATACACACAAGCATCACAGCTTTCTATTTCTATATTGCTTAGAATACTGTCTTGAATATATTTGGCATACAAATTCATTTTTAAAAATAAAGGATGTCTTCAAGCTCGTGATGTTTTTATTTCTCGTTTCATGCCCAACAGATATGTTTAGCTCAGCATGAGGAGAATTTAAAATGACAACATATGGTCTGTTATCAGACGTTGTTGTTTCAAAATCCTCGAAATAGTGTAAAGTTCCCTATCAGAGAAAACTATAGGAGAACAACTAAAGCTACCGTTTCTGTATTTTTCAAACTTGCTGACAAAAATCCCACGTTGGCAATTGATTTTAGGAAATTAGAAGGGATCCCTGGGTGGCGCAGCGGTTTGGCGCCTGCCTTTGGCCCAGGGCGCGATCCTGGAGACCCGGGATTGAATCCCACATCGGGCTCCCGGTGCATGGAGCCTGCTTCTCCCTCTGCCTATGTCTCTGCCTCTCTCTCTCTCTCTCTCTCCCTGTGTGACTATCATAAATAAATAAAAATTTTAAAAAAAGGAAATTAGAAGATTTGTTTGTCTGATCTGAAAAAAGAGTTTGAAAATAGTTCAGGGACTTCCTAACAATGAATTCAAGCCCGTGCTGGGAATCCTGTCAAAAAATTTTGTCCCATTAAAAAGAGGATTTTGATACTTCCTGAAGTATATTCATAAGGTGATGATTTGGACTAATTACAAGGATGAAAATCATGAAATTTTATGATATTGTGCTATTGGAGCAGAGCAATAAATATAATCCGTTCACAAGCCAGGTCAGTTTGCAAAAGAGGAGAAAGGTCTGTAACACTAAAGACTGACATAGTCACAGAATCCAAGCTTTGCTCCTGGGAGACACCTGATGTTATGAAGCCACGAGATGAGACTATGAGGTCGACCTGAGTCAGCCGACAGCCGACAACCGACCGCTACAAAGACTCAGTGAAAATATACTCAGGATAGCATCAGGGTGGGACCAAAAAGGCTGTGGTCTCTTCTAGCTTGCAGTTTTGCTCATGAACACAAGAGAGCAGTCAAAACTAACACCTGACCGCATAAATCGAAATCTGAATGGTCTCTGCATGTGTGATAACAGGAATTTGAGCCCATGTATGCTCTGCTGGCAATGGTATGTACATGATCCAGAAAAATATAAATATATATGCTTAATAATACACGCATGACTTTACATGAGTGAGAGACAGGAGGATTCACTGTACAAACTGTCATGTGTTGTTGTTGTTGTTGTTTACTAAGGATTTAGGGTGAGGTGTTCCTTTGGGAATAAGAGGACAGTTCTCCAAAAATGTGAATTCATCAAAAAGCATGAATTCAGACTAAGACAAGGCATTCTTCTCCAGGTCTAGACGACATCATTACTCATCTAGGGACACTTCTTCAGTGGCCACGAGATGGCAGCAGACCGTCGATTATCCCCAAAGTGAGCCAGCCACGCTGGGAACTGTCCAGGGAGGAGCAGGATTGCCTGGGTCTTGCTGCTAGGGAAGCCCAGGTTCCTTCTGAGAAGGTCAAAGCAATTCTGGACAGTAGCATGGGTAGACTTTGTCCCACAAAAAATCAATCCCCCTTTTTAGAAAGCGGGAATGATTTAAAGTGAACTATTCTCTCCCCCCACCAAATGAAACTATCTTAAAATTCATTAGAGTTGTATGCATGCACACAAAGCAAAAATCTCTTGAGAAAATAGAAAATTATTGGCTGCAAATATGCCCAAAGGACTGCTACTTAATTAACACACAATTACTTTGGCTGGATGTATGTGTTTATTCCGCCTTAATAGTTGAAATCAGCAGATGTTTTGAATTTTAAGAATCAGCATTAATATAAAGTAGGAGTTTAAAAACAAACTTGCATTTCCTTGTCATCGGGTTATTATTCCCCTTGCTTTCTGTGTTTTACAAATCTGTAAAAGCTTATAGGTAATTTAATAGTGTAGGTTTACATTTTAATTAGGGATTATTTTTTTAAGATTTGTTTATCAGAGAGAGAGAGACTGTGTGAGTACATAGAGGGAGAGGGAGAAGCAGATTCCCCACTGAGCAGGGAGCCCGACCTGGGGCTCAATCCAAGGACCCCGAGACCATGACCTGAGCCAGGGCCCCCGAGACCATGAGCTGAGCCAGGGCCCCCGAGATCATGACCTGAACCAGACCCCCCGAGATCATGACCTGAGCCAGGGCCCCGAGACCATGACCTGAGCCAGGGCCCCGAGACCATGACCTGAGCCAGGGCCCCGAGATCATGACACGAACTGAAGGCAGATGCTTAACCCACTGAGTCACCCAGGTGCCCCAGGAAATTTTTTAATGTTCCTTTTGTTTAGTGATAATCAACAGCTTAGTAATATGTTATAAACCTTTAGCTAGACTTTATCATTTAGATGCTGAAATAGGTGATTTTATGGGAATAATACACTTTAGAATGTGCTCCAGAGGAAAACCCGTACTGCTGTATATTGCTTATGGTCTTGCCAAAGGGCTGCCCTTCTACAGGGTAGGGATGGATCTTTAAAAGAACAATCTAGTTCATTCCATATACACTACGTTTGGTGTACACACAAAAAGCTGGGTAATGGTCATGGGGTAAGTTATTAATTTGCACTAAATTTTCCAGGTTTTCCTTATTGGAATTGGCTTATGTTATGTTCGCAGGATATATACTCTGTAAAGCACCGTACTTGGATTAAAAACCAAGAAGAGTTTTCCAGATTCACATGTACTCAGACACCCAACACAAGCTACTAACTGATACAATAAATAGTAGCAAAACTAATTTCCTTCATCATGGGGAGTGCCGAGGGGCAGGGAGGCAGGGGTGGGGGGGTGGGGGGGTACAGAGAGGCCCAGGGGTAGGGAGGCCAGAGGATAGGGAGGCCGGGGGTTGGGAGAGGCTGAGGGGCGGGGAGGCCGAGGGTAGGGAGGCCGGGGGGCGGGGAGGCGGGGGGTAGGGAGTTCTGAGGGGTGGGGAGGCCCAGGGGCAGGGAGGCTGAGGGGCAGGGAGGCCTGCTTTCTTCAGGACTGAAGCCCACGCCCAATGCCTTCCACAGCCACTCGTGACCCGGTCACAGGTAGTGTCTTTGAGCAGCACAGGCCAGGAAGCGGAAGCTGGCTCCCGTGGGCCCCCTGCCGGGCCCGGCCACGACAGAGCTGGGGTCCGAGGCGGGTCACGCGGGGGACACCTCGTGCCCTGGCAACGGGCGAAGGCCGCTCACTCAGGAAGAACGGGGGCGGGGCCTCCTCTGCGAGCCACTGCAAGTGTCACTCCTTGGAGGCCTCGTCACCGTCTGAGGCCACATGAGCAGGGGGTGCGGTCCTCGCCCTCGGGGAGCTCAGTACCAGGGCAGGGGCAGGGCGGGGCGGGCGCTCCTGGGAAGGCGGAGAAAGTGTCACTGCTGTCCAGGACGTGCCCAGAATGTCCCCAGGATGTCCTCAGGACGTGCCCAGGACATGCCCGGGACATGCCCGGGATGTGCCCAGGACTTGCTCAGGATGTGTTCAGGACGTGCCCAGGATGTGCCCAGGATGTGCCCAGGATGTCCCCAGGACATGCCCAGGATGTGCCCAGGACGTGCCCAGGATGTGCCCAGGACGTCCCCAGGACGTGCCCAGGATGTCCCCAGGATGTCCTCAGGACGTGTCCAGGACATTCCCAAGACGTGCCCAGGACCTGCCCAGGATGTGCCCAGGATGTCCCCAGGATGTCCCCAGGTTCAGCCCGGCTGTGTGCCCCTGGAGCAGAGGCCGGTGCGGGTAACACAGCTCGCAGCCCCGCTGAGGCCCAGCCGCCCTGCAGACACGGGGGTCCTGGGGAAGCCTCAGCCAGGAGCCCGAAGACTCGAAGGCAGGAGGGAGTAGCAGGTCGTGACAAAGTGAACGTGAACGCCAGCACGAGTGTTAAAAGCCATAGCCCAAAATGACCTGCCCCAACGTGACCCTGTCCGCGGCGGGACCCTGTGCGCGGTGGCGTCCTGGCCTCAGGTGAGAGGCCAGAAGGCGTCTTTCAGCTTCCAGCCCAGTCATCAGCCTTTCCGGGGACACATGGGCCTGACTTCAACAAGATACAGGACCTTCTAGGGAGAAAATGACCCTCAGGTCACTCTTCTGCATACAGCTGGAGGCCAGGGGTCACGGCCACACGACCTTAACGGATGCTATTTAAAGCCACTGACCTTCAGGAAGGCGAGTCTACTGCTGTTTAATTCATCATGACATTTTTCAGGGAAGTAGAGAAAATGTCTCGCGACTCAAAGGCGGTTTTAGGCTGCAGGGTCACCCTTTCATGCAAACCTGCCTTGAAAAGCATTTTCTATCATATTTTTTTAGACTGTTTGCATTGAATGTATTGCAATGCTAGCAAGTGAAATCTGAGGTGCGTTTATGATTTAGTTCAACAAGCCAAAGCCTTAAAACATGAAAAGCTTGAGGAACGCCCCACACCTGTCGTGATAGCTTGCCCCCCTGACACGCACCACACGGCTGTGTGCATGCACACACTCCATGCATAGCAGCGGCAAGTCTGGGACATATTATGTTCGAGGGACTGTACTGCGTTACAGACTTTAGCCCATTTAAACCTCACAACAAGGTGGTCTGATTTTATAGGTCCAGTAACTTGACAATCTTTTAAAGATTCTATCTATCTATCTATTTTAGAGACAGTGTGTGAGCCTTTGTGTGCATGCGCGGGGCAGGGTGGGGAGGAGGGTGGAGAATCCCAAGCAGATTCCTCGCTGAGCGCAGAGCTTGAGGCGGGCCTGACTTGGTGACCCAGAGATGACCAGAGTCGAAATCAAGAGTCAGGCGCTTAACTGACAGCCACCCAGGCACCCTGTGACTTGACAATTCTCATTTAACCAGTAAGTACTGGCAGCAGGGTCTGATACCAGAGGCCGACTGGATTTTAAAGCCCCAGCTCTTCCCCCGCTGTGCTCCGGGAGGTCCCTGCTTCTTAGCTGCGGGAGAGACCTGCTAAGAAGGCGGCAGGAGAGCTCGAAGTTGAACTTCACCTCCTTCACACGCATGCTGTGTTTGTACAGTTAGTCACACAGATGTCTCATTATCGAAGACAGTTTTTACGGACTCCTTCAAGGTTCTGTTAAATTCTGTGGTTCTTAGAAGAGGCGGGGTCCATCCCACGATGCCAAAAAGAAATGTCTCTAATAAAGGGCAGCTCTACACAGAGACGCAAAAACACAGGGCCGAAGTTCTAGTAAAATAGGAGTAAAATACGCATTCATTTACAAACATTCACTGAGTTCCTGCTATGAATGCAAAAATGAACACGTCTTAATCTGTACCTTGCGGGAGTTTACATAGATATACAGACCTCACGTGGTTTTTGCAATTATTTGCAGTGTGTTTTTTGCAAAATGTATTTTTTCCACAGTGCATTTACTAAAAACCATATTCTGACAATTTTCATGCCACCTCTTCTCTCTTGGTCAAAATGAGGATGCTAGATATTTGCAATATCAAAGTATACTAATGCAACCTGAGTGTCCAAAATTGAGCATCTGGATTAGTAAACTGTTATGACTATACAATGGAATGCTACACAAAATTAAGAATGCTGTATTGATATATTTGTATCATCGAGTAAAATAAAATCAACAAACATATATGTACTGTAGTCTCATTTTTGTGAGGCATAAGAATATATTTCCAATTTAAGAGAAAGTCCTGAAAGGATAGTCACCAAAATCCTCATGGTGGTGATCTCTGGGCCATGACATTACATAGGATTTTACTTTTTTTCCTGTGTTTATATGTGTTCTCTGCCTTTTTAAATAATGTTCATATAATTAAAAACTTATTTTCATTTTAAGTTTAATAAAGATTAAAACCAGGACATAAATGCAATCCTCAATTTTTATTCTCAAATTAAGTCCCAGAAAGTAGAAGGGGTATAGTGTGTCCATTAAGAAGAAAAGCATCACAGGAATATGCCCAGGAATATGCAAATAATAAATGCAAATACTCATGATGGAAAAACCAAGAATTCAATCTTTCTAGTTTTTGAAAAAAGCCAATGCCTTTTTTTTTTTTTTTGGTAGGCTCCATGCCCAAGGGGGGCCTTGAACACAAGAAATTAATTTCTTGAACAAGAAATGAAGTCTCATGTCCTAATGAGTGAGCCAGCTAGACACCCTGCCAATGCTATTTTTTTTTTAAAGTGTCATGTCATTAAGGCCATCAGTTTTTGTTGTAAAACTTGGGAGGCTTTAGAATCAGATCTGTGTTCAGGTATAAAGATATAGCTCTGTGCAGGGCAAGCCACTTGGCATCAGCTTCCCAAACTGTAAAACAAGAAAAATAAGGCCAACTCCACGATGGTGTTGGGAAGCTGCAATCAGATTCACACGGTTCCGTGCCCAGTTAAACCACTGGTGGACACAATACATGGTGATTATTGCTGCTTTTGTTATTACTTGGTTTCATCACTTATCTGTGAAAAGAACAATGTCCTACACAAAGTTTTTACATAAAACAGTGCAAGAGGCACCCATCAAGCATAACTTTTTTTTTTTTTTAATTATTTTGTTTATTTTAGAGAGAGTGAGTGCATGAAGGAGCATGAGCAGGAGTGGAGCATAAGGGGAGGGAGAGTGAGAGGGAGAGAATCTTAATCAGACTCCAGGTGAGGGCTGAGCCAGATACTAGGCTCCGTCTTACAAACCTGAGATCATGACCTGAGCAGAAACCAAGAGTTGGCCACTCAACGGACTGAGACACCCAGCTGCCCTGCTAAATTTTTATTATATGAAAACGGATTCTTTCAGCGAATATTTGCTGAAGGAGAGCCTTGTATTAGCCCAGCAATGGAGGTAAAGACTTAATTACTTCCAACACGGAGCCCATGTCCAGTGGGGGAGGCGAGTAAGTAAACAGACAATTCTTATACTGTGGCAACTGCTACACACTTTGGATGCATGGAAATGACACTACTCCATGTGAGCAACACTGATTTTGTCCTCCATGGGCACGGCACCTTCACACGTGCACAGTCCTATGCCCGGGCCACAGCCAGGCTTGGTGAGGATGGAGACAGACTCAGAGATGGCTCCCCAGTGGATACAAAGTCTGCTTGAGTGTTGAAGAACAAGGAGGAGGCAGGCAAGTGAAAACAGCAGAGAAGACAGCCACGGCAAGGAAATAGCATGTAAAAATACAACCTGGGAGAATGTGATTTTCCATCTTCACGGGATATCAAAGAGTCCATTCAGTACAAGAGAAGGAAGCCAGTGGCGGAGAATAAATGCTAAGACGAGTAAGTGCTAAACAGGACCATGTAATGATGAATGGTTTGGGTTTTATTCTAAAAGCAATGGAAAGCCACTGAAGGGTTTTAATAAAATACAACTGACAAAAGTACATAGCAAATAAATATCATATTTATTTAATATGTTATTTGATCTATTGTATTTTTTCAAAGGAGATGGTTAAATGTAGTTTTTTTTTTTCCTAATCAATTCTCTATTATTTACCAGCAGAATGTTATAAGTATTTAGTACTGCTGGTAGAAATATAATGAAATTTCCTCACTTTGGGGCAATTCAATTAGAAATTTATTGTCATGTTACATGTAGGTAGCTATTCATCTCTGTTGTGCTCTATTTTACTGTTGCTGTTAAAGGATAAATACTTCTCATAAACATTACATTAAAATAATAAAAACATGCTGTTTTAATGCTAATCCTCAAAAGCAGATGATTATTAGATTAATATTACAGACGGCCAAAAATTCATCGTACAGCTGAGATCAAAGAAGGCCGTGTACTTGGAAATGTTTTAAGTCCCCAAAGCAAAGGCTATTTCACCCATTTGTTTCATCAGCTGGTACATTATCAATGTCAATGGAAAAGGAAAAGTCAGTAGGTGTATCTGATTGTGTTCTCTGGACATCTTCAAAGGCTTATGACTGTGTGTCAACTTCAAAAGACACAGAGGGCACTCTGGAGACATCTCCCTGGTGTTCTCTCCATTGCTGGCCCTGACAAACATCTTTTCCCCCAAAGAAGGAAACTGGGGGAAAGACTTCCTTTTTATTCATTAAGAATACAGTCCATTTGATTTTCATCCCCATGTTATACTCTTCCTTCAGAGCTGCCAACACAAAGACTAACACTTTACACCCCAAATCATGCACCAAGGCTCAGCTCAAATGTTGTTCTCTCACCGAGGCTCCTGACCACCTCAACCAGAAGTGACCTCCCCAAACTCTGTGGACCTAAGCCGCGTATGCATTCATTTCCTGAAGCTCTTAGCACAAACACTAATGTGCATTTGGAAGTTTGTGCATGTGGTTTTGCCATCTATTACTATGTGTTTAATAATCACTTTCCTTACTGAATCTCAGTATTTCCCATCTGCAAAATGGGATAATTCTGGTGGGGAAGAACAGCTTTATTTATTTTAAAGTTTTTATCGATTTATTTTGAGAAAGACAGAAAGAATGTGAAAGTATGCAAGCAGAAGGAGAGACAGAAGCAGAGGGAGGGAGAGAATCTCAAGCAGACTCCATGCTGAATGTGGAGACCAACATAGGGCTCAATCTCATGACCCTGAGGTCATGACCTGAGCTAAATTCAAGAGTGGGATGCCTAACCGACCGAGCCACCCAGAAGCACCAAGGACAGCTCTTTTTACATGTTATTTTATAAATGTGGTGAGATTCAGAGAAGTCAAATAGCTTACCTAAAGCTATAAAGCTAATAATCAAATATTTCTAAAATCTAAGTCTTGTATATTTCCCATTATTCCACAATTATCTGCTATAACATTGAATCTGTAAAAGTAGTAGAAGAATTATATTTCAATACATACCTGCTTCATGAATCTCTTCCTTTCCAGTATATGAGGAAAACACCTGTCTAGAGAATTTGTACTGTTGTTCTCGGAAATTATTTTGTAAATAGTCCATCAGCATGACATAACCAGACTGCTGCATTGTAAGAACTTCACAAAACACAGCCAACTGGAAAAAAAACATCATTTAACATATAGCTTAACATATCTGCTTCAAAGGCATCTGCAAATGCTTTAAAATAGATATTCAGTAGTAAATCTTAGAAAGTAATTATTTTTAAGTTGCTTCAAATTTCTGCATTTGTTTGAATTTCCAAGATTACCTGGCTTTCAGAGATGCTAACTGTATCTTTAAAAATAATCCAGTCCACAGTGTCTGTGCAGGGAGGAGATGTCAATGAGCCGTTGTAAGTGTAATACTTGTCAGTCGAGTTTGGCAGAAGGTTCAGCAATATGAAGGGATCTAAGGCAGCCTGTTTCCCTACAAAGTAACAACATGCATCTCGGTTGGAATCTCAACACCTGAACTTGAGTGGCTCAAGGCTTCTATGAAACAGAGGCATATGGTTTGTTATAAATGTAATAAGAAATGAAACTAAGAATATTTGAGATACATTTCAAAAATGGTGACAAAACCAACATATTTTGAATTTCTTTACAAATATTGCTACATAGGGTTAAATATTTCAACTTTCAGAGACTGATTTCTCAACTGGAGAGATTATTTCACATATAAAATATATTCAGAAATCATGTAATCATCTTAGTAGATACAGTAAAATCATTTGAGAAGACTTAATACCAGTTTGTGAAAAACATCAAAAGCAAAACCATATTCTGGTGAAGATTATTTTCAAAAGCCTGTAGGGGATCCCTGGGTGGCGCAGCGGTTTGGCGCCTGCCTTTGGCCCAGGGCGCGATCCTGGAGACCCGGGATCGAATCCCACGTCGGGCTCCCGGTGCATGGAGCCTGCTTCTCCCTCTGCCTATGTCTTTGCCTCTCTCTCTCTGTCTCTCTGTGACTATCATAAATAAATAAAAAAAAATTAAAAAAAAATTAAAAAAAAAACAAAAAACAAAAGCCTGTAGTAAACATTGTATTTAAGAATGACTTACTGGGTAAGTTTTCCTCCTAGAGATAAAGAATGAGAGAAAAAACTCCTGCTATCACCATTTCTAATTAACCCTGAACTGGAGGACTGGGCCAGTGCAATAAGGTAAGAAAAAGAAAAAAAAAATCATAAATATTGGATATTTTCCAAATACATGATTGTGCATGGAAAACACTGAAAAGGATTTATAGACTTAGAATTAAAAAATATATTTTGTAAAGTCACTGTACATAGGACCAATATACCAAAATTAATTTTATTTCTATGTACTGGTATCAAACAACAGAAAATGAAACTTAAAGCAACGTAACAAATATCAAATACAAGCAAACCTAACAAATGATGAGTATGACATCTACAATGACAATCACAGAACTTTCTTGAGATTAGATAAAAACCTTAAAATGATGGGAAATACCAAGTTCATGAGTCAGAAGATTTAGTATTGTGAAGGTGTTGATTGTCCCCAAACTGATTTATGGAGTCAACAAATCCCAGAAGCTTCTGTACATGTGTGTATGTATGTGTATTTACTGACACACTGATTTTAAAACTTAAATGGAAAACAAAAGTTAAGACAATCTTGAACAATAACAAAGTCACTGGAGAACTTTCACTACCAGGTAAGAAGATCTATTTTATTAAACTATAGAAATCATGACAGTGACATATTCATGCAAAGATAGACAAAGAGAATAATGAAAGAGAATAGAGAACCCAGACCCATACATATAGAGTCACTTGGTTTAAGACAGGAAAAATTACCATGTAGTGGGAACAGACAGCCTTTTGAGTAAACAGTGCTGTATCAATTGGCTGTCCTCATGGAAAAGCTGAATCATGATTCCCTACCTCACACCGTAAGCACCATGAGTTCTAAGTAGATTAGAGATCTAAATGTGAACAGAATCATAAGGTTTTTTAGAGGAAAATAGAAAATTATTTTTATGACTTTAAAGTAGGCTGAGATTTCTGAAATGGCACACAAGAAGCTTTCACCATAAAGGGAGAAATGATGACGTCTAGTACATGATAATTAAGATCTATTTATCAAAAGCAACTACTAAGGAAATAAATGGTAAGACAGGATGGAAAGCATAGTCTGGATACAATATACAGGATAATAAATATGGATTTTATTTCTACATACAACAATAATGATTTTATATCTTGTGCCCAGAATAAAGAATTCCTTTTTTTTTTAAAAAGGATTTTATTTATTTATTCATGAGAGACACAGAGAGAGAGGCAGAGACAACAGGAAGAAGGAGAAGCAGCTCCCTGCAGGGAGCCCAATGTGGGACTTGATATCAAGACATCGGGGTCATACCTTGAGCTGAAGGCATTGAGCTCAACCATTGAGCCCCTCAGGCTCAGAATAGAGAATTCCTATTAAAAAATTGGTAGAGCTTTCCATCTGGCCTTACACCTCTGAAACATTCCAACTGTATCTTTTTCCTAGGATCCTCCCATTTTTGCTTTTGGATCTTCCCAGCAGCACTTCTCAGTAGCACCGTCTTGGCTACTCAGCTTTCCGCCTACCAGCCCTCACTCAGACAGCAATGTGCCAGCCAGAGGACATGTGCCCCCTCCCCTCCCCATCCCATGTCCCCCTTCCATCTCCGTCCCTTGTCCTCCTCCCCTCTCCATCCTGTGGCCCCCTCCCCTCTCCATCCCATGTCCTCCTCCCCTCCCAGTGTCTCCCTCCCCTCCCCATCTCGCCCCCCCATCCCATGCCCCCTCCCCTCTCCATCCCGAGTGCCCCTCCCCTCCCTGCCCCATGTCCCCCTCCCCTCCCCATCCCTTGTCCTCCTCCCCTCAGAGCATGCCCCACTGGGTGCGGGGGACCCCCCGCCCCAAGCTGGGGGGTGGTGCACTTAGGGCCTCGCCTGGGAGCCCGATGCTACTGTGGTCATCACAGCATCTCACAAGTTGATGAGAGCATCATCCGCGTGGCTCTGTGGAAACCGAGCAGGTGGTGGGAGCTGGGGGCGCGTGGGGCACACGGGGCGCGGTGACCGCATGAGCTGCGGTGGGAGGACCCCCGGGCCTCAGCCCCCCGCGGCCCGGCTGCTGCGGGAGAAGCAACCCCGCTGCTTGAGCTCCCCGAGGCTACCCGGAGGCCCCGGGGCTGCACAGGAACCCAGGACGCCTCTACCCGCCGGCCACAGCGTCAGCCGGCTTTCCGATCAGCTGCGGGGCTTTAAATAAAAACACCAGTGTTGGGGATCCCTGGGTGGCTCAGTGGTTTAGCGCCTGCCTTTGGCTCAGGGCGCGATCCTGGAGTCCCGGATCGAGTCCCGTGTCAGGCTCCTGGCATGGAGCCTGCTTCTCCCTCCTCCTGTGTCTCTGCCTCTCTCTCTCTCTCTATGTCTATCAGAAATAATAAATTAAAAAAAATATTAAAAAAAAAAAAAAACCCCACCAGTGTTCCAGACCCCACCTGGACCGATTTAATTTAAATCTCTAGGAGTAGGGCCTGCGCATCTCCATTTACAGGAAAGCATCCCCTGGTGATTTAAACATGCAGCCGGCACTGAAAACCCAGAGTAGGGGCACCTGGTGGCCCAGGGCGTGACCCCGGGGTCCCTGGGATCAAATCCTGGGTCAGGCTCCCCACACGGAGCCTGCTCCTCCCTCTGCCTGGGCCTCTGCCTCTCTTTCTGCATCTCTCTGAATAAATAAATTAAATCTTAAAAAAAGAAAAAGAAAACCAAAAGTACGGTGAAGCTTTTGCAAGATGTTAGGTCTTTTTGAACCCTCTTTCCACCTGATAAAGTAAAATGACTGGCCTATTTTCATAGTCTATTCCAACTCTAAACTCCATGAAGACTGGGCATATCCAGAAAGCCTCAAAGAAAAAGAAATCCATTTAGAAGTTAAATTACTGAATGCTAATTTTTCTACAATCCAGAAAGTTTTGAAGGAAGGAGGGAATGCTGGTAATAATTAAAATTATAGATAACTGCTTCCAGTCTGAAATTAAGACTGAAACTTAGAAATGAAAATCTGCTTGGCTGAATCGATAATGTTGTGTATATACAACCTAAATCTAATTTTAAACCGTTGGAAAATTCAAGTTCTGCTTGGTTTAGCAGATTCATTAGTAACTTCTAAAAGTATGTCTCCCTCTCTTTTCGTATCAACATGAGATTATCAGAATTCAGACTCGGATTCACGTTATCTGAAACTGAGAAAAATATCTTTAATATGTGAATGTTTCCCACTTTCAGATTTATGCTTTTAATATCCAAAAAATGTTATGACTAAATAACCTCCTTCTTAATCATCAATGGGCTACAACTGTTTCTTTTTTCTGCTGAAGACGAAATTTATCTTACAAATGTTCTGTGGAAATGCGGATGTGGAGAATACTAATTAAGTCAGGAGCCAAACATTGACTCACTGCTAAATTAGGCGGGAAATGAAATGACACCGTGAGAGTTTTGAGGCCAGAACTCAAAGGAAGAAAGGAGGTGAGATCTGAATAGGGACGGTGAAACAGAGAATTTTCTTGAAATACTGTTTTGTACCTTGTTTTGTTTTTAAAATGTTATTTACATATACATCCTAGATTTCTGTCTTGGATATCACAGGACTTTTCAATTGAAAGTAGAGCTTTTCAATGAGGCCATGGTCTTTCAAGAAAATTGGAATAAGGTAATTTTTTGAATATACGTCTAGCAAAGACATTTGCTTCCTCTGAATCACCTCGCTACTGTTAACACAGGCGAGAATCACACCTGAGTCAATGCGGCTGTACTGGCAACCAGTCGCTATTCATTTGAACACACACTGGTGACTAACCCATCAACCAGATGCTCCCCTTTTATAGGAGGTTGCTAGCAAGGGGGGAAGATGAATAGGAGGGAGATAAGGAGACAAAGACCGTGATAGGGTCACGCACAGGGAAGAGCCCCTAAATACCTGACCGACTCTTGCTACTTAGGGCGGTAAGATTAAGAAGGGGCCATGTCAACACAGTCTGCAAGGACTCTGCAGTATACAAATTCCTGGGCTGAATTTGTGATTAAGAAAGCATCAGAAACCGTCCTTATGCCAACTCCCAGTTGAGAATCACGGATGATGTTCCTTGGGGTGTGTCTCTTCCTCTGCAACTTGGAAGAGTCCAACCAAACAACAGTTCTCTTGTTTTCGTGGACTCCGCCTGGGGGTATCAACATGCCAGCCTGTGTCGATGCCGCCTCACCCGCTCTCTCGCCCGACACGGAGCAGGTATGGTGGAAGGAAGGGACAGAAGGAGAGGTCGGAGTGGGGAACGGACGGGACATGGGTCTGTCTCTTGGAGGAATATAGGAAATGAGGAATCGGCCCACGTTGGAATAAGAGATTTCATAGTCTCGATGATCGCGGAAAGTGTTGCTCGTTGAACAACTGACATTCTGCGGAGAATACGGAGCAGGACCGGGGAGCGAGGCTGCAGCTCCACGTCACCGCCTCCCGGCCGCCACGGCCAAGGGCCAATATTGGGAAGCCTTCAGTTTATGGGGCACGAGGGGATTTTCTAGACTCTGAGATAGATTTAGTCTAAGAACTCTCAAAATAGAGACATTTACCTTTCAGAGGATTTCACTTATTTGGTTTGTACAGATCATATCTAATAACCATTCAGGTCAAATTGACGCATATAACTAATACGAATCCCCACAGCGTAGAGGGAGCAAACTCTGTGGACAGAGCAGGATCTGCACCCTGGCTCTACTACCACTTCTTAACCATATAAGCTCACGTGTCCTTGCTGACTATATTGAAATATTAAGTGTCTAGTGGGGCGGGTGATACACCTGCAGGATTATTATTCTCTTTTCTGGTAAAGGAGGAGGAAAGAAGCCAGTGCACAGGTAGCAGGGCAGAGACTCAGAGAGCAGAGGACCCGGGGGGCAGATTGGGAAGTGGCCCCAGGCAGTCCGAGAGACAGGAAGTTCTGTTTCCAAACTAAGAGCCAGGAGACAGGCCGAATGGCGCTGCTGGGAATCCAGATTCTCAGGGAGGTTATTAGGCGGCAGCCGAGGCTCCGATGAAGCGCTTCCCTCAATGGCTTGCGCACAGTTAACATTCAAAAGGAAACCTTAGCCAAAGAATATGAGCAAATTGGTTCTTAAACTCCTGTGAGCCTCATAGGACGCTCCTAGGGAGACCCAGAAACAACGATGAAGCCTCGGGAACAAGTGGCCCAAGTGCTGCAGCCCAAGTCAGGACTAACCCCCTCTAGTTGGGCCCTGGGGCTGCCGCAAGGCCTGGGGACATTCAGAGTTCACGTTCCGCACGAGTTTCAGTGTAGGGATTCAAACAAGCTGCCTTCCTTCAGTCTTGATAGAATCCACTTTCCGACTAAGTGAGGGAAAAATTAAGCGTGGCTTATGGCATTCAGTGCCCAATTCCGCAATCGAGTGGATGGAGGGAGGTAACAACTTCATCTTGCATTTGATTGCACCTTTCAAAAAAAACCCAATGAAAGCAGCCCTGCGTGAGCTCACCGATTCCTGACTTCTGCAAAGTTCTGTCAATCAAGATCATCACATGTGGGCGACAGAGAGGAATCAATGCTAGGCCTGGCTTTTGCTTTCAAAAAGGATCTATATGAATTTGGTTCCTGCTTTCAAAATTTTGCAGCTTCCTGGAGAGGAATGATTCTTATTTTAGCAGTAACTCAGAGCAGCAGCTTTAATACCGTGTGTGTGGATGCTTACTAAAAATAAAATAACAATAATAACAGGTTGGCTGTCTGTTGCCCATGTTGTCACAAGCATTCACCGTGACAAATGCCAAGATCCATGGTGGAACAATATCAAAGCATATGGCATCTTCTTCTATGTAAGTGTTTGCCTTCTTCCAAAAACCCTGTCATACTGGAAAAGCAAAGGACCTATCAAGGAAACCACCGGGAAATAAATTTTAACTTGAGTAATAATTCTCTTTTCAGTTTGAAACATAATGTTTATGAAATTAACTGGTCTCAGATTATAGAGTCTTTAACAAATGTACAATGCAGTCAGAATGGATGAATACATTTTATTTTTTAAAGATTTATTCATTTGAGAGAGGGAAAGAGCATGCTCCAGCGCATGTAGGGCACAGGGGGAGGACGGAGGGAGACACAGAACCCCAAGTGGACTTCTCACTGAGCATGGAGCCCAACTCGGGGCTCAATCCCAAGACCTGAGATCATGACCTGAGCCTAAATCAAGAGTGGGATGCTTAACCAACGCCAACGCAGGCGCCCCCAGAGTAGATAAATACATTTTAAATGCGTGATGTCATTATCTTCAAGAATAAAATCAAAAAACTTCAATTTCCTGCTTGACATGAACATTTTATGATTTTTATAAGACCAAAATTTCAGGTAAGATATTCTTTAGTGAGACGCGTATAAATCGTCAAGTGTGAGAACTGAAAGATTGCTCCTCTTTGAAAAGGTCTTTCCTTCCTCCTCTTGGAACAACTTACATTTGTAATATTATAAACATTCACATGCATCCAAAGGAGAAATCTGGAAGAAAGAGATTTCTCCAAAGAGCTTACCGAAACGGCTGACACTCTCGACTCCGTCAATAATTGCTTTGTAATCCAGATTTTCTTCCATGCCAACCTATTAAAGAACAATGACATTCTAAGAATGGGATAAAATATTTGATTAACTCTTCAATGACTCTTATTTGATGACTCTTCAATGAAAAGATGAATGCATTGCATTTTCAGTGCCCAAAAGCAAAGCCCTCCAAACGCATACTTGTTTTTTAAACAGGGAGATAAAAACAAGTAACGCACACAGAAATCAGCTACCTTTTCAATTCTGCACGGAGAAAAGTACACCGTAAAACTGCGGCTTCACAGCCCCTGCTCCACGTGCTTAGGATGCTGTGCGTGTGCCCAGGGGCCAGTCCGGGCCGCACAACAGCCGCCCGCGGGAAGCCACGTACCCCATCAGTGAAAGCAAGAGCCCCCTCTGCCACACAGCAGCCAGGGGGCTGTTCTGTTTGAAGACCATCACCAGTTACTCCCACTGGCAAGCTCTTCCATCAAAGAGCATGCCTCAAAACGTCATATCAGGTGATCGCGGAAGGAATTAGGTTAGCGTTCAATCTACGCATCATGATTACCTCGAACAGAACGGATAAAGCTCTTAACTTCCCTTTTGCTTTTACTGCTTCCTCAAAACTTGAAAACCGGTCCGCGTCAAAGCAGTAGATCTGCATCTGCGGATGCAACAGTGACAGCTTTATTATACACGAGGACATCCAAAGGGCACCACAGGAGCAATAAAATAATTCACCAATTCAATAAATACTGTTAGAAAGGCTCTTTAAAGCTGCATGACTCTATATTCTGTACAGTTTCAGAATCTTTTATCCATTACACGTGCAGACGCCTGCATTCACTATCACTTACCACCCTGCAGGGAGGAAGGAAATGCAACGTGAGACACATGGAGGACAGAAACGGCCGCAATGGGGCTAACAGGGAATACTGAGGCAATAACATCCTAGAAAAGTCGTCTCATAAGATAAACTATCAAATATCACTGTGACTATTTTGTTGGAATTCTTTCAAGTGTGGTTTCATCTTTGGCTGGACGTGCCTTTCCTAATGGTCTGGGTTACCTTTTTGGACATTATCATACCACCTTTCAGTTCTTTTGAGACTTCTGTATTTATTTGAGAGCTAGCGGGAGAGGGCGATTGCGGGGAGGAGGGACAGAGGGGGGTGGGGACGGAGAACCTCAAGCAGACTCTGCACTGAGCTCAGAGCCCAGCACAGGGCCTGACCTCCCAACCTTGAGATCATGACCTGAGCCGAAGGCAAGAGCCGGGCGCTCGGTGGACTGTGCCGCCCGGGGCCCCCGCGTTCTGCTAATGGTGAAACGCTCAAGGACTCTCCACGTCTACCTACAAAATACCAAAAAGAATTTCAAGGTCCTTATTCCGAGTGTCCTGTCCTGCTGCCAGGCTGTGTCCCTTGTGAGGTTCTCCTTCAGCCTCTCCTCTCGCTGCTCACCGTGCGCCCCACGTCCCGAGCATGGAAATCGGGCCCCTCAGCCCGTTGGAAAGCCTCTGCCAAGGCCGATGCTGGGTTGGAGCCACAACTGGAGAGACAGCAGGTGTGAGGGCCAGGACGGCCGTGGCTCCTGCCCCAGGTGATGGCAAAGACTGCTGGGAGAGGGGCTGTAAACCAACCTGGGGGGGGGGCAGCTGCAACACTGGTGGAGGAGGTGAAGGCGGGTGTGGGCAGGGGGCGGGCAGGGGGCAAGAGGGGAGGACCGAGGGCACCGGGAGGTAGCTGGCTGTGACTGCAGCTGAGCGCACGGCGGAGAAGACACAATGGTGGGGGACAGGCAGGGGCCACGCCATGGGGCTCTGGGGAGCATAGGGTCCCTCCAGCCACCTGGGCCGGGGGCGGGGACCAGTTCCGAGGCAAGAGACAAAGGTGGGCCGCAGTCCCTCGGCCCTCCCACCTCACCTAGGGCCAACCTGAGAGGACGGGGTGCAGGAGCCAACCCCCACCAAGTCAAGGATACCCTGAGCTCCCTGCGTGCACCTTGCTGGACAGAGTCCAAGGAAGAGAGACAACAAACACACAGTCCCTGGGAGAGAACCCGAGGGGCTTTCTAATAAGAAGATGTCTGAGGTGTAGTGCACAGATGCTGCACCATTTGTTCTGCTGGTGCAGGGGCTTGTGTGGTGAGGGGTTTTCTTCATTCTCCTCTTTGCTCTAAATGAGCAATATTGTGACAGAGTGAATCTCCCTGACGGGAGAACGTTCTATGTGTAAGGCATTGACTCTTATTTCCTTCGACAAACCAAATTTGATGAATGTGTTTTTCCTTAAGGATAATTAATATCCTTAACAGTTATCCACTGGGAAAAAAAATGGATCAGCTGTAAATCAGAATGTGCTTATCCACATTAAAAGTTTTTTAGTCCTTTAACAGATAATTCACTCATCTTATTTTTATTCTTGATAATAACTATTTTGACAACAAAAGGAACACAGTTTCATTACAACTAACTTTAAAAATATGGGAATTTTGAAGGAGAAAAGAAAAGGCACCTATCAGGCCGTCACCCAGGGAAAATCACTGTTCATGTCTTCTTGGCTTCCCTCAATTATTTTTACAACAGTAATAATTCTCTCTCTCATTTAATGTTCATAATAACTTCATAAGGCAGGTACTACTCCTCTTATGTCACTTTCACAAGGGAGACATGGAAGCTCAGGTAAATTAAATATTTGCATAATGTCACGTCCATGATTCCTAAATGGTGAAGTCAGTAGTCAACCCTAGTCCATCCGACTCAGAGTCGGGGCCCTCAGTCACTGTTTAACGAGCTTCCATGTTTTACAAAATCAGAGTAATGATACTGCAATATTATTTTATATTCTGCTTTTTAAAAGCAGTAATATCTTAAAAAAGAAAAAACCCATTAATATCTCATAATGAACCTTTTCTGTGTAAATAAGTCATTGAAACACATGATTTTTACAAGATCGGTAATATTCCATCATAATATATTTTTTAAATACATTTTTATTCGCTAATTTCTAATTTCTACACTGAATGTGGGGCTCAAACTTCCAACCCGGAGATCAAAGGTCACATGTGTCACAGACTGAGCCAGCCACAAGCCCCTCCATCATGATGTATGCAACCATTTCCTTTTCTTTCAATTTTTTATTATTAAATATCTTTGCACATACATTTTTGAGCCTGTCTTCATTTTTTAGACTAAATTGTTATGAGTAGAAATGGTGGGCATTGGGAATAAAATGTGTAAAGTTCTGGATAAAAACAAGGAAAATACCAATTTATACTATTTCCAGATGTATCAAAGCGTTTGTTGTATACTCATTATTTATTATATGTATATATTTTTTTACCAAATTCAAACTTTAATTTTTTTTATTTATTTATGATAGAGAGAGAGAGAGGCAGAGACATAGGCAGAGGGAGAAGCAGGCTCCATGCACCGGGAGCCTGACGTGGGATTTGATCCCGGGTCTTCAGGATTGCGCCCTGGGCCAAAGGCAGGCACCAAACCGCTGCGCCACCCAGGGATCCCTTTTTTACCAAATTCAAAACTGAAAAATGTTCTAATTTTATTTTGCATTTCTCTGATACTCCAGTAAATTGATAAAATTTTCTTTTTTTTTTCCTCCTCCTGAGCTGTAAGAGAAATTTCATTTCTTTTACTCAACATCTGCTCAGACGTCAGACGTCTATAGTGTGGCCCCCTGGATTGCCAAGAAGCGGAAAATCAAGTATGGGTCTTACTGAGCTTAGTCCAGTGAGGAAGGCAGATATCAACCAAGAAACCAGACAGATATAACTATAATTTATAAAATTTGATCATAAATTAATCAAGTCATACACTACATAAAAATCTCAATGGTTTAGAAAACGAAACAGAGTAACCCGTGGAACCAGACTTACTTCAAGTGGAAATTTTTGTCCTTCTAAACTATGTTCCGATCCTTCAGAAGACATATTGCATTTTCCCCAGTGGAAACTTATCTTGCTTGCTTTGAACACCATTTCTGAAACTCCTCCACTGAGACGGTAGTCATTAGTGAGATTAATCTCCACTTTAGAGAAAAAAAAAGACAACACAGAATTGCATCTCTTTCTGAACATCAAAATTACAAATTTCAACTAACTTTTCCTCAGTCAGAGGTACATTAAAAAAAATTATTTGCTAAATGAAAAACAATGAAGTTGCCATTTGGAAGCTAAGCTTGTAACTCTGCAAAGATACACTGGATGTATCTCAGTGAACTAAGACAAAGACCTTCACTGCCTTAGGACTCGAACTGCAGCAGGCAGCTGGTCCCTCTGCCCTGTCCTGCTTGGTGTCCCGAAATCACCTGCCCCACAGCTCTGCTTTCCTAAGGCATTTGATGGTGCTGAGGGGACAGCGCAGAGAGAGAAGGAACAGAAAAGTGGAGAAGAAATGTCTTCCCTTGGAGGTGCCCCCGCTCACTTTCAACCCTCCCCACTCCTTATCAGCAGGTGTCGTGTCCCATGTCCTGGTCCCTGCAAGCAGGCATCATCCCCGCTTCAGGAGGCTCCCGCACTTCTGTCGGGTGGGAAATCCCTTCCCACTGGAGGGGTCTTAGCCATGTGATGTTTGCACCCCAAGGGGCAACCCAGAATCTTAACTGCTCTTGTTTGAGCTCCACAGTAGATATTTTCACTCTATTTTACAAACGGTCTGAAACCAATGCTTCTTTTAAGAGCCTTTTACTGTCTCTTCATCAGATTTAAATAGTCTTTGTTCCATGAGGCAAGAAACCATGGTTGGCGTTAGGGACTGAACCCAACATCTTGGCCAGCTAGCTAGAGACCTAAACTTCCATTAGTAATAATAACAACAACAACAAGCACAGTAGCAGCAATGCTCAACATTTCTGTATCACTTGCAATGTGCTAGGCACTGCACTGAGTACTTTATATGTGTTAAACACTTGCCTTTTACACAACCTCACACAATGAAGGAAGGGACACCATTAATACCCCCTTTTACAGACAGGGAAACTGAATCATAGAGTTTAGGTAACTTGCTAAACGTTCCACCCGTCACGGTTCCACTTGAAAGAGCCAGCAGTGAACCTAAAAAGGTCAAGCATTTAACTAGATTCCACTAAGGAAAATAAAGCAGATATTACCTGCTTTACTCCTCTGTAACATCTTTCAAGACTGGTAATGAGAATGTCAAGTTTCGGGACAATATGCTGTTATGTATTTAATGAACATCTTATAATGTATAATCATTTTATTAGTTATTCATTAATTTAAGAACACCTATTAAATGCTTAGTGTGTATAGGAACTGATAGAAAATTTCTTACCCTCATTGGACTTAAAATTACTACATTCAAATAATTGCATTACCAAAATATCAAGAATAAAGACTCACTAATGATAGAACCACTCAACATAGCTTCTATTATAATTTAGAATAGTTTTTCTGATGAGTATATTTGCTTTTATTATAGAACTTCCCCATATACATACAATTTTGTTTAAAATATAGTATCAGAAAAGGAAAGTTATTCACTCTTGAAGATTATTTTGTCCCTCTATTGTTTACTGGAATTTTTTGTGGTATTATATTTTGTATATTTAGGAAAAAAAAGACAGTCTATTTTAAAAAAGCATTTAGAGAATTCTTTCTAAGGACAGTATATAATTTTGAACTTTCTATATAGAAGCATTAATTTCTTTATTTTTTTTACTAATTTCTTTTCTTAAAATTCAATTATAGTTGATTGCTTTCTTTCGTGTCCCAATATTGAACATAGTATGGGGCTGAGCAAACAAGCGCCAACACAGTGTCCGAGGAAAGGAAATTCTGATTAACTAGGTGATTTAACCAGAGATGGAGTTATTAAACTGCATCAGCTGTATCCTGTGTTATCAATTCTTCTGGTGGAGGCATCACTATTGTTCTATTATTGGAGAACAGGATGGGATGACCCAGGTCATTTTATTTTTGTACACATTTTCAAAATGTCATCTAAACTTCCGATTTACTGTATTCTACTTGGTTTCTTCTACTATAGTTTCAGGGCAGTTCATAGTACTTTACACACACAAAAAGGAAATGAAATAAAATGAAGGAAATGAAAATAAAATGAAATTGATATAAACATACTCTGAGCCCAATAGGCACACTCAAGTCAAACAAAATGCAAACATTTTACCTGTTTTCCCCGTGTTATGAATGAACGTGTTTTCCAAAGACGTTTTATCCCAACCCTGAAATTTAAGTTTCTTAAGATTCACGTTGACTTGGGTAAGATCTTCATCAATATTGATGGGAGACTGTTTGGGGCTACTACACGTTGGGTACTTCTTTCCCCAGTTTTTTTGATTCAGTGCTCCTAGGGAAAGGAAAGGGTAAGAAGTTAGTTTTTTAGATACTGTGCAAAAGCTCAGCTTTGTATTCTCAAGTAGTCCAGACATTTCGTAACCATAGATATAATAGTAGAAAATACTGGAACATCTTTGAATCGGTTCCTAAAGCAGTTGTGCCAGGGTGGGGTTCTGGGCTTTGCTGTGATCCACGGTCGGAGGCCTCTGTGAAGCCGCTCGAGCTCTGACTCAGCAAGGGCTCGGCTCGGCCCTCGCTCCTGGCTGATCGACAGCGGCCTCCCACCACCTCTCCGGCCTGTGCAAGGCCAGGTCCACCCAGCAGGTGCAGCAGGTGCCAGGTTCTGGCCTCCCTGTGTGCTCCGTGGGGTGGGTCCCTTCCGGCCTCCTGTCACCCCACCTACGTGATCCTCATGCTTTCCCTGAAATGT
Organism: Canis lupus dingo; assembly: GCF_003254725.2. Classification (NCBI taxonomy): domain Eukaryota; kingdom Metazoa; phylum Chordata; class Mammalia; order Carnivora; family Canidae; genus Canis; species Canis lupus. The sequence continues at coordinate 59,780,665 of NC_064256.1, read as the reverse complement.
CTCCTCCTCTCTCTCACTCTTGTTTGTTATTTGTTATGTTGTGCCCAAGATTGCGAATCCGAGAAACCACTGAGGAGCTGACACCGATGCAAGTACACGAGGGTTTATTCACAAGCTCGAGCTTGGGTCCAAATGCACCCGACACAGCAGAGCAGGGACTTGGACCCAAGATCGAACTTGTGAATAAACCCTCGTGTACTTGCATCGGTGTCAGCTCCTCAGTGGTTTCTCGGATTCGCAATCTTGGGCACAACATTTGGGGGCTTGTCCGGGATCCTAGAGACCCCCAGGACCACATCCAGAGGGTTTCACGCCTGGTGAGTGTACTCAACTTTTTCCACTTTTTGCACGCATATTCTCTGAGAGCTCTACACTGTACTTTTACCTGTAGGAATTCCCATCTGTATTAGATTGACATTGGCTTAGGCGGATGCACTGGTGGGCCGTCGACCGGGGGTCTTGAGGAGATGTCCCTTGCCCCTGCAGGGAGGACTGGGTCCTCATCTGCAAGGAGGGCCGTCTGCCAGCCCTTTCAGGTTACTTTCTGTTTTGTCTCTGCGGCCACACTGGAATGTTTGTCTGTGTTATTGTGTCCTTGTTAATCGTCTTTGCTGTGTCTTGGTGTGGGTGGGGGACATAATGGGGCAGACAAAAACCAGTCCCCTGCCTCTTATGCTCTCCCACTTCTCGGACGTTAGGGAAAGAGCTCATAATCTGAGCACAGACATACGGAGAGGGAAATTTCAAACTTACTGCATGTCAGAATGGCCAACCTTTGACGAGGGATGGCCCCAAGAAGGAACTTTCCACCTACCTATTATCTTAAAGGTTAAGGCCGTGATCTTCAGGGACAAGCCAGACGGCCACCCTGACCAGGTGCCCTACATCCTGGTCTGGCAGGACATGATCGAGAATCCCCCTCCTTGGCTAAAACCATTTTTACTCTCCAAAGCACACAACTCGGCTGAAGGTAAGGAGAGACTCTAGGTCCACTGCCAGACTCTCCCGGCAGGTCTCCAGGCTCCTCGGCAAGCCTACCGATCCGGCCGAGGTATATGGTGTGAGACAGGGTAAGGATGAGAGTCCAGCAGCCTTCTTAGAGACAGTCATGGAGGCTTTTAGGCAGTGCACCCCTAGGAACCCAGAAGCCCCGGAAACAAAGGCCGCAATTATCACGGCCTTTGTTAACCAGGCCGCTTCAGACATTAAAAAGATATTGCAAAGAGTAGAGAGACTGGGGGAGAAGAGCTTGCAGGACTTAGTAATAGTAGCAAAAAAAGTCTATAATAATAGAGAAAGTCCAGAAGAGCAACAAACCAAACTAAGTGACCGGCAGACCTGAAACTTGGCCAAGATCCTGCTGGCCACAACCATGGACGACCCACGGGAAAGACGGAGGCACCTCAAGAAGCTGGCTTCAGGGACAGGTAAGGAGGATGGCCCTGGTCCCCCTCGGGAGCGCCCTAAACTGAACAAAAACCAATGTGCTTATTGCAAGGAAGAGGGCCACTGGGTGAAAGACTGTCCTAACAAAAGATCTAAGGCCCCTGCCAAGGTCTTGGAGATGGAGGACCTGGGCGACCAGGGGAGTCGGGGTTCGGCACCCCTCCCCGAGCCCAGGGCAACTCTCAGAGTGGAGGGGCAACCCGTTGAATTCCTAGTGGACACTGGGGTACATTTGGTTTTATTACAACCCCAAGGGAAATTGGCAAACAAGACCTCATGGTGCAAGGGGCCACGGGCGCCAACAGTACTCATGGACTACCCAAAGAACTGGGGATCTCGGCATGGGCCGGGTATCCCACTCCTTCATGGTCATCCCCGAGTGTCCCTACCTGTTGTTAGGTCGGGATTTGCTCACCAAGATGGGGGCACAAATTCGCTTCTACCCCGAAGGGGCACAAATCCTAAACAAGGAGGAGCACCCGATTCAGGTGCTTGTCCTGAGTCTAGAAACTACTATTGTCTCCATCAAACGCCCTCAGCCCCAGTGACTGGCACTGACCGTTGGCTGCAGGAATTTCCCCAAGCGTGGGCAGAAACTGGGGGAACTGGGCTGGCCCGGCACCGACTGGCCATATACATAGAACTAAAGCTGGAGGCAGACCCTGTCAGGGTCCGCCAATGCCCCATGCCTCTCGTCTCCCTAACCCAGACTGGGACCCCCTCTGCATGACTGCCAAGAAATTTTGGCACAGGTGCACGGAATCAGAGTGGATCTGAGAACTTATTCGGAAGACGCGCCCTCTTCCTGGAGAGCCGGGAGCCGATGGCCTTCACTCTGCCCCGGGCCTACTCTGGCCTCTAGGCACAGCTTTATGATTCGGCCCATCTGCGCCTTGTCCCGCAAAGATCGTGGGCCCGGGGCAAACTGCTCGGCCGACTGATGGCGTGCGACGGCAACGGGAACGTGCAGCAGGAGTCCGTGGGCCCGCGCACGCTCCTCTGTCCTCCCGCACCCAGCAGGAGGCTCACGGTCGTGGTGCAACAAACACGAAACTCCCAGGGTCCTCGAACGAGCCTGCGCTGCGCGCGTGGCTGGCGGTCACCTCTGCGGACCCTGGCGCGGCGCGGCCACCACCGAACGCTGGACTCCTGCCGGGCAACCAGCTGCTCCTGCCATCTCCGTCATCCCCTGCACGCAGAAGCCATCCCGGCGCCCGTCCCTGTCTCCTCCCCATCGAGCCTCTGGGTCCGCCTCCCAGGGACGTCCTCCAGCAGACGGCTCAGGACTGCCGCTAGCTGCCCAGCCCAGGCCGCTGTCCCCGCGGGCCCCAGTCTTGCCGCGCCCCGAGCACCTGCCATCACCCGGAGACCGTGAGGGAGACCGAGGGGCAGGTCCCACCAGGACGCTGCTAAGCCACAGGCTAATTTTAACCGGGTCCCCAGGAGATGCATGGACACATTAAATTTTGAGAAGCAACGGCTTGGACGTTTCCAGGGCCTTCTAGTGGGTCTCCGGCTTCTCCTCTGGCCCCCACCTACAAACCCACTCTCCCTGACATGGTGGGAAGACCTCTGAGAATATGACGGGATAGCCATTCCCGTAACCAGGTCACGTTACACGACAAAGGTGACGGGGGTCCCTGCTGCAATGCTGTGACGGTACAGGAGGCTCGTCCCGGCTCACTGCGGACGGAGAGATCCAACGTGCCAGACGTTCGAAGCCGTGCCTGCCCCCCGCCGGGGCTGGAAGAGCGGGGCGTCCAGCCAGGCCCCGGATCCCGGAGCGGCCCCAGGCCGACAGCCAGCAAAACAAGCACACCACATGCCAGTTACAAACAGACCAACACCGGGTGGTTCCTCTACACACGAGGCTCCTAAAATAACCAAATTCACGGGGAGAAAGCAGAACGGCTGTCACCTGGAGACGGGGCGCTGCTTAATGGGTACAGAATCCCGCTGTGCAAGAGGAAAAGTCCTGGGGATCTGTTTTCCAACAACGTGAGTACACATAACACGACCAAACTGCGCACTTAAAAATGCTGAAGATGGAAAATTCTGTGAGTCTTTTTTTATGGCAGCGGAAGTAGTAGTTAAGCAAATAAACAAAATAAACAAACAAAAAATAGGGACCTGGACCTCAATCTTGCAAAAAGGAAGGGAACCCTGCCAACGCCCCGCAGAAGCCCCGCACTTCACGTGAGAACACAGCCCAGCCAGCGGCTCGGTTTCACTCAGGGGACCCTGAGCAGAGCACCCGGTTCAGCGGTCACTCCTCTCTGACCCCTGACCCATGGAAACTATGAGATAATAAATTATTTTTTTTTAAGATTTTATTTATTTGACAGAAGAGAGAGAGAAAGAGACAGCAAGCATGAGTTAGGGGGAGAGGTCTAGAGGGAGGAAACTCCCCACTGTGCAGGGGGCTCAACGCAGGGCTCGATCCCAGGACCCACAGAATCACGCTCCATGCCGAAGGCAGATGCCCAACTGACTGAGCCACCCAGACGCCCTGATAAGAAATGTGCTTAAAAGCCACAAAACTTGGGGCCCCTGGGTGGCTCAGTCCATTAAGCACCTGACTCTCAATTTGGGCTCAGGTCATGACCTTGGGGTCCTGAGGTCAAGCCCTGAGCCCAGCTCCAGTGTCAGGCTCTACACTCAGTGGGGAATCTGCTTAAGATTCTCACTTCCCCTCTCCCTCTGCTTCTCTCCTGGCTCCCTCCCTCCCTACATATATAAAATATTAAAAAAAAAATAAAAGCCACTAAATCCGAAGCAATTTGTTATGTGACATAAGAAAACTAATACAATCAATAACTTATCTTTTAAAATATTTATCAAATCATGTTGTTTCCTGACCTGGGTCCCTCTAATATCCTCCATCTCACTCAGAAGAAAATGCAAGCTCCATTTTTAAAAAAAAAAAAAAAAAGATTTTTATTTATTTATTTATTTATTCATGAGAGACACACACAGAGAGAGAGGCAGAGACACAGGCAGAGAGAGAAACAGGCTCCACGCAGGGAGCCCCACGCGGGAATCTATCCTGGATCTCCAGCATCACGTCCTGGGCTGAAGGCGGCGCTAAACTGCTGAGCCACTGCCTGATAATGCAAGCTCCCTAACGCAGCCAAGAGGTTCTCTAAGACCCCATCTTTCGCATCCTCTCTGATCCCATTTCCTGCCTTGGATTCCAGTCACACAGGCTTCTCTCCTTGGAGCACGGGAGGCCTCGGGGCTTGGCACTCGCTGCCACTTCTCCGGGAATGCTTCCTGACGGCTCCGCCCCAGGTGTCTGCAAGGCCCACCCACTCACGTTCCCACGTCTATCAGGTCTCTCTGCTCAATGCACCTCCTTGGGGAGGCCCTCCCTGAACACCCTGCATAAAAAACACTTTCCTCCGTGGTCGTTCTCAATCCCTTCTCCTTATTTTGTATTTATTCTCCTAAAACATGAGGTTTACTGAGTAGTTTCCGCACCCCAGCAGCTAGGAAAAAAAAGCCTGGCACGTAGTACATGTTCAATAAAATACTGGTTTAATGGCTAAATCAGACAAATAAAACATGATCATGTTTTTTGTTTTATGAGTTTAAAATCTCAAAGAGATCTACCACGCGATGACAACAGAAAAAAAAAAAAAAGAAAACAATTAAGAAACGTTTCTGAAACAGGCTCTAGGTCGTATCTGACTGGCACATGATAATTTTGTTGAGTAGTCCCTATTAAATTTCTGCTGAAGAGTATCCAGAAAGACTTTTAAGTCTGGACATTTTAAACCTCAATGACCCTAAATGACTAGATTATGTGTGAAGTGTATCAAATGATTATATTGAGTCTAGATTCAGTTTTAAAAACCAACTAGATCATGGGACCAAATACAGTACAGGTTCAAGAACACTCTTGAATCTTTGTGATTAAGTTGTGGTTTAATTAATTGTGATTAATTGTGATTAAATTGAATGTTTGTGATTAAAACACAAAAAGATTCCAAATTCTTTTCGTGAAAAGTCTGTAAAGCAGAAAAAGCCCAGAAAAAAAAATAAATAACTTGAGGTTCTTCTTGCAGAGGGCTCTAGAAACAAGATTGTTTCAAATCATTAGAAGTAGCAAGCCAAAGGAAGTAAACTAATGAAGTGTTAAAATTGTGCACGAGGATGAAACACAAACCAAGGAAGCATTAAATAGATTTTACCTATCTTTAATAATGAAATGTCGGTTTACTCTTATGCTTAAACATTATTTTTTAAATTCCCAATTAATATGCTTAACATTGCAGCTGGAACCTTCAGTGGCTGAGGCAGGTTGGCGTCCCTGAGAAAGCAGGTGTACAGAACTCATCACAACGACCCCGTATCCACCTGAGTGTTATCAGCGACTGTCGTGAAGGAAGGATTAGGACTCACTGTGGTTGCAGCAGGAGACGATGAGGTGGCCAGCCACGCGGAGGCCTGCGGAGGACCACTCGTCCGCTCTAGACAACTGAAATAAATGGTCCGTTCACTTACTCCTCCATTCTTCCACCCGCACACCGACTCCTGAGTCAGGGTCACCTGTGAGATTCCCGCGCCCTCCCGAGGGCCCTCAGCAGACCCTATTCTGTTGGTGGAGCCTTAACTCATCGCCACGGGATTGCCAGACTGGGAGTCAGGCACAGAGTAGAAACCCACCAAAGGCCGTGATGGGGGCTGTGGGCAGCAGTGCACGGATTCAAGATTTACACTCGGTGCAGCCTCTACTCCCACCAGGAGGAAAGCAGTTGGAGGCTCTGCGGGAGATCTGCGAGTTCAGGCTGGTGGGCTGGTCTGCGTGCTCCCGCACTCCAGAAGGTCGTGGGGGGCAGTGCAGAGGCCGGGGCCAAGGGAATCAAGGGCTGACCAGGCGGGGCAAAGCTCAGGCGCTCCGAGAAACGAGCAGTGCAGCGTGGTCCGGGGAGCGCCAGCGGCCACCAAGCAATTCCAGGAGGCCATGGAAAGACAGACGGTCACATGCCACTGGGTAGGCCGGTGGGAGGCAGGGAGGCGTGGAGGAGCGCAGCTGCCCTGTCAGAGACGCAGCTCGCCGGGCCGCGGGACGGGGAAGAGGGACGGGCGGCCTCGCGGGGCAGTTTCAAAGGCATCTTCCGTTCGTCTTCATTCGATCTTCACAGAATCCCTGTGCAGTAGACTGAATGCCCCAAAATCCATCTTAAAAATTATAATACGATCCCCCGTGGGATGGCCTCCGGGGGCGTTCGGCTCATCAAGGGCAGAGGCCCTGCGATTGGGGTCCGTGCCCTGGCGAAGATCCCGGAGAGCTCGCCCGGCCGAGCTAAGGAAGCAGCGCCCCCGGGGTTCGCCCTGGGCCTCCAACCTCCCCCCCTGAGAAACAAGCTGCGGCCCACGGAACCGGCCGCTAAAGCACTTGCTGCCCCTCCAACTACACGAGGCCTGTCCCCTAATCAAACCGTCACTTCAGTACCGTTCTTAGAACCTGGCACTCAGGATTGAACAGTCGTTTCCCGAAGGAATCTGTACTTCAGTCCGACGGCCAGTTACCCCCCTCCGACCTTCTTGTGCTGACACCTGGACCAGGGAGCATTCTAAACCCGGACACGTTTTTAAAGACATTCTGTGTAGGAAAATATTACTTCACCAGTACCTAATATGAAAATAATATAAAAAATCAACTGAAAATAAATAAGTAATAAAAATAAATAAAAATATCAACTGAAAAAAAAACAGTTAAGTGAGTTTAAAAAAAATTGCAGGTTTTTAGCATTTGGGGAAAATGAGAAAGGGATGAAAACAAAGGAAAACCAAAGAAAAAATTATTTTGCTTTCTTTTTTGCATTATGCTTGTGGAGTCTTACCTTCCAGTCTCAGAAAAATGGATATATTTGTTATAATAATTATAATATTGGGTAAAGTATTCAGTAGACAGCCCCTGAAAATTCACAGAAATGATAAAAATCCCAACATTTGCTTTTTTTCTTTCAAGATTTATTGATTTATTTGAAGAGAAGGACAGGGAGAGGGCAGAGACACAGAATCTGAAGAGACTCTGCACCGAGCGTGGAGCCCGAGGTGGGGCTCAATCTCACGACCCTGATCTCAAACCTGAGCCGAAACCGAGAGTCAGAGGCTTTAACCAGACACTGTGATCAAATGCGCCACCCAGGTGCCCCCCCCAAATTAATTTTTTTAAGGTTACAATAAATTGCTGATTTTTAGCAAGATTTGAACAACACCACACTTAGAACTGATTCTTTAAGGACCACAATATTATTAATAAAAATATGTACTTCTTTTAAACATTATGAATCTCTTTTCTAGGATCAGCTTTCATGCAAGAACATGTTTGCAATGTCTATATATTTGCATATAAAAATATTAGTAAGAGCAAATACAAATGTAATATTGAAGTGCGGACTGTAGTGATGATCATAGGATCTGTTATTACTTGCCTTGAATTAACTTCATTCAAAATTCCACACACTAGGAGTCTCAGCTTTAGACACTACTAGGGGCTTCCTTTATATATGCTAACGAATCTACCAAAACCCAAAACTTAGGTCACTGAAATAGTACAGAGCTATTGATAGTGAACGACTTGGATCAAATATCAGTTAATTCCAATATAGAAATGAAACAAACCAGTGTTCTTGCCACTCAAGATTTAGGATAGAATTCAGAACTCCAGCAATGGAGCTCCTAATGGAAATGGTGAGAGATTTCAGTAGACACTTCTCAGGTGCGGCAGCCTGAGAAAGGGAGCTTCCTCAACGTACTGAATAACGATCATTAAGTGATGTTACATTACACCAGTAAATGTCATCACATAAACGGACAGAAAGCAAAGAAGGCTGTCTGAGCTCACTTCCCATGATGGAAACCAGAATGAGGACATATTTACATGCACACATCAGCGTGTCTGTTTCTGTTCTTGGCCAAACAGAAGTTTTTGGAGCTCCTAAGAGCGAAGCAGTTGGCGAACATAGATAATGGTTGTTACTAAAACTGGACTGGAACCGGATCAAATGCAAACAATTTCAGAAGAAGCTGTTTGGTCAAGACTGCATTTTCCTTTGTCATTTGTTCGAATGGGACCCTTGCATCAGAATGGCAGAAAGTCTTGGCCTGGCCAATATATCCAATTGAGACACGTCAGGGAAGGCCATTATCAATTTATCTAGAAAAATGCTAGCACAAAGTTTCCTTAAACATTAAGATATTTAAGAAAATAAACCCATAAATATAGAGGATTCTGGTGGTTGCCAGAAGGGAAGGGATTGGGGAGATGGGCACAAAGGAGAGAAAAGGAGTGGGGGTCACAGACTTGTAGTAATGGATGAAAAGTCACAGGGACGACAGGCACAATGTAGGGAATAAAGTCAATGGTATTATAATAGCACCGTATGGTGACAGATGGCAGCTTGTGGTGCGCATAGTGTGACATATACAGTTGGGAAAAAAAGAAAATTATTTTTATTTTTAGATTTTATTTATTTATTCATGAGAGACACAGAGAGAGAGAGAGAAAGAGAGAGAGAGAGAGAGAGAGAGGCAGAGACACAGGCAGAGGGAGAAGCAGGCTCCGTGCGGGGAGCCCGATGTGGGACTCAATCCCAGGACCCTGGGGTCAGGACCTGAGCTGAAGGCAGACTCTCAACCCCTGAGCCCCCAGGCTGTCCCAAAAAAGAAAATTATTAACTGAAGTTCAGTATAAATAGAAAGAGAAAGATTGGGCAGCCCGGGTGGCTCAGCAGTTTAGCTCCGCCTTTGGCTCAGGGCGTGATCCTGGAGTCCTGGGATCGAGTCCCACATCGGGCTCCCTGAGTGGAGCCTGCTTCTCCCTCTGCCTGTGTCTCTGCCTCTCTCTCTCTGTGTGTATCTCATAAATAAATAAATAAATAAATAAATAAATAAATAAATAAATAAAATCTTTAAAAAATAAAAAATGAATAGCTTGAAAAAAATTACAAGTTTAGGAGAAAGGAGTATTGTGAAATTCATAAAGACAGTTTTGTCAACGAGAGATTATCCCACTGTAGATATCACACACGGCAGGGAGCCCGAAGTGTCATGACTGAAGAGTAACTACTGGATTTGGTTATTTCTTAAACTGAAAATCTCATCTTTGTAGAACAAAACAGCTTCAGTAAAATGATGAACCTGGAATCCAGACTACAGCATGTAGAAGAGTGAACTGGAGGTGACACAGTAGAGTTAAGAAAATGCTGTTCAAAAGTTTGCTATGAGGGAAAGAACAAGGATAGAGTCGCATCCAGAGACAGATACGAGGATGAGGAACGGATTTTTAACACAGAAAGAGCTTTAAGCATGTAGATGTATTGAGGCGATAAAATGATTACAAGAAGGAGCCGGAAGTTAAGGGAAGTCCATGCTCAAGGCCCACCCAAGGGGAGAAGACACTGGCCACGGATGGAGGAAAAGAAGCATAAAAATAATCAAAGAAATATGGATTTGTATCTAAATGTTCAGAAATGGGAAAAAGAGAAAATTGATGGATAATACCACGAGCTTCAGCTGTAAAGCAAGGCACATCACACGGAAGGAAAAGCGGTTTGGGAGTAGAGCACACCATTTAGAGGCGCCACACGTCTGTTATGTTATCTGCAGTAGGAATAGTAATCTCAGTACTCTCAGTGTGAGAGTAATCTCCCACTCTCAGACTGTGCCGATTCAGTAAGATAACATATGTACACATGCTGGAGTGCATGAATCTCCTTACCCTCCCTCCTCATGTTCTCAGGAAAACTGGAGGGGAGACAGGCTCATCAGCTGCGGGGTAGAGGCAGGAGAGCCTGGGCTCAGGAAAATCATGGAGAATGAACTAGTGGACAGATGAGACTAACAGAAAGCACCAAGGGCCCTCCTGAGGTGGGAGGCCGTGAATTTGCAGAAACATCTCTCAAAAGCGGGTCCCTGTGTGGTTTCGTGTGTGCAAGTTCAGTGGTCCTGATGGACAAGCACAGAGAACAGGGAGCTGTGGTCCTAGGGTGGCCAACAGGAGCATGGGCAGGATGGACCTCCGAAAGGTCAGGACCCTGGAAGCTCCCTGCCAGCCCCTCGCTCCCCTGCCCCCCAATCTCAAATCCGATATGGGGAGAGAAAGGTCATTTTTAAAATAGCTGTTCAACAGCTACAACCACAGCATCCTCTGTCACCTTTCAGAGAAGTTAGAAAATGGTAGGAGTGACAAGAAGCCCAATACTGCAGTGTTTCTACTGCTATGGGCTGGTAGGGAATATTTAACTAATTAATATCGGAAAAATCCTCATTGAAACCTAACATTCGCCAGAAACTATGGGGCCTTCTTGTTGCTCTTTCATCTCCTGATAAGCCACCACTTCTAAAAGGAAGAAAAGGCTGAGGGTTTAGGTAACTCTGTGATTAATGTTACGACCTGTATATTTGCCCGATTCTCTCCAAATGAGTCCACTGTTTAATATTCAGGATTGAGACTGAGGGCAACGCAGGCTGACTAATGGCACAACTTCTCTGTTGCATTTGTTGTTAACTAACTGACCTCGATGCACGGCAGGCAGACTCTGTAGATTGAGGAGAGGCACACAGAGCGAGCAAGGTTTCTTTTCTTTGTTGCTATAGTCTGGCTACTACTGATGTGATCATAAATACAGAAAGAAAGAAAGAAAGAAAGAAAGAAAGAAAGAAAGAAAGAAAGAAAGAAAGAAAGAAAGAAAGAAAGAAAGAAAGAAAGAAAGAAAGAAAGAAAGAAAGAAAGAAAGAAAGAAAGAAAGAAAGAAAGAAAGAAAGAAAGGGAAAGAAAGAAAGAAAGGGAAAGAAAGAAAGAAAGAAAAAAAGAAAGAAAGAGAAAAGCAAAGCAAAGCAAAGCCAAGCCAAGCCAAGCCAAGCCAAGCCCTGGAAATTACTCCTTCGTATGGAATTAAAGATAAAAAAACTCTCTGTAGCATAGCTCCGAATGTCGCCTTGGCGTCCCTGTGGCTCTTTCCCATACCTTTGGTCAGAGGACCAGGGATTCAGGGTTGAAGTCTGAGTCATGGCTATAACCTGATATCCTACCACTTGTGATAGGATAAGACTTAATTCCATTAAATATAGCTTTTATTTGTTCATTTGTTCACTCATTCATCAAATATTGGTGGGGTGCTTAACGTTGGACAGAATAGAAGTCTGGTAAAAACAACTCAAATAAAAGAGTAACCATCGTCAAGAACTCACATTCTGGGGGTGCCTGGGAGGCTCAGTCGGTTAAGCATCTGACTCTCACTTTTGGCTCAGGTCATGATCTCAGGGTCGTGTAACTGAGCCCCACATTGGGCTCTGCACTTACTCAGCCTGAGTCTGCTTGAGTCCCTCTGCCCCTGCCCCTGCTCCTCGGGTCGCATGCATATGCTCATGCTTTCCCACTCTCTCAAATAAATAAATAAATAAAATCTTTAAAAAAAGTAATAAAAGAACTCATGTTCTAGATTAGTATCCAAGGCATATCAACTATTTCTTTTAAAGATTTTATTCATTTATTCATGAGAGACAGAGAGAGAGAGAGAGAGAGGCAGAGACACAGGCAGAGGGAGAAGCAGGCTCCCTGCAAGGAGCCCGACGTGGGACTCGATCCCGGGACTCCAGGATCACACCCTGGGCTGAAGGCAGGTGCTCAACTGTTGAGCCACCCGGGCTGCCCAGGCATATCAACTATTAATTAGAATATAATCTAGTAAGTATGATAGTAGAGATGTGCATGGAATATTGCAGGGACACAAAAGAGTTCTTCTGAACCCAGATGGGACAAAAGACGAAGAAGGCCTCCTGAATGACAAGATGCCCGAGATACATCTTAACCAGAGGACAAGTGCGATCAAATTAAAGGTGGGGAAGGAAGTCGGGAAGAGGGAACAGCATGAGCACAGAAGAGAGGAAGAGTGGCTGACTGGGAGGAACGGTCGGAGGGTCTGTGTGCTGACAATGAAATGCAAGGCAGAGAGAGAGATGGAATGGGAAAGGTGAGCAGACACCGCAGCTCTGGATGCCGGGACGAGGGGCCTGACCTTTGTCTGCTGGGCTTCGGAAGGGCTTTACGTCACGTCACGGGGAGCACGGTCTTATTTAAGTTCTATGAAGAGTCTGTTGGCCTTTTGCAAGTATTACCTTTCCTCAGTCTCACTATATTGTACCACGGTCCTTCCAAACCAAGCGCAAGTCCTACAGACAGACCCTCCCATGGACGATTTGAGGGAAATGACAACCACATGTATTTCTTCACGACCAATCTGTAATAAAGCGTGAGAGTGAACAGAACTCTGAAATACAAGAGGAACAGATGACGAAAAACATCACCCAAATCAAAAGGCTGAAACAAGAAAACAAAAAACGTTTAAGCGGTAATTAAACCAAACTTCTCTTTAAAGATAGCAAATTTATTGTGAGGTTCTTAAAATCTTAAAGTCGAATCATGAATTATAATGAGTTTTTTTAAATATGGCATTAGGCAGCTTGTGAGAATGACATTGACTGCTGCTGTGTCTCCGACCTGTTGGCTCATTCTGCACTTTTTTTTTTTTTATTAAATCTCAGGAAATGCCTATAAAAGAACAGAAGTCTGAACACAGGCTCTTTCCTTTTATTTCTAATGTATATCTTAGCAATGAGGTTTAAATAGAAGAGTTTTTGAATATAAATAATTCCAGTCCATGGCAGTGTATAAATCTGATAAAACAAGCCGGCAACCTATTCACATTGCAGACACTTACTGCCAACGTCCCTGAAGCCAGCAAGTGCCCCTACTCTTTACTTACATATGTAAAGAGGTTAGAGAAGAGGAAGGATTTAAACCTGGATGATAGGAGTCCCTGCCAAGGGACTATCAATCCCAAAGAAGGATAAAATGGTCATGCAAAACAAGTAGATTTGGTTTTGAATGAACTGGTTATTCTAGGTTCTATCCTTTATGCAAAATCAAGGTATACTTGTATGGATTCGAAGGTATCTGAACGTGTGTCCAGCCCACGGGATGACGCCTTAGGAGCCTTTCCAGTAATGACAGATGTAAGCAGATCTCTTTTGGGACCAGCAGGTTTCCTGTCCTTCCTTGCGTGACTGCATAGCATTGGGCCAAAGGTGCAGAGAAGGGAAATCCCTTGGGGAGTTCCAGGAATCCTAAGGAGGATTTAGGATTTTCATGGACCATGGAACTTGAGGGAAGGAAGAGGCAGGTTGGCTTCTGAGCCAGCACAACCTACATCTTTGAAAGGTTGGAAGGCTCCAGATGACATCTGTTTGAGGCATTTTAAACTCTGTGATAATGAGAACTGGCTGACCCCAGAGCAAGTGACCGGCAGCTGTACACGGCCAGAGGGGTCAGGTGCGGTCTCTGCAGCCCCACATCTTTACATCTGCTGCTACCAAATAGTAGACCTCACGCTTCTAAAGTATCGAAGTCAAATTGTAAAACATTCTTCAAATAAGTCATTCTTCACAGCTCCGCAACAAAACTTTTAAAAGTTTAGTAGTACCAAAGCACTGCAAGGTACCTTTTTCTTCGGTGGTGGGCAGCAAAAGGGTTACAATAATCTCCACTCCAAGGGGCCACAGCTATCCCTTACTTAAGGAATCCATCTAAAATGTTGGGCGTTTCAAAGAAGTTGGCCCTAAGCCATATCTCTGTAAAAATCTACACACTGGCTTGGCATAAAACACTTATTTTCAACCACTTCCCTGCAATTTCCTCTGGCAGACCTCTCGAACACCAAATGGAGAAATACCTTCCAGAGCTAAGATCTAGTTCTATCACAACTCATCATGCCTTTTACTGAAAACACTTGGATCTTACGATCTCTTCAGTGAAAGACGTACTTTGTGAATTCGTGTTCTGACGCCGTGGTCAAGGGGCACCCCTCTAGGATAACTGGAAAGTGAATGCTGGCCACAAATGCACTTCTAAATCCAGGTTTGACTTTCTGATCCTACGCTCGGCACCTCTAAGGGCTTGCTACTTATGGTCTCAGTTACTTTTTCGTAATACTCTAGACCTGACAACAAAAATACGAATTTTCCTTCAGTGGCTCTAAGGTCTAGCTGAAGACATTAGATGAACCAATCGATACACTGAAAATTACAAGTAATCTAATAAAGACACGAAATATGATCAATTCCCTGGGGTGTCAGGATTGGTTTAGAAATGGACATGATGTTGAGAGTAGAAAGGTGAGGACGGGTTCCCTACGACAGGGTGACTCCTTCCAAGTCTCAGATGGGTCACCATAACTAGAGAAGACAATGGGGTTTCAATATCCAAGTGCAGCCCTCCTATTTGGGATCTCACTTTGCTTCTTCAGCTCTGTCCCGCCCGGGGGTCTCCGCCATGCTCTGCCAAGCCCGAACCTCATGGTTTCTGATCATAGCTTGTCCATCATAGAATCTCAGGATTGGGAAAAACCACCCAAGTTCAATGATCCAATCACGGCCGGAGCCCTCCCCTACACAATGCTTAGTAACAGGTTTTTTTTTGCCTCAGCTTAACTACTTCTGATGTTGGAGTTTATCTCCCTCTGCACCGCTTTTCCCAGTTTTTAGATTTTTTGATGTCAGAGTCATTTCCTTTATCAAAGCAAGCTCCTCTCCAAAAGTAATTTCTCCCCAAACTGTATCTACTAGGGGGCCAACAAGACGTCTAATTATTTTTCCACCCAATGACCTTGAAAATATATGAATAGCGACAAAGAAGTGAACAGTCTCCTGAGCTGCATCTTTTTCGTGAGTCACACCTGCTTCACCTGTGTCAACATTCTTCACTAGCTCTTCCCGATACTCTCCAGTTCGTCTACATTCCTCGTAAAGCTTGGCAAATGGAGCAGGGCGCAACGTTCCTTGCGGAATGAAGTATGGAAATACAGAGGAGTTTTTTAAGCTATAAAAGGTAACTGAAACTTTATCATAACAACCAATAAGTAATTTACACGAGTATGGTGCGGTCTTTGGGAAACAGCATCATGTAAGGCTGAAAGCATGGGTTCTGAAGTCAGACTTCCCGGGTGAAAATCTGGTCCGGACCACTTACAAGTTGACTAATCCTTGGTGGGTTTCTTTATCATTCTGTTCCCCGGCGTTCACCCACTTAAAAATATGGACCATGTTAGGATGAGCCTCTTAGGATTGCTACAAGGCTTAAGTGAGCTAATCAGAGGAAACCATTAGCACAAGGCTTGACACAAAATAAGGGGTCATGTGCCCTCTCCATTTTACCATGCTCCTCTCTCCCTCAATCATACCTCTTTTTTTTTGTCCCAGTGCCTTTGCACTTGCCATGCCCTTGCCTGAAACACTCTCCCCTCTATAGGTCACTGGCCAGCTCCCCCTCTTTCTCAAATCTGAGCTGAAATATCCCCCTCTTGGAAGCCGCCCCCCTTCTGCTAAGCTCTTACCTGTCACATCACACTGTGTTTATTCTTTTCGTAGTTCTTCTCATACTCGGCAATTACCCTGCTTGCTTGTTTTTCTTTCCCTGCTAGAATACGAGTTTAATCACAGCAGGTACCTTATCGGCTCTGTCACTGCTTCTACTACAGAGACTAGCACTGAAGAATACATTGATGAGTATCGCCTACGACTATTACCCTTTTTGGATTTGTTAGCGTTTATCATTTCTCTTGGTTCTCCTGCGCGCTCTCTGCAGCCGGCAGATAAATGAATTCACAGTTTTAGAATAACTAATGTGTGCAGCAAAATGCATTTCACAAAGGTTAAGGGGAAGCACGGTCACGAAAATGAATAAATCCTCTAAAACGCTCCAAATGTTTCTAAGCAGCCACAGAGAATTCAGTTCAATGGAGCATAAAACTCCATTTCATGTGCCCCAGTTTGTCGTATTAGGAAGTTTCAATATGCGTATTAAATGAAAACACTTATTTAGAACCCAGAATGATAATGTAACCATGGCAGATCTATTTAATTTAGTCTGGATTCCGCCTCACAAACAAAATTCTTCTAACAGAGGCTAAACAACAAAGTCTTCAAGAGTCACAAAACAAATTCTCACTGCAACATCCTGTTTTCATTTTAGTTAGAATCCTTGGCAGATTTGAATAAAGGGAAGCTCACATTAAATGATGTATTTTTGAGGCTCCAGTATTATTTTCTAATCCAAACTTTTTCTATAGAAAAATCATTAAGCTCAATGCAAAATTACCAATTGAATTATCTCTGTTTTTCAATTAAAACTCAAGGGTAATTCAACAGTTGAAACTAATTGAATTTCTGCTTTGGTAGGCACATAGTTGCAGGCTCTATGATATTATTTTTCCCTTTTCTATTAAACAATTCGAATTTGCACGCAGTTTCAAATGAAAAGAGCAACACGTAAGACTATAGAGTAAAACAGTAAAAGCCTCCATTTTAACCCTCCTCCTCATCTACTCCTCTCTTATGTATTTTTTATTCTTTATTTTCTTCCTGGTGTAAAAAGAGATTTTTCTTACAGCACGAGGACAGGACCAGTGGGCTGACTGGGCGGCCTCGGGATGGCCAGGAGCGGTGGGTTAAGTACTTTTAAATTGGGAGGGACGGAGAGAAAGGATGTTTCCAGAGGGATTTTCATCATATGTTAAAGAAGACTCCCCGGATCCCGGAGGATCCCGGAGGTCGGGCTATTGTCAAGCGAAGGTTGCTCTTGGGCCTCTAGCGAAGCATTAACACTAAGACAATTGGGAACCCCGGGAGGAGGGTCCCACTCGAGGCTAAAGGAATGTGGTTTTATCTGTACTTCCTTTTGTCTTTGTTCTCATCACGCCCCCCTGAGCACCCACCCCCCCCCCCAAACCTTTCCGGTCCCTGAGGGTGGGAGGCCTTATCTTCTAGAACTTCTTCCTGCTGGACTGGGGCACAGAGATGTCCCCATCTGTGGTCAACATTGGTCAGTTGGGAAACCTATGTCTCTCTCTCTCTATCTCTGTCTCTCTCCCTCTTTTCTCTATCTATGTATCCCTATCTCTCTCTCTATCCCTATCTCTCTATCTCTCCATCCCTATCTCCCTCTATCCTTATCTCTCTATCCCTATATCTATCTCCATCCCCATTTCTCTATCCTTATCATTCTCTATCTCTGTCTCTATCCCTCTGTATCTCTCTCTCTCTATCTCTCTGTCTCTCTCGGTCTGTCTCTGTACCTCTACCTCTGTCTGTCTAGGAGCTACCAAAGCAGGGGCCACTGCATCCGCGGGAGACAACACACCTGAACCCCGCTGGGCCTCCTCGTCTCTTCCAAGTTAAGTCCCATTACCTGGTCGTCATGATGAGGGAACCGAGGGGCCCAGCCGCCGCCCGCCCCAGGGCGAGGTCCCTCCGGCCGCCCTAAGCCAAGGAAAGGGAAAGCAAGCACTTCGCTCCCGAGATCGCGGCCGGCGACACCCGAGCGTCCCCCGGTCTGGTCCCGGAGCTCAGCTCCTGAGAAGAGCGAAGCGTCTGTCAGCGTCCGGCTGCCCGGGTTGTGCCTGCGACCCTGCAGCCCGCGGCCCCCGGACGGACCCGGCCACAGGCGGCCTCGCTGTGGCGCCTAAGGGCCCCGACACGGCCCCCGCTGGGCCAGGGCGAGGCCTCGGGAGGTCGGGCCCTCGGGTCCACACGGAGCGCCCTCCGGGGCCCGGCGCAGCCCCGGGGCGGCAGCTCTTCCCCGGCACCTCCAGGGCCGTCCTGGGGCTGCGCCGCCCGCACCTGGAGGCCGCCCGCGCGGTCCCGCCGCACCTGCCTCAGGGGGCGCCAGCGCCTCAGGGGAGCCCGTGCCTCAGGGGAGCCCGCGCCTCAGGGGTGCCCGCGCCTCAGGGGAGCCCGCGCCTCAGGGGAGCCCGCCCCTCAGGGGTGCCCGCGCCTCAGGGGTGCCCGCGCCTCAGGGGAGCCCGCGCCTCAGGAGTACCCGCCCCTCAGGGGAGCCCGCGCCTCAGGGGAGCCCGCGCCTCAGGGGAGCCCGCGCCTCAGGGGTGCCCACCCCTCAGGGGAGCCCGCGCCTCAGGGGTGCCCGCGCCTCAGGAGTACCCGCGCCTCAGGGGTGCCCGCGCCTCAGGGGAGCCCGCGCCTCAGGGGAGCCCGCGCCTCAGGGGAGCCCGCGCCTCAGGAGTACCCGCGCCTCAGGGGAGCCCGCGCCTCAGGGGAGCCCGCGCCTCAGGGGTGCCCGCGCCTCAGGGGTGCCCGCGCCTCAGGGGTGCCCGCGCCTCAGGGGAGCCCGCGCCTCAGGAGTACCCGCCCCTCAGGGGAGCCCGCGCCTCAGGGGAGCCCGCGCCTCAGGGGTGCCCACCCCTCAGGGGTGCCCGCGCCTCAGGAGTACCCGCGCCTCAGGGGTGCCCGCGCCTCAGGGGTGCCCACCCCTCAGGGGAGCCCGCGCCTCAGGGGTGCCCGCGCCTCAGGAGTACCCGCCCCTCAGGGGAGCCCGCGCCTCAGGGGAGCCCGCGCCTCAGGGGAGCCCGCGCCTCAGGGGTGCCCGCGCCTCAGGAGTACCCGCGCCTCAGGGGTGCCCGCGCCTCAGGAGTGCCCACCCCTCAGGGGAGCCCGCCCCTCAGGGGTGCCCGCGCCTCAGGGGTGCCCGCGCCTCAGGGGAGCCCGCGCCTCAGGAGTACCCGCCCCTCAGGGGAGCCCGCGCCTCAGGGGAGCCCGCGCCTCAGGGGTGCCCACCCCTCAGGGGTGCCCGCGCCTCAGGAGTACCCGCGCCTCAGGGGTGCCCGCGCCTCAGGGGTGCCCACCCCTCAGGGGAGCCCGCGCCTCAGGGGTGCCCGCGCCTCAGGAGTACCCGCGCCTCAGGGGTGCCCGCGCCTCAGGGGAGCCCGCGCCTCAGGGGAGCCCGCGCCTCAGGAGTACCCGCGCCTCAGGGGAGCCCGCGCCTCAGGGGAGCCCGCGCCTCAGGGGTGCCCGCGCCTCAGGAGTGCCCACCCCTCAGGGGAGCCCGCCCCTCAGGGGTGCCCGCGCCTCAGGGGTGCCCGCGCCTCAGGGGAGCCCGCCCCTCAGGAGTACCCGCCCCTCAGGGGAGCCCGCGCCTCAGGGGAGCCCGCGCCTCAGGGGTGCCCACCCCTCAGGGGTGCCCGCGCCTCAGGAGTACCCGCGCCTCAGGGGTGCCCGCGCCTCAGGGGTGCCCACCCCTCAGGGGAGCCCGCGCCTCAGGGGTGCCCGCGCCTCAGGGGAGCCCGCGCCTCAGGGGAGCCCGCGCCTCAGGGGTGCCCGCGCCTCAGGAGTGCCCACCCCTCAGGGGAGCCCGCCCCTCAGGGGTGCCCGCGCCTCAGGAGTGCCCACCCCTCAGGGGAGCCCGCCCCTCAGGGGTGCCCGCGCCTCAGGGGTGCCCGCGCCTCAGGGGAGCCCGCGCCTCAGGAGTACCCGCCCCTCAGGGGTGCCCGCGCCTCAGGAGTACCCGCGCCTCAGGGGTGCCCGCGCCTCAGGGGTGCCCACCCCTCAGGGGAGCCCGCGCCTCAGGGGTGCCCGCGCCTCAGGAGTACCCGCCCCTCAGGGGAGCCCGCGCCTCAGGGGAGCCCGCGCCTCAGGGGTGCCCACCCCTCAGGGGTGCCCGCGCCTCAGGAGTACCCGCGCCTCAGGGGTGCCCGCGCCTCAGGGGTGCCCACCCCTCAGGGGAGCCCGCGCC
This sequence comes from Canis lupus dingo, assembly GCF_003254725.2. Taxonomy (NCBI): domain Eukaryota; kingdom Metazoa; phylum Chordata; class Mammalia; order Carnivora; family Canidae; genus Canis; species Canis lupus. Next base: position 59,760,627 of record NC_064256.1, on the reverse strand, counting down.
TCAGGGGTGCCCGCGCCTCAGGAGTACCCGCGCCTCAGGGGTGCCCGCGCCTCAGGGGAGCCCGCGCCTCAGGGGAGCCCGCGCCTCAGGAGTACCCGCGCCTCAGGGGAGCCCGCGCCTCAGGGGAGCCCGCGCCTCAGGAGTGCCCACCCCTCAGGGGAGCCCGCCCCTCAGGGGTGCCCGCGCCTCAGGGGTGCCCGCGCCTCAGGGGAGCCCGCGCCTCAGGAGTACCCGCCCCTCAGGGGAGCCCGCGCCTCAGGGGAGCCCGCGCCTCAGGGGTGCCCACCCCTCAGGGGTGCCCGCGCCTCAGGAGTACCCGCGCCTCAGGGGTGCCCGCGCCTCAGGGGTGCCCACCCCTCAGGGGAGCCCGCGCCTCAGGGGTGCCCGCGCCTCAGGAGTGCCCGCGCCTCAGGGGAGCCCGCCCCTCAGGGGTGCCCGCGCCTCAGGAGTGCCCGCGCCTCAGGGGAGCCCGCCCCTCAGGGGTGCCCGCGCCTCAGGGGGTGCCCACCCCTCAGGGGTGCCCGCGCCTCAGGAGTACCCGCGCCTCAGGGGTGCCCGCGCCTCAGGGGTGCCCACCCCTCAGGGGAGCCCGCGCCTCAGGGGTGCCCGCGCCTCAGGAGTGCCCGCGCCTCAGGGGAGCCCGCCCCTCAGGGGTGCCCGCGCCTCAGGAGTGCCCGCGCCTCAGGGGAGCCCGCCCCTCAGGGGTGCCCGCCCTGGACTCCCGCTGGGGCCCGGCTCTTGGAGGCCCCGCCGTCGCCCCTGAAGCCGCAGCCTCCCTGAGCAGCCCCCAACGGCCCTTCAGGTCCCTGGGGAGGCCCACCCCGCCGGGAGTAGCGGCCGCGGGAGCCGGCGCCGCCCTCACAGCCCTCTGAGCCGCGGCCGGGCGCCCAGCGTGGTCAGAGGCAGGTGAACGCGCTGCGACCTGCGGAGTGACCCGAGGGCACGACGGGGCGGCCCCAAGCGGACACGCGGCCCTAACCCTGGGGGGCCTCAGCGCTCCACAAGGTCATTCAGGTCAGTGATCTCTCTTCCATTTTGACGCCTTTGCCACATGAAAACCAGCCACTGTGAATCAGACACACACACGCGCGCACACACAATCGATTAACCGTAAAACAGAATCAGAATCCAGGTTCCTCAGCAGTTACTTGACTGAAAACCCGCGGTGACCAGTGTTAGGGCAGCAGCAGGGCTCCTGGGGCCGCCAGGCCTATGCCAGCGCGACTATGACACAAGAAATTGTGATGAATCATATTTAACAAGTTTACCGCGATAATAATTCTGTTGAGGTTTGAAGCTAATCTAGGATTTTTAATTAAATGAAATTATGCTCTTAGCAAGTCAGCTTCATGAAGGAACTCTAAATATGTCTAAAAATAAATCCGCCACTGAAAAATAATTTATCTAAATTTTATCTCTTTTGTTTACAAAGATAATTGTATAGAAAAATATCGCTCGAGCGACGCCTGGGTGGCTCAGCGGGTGGAGCATCTTCCTTTGGCTCAGGGCATGACCCCGAGGTCCCGGGATCGAGTCCCACGTTGGGTTCCCTGCATGGAGCCTGCTTCTCCCTCTGCCTGTGTCTCTGCCTTTTCTCTGCGTCTCTCATGAATAAATAAATAAAATTTAAAAAAAAAGAAAGAAAAATATCACTCAAGGGGAGTCTGGGTGGCTCAGTTGAGCTTCCGACTCCTGATTTTGGCTCAGGTCAGGATCCGTGGGTCTTGAGATCGAGCCCTGCCTCCGTCTCCTCTCTGGATGTGGAGCCTGCTTAAGATTCTCCCTGTGAACTGCCCCCTGCATCCTGCTCTCATGTGCTCTCTCTCTCTCTCTCAAAATAAATGAATAAAATCTTCAAAAAAAAAAAAAAGGAAAAATGTCATTCATTAACGTTATCTCATAAAATCCAACACTCTTCAAGGATGAGTTAACCTAGGCAACCAGACTCTCACATGTGTAGGACAAATTTAAAGGGACATTTTACTCTGAATTTCATCAGCCGATAAAAGGAGAGGTTGGGGTGGGAGTCAGTGACACAGTAACCAGGACACAGGCAAGTGAGAGGCAGCGAGGAGAGTGACCTGTGCGTGTGATTATGGGGCCTGAGGCAGATGTACAGCGACTGGGAGAGCAATGACAGACATCTAAAAAAAGAGGTTTAAGCAGGTTAGACTGGGTTCTTCACAGAGTCAGGGAATCGGGTGCTCTTACGAGGCTGGTAACAGAACTTTAAAGGGACTAGAACTCATAGGATCCCCTTTGGGTGACCCCCTCTCCCACTGTCCCAGGAAGGACAAAGCCAGGACATATCCAGTGCGGGTGGCCAGGATGGGCCTGGCTGTGCTGCTGTTGAGGATCTAGGCTGCAGGCCGAGGGTTTCTGAACCCGTCCAGGGGAACGCCATCTGCCCTCTTGGCCTTGCAGGGATCCTTTAACTCCCAAAGTTAATCTGAGACGTAAAGACAGACTTGGCTCTTCTATTCCTCAGAGGCCCTAGGGATTCTTTATAAAATTCTGAGTTATCTGTTAGAATGTTGAGACTCTTTTGTCTTAAAGGAGCTTGAGTTTCCCATTTTATTGTTTGGGTTTAGACCCATCAAGTCTAGACTGCGTTCTTTCAGAGTATAACCATTTTACCAACATCCCTACCCTACCAAGCAAATACCGCTAAAATCTGCACCATTTCTTTTCTTTTTTTTTAAATTGAAGTTCGATTTGCCAACATATAGTATAACACCCAGTGCTCATCCCATCAGGTGCCCTATTTGGTGCCCATCAACCAGTCACCCATGCCCCCCCCCACCATTTCTAAAGGGGCCCTACAGACCCTTTTCTCTACCTTCTTATGTGCAATGTCTTTTCTAAGAAATGGATTCAGACCCATGGCAACTGATTTTAGGGTTAATATAAGAGGGAAATAGCTCCTACATCCCATAGTCTCTCATGAGGGAGGCTCTGAATTTCCTTCCAGACTTCTATGCTCCCTTACATCCTTTGGGGTACAGCCCTGTCCTTGGAGTCCAGCAGAGGTTTCCACTAGAACTAGTATTCTGGGGCCATCCTTACGTACAGGAATATGAGAGTGGAGAGGAATGTTAAGATGCTCCACATTGCTGAACAGTGCCTTAGGATCTGTAGGGAATCACTAGGTCCTTTCTCCATTTCTTTAGGTAGAAAGAAAATTCTTATTTCAAATTCAGGACACTCAACAACTATTCCCCAATTATAATCAGATCAGAGTAGGAGTGTTCTTCAGGATTCTCTGGTATTAACAACCTAGAGTCCTGACCAACATCTACTAGTACACACATGGTAGGTAAGGTGCAGAACTATATATTTTTTAAAAAGATCAATTTATTGAAAGAATACAAGTAGGGGGGAGGAGCAGAGGAAGAGGGAAAGATATCCTCAAGCAGATTCCCTGCTGAGCACACAGCCAGGGAGTGGGGCTTGGTCCTGAGGACCTTGAGACCACGACCTGAGCCAAAATCAAGAGTCAGACACTTAACCGACTTAGTTACCCAGGTGCCCAGTGCGGAACTTTTAGTGAGTGAAGGAGATGTCACAGTGAGGGCATGGCGCCTATGAATTCTACTCTGAATGCTTAATGATAAGAATTTGACCAAAATGACAAGCTGCTTCTTATAAACGTTTGAGAAAATAATACTGTTACTCAGTCTAACATTCTTCCCAGGGTTCTGGAGAAGAGGTTATCTTTTTTTTTTTTTTTTAAAGATTTTATTTTTTAAATTTTTATTTATTTATAATAGTCACACACACACAGAGAGAGAGAGAGAGAGAGAGAGAGAGAGAGAGGCAGAGACACAGGCAGAGGGAGAAGCAGGCTCCATGCACCGGGAGCCCGACGTGGGATTCGATCCTGGGTCTTCAGGATCACGCCCTGGGCCAAAGGCAGGTGCCAAACCGCTGCGCCACCCAGGGATCCCAAGAGGCTATCTTTAATCCACAAAAGATATCTCCTGGCCAACAAGGGAGAGAAAATTCCTCCTCCCTGCACTGGACCTGGATTGTGATATTATGTCTCCAAAGTATGGGTAAAGGGAGGTCCAGAAGGTAAAGAAAGAACAGGTATGTCTAGTCACAGATACTAGTGAGAACTAGGATACATTCAGTAATTTTCTAAGAGTTGCCAACATTGAACCAAGCATAACGAGGCATGGCTTACTTGGGATTTTTCATATGAGCTTGGAGGTATAGTATGACTCTTTCTTAGCCCAGAGGGAAAAGTGAGTCAAAGGAAGTAAAAAAAAAAAAAAAAAAAAAAAGGAAGATGAAGAATTTGCAAAATTTTCAACTTTGAAAGTTATTAAAAAATAGTATTTACTTAAGATAACATCTTGGCCTTAGAAATTGTGTAGTTGTTCATTTACTTGCAGTTGTGGTCGCAAATTCTAGAATTTTGGAATATTTCCAGAGCTAAGAGAGTAAAATGACTGCACTCAACATTCATGAATAGGACAGCATCCTCACACAGCGCGGTGTAACAAGTCACCATGAGTCATTTCCTTTACCTGCACAAATTTGCCTTTAGTCTGTACGGTTTCTTGTTGCCAAATAGGAAATGCTCAATTAAATGTGTTGAATGAGTGAATGAATGAGATTATTACCCAACAAGTACAGGCTCTGTCATCCATTCTACAATTGTCAAACAAGTTCTGTGCTACAATCATGAGATGTGGCAGGTGTTTTCTCTTTTTTGTTTTTTCCCCTCAATTTTTATGGACAACAATTACAATTTTCAAAAATATTTCCCAAGGTAAGAGACTAAATCCCAATAAAAATACAGGCCAAGGATGGAAAATGTAATTTGTATGTGTAGCAGTTGACATTAGTGGTCTGAAAAGTGACAACTACCTGTTGGGTGACTTAATTCTGAACAGTTGCTTAAGAAAAGAAAAAAAAAAAAAATGAGTAACGTTTCCTGAAAAGAAGCTCAGAAATATTTCTATCCTATTTTTGAAGTTTTGAGGGTAGCACTGATTTATATTACCAACAGCCAGAAAAACATGGACAAAGTCATTATTAACAAGAGAGTTGAGGAGGGCTTTGACACTGGAATTTGGAAACAAGGAAAGGAAGAAGAAGGAAGGATGGTGGAACTGATAACACAATCTTGTTATCACCAGGACCCAGGAGCTTTGGGAGCCGGGTCAATAAAAATGATTTTTAAAAGGTTACATAAAAAGAACGTTCCTTGGAAATTGCTATGGATAAATGTGTCAAGAATAATTCAAGGTCAAGATCACTTGCAGCCCAACTCACTAGTAAGAGATTCCCAGTGGACGCACCTGGGTCAGGAGCTCTCCTTTGTAGGGAATGAGGCCCCCGTCTAGATGAGCAAGTAACGGAAGCTGTGTTAGCAACTGTTCAGTTACCTCACTGCTTTGCTGATACGGATGGTGGACTTTGAAAATAGCATCATCATATAACATTATATGCTGAGTGGAAGCCACAGCATTATTTCATATCAATGTATCACAGCTGGAGAACCAAAGCAGTTTCCCATATATGAATTTATTCATGCATATGCTTTCTCTTTTTGACTCTTAACATTCATTCATTTATTCCACAAATCAAAGCAATATAAGGAGAGACCGATCTAGATTTGGATACTGCAATATGAAATTTCCCAGACCAGTGGCAGCAGGATCACCTGAGAATGTGCTAGATATGAAATCTGTAGTCTCCATCACAGAGCTACCAAATCAGAAATCCTGGAAGTCAGACCCAGCAATCTTATTTTAGCAAGCTCTCCAGGTAATTCCGATGCACATTAAAGTTTAGAAACCGCTGTTCTAGATTACAGACCATCTACACTTAATGTTCTCTTTACTCTTTATCATTGCAATGGCTCCTTTGGCAATTTCATTTTCAAAAAAGAAACAAAATGTAAAGGTTTAGAGGCACTCCAATTAAGAAAATAGAATTCCCTGTTAATCCAGTATTTTATTTTATTCTATTTTATTTTTAAATATTTTATTTATTTATTATGAGAGACACACAGAGAAAGAGAGAGGCAGAGACATAGGCAGAGGGAGAAGCAGGCTCCATGCAGGGAGCCAGATGTGAGGCTCATCCGGGGTCTCCAAGATCACGCCCTGGGCCAGAAGGCAGACGCTTAACTGCTGAGTCACCCAGGTGTCCCACCAGTATTTTATTTTTTAAGTGTTATTTAAATGTAAAGCACTTTCACAAAGATTGTTACAAAAGTTATTTTTTACTTGTTTTATGTTCATAAACTGTGAGTAAATGTAGACTAAAGAATTGTGATTAAAAAAATTGTGATAAAAATATTGTGATAACTTAGCATGAATCCTAATATGAAACAATTGTTCAGTGATAATCTATATCATACAATCTAAGGTATATGAATTTTCAACATGTCTTGTAATCTGTCCTAACATAGTCCAAATATGGTAAAAAAAACTTACATATATTTGGCAAAGTTTAACATTTATCTGGCCAACAGCTGCTTGCTGTTTAATTGCTTAGCATTAGGAAATTAGAAAGTGGTGTGATTATCTACTTAAGGCCAAATATTAATTAGGATCAAATAAATATAGTCCCTTAGATCTCTGTGGTATCTAATCTATATAAGCATCTTGCAGTGATAACTCATAAATGATTAAACAAAGGCCAGATACATTAGAGGAATTTGCATCATATGCCAGAACTTAATTTTCTACTCAATTTACTTTTAAAAATGTTGATGGCATAAAAACACGTCAAAAGGACTTAGATATTATTTTAAATCAAGCCTTCTTCCTTATGCTTAAATATGAAGAAGCAATCACCACAAATGAAAGGACTTATAATTTCCTAAAATATGCACATTCTGGGGGGTAAAAGATCATCATGAAAAGTCATAGAACCTTCTCTTCTTATCTCCTCTGAAGCCACATGAACATATCCCAAACTGGGATGTGTTCCTCCTTCATCATCTCCACAGAAATTAGAGATGTAATTATTCTGCTAAAAGGAAACAATAGAGGCTGTTCTCTAAAGATGAGCTGAACTGTTCTCCTTTCAAAAGAGAATGAGCTCTTTCATGTCAATAGAGACTCACTTAGAGAATGGAGCATTGGGGTGGAGAATCCTTTGATCTACAGGTCAGCAACATCGTAGGATCAATTTGGAGACGAAGTTGAGCTCTAGGAGTGGGTGACCACTCTGCAGCACATTTGGAGGGCACGTCAAGGCGACAGGTTACCTGCATAATTGTTCTGACTTTTTTTTTTTTTAAACTATACTTCCTGGTAAATGATGTAGAAAATGTGACCGAGCTGACAGTGATTCAGACAATCAACTATGAGAAATTGATTCTCACTGAACTGGGATAATGATCCCAGATTGTGAAATGAATGTGAAGTCAGTACGCGGTGCCATAGCCGAGAGGAAAATCAAGTTGTGTGATCCTTTAAGTGCCCTCGATAGAATCCTGGCTAGGTGAAGTCCAGGTGAAATGCAAATGTACAATGATATGACCATTCTTCTAGGAGAATATCATCTATTTCCACATGGATTACAATTCATCTGCCCTTTAAGGATACAGATGACTATGACAGTATTTCTGACCTTACTGATGAGTAAAGAAGTTCACCTGTTACGGTCACATAGACACAGGCCCAGATATAGGCCCTTCAGACTCATAAACCATGAGACCTTTACAGAGTGAGGAAATACGCAAGGGCAGAGGACTCTGTTATGCAAACCAACTTGGTAACCCCCCATAGAACAAAGATGAACTTAAATAGATTCATGTTATATTAAATAGACATTTAAGCTCTTTTTTCCTCCCTGCTCAGTTATAAAACAAACACATGTTTGGGGTAGGGAAGCTAGAGGACATGGACGAGCAACGAGATGAAACAGAAGGCACCCACCTCTCCCGAGCGGCTGCTCTCAACACTGTCCTTGAAAAGACACATGAATAAAACAAAAAGAGACCATACCAAGCACAATGCTCTGGAACCAACATTTTCTATATCCACACAAAAATTCAAAAATCGAACAGCATTTTGCCTGTGCTATTGGCCAGATCCCTGAAACAAAGGAATGAGACGTGCCCCCAGGACTCTCAGGAAACAGCGCTGGGAATCGAGGCCCAGGCTCACCTTTCAAGTCTTCTGCTCACTTTGAGATTCTGGGCAAGTGACCCGAATCTCTGTTTCTACACTTGTAAGATGAAACCACGGTCTTCTCAGATCCATTCATTCATGCCAAGCACACCGACTGACCACATACCGTGCACCACGTTCCTGTTTTCTGTCCAAAGGCAGGAAGGATTTTACAGCTTCCTCACTCACCTACAGGTTAGCAAAACTGCCCCCTTGCCCTGGAATAATCTTTCACCCGTGTTGGCTCAGCTCCCACTTATGCTCTATCTCGATTTAAAATACCTTTCAGGGATCCCTGGGTGGCGCAGCGGTTTGGCGCCTTCCTTTGGCCCAGGGCGCGATTCTGGAGACCTGGGATCGAATCCCACATCAGGCTCCCGGTGCATGGAGCCTGCTTCTCCCTCTGCCTGTGTCTCTGCCTCTCTCTCTCTCTCTCTGTGTGACTATCATAAATAAATAAAAAAAAAAATTAAAAAAAATAAAATAAAATAAAATACCTTTCATTGGGAAGCTCTCCGTCAACCCCAGAGCAATGTAGGAGTCTCTAGACCTGTGTCACCACAATCTACCACTAGGCATTTGTCCTACTTTGTAATCGTTGTTGTTTGTTGGCAAGCTTGTGATTGTTTTCACTCCTCCCCGCGTCCCCAGAGCCTGCACATGTTATAATCCTGGTATTAGTTAATTAAATGAAGTGATCTCAAAACCTTACATTTTTCTTTCCTGAAGAGTATCTAATGACATTCAGGTAGGAGGCAAGCCAGGATAGTGATAAGAAAATGGACTCCTTCATGTTCTAACAAACAGATGAACACAGATGAACCTAAAGATCTTTTCGAGGGTATGGGAGGTACATTCTCAAATGCAACTGCTCTTCAAGGATAAACTTCTGGGGTTTTGAAAAAGAAAAACTGTATGTTGTTACCTATAAAAAAAAACTGCTGCAGGCAGCTCTTACTTCCTAGAGATGCTCATGAAATATGAGAGGACGGGAACCACACTCATAGAAAAGCTAGATTAGTCCTTCCCAGTTTAGAGATAATGTAGCTTGGCATATGCCAACTTTTTGGATTGGCTCTGCCACTAATTCTGGGCCGTTCTGCTTATTGCTTCTATTTCTAGCTGGCAGAGGGCTTCAGAGTTCAGCCTTTCCTGTGTTCCAATTAATTAAGATTTATAGCTACTTCTCATATACTAGAACTTGCACCTCGATACTTACTTTTCATGTATCCCTCCCTATCCGTTGCAAGAAAGATTTCGGTTGGTTCCCTAAAATTATGTTATTACTAGTCACAATTCCTCCCAGGGAAAATTAATTCTGTGCCCCAGTGAGGCTGAAGGAAGTTGGGTAAAAACTACCTTTTATGGGCCACCTACATGTGAGGTCTGCTGCAGGCATGGGGCTACACCGAAGAGAAGCAAGCTCTGCTCTTAGCAGAGGCCTCGTTCGGTTTCCCTCACCCTTAGTTACTTAGGCCTGGCTACAATATTAGGAAGGTATTCACAACCTCTTATTGAGGTAAAAGCAGAGCACAGAGCAGTACATACAGTAAGGGGCTGTAACGTGTCAGAAACGATCATTAGAAAGGACAGACGGACACCAAAAGTCAGAGACAATTCTCCTTGTTGGATATCGGGAAGACACTTCTCCCCTTCCTTTTCTTAGAGCATTTACTTTAGAAGATTCTCACTGTAAGAAGTACTTTAACCTCTCTCTCCTTGACATATGTAGAAATCCTTTTGAGACCTTGGTAGGTCTTTATTCTGCTTTATGATCCCGGAGTGTCTTTCTCAAGGGCCTGGGAGCCATCCCCAATGAAGGGAAACGGCGAGGGAGGTAACACCCGTCTCCCAGTCTCTGCGGGAAGGTAGGAGCCTAATTGTGGTGGGCACCTTGTTCCAAGTTGCAAAGCTACCTCCTCTCATGAAGATATGAGGCTTGCTTTTCCTCCCGAGAAAGCCAATAAGCTAACACACGAAGCCACTCCAATTACCGGGTGAAATTAGGATGAACTGTGTGTCACCAAAGCTGCTGTCAAATCTGCATGGAAGAACAGTCATCGTTTATCTCAAAAACATGTATGCAATGGGTTGTATCTGCTCGGCTAGGAAGGGGGCGAGATGCCTTCTTGTTTCTTCAGTCTCTTAGTGGACTGTCTGGCTTAATGCTTATTCAATAATAAAAGTGTTTCCTTTCTCTACTGTCTTCAGAAAGGACGTTTGTGGGTTGGGAGATTTTTGTCTTTAATTATATTTCCTCAACGAAAGACACTAGTTTGGCGTATGCCAACATCACAAATATGTACATATTTGTGAATATATATTTAGATACTCATGTATTTTGAATATTTAGGTATACATCAATGTATATTTATATATAAATCACATATATATGATGCTTTTTTAAATGATGATGTATTATTCTTATAACGAGAAGTAAATGCAGTGGTTTTCATTTAGGGGGAGACCATAGACCAAACTGGCACCTAAGATACTCATTGAGATAATGGCCCAGATCTGGACACCTCATAGACCTCATCATTGGGGGAGACTCATCAGAAAGGCATCTAGAGTCAAACTACGTGTGGTGTCCTCAGCCAGGATACAGTCTCCTCTTTCTCCATTCATCATCACAAGTCATTGTCTTAAATTAGGGGGCTGAACAGCACCCCTAAGGGAAAAAAATTTAGTCCGTGTGGACCAGAATCTGATTTTAAGTCCAAGGTTGCTGCTCCTTGCTCCGGACCCTCAGTCATCATCCCCGGCCATGGCAATGGCTTGAATGGACTGGACGCCTGCAAGTCTGCTGGTCTGCCCTCCTGTGTCCGCCTTGGAACTCCAGGGTTTTCCTCTTCTCATTCAGGCTCTCTGAGAAGGAGCTCCACAATGGAGTTGCTTGGGCTCTGCTTCCAGCCCAGCGCCCGCAGGCATTTAAGAGCCAGGGAGGCTGTGGGTGGGGAGTGGCCTAGCAAAGCAGCCGGGAGCCTCACAGGGAACCTGGCACCTGCTCTCCCAGATAGGGCTCTGCACTCAGCTGCCAGGTTTCTTCCCTAGACACCATTGTTGCCTCTCAGGGGCTCCCTATTGCTTCTCTTTAGGTTCTAGCATCCATTGGGCCCACCTTCCTTAGGTTATCATCTGCTGCTTTGAACCCTAACTGTAAATAGGTTTCGAGTTCCCTCCCCTTTCCTTGGAATCCTAGGCTTATACAGTTTGAGGAACAAATCTGAGCCGCTGCCACAAGTGTCCCAGAATATTCTATGATAGTTAAGCAGCTCCTTGCAGTCTACAACAGTTTGCAGGCTGGCATGTCAGAAGCCACAAAGGACTTCTAAGACTGTCTGCATTCCAGCCAGGAAAAGTCCCAGGGTGTCTAACTTGAACAAAACACACTGCATGGTTAAAACAGAAACTTGGTATCCAGAGGTGGCAGGACGGAGACACAGTCATATAGATATACTCAAAGGAAAAAGGAAATAAAATCAATGAATCTTAAACATATCCGAATATATTTCAAGGTTATATTTTTGTAATTCTGTGCCTCATCCATAAAAATATAGTTCATTTAATAAAAAAATCCTTCTGAGTGTAAGAAATGAGTCATTTGGATATTTTCTCACTTTTGGTCTTTGAAAATCCTTGGTTAAAAGAGTCAGAATTACCATACAGAAGAAAAAAATAAGAAACTAAGTAAGCCTTGCACTTTGCCTTTACTGATTCCTAAAATAGGAGGGTGACACAGGTCAACTTAAACTATTTGCCATGGTATTTTGCCCAGAAGTTGAAAACATTTAAATGAGCTTTGTGTGGCGACACCAACCATAGCCTGATCTTGAATTTTGTGTTTTTTTTTTTTTTGTAGCCATGTAATAAATACGCTTTGCTTTTCTTTTGACCAAAGATATAGTTCATGGACTAAAGCACTTGAAAGTAGAGAACACAGAGTGAGATAAAAGAATTCCAGAAAGGAGAAGGTGAACAATACATGCAGACACAGCCAGAAGTTTAAGCACAAAGGAGAAACAACCAGATTTTCTCCCCCTGAGCTGCTAGAAGACATCCAATCCATTTAAGACTCTACCAGATGCTGTCAGCAGGGGCACTTAGGAGTCCGCACCAGAGAATCTACAGGATTTCAACGTTACTCGCTGGGGAATACTCCTTAGCATACGGTTTTATTATTAGATAAATTTAGCAATGATTGTTTAATTGTGATACTCTTCTGCAGTCATGTCTCTTTTTTTCAATTCTATACTGAATGAGAGTTGCATATAAATAAATTCTGAATTTTAGATCATTTAACTAAACTCTATGCAGTTTTTGCAGTGAGGCACACTCTACTTCCCATATTTAGCACAGGGAAAGTTTGCCTGGAATATAAATCTTAGTGGAACTTTTAAAAATATGCAGATGATAGGAAATACCTGTCTATAATATGCATTCAAGTCAGTCGGCTCCGAAATCCTCTTGCGAGATGATCAGAGACACCCAGACTTGTTTAATGTGTTCAGGCTCAAGCTAAGAGACGGTCAAACCACAATCACTTGGACTCGTATACCCGTTCAAAGAGATTTCCTCTGACAGCGTGGAACACGTATCTCCTCTATGTGTGAGGACATTAGGTCCTACCTGTAGTCCTCATGCCCTACAGTGACTATGATATTATTAAAAAACATTTTACTGGCAAGAAAACTGAAATGCACAGCAGTGGGGTGGCCTGGTCTGTCTGCATGTTAGCGATGTCCAGAGCATGAAGTGCACTCCATGCTCCCAGGGGGTATCTGCGACACCCTTTCACCTCAATGCGGCTAAGCAGAGACCCTACATTCTGACTGCTGAAAACACAATGCTGTGGTTCTTGCCCAGACACCTTGCCCTTCTTGTCTAAAACTAATCTAAGTACGTTGAAAACACTGGTTTCAACATATTTATACAAAACATTAGCACAATCCAAACAGTATACAGTAAGATGTGAACGTCTCCCGGCTCCTATGGCCTTCCAGTCCCATTCCTCAGGGGCACCAGTGCCAACAGGTTGGTGTGTCTCTTTCCAGGCCTTTCTTCTATGCCTATATACACATGTAGTGTTTTTACAAGGATGATATAATGCTCTGCATAGAGTTCTGGAACTTGCTTTTGCATTCCTAAGTTGGAAATGAGACATGAACAGTCTGTTTACTATAAGGAGTGATAGATCAAAGATGAAAATATCGTATGTTAAAAAGGTATTTCAGATTCTAGAAGAAAGGCCTGGACAAGTCAGAAATCAGCCATTACGAGACACGGATTCAAAAAATTCTTCTTCAAGTTATGTGTGGCCTACTTTCTTCTAGGTTAAGAGAAGTAAAACACAACACCTAACTGTATCCAAAAATAAATGCCAAACATCTAACCACATTGTACACCACCTTATATTATGGCCCCTTTGTTTTCCATAATAGTATCTTCTAGTCTATATATCTCTTGGAATGGAAATACCATTTAGACTAAATATTCTATTTAAGGAAACAATAAATTCAGTGTTTAAAGCCCTCCTTCATTCTGGTATATTCAGCCAAGCATCTAATATTGACTCCTGTGTTTCCTTTCTTACTTTTACCCAATGCACCTCTTCAGCTAAAGCTTAAAAGTGCCTATAGGTTTAGGAACATTTAGGATATATCGGTATAAAATTTTCAATTTCAAGTTGCTTTAGAGTATGATGGAAAGGAAACGAGTAATTTTTAAAGTCCAGGAAATAAAGGCTGTATTTCAATAGGGACTACTTCTAGGGCGAAGCAGTAATAGTTCATCCATTTCTGATGATCTTATTGCTTGAAATTACAAATGTCTAACAACCCAACGGAAGGAAAACGTGTCGTCTTGGAGTATAGCTGACAGACACACAGACATAGCTTCAGATGCACGACACAGTGATCCAGTAACTGGGTATGTTACACTGTGTAACAAGGGTGGCGCAAGGGTGGCGCAAGGGTGGCGCAAGGGTGGCGACCATCCATTACCATATGACGCTCTTACAAACCACTGACTATATCCTCTTGCTCTATCTTTTATCCCTGTGCCTTACTCATCCATAAAGAGGTCTGTGTCTCCCACTCCCCTCCCCCCCATTTTGCTCATCCTCCTACCACTCCCCTCTCCAGCAATCATCAGTTTGTTCACAAACAGAAGGAAAATTTTAACATTTCACATAATTGTGGGCTATGTGTTCATGATCTCAAAAAAAAAAAAAAAAAAACCCACACCAAATGACTCATTTTTTTTTTCACTGAACTGTCTTTTTTTTAGGCATTGTCATAGAAAATTCAAGGTTAATAGGAAGAAGGAAATTCATTTTCTGAAATCCTTAAATTAAATGCAATTACTATGGAAAGAACTAGATTTTAGTGCTGACATTCCCAGATTTATAATTCACTCTTTTATAGCAGCATGACAAACAAACCTTGCTCACCTTCCTATAATAACTTTAAAAATGGGATTGTCCGCTGTATTTATCAACCCTTTCATTTCCCAGCATAATTATAGCATACGTCCCAAATAGAGAAGTTGTTTTTAACCTATGTAAAAAAACACAACTGAAAGAGTAATACTTTCTCCTCCCCTCCCACCCTGTTTCCCCACCTGCTGATAGGACAGATCTGCATTGTTTCTTCACATGATTGTGCAATCCTTCACAAACAATCTTAGTCCTAATGGTTCCATTTCAATAACATCCACTATCTGCTGTATATTTTTAAATGGCTTATGGTAAAGCCAGGAGCTCTTTTACAGAGAGATGTTATGATTTTCTTAGTAACTGTTGTTAACAGAATTCTATATGTACAAATATTCAAGGGCAAGTCCTTCCTTCTGAGATTGTAGCTAATCTGACAAATTTAAGTGATAATAATACCGGAAGGAACAGAAACACAGAGCTCAACAAGATAAGCTGTTATGTGTGAAACTAGGACTAAGATGTGGTCGAAACCAACCTACTGGGCAGCCCGGGGGCTCAGCGGGTTAGCGCCGCCTTCAGCCCAGGGTGTGATCCTGGGTCCTGGGATCGAGTCCCATGTCAGGCTCCCTGTGTCTCTCATGAATAAATAAATAAAATCTTTTAAAAAAATATTTATTTATTTATTTATTTATTTATTTATTTATTTATTTATGAGAGAGAGAGAGAGAGAGACAGACAGAGAGAGAGGCAGAGACCCAGGCAGAGGGAGAAGCAGGCTTCATGCCAGGAGCCTGACTTGGGACTCAATACCGGGACTCCAGGATCGCACCCTGGGCCAAAGGCAGGCACCAAACTGCTGAGCCACCCAGGGATCCCCAAATAAATAAAATCTTAAAAAAAAAAAAAAACAACTTACTTGGGCCATTCATAAAAGTACTTAAATTTAAGAATCTTAAAACTAATTTATCCTGAAATTCTATACAGCTACATGGTTTTTCATTTTCTACATGGAATAAGTATAGAAAGGGAAAATACTACCAAACTTTAACTATTTGTATTAAAAAATAAAAAAGAGGCAATAAATTTATGGCAAAGAATCTACATCTTCAATGCCTGGCTTTCGTGTAATCCGCTTGGAAGAGATGTGCTCATTTGGATAATGGCTTTCATTTGTTTTTCTTTTTGACATTCTGAGAATTCAGACAGAACAATTCATCCACACTCTGTTTGAGCTAAGCAGCTGTAAAATGTCCTCATCTGAAACTCTTTCTAGTCTCTTCCCTAGGATCCTCAAATATTCTAGGAACAGATAATTTTCCAACCCAACGAGAAGTACCAATGTAAGTAGAGCAATCCATTCTTTAAAATTCTGATAAGCTCCACCTTCACCTCAACTCTGGAAAATCTCCTCTTGAGACCTACCATCCCTCCCCCCACCAAATAACACTTTTGGTGTTATTTGGTGTTATTACACTCCCTTGATCACTAGACTGTCTCCTAAAGGACCTAAAGCCAATAGGCCTCAAGTTATAAGCAGGATGATGAACTTCTTAAGCAAAGAATTGTGCACCGTTTATGCACAGACCCATCCACGAAATCCTGACCACTCTATAAGCACCATGTCCATACACAATTAGCTCATTAAATGGAAGAGCTCTGTGGCCTCCTCATAAGACAATAGGATATGCATAACAGCATGTGCGTAAAACCAATGGTAAATCTGTCTTTTCTTGACTTGATGAGGCAAATCCAGCTGCGCAAGGAGCCAGAGCTGCTGAAAAGCATAGGTCCTTGCTTGGGGTGGTAAGAACTGCTACCCTCTCTTTCCAGGCTACAGGTCCTCCATTTTCTAAGTCTCGGTTTGGGGAGAATGGAAGATGCATAAATAATGCCCAGATGATGACAACAGCAAATAATTTCCAGGAGAACCAGGGTGCTAAGCATTGTGATAGCATCTTCCATGGCTAAGGAAGAACTCCAAGCATTCATAGCCTTCACTAATATGATTCTTATAATTACTAGGGGGGGCAAAAATTAGCTGTAACTTTTATCAAATACTAGAATTTCTATTTTGGAGAAAGAGAAATACAACATGGATTATAGTTGTCAGATATAAAGTTACAAAGCATATATAATTTTTATATATAATATATATTATTATCATATTATCTTGTCTACTATCCAGTGGGGTAGTCACTGACTTATACTATAAATAGGGTAATCTCTCTGGAATGCAATTAAACCATAGTATCAAGAATTGTGGAAGCATTTACTTTTTTTATGCTTAGTAACTGCCTGTCAAGGATTCTCTAATAAAGAAATGATAAAAATAAAAATAATATGTATGAAAAATATGAATGATACATATCTGTTCATATCATATCTATTCATCCATTTGTCATTGTTTATAGTAGCTTAGATATATAATCAAAATATATATAGAGAGAATATAGAGAGTCAAAAATAAAACATTTATTCAATGGAATATTAGGCATACCGTTTAAGTACCATGATCATTAGGAATCATCACTGAAATGAGGAAATGTTCAAAATAACTCCTAGAGTAAATTGGATGCATAATTCTATGTAAAATATACAAATATAAAATAATAAAAATTGGCCTCAAAGGAATATAACTTTTTTTTAAAGTGAATATCCCTGGAGTGAATAGTGATATGTACTTTCTAAATTTTCCAAAGTAAACATTTACTACCTTTTTTTTTTTTTTTTTTTTAAGTAGACTCCGTGCCCAGTGTAGAGCTTGAACTCATAACCTTGAGGTCAAGACCTGAGCAGAAATCAAGAGCTGGACATCGAACCTACTAAGCCACCCAGGCACCCCAATATTTACTACTTTTAAAACAAGAATAAAAAAAGAAAGAAAAGAAATGCATGGCTATCTACTAAATTCATTGTGCTGCTGCCCTTCATCTGTAACATAAAGTTCAAGTTGGCTAGGCTCATGTTAAAGCCCTTGTAATCCAATCATGTCTTATCAGCCCAATGTTATTTCTAAGGAATACCCAACTCTGTCTTTGATGGTCGGTCACCAGGCCTGTCATGGGCCATTTAGATTTGACTGTGCTCTTCTGACAATTCTACAAAAGTCTTTTTGGACCCTCATTCCAATTGATTCAGCAAAAATAATTTAGAAGGAAGCCCTGCTGAGAATAAGAATCCCATCAATATTTGTTAAATGAATGAACAATCACTACTGTGGTCATAATAGTAACGGCAAGTAACATTTATTGAAAGCTTTGTATTTATAAGAATGCACTGTGCCAACTTCATTGATCTCATTTAATACTTTGAACAATCCTCCATTTCACGGGTGAAAAAACAGAGCCTCAGGTAGGTTCTGTATATTTTCCAAGGAGGTACAGCCAGTGTTGACTTGGGATTCAAATCCCGTGGTGTCTGATACCAGTATGCTCTTACACTACCAAATTCGCTAATGGAAATCGTTCTGCCTATGATATATTTTTATTAATTAATCTAGCTGAATATCCATGAAGCTAAGTAAAAATGATGCGTTGAATTACAAAGCTTTCTTTCCATATAAAAATAGATACAAAAGCAATAAAAATTTTCTGTTGAATCTCATTACATAATGAAATGTTTACCTGTATAGGACCAGCCAATCTCTTCAACAAGTTTTCTTTGTTGTCTGTAGTATCCATAAGTCCAATCTACAACCAAGAAAAATCAATTGGTCAATGTGTAGAAAAATATATGTGACCAAATTAAAAATAAATCGGATGCCCAAATCATTCATACCCCAGATGGTCCTCAGATACTCCTTCCCATGTCACCTTCCCCAAGATCCCCTGAATGCCAGCCACCATCATATAGTCTCTGTTTTTCCTGTTCTAGTAGTTGATGTTTTAAAGTTTAGGGGGCACATTAAAAAAAATTGAAGTTCTGGTAGGGATAAAGCAAATACTCGGGGTAAAGCAGGAGGAACCTAGAGGGATACATCCCCCCAAAAGATGGGTCAGAAAGAATAATTTGTCCCATCTCCAAATTTTTAATATTCCTCAAGTCAAACATCTAAGATCCTGTTGATTAGAGATACTTTTAGGTTTACAAAACAAGTTTGATCTATCAACGCACCCTAGGATACCCAGAGATTATCATGTTTTCAAAATTTGTTTCCTTTTTGCCAAAAATGAAATTAGTCACCTTGAGGAAATGAGAATTCAAATGTGTATATGTTGGCCGGGAGGAAAGCTATGTTAGACAGTGTAGGTGACTTTGTCTCTTAGAAGAACCTAGATCCCCGAGAGAGGTAATACAGTGGGAGATTTAGGCCTCATAAAAGAAGATGCCTCATGACCCCAAGAGAGTGGTTCTAGATCAAGAACACAGGGCAAGTGAGATAGAAAGGAAAATGGATGGAAGCCAAAATCTCGCTCTGCATAATTCAAAATGTTGCCAGGAGCCACCCCTGCACTCAAAAGAAACTGGGATGTGATGATGCAACCTCCTTTCTGTGCCACTGTCTGTTACTAACATTCGATTTCAGCTACATGGTAGGCAAAATAAATCTTTGTGAGCTAGCTTTAAAACCTGGTCACTCTTGACAAAGCATTCTGCAGAATAGCTAATTTACAAATAAACGCACAGGACATTACTTATTCATAAATGGAGTTTCTATCAATATGGCTTTCATTTGAATACAAGGATTTTATACTAGATCATACCATACCTGTATTTAAACATATATTAAACATTAAATATGTTAAATACATTTTATATATTAAAAATATATTATATATTATAATATATTTAATATGTTATATTAAATATACTATAATTTAATATATTATATTAAATACAATACATAATATATTAAATATATTTAAATATGGTATGGTATGATGTTTCATCATTTGGGAAAAAATTCTATTCTTATTCTTGCTACACAGTTGTTTTCTCTTTATTGACAATTCTCAATTTCAGGAATGTAAATATCTAAGGACACTGTGGAAATTATTTTCCTCTCGTCTGTGTCATATATTCCCTGGTTAGTACAGCATGGTAATAAATAACTGCTAAACTGTTTCATAAAAGCCAGAAAGCAGATCTGCTGTCAGAAATACATATTCTGAATCTATAGATTATTCAAAACCAAAACTTACTTTTAAGAAACAAAGATTTTCTTTTCGTTGTAGAACTTTGATTGGTCAGAAATATAGGTAAATATTCTATTGTCCATATAGCACATTACAGCACATATCTATTTTTATAACAGCTTTACTGAAACAAAATATATACATCATACAATGCACCCATTAGAGTATACAATTTAATCCTTTTCAGTATATTCACAGACTTCCGCAATCATTTCCACAATTTTAGAACATCTCCATCACTCCCATAAGAAACTCCAATCTTTGGCAGCCCCAAGCCACCCCCAATCCCATTGGTCTAGGCAACCACTATCTACTTGGTTTCTATACATTTGGACATTATAGACATTTCATACATCAGGATCACGCAATATAGGCTTTTGTGACTGGCCTCTTAAGTTCAGCACAACTACTGTTTTCAAGGTCCGTCCATGTTGTAGCCTACATCAGCATTTCCTTCCTTCTTTCTGGTCGCCTAATGGGACCTTACCGTACGGTAACCAAGATAGTCTTGAAGTTTCCTTCAGCTCCGTTAAAGTTTGGACAGGCTTCTTCCAGACTCTATGTCCCTGGTCCCCCTTTTCTGAGTACTTAGTTTAGAAAACCTGTCATTGTAAATTCCTTCTCTGGCCCTTTGAGATGTAAATCCTTTTTTTTTTTTTTTGAAAGCCACATGCCAGTTTTACAACCAGGAATATACCACTCAAAGACACGGGAGCCATCTCTTTGAAAGGAAACAGGACCCTTATCTCCCAGTTTCTGTGAAAGGGTAAAAGCTTAATTTTGGCGGGGTGCCTTGCTCCAAGTTGCAAAAACCAGTTCCTGTCAGGAAGATCCCAGTTTATTTTTCCTTTGGACAAAACCAATTAGCAAACAAATGGCTTATGACTCCTGCGAATATCATGCATTACTGTTCCACTGGGGCTCAACATCACCCTCAAAACAATGTACCCCTCTACTTCATCCAAGTTGAGTTCGGACTTGGTTCTGACTTCTCTCCTCGTTGCAACAACCCTGAATAAAGTCTCCCTTGCTTGTTTAACTTTATCCAGTGAAATTTTGTTTTGTTTTGACAACAGATATGCCACATTTTATTTATCCATTCTTTTTTTTTTAATAATAAATTTATTTTTTATTGGTGTTCAATTTGCCAACATACAGAATAACACCCAGTGCTCATCCTGTCAAGTGCCCTCCTTATCCATTCTTCAACTGATGGATACTTGGGTTGTTTCTTCCTTTTGGCCATCATGAACAATACTATTAATATTCATGCCTATGTTTTTTTTTTTTTTTACTTAAAAAGGAATATTAGGTTCCTAATTTATTTTTCAAATACAGTTGTCAACATAAAATGGTAGTTATTTAAGGTTAAATTCTGGGAGCAAGTGTTTCTTCATGATCAAGAAGTATATACAACTAGATGTTAGAAAGGGCTCCAAAGGTCATTTGACTGAGACTTTAACAGTCTACAAAAAAATGATTCCTAGAGATCAGGTAATTTACTCAGCCAAAATGTAAATGGTTTCTAGAAGAAGAAAGTGGCAAAATGGAAGCAACAAGGCATGGCTCCTGCCTTCTACTCCAGGGAGCCTTCTCCAATATCAAGGATCCCTAACGACCTTGACCTCTTGGTTACTCTCTTAAGGTGCTTTGCCCAAGGAGGAACCTCTATAGCATGTATGCTTTCAAGAGAAACAAAATGAAACACAAAAATAAAAATTCAAGTGGCCTAGAATTTAACCCGGAGAAATTATTTGGACAAGTAGATTAAAGAGAATTGATTATACCTGTTTTGACCTGGCTGTCACTTGAAATTTTCCTCTGAAATTTTGCACTGGCCGGAAGGAAAAGATGTATTGTCATTTATTACATGTCTTACATAGAAATATTTTTTAAAGGTAAGGCATTTTTGTCATATAAATGGATTTGGAAGATTTCAGAAGATCAAAACCTACGCTTAACAAATAACCCATTGAAATAAATAAAACAGTAGGCTCTTGTTTTAATGATTCGGTCTAAAAGATGACAGCAAAATATCAGCAGATTTTAGCTTTCCTTGCAGGGCTTTATCACTACACAATGAGCATTTGTCCTTGGTTTTTAATTACTCACATTAAGAAAGCTTTATTCAATACAGGATTCCCAGGTGTTGGTAGCTCTCTTCAATTCCTTTATGTATTGTTCCCTTAATTGTTACTTCAAACAATCCGTTACACATTCATATGCTAATTACACAGTCCTTGGGCGTGAGAGAGTACCCCACTTTTAAAATTCTACTTAGAGGTCTGATAGATGAGATGTGATAGCTTCAATGAACAAGAAAAAAGAAGCGAGGTTCACTTTTTTGTTGTTGTATTATATACTTTGAAAACCAGTAAATCCTATATAAAATGAATCTATCAAAGTGCTTACATGTTTTTAAATCAATTAAAATAATGAAATATAGAATGTTTTTTTCCGGCTTCTGTGAATTTTAGTTTCTTTCACTTTTAATATTTTGTTTCTTTCAATTTAAAAGTATTTGCCCGGTCTGTTTCGGTGTGAGTGTTTTATAGTGGAAAAACGAAGAGAAATTTCAGAAATGAATTGTACATGCGATGTACAAGCAAATACACATGACTAAATTTTGTTAAGGCTACCCTAAAGTTTGTCCTGAAAAAATATTCTTCATGAAGTGGCCTTTTGACCTGCTACCAAAATTAGGAGAAACCTCAGGCACTCTTAAATGTTCCTGTTTCAACATATTCCATCTTGACCTACCTTGAGCACCTACAGACGTGCAAATATGTGTGTGTGTGTGTGTTTTATTCTTAAATTCAGATAATGGAAATCAAAGTCTATCACACAGAAGATGTAGATTAATCTAGCTTTTTCTTTTTACATTTTCTTTTTTTGTTCAAGTTCTTTTTAAAAAAACAGTAACAAAAAATCTGGATGCTTATCTCCTACTAAAAATATCATTAACTATTTTGAATTATTGGGGTGGCTGGCTGGATAGGCCGTGGAGCATGCGACTCTCGGGGTTGTGAGTTCGAGCCCCTTGTGAGTCCTGGAGCCTGTCAAAAATTTAATACAAACAAATAAATGATAAAAATGCCTCTGATATTGGCCTGAAGAAAGTCACTGCTTCATGTTAACTAGTAATTTCATCTGTATCCTACTATGTAATCTAGCAGCAGTCCTCTGACAACACGCTCACACACGTATTTGATGCTATCAAGTGGGCAAACATGACAAGGAGAGGAAATAGACTGGTCCTCTGAAAAAGAAACTTCAGGTAGGAAATAATGACAGATAACACTTGAAGATGAGGATTTAAAACTAGATTAGTCAAGGTGGACTTTCCGGGGTAAATGATCCTTGCATATTTCACTAAAGAACCACAGAGGCGGAGGGGCCCCTGGGGGGCTCAGGCCGTGACCCCGGAGTCCCAGGATCGAGTCCCACATTGGGCTCCCTGCATGGAGCCTGCTTCTCCCTCTGCTTGTGTCTCTGCCTCTCTCTCTGGGTGTCTCAGGAATAAATAAATAACATCTTAAAAAAAAAAAAAACAACTACAGAGGAGGAGAAAAGGATGTTAGATGATGATCAAAACCTGGAAAGGCAAAGGAGAAGGATGAGAATTAGGGACAAATTTTTAAAGCCCTTGAACAACACTTTGGCAAAGAAAGACTTGGGGAAAAGAAGAGAAACCCTGCAGGTAGAGGAGAGGCCTGTGCACTAAGAGGTGGCAAATGGTGGAACCCGCGGTGGGAGAGGCCAGTTGGGCTCTGGCGTAGGCTTTGCAGGCAGGTCACCAGGGACTTGTGCTTGGCGACAGCTCACCAAGATATAAGGGTGACGTCAATTTTCAGTTTTTGTCTTCCTGCTACGGTCGCCTCTGACCTAGATTTCTTCTGAAGAAGGAAAAGAGATCGTCTGCTGAACTATCACAAAGCCTTGCATGTATTTCCTTTTTAAATATATTTTCAAAATGTTAAGAAGGGTATTAAACAAACAAACAAACAAAAGAATCAGCGTATGTAATTGAAGTGAAAGGTAAGGGGCTGGCGACGCCCGGGGTACAGCCCAGCGTCATCGGCGGCGCCGTCCCCTCTGGCCGTGGGGGCCGATGGAGAGCCGAGGCCCAGGCCGCACCGGGAGCTCCCCTGGGAGGACAACCGCCTGCGACTGAGGGACGCCCGCGACTGTGACCGTGACCTGGCCCCGGAGGCCCTCTCCCTGTCACACTCCCTGCGACAGGTCCCTTCGGTGGGTGGAGGCTGGGTCTATGGCCAAGTGACCTCGCCCAAAGCCTTGGTAGCAAACCGGGGCCAACCTTCCAAGTGAAATGACATCCGCCCACGTGCGTGGGATCCAGTCTACACCATCACACACGGCAGATTGTTCCTCGGTGGACTTTCCTGTCACTGAACATTAAGAATTAGCCTGCTGCCTACCTGTGGCATCACGAGGCCTGTGTCTAGACTTTTATCCGGCACGTACACAAAAGCACTTGTGAGGCATAATTCGGCTGCTTGTGATATCCAGACACGCGCAGGGTACGGCTACAGTTCAAGCACATTTGCACTCATCACTACAGATACAACTAAATGCCTTAAAAACAAACTGCTTTTAAAAAAAAACAACAGATACGTATCATTTTCTCCTAAGTTTGCTTTCTAATTTCTGCTGCTTTCTAGGGTTACAAGAAGAGTCTTCTTGGTTTTCTCCCCTCCCCAAAGGATTACAAATTAAAGTACTTTTTAGAGTCTCTAAACTCAAACTGTGACTTATTGCCAAATCGGAGAGCACATGACATCCTACTGCTAACGACAGGGAACTCTGGGGAGAGGTGAGTTTCTAGAGTCCAAGCGACCTCAGTTGAGGGATAAGGTTAGAAAGATGAAAAAAGGTAGATATTTGAGGCACTATATGCAAAAAAAAAGGTCAAATGGTATATTATCAAAGCAGATGGAGATACTGGGCATATGGATAATGAAAGGAAACAAAAGGAGCCATTTCTTCCCTAGGTTTGTTTTAATAGCCAGACATCCGATTAAATACATAGTTCTCACAGGACAAAGGGCGAGCCTGGAGGTGAGCAATTAGGTCTTTACTGTCCCTTAACACTGAGGACAGTGTTTGCTTTCACAGGGGGGACGTGTATGGTCCCGGAAAAGCACCCAGTGTTTGTCCTCGTACTTTAGACACAAGTGTTTAACCTAACGTGATTTGTCTATATTCCTAGATTGAGGTATTTTCTGTTAAAAACATTTAATAATTTTATCTTTATCACATGAGCAATAATACATGTCTGTTTCAGATAAGTTAGAAGAACAAAGATAAGCAAAATAATTTTAAAAATCATCTGTAATCCCGTCTCCTAAAGATAACCATTCTTTACCATTTTTTACGTGTGTATGTTTTCCTAGATGTTCTACTGTGCATACATAGAAAAGTTACACTTTACATAAATTGAATTACATTACCTCATTACTTGCTGACCCACATTTTCTACGCAATAATAAACTGCTGCTATTGCTCAAGTTAACAAATATGGCTTCGCAGCATCATAACAGTTCATTTAAAGAAGTCTCTGCTTTTGGATATTAAGATAAAAAGTTGATTTAACTTTAGAACATTTATTCTTTAGGCTTAAATGATACGAGGAATGAAAGAAGTTCTCATTAAGCTAGTGTGAGCTTTATGTATAAAATAAAGTCTGTAGGACATTAAATACCACATGTTTCCCCTGTCAATCTTTTTCTAAAACCCCCCAAAAACACTAAATTACATGAACTCATCACTATAACATGATAGTGAATATACTCCACCATAAGAGAAGATCCAATTGTTGACGAAATAGTGATAATGGCCACAGAGATGGAAATAACAATGTGTAAGAACAACTATTAGGAGAAGAGTTAAAAACAAAACAAAACAAAACAAAACAAAAAAAAAAAAAAGGAGAAGAGTTAAAGACAATATTAAGAGCAGGAAGAGAACCAAACCTGTATAGGAGAAAGCAGATGAAAGTGGGTAGAAAACATGGAGTTCATCAGATCCCAAAAATAATGTGCCATTCTCCCTGTTACGTATTATCATATTATTACACTATTATGTTACTATCCAGACAATAGTAGTGTGCTATTATTTACCAATCTAACTGATGCTCCTCTTGTAAAGTCTTACGTCCTTGCGCTTTCCCTGAGGTCAGGAGCACGACAATGGTGTCTGTTCTGTAGCTCTATGATTAGGATCGCTTGGCAGGTTTTGGACAACTGGCACACTAAGATAACCAATTAGAAGATATAATGGGATTCCATGGACATTTACTATGAAAAGCATAAAAGGCCAAAAAAGTGCATAAACAAAACTATGAACTACTATTAATATGCAAAAAAGGTGAATAAAGAGACTCACTCCTATCCTTTTTTTTTTTTTTAAAGATTTGATTTATTTATTCATGAGAGATAGAGGGAGAGGCAGAGACACAGGCAGAGTGAGAAGCAGGCTCCCTGCGGGGAGCCTGATGCGGGACTCGATCCCAGGACCTGGGGTCACGACCTCACGATCCAAAGGTAGATGCTCAACCCCTGAGCCACCCAGGCATCCCTGTTAACAGCATTTTTAACTTCAGTTTAAGACATCACAGCCACGTCTACGTACGGCTGTACTTCAGCTCCCAAGACCTTAAACAGAAGAGCCAGAGCGAAGCAGAGCACGCGGCGAACTCACAGATCATCCTCTGGGCCCTGATGACCAGCAGACTGACTGGATCGTCTATTCATCATCAATACGGCCTTATTTTCATTTGCACCTTACTTCTAAAACACTACTTTTTTGCTTAGGTAAAATGAAGCCTAAACCTAAGTATAAATCCACTAAGCAGGAAAATCTGCCGACTTTAGGGTTTGACTTTTCACCCTGTCCCAGCAAGGGTGAAAGTTTTCTTGACTTCTTTCCATGGAATTGACTGAAAATTCATTTTTGTCATTTTTTTTTAGGCTTTCTTTTACTGTTCTAGAAAAATAAAATTTTTATTCGTAAGAAACATACTCATTTGAATACACAGACTGATGTTTTTTAATGGATTTTTCATGATTTAAAATATTTTCAATTTGCCAACATGTTTTACAAGCTTACTAAACCACATACTATTGCTTATTCAGCCTACTTAGGCTTTCGAAAAGAAATCAGGATGACCATGGTAGGTCCATCTAATTTAACTATAAACAACTATCAGTGTTTGGTGCCTCTTTTTATTAATCCTTAGGGTCAGAAATCTAGACCCTCCCTTTGAGTCGAGGCCTTGGATATACAATTGTGTATCTACAATTATAAAATGGAAATAGGTGTCCTCCACTTGCTAATGACGATACGGTCACGAAAGCTGGGGCATATGTTAAACCATCTGAACTCTTTGTGAAATATGTGCTTATACCACCTTATATCATTTCCTGAATTTATTTTTCAAGGATTTCATTTTTACTTTCAATAGTGAAGCAAAGTCCAAAAAAAGCAATGTGATGCTTGTGTCATATGCATACACCTGACCAGTCACAAAAAATATTCATTTGTTTACTGACATTATCCAGCTCTCAGGCTAACGTATTCTTTAGTCTTAAAGATAAATGTGGATCCTCAGAGTAGATGGAAAATACAACTCCCTATATTCAAGTGTTGAACTGAGTCCTACAAGAACGTGAATGATGAGAAACATATAATATTTAATTTTAATCAAAGAGACTACCATTATCTACTTTTGTAGCTACATTCCAAAATGAATACATTTCTAAAAGCAAAACTTCACAATATTTGTATTTTCCTTGTTTCAGAAGACTTGGGGCAGCTTAAGACCATTATTTAGAAGTTCATATTGTTCACGTTTTAAAGTTCTTCATTTTAGAACCACTTTCCCCTCTAGCAACCTTAAGGAATTACACGCTTTGATGACATTCTTAATTTGCTGACTTTTCGTTATCAAGCACTTACCTATATTAGTCACTGATTTTGTTCGTAACTATTTAAAAATGATTCTATCTGTTGCTTTTCTGGTATAGACGTTTCATCGTACTAGACTACCAAGTGATAATTGTTACGTATCTTCTTATTTGCTCTGTTATAAGATTTATTTGAAGTGAATGGAAACTGCTAAAATCCTCTTGGCTGAATGGACGGGCACAGCATAGGGATGTTCTATCTGGCTGCAGAATCATTATTTTTGCTTCACTTTCTTCTGCTTGATATTTTTATCCCCGTCACCTTCCCCCCCCCCACCTCCACCTCATGCCTCTACTCCTTGTGAAGCATCCCCTGGGTATTATCTTTCTCAAGCAGATATATGAATCTTCCTTGGAAACTGGTGTCTCCACGATGCTCACTCTGTGGCCCACCAAAGTCTAAGAAAAGAGGTGTCTGTTCAACCATCAATCACAACACACCTATCTTCAAGTCTTGCATTGGTGACCTCTCCTGACCAAAGGCAGTACTGGGACTTAGTGGGCCACTGTTGTTAAAGCTTTTCCCAACTCTTGCCTGAAATTTGGAAGTTCTCTGCAGTGGCAGATGCTCAGAGATGTTCATTAGGTTGCCTAGATGACCCAGGTTCATTGCCCTGTTCCTGTTAGGGCATAATTAATATCCTCGGAGAATGCATCTCATGAGCTACTTTTATACACAATCACAAATGGCCAGCCAGAGACTGGATATTATTTATTTTGGAACAGTTAACTCACTTGGAACAAATATGTTTTCTCTCTACATTTACCTTTCTGTTGGCGAGGATGTCAAGAAACTGAACAAGTTAATGCAACGTTTCCAACCTGGACTGCAACCAGGCTTCCGCTGGCATCTTGCCCTTAAGTTACTGGGCCACTGGGACACCTCAAGATAATTAACATACTCCTGCAGTGTCTAACGTGATCATCATAGTGGTTAAACGAAAAAGAACATCCTACAACAGACCAAGGGTAGCAGCACCTTTGCATCTCAAGGGAAAAGAAAAAGTGTTTTTTAGAGACGAAATTTATGCCTTAGACTTCATGATATATCATGAAGGCTTAAGATATTGACATAAGACTTACATTTTCTTAAAGGACATTCAAGCATCTAAGTGACTTCACACCTTTATGAAATTTATGATGTTTCCCATTAATTTCACTAACAATGGGATCCCTGGATGGCGCAGTGGTTTGGCGCCTGCCTTTGGCCCAGGGCGCGATCCTGGGGACCCGGGATTGAGTCCCACGTCGGGCTCCCGGTGCACGGAGCCTGCTTCTCCCTCTGCCTGTGTCTCTGCCTCTCTCTCTCTCTCTGTGTGACTATCATAAAAAAAAAAATTTAATTTCACTAACAACAAGTATCTTTTGGTGGAAAATGTTTAACTGGTCATCTTTCATTTATTTAGCCAAAGACATCTTGATTTAATCTTGGAAATAAAATCTAAAACCCATTTTGTGTTCAAAGGAATGCTATTTTATCGATGTCTTGATTTTTGCAATAAAAAATAAACAATCTGTGACTAAACAGACCTGTGAGTATAAAGAAATGCTGTGCGTGGCACTCCAAGGTCAAAGTATAAACACGGGGGTGTGCGGTGCCTGGGTGGTGCAGTCGGCTAAGTGTCCAACTCTGGGTTGCGACTCAGGTCATGATCTCAGGGTCATGAGATCGAGTCCTGCGTTGGCCTCCATGCTGGGTGTGGAGTCTGCTTGAGACTCTCTCTCTCCCTCTGCCCCTTGCTCCTCAAAAAGATGAAGTAGAAACACGGTAAACTTTCACTTAAGAACAATACTTTACTCTTCTCCCACATTTATTCTTTAAATGGTCATACAGACCTAGTACAGATTACAGAAAGAAAAGGCAAGAGCTGAATGTGCAGTGACCGTGTACCTTTGACATGGAGTCCTAACATTTCGTTCAAGGTTTTATATTCACGTTATCTACTTTATAGCTACTTTCCTCCCGTCGCATCTCAACTTCTCCAGTCAAGGGTGCCTCTCCCAAAACAAAGAGCTGGTTTTCATGTGTGACACTCTCAAAGGCTGTGCATCATCGCGAAAAGAGATCGGGATGAGAGACGGGGCCAGAAGAACTCGGAATATAAGCCCTGGCTTTGAAACTGCCCAGCTGCGGACCTTCGGAAGAGTCATTTGCCCTCGCAGTTCTTCTGTCTGAAAAATCAGGTCCTCCTCTGCTGGTGAGGAGTTTAGAATCATATCGATTAATTCATTTGAATGTGTTTATAAGGGATAAGACAGTATATTGACATAAGTAATAATGCTTTCGTCGGGAAGTAAGCTGAACTCATTACAAATTATTTTCTCAGATGACTAAAGGCTATTTAAAGGTTATTTAAGGCTAGCGTGTTCTATCTTTTCTTTTACGTCCCATGTGAGATAGTACCCAATGACATTGTTTAAAATGGCTCTTATGGGGGGGATCCCTGGGTGGCTCAGCGGTTTAGTGCCTGCCTTTGGCCCAGGGCGCGATCCTGGGGTCCCGGGATCGAGTCCCGTGTCAGGCTCCTGGCATGGAGCCTGCTTCTCCCTCCTCCTGTGTGTCTGCCTCTCTCTCTCTATGTCTATCATGAATAAATAAATAAATAAATATTTAAAAAATAAAATAAAATAAAATAGCTCTTATATTGCTTATCATCTCTGTGGGCAAGCCGATGTTTCTGTCTCGATTCCTATAGCCACATAACAGGCATAATAATGATATCAACATAAGCTTAGGATAAGGCACATATAGCCATTAGTCCATATATATTATGTTAATGTATATCATAGTAATTTATAATTCATTAATATACGTTAGCTATGTAATTCTATGTTATTACATATTTAATAGTTTTTTAAAATTTTTATTTATTCATGATAGTCACACAGAGAGAGAGAAAGAGACAGAGAGAGGCAGAGACACAGGCAGAGAGAGAAGCAGGCTCCATGCACCGGGAGCCCGACGTGGGATTCGATCCCGGGTCTCCAGGATCACACCCTTGGGCCAAAGGCAGGCGCTAAACCGCTGCGCCACCCAGGGATCCCTGTTATTATATATTTATTACATATTTGTATTTCACTTAGAGTTCATTCTACTATTGCTTTTTTCCCCCAATTTCAGCAATTTCACGGATTCATTATTTTCTGTGCAAAACAACAAGCTTCATTTGCCAACAAATACGGAGTGGCGAGTCATTTTACACAAACACACCTTGAGGAAAATTGTTCACTGAATTTCAGTACAAGCAAGAGTACACATTTCCCCCCTATGTGAATAGAGTCAGTTCTACTCAATAACACACTCAATCTGGCTAAAAAGATCCAAAGGAGAAACAATCAATAATATACAATTTTAATTTAATTAAACTGAAATAAATTCACTTCAAAAGATGAATATTTATAGAGAGAGCTCTGGAGCAAAGGGATGCACAGAGTTGTTCTTACATCACATTGGCAAGAGAGTTTGGGTTCTGACATTCTCAGTATATATACAAGTATCATGAATCCAGGAGAAAGTAAGAGTCACAAAGAGAATCTCACAGTAATAGATCTAGTGTAGGAAACTGTCTAATGTGAAGGAGAAAATCTGAGGCAAGAAATTCAAGCAGCATCAAAAGGTGACAGCAGAGAGTTGAAGAAGGTCACCAGACAACCATTAAAAATCAAAAAGACAACTTAAAAAATAGTAATGGGCTCTTTCATGACACGGAAAATGACATTCATTCTCCAACAGTGTCTTAAGGAACTGTAACAACTGAGAACGCCAACAGAGATGTCATCTAAAAAGTTACATTACACTAAAGATATTCTTTTTTTTTTTAAAGATTTTATTTATTTATTCATGAGAGACACACAGAGAGAGAGAGAGAGGGGCAGAGACACAGGCAGAGGGAGAAGCAGGCTCCTTGCAGGGAGCCCGACGTGGGACTAGATCCCGGGACTCCAGGATCATACCCTGGGCCAAAAGCAGGCTCTAAACTGCTGAGCCATCCCACACTAAAGATATTCTTAAAAATATTTCATTTATTTGACATACAGCTGGAGACAGGGCACAAGCGGGAGCAGCAGAGGGAGACGGAGACGCAGGGTCCCCGCCGAGCAGGGAGCCCGATGTGGGACTCGGTCCCAGGACCCCGGGGTCACGCCCTGAGCCAAAGGCACATGCTCTACCGCTGGGCCACCCGGGCGTCCCAAGGTCCCCTATTATTAAAGATATTTTTTAACAAAATGGAAAAACCTGTTTCTATTTTAGAAAGACTTTTATCATACACCGGGGAGATTTTTAAAACAAATAATTTGTGCTTTAAAGGATTTATATCAGTTACTCCAAAAATTCAATTCTGTAGAATGCCCCATTCCATCAGCATGATGCTAAGTGGAACGTCATGCACAGTTCACAGCTGGTGGCTTTCTATTAGATGTCACCCACCAGAGATGCACAGCTCAAATAAGCAGGGCATCTTCGAGGAGGCCCCCGACCGGCAGCTATCGCCTAGAGTACCTTACCACGTCGTTCAAGTTCATAGACAAGAAAATGTACTTATTGAAATAATTATTTTGGTTTTTTTTAAAGGTTTTGTTTACTTGAGCGAGAGCGAGAGCGAGCCACCCACGAGCAGAGGGAGGAGGAGCAGGCCCCGCTGGGATCGCAGCCGAGCCCGAGCCCCGAGGTGCCTGCCCCCCGCCCACCGAGGCCCGGCCACCCCGAAATAGCAGCTACTTACGCTGTGTTTTTTAAAACCTCAAAGAAAAAAAAAAACAGTTTACAGAACAGTCAACTCCTTCAATTTTAAGTAGTATTTATGCACCTCCAGTAACTGAAAGGTCTGCTTCCTATAACATTGAGATGACACGAATATTTCTCCTGCAGATGCAATTCCCAGAGGCCTCTGTGGTGTCAGATGCTGGGCCTTCCTGGCATCCCGGCCACACCTGCCGTCCCTGACCCCGGGCAGGGAAGGTGCAGGGCACAGCCGTCCCCGCGGGGTCAGGGACCTCCCAGGGCATCCCAGCCACACCTGCTGTCCCCTACCCCGGGCAGTGAAGGTGCAGGGCACAGCCGTCCCCGCGGGGTCAGGGACCTCCCAGGGCATCCCGGCCACACCTGCTGTCCCCTACCCCGGGCAGTGAAGGTGCAGGGCACGGCCATCCCCGCGGGGTCGGGAGGTCCTAAGAGGCCCCCAGGAGCACTGAGGGTCCGGGTATCACCACCGCGGCGCCCCGACCCCAGGGCCCCGTGGGCCCCACTTTCCCGCCCTCTGCCGGGTCATTTAGGGCCAGCCCCGCTCTGAGGCCGACGAGGAAACCTGGTCTGTCACCCGGGGAGCCGGGCACACAGGGCACACGGCGTCGCAGTCCTAAAGCTCTGCGGGGTCAGCCCTGGGGTGGCCCGACAGCCAGCACCCTGCCACACCCTCCGGGAAGGGGGGCGCTGAAGACCCCAGCCCATGGGCCTCAACAATCCTGCGGCGCCTGACTTTAATCATTATTGTTTACCTGGGTCTGTACAACCCCACTGACCACAGGGACATTTGGGCAAAAAGAAAAAAATTAATAGATAATTTATGATTTTAATGAACTTGATTCTTTGAATTCAAGGCATGTCTTGAGGATGTTTCACAAAGACAATTGATCCTATCCTGGCTTACTGCCCCGAAACTTCCTGCCCCCAGCCAGCAAATTGCCATGGACACACACTCCCACGCTTTTCACACTCCGGGTCTCCACGAGTTTACATTTGGGTAAAAGAAGAAAGAGCAGTGCATGTCTTCTATGCACGAAGCTTACTCACTTAAAACCCTAAATAGGCACCTCTGTAAGTGACCATACAAATCCCTACCAGAAATCTAGGGTATGCTAAAAATTTTTTCTACACAAATAAAAAAAGAGTAATGCTCTAAAAATTCAGATAATATCAGCCCACCGCAAACCAAAGACTTAAGACAGGCGAACACGAATGTTTTCCCAGAGGTTGAACATCCCACAGCGAAGAAAAGCCATGCCGGGCTTTTAATTTTTAATAAACAGGCACCGAATCGAGAGGTAAAGAAGAAAAGTACACAATATCAAAAATAAACAGTCTGTGCGGCTGGGTAATTCAGGCAAAAGTTCTAGTTTTTCCAAGCAATGAAGCTGGATTATTTTTGCCTGAACGTTAGAAATAATAATAAAAAAGAAAGAAAGAAAAGAAATAATCCCCTGCGTGTACTTAGTCTGTGTCAATAGTGGAGAATTCTTTTGGTTAAATATTAATAATTTGAAACTCCACTCAATCTGATTCTATTGTACAGACCACTCAATAAAAAAGGAATGAGAGAAAGATTTTCCCCAGACCCAGTATGTCCAAGGTAGGAGAATTCTTACTCTCTTGGTAAGTAATTCCCCAAATAAACTTCCATTTTACATGCCATCTGGGCATAGACGGGGTAAACACAGCATCATTTTCTCAAATACGTATCCGCCAATCAAATGAATTACGCGATTGTAAACATGAAAAGTGTCAACCTAAGTACCAGAGACCTCATTTGCTCCGGGCGCCTTGCCCGTGATCCAGGTGAGAGGTCCTCAGGCTCAGCTCCCTGCACGCACAGCTCCCCTGTGCCTCCCGCCCAGGCAGCGAACGGTGACCCTGCAGCGCCAGCACTGGGCGGAGGACGCGGCACCGTCACCTGCTGCAGGCCCAGGGCAGCGCGGCAGGAAGCACCGCCCTGGGGCCCGCACGCGACTCACCTCAGGGCCTTTGCTCAGTCGGTTCTCTCCCCGCATACCCGACCCTCCCCCTTCTCTCCTTTCCCACGCCCAATCCTCCCCGCCCTTCAGGGCCATCTTAACACCTCTTCTTCGAAGAAGTTCTTCTGCGAATCCTACAGTCTTTCTTACAATCATCACTGAATAATTTGTGTGATAATCACTTAGGTATTTGTTTACCGTGCGAGGCTGTGAACTCCCCGAGAATTTCCAATGTGTCTCCCTTGGTCGGTTGTGAGCTCAGCACCCGCTTAGGCACACAGTGTTGTTCAACGAATACCCACTGCGTGAGTACACTACGAATTTAAGATTTATAATCTCAGAGGAGTACCCCCTGCCATCCATAATCATTTACCCCTCTACGACCATCAATATTTTCAGACCAGGTACTGTGCTAAGTCCCTCCCTTTACTCTTTGGTGCGGACTCAGCATTCTGTCAGCACCAAGAACGTGGAGGCCATTGCACAGGACTTTTTGCAAGTTCCCTTCTGTCCATCTTCACTCCTAGGCCTCTTTCCCATAGAGGAAGGTGTCCCCACACTTTCCCTTCCTTCTACCTCCTATAAGCTATTTCTTGAGCTTCAATTCTCCCTCTTTCCTTGGGCTCCTCTTCCCAAATGTACTAAGCATCTGTTCTCCCATGTATTTGCGTAATGGCAGCCGTGACCCTCCTTCAACGAACGTGTCCTTGGCTGTATCCCTTCTGTCTGGCGTTCACTTCAGGAGCAGAAACCAGTGAATCCTTGCATCCTCTCTGGTGCCAGGCACAGATAAGTGCTCAACACATATTTAATGCAAAAAATTTTTTTAAAAAATCCTTGTACATAGAATGATGCAAAGTAGTGCTGAACACAATATCAACTTTATAAATATCTCTTATTCTGTTTCCCATACTTGACTGCTCTCAAGGAACAGCAGATACAATACTGATAAGCATATGCAAACTTTGCCCTGTCATTATTTTCATATAAAATGGTTATTAAAGATAAATATATAAATATATAAATATATTTTTACTATATATAATATATATAATAAATATATATAATAAATATATAAAATTTAAAAAGTAAATCTATAAATTTACTTCAAACTTGCACCAAAACTGACAAGATTTTGTGGGGTTTTTCTTTTATCTAATACTTCTGTTCAATTATTGAACTATTTATAAACTAGTCCCTTATGGGTAAAAGAATCTTTGTATTCACACTACTGGAAAATGTTTCATTATAGATTTCTATTTCGAATATAACATGGAGGGAACCCCAGGTGGCTCAGTGGTTTAGCGCCACCTTCAGCCCAGGGCGTGACCCTGGCCGGGGTCCTGGGATCGAGTCCCACGTCGGGCTCCCTGCATGGAGCTTACTTCTCCCTCTACCTGTGTCTCTGCCTCTCTCTGTCTCACATGAATAAATAAATCTTTAAAAATAAAATTAAAAAAATAAAATTAACAAATATAACATGAAAACAAGCATTTCCCTTTTCTTCTTTTTTAACTTATATTCAATTTGCCAACATATAACACCCAGCGCTCATCCCATCAAGTGCCCTCCTCAGTGCCTGTCACCCAATCTCCAGCCGCCTCCCCTCTGCCGCCCTTCGTTTTTTTCCCCAGAGTTAGCAGTCTCTCATAGTTTGTCTTCCTCTCTGATTTTTCCCCACTCAGTTTCCCCCTCATCCCCTGTGGTCCCTTTCATTGTTTCTTATATTCCACATTATCAGTAAAACCATATGATAATTGTCTTTCTCCGACTGACTTACTTCACTCAGCATAATACCCTCCATGACATTTCGCTTTTCAAAATAGCTCTACTTTTTAATTACCAAGTCTTTAATAGAACTTTAATGAATTTTACCATTAAATTCTTCCTGGGTAGATTTGCCATTGAGATAAACACAGTGATTGACCTTCCATTTGTTGAGGTGCCAAAAATATTCAATACCCTATTTAAATATTCAATAGCTCATTAAAATGAAAGGTATTATATACACACATAAATGAAAGAGAGAGGAAGGGAGGGAAAGGTTTTTTCTTATAGGGTATATATGAGATGACAGATCTTACACTTTGAAAGGTACAGTCATGAAGGAGAGCGACAATCAACTGGTTGTGAAAACAACTGTGTTTATATTGTAAAATACTGGAGAATGGGGTTATTTCCTCTGAAACTTTTTCTTTTCACCTTGAAACTTCTTAGCAGGATAAAAGGCTTTGAAACATTTGCCACTTTCCTACCACCACCTACGTGCTGCCCACCTAGGTTTCAGAAAAGGGAGGGACTATGAAGGGCAAGAAATGGAAGAAGAATCAGATAGTGGGAGGGTTGCTGTACACATCTGCTCAGGGTGTGCACGAGAATTCAGGCACGAACACTAACTATATATGTTTCCAATATAGAAATATTTATTCTTAATATGAAAGAAAACCACAATGTATATATACTAGTCATCACTAGGGGGAAAAACAACAACAACAAAGGAGTTTATTAAACTGGCTGATTAAAATGTAATCATACTAATCCATAATCAGTGTTTTCAGATATACAGTCAAAATGAAAACAGAATCTTTTTCTAATTATCTTACAGTTTAATAAATCACTGCAGGACATAACTGTGTATGTAATTATAAAGAAATGTATATAGGTTTTCTTTTCTAAACAAATGTTACAGATATTTGTAGATAACAATTTGCTTTCCTAAATTGTCATCAGTAACAATCGACTCTTTTAAACAAAAGACTATTAATAAGTCCAACCTTTTCTTTACCCAAGGTATGAACTGTTACATCCTAAAGCAGAAAC
The DNA here is from genome assembly GCF_003254725.2 of Canis lupus dingo. NCBI lineage: Eukaryota > Metazoa > Chordata > Mammalia > Carnivora > Canidae > Canis > Canis lupus. The sequence continues at coordinate 59,723,384 of NC_064256.1, read as the reverse complement.
AGCTTTATCTTAGTAAACTGCATCCAAGCTAAATAGATGATGAAACTTATTGGAAGACTTTTGACAAAAGCTTTTTGTGGTTGTTAGCTAAATTATTACACCATTCTTTTCACTCCAAATCCAGAACTTCCATGGGTTTAAGTGAAACTTAATTATTCTTAAATTCCATTTTTGCATGGCTGTGAATACTGTTCACTTCTAATAACATATATTAGAATCCTGGTATTTTTAATTTTCAGGTATTTTCTGCTCACAAACTTGCTGAAATGTTGGTTTTAGACATACTGTATATTTTCCAACCATTTCATCAATTCCATGTTCAATAGCTATCTGCAATTACTTCTCTGCGCTTGTCTTGCCTCCACCCAGACTCAAACTACCACCACTGCCTATGAAATAATGCAATCACTTCCTAAGTAGTGTCCTGTGTTTGCCCATCCCTCCATTCTTTTTGTCCTGCTTTCCTTTAATCCCTTCATTTAGTTAATTGACTCACTTACCCAACATATACTGATTGCCTGTTGGGTGCCAAGCACCAGGCTAGGTACCTGGGATACACTGGCGGGAAACCAACCAACCAATCGACCTGTCCTTGCAGAGTTCTCGTTTTAGTAAGGAGAGGCAGAAAGTAAGCAAGGAAGACAACAAAGAAGTCAGTTGTACAGGATGTAAGAAGGGGGCAGGTGCCCTTGAAAGAAGTATTACAGTAGAATAAGGCGAACAACTGAGCAGATGCAGTTTCTTTTTTTAATTGATATGTCATTTTTTAATTTTAATTTTAATTTTAATTTTATTTTTATTTTTTATTGGTGTTCAATTTGCCAACATATAGAATAACACCCAGTGCTCATCCCGTCAAGTGCCCATCTCAGTGCCCGTCACCCCCCGCCCACCTCCCCTTTCACCCCCCTTAGTTCCTTTCCCAGAGTTAGGAGTCTTTCATGTTCTGTCCCCTTTTCTGATATTTCCCACTCATTTTTTTCTCCTCAGATGCAGTTTTATACTGGATGCTCCAGGGCGGCCTTGCTGAGAACATGCTGTTGAAAACCTTGAAGGAGATAAGTGAGCGAGACTGTAGACACCTGAGGGGAGGGCAAAGCCCCTAAGACAGGATCGTGCCAGGGGGCTCTGAGGAACAGAAAGGAGGCCAGCAAGGCTGAGGCAGAGAGAGAACAAAGAAGAATAGTTGGAAATGAGGATAGAGGCTCCCTGTGGGGCAGAGTCCGTTAGGAGTCCAGCTCTTGGTTTCAGCTCATGTCACCATCCCAGGGTCATGAGACTGAGCCCTGCCTCTGGGGCCTTGCTGAGTGCGGAGTCGGCTTGGAAGTCTCTCTCTCTCTCTCTCTCTCTCTCTCTCTCTCTCTCCCCACACACACTCTCTGCTCTCTAAAATAAATAAACCTTTTTTTATTTTAATTTTTAAAAGATTTTATTTATTTATTCATGAAAGACACACAGAGAGAGGCAGAGACACAGGCAGAGGGAGAAGCAGGCTCCATGCAGGGAGCCCGACGTGGGACACCATCCCAGGTCTACAGGATCACGCCCTGGGCCAAAGGCAGGCGCTCAACTGCTGAGCCACCCAGGGATCCCCAAATAAACCTTTTTAAAAATGAGGATGGAAAGACAAAAATGGCCTATTCTCACCTACTCTACAAACTTCCAGCCGCTACCAATTTAATTTCTTTCTTTTAAAAAAATATCTAATATTATAGAATAATGCATAAATGCAGTTTAAAACTTCAAGTACTAAGACTGAGAAACAGTCCTCCCTTACCTCACTCCACCTCTCTCATGCAGTCTCCTTGAGGCCACAATTCTCCACTCTTACAGCTCTCTCTTCTGTAATTTAATTTCATAATTTTAAGTCATAGTTTCACTGTGATTCCTTGTCTTATGAATTTTAGATATTATATATTGCCTTTTTGTTTTGATGATGTGTTTATCTTCCAACTGAAATAGCCCCCTCTCTCCTCTCCAAACTGGCACTATGGAGATCATCTTTTAGAAACATTCAACATTATGACAGTAAATCCTGATGACTACCAAGGGGAGTCATCCTTAAGTGTATGATTACACCTTCTAATCAATGGTTTCTTTTCCTTGCTGTTAGTTAATGCCTTTAAAACTTTTTTTCATTTTCCCAGCACCAAATGCTAATTTCCCTCAATGTAAATAAAATCTCTCCAGATCTCTAAATCATCTATAGATTTCAATATTGTCTGATGTGGTCAATGAAGTAGGTAATATAGTATTTTTATTTTTTATTTTTCCCTTGAAATCCTTCTGTTCCAATTGGTGGCACCACAGACTGCTGCCTAGCTGGTATCCTCAGGTTTTCCTTCCTTCTGATCGCTGTTTCACTGGTTATAACCCTGGTTTCCTGAATTTCAGGCATCTTCTTTATTGATTTATTCCCTTGTTTTTGGTGGAGTGCTGAAGCACATCCTCCAACAGCTTCCAAGAAAAAAAAATGTGTAGGATAAAAGTTTTAAGATTGTCAGTTTCTTGCAGAAATCTCAGGTCTTTCTGGGTGATCTAGTCCCGTATTTACAAGGTTTTGTTGTAGCCTGAAGTGGGAAAGTGAGGAGAGGCATCCTTTACAATAAGCGTGGTACCAGGAATTGCCCTGTCTCTCATCCAGGACTGTCCTCACAAAGGCTAGAGAGCAATGGGAAGGATGCAGGGTGATAACTGACTGCAGTAGGAGCTGTTCTCCTTGCATGCCCTGGGGTAGGGTGGGGGTGGGGGCTGCCTCCAGCTGTTGGTTTTCTATAGAGTGCGGGACTTAGGCACCTTTGTTTCCACCCAACGAAAAATACCAGCAATTCCACAGCAGGAGGAAATGTCTTTCTCAGCATCTTCTTGCAGAATTAAATTATGTATAGTGTCTCTGGTGAAATCAGGATGAAAAGTATATACTAAGGCTCAAACCAGTAAAAGAGCAAGTGTTTTAAAGGTAGATAAATCTATATAAATAGAGTTCACGTCAAAAATCTTTAAATGGACTGAATAACTTAATAGGTAGTAAAAAATGAAATTATTTTCAATCTATCAAAGTCAAGCTAAGTACCAACCCATAGTTCTTAGGTACATTAAAAACTGAAATATTATAGATTTATAATGTAGTTATTTTTCTAGTAGTTGAACAAAATTGCGTTTGTTAAAGCAGCGCTACATGAAAGTTGTTTCCTATCCAGAGTCAAGTTCTCATTATCTTCAGACACCAAACCATAAGTTCTAGAGATTACAAAATGATTCCTTCCAATTCTAGAGACTCTGGAAGCTACAAACTCTGGAAAGCTATCCTTTCAAACTTACAGGACAAAGTTATCTATCTTCTGATTATTATGTCATTAAAATTTCATTAGTAAAGAATTAAAACACATTTCCTGCTTCACAGGAACAAAGAGTGAAAATTATTTATTGTGTTAAAATGGATAAACAAATTGTTAAAGCCTAAAACAATTATTGTATTACTTATGGTTATCTAAGAACATCACGAGAGCACAAAAGCAGCACATGAAGAAAGATATAGATAGGAGTGCCTGGCTGGCTCAGTCTGAAGAGCATTTGACTTTCAATCTTGGGGTCATGAGTTCAAGCCTTACCTTTGGTGTAGAGATTACTCAAATAAAACTTGAAAGAAGGAAAAGAAAGAAAGAAGAAAGAAAGAAAGAAAGAAGAAAGAAAGAAAGAAAGAAAGAAAGAAAGAAAGAAAGAAGAAAGAAAGAAGAAAGAAAGAAAAGAAAGAAAGAAGAAAGAAAGAAAGAAAGAAAGAAAGAAAGAAAGAAGGAAGAAAGAAAGAAAGAAAGAAAGAAAGAAAGAAAAGAAAGAAAGAAGAAAGAAAGAAAGAAGAAAGAAGAAAGGAAGAAAGAAGAAAGAAAGAAAGAAAGAAGAAAGAAAGAAAGAAGAAGAAAGAAGAAAGAAAGAAAGAAAGAAAGAAGAAAGAAAGAAAGAAAGAAAGAAAGAAGAAAGAAAGAAAGAAAGAAAGAAAGAAAGAAAGAAAGAAGAAGAAAGAAAGAAAGAAAGAAAGAAAGAAAGAAAGAAAAAGAAAATATTTTGTTCTCTAAATATCAGTTGAAAAAATGGATGAGTAAATGAATAATAAGGTAAGCAGAAGAAATTAAATTCAAGATTTTGCTGAAAGTTATTAATCTGAGATATATTAACTGTGTTCTAGTCTTTAAGTCATAAAAAAACAGTAGGTGTATGGCCCTTAAGAGTTTGAAGGAAAAAGGTAAAAATAGAAATTCAAGTGAAAGACCTCCTTTGACTACAAATTACTTTTTCTCTATTATTCTGTTAAGCGAGGACACCTCGAGGCCTTCACTGATAGATCTCCAAATGCTTCTCATGTGTTGGGCATGTGTTTAGGAAGAGGGTGTGTGGATCTCCCACTTCCTCCCTGAGTAGGGAAAAGGGGTTTGGAGAGACAAGGGAGGGGGAGCCATTCCTCAGGCATTCCACCCAAGAGGCTGACTGCCAGTTGAAGGCCGCCCAGAAGGAAGAGAGTGGGATCATGGGTGGTGAATACTGAGATGGGGGAAGAGGACAACCTGAAACCAGGCCTCCCATACTAAGGATGTGTGCGGGCTCTACTCAGCCTCCTGCAAAGAAAGCAAACGCAGCCAACACATGCCCCACAAGAGAGTCAAGCCTTTGGGCCCCACCCATGGGAGGCATTAGCCAGAGAATAAGCAACTACTAACAAGGAGAGGATTACTAGAATAATCCTTTCTTTTTCCTCCTCTGTGATTCTCAGATTAAAGGAGTATTTGAGAGGGAGGACGGGAAAGGCGCCAAAGGGTGGATTAAATCTCTCTTTATACTTCAAACTCCTCAGGTCTGAGCTAAGGAATGGGTAAAAGATGAGGTTTGAATTGAGTTTGAAGCTGTTTTTTTAAACAGAACTGGACTTTTAAAAAACCAAAAGTGACCAGAAAATTGTGGAACCTGCCCAGGATGTCATTATTTGATGGGAAAGTGTAATTCAACCTAGCTTAGCTGGACATAATGACGTGATCAAAAATAAACATGCTTATGCTTCTATTCCATGGAATTGATACTCAAGTGTCACAGTTTTACTCAGAAATGAACAACAGAACCTTCGTTTTCCTCCAACTTGTCTTAAAATCTGGTAATCTCTGACGACTCAAAACAAATCACTGCTTCCACAATAGGAAAAGTCTATCATGACCATTTTCTTATGGTTAAAAAATATGAATATGATGACAACTTTTAAAGTAAACAATATTGCAAATGATAAAGTGACAACTAGAGAATTCCTAGCAAACTCATGCCTGCCAGAAAAAAGAATATGTATGCATTTTTATTAGGTTAATAAATCCAGTTTAAAAATTACCATTCAATATATTCTAGGATAGTTCACCACAAAGAACAGTTGCCCAGCCTTAATTAAGTGACTCTATCATGACTGGATTGCGCTCGTAGAAGGACGTACAGCAGCGCTATTCTGCTGGGGCAGGGCTGGACGGTCTTGCTCTCCTCCACATCCCAGCACTGAGCCCGCTGCCTGACATGGGACAGTGGCCCTATATGGAATGAACGCTTCGAGCATTGAGAACAAGGAATCAATAGTGACAGGGAATAAAGGGGAAAGGAGAAAAAATGAGTGGAAATATCAGAGAGGGAGACAGAACATGAGAGACTCCTAACTCTGGGAAACGAACTAGGGGTGGTGGAAGGGGAGGTGGGCGGGGGGTGGGGGTGACTGGGTGGCGGACACTGAGGGGGGCCCTTGACGGGATGAGCACTGGGTGCTATTCTGTATGTTGGCAAATTGAACATCAATAAAAAATAAATTTATAAAAAAATAAATAAAATAAATAAATATTTAATGCAATGCCTATCAAAAAAAAAAAAGAAAAAAGAAAGTAAAGAAAAGAAAAACAAGGAATCCGTGGAAAGCACCTCTGGTTTTTCTTTCTCCTACATTAATCTGTAAATCTGATTTTTCTACCTGGTTATGGAATTTAGGAGAAATACAGAAAGCAATATTCTAAGGTTTTTGCCTCACTGTAGGCATACAAGAAGGATATTACAAACAAGTCTATAAGCGAATAAAATAAAGAAATGAATAAGAACCTTTTTCATAACACTGGATTATGAAAGGTGAAAGAAAATTTAGGATGACAAATGAGAGGGACAAAAGAATCTCTCATGCTCCGATGTGCATTTCTGGAATAATTCCTACAACCATTTCAGTAAACAAAATCAAAGGCCAAGCAATCAATATTTTCTAAAAACACTCTTCCTGCAATGAAACTTTGAAAGACTAATTATTAACAAATTCTGGTTTAATTTGTGAACTATTTCCTTCAACAAATTTTAGAATATACTAACCCAAACATTTTTTTGGTAATGATATAATTCCATAACATTCACTGAATCTTTAAAAAACGGTCTATGTTTTCTAGTATATCCCAGGACAAACACACGGAAGAGATTTTAAGGGCTCGTTGCTCTGTTTCCCCAATTACCAACCACTTTAACAAAGTACATCTCTCTTTGCAATAATATTTACCTAAATTTAGCTATTATGACATTGCTCAGGAACTTTACATTACGTTGCCTCATCCCTATTTTTAGTTTTGCTTTCTCACTTCGAGTAGGTTGTGAACATGAAAATGAGATTACTGGCACGCATAATGTCTTTGGCTGAGTTATGGAAGGAACTTCTTCAAACATTGTTCTGTTACTACTTTCATTCTTAAGAAAGAGACAGTACTCAGAACCTAAGGGCATTCATGGTGGTAAATATTAGAGAACGGGGTACATACACAGGGCTACCCCAAGAGCCTCCCTTTCCTTTGGGCTCAGACACTTTAATCCAAGCTCTCCTATTTACGAGCTACATGATACTGGGCAAGTTACTTGAGCTCTCTATACTTCATTTGTAAAATGGATACAACAAAGCTTTTGGTTTGCTGTCACAGCAAAGTCACACAAAAAGGAAAACCACTGGGCAGCCCGGGTGGCTCAGCGGTTTAGTGCCGCCGTCGGCCCAGGGCCTGATTCTGGAGTCCCGGGATCGAGTCCCATGTCGGGCTCCCTGCATGGAGCCTCCTTCTCCCTCTGCCTGTGTCTCTGCCTCTCTCTCTCTCTCTGTGTCTCTCATGAATAAATAAATGAAATCTTAAAAAAAATGAAAACCACATAGTAGTGTGTGACATGAGGGTCATATACAAGAGAACAGTGGTCATCGTGCTTTAGCATTAGACTTTACAGGTAATGATCTCATCATCTTCATTTGTACCCCAAATACTGATTGTGGCCCACCCAAAAGTACATACACCCCACTTCGGGCTCTGGGCTTATGCACACATCCCCATGCCCTTCTACCAATGCAAAAATCCGGAGCAGGCGGAGACATCTGAATGGATGGTGGCAACCGGCTTACCCTTATCCGTATCCCAGAACGAACCAATGTATCAAGGCTACTTGTTGTTTCCTCCACACACAGATACAGATACTCCCAACATCTCTGACCACTCAAGACCGTCCCTATGCCCTGTGGTGAGTCAGACTCTGGCACGAAGGCGTTCACAGACCAGAACGGGCAGAGAAAGCTATGGTTACTATATAGTGGGATCCAGGCAACCGGAGGTACCAGGGCAATGCGACTTCACGGAAGAGGGAGCGACCCTCTTCGGGTGGCGAGAGAGGAGTCAGAGATCCGTGATGTCCGCATTCCGTGGTGAGGATGAGGGGCCTCTCCCGGGTTGTCCTGGTCTTCTGAGCTCCCAGGGCTTTGACCCCGTTCATATTTATGACTGTGTCTGTGGATCCTATTTCAGGCCACCCTTCTCCACGGTCATGTTTCCTACTTCCTTCCAGCTCCTAAACCTGACCTCTGCGCTCTATAAAGCAAATACGGATTCTTGACACTTGCATCTCAGGTTTCAACGTTTGTTCTTGCGTCCTGCTCCCCCTCAGTGCACTCAGCATCCTGCCTCGGTGTTATCTCGACTGACACTGTGGTCATGAGAGTATCCATTGACTGGGCTAGAATTTTCTTCAGAAGATGGATCTGGGTCTGTGGCAGGATCAGTGCAGGCCCCGGTGTTTACCCACAGAAAACATCATTGTCCTGCTGTCACACAACTAGGTCCTGAGGCACAAATGATCGTTCTAGAATCTGCTTGCTCTTTAAGAACTCTCTATGGTCCCAGGTTCCCAGTGTGGTCCTCAACCATAGAAGGTACCCTTGGACTCCATGCAACACTACTTCGGGGGATCTGTCAAGCCCCCATTGAAAGCTGCTCCACATCCCACACTTGGCCAGCAGAGTTTCACAGCCTTCCAGCCAGATCTGGTTCTTGCCTGGGCCAAGGCCCAGGCCTCCCTTGTCCCAAGTCAACAGACACCTCCATCTCCTAGCCTCAGCTCTAACTCCCAAGAGCTCCAGAATCCAAGCTCTCTCAGCAGGGAGAGAGTCTGAAAGAAGACTGGGTGACAGGCCCTGAGGGGGCACTTGATGGGATGAGCACTGGTTGTTATTCTATATGTTGACAGATTGAACACCAATAAAAAATAAATTCATAAAAAAAGAAAGTAGATCAAGTTTCTAAATGATCGTTCCATTCAAACAAACTCTGAGCTTTTGGTAACTTGGAAAATAAAACTTCTGATAACATAAATGTGAACTTGTACACATATAGCAGGATTGATCATCTCCACATTCAGTGTTACATGTAAACTACTGAGGCTACACGAGAGCGAGGGAGAGGCAACCTTCTTGGGTCCCCTTCCTCCTCGGGAGCTTGGTACTACTGCTCAATAAAATTTGTTTGGCTGCCCACCAAAAGGAGAAAAGAAAAAAAAAAAAGAAAAGAAAAAGCGAGAAGGGAGGAAGATGCATAAGAGAGATCTGGAAGTCATTTACGAATCTGTTTCTAAGCATTAGACCTTAGAGACATTCTGAGTCACGACTGAAAATAAATGTAATCAATTTGAATTGGGCTGTGAATTGCTATGTCTAATAGGATTTCCAGAGAACAGCAAGAAAAATGGACACATTCTCATCACCGCTGTTTCAGTCCAGTGGAAGCCAACAGACTGAAGGGCCTCTGAGGCTAGGAACTGTCTAATACCCTGGAACTGGACTCTTGGTAGATGATATTATATGAAATACTTTCCTCGGTAGCTTATTCCTGGAGGCGCATCCTCCTTGTTCCGATGTATAAATCAGTGGCACTTCTTGGAAAGACGTCTCAATTTATTAAAAAAAAAAAAATTCAAAAATATCCCTTCATCTACCCAAAGCAAGTGTAGTGATACAATTGAACTTGCCACTATTCTTGCAGGGTGGGAAAAACACTATTCAAAAAAAAAAAAAAAAACAAAAAACACCCCCAAACAGTAAAGGTTGACAGTGAGCTACAATTTCTCATGCCTTAGAAGTTACTATTTGAATATAACAGAGATGCTACGTATCATAGGTGTAGTGTAATCCCGCAAAACAGCAGATTAAAAGGCTTCCGAGAAATCCTTTTAATAGCAGAGACACATTCTGAAATGTGTGGAACAAGGCCACGCTGGGATTGCAGGAGACTTCCATGTCCTGCTTCTCTTCTTGGGTCCCGGGACCACCCCACGCGAGAGCACGAGGAAATCCACCCAGCACTTCCATGGTTAGCAGAGGTGGGCCCTGAAGGGAGTTCAGTGAGTGGGCTGGAATCTGCGAGAGGCGCACATGTCCCTGGGCGTCCCTGAATGCTTAGGTCATTGTTTCAGTGCCAACTGTACACATTTTCAGGCATTACTTTCTGCTACTACAGCTAATTGAATATATTACCAATAGATATTACTTTACTACTTACTGGGGGAAAAAAATCTCCTCCTGTCCCCGCTCTTCCTTTCCCCCCCACCCGCCCCCTTGAACTGGGTCAACCAAGGGATCTATACGGCATCACAGGGTGTTAGGGAAAATGACAACTGTTGAAAACCCGAGTGGAATGACTGAACGAGCCACGCACGCAGGAAAGGGCTAACTGCCTCCGTGTGTTTCTGGCCAATACGGTCACTGAGTGCCGCGCATCACTTGCTCTTTTCACCCAGAGAGCGGACACCCTCACTGCATGTCGCACGGGGAAAGACGTGCGCCCGGCTCTAGGGGCAGGGCTGCGAGAGACCTGCGGGAAGGTGACCCGGGCCCGCTCCCAGGGAGGAAAGGGACGGGGCCTCGTGGCTAGTTACAGGGAGGAGTGTTGGTGACATCTGGGCGTTAGGACAGGCCGCAGCAGACACAGCCGACTGGCCCGCCAGACGCCGCCGTGCTCCAGACTCCGGGAGGGACAACAGTGACCGACGTCCTTACTTCTGAAGGCACCGCGGTAGCAGCGAGCCTGAAACCAAAAGCATCGATGTAAAAAAGCTCAAGATTCTGTTGTTGTTTTTAATGTGCTCCATTTTCCCCCAAAGAACTTAGTGCTTTGCACTGCGTAGGCCGCGAGACGGAAGGCCGCAGCCCCTGCCGCTGTTGTGAATAAAGCCACGTTCACCGAGCGACACGGGGGTTCCAGGCGGAGGCTTTGCGATCAGCAGCCCTGGGTTCGGGTTCTAGGTCTGCCACCTTCCAGTTATGCTAAAGCTTTAGCTTCCAAGGAAGCTAAGGGTGAAGATGGAGAGCGGCCATCATGTCTACTGCAGCAGCGTGAATTAGATGAGGAACTAACTATAAAGCGTTGGCGACCATGTGGATCTCAAAAAATGGTAATTATTAGTAATGCAAATGTTAAGCTAGTGTCTCTTGTCACATAGGCCGTGCTGGTTATTAAATAAATCCCTTGTCAATTTAGAGATGAAGACAAATGACCAATGGGGAAAAAGCAGACCGGCTTCCCAGGCTCGGAGCAACGGAAGACACTGCACCCGAGAGCCCGCTGCCTCAGTCCCTCAAGCGCACCTGCTTTGTGCTTAGGCCAGTGACACAGTCGTCGATGCTCAAGTGCTTCTCCCTTAAGATGTACGGAGGGCCTGCGCTCGCTTCGGCAGCACACATACTGAAGATGTACGGAGGTCCTTACTAATTTTGCCCATTTACAATGGATTTCAGCAATCAGATAATGAGTGAAGAAATATGCAACCGAGCAGTCAGGGCAAAGAAATACGCGATTTCACGGGGACGAGAGGGAGCAAGTGACTAATCAGGACTTGGCGAGACACTTGGCAAGAAGGACCCCGAGAAGGTGTAGCAAGAATGGACACCGGCCGTCAAGCGCAGCCTGAAGAGCTACGTATCCGGGGAGGGCAGGAGAAGAAGAATGCATCAAGGACCAAGAAACCTGCTAAGCTAAACTTTTTTTTTTTTTTTTTTTTTTTTTTGCGTGGGTGTCTGATAGGCCCGGTTTTAGAAATTATTTTTTTGAATGTTTTGGTGTCCAAACTCTAGGCTGACGATTCCTTATATATCCTGTCCTCACAAGGCCAAACTGAGCCCTCATGAAGACTCTTGAATGATGTTTTAAGACAAAGGGATCTTTATCCCTGACATTAAAAATGTGCAACACTAGAGGATTCATAATAGCATAGCACAGAATATAATACAACTTTGTACACTAAGCCTTCACCACAACGTGCAATATATAAAAATCTCTCCTCTCTTCCTAGAGTTCACATTACTTAAAATACTATTTTTTCATATCTCTCTTAATAAATATCAAAAAAAGGGGATCCCTGGGTGGCTCAGCAGTTTAGCACCTGCCTTTGGCCCAGGGCACGATCCTGGAGTCCCGGGATCAAGTCCCACATCGGGCTCCCTGCATGGAGCCTGCTTCTCCCTCTGCCTGTGTCTCTGCCTCTCTCTCTTCTCTCTATGTCTATCATAAATAAATAAATAAATAAATAAATAAATAAATAAATAAATAAATCAATAAATCTTTAAAAAATAAATATCAAAAAAAAAAAAAAAGAAAGAAAGAAAGAAGAAGGAGCATCGCTATTTTGGGGGCAAATGGTCTGCAAGAATTCTAATCAGTTTATGGAATCACTCCCGCCCAACACAGTCAACTCCTAGCTGTCCCCATTTTCTTGCACTAGAATTCCAACACCTGTCCCCCCAAAATACATAGCTATCATCACCCCACACCTGCAGAACCTGAATCGGGGCAAAAACAAGACTAGATAGACGGGAACAGCAAGGTCTTGTTTATTTTTCTCGTCAGGGTCACAGCCAGACTTGTTTTGGGCCAATGCCTGTTTCTATGGGACTTAAAACCAAGGGTACATCCTCTGTTTTCAGAGAGAAATAACATATCTTTTCTAAGCATCTGGATCTCAAAAGAGCTAACGATATTTAAGTAAAAGAGATAATCGACTTATGCAAATAAAAGCCTTCAGAGAATATATTTCACTTCTGTCCTCCACACTCTAGGAGAGAGGTATTATTTTTTAAATTAGGGTGATACTTTCATAAAGAGTCAGCTGTCATGACATTTAGGCTATTTTTCACTTTTAAAGTCTATTCGCTTATGGAATGATAAATTCCAAAATTATTCTAAAAGCTAAATAACAAAAATAGTGAACATAAACAAATAGAATATGTCAAAACCCAAAGATACGAGGGGAAATCTGATGTTTATACATGTTTAACACAAAGACTTTTAGTAACTTATTAGTAAAAGAACGAACTTTATGGGATAAAGAGCAAAATATTTGTACAAAAGACAATTCACAAAAGATATAATAAATACAAATGTGTTTAACCTTATTATTCATCAATCAATAGATGTCAACTAAATGCAAACTAAAACAAAAATAGGGTTTTTTTTTTTTTCTTTCTTTTCTTTCTGGCTTTCTTTCCTTTGCTGTTTTTTTGTTTTTTGCCTCTAGTATCTAACCACTAAGGGACTCTCTCATCCACTACTGATGGGAGCATCAACTGCTACCTGCTTTCCAAAGGGTACTTTCTGGGGCGACTGGGTGGTTCAGCGGTTGAGCACCTGCCTTTGGCCTAGGTCATAATCCTGGGGTCCCAGGATCGAGTCCCGCATTGGGCTCCCTGCATGGAGCCTGCTTCTCCCTCTGCCTGTGTTTCTGCCTCTATCTCTGGGTCTCATGAATAAATAACATCTAAACAACAACAACAACAAAGGGTACTTTGACAGCGCGCACCAACAGCGTTAGACTTACGCATACCTTTGTGGTAGAGCTTTTCTTCCAACAATTTCCCCTAAAATGGTATTTAGACAGTAGGTACTAGGACTTGGATTCAGAAGTCAGATAGTCACGGATATGAATTTCATGTTAATCAACCATTTATTAGGGCTCTGAATGTGACCAGGCCTTTCAACACCTCGTTTCCCTTCCACGCATCCGACACAAGACTTCCTTTCTCAACTTCCTCAGTCTTCTCTCTGAAGGAGGATGAAGAAGGGTATGACGGTCGGCTGAGAAGACGTATGTAAACTATTACCCGACACTCGGGCACCTGATACCGTTCCGATAATCCTGCTCCTCATCCAGAAGTTAGCATCAGAGGGCGCGGGTGTGGGATGATGAGGATGCTCCAGCCGGTCGGAGAGCAGTCTCATGAACTACTACTCCGACGGTGACCTCCAGTTACCCCCAACAACCATCCCCCTCTCCTCCGACAGGAGCAAAATGTTTAGCTGGGCAGCCGGCTGTCTAAAGAAACCTGAAGTTTTCAGGTCTTGGGACGCTCGGGGAGCTCAACGGTTGAGCGTCTGCCTCCGGCTCAGGCTGTGACCCCGGAGTCCTGGGATCGAGTCCCACATCGGGCTCCCTGCAGGGAGCCTGCTTCTCCCTCTTCCCGTGTCTCTGCCTCTCTCTCTCTCTGTGTCTCTCATGAATAAGTAAATAAAATAAAATAAAATAATTTTTTAAAAAGTGCACGCTTTTCTCCTCCCCTCCCTGTGCGCCTGGCATGTGTGTGTACGTACGCAGAAAAATGTCAGGAAAGAGCTAAAGCAAAATGTTAAGAACGTCTATCACTGATGAAGCTCTGCGGGATACTTGTTTATCTGTATTCAGGCAATTTCTGAATATCTGCAATGATAATTTCATAATCATGAAATAGATTTTTCTAAAAACCAGGAAATTGGGATCCCTGGGTGGCGCAGCAGTTTAGCGCCTGCCTTTGGCCCAGGGCGCGATCCTGGAGACCTGGGATCGAATCCCACATCGGGCTCCCGGTGCATGGAGCCTGCTTCTCCCTCTGCCTGTGTCTCTGCCTCTCTCTCTCTCTCTCTCTGTGTGACTATCATAAATAAATAAAAATAAAAATAAAATAAAATCATAATAAATAAATAAATAAATAAATAAATAAATAAATACCAGGAAATTCACTACCGTGCAGAAAGTATTATACACCGTGGAAGGGCTAGTGCATTTTTAAAGTTTTACATTGTTATTATCTTTATTTTGGGCCAATCCCAAGGGCCTTATCAGAAAGACTGGATTATTTTCTTGAGTCACTGCATGAAATTCATACATACACACGTACACGTACACACATGCTCGTGTGTCCATACGCAGATCCAGACCCAGACATGATGGGAAATGCCCGCCAACTCGAAGATCCATCAGACATTATGACTTTGCCTCTCAAACGGTGAAGTGGTCGGGCGCCCGCTGGGATGAGCCCTGGATGGTATACTCTATGTTGGAAAACTGAATTTAAATAAAATATATTTTTTTAATTTAAATAGAATATTAAAAAATTGAAGAAACAAATGGTGAAATAGAAAAGCCAAATTGAACACTGGTGAGATGGTCTTGTTAACATTACAGTTGCAAGTACATGATTTTTGATGTATTTAATTATTTTGACAACGGAAGAGAGGATACCTTCTGTCGGTGCAAGGTCTCGGTCGATCCAATGCCTGTGCCCCCTCCTTTTACCGCAGACATTACATTCTGAAGAGACCAGGGTGCTGCTGTACCCCCTCAGCCCTGCCTTCTTTTCCAGCCATCAGATACGCCCGTTCTGGCCGAAAAGAAGGGGCCCTTGGGGGAATTTTTTATGGATTTCTCAGTGACAATAAGAGCTTCAAGATTTAAAAAACATACATTCAGTAAGAAAAAGGTCGCAATCAAGTAATTTTACACCCATCCTGGTTACCTTTCATACGCGAAGGAAAAAAAAAAAGGCTTCAGCATACAGAAAGCAAGTCACCTACGTCTCCTTTGAGCGAGGACGTCAAGGAGGAGTCCAACCAAGAACGATAAAGTTACCGTAGGAAACAACAAAACTGTAGACTCCGCGGCTCTGAATGTAAGCCAGATACGTCTTCTTCAGCTGCTTGCTGAACCAATCATGAATGCCCCAAAGGAAAGGTAAAAAATCCTAACTTAATAACAATGTTCTGTGTTTAGTTACTTTTTAGTTTTAGTCTTTAAAGATTTTTATTCATTTATTTGACAGAGAGAGAGCGAGAGCGAGCACACAGGCAGGGGGAGCGGTGGAGGCAGAGGGACAAGCAGGCTCCCTGCCGGGACTCGATCCCAGGACCCGGGGTCGCGCCCTGAGCCAGAGGCAGACGCTCAGCCACGGGGGCCCCCGGGCGCCCCAACATTCTGTGTTTCGATAATGAGCCTGTCTTATGCCACCGGGTGCCAGGACCACGGTGGCAGCGGAGGCTGGTGGGTGTCGGCACCCACGTCTGCTGGCGGTGAGGGAGTCCCAGGAAGCGTCCCCCTTCCCAATCGTGCCACTATCAAAGCTGTGCAAACAGCAGGAGGCGGACACCGGGTCCCTTGAGCCTTAGGGTCGCGCCCCCGTCCTCAGCCGCGCCGCGGTGTGCAGAACTGCGGGGACTTAATTCATTCCCTACACAATTGCGTTGCAGAATCCGACCTTCCCAAAGCAAGGCCCGCGGGAACCGTCCCCTGCTCGGGCTTCCTCCACCGGCGGCGTCGCGTGTCCCCACAAACGCGGTCTCTCCAGCGTCCTCTGATCGAGCGCCTGAGCGTCTGGGTCCTTCTCGGCAGATGTGCCGTTTCCCCTCAGTTCTGGGTTCCCTCAACTCTCCCGATCCCATTTCTGTGCTGGACGGATTAACAGTCGGAAGCTGTTTCGGGACCCAGCCGCTGCTCCCTGTCCCCGCCACGCACAGAATGACGGCGTCCCGCAGGCCCGTGTCCCGCCAGCGGCCTCCCCGTCGTCGCCCGACCTGGGCAGCTGCACAAGTCCGCGTGAACGACGTCTACTTGCCCACGAGCCTCACAGATGAGTGACGCCGGTCGACCAGGGCCTGGCGTCGAGGGCACCTCGGAGGCCCCCGTCCCATGTCCACAGACCCGTTCCCTCGTCCCGTCGCCCCAGGGATGCTCCACTGGGACCAGGATCCGGACCAGACACGACACTCAGATTCCTGCCCCAACGCGGGGTTTTCGAGTGTCCCTGTCAGTCCCCAAGGCGGGGGGCGGGCCGGGCCGGAGCCTGCTGCTCTCTGAGGTTTTGCGGCCGGAGGGCCCGAGGAGGCCGCCTCCTTTCCACGGAAAGTAGCTTTGATCCACGGCGCCCACGTGGCCGCTCGGGCTCCCCAGTCAGATCCCGACCACAGGGCCCTGCTGTGCGTCGGGGGCTCGAGCTCAAATGGAGACAAACGGAGGAACAGGGCAGCTCTCGAGGGACAGGTCGGGGCGCCGCAGGGTGGAGCCCGGGTGCCGTCCCGGGGAGGGGACCTCCGGGGCCAGGAGCGACGCAGGGGACCGCTGCTGGCTGGCGCGCTGGAGGACAGCAGGTGTCAGCCCCGGGGCCCCGGCCTCTCGGCGGCCCGAGCCGACCCCGGCTGGACGGCAAACGGCGGCCACCGATGCGGCCCGGCCTCCGGGTGGCAGAGGAAGCAGCCAGTCCCCTCCGTCCCGTTCGGGCCCTGCGCTGCCCCTCGGCGCTCACCCCCGACCGCAGGCCAGTCACTTGGTTCTCCTTCCTGCAGCGTGGACGCGGAGTACAAGGCCCGAGGGGGCGGCCGCGGCCCTGGGCCAACGCTGTCCTGAACCCATAGAGACGCTCTGGCCCATCACGACGAGAATGTGACTTGATTGACCTACTTGTACTTTACTTGTTGAAAATAAGGGGGATTGAGTGGATTTGAGGGTGAACTGAAGTCTAATTCCAAATGCCGTAGCGGGACCCCAGGTTTCCTCTGCCGAGGAGCGTCCTGAACGAGCGGGTGTGGGGGTGACACTTTGGGTGGGACAGGCTAGATCCCGCTGGTCTCTACTGGGGACGGCCTTGGGGGGTACCGCGTGCCCTGATTTACGCTGTATTCGCGGGGCACCCGCCACACGGGCAGGGGCTTCACGGCCCCGTGCGCTGACCTCTAGACACCGACTCCTTCAGGGACGAGGGCTACGGACAGCACGGAAATCCGACGGGAGTGACGCTCCCGCCTCCAGGCAAGGGGCAGTGATGCGTCGCGTGCACAGCACAGGTGCACGGTCTCCGGGGACGCGAGGGACCTCGGGCCACCCAAGGGAAAGGAAAGCAGGAGCCTAGAGGCAGGAGCATAGGTGCGGAGGTCCAGGGGAGGCCGGACGGCTGTGGCCTGCCGTCGGGTCCTGCGGGGCCTTGCGTGCCCGGCCACGAGGCCACGGACACCCAGGGTCACCCCAACCTATGGCTCCTTCCTCACGCTGGGCAGGAACAACACCGCACCCAGTACTTTCTTGACGGTGTCCACGGACGGAGATCCTCGTTCCTCGACCGTGTTCAGTCCTCGCGGCGGGGGCGGGAGCATCTCCTCCTGACCATTACTGGACCCCCCCTCCCCCCGCACCCAGGACTCAAGTTCCGAAGAGCCTTGCAATGCCCCCCGCGGCGAGTTTGCAGAACACCTGGTTAACACGGGCCTCAGCGAGCCGTAACTTCTGTCAAGCGAGTGATGGGTCAGTTGAGCTGCATCCACTCTGGCATTTCTGACCTGGATGTCCCAGGTCAGCAGGGACGTGTCCGAGCTGTTTTCCTGGCCCTGTGTGGGGGCCTGGGCGACTTTCCAGCTGCGTTGGCATCACCGGGTTTGTGCGCACGGGGTTCACAGGTGACCGAGCAACGGCGCATATCAGCAAGCGAAACTCTTCATTCTTTATTACTGGGCGCCGCCGCGCAAGAGTCTTGGGAGGGGGACGCCCGGGGTGGGGGGGCTCAGCGGTTTAGGGCCGCTTTCGGCCCAGGGGGTGACCCCGGAGATCTGGGATCTAATCCCACATTGGGCTCCCTGCACGGAGCCTGCTTCTCCCCCTGCCTGGGTCTCTCTCTCTCTCTCTCTGGGTCTCCCATGAATAAATAAATAAAATATTAAAAAAAAAAATGACTCTTGGGAGGGTCAAACGCCTGGGACTTAAACTCCAGCCTAAAACGCTAAGCGGGATTCCCCGTGAACAGGCTTCCCCCGGACCCGCGTGGCCTGGCACATTGGATCGTGAGCAGGACGCAGTGATCCTGTGGAACTGCTTCCGCCCAAGGAAGTCCGGTCAACCTCTGTCGATGACCTACTTGCAGCGGGGCTCCTCCAGGAAGGCCATCACCCTAACGACCGCGTGCTACAGTCTCAAAGCCTCACATTAAAAAGCACAGAGCACACCGGCGCTCCGCACGCACGTCTGAGGGAGCCCTGGGTGCGAGGAGGTGCAGGGGCCCTGCCGGCACCCAGAGGAGACCCCACCTGTCTCCCCGGAAAGGGTGAGCGGACGGGTGAGGCGGCTCCGGAGCCGTGACCCTTCCCCGGCCTGGAAGCCGCTGCGCCTGACGCAACTGAACCTCTCATCGTGTCTGTAAGGACTAGGAGTCGCTTTATTTTTTTCAGGTTGACAGATGCTGCAAGATTCCAATTAAAAAATGTAACGGCTGGGGGAGGGAGAGGGAAAGGAGAAAGGCAGAGAAGCCGCCAGGCCTGGAAAGCTCTTGCCAGACAGGGACCTGGAACCGGAATACTTTCTTATGGCTGTTTTATCATTTTGGGGAGTGGGGTGTGGGGGGGGGGTGAGGGAGTCGGGGGGTTAGTATTCAATTTTGAATACATTATTGAGGCACAAAGAAGCATCCTGTGTTTGGTCAATCCCTTCTGCCAAGAATACTAAAGAGCTGAAATGCGATGAGAGGTTGGGAAGAAAATAAATCGGCGTCACAGGCAAGCAAGGAGCCTGGGCCGACCGGCCGTCCCCGCGCTGGGACAGAGGAGCCCAGCGCGCCTGCCCCGGGGGGACTGCGGCCACGCTGGGCCGTGCTTGGCCCATTAAGACTGACTTCCTTCCTTCCTTGGTGCTTCTTTCCAGGACCCATCTCGCGGCCGGCGCTGCAAGCTTCCCGCCCCCCGACGGCCTGTGGCCCAGAGTCCCACGCGGGGAGGCGCCAGCAGCTTGCCTGCGTCCCTGAGCAGCGGCTGCCGGCACCGGGACTCAAGTGGCAGCTCGGGACAGAACCCACTGGAAACTCCGAGCCACTCCTGGGGCAGCGGCGGCCAACAGGACACGCCCCTCTGGGTCTCGCCCCAATGCGCTGGGGTCCCCGGGGTCACCCAGGGTCGGCTGGGGTCACCTGGGGTCGCCCAGGGTCGGCCAGGGTCTCCTGGGGTTGGCTGGGGTCACCTGGGGTCAGCCAGGGTTGCCTGGGGTCGCCTAGGGTCGCCCGAGGTCACCTGAGGTCACCTGGGGTCGCCTGGGGTCGCCTGGGGGCCGCTGAGAAGGACGGGCGTCCCAGACCAGAGCCGCGCCCGGCTCCCGGGGCCCAAGCCTCTCGGGCCAGTCATCCACGGTGGGAGGGGGCCACGTGTCCCCCGCTCGGAACAGGACAAGGAGGAAAGGAAAGTGGGGCACGCTCCTGCTCGGGCGACGGGCCACACCCAGCGGCACCTGCAAGGTGAGCTCGCGGCCGGCTCCCCTCGCGTGACCTGCCCAGACCTGGAGCCTGGCCCACCCGGTCTCTGCGCCCCATTACTCTCCATCCCGGGGGCTCCCACGGGCCATTTCGCACATGGAGGGACGTGAACGCCCCAAGGAGACGCAGCCACAGGCGCCCAAGCACAGCCGGGAGCCAGGCAGCTGCTCGGGGCACCTGCTGCCACCTGCGCTCCCCCAGGCCCGGCACCCCTGGACTCTCGGCTGCTCCGTGAATCGTCAGGCTAAGCACCCCCGGACAATTCCCACCGAGGAGACTGATGATTTTCCCAAAGGATTTAGTCTCTTAATGCTTGGAATTAAACATAAAAGCACGGAGAAGCCGGAAACCACACACACATACTCCTCACGTACGGACTGTGTGTATATACACGCAGACAGCACGACACACGCTCACGTACACATGGGCACGTGAGGAGCACTTACGCAGGTGCGCTTCATAGCGCGTGCATCCCACGTCGTTTCTCACTCTGAAAGCCGTCAGTCGAGGTCTTCCCATAACTATGTTACTATTAAGAATCTATTTATCTGGATTTCTTAAACATGGAAGGCTGCATCCCACTTCTGTCGAGCACAGTACAGATCTCCTTCTTCGTTATGTGACTTGACATATACCACGCGTCTATCCTTGACAGCCGCCACTTTATCCCTTTCCTAAATGTGATCCTTTGTCGATTTTTCACTTCACGTACCCTTGACGTATGTTAAGAGACATTCAGTAGATAACAAAATTCTATTGCGTTTTTCATGAGTTAAAAAAAATTTGTTAAAATAGATTTTAAATAATAGTGAAAGGGAATAGAGGGGAAGGGAGAAGAAATGGGTAGGAAATATCAGAAAGGGAGATAGAACATGAAGACTCCTGACTCTGGGAAACGAACTAGGGGTGGTGGAAGGGGAGGAGGGCGGGGGGTGGGGGTGACTGGGTGACGAGCACTGAAGGGGGCACTTGATGGGATGAGCACTGGGTGTTATTCTGTATGTTGGCAAATTGAACACCAATAAAAAATAAATTTATCATTAAAAAAATAAAAAAAATAAAATCGATTTTAAAAATTCTGGGAAGCCTATCCTAACGGATTATTTCTCACTGCACTGCTTTTATGTAAAACACAAGTTGAAGGCAATTTACGAACACGCTAGTTTATGCCACACGAACGGGCCACCTTCACGCAACCTGACGTTGTGGATGTCGAGCAAGCCCGTGTATTGGCAGACGGCTGACTGAAACGTCTCAGTAGTTCCTGAGCACAAATACAGGGATTTTAGAGGTGAAGTCAATAGTTTTGATGAGACTTGATAAAACAAGCCTGACATGATGCTTAAACTCCAACTCCTCCCATCCTCAGGAAAAATGGTGGGCTTTTTTTTTTTGTCGGCACTATGACCTCTGCCAAAATAGATAAAAACAGATCATTGTAAGTGGCACTATCTCTTCTTACTAATCCTCCAGGCCCCGAGTTAATCAGTTCGGGGGAAATGTTTAGCTTCAACTCCGTCATGCTATGGTAACAAACGTGGAGTTCCACCATCGGTAAATGAGCCATCTTCAAGCTACCCGCCTCTACTTCTCTCTCCTCTTCCCTTCCAGTTATCAGCTTCTGTAGAACTGTTATGCATTTGCTGCCTCGACTTCTCCTTTCTGGATGATTGCTTTGACTCTATGTGGTCCTCGCTACACCTTCACCTTTCCAGGGAAGA
Source organism: Canis lupus dingo (assembly GCF_003254725.2). Classification (NCBI taxonomy): domain Eukaryota; kingdom Metazoa; phylum Chordata; class Mammalia; order Carnivora; family Canidae; genus Canis; species Canis lupus. Next base: position 59,701,799 of record NC_064256.1, on the reverse strand, counting down.
TACCCCCTTGAAGACCACCAACGACCCATTCTCCAGAGGGTGGCACCAACTCCCAGCAATTACACCCACTGCACTTACATCAAACGAGGTGACGTATTTGCAAGTACCTGTTCGTCACTCAAGTATTCTTAAAAAAGGACGGTGCAATTACACCTCCAAATGGTCGACCAAATATCCCCTCTGACTGCCACCCTGTAACAGCCTTTTGCTTGTGCTTCCCGAGCACCAGTCTCGCTCTCCAATCCATCCTGTACTGATACTTACCCGTCTACAGTAAAGAGACCTACTCAAGTCATTCCACTACTCAAAACCCTTCAATAGTTGCCCACTGTATACTGGATAAATTCCAAACTCCAAACCCTTCAGTTAGCCATGGGGAATCCTACCTACTATTCGGTGCTTTTCCACTAGTACACACCTCTCCCAATTTTTTCCAAATACCACACTTATACGCAGTCCATGCTTCTGTGTATATACCATCCTTTTTGCCACCGATGCCGTTTCATCCCTTCCACTCTATTAATGCCCTAGCCAGGCACCCTGCAGAGTCTACACCCAACCCCACCTCCTCCGAGGCACCTTCCCAGAGGTGAATTTAGCCTACACTCCCAAATTGCTCACACTTTCATATTCTACAACGTCTGCATGTATGACAGCTACTTTTTTTTTAAGATTTTCTTTATTTATTCATGAGCAACACAGAGAGAGAGAGAGAGGCAGAGACACAGGCAGAGGGAGAAGCAGCCCCCACGCAGGGAGCCCGACATGGGACTTGATCCCCGGTCTCCAGGATCACACGCCGGGTTGCAGGCAGTGCTAAACCGGACAGCTACTTGTGTATGGATTTTTCTCTCTTGCAAAAGCCCAGGCAACCACTAGGAGAATAGTCTCTCTAGGGGAAATATTTATTATACGGAAGATGCTCGATAAAGATTCAGCGAATTGATTTCTGCTTGCGTCTTCACCATTAATGATAAAGAATATGTCAGTAGGCGTTTGGACCATGTAAAAAGGTCTTTGTTAACTTTTAAACAGAGCTCTTAGTGCTTCTCAAATACAGTAAAAACCAAATGCCCTAGACCTGATAGATAATGCACATGTAATTTTAAGATGCACGGGCGAAATGAAGTGCTGAAATGAAGAAATGCAGCTGAATCTTGTGTCCACCACATAACAGAAATAACTCAGGTTCTAACAAATTGTACATGCAGAAAGGAAATAAGCAAGACAAGGGAGCAACGAGGATGTGCATCATTGACAAAATAAAAGCCATTATGTGCCTATGTCCTGATAAACGCAATCACCTCCCACCTCAGAGGCTGAGAGACTCGGATCTTTGGACCAACTCCAAGAACGTCTGGCCTCTTGAAGTTTCTCTGCCTTGCAAGACCATGAGGTCAACCACCGTAGTCCATACTCCTCCTTCTAAGGTTACCCTGAAACTGAAACTGCCTTGAGAAGGAGGAGGAGGGCTGGGCAGCTGTCCAGGGCCTCTGTCCTGGGACACCAGCTTTGTTTAGGGCAGCGTGGAGCCTGCCAATGCCTCTACCTTAAGACAAGTGAACGAAGATTAGTAGTATCATGAGGTTGACCTAGAATGGTGGTTTTAAACCTTGGCTGTCGTCTGTAGTCACTGCCAAGTCTTTAAAAATATACTGGTGTCCAGGCTCTGCACCGACACATATACTTGATCCAGGGTGGGGCCCAGACATGCGATGTTTTAAGTCTCCCAGGTATACGGTCAGCCCGGGCTGCTCTAACAAAACACCGCAGGCCCAGTGGCTTGCACAGTGTCTGCTTTTCACAGCTGTGGGGCCGAGAAGTCCAGGGGCGAGGGGCGAGGGGCGAGCTGGAGGGAGGCCTCTTCCCGCTTATGCCAGCTGCCTTGTCACTCTGTCCTCATGATGCAGGAAGACCAAGCCCTGGTCTGTCTGTCTCCTCCTCTAAGGATATTAATCCCAGCATGGGGACTCCCCTCTCATGACCTCATCTGAACCTAATTACTTTCCACAGGCCACACCTCCAAACACCATACACCTTCGGTGGGGGGCTTCCAAACAGGAATGTTGGGGGGACGCAAGCGTTCAGTTCTCGACCCCAGGTAAGTCCGAGGTGAGCCAGGACCGCGAGCCACCGACTAGATCCATGGTTATCCACCTGTTTTTTCGGCATCGAAACAAACGTGACAACCAAACCGCACGTGCAGCGCCGAGAGTCCGTACGAGTCCGTGTGTACAAGTCCCACTCGGGAAATGCAAGAGGGTGAAAATGTCCCCACGGAAATCACTTTTAATTTTCAGATGACAATGTGACTGAAAACCATGAGAAGATCGGGAAAGTTCTTTATATCCGGCCCGTGTTTGTTATTCTAAGCGCACAATCAGGACTCTGGTGGTGATCACGATCTCTGCGTTAAAAAAGGGTCATTTTAAAAAGCAGCATTTTCTTTTATTCCCTCTCATGGTATTGAGTTGATCAGTTCAGAGGAAAGGTCTTGAGGTAAACGTATGAGGGCTTCAGAATTCGAGAAATAAGCGGTCCAGTCAGTGACAGTGAAAGAACAGAAAAATTATGGAGTAAATGTTAACAGGGAAGGCAGAGAAAAACAAGGACAAAGTAATTCTCCAAGAGTGGAAAGCTATCTGTAGTCTCTGTCATCGGTATTTTAATAGAAAACCCTTCTTTATTGCTATTTAATAAATCATTCTTTCCAAATATATAAAGACTGTATTTTCAAGGAAATCTGTAAAAAAATGCATCTTTGGTCAACATGTACATAAATCGATGTGCGCTTACTGAATGAGACTAGAAGGTTCACATTAATGAGGACCCTGAATAATTGAATTTACTTTAATCTGTGTGCAAATATCACAAGTAAAATTAAAAAAAAGAAAAACAACCTGCCCATTTTAACATACAAGAATTTTTAAGAGGAAAGAGGCGTTAACCCATACTTTTAAAACACGGGCTCCTAGCTGGCTCAGTCAGAAGACCATGTGACTCTTGATCTCAGGGTTGGGAGTTCAAGCCACATGCTGGGTATAGACATTACTTAAATCAATACATAAAAATTAGGGATCCCTGGGTGGCTCAGAGATTTACTGCCACCTTCAACCCAGGGCTTGACCCCGGAGACCCAGGATCGAGTCCCGCGTTGGGCTCCCTGCATGGAGCCTGCTCCTCCCTCTGTGTCTCTGCTCCTCTGTCTCTCATGAATAAATAAGTAAAATCTTAAAAAAAATCAATACATAAAAACTTTAAAAAGTAAATTAAATTTGTTAACTACAAAGCTTCCCAAACGATATCAACACAGTAAAAATATTTTTAGATAATCGTATCAAATAGTATCAGTCTCCTATCAAACTTCTCATCAAGATGCTGAGCAATGTTGACTTTTTTTTTTTAAATCTTAGATTCTCGTTTAAAGGAAGTGAAGATGGAAAGGAAAAAGCCACAAATACACACGTACAAAGAAGGAAGGATGGTGAATGAGAAAATGACACAAATGTCCTATTAGAAGAGCAAGTCTTTTTTCTGCTTTTAACTCCTGTGGGGATTTCTAACTCATCCCATTGTCTGTTCCATTTGCATCCAATTCAACCCAAATGCTTGTGGGGCCCTGCTGCGCGCAGGGTGAGCACCATCTCCGTGATCCACCCACAGACCAATGCTGAGCGCACACGTGTCCGTATAACCCAACCGCACTTCCTGCCCTTACCCAGTTTCCAGAGCTGCCTCGGGCGGTCACTGATGGAAAATACAGTCTCCGTGGATTCCAGGCGCTTCATTTCTCATTGCGGCCGCCCCTCGCCCCGTTCCCTTCTCCTCCCCGACAGGTGAGCACAGGTGCGCACCCACGGCTGGGAGGGGCTCTCCGGGCCGTGACGCCCTGCCCCCGGGCACAGAGCCGGCTTTCCTGGGGCCAGGCCTCTAGAGACCAAGGTCCCAGTGCTCCTGCCACCACACCGGCAGGATCCGGCAGGGGGCTGGATTTGCAGGCACAGAGTTGACGTGATGCACAGGCTCTGCATGAGGCTTACGTGCATTCGAGGGAGAGTCAGACGGTGGGGTCCCGGGGCCAGAGGAGCCCTGGAAGTGAGCGGGCCAAGGTGGATGCTGACCGCCCCGGAGAGGCCAGGAGGCCGGCGGGAGAGGCCGCAGGGGGCCGGGCCACCCCACCCCGAGGAGGAGCTGCCCGCGGCCTCGCGGCGCCACCTCTGCGGCCCTGCCGCTCAGGCACCTGTAGGCACTAAGGCCCACACTGCGGGCGGGTGCGGGCCGGGTGTGGGCGGGGTGCGGGCGGGTGCTGGCGGGTGCGGGCGGGTGCGGGCAGGTGCAGGCCGGGTGCGGGGCCACAGCGTCTGCTGCCCTGAGAGCCACACCGAGCGCCGGGCGGGGACGGGCCCTGCCTCCTGGACTAGCAGCCGGCTCTGCCCGCAGGCTCCGGGAAGGCCAGGCGCTCTGCGCTGCTCATCCACGGCTCATCTCTGGTTTTCAGAGGGCCGACATAACTAGGACGCAAACAGCCCTCAGCTATCAACGCTTGAAATAATTTTAATGACTTTGGGGCCCCTGGGTGGCTCCGTGGTGGAGCGTCTGCCTGGAGCGCAGGGCGTGACCCCGGGGTCCTGGGATCGAGTCCTGCATCGGGTCCCCGCACGGAGCCCGCTTCTCCTCTGCCTGTGTCCCTGCCTCCCTCTGAGTCTCTCAGGAATAAATAAAATCTTAAATAAAATTTTTAATGACTTTAAAAATGTTTTTTGCTGTCGACAACTTCTCATCATTTTATCCACTTTTTATTACTCTAAAACAGCTATTCAGTAGACTCTCTGCAGTGACAGACATGTCCCGCGCCTGCCCTGCCCCGTGCAGTGGCTACCGAGCACCTGAAATGTGGCTACTGTGGATGAGGAACTGACTCAATTCACTTTAGTGAACTTAAAGTTGAACTGTCACATATTCCTAGCAGTGATCAGAAATCAGTCCTAAAATATAAGTGTTTTAGGATTGTGCAATATGACCAAATAATTTTCCCCTTAGTGCCTATGTGGTATGTTACACGTGTCTGTGAAGAATTACACACATGGGACGCCTGGATGGCTCAGTCAGGTAAGCCACTGCCTTCGCTCAGGCCACGATCCCGGGGTCCTGGATAGAGTCCCGAGTCCCAAGCCCCCCACCGGGCTCCCAGCTCCATGGGGAGCACTCTCTCTCTCTCTCTCTGCCAATTAAATTTTTAAAATCTTTAAAAAAATTATAAACATGGATAAAAACTGATTTCCTTCCATAACCTGAAGTTGCGGCTGGGGGCGAGACTCCCATTAAAACATTAAAGCACATTCTAAACATGCCTCTGTCTTGTTTAAGTTGACTTTGACTTTTATCACTGGCTTTCCTGCTAAAACGGGAAACATTCTAAAATATCTGAAACTTAAGACAGGTAACACATTAAGAGATACTTCAGAAAGACTGTTTTTTTTTTTTTTTTTTTTTTTCTCAACTAGTGCTAACCTAAGAAAGTATCTTAAAAGTGAGATTTAAAGAAGGTTTTCCCAGTGGGGACTGACCCGGATCAGCTGGATGGGAGGCATCGCGAATGTGAGGGCTCTTTATGCCCTGCGGAATGATTACTGCCTAGCGGAGGTCAGGCACTCAGTAAACACGGAACAAAAGAGTAGTTGATTGAGATAGTACGGGCAGGAATATGCCACATCTGGATCAAGGTGGTTAAGTGACCACATGCATCTGTAAGAACTTGCAAGATGGTAAGCTTTTTTTTTTTTTTTTAAGATTTTTATTTATTTATTTATTCATGAGGGGGGGGGCGGGGGCAGAGACAGAGGCAGAGGGAGAAGCAGGCTCCACGCAGGAAGCCCGATGTGGGACTCGATCCCGGGTCTCCAGGATCAGGCCCTGGGCAAAAGGCAGGCGCTAAACCACTGAGTCACCCAGGGATCCCCGATGGTAAGCTTTCTAGGGTAAATTATGCCTTAGTTTCGTTTTTTGTTTTTTGAAGGGGAAAAAAGTGGTATGGGAGCACACGGGAACGTGAAACGTAGCATCACCTCTCTTATGAAACAAGCCAATCGATTCCAAACAGGAAACTGGTCTCCTCGGAAAGTAAAGAGAAATAGGCTCAGGCTGGAGGGTCAGAAGCGATGCATAGGCTGAGCCGGGCTGTGGGAAACCGGGGAAGTCATCTGACTCTTCTGCGTTTCACTTCCCCCAGCTGTGAAAGGTGTAAAATGAAAACACCTACCTCCCACGGTTTGGGGAGACTGCAATGAGAAAATATACATAAAATATTCAGCACCTGGCAAGCACTGAGTAGATGGTGAATGGAATTAAAACACAAGCTCATCTTTTAATCAAGCCCTTCTTCTGAGCTCCTCCAGCTGGGAATGGGGGGTTCCATTTCTCTACCACCCTCTAAACAGTTGGCAAAGGGGTGGTCAAGCAAAGCTACCAGATTAGACATAACTCTAAGCTCGCTGGAGTAAGGGGAATGGGGAAATGCAGTGCATGTTTCCAGAAAAACCTGAAGTTTTGCCAGAAGCAAAATTCCCACGACATAAACTTTTAAGCAAGTTCCCAAATATCTAGCGCAGACACGAGAGCAAAAATGAACTGGTCAGTGAAATGATTTATCCTGGCAAACTTCCCTGAGTGAACACAAGTACAGTCTATATAAAAAAAGGAGAGAGAAATGAAATAAAGAAAATTGCTGCTCTGCAAATCAAAAGTAATTAATTTTCTGAATGGAGGCTACTTCTTATTTGGGGAGAAAAAGCGTGAATCTTTTCTATTCCTGGTTACATTTGTTTTCAGAGAATAAACAGACCAAGCTGAGAGTCACAACATTTTGGATTCTACTGATTCCATACTCAGGATAAACTGAGCAATTAATCCTTGCAAAGGAATTGGGTATAATTTGTAATTAACGTGTTCCTTAAAGCAGTGAGATGTGACCTCAAAGTTCGGAATCGGATTCATTACACATTTTACAATGTGTGAACACTTGAATCTAGTGTACCCTGCAAGGCTGTAACTTACTTCATTCAAAGATCCTGAATTCTCATGAGCTGAGAAAAACTATTCCTTCAAAGCTCTTAAAACACCTACCTTCTCCTCTATGACTCAGAGTTAAGCCTCCTTACAGGAAAGTCACCGCATGCAGTTTTCTCCTATTACCTGTTCGGTGGGTCAAGATTAAATAATGACAGTGTTGTGCTGCCATTATATTAGTTCTCCACCTACCAGAAAACCTCTCCATTATTCTAGAGAAGGTCCAAATTCACTTGGGGAGTGATCTTGGAGTCATCTTCAATTTCTGCCTCTCTGACCGAGCATCTCCTTCAGCTGAGTAACATTCAGTGTTGTCTAACTCATGCCATTTCAAAAAATACTATTAGGTTAGGTATCAGAAATCAAGTCCACAGTAAGGACCTGTTAATAATCCAGAAACTTTACTGACATCTAGATGTCAAACTTGGCTCAGGAGCTGTCAAAGTATGGACTGGCACCAACAGCATCACCATGTCCTAGGAATTTATTAGACGAGATTCTCAGGCCCTGCCCCAGATCTACGGAATCAGCAGCTCTTTGGAATGGGCCCCTAAATCCGTGTTTTAATAAGTTCTCCTGGTGATTCTGATGCTTACTCAAGTGTGAGAACTGTGATCTAGCTAGTTCTGGCAAAGACAGTTGAGGCCACAGGCCAATCTTGATAGAATCACCCAAACAGATGAACCCACAAATATATTTAATCCCCACCCACCTAAAAACACCCATTTTGTTCCTCTTTAGTCTCCAGTGATCCCTGCTATTTGGAAAGAAAGGATTTGTTTCAGTCCAAATGATTTAATAATAATTTTTTTTTCTGGAGAGTTATTAGAAAGAAAACTGGTCCAGTTCAAAACATGTGGATATTCTAACACGGAGAGTGGTGGAGTCACTAACTGCTAACTCATTCTTAATTGCTAACAATGAACACTTCAGCTTGTTCCAGGACAATGGTTAAGAACGGCAGCCTATCCTTCATTCAAACTGGATTGGAGCTGTGACTCTGCACAGCGCTTCTCAGTTGACAGACCTTTCCTGAGCATCTGTAACATGTGCTGGGCCATGTGATTGGCCCCGAGGACTCTGAAGATAAGCAATGAATATACCCACAGATACAACAGTAGATGTTGAGGGAAAAATAATTGAAACGGAGGTTGCATGTTTTATTTGTAGATAATACGCTTCCGTTTTTCCAAGACATGTTATCCTGAAATCGAGATACTCATCCAGTGTGAGGTTGACAAAGCCCCTAAGTCAACGTGTGGGCAACAATGTTCAGAGGCCAACTTTGTTCAAATGGGAAGGGATACAAAAGCTGTCACCCGTCAGTCACAGAAAGAGAGTACAATGTGAGTTCTGACACAGGCTTACCTTCACTATCATTACATAAACTGTGATACACTTAAGCAATTAGTTTGATTCTTTACAGTTAAATTTTACATCATCAAAGCCTTAAAGACAACATCCAATAAACCAAAATCTGTATAACCGAAAATATTAGGTTACAAATAATGCTTTATTGGGAAAAACCTTTGCAAACCATGGAATATCGGAATGGAGTATCTATCACTGAGCCACAAAAAGGAATGAAGTACTGATACAGCTTACGGCATGGATGAGTTCTGAAAACATTATGCTAAGTGAACGAAGCCAGGAACCCAAAGGCCACGTATTGTATGAATCTATTTATATGAAATGCTCAATAGGCCAATTTACAAAAAAAGAGAAAGTAGCTTAGTGGTTGCTAGGGCTGGGGTCAGAGAGAATAAGGAATGAGTATTAACGGAGTTTCTTTTGTGGGTGATTATAATGTCCTGTGATTAGATAGTGGTGGTGGTTGAACAACCTTGTCAGTATATTAAAACTCACTGAATCGTACACTTTAAAAAGACGAACTGTGTACCATGCAATCTATGCCCCAATGTATTCAAAGCAGCGGTCTGGACGGCCTACAAAGCAATGTTCTCCGGTTTATTTGTGCACTACAGTGAGATTCACTTTAAATAATAATCCGAGTACCAAAAGGATCTGGGTTTCTTGTTAAAACCGATCTATAACAGAAGTGTAAATTCAACAGGTGTATATTTGATGAGCACAGCACTTTAAAAAAATTTCTCCCCCCCTCCTTCCAGATTCAACTCTGGGGTTTTAGGGAAAACCAGGACCAGACTCTCCTGCGAGTCTTCAGCCTCAACCTTGTGTATCACATCACCCCCGAGTATTCTTGTAAAAAGCTTTCGGAATTTAAACTGCGTCCCTGTATCTGGAGACGGGAGCCATCGGCAATCACCACCGCGTTCAAAACGTAATTCTCATTAATTAGACCATGAAAATGATGTCTCTTTGTAAAGGTTACCGTGCCAAGAGCAGCACCGTCCATTCTCAAAATGTAGGTTAATATGTACTTTATAGGAATAATCTAAAACGTTAAGACATGGGATGCTCTCGTTGAAAAGAGTGAAATATGTGTATATTTGCAAGTGGAGGCACAGTTTCCAAACTTTCAGCTTAATACCTCCCAACCTATGATATAGTCCATCGTAACAGAAAATCATTACGAAGGAAAAAAATTTTTTTTTTAAAAAAGGGTAAAAATCCAATCTTACAATTCTTCAGGGAAACGCCTGGCCCTCTTGAATCTGCATGCCAGGTAAATAATTCCCAACTGGCTGCTGCAAAATGCGATCCCAGGACTGAATGCATGACCTGGAGGGGGGCGGATGAGGGACGCATCCCTGAATCCGTACATCAACCTGCGGCTGCCCTGCAGAGAGATTCTGATAGAAAACTTTTTTCTTTTTTTTTCTTTTACGGGATGGCCCAGGCTTGATGGCGACTAGGTTAGAGGCAGGGGAGCCGGGCAGGTGGGGCCGGGGCTTGTTCCCGCGGCTGCCTGGGCGCGTGCGGCTCGCGGCGGGCACGTGTGTCTCCAGGCAGCGCTCGTGCGCCTGCGGCCCCGCGCCCCTAACCCGCGTCCCTAACCCGCGTCCCTAACCCGCGCCCCTAACCTGCGTCCCTACCCCGTGCCCCTAACCTGCGCCCCTAACCCGCGCCCCTAACCCGCGCCCCTAACCTGCGCCCCTACCCCGCGTCCCTAACCTGCGTCCCTACCCCGCGCCCCTACCCCGCGCCCCTACCCCGCGCCCCTACCCCGTCTGGGCGCCCGGGGGCCGCACGCTCTGCTGCGGAGCCTCGGCGCGGACGGCGGGGGCACCCGGCGCGCCCCGACCCGGCCTCCGCCTCCCTGGACCCCCGCGCCCCGCGCCCCGCGCCCCGAGCCGGGGCCGCGCACTCACCCAGGCGGCAGACGCCGAGCAGCTGGAGCCACGCGAGGAGGCGCCGGAGGACGAGCATGTCCACGCGGGCCGGGCCCCCACGCGGCCTCCGGGCGGACGCGGCGGGGGCGAGGGAAGGGCTTCCTCCTCCGGGGCACACGCAGCGCGTCCGGGCGCCGGGGGCTCCGGGGGGCTCCGGGGGGCTCCGAGGCAGGGCCGCTCCGCGAGGCTCCCCGCGCCGCGTGCAGGTGGGAGCTCCGCCGCCGCGCTCTGCTGCTCCGGGCGCCGCGCTGCTGCCGGCGGGGGCGCGCTCGGGCGGGCGGGGGCGGGGGCGGGGGCGCGCAGGGGCGGGGGCGCGGCTGGGCTCGGGTCCGGGGGATGCGGGGCGGGGCGGGGCGGGGCGCGCGGGGGGGCGGGGCGCGGGGGCGCGGCTGTGGCTCAGGGTCGGAGGGCGCGGGGTCGGGGGCACCGGGGGCGCGGCTGAGCTCGGGGTCCGGGGGGCGGGAGCACGGGGGGCGCGGGGCGCGGCTGAGCTCGGGTCCGGGGGCGCGGGGGCCTGGCTGAGCCTTGGGGTCCGGGGGCGCGGGGTCGGGGTCCGGGGGTGCAGCTGTGGCTCGGGGTCGGGGGCGCTGCTGGGCGCGGGGGCGCGGCTGGGCTCGGGTCCGGGGGCGCGGGGGCCTGGCTGAGCCTTGGGGTCCCGGGGCGCGGGGTCGGGGTCCGGGGGTGCAGCTGTGGCTCGGGGTCGGGGGCGCTGCTGGGCGCGGGGGCGCGGCTGGGCTCAGGTCCCGGGGCGCGGGGGGCGCGGCTGAGCCTTGGGGGTCCGAGGGGCGGGGTCCGGGGTCCGGGGGCGCGGCTGGGCTCGGGGTCGGGCCCCGCGGGCCTTGTCCCCTCCCTGCGGGCGGACCCGCTGCGGCTCAGACTCTCCGCGCGACGAGGTGGGTCCGCGGCCCGCGCCCCGGGGGAGGGGGTAGGGGGAGGGGGAGGGGGCGGCCCGACCCCCTTGTCCCGCGCAGCGGGGGGCTGACCTCTAGCTTGACCCCTGGAAGCGTCCCGGGTTCCTGTCCGACCAGCAGGTGCCGGCCGGGCTCCCCTCTCGGTTTCCTTCCCTTTTACCAAACCAGCAGAGGGGCCGCGCCGGCCTGCAGGGTCCCGTGAGGCCTCCCGGTCCTCGGGCCGCGCCCTGGCTGTCGGGCGGCCTGGAGGACCTTCCCGCGGGCGGGTCCCCGACGGGTCCGCGGCCCCGAGGGTGCAGAGGCCTCGTGCACGGTGCTGGGCGGCCCTGGCGGCCGAGGTCACGCCCCCGCGCCCCTCGGTCTCTGCAGCCGGACTGAACCCCTGGGGGCCGCAGCTTCCTCGCGCCCTGGGCTGACCCTGACCGCGCTCGCGTGCAAAGGCAGGACTAGGAGCTGGACCCTAAGGTCTGTTGAACTACCCTGAAGCCTAAATGAAAAGAGAAGGCACCTGGTATCCTCCAAGACCCTGACTGCACAGAGCCCTGAAAACCCGCGTGCTCTCTTCCAAGATTTCCATCTACATATTCTTTAGGCAAAAGTACATTTTTTCTACTTAGGTGACACCCAGTCGGAGCAGGGAAGTCAAGTTCTGGAATTATCCCCTTTATCCTTAGGAACCATTTGATGCAGGCGACCTGTACTGTGTGTATTCCCGTGTCCTGCTCTTGGTTCTAAAATGGCATTTCAGCTTAAATATTTAAAGAAAGCTTTTCGCATTCAAAATTGGGTTCTGAATGTATTTTGACGATTACTATCGGTTCTCGCTAACACACCGGCCTCCGAACACTCGTTTGACACGTGCAGAGCTACTGACGCAACCTACTGTTGCTTCAGGAATTGATTACAGTCCTGTAATCACAAATCTCAAATCTACCTGGAATGTGTATTCAGGACTGCACGTGTATGTTCAGGAATTGATCTTGATCTTATTTTCCCCACGAATTAGTACAGAGATGCTGTAGCTTTTTTTTTTTATTATTTTTACTTATTTGTGATAGTCACACAGAGAGAGAGAGAGAGAGGCAGAGACCCAGGCAGAGGGAGAAGCAGGCTCCATGCACCGGGAGCCCGACGTGGGATTCGATCCCGGGTCTCCAGGATCACGCCCTGGGCCAAAGGCAAGCGCCAAACCGCTGCGCCACCCAGGGATCCCGGGATGCTGTAGCTTTTGGAAGGGTTACAAGGGACAGTGCTGATGGCTCCTGTGAGTTTCCACCTAGGAAGAAAATTTTTGCCAGCATCCGCAGGAAGCGTAGCTATAAACTAGAAACGCACTTAGAGCTGCGAGGGTGTTTAGCACCGGCTGGAGTCGGCAGAGGAGGTTTCCCAGAGGTGAGTCGTTGATCGAGGAGGACTAGCCAGGAAAAAATTGTTGTGCGAGGAAGTGGAGATGGAAATGAAAAGCAGATGTCATGTGCTATAAAAAACAATGTGAATTAAATTTGAGCAGGTTGAGTGGAGTCAGTCTAGGGGAAACACTGATTTCCTACTGGAGGAGCTTGTACCTGAAATAGTAAGCGAGAAAGAACCACAGAAGAAACTTCCAAGAACTTCAGCTGTTTGGAGGCTAGGTTTGCTCCAGGGCACGTATGGTGGTCCAGGAGGTCTCAGTGGTCAAGTCCACACCAGCAGCCTGCTAGAAGAATCCAACAGTAACAAATATCCTGTCTCCCTTTACTTGGTCAAAAAGTCACATCACTAGTCACTCTTTTGAGCTAGATGGCAAAGCAAAGGCACCGCTGAGGTCATGGTTACCCAGGTAGAAAGGGCAGGGAGGTCCTGTGGTTTCTGCTAATTCTGTTCTCATATTTAAAGAGATAGCTACGTACTTGGGGAGGCACAAAAGCCGCGTTGCGGAGTAGTCAGGTTGCTGTTAAGGTTTGTACAGGGAGAGGAATGGCAACTAATTCTATGCAACTGAGTGACAGCAATGGAAAATGGACCCGGAGGACCAGTCAGCGTGGATCTGATAGTCCTGGGGAGGGTGGGGGTGGGGGGCACAGCTCTGGAGGTTCAGGTCCTTAGAAAACCAGGTCATTGCAGCAGTCCAGGTGTGGGAGAAGAGAAGGTGTCAGAAGGGCAGGGACCAATAAACATGCCGTATTTCACGTTTCACGATTTTATGGGGGGTCATGACCATATCTGAGATGTGTTATCACACATCATCGTCAATACACATTAGACAGGGATCCCTGGGTGGCGCAGCGGTTTGGCGCCTGCCTTTGGCCCAGGGCGTGATCCTGGAGACCCGGGATCGAATCTCACGTCGGGCTCCCGGTGCATGGAGCCTGCTTCTCCCTCTGCCTATGTCTCTGCCTCTCTCTCTCTCTCTCTCTCTCTGTGACTATCATAAATGAATTAAAAAAATTTTTAAAAATGCATCAATACACATTAGACATTGTGAGGTATAAACCTGTAAAACCACATGGTTTCATTCGAGTCTAAACTTATGTCTCTTTTTATCTACCTATTTGTCCCCCTATCAATAGATAAAAATAGAAAGAGTTCTACATTCTATGAGTTTTTGATATATTTATATTTTTTAAAAATATAAATATTTTATATTTTTTGTGTGTGTTTTGCTAAAGTTTAATTACGTTATGTGCCAATCACTTTTCAGTCCTGAGAGTTTGTACGGAATTCTGCACATTCCTGGAACAATACTTTCTACCCGCCCCCTGCCAAACAATAATAAGACAGGATACGATCAATAGACATCTCGCTTTTTTTTTGGGGGGGGGGTCTCATCTGGGATTTTACAGTGACTTGTGTCCAAGTTACCAGAGACTTGTTGAGCGCTTCAGTTTTCACCATACGCTCCCTAATCCCCCAATATTTGTATAAAGATGTGCATCTTCCAACGGGTCTCCATCTCGGTTTTCAGCCAGAGCCGTGGTTTCCTCAAGCGTAACCTAGGTTGCAGCTGGGCATCCAGAGGTCGCACACACAAGAAGGTTGCGCCCATTTCCATTTACGGCAGAGCCACCGCTGGAACCAGAAAGAGAGTAACAGGTTTGCTGCTTCTGGTACCAGTTGGCCAAAGGGGTAACCCTGGTGGTGCTGAACCTCTGGCTTCACTCTTTGACAGTACCAGTCACAGTGATTTTGTTGAGCTACGCCAACAAAAATAAGCAATAAAGTAAATATTTCTACGTATATCAGCTCTTTAAAAGTCATCCTTTCCATTCATTCATTCATTCGATATATTGATATATTTTTATTATGTATCAATTATATATCAGACAGTGCTGTAGGGGCTGCCTGTTCAAATATGAATTACTCCGCCCCAACGGTAAGGGAACAAGGGAACGCACCAGCTAGTAGGAGAGAAAGACCTTGCTATTACAAAATGTCCTGGGAGAGGATGCCAGATAAAATGCAGGATGCCCCGTGAAATCAGAACTTCAGATAAACGGTGAATAATTTTTTCGTATAAAATAATTTTAGTGCAGTATGATGCGCTAAACTTACTGATTTTTTTTTGTATAATGAGTGATTTTTTTTTCTTTTTAGCACAAAGTAGTATTTTAGTGCACTCCATGCAATGTTTGGAACATAGTTATATTAAAAAAATTATCTGCAATTCAAACCCAACTCCGTGTCCTGCATTTTTATTTGCTGAAGCTGACCAACTCACTTTGTGTCTGGGTATTGTCTGATGCGAGAGCTAAGCATTTGTGGTTGTGAGACGTCTGTGGTTTCCCATTAGTTTCCTTACTCCACAAATCACTTCCAAAGTATCTCTGATACAAATAAAGTTAGGGGCAGATGGAGGAAGGAGAGTATTTTCTCTGCAGAATCTGCTTAGCTCATAAATTCAAATTAGGGCTAGGAGACTACAAAATATTGTGCCCTCACTAAAAAAAAAAAAAAAAAAAAAAAAGGAATTAAAGGGGAAGTAAAATGTCTACTTCTTCTGCTATGGCAGGAACAAGTTGCTCCTGTTTGGCTCACATACATTATTGCTCATTTTTATCCATTGTCTTTGACAGATACATTTGAGTAGATGTCATTAGGTTGGATTGCTTAAATATTTACAGTTTGTGAAAGTAATCATTACCTATTTAAAAGCAGAAGACAGCTGTTGGAATTATAAGATGTTTGTAAGACGCAGATCGTGTGACTTGAAACCCTGTATTTTAGATTGTGAGGATAGATTTGTCTCATGTTTGGTACTTTGACAAATTGTGTTCACTCTGATTGACACAATGGCATCGACGTATGGCAACTTGTAGTGAAATCTCTGAAAAGAGTTGAGAATAATTTTACTTTCTACAACAAAGTTAACCCTTTCATTTGGATTTGTCCAGCTAGTAACTTTCTGCCTGAAAAGCAATTGTGTCCTACCTGCCCAAGGACCCTCAGGAGTTTAGTCAGATGGCCTGTTACTGTCTTTTCCTGGACATAAAACTGGTGGGAGGTTACTCAATGGTAAGTCCAGGGCGGAGTGTGATGCGGGGTTCGGAGTGCATTTGAAAGGAGCATAACTGTGGTTAAGAGAAGACCATGGCATATCACATATTTTGCCTTTTAGTGTCTTGGTATGTTCAACTCTAAAAGAATTTAATCGTATTGTATGCAAGATATATAATTCAGTGATTAAAATTGTCTTAAAAAATACAAAAAGAAAAAAAATACAAAAAGGCAGGAATCGTTCTTTTGTCCATGTCGGGAATATTTAGCATAGTACCAGATTCAGGATAATTCTTCCTCTGCATGTTAGTAGAATAATCCTTTTTTCATATTTTACATATTTTCATTTTAAACGATTTTAAAATAGTTTTTAACTATTTAAACTATTAAAACTATTAAACTATTTGAACTATTAAATAGTTTAACTATTGAATTATTAAATTAAATAATATTAAATTATTAAATTATTTTAATAAATTAAACAAGGTTAAACTATTCAAACTATTAAATAGTTTATTTTAAACTATTTTAAAATGAAAATAATGGTCAAAGCATAACCATACATTTGAAAACTATTTGTGGATGAATATTGCTGAAATCTAAGTCAGAAATGTGCTACATGCCTAATTGTTGGTTATGTTAAGATAATTGCTGGGTGCACTAAGAGAATTGTATTTTATTTTGTTTTCAAGATTTTATTTATTTATTTGAGAGAAAGAGACAAAGATAGAGCACGAGCAATGTGGAGGAGGCCAAGGGAGAGAAAGTAGACTCGGGTTCTCAGAGAAAGACGCTGAGCGGGGAGCCTAACGCAGGATTCGACCCAGGACCCTGAGATCATGACCTGAGCTGAAGGCAGATGTTTAATCGACTGAGCCCCGGGGGCCCCAAGAATTACATTCCTTAGTAGAGGTGATGCCTCTTCTACATCGTGCTGGTCGTAAGGTAATGACTGATATTTCAACATCTACAAATCTGGCCCCCTTCTCCCTACCTCACAACCATCTCTGTTATGACACAGAATAATCATATTTTTCTTCTACCCCAACAACAGGATGGGAACTCCGTCACTCAGATAAGTTCCAAGGGAACGTGTCTTCAAATTCGTATTGCGTTACAAAGACCCACAGGGCCATATTTAGGTTTAGTAAACCCAAATGCTACTTTCACTTCATTGCCATTTAAAGGTGAAAACACATTTCTCCCTCTTCTACCAGAGACAAGCTTGGGATTTCGAGTCTTCCAACCAGCTTAATTTAAAATCAATATTGGTCTGCTCTCTAGGTCTTTGAAAAATGTCCAAGATGATGTTGGAGTAGAAAGCAAACGTGTAAAACAAGTTCTGCAAATCAGAAAATCAGCCCTGGACTCGGTCATTCAAATGAGCTGCTATATTTCAAATGCATAAACATTTCTGATAACTGGCCATTTAGCTGTTTCCTGCCTATCTCCAGCCAAAAATAACGTAAAACAACTCTAAATGATCCGTTGTGCTTTTGACGTTAAAAAACACTTTGTTCATCTTTATTTTTAGCCAAACTATGATCTCTATATAACTGCCCTCCATTGATTGATTTCAGGGACCCAGAACAAATCTCTTCCCTTCCCTCGTAGAAAGAAATTCTGCTTTCCGCTAATACCAAATAATGAGATTTACCTTCTCTTGCCAAACTTGACCTGAACCCTAAGCTCTTCTGGAGCTGATGATCCGTCATTTCTTTGGATTGCTCTCTCCCAATTTATTCTTCTCACCAAGCTATTAAAATATTTTTTTTCCAGTAAAAAAAAAAACTCAAAACACAAACTTCTCTTGACCACATATCTCACTATATAATTGTAGTACCAGGTGTGTTTTCTTTCTTGATTTTCTTGTAAAAATAGACCATAACCATCATCTTCGTTTCCTTACTTTTCGGTTTCTCTCGAAGCACTAACATTAGGCTTCTGCCTTCCTGACTCCATTATAGTGGTCTTTAAAAGGTAAAAAATCACACTCTAATAGCCTTGCAAGTACAGTGCACCCGAAAGTAAAAACTCACCATTCCTCCCCAGATGGTATTTTCTAGAACCTACAAAACCCGAGAAGTCTTCCTCACCCCTCCAATGTAATCAGTCACTAAGTTCCACACTCACTCTTAAGTCCCATTCTGTTTCTATCATGACTTCTTCACATAATCAGTGGGCCTGGCATATATTCAGTGATTAATACATGTTTAAATATATGAACTAATTCATGGAAAAAGGGCAGCTCTCGGGCCAGTTCTAGCAGCTACTTCTCTCGCCTGCTTCTTTTTTTTAATATAAATTTATTTTTTATTGGTGTTCAATTTGCCAACATACAGAATAACACCCAGTGCTCATCCCACCAAGTGCCCCCCTCAGTGCCCATCACCCAGTCACCCCAACGCCCCGCCCACCTCCCCTTCCACCACCCCTAGTTCATTTCCCAGAGTTAGGAGTCTCTCGTGGTCTCTCGCCTGCTTCTAACAAGTTTCCAGAGAGCTCCTGGTGTCCTCTTGTCAGTTCCTGGTCGCCAACCTAGATCCTCAGACTAAGGAGCCATCCTCTTCCCCTTATTAACGGACTTAGACTATTGGCCTTGACCTAGAACTTACGAGGTAATTTTGTTCCTCAACTGACAGCGTGGCTGGAAGGCCTAGAACACGTCCAGTGCATTCCTGGCCTGGTGTGACCTTGTTCTCTCCTCCTCCTGCACAATGAACTCCTCCTCGACCGCTTCCATTCAGGCCGAAGACTGGCCAGGCCGCGGAACTTCAAATTTCCCCCGATGTTTCCAGTAGCAGTATTTGGCATTCAGTTATTTTAAGTTTGGGGAGTGAAGGACAATCTGTATTTCTGGGCTGTTGCAAAACCCTGACATTTTGCCGTTGGCCGTTCCTGATAACCATCCACGTTTCCTTAGGTTATTTCTAGACAGCTTCTTCTGTTCCTTAAGCTCGGCAGAGCAGCTGAGGAGGCCCGTGGCCCCAGAGCCTCCCCTCATTACTCTCACAGGAAAGGATACAACTAGGATCACGCCTGTGCTGGTTCTCCTTTTACCAGGTAGCGATGAGAGCCGCACACACACCTATTAGGTGGCAAGTGTTGCTCTAGAAGGTGCTGTGGAGGCCTGTTTAATCCTCCAGCAAATGATGTGTGTGACATTACCATCTTCCCAATCTCATAAAAAGGAAACAACAAAAACCGAGGCAAGATTATGCGTCCGATCCCATAGATTGCAGGTGGCAGAGCTTGGGCGTGAAGCCATGTGCTTCATTATGACTCGGCGGGGCCTCTCCCTGAAGACAGACCTCAGACCGGGGCCTTACGTGGTCAGAAACATGTCCCTACTCTGCCCTCCTGGTACGTGCTACACTTTACAGGTCCCAAGTCACATGTCAGTGATAGGGACAATGTGTGATGCGACACATAAATGCCCTCCCGGGACTTCTGATGTGCTGGCTGCCCAAGAAGACTCCCACTGGCCTGAGACGAGTACGCCGCCCCCCTCATGGGTGGTCTCTGTCTCTGCACCGTCAGCTCCCATCACCAACCACAGGGGTGACCCCTGACGTTACGTCCTGGGCCGCGTCATTGCCTCGCTTAGTCTTGCAGAGGCGTCTCATCATCTCACGTCATCACGAGAAGGGGGGGCGGAGCACAGCACGACAAGCTATGATAAGAGAGTGAGACCGTATTCACATGACTCTCATTGCAGCCTGTTGTTATAATTGTCCTATTTTATTATTACTTACTGTTGTTTCGCTCTCATGATAAACTCTATCATAGGTCTGTGTGTGTAGAGAAGAGGGTCGTGTGTGCAGGGTTCAGCCATCTCCAGGCCCAGCAGGGGCCTTGGGCCTATCCCCACGGATAAGGGGGGCCTGCCTGACTGGCTTGTGGTCCCGTCGGTTACCTAGGTCGATATATTTGAAACTAATCCTTGCAAAGATTTGGGAAATGACTACAGGGGAGTTGAGCAAAAGGAGACATTAAAGCAGAGAACAGGGCAGCCCAGGTGGCTCAGTGGTTTGGCGCTGCCTTCAGCCCAGGGCCTGATCCTGGAGTCCTGGGATCAAGTCCCACGTCAGGCTCCCTGCATGGAGCCTGCTTCTTCCTCTGCCTGTGTCTCTGCCTCTCTCTCTCTCTCTCTCTGTGTCTCTCATGAATAAATAAATCTTAAAAAATAAAAAATAAAAAATAAAAATAATAAAGCAGAGAACACCGGGGATATCATCTGGAACTTTCTTTTCTTCCCTGAGGCCGCTGGCGCCTGGTAAACTTCCAGAATCTTATCAGAAAGCAGGTAATGACACTAATAGTTATCCTCTCGACCGCTTGCCCTATGCTGACTCTCTTGCCTCAGTGGCTTGGAGCGTTCTCAGACCCCACAAAGGAGACGCATCCTTTCCTTATTTTGCAGGGGTTTTCCGAGGCTGCGAGAGTTTCCTGTTACTCAGAATCCAAGAGGTTGTGGTGGCGGAACCGGGATGAAGAGCTGCGTTTCTCTGGTTTCAGCCGTGGGCTCTCTCCATAGACGGGCCTTGAGTTGTGAGTCACAGGAGGGCATCCTGCGGAGAGACCGAAGCGCGGTAGCCACCGCGGTATGGGCCAGGACCAGTGGGTCGGACCGAACGGACGCGCTCCCTGGTCGCTGTGTAAGCCACACTCCGGGGCCTCGTCGCGTCTAGGCCTGCACCTCTGTACACGTGTATCTGACAAACTTAGGTTTGAAGGTTGATCAAGCACATTGAGTAACGGGAAGAAATGCCCAAAGATAGATGCTTTTGTCATTCATACGCGTGATGCTTGTGCGTTCAGGCTGCCGTGTGACACGTGCCTCCCTCAGACCTTGTTATGACCTTGGCAGATCACCAGTCTAAGGTGGAGAAAGAAGGAAAGAAAGAAGGAAAGGGAAAGAAGAAAGAAAGGAGAAAGAAGAAAAGAAAGAAAGAAAGAAAGAAAGAAAGAAAGAAAGAAAGAAAGAAAGAAAGAGGAAAGAAAGGGAAGAAGGAAAGAAAAAGAGAAATAAAGAGAAGAAGGAAAGAAAAAGGAAGGGAAGAAGGAGAAAGAAAGAAAGAAAGAAAGAAAGAAAGAAAGAAAGAAAGAAAGAAAGAAAGAAAGAAAAAGAAAGAAAGGCCTCAGGATAAGAGCAAATTAAAATGAAAATCATTAAATTAAAGTGGGGAAAGGGGTTGTGCATAGTAAGTGTGACAATCGGGATGGGCTAGGTTGTACCACAGTAACAACAACAAAAAATTAAACTGTGATCAGAGAAAAATGTCTTTGTTGCTGGCCTGAAGCCAGTTTAGGGTTCCAGTGACCCCCGAGGGTCCGCCTGCCTGTGGCTGCTCTGCGCGCGGCATCTCCTCGCAGTTTCGGGGAGAGGGAGGGCCGGGGGGCACCTGCCCTGTCATCTTGGGTCTCCCCACAGCGACCTGACAGGTGTCACCCCAGCGTCAGCCCCGCGGCCCTCGGATGGGCTGGAGGGAAGCGGGAGCCCGGCAGGGGAGGGTGCCGGGGTGTCGCCCACCCAGAGCAGAGTGAGGAAGAGGAGGAGCGGGCGAGTGGGCCCCAAGGAGGGAAGGCCGGCAGCGTCTGTGTCTCAGGATTGCGCAGTGGCTTGAGCGTCGCCTTCTCTCCCCGACGGTCCGAATGTTCAAGGTGACTCTACAGCCTTCAGGGGAAGGAGCTGTGACAGCTCAGGCCATCGGGCTGTCCCCTGCCCCCCGCCGCGTGGCCCATCCTGCAGGCCCTTGCAGGGGCCTAGGGTGGGGAGCCGGGGTAGGACCCCAGAAGCGCAGAGTCTGTGTCACCAAAGCAAATCACTGCTCGGATTCCTTCCGACCTTTTTTTTTTTTTTTTTTCCGACCTTTTTTTTTACCTTTGAAAGGAAAAATGTTGATTCGTCTCTAAGCTTTAAGAGCACGAAGGCTTGAGCTCATTGCTCGTATCGCTAACAGCACCAGGCACTCGATCACCGCCTAGAAATGAAAAATGACTTTATCACTATTAGCCTGAGCCCCAGTTGGTTTTTTTTTGTTTTTTATTTTATTGTGAGAATATAGTTTTAAAGAGAACTATTGCCGGAAATAAGAGCCCGAGGAAAGCACACGGCCCTTCAGCTCGCTGGAGGGACGCCGCGTTCCTGTCTGTCGTTCTCCCCGGGGCTAATGTCATCTAAGTGACATACAAATTGAGTTGGCCCTCCAGATTTTCATAAACTTGTAACAGGCTGTTGAAGAATATAGACTCGTGGAGGTAAAAATAGGAGACTTAAAATGTTTTCCCCAATTGTCCTCAGTGGTCCTGTTGCTAGCAGTTGCTTTTACCATCTCTTACTGCATCTTTGTCAGCGTCTATAAATCTTCCGGGCACTTTTGTCCATGAAAGCTCCAAGTCAAGTCTACGGCATCGATACTGCGTGGGTTCAGAGCGCTTCTCCTCCAGGGATCAGGGCGCGTAACTTGGTGGCGGTGTATTTCTTCTTATAGGATTCCTACTCCTAAATCTTGTACAAGTTCTGAATCCTCTGGGCTTGGGATGCAGATCAGAGAAAAGTGACAAATCCCTCCCCAGGTGGCCGTATGACGACGCAATCCTCTTCTTTTTTTTGTTTTCGTCCCCTCTCTGTCGCTTTCAAGACTATCGTTGTCTATGCTTTTTGGAGAATATTCGGTCTAACTCTTAATGGTTAGGAAAATATATGGGTTCTTTTGAGCCTCTCCACTACGACGTTTCCTGTTGTGCATGACCTAGGGTTGCCTCCTCTCTCCCCCTTTAAAGCCCACGACCAGGGATCCCTGGGTGGCGCAGCGGTTTGGTGCCTGCCTTTGGCCCAGGGCACGATCCTGGAGACCCGGGATCGAATCCCACATCAGGCTCCCGGTGCATGGAGCCTGCTTCTCCCTCTCCCTCTGCCTGTGTCTCTGCCTCTCTCTCTCTGTGTGACGGTCATAAATAAATAAAAAAAAAAAAAAAAAAAAAAAAGCCCACGACCACTGGTCCGCCTCGGTGCCTGGTTACCTTACGGTCCAGCAGCGGGAATCTCTGGGAGGTGATACCAGCAAGACAGCTGAAATCCGCCCACCTCTGCGTTGTCCCAGCCGTCCCTCGGTGTCACATGGTGCTAAGAATGGCTGGTTCTCCGAGGATTTCCACACCCGAATCCCTGAAATCTATGAATATGTCATGTTATATGACAAAGGGAAATTGAGGTTGCAGACACCAGTAAGGTTGCTCATCCCGAGGGACCTGGAAGGGGAGATTATGCTGACCTAGAGTCAAGGTCCCATGTAACCACAGGGGTCCCGAAGAGCAGGGGAGTGCGGCCGAAGGCTGGGTGAGGGTGGTGCGATGTGAGGCCTTACCTGCTGTCACTAGCTACGAACCCGGGAGGAGAAGGTTATGAGCCAGGGAGTGTGAATGGCTTCTAGAAGCTGGAAAAGGTGAGGAAAGGCTCCCAGAGCCTTCAGGAGAGAATAGATTCGTGCCTACCGACACCTTGACGTTAGGCCAGAGACACCCGTGTCAGAATTCTGACCCACGGAACTATAAAATCCTAAATCACAACTGTAAGTCTGTCTCAAAGCACTAAACTTGTGGTGATTTGTTGGGAGAGCTCGACGACGAGTGCTCGGGGCCACCCTGGTGTCCCTCCGTGCCAGGGCCGCACTGCCCCCGGCGGCCTCGTCCTCACTGTGGCCAACCCAGGCGAGCAGCTGCACAGCCGTGTGGACGTCTACACGGGGGCGTGACAACTTCCCTTCCTATAAGCAGGGGCTTTCTTTGAACTTTTACGTGTATTTTTTCCCCTCAAGTGTACCCAAAGAGAGCAAATGCTTTATAAAGCTCTTTGCAAGACACGCAGCAGCCTCTTGCGTCCGCCCCCTGCACCGCTTCCTCCTCCAGAGGTAGCCGACATTCATCCAGTGGCTGCCTCTTGGTAGTCAGACCTCTAAGTGCCGTGCTTGGACGTGATACTTCTCGATCTTTCCCTATCTGTCGACTTCCCCGAATGGCAAACTTGACTATACCTTTCCTACATCTTAGCCCACCACATGTAAACTTTCCTCCCTCCCGTCTTCCCAGGAGGGCTGTGTTATGATTTTGTCTTTTTTTTTTATGATTTTGTCTTAATCACTCTTAAGAATTGACAGTGCTATGACCATGTAAATAGGCAGGTGGTGTACTGTGATTCTTGTCTTGTAACACACATCATCTCTGGAATGAAAATCGTCTTTTCTGTTTATTTTTTTGATTTTCCATATCCACATTACACTTCCGCCTCAAGTTTTTGCCAAATAATATAAATCCTCCACCAATACTTTTAGGCACAACAGGTGTTCTATTTTTAGTATTTTTGGAGAAAACACCACCAAGGACTGATCGCCTTCGATCTGGGCGGGGTGCTTCTCCGTCCCTGCAAGCCATTCCCCCTGGGATCTCCTTTCGGGGTCTTCCTGAGGATTCTTGTCACCTTTGGCTTGTTGCCGGATCTGTTTGCAGTGTCCAGCACTGAGAAAGTGTGTTCAGGAGGCAAATTGTGAGGATTTTGTTTATCTAACAACATCTCTACCTTTGTCTTGAATTGGTTTTGTCTGAGGGTTGTACTGAAAATAATTTTTGCTCAGGATTTTGAAGCAGTTGTTATATTCTCTTCAGCTGTCAACCATGTTGATGACAGGCTACCAAAGCCATTCATTTTTTTTTCTTTTAAGTAATCCCTCACGCTCACCCATCTATCTCCAAATTTAGAACCTTTTGATTTTACTTTTCTTTTATTTCTTTTTTTTTTTTTTTGAATTGGAAAATAATGTATCTTCTCCTGGTGTGGATCTATTTTGAGTCCATTGTCTTGGCACTCAGATCTTACAATTTGGAAATTTTTATTCTTCTGTTGATAAAATATTTGAAGTATTTCCGATGATTTCCTCCCTTCCATATTCTTCTATTCTTCTGAATTCTCATTATTTGAATATTGAACCCCCTAGACTGACACTCTGCCATAGATTGAATATTGGTGTCTGTCCCAAAATTCATATGTTGCAACATGATCTCCGATGTGATGGTATTTGGAGGTAGAGCCTTTGGGAGATGATTAGGTCATGAGCTTTCTTGGATGGGAATGGTGCCTTTCTAAGGGGCTGAAGAGACCAGAGCGCCCTGGTTCCCCATGCGAGGTTACAGTGTGCAGAAGAGTGTGCTGTGCACCAGGATGCTAGGCCTCAGTACACACTGAATTGGCCGGTGCCCTGACCTTGGACTCTGTAGCCTCCAAAATTGTGAGAAATAAATTTCTGTTGCTTGTAAGCCTTCCAGTCTATGGCATTTGTTATTAGCAGCTCAAACAGACTAAGGCACTCGCTAAATTTTATTTTCCCTCTCCCCCTCCTTTCCTTCCTTCCTCCTTTCTTCCCTTTCTTCCTTGAGAGATCCTGCTTCCTACGAGATCTCAACTCCCTTCCAACGTGCCTATTGAGTTTACTGTTGCTCTTACCATAGTTTTGATTTTCAAGGGCTCCTTTTGGTCTCTAAATGTACTTTAAAAGTAGTATCCTGTAATTGTTTCCTGAATGCTGCATTTTGCCATCTATTTTATCCTCTCCAGAGACTAAAACCTCCATTATCCACCGGGTTAGAGAAGATATAGTAACCTGAATATATGAAGTAAGTGAAAGGATCTAAGATTCTAACTTCTTCAACAGACTTTCAGCCAATCTGCTGTTTTAAAAACCATCTTTCCCTTACTTCCAGAGCATCTGGTGCTTCTAACTACTGGAGTGTTTTCAGGGATCAGCAATGCAAATTGGGTTGCTTATTGGCTTTCACCGCTGCCAGTTTGGGAAACAGCTCTCTCAGGGCTGGTAGATCTTTTAACATTCATTCGGATTTTCATATTCTGATTTTTCTCAATTTGTCTGCTTTTGCAATTGCTTTTTCGCTGTCTTCTTTGTTCTCATGATATCATTCCTTTTAAAAAAATTCTGTAAAAAGTTGTTTAAGTAGGGTTTTTATAATAAGTAGGGCTAAAGATATGTGTTTAGTTGACCATATTTAACATCTTGAATTGGGATGGGACCACACATTGTTATGAACAATTCACTTAGAATCATCCTCCCAATTCTAATCACCTGACTTAGTGGGGGTGGGGGAGGGGGTAGTACAAAGTATAGTACAAAGAAAGAAAACCCCCTCAACACAAACACTACTCTTCTTTGAGAATTGAGCACTCCCCCTGCCACTCCCCAGGTGGTGGTTGCAGACCTGTTTCTACAGCCTCATGGAAAATGTGTTAAGGGTCTCATTCTAATTTTTGTTTTATTTTAGAGGTTTGCATTTAGTTTTTGGCTTTGTACGTTAGCTAAAATTCTGAGAGGACAGGGAAAATTCCACTCAATATCCTCTTATATACTGACCTGGTTTTTATTTCTTTCCTAAGAAGTCTTTTCTTTCCCAAGTTAAATTATAAGGTTGTTCTGGGTAATCAAACAGTTGATAGTTATTTTATTTGAATATCTTTCACCTGTGCCTTCTGATTATCTCATATCCTTGGTCTTAAACATAAGGATAGGAACAGATTTTTTGTTGTTATGCCCCCACAAATTTATGCAGGTCTTCAAATGCTATTAATTTGGTGCCAAGAATGCATATGTCATCCTAAATGAAGATCTGATTAGGTAGATTTCACACATGATTCTGTGTGTTAAAGAGTAGAATTACTGAATTAGAATTTGTAGGGAAAATCTTTCTATAAGACCTTCAATCAAATCAAATAGATCACACTACATTTTGAAGTATTTCATTTTTCTTTTCTACCTTTTGAAAATGTTTAATAGCTTAAAACAACTTTAGTACTCTTCTAATCCCGTGAGCATATACACACATACATCATAAATTCTTTGGACATAAGGTTAAATGGTATCATAATTGATGGTTTATAACTCTGTAAATCACTTCCCTCCTTAATGCTCCCTGATTCCATTTAAGGAACTCACTCTAGGACTGCGTTTATTTCTAGCAATAATAATTTTTATTCGTTGTCATTGTTCTTTTATATTATTCTATTATTATGAAGTAAATTCAAATGTGATTTCATTTTACTAGATGATGGAAAATAGGTTGTCGATCTATTAATTTTTACATGCAAGAATTTCTTATTTTTTCATTTTTTTTCCTGACAGTGTGGTACTGGCAGATTTTCCTCAATGATAAGATTATCCAAAAGGTAACTCCATTGCTTCTGTGCCTGGTACCTGGAGTTCATTTTCACCCTTCTTGTTGATCTTATAAGCTTACTGCAGGTGTGATGTTGGTAGAAGAAAGTTTACCTCATCTTGTGTGTCTTACACATGCCTCTTGACAAAGTTTTTACAAAAATTTAAATAGGTTAGAACTATTCTAATTCAATCATAGTAAAATAAAATAAAGTAAAATTGCACTGTACTGCCAAAAATTGATCTAGAGTGCTTACTTAGCAAGGTGAAGCTTCAATTTTTGTCAAAGGTGACGACTACATTTTGTAGGCCGCCAATCAGGAAAGAAACATAATGGGAGCAAGGGCTGGCTTTACCAGGAATTGAGCCATCTTGCCCAAAGCAAAAGGGAAAAATAAACTCCAGCAGAGTAATGTCATTTAAAGGAGGTTTTTCTTTGTGTGCAGTAGCCAAGATGTTATAATAAAGCCTGATGTAAGTTTTGGGGCACAGAGACCCATCAGGACTTTGCCATTTGCTTGCTCTGTGATCTTGGGCAGATTACTTATCTAAAGCTCAGTTGCTTCTTTGGTAAAAAAAATTTTTATATATTGTAGACTTCTTGTAAGGACTTGGTGAGATAAAGTTTGTGAATGTCCTTTGTGAATCTATAAATTCCATGGAAATCCAACTGGTATAATTGTTTACTGCTTTCTACAGTGCAAGGGTTGCATTTCAGGACTATCTAACAGTATCTGACACAGCATATACTCAATAAATAGTAATTCCTTTCTTTATCCAAGGAAGAAAGAGAAATGTTCCATCAATAAAAAGCGATAAGATACCAAACAAATTCCAGCACAGCATAAACATTTTTGAGGGGCATAAAAGATAGTTACATGGAATATTCTAACGTCTATACAATCTAATTTTCCAAGAACTATCATTATTATAGAAAAAGAGTAACAATGCA
Source organism: Canis lupus dingo (assembly GCF_003254725.2). Taxonomy (NCBI): domain Eukaryota; kingdom Metazoa; phylum Chordata; class Mammalia; order Carnivora; family Canidae; genus Canis; species Canis lupus. The sequence goes on along the minus strand of NC_064256.1, from coordinate 59,673,868 downwards.
CATATGGTATATATGGCATAAGTGGCTTCCCCTTTTCACAAAAATAAGACTAAATAAGCTAAAATTTACATGAGATGTCAATAACTTAGATGATCATCATAATGGTGAAATTTAACATTTTTTAGGAATAGGAGAGAAACTAAGAAATCCCCTCTTCTACATATCAGTGACCTAGTATCACTCAGAGATCTCATATAAGTAACTAGTTATTTACTTAAAGGACTGAGTTACTAAGTAATCTATTTAGTCAGTAATAAAACCAGAATTGAAACACGGATGTATTGATCCCTAACTTAGTCCTCTTTCGACAATAGTAGGCTGCCAATTCTCTCTCTTATGATTTCATTCATTTGACAGGACTTTAGAATATATTAGTCACTGGCAAACATTCTATTACTAAACATTTTCTTGTTAAAATAATACTAAATATTCTTCCTGAATATGCCAGTTCCAGGATAGAACTAAAAAGCCCCCATTGGTGCTATATATCTGGGCCTCCTTGGCTCCTCCTCCCCTGTATAACCATGATGGATGAAAGCAACTGTTGACTTCCTACCAGCAGTGGTGGATCCTGTGTATCAACATGTGTTCTAACCCCGTGTGGCATGCAGAAGCAGGAAAGCCAAAAACTACATTTCTCAGACTCACTCGAAGCAGGAATTACACCATCAGACAACCTGAGGGAGACCTCTACAGAAGTGAGTGTGGGTAGGCGTGTGGTCTTCCCCTTTTCACTGGTGCAAATAGCAGCAAAGTGGCATAATTCTGGGACTGGCATCTATTTTGGAAGTTCCTCCTTGCACAGATGCCTTATTGAATCAGAGGCAGCAGATTTTTATGCTTCACAATCTGATGTTCATAACTATAATGTTGGCTTGGTATTTCATTAAATGACTAAATCATAATTTTATTAAAAATTTCCCCATTGCAGGTTATTAATTGATTTCTTCCAATTCTGTAACATCACAAGTACTGTTGGAGTATAAGTCTGAATGCATAAAGTTATCTCCTTTAAAATTTTCACTCCTGAGGATAAATGAATAGATAGGAAAGTTTGAGCTGAAGGGCATGCTCACTTTTATAGAAATTTATTCTGAAGAGATGCCTGTAAAGGGGCCTCTTCTGGGTAGAGGACAGAGAAATGGGTGTATGTGCAAACTGGAAGAAATGCGGTCTTATTTGAGACCAGGCTGCAATGGCTTTGTCCTGATTTCGTCCGCATCCCTATAAGCTGAGAAGACTCTTCTTTATGGAATGATGCTGATCAAAAGTATTGCCGGGAAGGATGGTGGAAGTTTAGGGAACGCTCCCTTTGGATGGAGTAAGAGTGGAGAAGAGAACTTCAACCTTTCTTCTGTGCTGACCCTGAGAAGAAATATTAGGATCTACAGTCATTTATAGAGTTAGATATAGTTACTGGATAGCTATTTAAAGAGGTATAATTTTTATACAATTATGAAATTTTTGAAATTTCCCATTTTAAATCATTGAACTTTGCTAATTTTCCTTAGTAATGTTCACTAGGATGATTCGAATGAGTAGGGAGTACCGAGAAAAGGAGGAAGCTGGGGATTCTGCTACTTTTCAGAGCCACAGTGGAAGAGTATGGCTTAGGGGTGGGCCACTCCGTGAGGTGAGCTGGCTGGCTCCTTATCCTGTGTAAGCCTGGGATCAGGTGTCTTAGTCAAGGGTGTCTGGGGATTGAGAGCTCTTTTGTGTGAATAGCCAAATCCCACAATAGCGTCTACCTGACTGGTATACTCAATGGGACGAAGCTCTGTTAACAACTTTTTTTTTTTTTTTTTACTTTGTTAACACTAGTGTTCTTAACTTAATGGTTATTTTATGTCTATGAGATTTCTTGGCAGAACAAAAAGGTCTAAAGTAATAATAAAGCACTGAGAACATCAATAAGTCCAATTGTGAAATATTTCTAACATAGTTAACACAAAATGAGACCTAGCAGCAGATACAAAGCTATCAGATTGAAAAAAAAAGAAGTTTGCATAAGCATTTGTCAACTCAACTAAAAGTGTGTATTATTCACCTGTTTTGTCCATTGTGCTAGATACCCTGGGATGGGGGGAGAAGCTAGGAACCAAGAAGCAGGAGAGATGTCTGTCCTAGTCCTCCAGGATCTACCAAACTACCAAACTCTACTTCAGATGAACACCAGCCAGGTAGACAGTAGGTGAGACATAGATTGTGTATGCATGTGTCTGTTGAGTTTTGCTCTCCGTAGACACAGTGTGGAAGTGCTGAACTCTCTAGCACAGACACACATATTAGCAAACGAGACTCCTCTTCAGTCATGGTTCTTATAATGCTTATGTGCAACATATTTTTTTAGACGTGGTTATTGGTTATACCCAAGAATGTACTCTTTTTTTTTTTTTTATTGTGGAAATAGATTCTTGATTGAGAATTATGGGCCCTCTCTTGTGTCTGATGTGTTGATTTTTCAAGCTGCCTATTCAAGCTATCCTATTGTGCAGGATAGGTGAGTTGCACAATATAATGATGCAGGCCTATGTTGTAAGTGGACGAGAACAAGTTTAAATGTGTGTTGAAGTGGTTTTGAGCAAATTTCACAACACTAATTGTCCTTCAAAGTAATCTCTCTCAGGAGTAAATCTAACAAAAGAATTGAATGTCATCCAGCTATTATATAAAACAAATGTAAACTTGATCATAACATATGACTGTGACATAGAAGAACACTACATGATATAAGCTTAGCATTTTTTGATAATTGGATATATAAGTTAGACTGTGTTATGTAAATTGATAATATTTACTGTATCATTTTTTATGAATATGAAAAATTTGGCAGAAAAAATACATAATAATCCTGCAGTATCTACTCAATCTAATAAATAAATGTAAGTACAGATTTTTAGACATATATTATCCTTAAGTAAGATACAAAGGAAACACTATGTACTTTCATTATATATGTAGAGGCAATAATATTATCTAAAAATGTAGTTATTGTATGTCACTATATTTTATACAGATGAGAAACCTCATGATAAAATTATATTTTTAGAAAATGGCTGTTATTTTGTTTTACAAAATTTATTTGGGAAATTATCCATTAACTGTGTTGATTTGATATTCATTAAAATTTTTATTCTGGAACTATTGTCTAAAATATCCACTGAAAATGAACATGTCCATCTGCAAAATAGGCAGTTAATTCATTTAACTGCTTTTTCTGACAAATATAATGAACTTTTAAACTGTTGTTTTATTTTTTAAAAACATTTTATTTATTTATTTACTCATGAGAGACCCAGAGAGAGAGGCAGAGACACAGGCAGAGGGAGAAGCAGGCTCCTTGCAGGGAGCCCAATGTGGGACTCAATCCCAGGACCCTGGGGTCAGGACCTCAGCCAAAGGCAGATGCTCAACCACTGAGCCTCCCAGGTGCTCCTAAACTGTTCTTACTATAATATGTTTTATCAATAAGGCTTTATTTTTTAGGTGATATGATGAAATAAAAACAATACTTGAGCAGGAATTGTATTATACCTGTTACTCATTATCCCTAAAGTTTTGATTTATTTTTGGATTTATTATCATTGACACTTTAATTACTTACAATTATAAGTGGGATGAAAAAACTAAATTTTAGTGGAGTCATTCTATGTTGAAAGTACGTTTTGTGGCTTGTGTCAATTATGACTTATATTAACTTGCTTTTGCTTTTGCTTTTGAGAAAAACTGAAGAACATGCCAAATATGGCAATAAATCAGTCTGGATTGGGCAATCATTGAAATTTCAAGTCTTTTACATCTTCCGCATCAGCCTACACAATCTCACAAAGTGAGAAAGTAAGTCATTTTGCCATAATGTAGTGGTATTTTTTTTTAAGATTTTATTTGTTTATTCATGAAAGACAGAGAGAGGCAGAGACCCAGGAAGAGGGAGAAGCAGGCTCCATGCAGGGATCCCAACGTGGGACTCGATCCCAGGACCCCAGGATCACCATGACCTGAGCCAAAAGCAGATGCCCAACCACTGAGCCACCTAGGCCTCCCGTATTTTGTTTTTAAACACAAAATTTGTACTCACATGATACTTTATTACTAAAGTAGAAATACTAGAATCTTAAAATTATTATAACATAGAGTAAAAAGAGGAGATACTGTTTGTGATTCTGTGCACAAATAGGAGGAAATGTAAATTATGCCCTGAGACTAGGGGATAATTGTTTTGTCCTGATTCTTCCACGTACCTACAGGCTGAAAAGATTCCTCTTCCTGGAATGATACTAATCAAAAGTAGGGGCGGGAAGGATGGTGGAGGTTTGGGGAGCCCTTCATCTGGTTTGAGTAAAAGTGGAGAACGAATTGTGTTCTGTGAAGATATCTTACCGTCCGTATTAGCTGTATATTGCTGTATAACAAATAGCCCCAAAACTTAGCAGCTTAAATCAACTAACATAATTATCTCACATAGTTTCTGGGGATTAGGAATTTAGGAATGGCTTCGCGGGGTGGTTCTGGCTCAGGACCTCTCATGAGATCATAGACTGTTGGCTGAACTCATCTTCGAAGACTTGAGTGCCACTGGTGGATCAGCTTCCAGGTTCATCCATCTTGACGTGACAGGAAGCTTCATTTCCTTGCCTTGCGCTGCTCGTGATGTGTCTTCTGTCAATGCAAGGGACCCAAGACGGAGGCTGTGGGCTTCACACTACCCTCAGAGCTGGCGCACCTTCCCTTCCACCGTAGGCTGCTGGGCACACAAATCCACCCTGATAAAATGTGGGACACGACTACTTAAGGACGTGAATACAAGAAGCCAAGGTGTGAACGTGGCTACAATCCCCTTCCACAGCATCCTTCATTCCATCCTTTATCTATACATTCTCTAGTCTGTGAACTCTACCAAGCCTTCCTGCCTTCTAGGAACAGTGTTAGGTCTTGGAGATAACCAAGATACACGGTTTCTACCCTGACCGAGACAGAGGAGTGCCAGGTAGTCACGGTGGGTAAAGCTAGGTTAAGGACGCCCACAGACTAGGTCACATGCTCCCCTGGTATTTTGTATTTCCTTAACATAACTCTGCTTCCTGTCTGACTCCACGAGGGTAGGGAGCATTCCTGCCCCAACGAATATGCTTCCTCTTGTCTGATGATTTTCACTTCCATTTCACCTTACTACATGCCCACTCCATGCACATCGTGCAAATTTTCTTCACCTAAAACCTCTTCGCTTTCAAAAGCACTAATTTAAATAATCCACTCTTTAATCACAATTGATTTTTCCAACTTCTTTATGTAACTAATGTATTAGGATTGTACTTAAACACTATTGTGATTTCTAGTCCCTTTATCCCCATACTTTTTTCCCATCTATCTTACTTCTCTTGTCTCCACTTCCCCTTCTATCCTCTTAATTTCTATGATCCATCATTTTAATTTTCCTGTTGCCAATATCCCAAATTCACTTCCCTTTGTTTGACAAAATGCCAAACTAGGATGAACTCAATTATCTATTTCTTTATGCCTTTAGGTGACAGCTAGAGCATTGTAAGAAAAATCCAAAACAGGGTATATGGATTTCATTATAAATGTATAATCATCAAATTCAAATGTATCCCAAATATGCCAGAAACCTGATCTCATTTTCCAAGTCAGTTTGTTCTTCCATTACACACTATTCCATTCCTTTTCTACTCTCCTTAAATATCTGACCTGTCTCCACCATTGCACCCTCAACTTTTAGCAGAAAACTTCTAAAGAGGTAATAGAAGCCACTATCTAGAGTTGACTCAACTTCTCTCTATTTCCAAATGTAATTCTATCTGCACCCATTCTATCTTCCATCTTTCTTTGATGAATTGGAAAACCTTTGAGTTTTAGGGAAAGATTAAGATGGTATAATTTTAAAGCTCCCGTTTTAAATTAGAGATGAGCAAATCCATGATTGAACCTAAGGAACTACAACTACGTAGGTTTTTCTGTTATGTTTTAATGGCACCCCACCCCATAGATACCCTTCTCCTTTGTCACGATAACTGTTTACAAGCTTATCTCCCTGGACTCCTGCATCCCCGTATCGAGGAGAAGGCCTGACTGAGGACGAATGACAGTCCTTACAGTGACTCAAACCCTTACCAAGTACAACCTATGAGGCCATGTTTTATGAGTGAGGTAAAGCTATGAAGGCTGCAGGAGGAGTCAAGCAAAATGATGCAGTTTGAGAAAATAGAAACTAGTATGATTTAAAAAAAAATGCTAACTGCACCCCCTCAAAACCTATCAATGAAATAAGAGAGAAATAAGTGGGGAAACAAGGAAGTAAGTTGAATCATATATGAACAATTATTAAAGGTAAAGGGTTCAACTGCAGAAAGTTAGTGGATTCAAATGTGTGGTTTCTCAGGAACTATTTTCCAAATTATTAAAAACATTGTCCTCTATGTCAGTATGAGGGTTCTTGCCTTCTTCGTGGAAGACCCATACAGGTCATTGCTACCACTCTCCACACATGATTTCATAACATTGGAGTCAGTTTCAAGAAATCTCATATGTCTCATTTATTCTCTGGGTGTATGACTAAGTTTAGATAGATGGTCTCCCCATTGGCCCATGAGAGGTAGATATTGGATGATTTATAGTTATCTGTAGTGATAAATTTGTTTTGATTTTTTATTGCTTTTATAGTTCTTTCTTATCTTTGAGTGAATTGGATGGGAAAACTGGAATTGAGAGTCACCCTCTTTTATGTTCTGCTATTTGGGAGTAGGTGCACATGGGTGCTTGTGCAGGTGTGTGTATATGCTGAGGGGACAGGTTTGGTTACCTCTTGCTACCACATTTCTCCCACCATCCTCTCACTTTCAGGATTTCTTCTATAAGACAGTTGGTCAATGTTAAAATATAGAGTTAGCAAAGATACAATATTAAGAATTATTAGGTCCATTTAAAAGTGAATTATAGTTTCTAAAGGCTGATAAGATTCATAGATGAAAAAGGCAAAATGATAAAGAAACATGAGAAATAATGAAAAAAAGTGGAAAACCTAGAGAAATACTTGAGATAAGACAAAATGGCAGTCTAATTGGTGAACATTCTTTGAAAATAATTAAAATCCAGATCAGATCTAATGAAAGTTCAGAGGCATCAAATTCTGAAATGATTGATGTAGCGCTGGAGGGCTTGGGTGTCTCAGTTTGTTGAGTGTCTGACTCTTGATTTTGGCTCAGGTCATCAGCTCAGGATTGTGAGATAGAGCTCTGCCTTGGGCTCCATGCTGGGCATGGAACCTGCTTAAGATTCTCTCTCTCTTTCTCTGCCTCTATCCTTAATCCCCCTCTGAAAAAAAGAAAAGATCTGTGTAGTGCCAGTTATTAATATTCATTTAAAAAATGCTGTATTATAAGCAAAGAAAGTATGTTACTGGATTTTTGGTCTCTTAGTGCCCGTGGTTCTTGGTCACACTGCTTCACAGAATGAAGAGGTAGACAAGATGAAGACTGGGGGGCAGCAAAGTTTATTGAATGATAATACAAGCTCCCAGAGCGGGAGGAGACCCAACAGGTTTGCCATTTTGGCATTCAAATCTCGGGGTTTTTATAAGCTCTTTCAGGAACTATCTGAAGCATTCTCAGTGTGGGCGCCTGTGGATCGGCTGCTGACGTGCGCCAGTTAAGGCTTTGATCATGCACCTGTCTACCTATCAGGTTATTGTTCACATGTTAATGGTCTTTTGGGCTGACACCTGGAGACTAACTGCCTCAACTTGTGATAGCGACCAGTGTTTCATGGTCGTTTTGTTTCAGAATGTTTTGTAAAAGTCACTTCTGCAGAACCTGCTACACAGGATGTTCCTGGGCTCTTGTCTAAGCTGTAGAACAGGATGCTGGTGTGGTTTTGTCTTAGCTGTCCCGGCCTTTTGGCTTTCTTGTTGGGGACCCTGACATGACTACCTAAGTGTCCAATTAATCTCTAACATTTATTTGAATTATAAATAATGACACTTCATAATGCTTGATTTTATTTTATTTTTTAAAAGACATTGATTTTAAAGAGAGAGAGAGAGACAGCATGCGGGCTAGTGGGGGAGCGGCAGAGGAAGAGGAAGAGAATCTCAAGCAGACTCCCTGCTGAGTGCAGAGCCCTGGCACAGGGCTTCATCCCACAACCCTGAGATCATGACCTGATCTGATTAACTGACTATGCCACCAACACGCCCCTGCTTGATTTTATTTTTAATTGATTTTACCTTCTCCTATTACTATCAGCATTTTGAATCCTGAAAACTTAATTCTCTGTCAATGAATCCAAAATCAATGCTAAAAGATTTTTTACACACATTAGTCATATAGTACCAAACCATTTTAGAAACAATATTAGTATAGTTTAAAAACTAAACAAAATACAGTGTTGAACTCAACAGAGACAAGTAGATTTCAGATGCCAAAATAAAAAGAAGTGGAGTGGGGGGGGGGGGGGGATCAAAGCAGAACAATAAACAGGTGCTGATACCAACATGATTTGTGGGATTTGGAAAGTGGAGCTAGAATTTAAATTCTGTTGTGGGTAAAGAAATAGGGCCAAGGAGGAAGGAGAGGTGGGGAGTGAGAACCGACTTATCCTCTAAAGCCTGCAATTTCTAAAAACAGCCTGCTGCTATCTCTTCCCTGTATCCAGGAAGAACCTAGTACCCGTTATGTAGGATAAATAAGTCACCCTTATGGAGTAAATCTTTTCTTTCCAGAGAAAAAGGAATTAGCTCAATTATATGGTCCTCAGAGCAAGGGTAGATCTCAGTGTGAGGCCACATTTGCCCCATGAAATTGCCGTCAAGTCTTTCTTCTTCCTTCTTCCACCATCCCTCCCTTTTTTCGTTCCTATTATTTTTTCATCATTTTGCTCTTTTTTCAGAATAGTGCATATACCTGATTGATAATTATAATCCCAGCACAAGCTTGAACATAATTTATGATTAAAATCAAATGTGGAGATAGTGATATTTTATACCTAGCAACTTAAGGATAGTGAGAGTGGCCCCAGTAGAAGGTTCAAAATAAGGAGGAAATTAATATAAAAATTGGTATAGGATTTATAAAAACCCTGGTGAATGGACATTTCTGTAATTCAAGTTCTATAAGATTCTCTCTCTCTCTCTCTCTCTCTCTCTCTCTCTCACACACACACACACACTCATACACACAGTTGTTATGCTTCCAGTTAAAAACTACATACACCATAAGAAAAACTACTATAGAGTTATCAGATTTTGAAAGTAGAAAAACTTTTGCCACAAGAACCAGAAATGTGAGAACAATGAGAAATACCTTAAACATTGTGCTTCTGTAGATTACAGGGATGGTCCTGTGACTCCACCCACTGGGACCCAACCCTCCACTCCAGAGTGGGCTCCCGCACACTCATCTGGGGAGGTGTGAATTGCTGTGGGAGGTGGAGGTGAGTCCCAGCAGTGTGGATGTGAACTTCGGCCAGAGTGAAGCAAGAGTTTTGTTGAGAAAACTGGCTACGTTTGTGGGGGGTGTTATAGTGGGCAGTAAGATGGCCCTGCAGTGATGGTCGCGGCGAGCAGTGGACAGAATCTTCACGCTCTCTGGTCATGATTTTGGTGGTTGACAGTAGACAGAAGGCCGCCATAGCAGGTGGAATGGAATTCCCACCTACTGTCTTAGAGGAGAGGCTGGTTTCTCTGATAAAGAAATGGTTACAAGTGACTAATAAATGGTTCAATTAAGCATCTCTTTCCAGATGACTAGTTTTATGATACATAGTTCTTTTGTAATCTTTTGCAGCAGATGGTATTAATGGACCTGGTGTGCTAGCAAACAATGGAGCTTTTGTAGCCCTCTTGTTAAGAGAGGTTTCTTGGAATGGGTATTGTTGGAGTGATATAATTAGGAATGATTGATGGAGAACGTGTTAACATAATGTAAACACACACATAAATGTCTTCTCATACTTTAAACCTGATGGATGCAGGAGCACCAAAAAGTCAGATTGTTATGTTGAAAGTGTCTGCAAAAAATGTAGTGCATCAGATGGTGGTGAAGTCTACCCAATGAAAGATTCAGGCCACACAGCAACGAGTAAAATAAACTGGTGCTATGAAACAGTTAAGTCAGACATTTTTAAAAAAAGATTTTTATTTATCTGAGAGAGAGACAGAGATGGGGACACATAGCACACAAGCTGGGAGGAGAGGGAGAAGCAGGCTCCTCGCTGAGCAGGGAACCTGACACTGGGCTCGATCCCAGGACGCTGAGATCATGACCCAAGCTGAAGGCAGATGCTTGACCGACTGAGTCACCCATGTGCCCCGATAACTCAGAAACTATTTACTGCTTTCTGAGAGATTGTGAAGTATAGTCGTACACTTACCTTGGAAGGCAGCATTATTTCCCTTTAATTTTGAACATTCAAAATTTCCAGAGATAAAACTATCAAGAAGACACTATTGGATACTGAGGATAAACAAATGGAACTTCCTAGAGGTCATTCCACATGAATAGAACCCTTTAACATCATTTTTCAGGAGGTTTTCAGAAGTATTATTTTGAATGACTACCAAAGGTATGATGGTTGAAGTATGACTGCACTTAAAAATATAAATTATAAGGTTGATGTGCTTAAAACTCTTCATGGGTGAGCACTACTTTAAAGAGAACAATTGCTGGCACTTTGAACTGTTACATTTGATTCATTAGAATTCGCTGTGAAGTCCGATTTTCTTATAGTAGAATAAATGGGATAAGAGGTACAAGTTTTACGTTGCTCTATGAGGTTCCTACTTACACAACTAATGAAATTGATGAAGTCATTCATGTAAGTAGAAAAGAACGTGGGCGTGGTGCTCTGACAGATAAAGCTTTAGATACTGTTATTCACAAAGATTTTGTTTTCACCAAGAGTCACAGTTGAGATCCTTGAATAAAATGGGCCATATTCTACAGCCGTGTTCTCCAGTAGAACTCTTTGATATTTCGAATGTTCCATATTTGCATTGTCCATCGTGGTAGCCACCAGCCACATGTGGTTCCCGAACTCTTGAAATATGGTTAGAATATCTGAGCAGCTGAATTTTTAATTTAATTTATTTATGTTTGAGTTTAAATAGCCACATGTGATCAATGATCACATTATCGAGCAGTGCATGTCTACAGCATTGATCTAGATTGAAAGTTTAGATTAATGAATGCAGGGGTTCCAGCTTTGTCTGCTCTTGCATATGTGGCGATGTGATTAATTACCACAAACTGTGAAATAAGAGGTCATTTGTTTACAGAATTAATGGAAATTGAAGTTTAAAATGAGGTGATATGGATTTTAGAATAGCTGACATCCATAAGGGAGTAGCTGAGATGCAACCCAATATTAAATTTCCAGGGGCACCAATAAAAATTTAATGGAGGCCATTTAACAAGCCTCAGTAGTAAAGGAGAAGATGTAACAGGTAATGAACAAACAACGCAGAGCCTCAGGCATCTAAGAAGTAAAACAGACCTGTCGTGAAAGCTGTCCAGATTCCATTATGATAAACGATCCAAGATTTTGGACCAGGGAGATATAATTTCAAAAACTTGAGGTATTAAGGGAGTAACTATTGATCAGTTGGCTGGAGAAACATTTCCTGTACTTGCGTCCCCACGCCTGAAGCAAGAGGCTTCATTTCCAATGTCTACAAAGACAATGAGGGGCTGCCATTAGAGTCTGAGGCAGGCTCCGTGACACAGTGACAGGCCCCAGAGGCCCTGGAGCAGGGACAGAGCTGTGCGCACACATGACCGCAGTACGGTTTTACCAGGTCCTGCGTGATCAATGCAGGATTAAATATCCCGCCGTCCTGCACTCAGAAATCGACCAAAACATCAAGGTGAAGGATTGTGGACGTTCTCTGGCCGATGGTAGGATGGTGCATCATTGTAAATTAAATGCTGTAACTCTTGTCAAAACTCTAAATCATAGAAGCAGGATGGTAATAGAGAGGCAGTTTCTCAACTATTATTAGCTCTTCGTCCTCATGATTTCTTAAACAATTATGGAATAGAATTTTCCACACCAACAAAGAGTTCAACATTTCAGGAGTACTTTCTCCTGTGTGGGTTTATGTACAAAATAAATAGGTACTAGTATTTTATTCAAAGTGAAATAGAGGGAATTAAAAAAAGAAACAAAAAGAAAGATGGGGGGAATGTGAAAATAGAATAGGAATATCTGAAGCATAGTGAAGAATGTCTATAAATGAAAAATAATTATTTAATTAAAAATAAACAACAGGTGGTTTAGAGAGTAAATAACTGAAAAAAAATGTTAGTAAATTGTATGCTAGGTTGAAGGAAATTTCTGGGGGGAAAATACAGAGAAATAAAAGGATAGAAAAATAAGAAAGATAGGTCAAGGGAAAAGATAGGCTAACAACCCAAATTTTCTTTGAAATGATGTGTCCTCGTCTACTGTCCAACACTGTTTTCTTAGCTGCAAGCCAGAAGAAAAAATGATCTGATAAATCAATATTTCAAAACAGAAGAGGAAATAAGCTACTAGGAAAAAACTTCAATAGACAAAAAAAAAAAAAAAAAAAAGAACAAAAGTAAACTCAAGGACCCAAACTTCAGTAGAAAAAACAAACAAACTAAACTAAACTAAACTCAAGGACCCAAACATAGTAATGATCAAAAATATATTATAAAACAATTTATGAATGAATGTTTAAGGAAGTAAAATAGGAAACCATGAAAATAAGCAAGCAGGGATCCCTGGGTGGCGCAGCGGTTTGGCGCCTGCCTTTGGCCCAGGGCGCGATCCTGGAGACCCGGGATCGAATCCCACGTCGGGCTCCCGGTGCATGGAGCCTGCTTCTCCCTCTGCCTGTGTCTCTGCCTCTCTCTCTCTCTGTGTGACTATCATAAATAAATAAAAATTAAAAAAAAGAAAATAAGCATCAATAAGATTTAAAATGGCAAAGCACATCTGAAGAACAAACCAGAAATTAAAAATATATACATAATCACTGAAATTGCAAGATAGACTTGAAGAAATTATTAAAGATTCATTAAAGAGAAAGAAAATGGAAAAGACAAGTTAGGACATGTGGGTAGTAGAATGAGAAAGGGTCACATACATCATCTAATCAGAATCCCTAAAGGGTAGAAATGCAAAAGTGGGAAGAAGTAATATTTGAAGAGATAGTGGCTGATTATTCGCAGATTGAGGAGACATGGATTCTCGCGTTCAGAAAGCATCTCAAATCCCACAAGGATAAATAAAAATAAATCCAAGTCAAGACATATTTAGCAAACTGCAAAGCTCCAAAGGTAAAGAGAAGATATCAAAACGCCTGGAGACACCGCCTATCTATGCAATGTTGTTTTGATTCACTGCAGGTCTCTCAAAAGCTATAATAAAAAAACAGAAGATGATAGTAATATCTTAGTAAGGTTAGAGGAAAGAACTATCAACGTAAAATTATATACTTGGCAAACTATTTCCCAAGATCAAGGAACATTTCTTCAAGCAAAGAAAAAACAGAGTTAATTACAAGAACTTTCTTAAGAAGAAATATTACAGAAAGAAGAAAAAAATCATCTCAGACTAAACAGTCTAAGATGCAATTAGGAACGAAAAACTAAGGTATTGTAAAACATGTAGGTTAGCCACAAATTATCAACCATAATAATGTCTAATTTGTGGGGTTAGTAAACAACTAAATAAAACTTGTTTCTGGATACAAATATTACATTAGATAGGAATGTGCTATGGGAGTTAAAGCCCTACGTGTTAAGTGTATGTTAAAAAGAAGGTAGGCACTGATTAATTTCGATCTTTTAAGTTAAATATGCATGTTACTTTGTAGAATATTAATTAATAATAAAAATAGAGTAATATTTGGGTCAGTATTGGAGGGAAAAATGTGATTTAAAAAATGCCACTAGAAAGCAAGAAGACAGGGAAGAAATGAAGATTAAATATATCAGTATTTAAATTGCTAAATATAAAAATTAAGGTTAACTATTATTGTACAAGCAAATATAAGGGGATTAACCTCCCCTCCACTCCCACACTCAGAGCTAAAAGATAGACAGTGGTTATTTGTTACCTACAGAAGATCTATACAAACCCTGAGGTCACAGAAAATTGATATACTTTTTTTTAAAAAAGATTTTATTTATTTGGAAGAGAGAGAGAGAGAGAGAATGAGTGGGAGGAGAAGAAGAGGCAGAGGGAGAAGCAGACTCCTGCTGAGCAGGGAGTGCATCTTGGGGCCCCATCCTGGGACTTGACCTTGGGACCCCGGGATCATGACCGGAGCCGAAGGCAGATGCTTACCTGACTGAGCCACCGGGGCGCCTCTAGGTTGACATACTTTTAAAGATGGTCATATAAAGTCAGATATTTCCCCTTTTTTTCTCCTATAAACCATTCAAAATAATGAGAATAAAAACTAAAACTACAAACACCAGTTTGTTCATTTCTTTTAAATCTGGCAGCAACAGAGACCTTCCATTCCCAAAGTGGAGAGAGAGCTGGCAAAGCAGGATCAGATCAGGGGCAGGAAGCAGGACCTCCTATCAGCCAGCCTCAGAAGGTTATGAAAGACGTATCCTATCCTAAGTCCCTTGTTGGCAGCAATGGCAATGGGCTACCCAAACTGTTTTACGACTTTGATTTGATTCTCTTCCAAGAGTAGAGGAGTCGAGGCTAAACCAGGGACCGCAAGATGAAGAAGCCACATTTCTAGGCAGTAGGACTGTCTCTAGCCGCACTGCGAAAGCAAGTATTAGAAACATCCTATATTGTCTTTCTCTATTTGGTTCATAAGGAAAACTCTTGCTAGCCTGAAACTCCTCCCTTCCCCCTCTCCCCTTCCATGCAGGACTGGCTAGATAATCTTCAAGGCCTGATGCAAAATGAAAACGTGGAACCTTTTGTTCGGAATTATTAAAAATTTTAAGATGGTGACAAGCAGAGTATTAAACCAAGCACAGAGCCTCTCTGTGCAAAGAATGTTTTGCTACTGAACATCTTGTATGTCTGTGAAATCTTGCCTCAATGGAACGCTCTTTCCCAGAAAAAACTCACCTCCTTAAAATATGAAATAGAGAAGAGTCAGCAGAGGGTTTCGTTGGAGACACTACCGCAAAATGGAAAGGAACAGGAAGACAAGTTCACAAAAGCAAGACCTTCATCAGAAAATGTTGCTGTGAAACACTAGAATATTGTCCAACTTTTACCATGAAAATATAAAAAGGAAAACTGTCTCTTCGTGGAAGAGGATAGGAAGAAATGGATAATGGAAACTGAATTAGCAGAATGAACGAAAACAGCAAAATGATAGCATCCTGTGCTAGCCGAGCCTGGCTGTCTACTAGAACCACCTGTGGAACTCGTAAGTCAGACCAGTGCCCCCAACCTGCGTCCATGGGCTCTTCTCTAATAGTCCTGGCCCGGAGCCCACTCACTGCTGTGCTTCAAAATCTGCACCGGTGACTTTCAAGAGCAGCCAATGTTGATAGCCACGAAGGACAGTTTAGAAGGCAGGGACGGTGACGATCTAATAAAAACCAGTGGGAGGCAAAGGAGAAAGAAAATGGGAGCTACTCTAAGGTACCACTTTCCTTATTTTTATTAGCTGAAGACAACAAATATAATCTTATAAACCAATTAAGGTGTATATAACCATATCAGCATACATGCAAAAACTAAGAAAGACATTAAGGTAGGAAAATTAAGGAGTTGGAGAAGGAAATGGAGGGGGGTACAGATAAAATACACTGTCTCAAATGAACACCATAAGCATAATACATAAAACTATATAGGTAACGAGTAGTATAGAATATAACACTTCTCAGTTTTCAGGAGAAACAGATACCAAAAACTAAGAAAACGTACAACAGAACGAATAAGATATACTGAGAGGATGTTGAATAATTTAACAGGACTTAGACCACATATACATAAACAAGTGATTAAAAAGTTAAAAATAAAAGGTTGAGTAAAGAAAATACAGTCAACTAAAACAAAACAAAAAATGGAGATTTTCAATAGCAGCTAAAAGATAATGTAGGTAGGAATATATTTAACATAAAATGCACACAATTCATCTGAAGAATAACAAGAAAACTCTTCAAGAGACACACATAACCATAAAGTCTAGAATATTTAAACAAATGGAAATTCACTAGCGGCTCTAGATTACAAAGATACAATTCACAAAGATGCTAATTCTCCCTGAGTTAATAAATAGCCTAAATAATAAAATTCTAGTGAGAAATATCAATAGGTCTTTGCTTACTCATGATACGTGGAGCCTCCTTCTGCCCATCACAGCCACTGGTCACATACCCACTCTCTCCACCTCTACTCCTGAACCCCGAGGATAAAAAATACCCAAAGATCCAACATTGAAATGCAGACATTTTGGGACCTGGGGGCTCAGTCGGTTGAGCGCTTGACTCTTGATTTTGACTCAGGTCATGATCTCAGGGTTGTGAGGTGGAGCCCCGCATTGGGCTCCCAGCTGAATATGGAGCCTACTTAAGATTCTCTCTCCTTTTGCTCCCCACCCTGATCTCCCAAAAAGCTCACTGGTCTTCATTATTTTAAAAAATACATTTTATGAAGTCATTATTATCTGAAAAAAAATAAGGCATAAAAGACTAAATAATAAACAGTACTGAATAACCACAAGTTTACTTCTTTACCTTCAGCCCACAGACTAGGAAGGTTAGGGCATTTTATGCCATCCTTTTACCTAAATTGGGTCAGGTCTCTGTAGAAAGCATTTTAAAATCAAGTAAAAATACTAAAATAATTCAGAGAATATGGAAATGTATGTTTGGTTTTTTTTTTTTTTTGGAAAAGTAGGTAAATATTCCAATACATTTATAGCTTAACCTATCATTTCATATCCTAGATTATAAAAATTTTGTGTGAGGCCCTAGGAATCA
This sequence comes from Canis lupus dingo, assembly GCF_003254725.2. Lineage (NCBI taxonomy): Eukaryota > Metazoa > Chordata > Mammalia > Carnivora > Canidae > Canis > Canis lupus. The sequence goes on along the minus strand of NC_064256.1, from coordinate 59,656,919 downwards.
GCAGGCCTCTTTGTAAGAGGACTGAAGGAGAAAAATGAAAGAAAATGATAATGTTTAATTTCATGTATTGATTCTTTGAGTTGATTGCCTATAGTCCAAAAGTATTTAGCTTAACTTAAAGTTTTCTTCCCTATGTTAGGTTTACAGTGGTTTTCCTTACTGTTTATATGGTTTGTTTCAGTCATTTATTCATGCGTACATTCATCCATCCCAACATTTGCAGGGAATATTTTTATGGTTGCTCCTGTTGTCATTCTTATAGTAAAAGGAAAAAAACCATTTCTCTACTCAGAATACTTCTGACACTAACTATCTGGAGTGTAGACTCCACAGGTTAATGCTAGAGTTCCACCCGATTGTCCTCTCTTCAGAAGCCTCTTGAAAGTTCAGACCTCTGGTACTTCTGACCAACTGACTGTAACTCAGGGGTTCCCACACTCCACTTCTTGGGTTTGATCATTTGTCAGAAAAGTTCACAGAACTCAGGAAAGTACTTTACTCTACCCATTTAATAAAAAGGACATAACCTTGGAGCAAGCAAATGGAAGAGAGGCATAGAGCAAGGCATGGGGAAGGGAAGTGGAGTTCTGTGTGCTCTCCTGGCATGGCAGCTTCCCAGCACTTCCATATGTCCACCTGCCCAAAAGCTCTCCAAATTGCTTAATTTAGGATTTTTATGGAGGTTGCATTACACAGGCTTAATTTAGGATTTTTTTGGAGGTTGCATTACACAGGCATGATTAATCAAATGATTGGCCATTGGTGATGAAGTAAATCTCTAGCCCCTCTCTTCCCTGGAGATAGAGTTGGGACTGAAAGTTCCAACCCTTTAATCACACAGTTGGTTCCTTTGGCAACCAGTCTCCATTTTGCAAGAATCGCCTCAGTAGCATGAACTCTTTATCACTTGGGAAATTCTAAGGGTTTCAGCAGCTCTGTGCCATGAACAGGGGGCAGAGACCAAATATATATTTCTTATTAGGTCACAGATTGTTAAAAAAATAAACCAAAGATGGCATGGCTTGTATAGTAAAGGAACATATAACTTAATGGCAAATGATGGGATAGGTGGAGAGGAGACAACTAACATGAAGCTATGAGAGACAATTTAGAATCTAGAAGGAGCTTACTCTTTACATCAGCATATACATACATTAAAATTTATGTATCAAATATAATTTATTTAATGTATATTTAGAGGCACCTGGCTGGCTCAGTCAGTGGAACATGTGACTCTTGATCTTGGGGTTATGAGTTCAAGCCCCATGTTGGGTGCATAGATTACTTAAAAATAAAATCTTTAAAAATAAAGTTATATTTAATACAACCCTTAAAAACATACTAAAAGTCTTTTTTTTTCTGATACTGAAAAATTAATCAGTAAATTTGCCTTTTTTTTAGTACCTAAAATGCAATCTGTTAAGTTGTGGGTGGAACTTGTTATTATTTTATTGTGTCATGCACTGACAAGCTGTTGATTTATATTAAGCCAGGTATATTTGTTCAAAAAGAGCAAATTACTCAAAAAAAAAAAAAGATCAGAAATATTCCCTACTTATTCCAATGAAATTCTATCCTAGTCTTTCTGTTAATTGCCCCTGGCTTTGTACACAACAGCAGATGGATTCCATGGCCAGAAGGAAAAGTTCACTCATTCTGAACACAATTTTAGTAGAAATTCTCAAATAGAAAAAAGACATAAAAGAGTATTTGAAGGCAAAATCATATGAAATGCATACATTGCTCTTTGTGAGTCAAACATAAATATTTAAAAAGTGTATAGATGGAAATGAATACTTTCCAAAGCACTTGGTATTAAGTAAGAAAAGACAGACTTTTAAATTGATAACTTTTAACTTTTTTTTTAAACTATTTTATATCCTCTTGGTTCTTAGGTTTGTTATTCTAGTAAAAATCTGTGTTTGAGTTACATATCTTTATCAAGTTTCTTGCTCTGTGTTTGAGGAAAAGTATACCCTTTGTGCAATCCAACATTTTATATTAAAGGATGACTAATCATGTCCTCTTCTTGTTCACACTTTTTACTAGGCAGATGAAATGTTTTGCAAATTTAGAACATATGCACCATCTGGCTTTGGTGTGCATAATTCATACGCTGAAAGGCAATGGAGTTACATGACTAAAGGGAACCAATTTGGAGTCAGAAAGACCTTCATTTGTCACAGGCCGTGTGGATATGGGTGAATGGCTTACCATCTTGTCGATCTTTATTTTCCCCATCTGTAAGGTGAGGACACCAATACTTATTTACAGCGTTGTGATATGGATTAAGTGAAACAGGTATAGTAAGGGGTTAGCGTAAAACCGAGACATACATCTTTCAGAACTGAACATAAGCTAGTAATTGGCAAAGTTTTTACTTATGTGAAAAGAATATATAATCGTTAATTCTGCTAAGAAATGATTAAAGACGACAGTTTAGGAGATGTAAACAAATTTTATTTAGCATCTCATGGAAGCTGATAGTCTCCTTTTGAAGAAGTACAAAATGAGGCCATTGGCAAGAAGCTTTTTATAGGATAAACAATAAAGAACAAGGAAGGGAAAAATAGGAAAATATCCAATTGGTTGGGGCCACGTAGTCAGCCTTGTTTGTGATGTGGTGTCCTACGAGGAGCGGCTTCATCTTAGGCCTAGAAAGTTACTTCAACAAATTGAAATCCGTCCTTATGGAAGGAGAATTATTTTCCTAGTCCAATATCTTTTATGACTTGTTACTAATTCATATAATGACCAGTAGAGGAACAAGTGCCGTGGGATACATGGAGAATGTCAATTTGATTTTGGAGACCAGAAAAGATCTAAGGAAATAGGCATTTCAATTAAAAATGAAAAATTGTTTGAAAAATTTACTTAGTTTACCAAATATTTGAAGATGTAGACACCAGACTAATAGAAAATCCTTGTATCCTGCCCTTTTAAACTGTAGAAGCCAGAAACAGAGCTAATGAGAGTAAAATATGAGAAGTTCAATGTTTAGATAATTTCATAGTTTCATGTATTTATGTTAAAGGGATTGTTTTCATATAATGAATTTCCATTCCTGTTTTGAGATGTGTTTGTGATCCCAGGGCCCTCTTTCTGGATAAATCAATAATTATGCCCACCACTTCAATTATTAAGGACCCTTCTTTCCTGAAGAACATAACAGGACTGCTGATTTGAGGGCCATCTTTTGTATGTTAAATGATTCTGTCTACCATGGTCTTCACAGACTCTCCCAGACACAAGATCTCTGTAGGCTGCACAAAAGGTACAAACTGGGCTGGACAAAAGAAATTGAGTGATTTCCTCAGGATTTACTGCTATACGGACCAGCACCATCTAATAATATACAATGTAAGCTACACATGTAATCTCAAATTTTCTAGCAGCCATATTGTGAAAGCTAAGAATAAACATTTGGAATTAATTTTAATAATATGTTTAATTTAACACATCTAAAATATCATTTCAACATGTAACCAATATAAAAAGTGTATTGAGGTATCTTCATTCTTTTTTCACATGACATTTTCAAAATCCAGTGTGTATTTTTATATCCATATTGTAAATCACTCAGACTAACTACAGTTCAAGCACTAAATAGCCTCTTGTGGCTATTGCCTTCCAAGCTGGACAGTTGGGGACACATGATCAATCTGACTTAGGGAAAAATGTAGTTGCACAGGGAAACGTATTCTCATTCTGAAACTCATGATTGGTGATAACTCTTTTCTTTTTTATTTTTACAAAGACTTTTACTTATTTATCTGTGAGAGACACACAGAGAGAGGCAGAGACACAGGCAGAGGGAGAAGCAGACTCCCTGCGGGGACCCTGATGTGGGACTTGATCCCAGGACCTCGGGGTCACAACCTGAGCCCAACGCAGGCGCTCAGACACTTAGCCACCCGGCCGTCCCTATAACCCTTATTTTCAAACAACTTTCCAAAATATACACACTGAGCAAAGGAGACTTAATCTAACTCATGATACTTTACCTCCTTAAAATTCAGATTTGACCACTAGAGGTTCATAGCATTAGGACCATTAATCAAATATCATTGTAATTTCCAATTGAAATTGATCAGAAAGGAAAATTGATATCCTAGCCTGAAGAAGGCTCCAGAAAGCAGCATAGCTGCCTTTAAATATCTTAAGAAGTCTCAGAAGGAAACCAAAATGAATGCTCTTTGTCCAAAAGAAACTAATATTTTAAATGTATCTTGAGAACGCCTTTGTTTTCATTTTAAATCCAACAGCAGAATCTTATAGTCTGCTGACAATTAACTTCTATTTCCATCCTGAGGGGAAGTTCTCAAAGTACCCAATTCCCTCATTCTGTAATTGTAATTCTTGTGTCTCAATCTTCTTCTGGAAAGAGCCCCCCCCCCCCCAAATGTTAGGAAGTCATTAAGGATTCATCTCTATTCAATCTTTCTCATCTCTGCCAAGATTGCCAATAGAGTGCCAAATGGCCCTTAGCTGTTTGTAGATCTGAGCTGAGCTAAACGGGCAGGCTTACACTAAGTCTTTATTTCCCTAAGACTCTGAGTGATCTGACTTCCCATCAGACTTAATTTTGATAGCTTTTATTGGTTTCATTAGTGAAAACAGTGGGGAAAAATGAATAAAAACCATGAAAAATGTCTATAGTGGCAGATTACGAACATGGATATTTCATTTCTCAATGGTTGTCCTTGTCACAATTTGCAACGCAGTGTCAGCTGGGTATTGAATTTTTCAGCAAATGCATTTCCCTCTTTTGTGAAATTGTGGAATTAAAATTATATGGGACGCATATAACATATTAAATAGGATAAATTTCGGTAGTTTTACTTCATCATTAAGAAGATATATGACATCGAGGAGAGAAAAATTGGACATAGTTTGTGTTTTAGCACAGTATAAACAATTGATATTAAGATATCCTAAGGGATGCTATTCATTATAGGCAATCTCTGTGTTTCCCAGGGTTTTGAAGGATTATACCTATGAACATGTGTTTTTCAAAATATAGCTCTGAGATCGTTCCTTCTGCCTGTAAAAACAAGTCATTACAGCCAAGCCATGTTTGCCCTATGAATTTGACAAGCCACGTGCATTTCAATGACAGATGACCTAAAGATAAGTGACAGTTCACCTTGCGGAACTATTTAGAGTAAAAAAAGACACAGCTCATTACAAGCGTTACCCAATCTCCTTTTAATGTCTGTTAGGTCTCAGCATTAAAAATAACTTGAATCAAAGCCCAAAGGGTCATAGTTAGACACGACATATGCTAAAAATTTTTACATTTGAGGACTATAGGGAGCAATACAATACCCAGATAACCATAAACGGATCTTGTACATTAGGAGAATATCTTTCATGAGCATTTATATGCTTCTTTTCAAAGGCCCCTTTCATTTCATATGTCAACATAAAAGAAATGCAATATATCCGTTCATCATATTATGTCCTAGAAATTGGATATTGAGGGTTCTGAATATACTAAAGAAGAGATTAAAAAAAATGGAACAGCTAGTTTGAAGTTGCCTTTTTGTGTGGTTCTTTAATAAAAGAGAAAAAAGTAAGTCATCGGATATAAAAGACAAAGCCATATAAAACACTCAACCAAAAAATGGAAATAAAAACATGAATATATATATGGGAAGATCTATGTCTGTGTTATATATATGTACACATACATTTATGTGTGTGCATGTGTGTGTATGTATCTCTATACGTATCTGTAGCTTTATCTGTATAAGGACACTCCCCCCTTCCTCTAAAATAGCACAAATGATGCATCATGGCCCAAGTTGCGCACTTTATGTTTTGTAAGGTCACTTTTTATGCAAATTGCTTGGAAAAGTACTGTTTGCCTCTCTTGTGTGACTTCCATGAAATCGGCATTCAGCAAGCCTGGCTTCCTGGCAAACAACGGAACATTCAGCTCATATGTGAGGGAAGAGACCTCTCCAATGAGGAGGGAGGGCAGAGAGTGGGAAAAGTGGCAAGTCTGGTACAAAGGAGCAAAGACCGGTGATTCATAAGGAGGCTGGGAGAGTGCAGCCCGCCTCCCTGCCTGCCACAGTATAGATTCCACGACTGGCACTTACTTGGCAGATAATCCCCCAGGGCGCTGACCTTGGCAGCTTTACAGAGGTAACCTTTATGTGAAGAGGAACTGTTCTCCAACAATGTCTCCAATATGCTTGCCACAAAAATTCTCCTTTTTTCCCCCTAAGAAAAAGGGGGACATGCATGGAAAAGCATATTTTATTTTTCCATTCCCCCTCTACCCCTTGTTGCAGAGGCAACATTCATGGTTCATTGTGGAAAATTTCCTATATGCCCTATGTGTTCATCCCAGTCCTTAAGTTCCTGTAAATGACATTTAATTACAGGGCACAATGACAATGCCTTTTATTAGCTCCCCGCATTTTCCTTTCAGTTCAAGGCCGTACGGTAACTAGTTGTCCCCAGTGACCTTTTGTGTGAGCAATTCTGTTAGGCAGTCCCATTCCCAGTGGGGCGGCCTCTACCTAGAATGTTGCCTCCTGTCCTGGTGTCCTGCTCTCACCCACAGGCCGCATTATACACGTGGCCGTGATGGTGACCTTCTTGCTTCCGTTTACACGTCCGTCCATCGCCTGTCATTTGTTATCCTGGGTTCTCGTGCACTGACGCTCAGAGGTGCCAAAACGTATCTGGTACCTCGCTTTTGAGAGACAGCTCTTGTTTAAGATAACTTCATACTCTTGCAATTAGAAGCATTGATGCAGTAGGAGAAAACAAAAATGAAAATCTAACCTTGTCTTTGATGATTATAGAAATAGCAGGAACGGTTCCAGCTCTGGGGGGAAAAATATTCGAAGAGTTTCCATGCCTGTGCCTGCCTAGCAGAGCAGGCTGCCAGCTGAGGCTGGTGGTGAGCCCATTCAGAAATTTCAAGTCATAGTTCCTTTGGGAATAGTGTGCTACTGTGCCTGCAAGCTCTAAGTCAGAAAGGGCTTTTCCCTTACAGCTGGCATCAGGCTTCGTGATGAATCACTTGGCTCTTTATATTTTTGCTCTTCTTATTTTGTTGGAGATTACGGGCCATGATTGACGGCTCCATGCAACTGGTCAAAGCAGAAAATAGCTGGTCTAGAGTAAAACAACAGGAAGAAAAAGGCAACACTATACTTCCGCCTCGGGTTTGCAGCTAAACTAAATTAGTCAGTTATACTTGCCCGGAAATGGGAAATTTAGTTTCCTATTTCATCCTTCAGATATTACTGTCTTTACGTATAATGGCCAGATCATGCCATAAATCAAGGAAAATAGGTTCCACTAGACTAGCAAATACCTTTAAGCTAGACTAAATATGACTCCAGGTAGGGTGCTTTGGAGTATAAAGTAAAATTGTCATATGTGTTCACTTTCTTTTTTTTTTTAATTTTATTTATTCATGAGAGACACACAGAAAGAGAGAGAGAGAGAGAGAGAGGCAGAGACACAGGCAGAGGGAGAAGCAGGCTCCATGCAGGGCCCCACGTGGGACTCGATCCCGGGACTCCAGGATCACGCCCTGGGCTGCAGGCGGCGCTAAACCGCTGCACCACCGGGGTTGCCCATGTGTTCACTTTCTATATCTTCATATAGCATTGTATAATTTTTATTTTTAGTGTTTATCATAACTTTAGTTAGTTGGCTACTTATTAGTCATTTATCAGGAGTCTTTCATACTTACATGCAGCCCCGAGAGAGTAGGAACAAAGGCATCTTGTTCCTTGCCTATCCCCGGTACCCAGCACATAGGAGGTGCTCAATAAATCCTCCAAATCGCTGGAGGAATGAATACCTAATACAAGGATGCATAATGTGAGGTCTCCCTATATTGCATATTTCATCATGAGAAATTAGCCACATTTATATACATTCCTATGAAAATAGGAGGAAGAGGGAAGAGTCACAAGAGAGCAAGAAACGGATACCGAAGTTCGGAGGAGGAGAAATGTACCTCTTTGACTCAAAGGAGGGTAGATCAGAATAGGCTACGAGGCAGGGGGTGGTGTCTGCGGTGGGACCTGCAGGCGGGGTGGCCAGGGAAACGTGGGAGGGCCCAGGAGCGTGGAAAATATTCAGGTGGAACAAATGGTTTGGAACATTTATGGGGCCGATTTATGGAGGCTGTGGGAAATCATGCTGGAAAGGGATTAGGGTCAGCTTGTCAAAACTTCGTGCTAACAACCCAGATGACTTCGAATCCTGTGGTGAGGACGGGGGTGCGTGTGCTTTCCAGGAGCAACAGTGAGGCTCAGAGGGAGGCGGGGAGGGCGGCTCCAGCGCTCGGAGGCTCTGGGCGCCGGGGGGCCGGGGCTCGAGCTGAAAGGCTTGTGTTGGGCCCGGGGACGCGGGTTCGGAGCGTGGGGTGCCGGAGGAGCCTCTGCAGGTGCGAGGGGCTGACCTGGAGGCCTCAAACGTCAGTGACAGGGCAGGCAGCGGCAGCACAGTGACCAGACACGCGGAGAGCCATGCGACGAACACGGTTAGATGACAACGTGGTGGATTCAGTCTTGCCAGGTGAGCTGGGGGCACGCTTAGGCCATTTGTGCGGGCGTCTGGCGATGCCATCGGCGTTTCTGAGTTCACACTCTTGAACGGAGCAAGGTGACGGGCAGCAGCAGCACGAGGAGCCGCCGAGGATGCAGTGGCTGGAGGCCAAGGTCGGCGGAGACGGGACAGCACGCGCTCCCCCGGGGCCTGGATCTGCCTGGAGCCCCGCCCGGACTCCGCTGGGCCTGCAGGTGGACGTGCTCACCCGCATCCCCACGGAGGCGCCGCCACCGGCTCTGGAGGGACGGAGCAAAGCAGAAGCCCTGGGCCCTCACAAGAAGCTTGCGACCGGCCAGGCCTTCGATCTAGCTCGGGGCATTCGCCTACTGACCTGGCCGTGGGGTCCGCACCTGCGCCCCGGCGGGGGGACAGCATCCTCCCCTCGGCAGGTGAGGACGCGGCTCAGGGACACGCGGCACCTCATCTTCCTGCTGCTGCTGCGTCCTCCCTCCGATGCACCGACGGGCCCTGAGAGCCGGGGCCCCTGGGCTGTAGCACCCCTGAGGGGGGCCCTCGCCGCCTGGCAGCGCAGGCCCGCACCCCTCTCGGGGCTCATTTTATGAACAAACGCATAGAACGTTCTTATTAGACATGTTATGGTCATTATGGAAAAATTAGGAAATAGAGATAAGGAAAAAAAAGTGACACCCAGTTCCACGCCATCAACTTCCAATTTTGGGGAGCAGGGCGGTGGCCTTGCCCGTGGCCAGACGCTTGTCGCCATCCGTGTCTGGCAGGTGCAGGCCGTGGGAGCCTGGGTGCTGGGGGCTCCTCCCGGCCCGGGCCCCTCCCTCTGCCCCAGGCTGAGGCCTTGGCCGCGCTGCCCTGGAGCTCAGGCGCCCCGGGCCTTCCTCCGGCCTCCGGGCGGCCTCTGGACTGGGCCCACGCCATCCTCTCCTGGGGTCCAGTGACCCCGCCTGCACCCCACGCTGCCCACGGCGCTGGGAGTCGCGGGAGGCTGCGGCCCGAGCTGTGCCTCCAGGGGGGCCCTTGCCCAGGAGCTCAACACCGGACCCCTCCTGTCATTTCTCCTTAAGGCCGATTGGAGACCCAGGTCGCTCTTCAGGACACGGTGCCCTGGGGTCCCCTCCGAGGGCTCTGTCGCCTCCGGCTCTGCCTGTCGCACGTGGCCCGGCTCCTAGGGAAGCCGCTGGAGGCTCGGGCTCTGGAGCCGCCTTCACACTCCCATTGGCGGGAAGCGCCTGCCTCCTTGGGGTCCCCGGGACGCCGACCCCCGGCTTCCCTGGCAGGTGGGCCCGGCCGGAGGGCCTGCGGTGCCCTTGCCGTGGAGCCTGGGCTCCTTGTCCGTCGACCCCACCGTCTCACTGCAGCGCTTAGGGTGGGGGCCCGGGGGCCCGGCGGGGGAGCACCTGCCCTGGGCCCAGGCGGTGACCCGGGGGCCCGGGATCGAGTCCCGCATGGGGTCCCCCAGGGAGCCTGCTTCTCCCTCTGCCCGCTCTCTGCGTCTCTCTGGGTCTCTCAGGAATACATAAAAAATTTTTTTCTTTTCTTTTTTTAAGAACGCTCCAGGTGGTAAGGACCCGAAAGGCCCATTCGGATAGGGAAGCGCAGTAGGTCTTCATCAGGAGTTGAGCAGCTGAAAGTTCTCGAGTGGGAGATGAACTGCTTCCAGCTGCACACACAGACACGGCCCAGAGGAGGGCTTCCGGCGTCCGGATCCCGCTTGCCCGGTCGTTTGCAGGCTCAGACAGACAGGTTCCCGTCGGTGGACAGACGGCTACGGTACAGACTGACCCCACACTCTTCCAGGTTCAAAGTCAGGGGGAAAAAGGGCCTGTCAGCTTCATTCAGAGAGTTTTAGGCTTAATTCTGTCCTTGGACAGACAGTCCCTGAATGGACCATTATTCTAAGGGGAGGAAAGGGGGGGCCGTGTGCCCCCCTAGATCTGCGGGGAGGGCTAGCCCGCGGGGAGGTGGACACTGTCACCAAACCAATGAGAAATGGGTGCCAGGTTGCTCGGACCCAGCCAGTAGCTGCCACAACTACCACCCGCATTGCCCTTGGGTGCAGCAGCGACAGTGCGAGTGACTGAGGCACTGTCCGTCTGTACCTGGAACGGGGCCCGCACACGTGGACCTGACACTCTAAGGCTACCTGCGCCATGTGCATTTTTATCAAAAACAAGTCTGCAGCAGGTGCATTGTCTCGTAAACCCGCTTTCATTTTTTTTCATTACTATAGTGTATCGTGACTGCCTGGTCATATGGATATCTTCGATTCTTATAAATACTTTTGTGGGGGATCCCTGGGTGGCTCAGCGGTTTGACGCCTGCCTTTGGCCCAGGGCACAATCCTGGGGTCCCGGGATCGAGTCCCACGTCGAGCTCCCTGCATGGAGCCTGCTTCTCCCTCCTCCTGTGTCTCTGCCTCTCTCTCTCTGTGTGTCTATCATAAATAAATAAATAAATCTTAAAAAATAAATAAATAAATACTTTTGTGGTTTCATAGAAATCTGTTGAAATGGTCATCACAATTTATTCAGCTATACCCTCTCCTCATTGTTAAATATTCGTTTTTTAAAAAAAATTTTGAGTGATTATACGTAGTTCAACAGCAAATATTTGTGTTGCGGATATTTAGAGATATGGTCTTTGTTGCCTCATTAGAGTGAGTTATTTACTAGGAGTGGAAATTTATGGCTAAGGTATGCACTTTTTTTTAAAGATTTTATTTATTTATTCATGAGAGACAGAGAGAGAGAGAGAGAGGCAGAGACACAGGCAGAGGGAGAAGCAGGCTCCATGCAGGGAGCCCGACGTGGGACCCGATCCCAGGACCCCGGGGTCATGCCCTGAGCTGAAGGAGGCACTAAACCCCTGAGTCCCCCCAGGGATCCCCAGGTATGCACTTTTTTAAGGCCCTTGATGCATACTGACAATATGGTGCAGTGCTCTCTCTCTCTCTCTCTCTCTCTCTCTCTCACACACACACACACACACACACACGTTTACATTACCCTGTTGGTTCATACTAAATTTGAGGTCAGATCACCTTTTTGCACATATAAACTAGATAGTCTCATTGGTGTACAAAGCAATCTCGAGGCTTTAATCTCGTAAGTCTTCTGCAATCTAGCTTCCATACCACGTTCCTTTAATTGCCCAATCCAGATTTTGTGATATCTGTAGATTCCACCAGCAGGTCGTCCATAGCTTCAAGCAAGTTTCTGATAAAAATCCTGGACAATACGAAACCAGGACAAAGTCTTATTAAAGTCTACCTAGGTCTTCTTGTATGTTGATATCGAATTATTAGAACTTTAGAACCTTTGAATTTTAGAGTAGGAAATCAGCTCAGAGTTAAACAGCCCAAGTGCTTATTATTATTATTATTATTATTATTATTATTATTTAACCAGTATGAAGTAGACCCGGATTTAGTAATGTTTACAAGGTCACACAGAACAATAATGAAACATACTACTACTATTATTTATATTTAATTCCACTCTCATTTTTCCCTCTACTCTTCAGCTATTTTATCCAAAATTATATCATTGAAGGATCCATCACACACTTCATTGAAATCAAGCAACTTTAAGTCAATAGCATTTTCCTTTCAACACATCATCAGAAATGAAGCCGCTATGACACATGCCTTATTTTCTAGCGTACTTACAGTAGGTGTTCGATTTATTGATTTAACCGACGTTTTCTCACTATGCTACGAATATAATTAAAGCTCTTTGGTACATCCACCCCGTTGCCCGGCTTGCGGATCATTCTCCTTTATGAACGCTAGAAACAAAATCAAGCTGGATGGGGCCTTGGTGTCCAATCAATACCTTTTCACCTGTTGAGGAGGCAGGAAACTGTGCAGTGGAGAGATGAAATGACTTGCCCAAAGAGGAATATTGAGTCGGTTGCCTTGTCTTTGTCTTCTGTGAACATTACGTCATACTCCCTGAGACAATTTCTCTTTCTTTTTATTTGGAACACATCTTTAAAGTTTTCTTTGTGTTTAGAATTTTTGAGACTCCTGTTGTTCAGTGAGGACGTTAGTCTTCCTGATACTCTTCATACAAGTTCACACTAATCGTTTGCCTTGGTCTTGGTTGTGGGCCCACATTCCATGGTTCTTCTTAGTTCCTTTTAGAAGGTTTGTTTCTTTAGAAGTTACTTCCTTCCTTAAAATTTTAGAGCGTTTTAAACGAGTACTTAGTTAAGATTCTTTCTCTCTAGACCTTTCCAGACTATCCCTAGTATCACGGTCCCGACCCTTTACAGCAGCGTGTTTTTATTCTGTTAACTTTGGAAACACGTTTTCTTTTCTTTCTCTCTTTTTTTCAGAGATTTTATTTATTTACTGAGAGCGATGGCGAGAAAGAGCGTGAACAGGGGTGAGAGGGAGAAGCAGGCACCTCACTGAGCACAGGGCCCTGGCTCCATCCCAGGACTCCAGGATCATGACCTGAGCTGAAGGCAGATGCTTAACTGACTGAGCCCCCCGGGGGCGTCTGGAAATGCATTCTCTTAAACTCAGGCAGAACTTCCCATTCCCTTGCCTTACTGACATCTGATAGGAATCACTGTTACCTAGTCCTGGGTGGCATTTCAGCCTCTCTCCAGCATTGTTGCATCTCCACGTTGTCCATTTGTTCTTCGTTGATGATTAAGGTTAGGGAGAGAGTCTTTCTTCCCCTGCGTGGACTCACAGTTGTCTGAGGGATCCTTTTCCATTTCCAATGTTTCCCAGCAATGCCCGTGGCTGGGTGTGTAAATCTGCCCGAGTCAGCAGTTCAGTATTGCAGAGCCTTCTGGCTGCTGGCATAACCCTCCCTTTCCACAATTGGCCTTACACGTAATAAAGAGGAGATATGTAAATATGTCTCCCCCCCCTTTTCTGTTTGTGTTCTCTCTGTCTAGCTCTTAACTCAGGCAGGGAAAACCATGTGGTACCTCTTGAGCTCCATCTAACCCTACAACCTGGGACCATGTCTGGGTACATTGAACCTTCCACCATGCTGTTCCCTACCGATGGCTTCGACGAGGCCAATGGAGCTTCACGGAAAATGAAGAAAGAAGGTCCTATCTTGGATGGAAAGAGGATAAAAAGGAGCTGACAAAGGAAATAACGAGGGGGAAAAGTAGATGACAAGTGAGAGGTGATACAGAACTTACAGATATAATAAGCATCCAATAAATTCCCCCAAATAGTGGTGGGTGTGTTAGAGATTGATTACACATGGGAGGAGTTTGGTGGTAAAAGTAAAAGAGATCTGAAGTTAGCCAGAAAGTATATTAGGACAATACAAGTATTAATTTTTTTTAAGATAAAGGAACTGATGGGTGAAGGAGTCTGTGAAAAAAAGAGATTGAAGAAATGTTATATAGAAAGTGTGTGTGTGTGTGTGTATCTTTTAAGAAGGAAAGAGAAAGAGAGAGATTGGAGAATATTGATATAAGTATCAATGTTTCTTAAAGTAATTTTAAAATTCAGATTCCTCATGGGGCTCAGGGGTCTATATTTTAACACACAGATGGTTTTTAAGCACTCTAAAGACTAAGAAATACTATCTAAGCAGGTTGAAAATGGATCGGATTCAAGGTCTACAGGTAAGAGAGCAGCATTAGATAAGGGGTAAGTCTCTCCCAGACATGTCGGAATGGTAAGAAGACAGGTTTAGTCGATGGTGGAGCAAAAAAGGCGTATGAAGAGGAAGGGAAGGAGACTTGCATTGCTTTATTCTGCATGGGTTTTCACATCTATTACTCATTTAAGGACAGAAATCATTTTCTGTGTGTACCCGCCTCTAGGCGAATGCCTCACTTCCACTCCATGACTCAATTCTCAAGGGTCACTCTGTGTAGTAGCTGTTAGCATCCCCCCCCCCTTTTCTTAACCATCCCTTTTTGAAGAAAAAAAAAAAAAAACAAACCCAAAAACAAAACCATAAAGCAAAGCTCAGAGAAATTGAGTAACATGTCAGGATGACCCATTCAAGTGGGCAGTAGAGCCAGACTCTGTCTCAGGTAAATCTGTCTCTGTTCTCCAGCTGTTTTAGCAAAGGGCAGAGGTCATCAGTTTTGTTTTGTTTTTTTAAAGGAATAAAGATTCTCAGTTTTGTGGGCAACGACTCAACTCCCTGCCCCTGTAGCGCAAAAGCAGCCTCAGAAAATATGTAAATGGTGGGCACCTCTGGTTCTAGTAAAACTTTGTGGGCGCTGACATTTGAACTTCATGGAACTTCCACGTGAAATAAAATCTTCCCATTGATGTATTTTTTTTAACCATTTGAAAAAGGCAGACACCATGCACACCTCGTAGGCCCTGCGCAACAGGTGGTAAGCCAGCTTGGCCCACGAGGTGGCTCGGCTTGTGAGTGTCTGGCGTGGGGGTGCGGCGTGGCAGACTCACGCTCCCTGCCTGGCTGTCCAAACGGAGGAACCGAGGCCTCCAGGCAGAGTAACCGCCAAGGCTCCGCGTGTGAAGTCAAAGTCTGAAGTAATCATCATCTGGAGGAAAGCTATGAGTCTGGGTAGCTTCTGTGTGGTTTTTCATTTTTTGATCCTGGGTCAGTAAAGGAGAAAGCAGGCGACATTGAGGATGCGCTGCCTATCATCCGTTTGTCTTTCCAGAATCGTTTTCTGTGCTGCCCTGAGACTGGGAAGGGTGATCCAACTGGATGCCTCCTTGTTCTCCTGTTTCGGGTTGGGGTTTGGGGGTGAGGAGCACCAGGAGGGAATGAAAAGGAAGAAGGGTGGTATGGTTGGGGTCTTTCCCCTTCTGCTCCTCTCCTGGAAGTTCTGTGCAGTTTGGTTATTTTCTCTAAGGCCTTTGCTCCCTTTTAAGTGGCCCTCTTTGGAGGACACCTGCTGCCAGTTCCAGGAACCACTTGTCCCCTCCATTTCCAGTCTAGAGAAAACCCAGTGAGTCTTGTGCCACCAGCCACAGGACACTGCGCTCTCCCCCCTGTCTTCCCACATCTTCTTCACATCCTTGTAGTCGGTCCTTTTGTTATTCTCTTCTCAGATCACATGTTTTGCATGTGGCCTCTGTTTGCTGTGAAGACCCTGACGACGAGGAGGCCGCAGGCGGCTGGGGCGGGGTGTGTAGGAGGCTTCTCCAGAGTGCCTCATCCTTATGCGTCCACTCGTGGCCTGTAATCTATTCTTCATGGCCTTGTTGAGGTTGGACAGATGGACAGGAAACCACGTAAGTGAGGTGCACATTCTAAAAGGTTTCGATGTATGTGTGTAGCCACGACACGTGAGCAGAGTCAGGATCACGAACACATGCACCACCCCAGAGGTTCCCCTGTGCCCTTTGTGGTCCTCCCAAAAGCTCTGCGTGCTCCCCTCAGCTCCAGCCCTAAGTAGTTCACTGCCTCTGTCCTTAGAGATTCATTTACATATACATGTTTATCCAGCCAGCTATATAGCAGGAGACTTATTATTGGGCATGAACTCTTTTTTCTTTTTAATTTTATTTATTTATTCATGAGAGACACAGAGAAAGAGGCAGAGACACAGGCAGAAGGAAAAGCATGCTCCCTGCAAGGAGGCTGATGTGGGACTCGATCCCAGGACCCAGGGTCACACCCTGAGCCCAAGGCAGATGCTCAACCACTGAGCCCCGGGCATCCCACATTGATGGGTTTTTGAGTGTTAAATGGACCTTGCATTTCTGGAATCAACTCCATTTGGTCATCATGTGTTCTCTCTATATTTTGTTCTGTTTGATTTGACTGTAATGTTGCTGGGGACCCTTGCATCTATGTTCCTGAGGAAAGCCTATGTGTGTTTCCTTCTCTGGTATGTTTTTGTCTAATTTTGGTTTCAGAGAAATACTGGCCCTATGTAGAAGAGTTGGCAAGTATTCACTTCTTTCTGGAAGAGTTGGTGTAGAAGGGTAATTTTCCTTCAATATTTGGGAAGATTTGCGGGCAAAGCTGTCTGTACCTGGAGTTTTATTTGTGGGAAGATTCGTAACTATGAACTCAAATTTCTTTAATAGCCATGGGAAGGCTGTTTGGGACATTCAAAATTATTTTTAAATAAGCTTTGTTAGTTTGTGTCTTTCAAGTTATTTGTCCACTTACCCAAGTTGTTGATTTTTTCTTTCTTTCTTTTTTTTTTTTTTTTACAGATTTATTTATTTATTTGAGAGAAAGAGCGGGCGCCCAAGCATGCACCTGCAAGGGTGTAGGGGGAGGGGGAGGGGAGACGGAAAGGGAGGGAGTCTCCAGCAGACTCTGCCCTGAGCGTGGAGCCCAACTCAGAGCTCAGTCTCAGGACTCTGAGATCACGACCTGAGCCAGAAACAAAAGTCGGTCACTCAATAGACTATGCAACTCAGACGCCCCCCAGGTTGTTGAATTTAATGGCATAAGCTTGTCCATAATATTCCCATATTGTCTTTTTAATATCTTCAATATGCGTAGTGATCTCACTTCTCTCATTCCTGATGTTGGTAATCTCTGCATTCTCACTTTTGTCCCTTGCAAGTCTGGCTAGAGTTTTATCAATTTCAAGGATCTCAAAAACCAACTTTTGATTTCATTGATTTTTCTCACTTGTTTTTGTTCCCAAGTTTATTGATTTCCTCTCTGGTATTTATTATTTCCTTCCTTATGTTTAGCTTGTTTAACTTGCTTTTCATTTCTAACTTTTTTAATTGGAAGCTGAGGTCATTGATTTGAGACTTTTTCCTCATAAAGCATTTAGTAATATGAATTTTCATCTAAATACTGCTCTACAGGCAGCCCACAAATTGTTATATTCTGTATTTTCATTTTAACCAGTTTAAAATTTCTAATTTCCCTTTAGGTTTCTGTTTTGACCCAGGGGTTATTTAGAAATATGTTTAATTTTCAAATTTGGGGGGATTTTTTCCAGAAATCTTTCTGTTATTGATTTCTGATTTACTGTTATTATGGTCAGAAAACATAGGACTTGAATTCTTTTGAATTTGGGGGCACATTTGTTATAACAGAATAATATAAATATAATGTGTATATGTGAGAATATGAATTCTGTGGTGGGGTCTCATGTCCTATGAATGTTAGTTGTGGGAATTTGGTCAATAGTGTTCAGATTTTCTGTATCCTTACCGATCTTTTTTCTACTTGTTCTGTCAATAATTGAGAAAATAGTATTAAAATCTCCAATTACTATTGTGTTTGTATCTATTTCTCTCTGGTTCTGTCAGTTTCTGTTTTCGTGTAGTTTGAAGTTCGCTTGTTGTGCATATAAATGCCTAGGATTATTATGTCCTCTTGATGAATTGACCTATTTATCATTATGAAATGATTTTCTTTATACCTGGTAGTATTCTGTGTTCTGAAATTTGCTTTGATATTGATATAGCCATTCCCATTTTCTTTTGATTAGTGTTAGCATGGTATATCTTTTATCATTTTCATACTCATAACCTATTTTTGTCCTTATATTCAAAGCATTTGTTATAGGCAACATACAGGTGTGTTTTGTTTATTTATCCAGTTGCAAAACCTCTGCCTATTATAACTGGGGTGTTTAGACCGCTTACCTATTTTGCGTTTATTAATGTGTTTTAGTTTAACTATATCCTCTTGCTTTCTCTTTGTCCCACCAGTTCTTTATTTCCTTTTCTAACATTTTCTGCCTTATTTGGGATTAATTGAATATTTTTTGTGATTTAATTTTGTTTTATTTGTTAGCTTATTAGCTATGATTTTTTGTTCTATGATTTTAGTAGATGCTTTAGCGTCTATAGTGTGCATCTCCAGCTCATCACACTCTACCTCCGAATGGTATACCATTTCATCAATAGCATAAGAACCCTGTATTAACATGCTTCCGTTTCTTCTGTCCAACCCTTGAGCTAACACTGATGTACGTTTACTTTTATATATGTTATAAACCCCATAATACACAGTTTTTATTTTTGTTTTAATAATCACTATCTTTTAAAGAGATTTCCATAATAGGGGTAAAAAAAAGTCATAGTTTCTGGTGCTCTTCATTCCAGATATGGATAAGATTCCCCCAGTATGATTTTTTTCTACACCCCCCACCCCCGGTATCATTTTGTTCAGAGGGCCTTTCTTTAACATGTCTTGTAGTGCAGGTGTACTTGTGATGAGTTCTTTCATCCTTTTTATGTCTAGAAAAGTCTTTATTTTGCCTTTGTTCTTGAAAGGTATTATCTGAGTTTTTTTCTTTCACTATAATAAAGATGTTGCTTCACTGTCTTCTCACTTGCATTGTGTCTGATAAGAGATCTGTCATTATCCTCATCTTAGTTCCTGTTACATAGTGCGTCATTATTTTTCTCTGACTCCGTTTAAGTTTTTCTGTTTCTCATTGGTTTTGAACCATTTAATTACGATGACTTGATATAATTTTCTTCATGCATATCATACCTTGGGCTTATTGAGTTCTTCAATCTGTGGGATTATAACTTTTATCAAATTTATTGGAATATTTTTAGGCATTATTTCTTTAAAAAATTTTTCAGTCCCATTCTCCCTCTCTTCTCTTTCTATGACTCCAATTAGGTGTATATTAGACTGCTTAAATTTGTCATTACCTCATAGCTCACTGATGCTTTTTTTTTTATCCTTTTTCTTGATTCCTTTTTGCTCTATAAATTTCATGTTTGATAGTTTCTGTTGCCATGTCTTTAGTATATTAATCTTTCCTTCTGCCATTTATTCCATCTGGTGTTTTTTGGATTTCTACAAATTTAACTAGGGTTTTTTTTTTTTAATATCTTCCAAGTCTGTACATAACATTTTGAATACATAGAATACAAGTATAACTATTTTACTGTTTCTATTTGATAATTCTAACATTTTTGACAGTTCTGGGTTGGTTTTTCTCAACTAATTTATTTCCTTTTTTATAAGTCATATCTTCTTGCTTTTTGTATGCCTCATAATTTTTGACTGGATGCCAGGCATTTCAATTTTACCATCTTGTCCATTAGATATGTTTTTATTTTTATAAATCTTCTTGAGCTTTGTTCTGTGACACAGTTACATTTTTTTGAGAAATTGTTTCAGGTGTTACTTTTAAAATATGTTAGGGATCAGAGCAGTGCTCATTCTTAGACTAATCATTTTCTATCACTCAGATAAAAAACAAACAAACAAAAAACCCAAAACAACTGTGTGAATTCTACCGATGTTTCTTAATTTTTGAAAATTAGAAGTTTGGTACTACTTCTTGATCAAGACCCTAAAAAAAAGTGTCAAATAAAATAAGGCTTATGTCTTCTCTTCACCCACAAATAACACACACACAACACACACACACACACACACAGACTCGTTTGATGCTGTATGCAAAAAACAATGTGTAGTCAAATATCAAATATCAAATACTTGCATAATAGTTTCATGTAAGGATTAAATAGCATGAGTAGAAGAGAAAGTCAAAGCTATTGTGAGTTTTAAGTGGGAAAACTTTGGAATATCTGAGATATCAGTAAATTGTGGTGATGGCTGGGAAATATCAAAGGTTTCTGCAAACTAATATGGAGGCTATTATGTAGTTGGTGGGATGGTTAGGAGAGAGGTCAGTTCAATTATTGACCTGTGCATCTTCAATGATCTTTGAAACCCAGGGAGAGATAAATATCTTAGGAGGAGTATATAGAAAAATAACATCTAACCTCAAAATTATAACTTACAAGAAAAATTACTTCTTTTCATAGAAGGAAGAGAAATCTATGGCAAAATTGCTAGGGTTGATTGGCTACAAGCTTGGAACCTATTTTTGGGTCAAAACTCTGCAACATATTCCAGGGACAAATAAGTGGTTCTGTTTGACCTGATGTACTACTAAAAGCTAAGTTTTATTTTTAGAGGTTGTTTGCCATCATTTTAGGAGAAAAATCTGTTGAACTCTAGCTGGAGAAAATTGCAGAATTGAGAAGGAGCAATGCTTGTTGGAATATTTGGAGACCTTACCTAATGTAGTTTCATGTTTTGAATGCTGATAAACCTTTTATCATGGTCACTTCTGGTAACTGGACCCTAAGGTTAGAAGTATGGAGAAAGATGGGCAGTTCTATGGCATATTCTTTTTTTTTTTTTTTAGAAGATTTTATTTATATATTCATGAGAGGCACAGAGAGAGAGGCAGAGATACAGGCAGGGGGAGAAGCAGGCTCCCTGTGGGGAGACTGATGTGGGACTCGATCCCGGACCCCAGGATCATGACCTGAGCCAAAGGCAGACACTCAACCACTGAGCCACCCAGGTGTCCTTCTATGGCATATTCTTAACTACAATTCAAAATGAGGATGAAAATAAATCCAGATAACTATAGTTGGTAAATGATATCCCAGAAATTGGTGACTGTAACAATAATTCTTAACACTATGTTGCATGGAATCCTAGGAAGCTCCTCCTGTGCTAGAAAGATTTTCAGTCCCTCTGAATTTACTCCAATTAGTAAACTATACCTTTATATATTTAAAAAATGGAGATTCTGTGAAAGCTTTCATTTCAAAAAAAGTTTTGCCTTTCCTGGGATTAATCTGAGAATTACTGTGTTTTGGAGTTAGAGAACCAAAATAAGTACTTGAACTAATTCCTGATTAATGGAATTATTATGGAACTCAGTAGCTCATAAATATCACCCAATACTGGTTGATACAAAAGAAGACAAGAAATAGTTAGGGCATAGATAATTATCTGTACTTTGAATTTGTAGATTAAAAGTAATTGCTCCATCATTCTGTAAATTCAAGATAATTCTTGAATTCTATGTGGATTAATTTTGATTTTCATCTTAATAAGAAAACAAAGATAAAAGCACACCCATTTTCCTGTTGGATTTTACCAATTTAAATGTGTATGGCAAAATATGTCTGGGCCACCAGCTGGTTGTTTTCTGGTTAACATATAAAACAGCTATATTGAATATGAACAATCTGAAGAGTTTTGGCCTGCTTGAAGCACCTAATTATGTTTGGGAATATGCTGATGACCAAAAGGAGAGACAGTAAATCCAGAGAAGGCATCGCATGCCTGACATAATCTCACATTTTGTACCTGTTTCAATGGGACAGGTGCAAAATATAATGCTTATTCAACTGTAGGCTTTATTTAGTGTAGGGCCTTGCTTCTCTAAGTGCCAATCCACGATGAAATAAAAAGCTTGCATGAGAATGTAAATCAGTTCACTACATCCGTCATTGAGAAAATCTTAACTAGATACTGTGCTAATTGATTGTAATGGACTGAATGTTTATATCCCCCCCCTAAATTCATACGTTGAAATCCTAACCCTTAAGGTGATAGCCTGAGGAGATGAGGTCTTGGGGAAGTAATTACATCATAAGGACAGAGCTCTCAAATGGGATTTGTGGTCTTGAAAAAGAGGCCCAAGGAAGCTCCTTTGCCACTTTAGCCAGTGAGGTCACAGCGGAAACACAATTGCCTAGAAGTGGGCTCTTACCAAATCCCCCTCATCTTGATCTCAGACTTCCAGCCTCCAGAACTGTAAGAAATAAGTATTCAGTGTTTTAAAATTACCCGGTCTATGGTATTTTGCTATGGCAACCTGTACCGACTAAGACAGCGATATAGTTGATTTACATTCTGACACAAGCTCTTTGTCTCCTCACATACGGATAACAAAACCCTTCATAGAAAGGAAACTGGTCGTCAGACTGCGCTTTGAATTAGCGCTAATATCGGAAATACTACAGAAACTCCCTGTGTCCCTTAAGTTATCCTCAGGTTCATATATTAATACTTTGAGCAAGGACCTTATCAGCAATATTGAAGAATGAAGAGTTTCTTCTCCATAAATGATGTGATGGTAGAAGCTTTAGAAAAAAATATAGATCAGGTCACAATGGTAGAGGTGAGGTATAATTGGATAAATAGGCCTGGTATGAGTCAGAGCCCACTAAGCTCACAAGGCTCTGCTGGCATAGGAGAGAACATGACAACATCAAGAGGTTAAAGTGCCAGACATCACACACCATATTTGTGTTAAAGTTCTAGAGATTTGGGATTTAATTAGAAGACTATCTAAAGGGGGCAGTACGGCATGGCAGTTATGTGTGTGAGTGTGGTTGAAAAACTAGTGACCATACTTCCCAGTTGTACAAATTCAGGTAATTACTATAACCTCACCATATTGCATTTTATCTATAAAATAAAAGAGATGAAATAATATCTACTTATTACAATTGTTGTGAGGATTAAATAAAATATTCATGTTAGAACATTAAGCATATAGCATACTTGCTACGTGTCAGCTCTCGTTATGCTTTTGCATCAAACTAAAGTATATTTTATGTATTTGACCAAACACTAAAACGAATCATAATATTCTAAGTGTTGTTGAATAAGCCAGAGGACAAATTATTCTATAGGGAGGGATCACACCAGGCTTTAAAGTTTATATCTTATAAGAATATAAATTTATTAAAGGAGATAAAATTCTGTAGTTAGCTTTGGTAAGCTGAAAGCTGGAGAGAAGCAAATGAACGTGTTTCAGACTCAGTGAATCCTGAACGTTTCCAGAAACAAACACAAACTCTTCCTTTGAAATTTTCTATGTGATCATGACTGGAGTCACCTTAGTAAAGCTCATTCATAGGTCACTCATCTAAATCCACTCCTGGATGCTTTCCTAAAGGTTGCAGTCTCAGGAAAATGGTCTGTTTATTCGTAATAACAATTTCCTCTGCATCAGGAGACTCTTACCTTCGATGCTGGTGAAACAGCACTCGCTGGTAGACAGAAAGGGTATATACGTCATTAAGGTTAATAATTTACATCATGGAAAAGATATCCTTAAACATCAATCCCGTGGTATCAGAATGGAGCTTGGTAAAAATACTGTAAAAATACTCATTTAAGGGTTAAACATGAAATGAATAATTGCTGAACCAGGAAGGAGGAAAATACCAACAACATTAACTAACTTCCGCTCGGTTCCATTGGGAGGTGTCTTAACTGGAACCAGCCTTAGGCAAATATGACAGGTGCGCTAAGGTCCCAACAACCACATCTACTCCCACAAAGAAAAACTGGTGCCCTCCTCCCACCAAATGGCTATGCTCAAAACCAGGTCTGGTGAAGAGGGACTAATGCCTACAGGGATCAGTTCTTGAGGAAGCACCTGGAAACCAGGGGATCAGGGACGTTTGGAGTGGCACAGAAGCTTCACCTGGATCCATGTCCTACTGCTAGGAGAGGGGCAGGCTGCTGTACATTGGAGGGGTCTGGTCACATAGCAACTCCTTTTTTACTGTGACCCCCAGTTATTATCCGCATACGTTCCTCCCACTAAGGATTTTACACTGCTACCTCTCATCCCTTTTCACGTAGGCTTCCTGGTGTTCTTTAAAAGGCACCGCTTTGGGAGAATGTGCTCAGGAAGATCAGCTCTCTCACTTTATTACCCTGTGCTTACATGTCACGTCTTCCAGGACTTCCCTGGCTACCCCCCTTAAATATCATTCCCTCACCTCCCCGCTCTCTCACCCTTTTCCTAGGTTCTGCTGCTGCTTAAAATTTTATCAGTACCCTGTTATTTCCGGTCTCTCCCTACGACTTCAGTCAGGACCTCAAAAGTACGGATCTACAAAACAAAGATCTGTGATTTAAAGACCCAGGGCTTTTAAATCTTCTCTGAACTCTGATTCTTCCTCACGTGTGTTTCTTCTGTGAACTGTGTTTCTTCCTCAAATTTATTTCTAGGACTATTCCTCCACTACATCCTTGTAGCAGATGTCTTGCTATAAATGGGGTCAGAGGGGGCTTAGCAGGAGACTGCTTTCATTTCTATGTCAAGCTCCATAGCTGCTCCTCGGGTTTAATGTGTCTGCACCTCTGCTAAAGAGCTGTTTCATCCAGTTACATAATGTTTAGAGGCACATGTCTTCTAAATCCAGTTCTACAGCTACTGGCAGAAAAGGGTGGGCAAGAGTTGGCCCGGGAGCTGGCTGCTTGCCTCAACTGAGATTGTCCAAATGGCACTTTCTGATGAGTCATGGAGAGTCTATGGCAGGGTGTTCACATGACCTTGCTGAGGTTACTGAAGCACCCTGCCCTCTGACCGTATTTTCAGCAGGGCTGGTTCTGTAAAGGCACCGACGAGGCAGCTACTTTGTTTAATCTGAGAGCCCTCAAAAGGCCCATGTGAGCGCAAATTTGATTCATATTTACTTGATCTGAAATTCCTGCATTAGTCACCTTCTGGAGATACACATCTTCTAAATAAATATTTTTTTCCCCTCCAGACACCAGAGTTACAAATGAGCTAGCCGACACATTGGCAGGGGTTAGTCACCTGGTCAATATTTCATCACCTCTCTCTAATCAGGGGGAGCTCAGGTATCTGACGTGTGATGAAGAGTGGCAGTTTATTATGAGAATTAAATAAGACCTTGTATGTAGAGCACGTGGCACTTAGACCGTGCTAAAAAAATAGTAGTTTTTATTAAAGAAGAAAAAACAGATGGAATAAATGGTTATTAGATATCTGAGGCAGGCTGAAAACCTCTTTCTGATATTGATCCTCAAATGCTGTGTGGTTGTTATGAGAACCAGAAACATTACCGCCACACACATGCTCCTGCAGTCCCAGAAACCCTTAAAAAGAAGCCCCAGGTCATTTTCTCTTTATCATTTCTGAATCTAAAACTATTCATACTGAGATGTCAATGATTAATATCAGATTAGTCCTTGGGATCGAGAGGAGAACAAAAACACCAGGAGCCCTTCAGGAGGCAGGTGTGCAGCAGTGAAAACAACGCTGGTTTCCTCTCACTTCAGCCTAACACATCTTCCTTTCCCTTTTGACTTAGCCTCAGGCTCTTCACTCACCGAGGGCCCTGTAGATTCTGGATTTCTGATTGCTAACATTTCCTCAGATGCTTTGCCAAGTGAAGACTCCAATTTACTTCTTCTTTCAGGAGGCTTTTCAATTTCCTCAGTTCCATTATTGTTTCTCCCCATGCTATTTTCTTAAGTGAAGGCACAGGTAAAATGAGTAAAACCAAATGCTTCAGCAACTTTCAGAGGATTTGCTGGGAAATCAACGGGGGGTTGATTTTCCCTGTGGCCTTTGGACACTTAGGGCAACAACCGTGGTCCATAGGTTCTAACCTTTCTGGAATTGACATCCGTGTCCAATTTGCTCCCCTTACGTAAACTCTGTGACATAAAGAGTTTCCAAATGCATGCCTTCCATAAGACTGATTAGAGAAGGAAAAATATATAGGGCACTGAATGGGGTCTCACTTCCTATGATAGACAAGATCCAACTTCCACTGCAAGGTCACCAGAGCAAACTTGCTTCGTCAAACTTATTGATGCCATAATCTCTTTAGAATTGTGGTCAGGACAGAAGAGCCTAGGTTTCTTTTACATCAAACTCTTGTCCCTGGGCAATCAGTCAACCTCTAAGACTTGGTTTCCTCCCTTATAAAATGAATATAATATCTACATCAGCTATTTTACCAATTGTTCTTAAAATCAACTAAGATAACATATGACATTTTATTGAAGAGATGTTATGGACCAAGGTGTGTAGTCTTTGGGTAGGTAATCTCCTACCCAGGTGATTTCCAAACCAGTTAATCTCCTGGGGGCAGTAAGGCATAACAATGAATAAGGCTCAGCTAGAGAGTCAGACACATAAATAATGGCTGCTTATCACAATAAGTACATAATAGAGATACAACAAAAATCCATTTACCCATTAGACTCAGACTGATAAAAGGTTGGTTATCAAAATATAAAAATATACATTTCTTGGTCAATCTTTCAATATTTTGTGTAATTCCTTTGAATATGGCTCCACTGATTAAAGTTCTGACTTCCCCCTTTTCCATAAACCTAAGCCATTCTGTATAACTCCTAGAAATTACAATTTTCTTAAAGTAGAATGAAATTTCAAAGATACTTGGAAAACAGACAAGCTCACAGAGACACTTACGGAAGTCTGTCATTTTTTTTAATGATTTTTTCTTTAATTTTTTATTATTGTCTAAATGAGATCTCACTCAATAGAGGTTTTATGATTTGGTTTTCATTTCATTCATATTTTACTGGCTTACATGCTATATAAATAAAGTATTAAATACAAATGGCATAAAGAAGTAGGGGAACAAGTCAACTGCTTCTTGGTAGGATACACCTCCTAGCAGAGGCAGAAGGATGTAGGCACATTGGAGAGAGATTACTCATCACGATCTTTGATTAGGCAGTGGACAACTGTCCAGAGGCTGCAGAGGGAGTGGAGAGGATATTGATGAATTCAGCCCGCTGCAAAAGGTTGTTAAGTATGGTTAAGAGACCTTCACCATATGTACAAAGTGCTTTGAGAACACAGCGAGCTACTGAATATTTCTACTTGGTTTGAGATAGACGCCACAGAAAACATGTCATTTGTGGTCAGATCTTAAAGGAGCTCCACAAGTTACAGAAAACACGCAAATGAAGGGTTGGAGAAGGGCAGGAGGACTCTCACAGCACAGAAGTAGTATGTGGAAACCAGAGAGGGATGCGCCATGGAAAATATATTTCAGTCACCCTTTCCTGATGCCCACTTGGGAAATGTGGCCAAAAAATAGAGTGCCTGAGAAGTGAGCAGATAGGTGTGATTTTAATCACTAGGTTCAATTTTTCTTTCTCTCATTTTCTTTTTCTTTCTCTCTTTCTTTTTTTTATTTTTTTTAATTTTTATTTATTTATGATAGTCAGAGAGAGGGAGGGAGAGAGAGAGAGAGAGGCAGAGACATAGGCAGAGAGAGAAGCAGGCTCCATGCACCGGGAGCCCGACGTGGGACTCGATCCCGGCTCTCCAGGATCGCGCCCTGGGCCAAAGGCAGGCGCCAAACAGCTGCGCCACCCAGGGATCCCCTCTCTCTTTCTTTCTCTTTCTTTCTTTCTTTCTTTCTTTCTTTCTTTCTTTCTTTCTTTCTTTCTTTCTTCTTTCTTTCTTTCTTTCTTTCTTTCTTTCTTCTTCTTTCTTTCTTCTTTCTTTCTCTTTCTTCTTCTTTCTTTCTCTTTCTTTCTTTCTTCTTTCTTTCTTTCTTTCTTTCTTTCTTTCTTTCTTTCTTTCTTTTCTTTCTTTCTTTCTTTCTTTTTTCTTTCTCTTAATTCATTTATTTGAAAGAGAGAGAGAGAGAGAGTAGGAGGAGGAGCAGAGGGAAAGAATCTTCAAGCAGACTTCCAGCTGAGCACAGAGCCCAATTCAGGGTTTGATCTCATGACCCATGGTATCATGACCTGAGCTGAAACCAAGAGTCAGATGCTCAACTGACTGAGCCACTCAGGTGCCCCTCAGTTTTTCAATGACTGAACTATTCACACTGGATCACCTAACATCTCTGAACATTCAGCTCATTTTCATGTCATCGTGCTAAAAATTTCCTAACAGGTTCATCTACCAAACCTCCTTTCATTGATGATAAAGGAGGAGGGATATCAAGAAAAACAAGAAAGGTGTATTCCTTGCTTGTAGGACCCAGGGAGCCCCACTCACAGACTGAGAAGGTCAAAAGCCCATTTGTCCTCAGGCAAGGTGCACATGAAAGCTTCCAGCAGTCATCCTGCTGAGAAAGATGTTGCAGGAAAGGTGTCATATAACACTAGGACTGTTAGAAGGCTGACCTTTACCCACCGAGCCTTCCTTTAGGGATCACTCATTACCCAAGTGAAACTTATTCCTTTCTAACACAGACTCAGATGCCACCTGTCCATAGGCTGCTTCCTCTGTCCCTTAGTCCAATGTCAGTGCTCATGTCTTTGCCCACCCCGGGCATATTTCTTGAACCTCCGGTAGAGCAGTTATTTCATTCTGTCTTGAGTCAAGAGCTATGTGGTATGTATCTATATCTGCCAAGAGATTGTGAACTTCCTGGACACTGGATTTTTACTTGCAGGACTCTCTATTTCCCCCACAGCTTTTTCTACAATTAATCAGTGGTTTCACAGCAAGTACTTATGTGCTCAACTGCAGAAATCGAGCTATGAAAAGAGGTCTTGTTGCCCAGAGGAGGAAAACTGTTGCGTTTATGAAACATGCTCCTAGAAATGATTCCAAGAGTTGGAAAGAAGAAAGAATTTGGAGGAGTTCTAGTGTTCAGATACAAGGAGATTAGAGATCTGGAAAACGAAGACTTAGATCAGGGGAACTGGGATAATTTAGCATGAAAACGAAAGGATTTAGGGAAGTTTATGAAAGGCTTTAGTTATGTACATCAAGGGATTGAGCAAAGGAAGATTCCCAGCTCTTTTCTGGTTCTACTGAGGATGAAATTAAGGAGAATATAATATAGTTTGTCCAACATTCCTTCGCTTAGTTTTCAACATCAGGATCTTTTCTTTGTCCACAACATTTCTGTGTAACTTTGTAGAAACAAAGGGAGTGATGATACTTTATAGACCATTAGGATTTCATTAAGCTGATACGTGAGAATAGAGAGTGACCAGCACGTGGGCCACTGTCCTCATGTCTGAAATTGATTTAAACATTAGTCAATGTTGACATTGCTTTTCAGGGATCTCTGAGAGTATTGTTCTCTGGTCTGTGGCAGGGGCTCCTCCCAAATCTGTGCTCTTTGGGTAAATGTAGCTAATGATCATGATTAGACTGGGCCAGGAGTGGTGGTACTCTCTCCGGGTGACACTTTATGGCAGTGCTGGTCTAGATGAGGACAAGAGAAATCCAGCAATGTATTGCACAATTATCCAGGATATGACAAAGAGGGCCTCAGAACCTGCTCCACCGGTCAGAATGAGAAGCCTGGCCAAGCTCTTAGAGATCTAAGAGAATGGAGAAGAAGGTGGGGTCACCATGTATTCACTATTTGGTGGGCCTGCTCTGGTACCCGTTGAAATAGATGTTATTTGAAAAATCACTACGACCATAACGTGAAAGTTATTTTTCACAGGAGCATTAATTCTATCTTAAGGAGCCATAACTGGTAACAAATAGTTTTGCTATTGAAATGGGACCGGTGCGGGGGGATGCGGGGGACCCAGACTTATTTGTGTGGTTTTTGTCCGCAGGTGTGTGAATTGCATATTTATTTGTTGTCCGAAGACAAAGCTTCCTGGATGCAAAAGGGATAGACCGTCCCCAGAGTTGGCTGAGCGCAGAGAGAAATCCTTGACGTAAGTCCTCCTCCCTCCCCAGGGCAGCTTTGCACCCCATCACTGAGGCGCTGTAGTTGGGGGGCGAGGAGAGAGGATTATTTCTTTCACTTCCGCAGTAGCTTGCCCTCACTTTTTCCTTGAATAAGTGACTCTGTGGTGGTGCCAGCATTCATGGCTTTCCACAACCTGAGTTGTGCAGGGAACCACAGCTATTTCCAGTAGAATCAGACCCCAGCTGAGTAGCATCCTGCCCTTTTCCTTTTTTCCCAGAACTGCAGAAATGCCAACCGGCCTGGCACCAGGCACGAAGGATGCACGCACGTCTCCTCTTCCCTGGTCCTCCCAGAAGCAAGGTAAGCATGACAGCAGAGGCAGCGCGTTGTTGCTCCCCTCCCTGAGGACTCGTCGGAGCACACCAGGTACCACCTGAGTGCTTCACGGATTATTCTGGTTCCTCAGATGGTGATTAAGGTCAACATTATGGCAATTACTCCCGTCTACTGGAAGTAGCTGTATCTTTTTAGATCTCAATAACTGGAAAACGAATCAAAACAAAACACAACAAGACAATCCTCCCAAACACCCTAGAACTAATTAAAGCAAAGGAAAATTAGCAGTGAGGCCTTCTTGATTCCATTTGCGTTTTCAAATTGATGGACGGTGTTCATGAATGTTTTAGGGCTCACTTTAATGCATATTTTATCAACTTTGAATGCATCACAAATTTCTCTTTTAGCCATTTAAAAATAGTAAAACTGAAACCGTCTCGCCCATATTTAAAGGGACATTAGCTCTCCCCTCACATCTCCCGTCTAGTCTTGTGAGAGGGGCCATTGTGCGGCGGACAACGGTTCCTTTGCAGAGCGGGGCCTTCGGCACTAAAGACAGCCTCTCTTCAATGGGGTCACTACAGGGGAAAGAGGAAAATGTCAGTGCATCATAGAAGGGACAATCTAATCCTCTTTGCTAGTACATCTGCTCTGGCAGTTTTGCTCTGCGAATCAAAAGACATCCCATTAATTAAAGTTCCTTTTCCTTTCATTTTTATTCAGCTTGTGAAATGTGACCAGTATTCACAAAAAAAGAAAAGAAAAAAAAAAAGAAAAGAAAAAAAAAAGAAAAAAAAAAGAAAGAAAGAAAGAAGAAAGTTTCAGGCCACTTTAGTCACAAATATCTACCCAAAGGGTGAGCACTTTGATTTGTTGTCTGGTTTCCGCTTACTGTTCTTCTTCATTTTTTTTTCTTTCTTTTCTTTTTCTTTTTTTTTTTTTTTAAGAAGGAGTCCTTCTTCTTTGGCAGAGTGCAATACATTCAGAGGGCTTGACAAAACAAAGCTTTCAGCTCTGAGTCAGCAACAAACTCATCTTTGTTCGTGTGGCTCTATTAAGGAAAGAAGGCCAATTTTCTGCAGGTTTCTATGGCGGGCTCACAAAGGCATCTCTCTGTATGCAAGCTCTCTGGCAGGAACCACCGACTCTGAGATCATCGCTTGCAGTAATGACCAGCTGCGATGGTCGGAGAAAGAAAATCATAAACTAGTTTATATAGTGATTTTATTAAAGAGGCTGAAATATAGATTCATTCACGGGGAGGCACTTAATAAAGGCAGCCCAGTGGCTGTGTTCACATGTACAGCCCAAGGCTTCCTCGCTTTCCTGTATGGCCCAGCACACTCTGGGCACGCACGTCATTTGTCTTGAGGAGGAAGTGAAACTTATTTGCATTTCCTTGGGTTTCCCAGGAAATTCCCAGAAATTCTTGTCCTTCATTCCATGGTGTTTTCCTGTGTTTGGGATCACATTGAATTATAATCTCACGCTGTGTCTCCAGGTACTGAACGTTTGTTGAACAATAGAGCTAGGACACTGTTAAGCTTTCCAGTTTGCCCACACAGAAGTGGATTAAGACTTCTAGGACATGGGGAAAACATTTAGAATCAACAAAATAGTCTTGTACTCCTGATGCAAGTGTTTAAAAAGACACCAACATATTTGTCATGAAGTTTAGCAAGATGAAGTTGGGAGATACAGAACTGCATAAAGCAACCTGTGCTAGCGCTGCGTCCGTAAGAGTGTTCTATGACAGGTGTGTACAAGAAAATTACCAGATTAAACAAATTTGGGTTGGAAATGCTGGTCTTAACAAAAGGAAAATTATCCTGACTGCAGGACTTTTCAGAATCTTAATATGCTAATGTTCCTCATCATTTTTTTGAGAAAGATTCCTTCTTCCTCCCCTACCCCATGGGAGCATCTGCTTGGATTGGTGACCCAAAGATCTCGCTTCTGGGGAAATGCTGCCCCAAAGCAGTGGGATGATTGACAACCAAACACTTCAAAAGCTCAGGCTATCCTGGATAAAGTTTGCAAGAGAAACTTCAGACATTTGTGTTAATACGGATACATCAACTATGTATAGTCCGACGTTCCCTGAGACTAGCTGTTCAGAAATCAATCACGGTGTGAGATAAGAGAGCACGATTCCTTTTTTCCCCAAGATGCTGACTCTCTTTTTTTACAAGTGGAGCCTTAGGAGATCCTTACTGGTTTATAGATGTACTACTGGTTGTATGACTCTCATTTCTGAGGCTTTATGGCATCGAAAAAGAGCCACGATGGAATACCGATGGGACGTGGGGTCTGCTTAAGTACATGGAAACCCGGCAGGTACCATGTTGGTCCTTCTCAACTCGTGACTACCAATTAAAGATGCCAGAAAACACATTTTTTCTCACATTTAAGTATGATTTAAATATCTCTGTTGTTATTATAAGAGAACTGCTAGCAAAGACTTTTGCCCATTAATCCTTTTAATTATTTTTAACAAGACACATTTATCTAGTGCTCGCTTTATGCCAGATACATTGTAAGTAAGAAAGACATGGTCCCTGCGGTCCTAGAACTTGCTGGCTAGAGGAGAGAAAGGAGAAATGCCATGTTTTGTAACTTCTAATCATGCTGTGACTTGTTCATTTTCCCAAAGGGATTTCCATGCATTTTGAACTGAACGGGTGAGTAGAAATTACTGATATTTTGAAAAATTAATGCATTGGAACCTGAAGCTTGCCTGACCCAGGAGGGTTCGTTCTTGTAGCATCAGGCCTGTACTTTGTTGTTGCGAACACCTCCTGTTTACTTGGACTGTACTTTGGGGCAGAAATTGATGATGGATAATGATGGGTCTTTTTTGAATAATCTGCCAGAAGTCCTGAGCAACTGTTTCTGGTTTTTAGTCACGGATGAGTCACTGTTCAGGGGAGATACAATCAGTGTGCCAATTGATGTAAAAAAAAAAATGAGGATGATTTCTACCTTGGAATCCCTGATACAAGTCTAAACTTATCTCAGGTTGGAAGATAAATCCTCGAGGCACATGCCTCGGTACTTGATATACTACAGCATAAAGGATCTTTCCGCACTCTCGAAGCAAGTTGGGGCTTGGCTTAAGAGTGTTTTTCTTATGAAAGAGGGAAAGATAATGGCTAAACTCTGGAGTAAGACAGTGATAGGGAAGCTGTGGTAAAAAGGTTCTAAGTTATAATACTTGCAAACGTTTGACTCTACAGGGTTGATGATGGCCACCTCATGAGGAACCTGTGCAACCTAATTAAGCAGGGCAAACTTAAAAAGTCAAGGAAATATGTTGGTGTTAATTCAGAACGCAATTTAGAAAAAAACTATATAGGGATCCCTGGGTGGTGCAGCAGTTTGGCGCCTGCCTTTGGCCCAGGGCGCGATCCTGGAGACCCGGAATCGAATCCCATGTCGGGCTCCTGGTGCATGGAGCCTGCTTCTCCCTCTGCCTGTGTCTCTGCCTCTCTCTCTCTCTCTCTCTGTGTGTGACTATCATAAAAAACAAACAAACAAAAAAACTATATAAATATAATTGAGGCCTCTAGCTCATGACTATGGGTTTTAATGTGTGTTTCTTCACCCTTTTCTATTGTTGTAATAAATAAAGCAGTCATTTGTGTGTTTCCTCCTGTAGTTTTCAGTGTCTTTCTGTTACTGTACATTTGTCCCTTTTTTTTTTGAATCCAGATCTAGTCAATTCAAGTTCATTTATTTATGTTCAATTTAAGTTCATTTAGTTTATTTATTTATTAGTTCATAATATTTATGAAGAAGTGCCTGCTGGCAGCTAAGCACTAAGGATAAATGTTAAAAAAGAAAAGGATGTGTGTGTGTGTGTATGTGTGTGTGATACTTGAAAAACCAGAGACAGCTTCACATCATCCGTCATAGATTATCAGAGGGGCCTGGAAAGCAATTTGATATTTCTTTATGTTCAATATTATTTCAGTTGCCATATGTTCCTTGGGTTTTAAAGTCCTGTACCAAATATCTAAATTATCTCAACTGTTTATGTGCATGTTCTGGATATTATGCATATTGGAAATGTCACAAATACTGTAAGTAGTGTCATGAATATAATAAATAACATTATGACCTCAGATTTTAAATGTTATATTTCAAAGTTTGATCTCATATAAAATGTACCCTATTTATTTTGAGGAGGAGGAGGAGCAGAGGGAGAGTGAGAGAGAGAGTCTCATGGTGGAGCCTGACATGGTGCTTGATCTCAAGACCCTTGAGACCAGGACCTGAGCCAAAACCAAGAGTCAGATGCTTAACCGACTGCCCTACCAGGTGCCCCATAAAATGTATCTTGTGTTAAATTTATAATATAGGAATTACAAACATGAAAATTAAAGACAACAGCCTCTGATTTTTTCTGTTTTTATTTTACATGTATGTATATATTATGATATATATATTTTATATGATGCATCAGGTAGAGACTGTTTTTCCTCTCGTTTTTATGGCTTCAAGTCCACCCACACACTATATATTCAGTGATAACAAGAAGTCCATGCAAATGCTCCTTCTCCCTCACTCATCGATCTCTGTACATCTCTGAGAAACTACACTGTTGGTTGTTTGAAAGATTTTAAATGGATCAAAAATAAATATCATTGAGGTTTCTGGGTGGCTCAGTTGGTTAAGATCTGACTCTTGATTTTGGCTCAGGTCATGATCTCAGGATCCTGGGACCCCATCCTGGGTCAGGTTCCCTGTTCAGTGGGGAGTCTACTTATCTCCCCCTCTTTCTGGCCCTTCCCCAGGTAGCATACACACTAAGTAAAAATGAATAAATCTTAAAAAAATAAACATCACTAAAAAAATGTGAAATTCTTTGTATTATTGCCAATGAATACACTTAGAAACCAACCATAGTTCACCTTTTAACTGCTGAAAGAGAAAACACTTTTAAAAAGTTAAAGACCATGGCAACTCATTCTTTCTGCTTCACTAAAATTGGTGTCTTGAGCAAGTCACAGTTCGCTAGTATTTTGTGTGAGTGTGTGTGTGCGCGTGTGGTGGAAAGCCGAGTACTTGTCATGAAGTGTATGAGCAGCTGGGTTTATGGCAGTAAATAAAAAGATAAACTCCCTGGCTTTAGGGAACTTAATTCTAGTGGAGGGAAGACCAACAACAAATAGTTATTTGATAAAAGGCCAGGTAGTGTTATGTTAAAAAAAAAAATGCTGTGAAGAGAGTTAAAGTAGTGTAAGGGCGTAGAGGACAATGGGGAAGGGGTATTTGATGTGGTGAAGGAGGATGGCCTCTCGACGGAAGCTATATTTCTGGAGAGATTTAAATAAGGTCTGAGACCAATGTTTTTAGTTTTCTAGGGAAGAGCGTTTCAGACACAAGCACCTATGAGTGCAAAGACTCCGTTGATTGAGTAACAGGAGGGCCACTCACAGGAGCAGGGTGACGAGGAAGAGAGGAGGCGGAGGAGGGGCACTAACTATGTACAGCTCTCACTTAACATGTGGGACCAAGGGCCAAAGCACATGTAGGCCCATGTATGACATGTCTGAATATTTAAATGTTATAAATCAAGCCATCCTCATAAATAAAACATGTTCTAACTTCCTTTTTTTTTTTAACCTTTATAACAACCAGGAGGCCAGGTTTAAATAAAAAGTTCTTGGATTCATTACTCCAGGTTGATGAATAAGGAATTGGCCCCGGTCCTCGGTCTGCCCCTTTCTCTCTCCCTTGTCAGCTCTATTCTATATCTTGAGATATTGTACATATACACGGACATCCCAGACCATTGCTTCTAAGATCCACTCTCACTCCTGCAAACAGCTGCCTCTCAACTCCCTCTTAGGTCTGCATCTTGGATCACAGGCAAGAATAGATTGAGGACTTGGAAGCAGGCTTATAGATGTCTGGGCTGGGAATTCTGGGCCTCTGGGAAGCCACAGCATATTCTATAAGTGGGCCATGGAATCCAGTTGTGCACATTGCACTGACTTTTAGACTCCTCAGCTGGTGGTGGGTGGGTGGAGGCAACGGGTGATACAGTTAGAGAGAAGCCAGGACGGCCCTCCTAAAGCATACACTCCAGGCTGGTTCTAAGGATGGTCCAGTAGGCTTTGTTGGCCTTGGTAAGGGTTTGGCTTTTAGCAGAGATGGGAAAACATTGAAGTGTTTTACTTTGCATATTCAAAGTCTCACTCTGGCTGCTGTGTGGAGAGTACCCTGGAGTAGGACGAGAATGGAGGAGGGATGAAGATGCTATTGCAGAGTTTTAGACAAGAGATGGCGATCTCTCTAGGTTCCTGTGAACACCCATTAGTAACTGATAAACAAAGTGCCCTCCAGCTCTTCAAAGCTCTTGGAGGCGAGAGAAAAAAAATCCTTCTGTGGGAGGAGAATTAAAGTCAGAAATGAAAACTTCTAAACTATACAGTTTACCATTACGTTAGTGTGTCTTATTATTCAGCTGTCCTCACTAACATTTTACTGTTTCACAGTTTTTATCAACATGACTTTATTATTTCAGGAAACTCTTGCCCAAGAAATATAAATTGCAAATAGCTTTATTCTTTGTTCCAAAAGCTACCAAAAACCCGAAATTAAATTAGGTTGCTCAACTTTTCATTGATAGCATCAAATAATTCTTACTTGTCAAGACTCTTTGAAACTCTCCTCTAGAAAACCTCACCTTTTGCATGTTCACCAATTCTAACCAATTATATCATGATCCTTCCACAATGTCAATGAAGTTCTTTGTGTTGAAAGACTGTCTTAAACTAGTCTCAAAGTCTTGTGTATCTCCAACTATGAAAACACTGCCAAAGTAGGGTTCTCCTATATCTCGTGGGGAATAAATTCAGCTTTGTCTCATCAAGAGATTATTTTGGTGATGTTAATAACAAGCCACTCTTTGACAGTTTTGGAGGCCCATTGAGATCTGATCAAGACATCACATTTCTGCAACCCAACTCTCAATCTGGAAATAGAGCAATCCTCTGAGACCTCTGGAGCATTCACCTTGGGGTATTGCATCGGGCCCAACTTCCTGTTTCTCTTTTTCTTTTCTTTTTTTCCCCTTTAGCTCCTCAAATGGTAGCTTGACTAATTGTCTTTTAGGAATAAGCCAAATACCCTCCCACTCCTGATAAGCCTTTAAAGGAACTCTCTGATCATCTAATCAGACTTGTAGACCTCCTATTCTTTCTGGAACTCTGCTTTATTACTACAACATTGTAATATATAAGAAATATAGGTGTGGTCATTTCTTTATATTTGGTCATTTTATATATATATTTAGTCTTCACCCACACTTCCTGGATCACAAAAATGCAAACTCTTGGAATTTCCTGAGATATAAGAGCAATGGGAGCATCTTTTGTTATATTTGGTCTCTTGCTCTCAGTTCCTGAAAATGTTTCAGGGTCATAAAGGTGAAATGGGTATCTCGTTATTCATAACAAGACCTTTTCCACTGCAACTGGTTTATGCTCGTGAGGTGACTTTCTAAAGCACCTATGGATGGAGGTTGATAGCTCAGGGGACCAACCATGAATAAAGATGTGGCTAACGTACATATAGAACCAACCAAGTTGACAGAAGCCTCCATTAGTTTGTGGCTGTTGCCCTTAAACATCATAGGTAGGTGTTTGCCACTGAATCAAGAGGGATATATGGTAAGCTATTGATTCTGATGATTTTAAGTTGAATCAGAACACCAGGCCAACTCTAGCCCCTCTCCCCTCCCAGGAATCAGGGGTAGGACTGAAAGTTCTAAGCATCTCTTCATGGTTGAGGTATAATTGACACAGATAGAACTGTATATATTTAATGTATACAGTTTGATGAGTTTGGAGAAAGTATAAAGCAGTGAAACATCACCATAATCTATGCCATAAACTTATCTCCTCCAGAAGTTTCTTGCTCCATTTATTTTTGTGATGGGAATACTATAAGAGGTCTACTTTCTTAGCAAATTTTTTAAGAATATATACATCACTGTTACCTGTAGGCATGATGCTGTACAGAAAATCTCTAGGTCTTATTCATCTCACATAACCGAAACTTTGTGCCTTTAAACAACATTCCCTCCACCCAGCCCCTAGTAGCTACCATTCTATGAGTTTGACTATATTAGATTCCTATTATCAGTGGGATCTCGTAGTATTAGTGTCAGAACTGAACTGAAATGTAGAATATCCAGACGGTGTCAGAAAATTTCCTGGTGTGGGGAACGAAGGCCAACACATCAGAATTCGTGATGAGAATCAGATTCCTTGTCTCAGTCAGTTTAAGTTTCTATAACAAAAATAACAGACTGGGTGGCTTAAACAACAGAAGTTTATTTCTCACATTTTGGGGAGCTAGAAAGTCTGAGACTGGAGTGCAAGCATCGCCCGTTCCAGGGAGGGTTCTCCTCATGGTCGCATACCGCTGCTTCTATTCTTATCCTCACATAGTGGAAAGCAGAGAGCCTTTCCTAACACTGTTCATTGAAGACTCTATTCTTTCCCTATTGTGTATTCTTGACACTCTTATTGGAGATCGGTTGATTGTATATGCATGAGTTTATTTCTGCTCTCTCTTTTACCACATGGCCCAGTAGATTTTTAATATGTTCTGGTCATTGCTTATTCTCAGGACTTTTGAAGCATTTTCTACCTGGAGAGATAGAAACAGTATAAAAATATTACCTAATTTTGTGTTCCTGACCGAGGAATTTCTTATCTATCTCTCTAGTGACAAAAGTATCTATTTTACTGTAACTGCTGTTAAAAAGCTTTGCAAAATCCCACCACTTAGAAACTTTACTGCTCATATTGCCCACAAGCTCTAGAAAGGAAGAAAGAACATGTAAAACTCAATTGGCAAAATTCTCAGAGATTCTCAAACTTCTAAGGCTTAAGATATTGCCATTGAAATCAACTCCCTCTGGGATTCATTGGCTCTCCCGTATCAATTAATAATGGTTCACTTACACATCTAGAAAAATCACTTGCAATTCTGGGCTCCATTTACTAAAAATAGACATTGTTCGATATTGCAGGGGATTCAGCAAATACATGCAGTGTTTTTATCAAGAGGTTTGAGCAGCCTTTCTTACATTCCTTCTATACAATCATTGAAGGATATAAAAACCTGAGACCAGTTCTTTTAGAAAGAGCCCATTAGGTACTGTTCACAACTAGAAAAACAATAAACTTCTAAGTGATTGATCCTTGGATTCATGTCTCTCAAATAAAGAGGTGCAAGCTATCTCTAAATCACTAGAAATGGCCCTTAGCAGAGATCTCAAGATGAAGATTTTTTGATATCTCCAGAGGCAGACAATCATCAGAAGGAGATAATTTCAACTCAAGATCTTTGGGCCAAGTAAATGACTAAATGATACATAGGCAGCTTTTGCCCAAGAGTCACAGAATAAATAGATTATAATGCTTTAATGTGCATTATTTTGTTCTTTATTTTTCTGGACATTTTATTTCCCTTGTTGCTTATATAAGGCTAGCTTTAAGTTATTATAAGAACCTTATTCCTAATTTTAGTTTATTTTTTATTTTTTTTATTTTTTATTCCTAATTTTAATGCCTGCTGCCTTGTCACTCCATTGTATGAGTCCCACGCATGGTTATACTTTGCTAATAAACTTATGCATATGACTAAAGCAAAGAAAACACACTTTTCCATTTGGAGCCACACAGCTCCCTTTGGTACCAGTTCCCTGTAATAGATCCATTGGTTTCCGGGGTCACTGTACTTGACTGTTAGCTAACATTGTGGATAGAAAACCCCACAACAGATCAGACAGTGAGAAATCTGAAACTCATCACATTGTACTTAGAAAAGAAAGTTCCTGCCTCCACTGAAACATTCAGTGATCTTTTGTTGAGCCTCAGTTTTGAAATTGAACTTACATAAAAATAGAACTGAGACACAGGCTAGAGTACAAATGGTATACATGGGAAGGCCAACTAACTTTCAAAAAACTTTCAAAGAAAGACATACTATTTTTCTTTTGCTTTAGGTCTACTTAAGGATCTCAATGCCACGAACTCATTGCTTAGTACTCAACTATGCTTGACAAGTAGTGCCAAATTTTACAACACTGACAATCCATTGGGGTCGATCTAAAAACAGATCATTGATTGGCTCTCAATGACTGGCTGGATTTGTGTACAAAGGACTACTCATTTCTAACTGCCACTGGACAGAAACTTGTTATATTGGTAATCCAGCTCCTTGCTTTAGGGTAGCCTCTGCATCACTCAGGGACCGTTTTGGCCCATCAGTTTTCCCTTTCACCATGAAAAATTTCACCACGTGCTTTAAAATGGGCCTAAGAATAGGAAGATTCCAACATGCCATGGTTTACAAACCAGCTAAACTGGAGAATGCCACCAAGAGAAGTGCCACTTAGGATGTTAGTTAAATTGGACAGATGCTGGTTCAGAATAGAGCCTCTACATATAGAATACTGGCTTCTTGAGAGGGAATATGTGATGTTTTAGGGGAAGTATGTTGTATTTATATTCTTAAAGGCCTCTTTGGTGTCTTTAATATCATTAAAAAGATTTGGGAAGGAATAAACCACAGAATTGTCAATTTAGCTAACAAACCTCTATCTGTTATGTGGGTTTTTTGGTTGAGAGATGAGATCTATCCTCTGTCTGATTTGGGCATTTTGTCT
This sequence comes from Canis lupus dingo, assembly GCF_003254725.2. Lineage (NCBI taxonomy): Eukaryota > Metazoa > Chordata > Mammalia > Carnivora > Canidae > Canis > Canis lupus. The sequence continues at coordinate 59,616,228 of NC_064256.1, read as the reverse complement.
CCTGGCTAACAAGTGAATTATAAACTCTAATCATAATTATTCCCTTGGCACTTGTGTGGTTGTAATGTTCAGATGTGTGATCACTAGATGTTTGAATATTACTGAGCAGCCACTGTGTCATCGAATAACCCAACAATCGATCTTCCAATAAAAAGAAAACTGACACCTGTGCAGGTTGAAACAACCATCCTTGGAAACATGATACTGGATACCTTGGAGTATCATGGTAACTCAAATATTGATGAGAATTTGGACTGAACATATCCCGAGATGTTATTGAACCCTCTCATAGTCCAGGCTGAAGAACGATCACAGTGGGACGGTGAGAACTGAAACCATGTATATGCATATTAAATATAATCTACATATACATGACTTTGCCCGTCTTCCTCAACTTGACTTTATTGTTCTTCATCAACATGAATTTATTATTCCATTGTCTAGGAAAATAAAAGACACAGATAATTTTATTTATTTTATTATTTTATTTTATCTTATTTATTTATTTTTTAGATGCAGATAATTTTATAGTTTGTTCAGGGAGCTTTTGAAAAAAAAATTTAAATAAACATCAAATTGTTTAACTGCTTAATAGATAGCACCAAACAACTGTGTAATTCCCTAAACTCCTTGCTTCAAAATTCTCAAAATCCTGCTGCATCCACCAGTACTAAATTCTAATGATCCGCACCAATCCTAATCAAGCGCTTGCCTTGAATATCCACCTTAAGCCAAGCTCCTGATCCTCACAAACACCCTGATTTTTCTGTTCTCCTTTCTGATATACTATTAAAACTCTCTCAGGATTGTCCTCTCCCTAATGATGGTAAGAACATGCTCAGCTTTATGGCATCCACACAAGATTACATAGATATAAATATAGATATTCTTTCTATTTTTAGCCATACTAGTAGGCTTGATGATATCTGTTATCTGTTGTTTATTTTTTTGTTTTTTAAAATTAATTTATTTATTTGAGAGAGAGAGCATGAGCAGGGAGAGAGGTAGATGGAGAAGGAGAGGTAGACTTCCCTGCGGAGCAGGGAGCCCGATGTGGGACTCCATCCCAGGACCCCAGGATCATGACTGGAGCAGAGGGCAGACGTTTAACTGACTGACCACCCAGGTGCCCCTCCGATTTTTTTTTTTTTTAATTCGCACTTCTCTGATGACTATTGAAGTTGAGACCCTTTTCATATGCTTATGAAAATCTGCATCGGTACTAACTAAAGGAGAGAAAATCAAAAAAATTGATAATAAAGTAAAATGAATAATGATATGGGTATTAAAAACAAAGAAAGAATAGCAACAAGTGAATGCTGTGATTAACTAAAAGCTACATTGACGATACACTAATAATAGTGTGAAATTCTGCTGGAGCAATTTAGGAAGCTTAACAATATGAGGGGATGTGCCCAGTAGGACTTTACAACATTGTCAAGCATAGCACAGCAGCCAGGCTTCTTAACAGAATGCTGCATTGTAGCCTTTAGAAAAATTTTCTAAGAAAGTAATGGTTTGTGAATGGAACGTATTAATAAACTTTAATAGCTCACTTAATAAGTTTCTAAATAGTGAGGAGGCCCTTCATATCAGTCCTTGGGTCATACCTGGAAGATCACTGATCTAAGACTTCATTCCCAAAAGGAAAACCACTGGGATATTTTCTCAAAAGGCAGATTTATTAATGTGCTTTCCATATCTGTATATTAATAAAGTAGAATCTCAAAATGCTCACCTTGGAAAAAATGTTCTAGGTTATCTGATAGCAATATTTGTTTACAAGGTATTAGCTATTTGTATCCTATATATCCTAGTGGGAATGACACAGTTTTATATTTAGGGAACTTATGTAAAAAGTGGTACAAAGAAAATAGAAATAGCAAGCACATTTTCAGTTATGGATAAATTTCGACTATTAAAAGACACTGATAAGGGATTGATCGACTCTAAAACATACTGGAAAGTACCTGGCAAGGTGAGCATTATTCTCTTGGGAGGCTAGTTTTTCCAGCAAATTTAGCTGCTAAATGATTAGCAATATAGTTATATAAGAGAAAATTTTCTTCTACCCAGTTTCCGTAACAGTGCTGGAGGCTCTACAGCTTGGCCTCCAAGAGAGACAGCTTGGTATTATTTTGAATTTTCTTTAGAATTGTTAAAATTGAGGCAAACCAATTTTTTTCTTAAAAATAAAAAGCAGCTCAACAATCTTTACATAAACCATAAGAAAAATGTCCAGTAGTTTCTTAATGAGCTTCAATAGAATTGTCTAACGTGAACTGCCAAAGACACTTTTATTCAGAAACTAGAAATAGACCCATGGGGCCAAATTCCAGTCTGAGGCTCTGCCCCAGCTAGTGTTCCTAAAAGCCTGATCTGAAATATCAAAGCAAAATTTATTTTCATTATCCTTATGAGATAATCCCCAATGACAGCCTAGTGTTACTATTTGTAGCTCCCTGAGGACTCAAGATCTCCCCGTGAATAGTGTGCTTAAGTATGCTAGTTAAAGCCAGAAAATATACTTTTAGTATAAACCATTTTGTAAACGTATAGATGTAAGAGAAAGGCAATATAGAATTTTTTGTGAAACTGGAGTATTTTATAAAAGACACCGTGATCCTCTAGAGTATGCGGGCAAGTTTTGCTTTAGTATCTGAAATATCTTTAGGAAAGATATTTCCCTTTGGCTTCAGCAAATGTCTTGGCTCAGCTGCTGTACTACAGGTGCTCCTGGAAGCTGGAAAACCTAAGAACTTAGTATCCTAAGCTCGCCTAGTCCTGAGGCTATGTGGCCCTGAATACCATGCTGATGGTGGACAATGAGAAGTTCAAGAAAACAAACAAGGCAAAAAAAAAAAAAAAAGTTGAAATGCTTGGATGTTAGTCTGGAACATGCAGACTGAATCTGGGGGAGCAACACCAAAGGCTGCATCGTTGTCATGCCGACCTCCTCTGCACAGTCGGGGAGAAGAGGGAATGGTGACAGCCTTGTAGGGACATGAATCGTCCCTGGATACCGTGTTCTGCAGCATAAAAATTGGCTTGTTTAATAAAAATGATGGTCCCATTAAAGGAAACTCAGAAAAGGCCAGAAGCTTAGTAGAAGGCCAAAGCTAAGATAGAAAATAGAAAAAACCATCTGAAAGAGTATTAAGGTTCTGTTTGTTCATTTGTTTGTTTCAATTGTGCAGAAGTAAATTTCCCATATGCAGCTTATGAGTTAAAGCTTCAGCGAGCCTCGTCCAGGGGGCTGAGTGTTTCTGAGCGTTATTGTGAGTTTCAGGTCAAGGGAAGAAGCCAGGTTGCCAACAAGGAGCATTTCTCTTTTGGTATCTCTGGTAAATGGCCCAAGAGATCGCCAAAGAAAAGGACTCGGATCTACATTAATTTTTGGTCATTTATTTTCTTATTCTACGTAAGTGTCCACCTTTTTTTCCTTATTAATACAATATTTCTTTGTCTTCCCTCAGTCAAACCCTGAGCCAACCACACTCCACAGACTGCCTGGGGAGGTATAGCTAAAGGAACATATGGGGCAGATGAGAAGGAAAGAAAGACCTGTGGGAGGTGGAGAGGGCTCCATCACATGGTGAAGAGGATGAGAAAGGCCACCATCAAGCAAAGGGTCCCATAGCCTCTGGGAGGGCAAGGCCTAGAATGGAGTAGGAGAAGAGCTATTGCTTCAGAGAGGGTTCCTGGAATACCCAACAATCAGGCTATCAGGCTCCTAGATGCAGTCCCAGTTCCAGTCCCAGAGCCAGCCACCCCACAGTGGCAGCCCCAGCCCCAGTGAACGTGGCTGCTGGGTCAATGTCCCTAGAAGTGGCGCTGGTTCGGAAGCTGCGGCTAGGAGTGAGGTCGGGGGTGTGGGGCTGCCAAGCTGCTGAGGCTCTGATCCGTCAGTGTCTCCGGTGGTTTTAGCACCACTGCATACGATGACCTGGGCAGCTGGGAGGGGATCCTGACCAAGAAGGGGGTGGAGACGAGCTTTGCACAGGTGCACATTTTCAGGGGATGAGAATGGCAGGAGAGCTGTTCCCATTGCGGAGAAGACAGAGCTAAATGTCCACTTTTGTACTTCATACTGTCTTTGTATTCAGCATTTTTTTTTAAAAGATTGATTTATTTGTTTTAGAGAGAGAATAGGAGCAGGAGGGGCAGAGAGAAAGGGAGAAAGAATCTCAAGCAGACCCCACACTTCGCGTGGAGCCCAACATGGGGCTACATGAAGCCCAACATGTGGCTCCATTTCATGACCCCAAGTTCATGACCCCAAGATCATAACCTCAGTTGAAACCAAGAGTCAGCTGCCTAACCCACTGAGCCACCCGGGCAGCCCTGCATTTCTGTACTTCTCTGTGGAGGGTCTCCCAGTATCGTACAAGCTTCAGACCAAACAAAATCTGGATTGGCCCTTATTTTGTAGTTTGTTCACAATTTCAAATAGGCAGCTGGACTCTCTTGACACCTTAGAAATACATATCCTGCAAACAGATGGTCAGAACAATGATAGTGTTTGCTATTTGTGTCAGAATGATTGCCTTAGAAAGACCCATCTCAGAGACAAGGTCAGGAGCAGAGCAGAGGTTTTCCGTCCTGAGACTGCCTTCTAACAGCGCTGATTGTACAAATACTGTTACTCGCTTTCCTAACACAAAACTGTTAAGGGGTGAAAAAACCTGTTCATCATATATATTATGTAAGAGAAATGAGAAACTGCACTCACAGGCAGCTGCACACGTCCAGGGCATTGACACTTGCATGTTTGGCTGAAGCTTTGGGGTCAATGTGGAGCCCATAGGTTTATTGCTCCTAGAGAATTGCATGGTAAAACTGATAAAGGGAGGGACATAAGGGCAACCAACAGATCTGTACCAAGAAACTATAAAGAAGAGAGTCTAGAAACTTAAGAGGGTAATTAAAATGTAACAAAATCACAGAGGAATTGTGATAATTTTACTTTAAGAACACTTGTAGTACCCGAAGGATTTCCTTCCATGAAAATTAGTTGGAATCTTAATTAGTTTAATTATGTAAACAGTTCAACTGTAAAAAATAAATATGGCATTCTTGCTTTCAGTTTAAAATATCTTTTTGTTTCAGAAGTTAAAATTACTCTTATCGGTTTCTTTTTCTTTTTTTTTTTTTACTCTTATCGGTTTCTAGAGAATTTTATAATATGGAAATGGAGAGTGGATAAGGCTTTGGTTTGCCTTTGAAGATAGACAGACATTTGTTATTCAGATCATTGATATGATTGTAAGGATGGTGTTGGAATTTTCATTTAGCACAATATTATTAACTATGGAGAGTAATTTTTAATGTTCCTAAAAGCAAGAATTCCATGTCCTCATATATTTTGTCAACATTTTTTTGAAAGCTTAAAATATATTTCCTCTGACAGAGGATACAATAAAATAACAAACAAAAAACTCCCTTCCTTAAGGAGCTCACTCATTCATGCATTCCACACCTAGTAAGTACTCAATGAATATTTGTTGAATTAAGGAATTATTTTAACTCATAAATAATGCCTTCTAGAAATAAAAGGCACATATTTAAATGACCCAATGATAACTAAACTTCAAAAATGACTAGTGCCTGCTGGTGAATGGGAAAATAACTTTTAAGAGGAGCTTTTCAAATCATTGAGCATATTTTTATAGGAGGAGGGTTTTTAAAAATATATCTTTTTATTCCTAGCTGCTGGCATAGTCACTGCCATATAGCAGATACTAAATAAATGTTTGTTGATCTCACGAATAAAGGAAGCATTTTAAGCATTAGTCCATTCATCTGAAATTACACATAGTTTGTTTACATTTAGGTTGACAATTTATTTGAATAATGATATGGGATTGTCAGCAACATGTAGACTGCTAGACATGAGACCCTCAGGGAAAATAAAAATAGGCTAGATGAGAAGTAGAGGAAATGTTATAGTCTCAGGAATGACAATGCTATGGTAATTATATGGCCAAAGATAGTAAGTATGGCTAGTAATAAGCATGGGCCAGTAAAAAGGACAAAGGAGGGAATTTGAGGTTGTGAGAAAAATACAAGGGGGATGATTAAGATATATGTGGGAAGTGAGTATTTACTTGATGAAGCTAAAGCAATAGTATGTTGAAGAGTAATGAGGTATTTGTCTAGAAAACATGGGGATTGTGGACTCCATTGATGCAGGGCCTTAGAGGCCATACTCAAGAATTTAAATGAGATCTCATAGGTAAGAGGAAGAGAGTCTAAGAGACTGGCACGATAACAGAAGTGATAAAAGAAAAAAAAAAAAAAAAGAAGTGATAAAAGAGATAATGCTGGCAGCTGTGTGCAGCACCGAATGGCAAGCTCAGGAGCAGAGACTTAGCACATAATTGGGGACCTCACAGCAATTCCAGTGATGAGATGAAGGTCTGCTCTGGGGAAAGGAAAAGGAAGATACAAATGCAGAAAGGGTGGGGCCAGGACAACATTTGATTGATTGGGGGCAGATGAGGGTGCAAGTAAATGGGTAGGGGCATTCGGCTGGATTTCATGCTTACTGACATTTCAGATGTCACAGGTTCCCTAAGACATGCTCTCTGACACAGAAGATGGGAAAGGACGAAATGCGAAGACATAAGTTGTACATTTTGGGAATCACCAATATAAGTGTGATAGTGGAAAACTGCTAGAATTGGTAAGATAGAGAATCTACAGAAAGAGAAGAACAAAATATTAAACTAAGCTTTGACTGGCCTTGCGGGATGGGTCAAGAAGAGAGGAGGAGATGGGAGAGATGAAACTGTAGCTGGGGAAATAGGAGTATCACATTTTCAAAGGCGAAGGAAGATTTCAGGGAAATAGGGACCAAGTGGGTCAACTATAGTCAAGGAAACCAAAAGCAAAGTTGGAAATGTGAAAGCTCAGGGGAAAATCCATTCATCTGGAGGCAGAGGAGGGGGAAGAAATTGTTTTTTCTTTTTTTTTTTTTAAATAAGCTTTTTGATATTTCACTGAAAAATAGGAGAATGGACATTGTATTATTCATGCTTTCAAAGAGATTAATACAAATCTTAATATGGGGGATTATAGACGAGCTCAGGCACGTTCAGCGTGGTATGGCCGTAGACAATGTGGGGGATTATAGAGTGATGAACAGACTTGGTTCTTAGAACACTGCTGCTGAAAACTGTATTTCAAAATAAATCAGATGATTATGATCTTTGGATGCTGGAGATAAGCCATTCAACCCAACTTCCAGCTGGAAGAATTAACTATACTCTTACCTTTAGGGGGCTGAGTCATTGTGAAAGAGTTGGACTCTTCTTAGTGACTTGATACAGAGGCTGGTGGATATGTTTCTGTTGCCTTGCTTAGTTTTCAAAGGGCTGGAAGTGAAAGAATAAAGAATTTAATCTTGTGGAAAACATAAAAATAGCTCATTTTTACGCTCACTCAAAATACATAGGAGAAGGATGTGAAAACAAGTCAAAAGTTGAAGTTGACACTTACACTCTTGGCTCTGTGACTTTGACATTCACAGAGGAGGTAAACCAGAAATAAACTTCAGGTTGGCTTTTTTTTTTTTTTTAATAGGCATCTATATGCATTTGATGACAAACAGTAAATTATGTTTAAATACATTTTTGTAATACTTAGCAAAACATGAGTACTACACTGAAGATTTATGGCCAATTTTCTTACCCAGGCTTATTGGTAATGTAAGTCTAACAAGGCTGAAAGTTATTTGCGGTTAACTCTTCATGGTACTATTGTCAAATATATATTTGATGGTGTTCAGTGTTTATGTAGGTAACTGGTTTATTAAATATTTCAACCTAGTGAAATATAAGCATAAAATGATTTTATTTTTTCTCCAAAGGCTATTTTCAACCATGCCCTGTCAAATCACTCTTTCTAGTCCTCTTAAAATTAACTTAGATTTCCGTAACTTTTCATCCATTCCAAGATATAAAAAATCTTTTGTATTCTGGAATGACATAAGTTCAACTTCATGGCAAATTAACACAGTTCCTTTCTGTATGTCTTGCGGTTAGAAGTCTAAGGAAACTGCACTGCGGAGGGTGTGTAAGTCCTGTTCTTTTATTTCTTCTCCCTTCCTAATTCTTCCCATCCCTCTCTGGGTTTACTTTACTCCTCTTACACTGGAAACTGGGAAGGGAAATATGAGAAAGGCCAAATATTTACGCCTCCATTCCAAGACTGGCTCTCTTACCTGAAATGCAAATATGAGTTTTTTAAGAGTTCTACCCAGGTAGAACTTTTTCTAGAACTTTTTTCTTAACCAAGTAGGCCCTGAAGGCAGATTCCCCAAACCTGATGCAGTCTCCACTTTTTTCTTTTCACTTGGCTTATGGTAGCTGACGGAATGGAATCACCACCTATTCCCTTTGCCCTTCAGGCAAGAGATGGCAATAGCTCGCCACTCACTGTGGCTAGCTTTCCAGGTCCTTCATCGTCACCTGTTGGCTTCTCTTCATCCTGTCACACCCTTGTACGTTGTCCTTCTATTAAACCCTGACTAACTTATTAGAGTGTGCCATGTGTGTTCCATCATGGCTCCTACTGAAGCAAATAATAAACAGAATTTCAACAACTCTGTACTCTAAGTATTTTAAGGCAAAAATACGATTTACCCACATCATCTTAGGAAATTTGCATATCTGAATATTACTAGAGAGAAGGAGAACTTGAATAGGATAACCTGAATATTTTAGTTATTTATCTACTTTAGAGAGAGAGAGCGCAAGCAGGGGGAGGAGGCAAAGGGGGAAAGGAGAGGGAGGAGTAAAGAAACTCCAGCAGATTCCGCACTTAGCATGGAGCCCGACATGGGGCTCGATCTCATGACCCTGAGATCATGACCTGAGCCAAAACCAAGAGTTGGACACTAAACCTTTGAACCACCCAGCAGCCCCTTGAATTGGATAACTTGGATTAAAATCCCAGCTCTAACATATATTACATATAACATATAACATATAACATATATAAGCTCATTTGTAAAGTGAGCACATACATGCCAACTTCACGAAACTCGCATGAAGATTCAGGGGGATAAAGGAATCTCCCACACAGATTATATTCAATAAATATTCATGCAACGTCTCCATGATGCCGGCACTAAATTCTGTCTAAGCCATAAAGTGCTCTATAAGTCAACTTAATTTAATTCTTAATCGGATACAGAACCAACGACTTGTAGCCATGGAAAGATTCCTCTTGGTATAGGCTGAGCAGACCGTATGAGGAAGCCCGGAGCGGAGGAGGGGCAGCTAGCTCTTCTTAGTGTCCTTCATTTGATCCCTTACTGTAAAACATCACATCATTATAGATATCTGGTATATACTCTCTTGTGATGAAATTTAGTAGCAGAATATGTTTTTAAAAATTAAAATTACTGGGAACTTATTTTTATATACGAGAGCAAAAGAAGTAAAGAAAAAGTATCAACACAATCCAATATAGACTATTTTTAATAAGTGAAAATATAGCAATTATATTAAGTCCCCGTAACTTAACATTTTTTAAAGTAAATTTAAAGTGGTAATTTTTTTTAAGATTTTATTTATTTATTCATGAGAGACACAGAGAGAGAGAGAGAAAGAGAGAGGCAAAGACACAGGCAGAGGGAGGAACAGGCTCCCTGCGGGGAGCCCGATGTGGAACTGGATCCTTGACCCTGGGGTCACACCCTGAGCCAAAGGCAGATACTCCACCGCTGAGCCACCCAGATGCCCCTCAAATGGTAAGTTTATAATTAGCATTTGAATAAATATTCAAGAAACTTTGGTTAAGGAAAGAATATTGTACTGCACGTCAGAAGGCTTGAGATTTAGATCTGTTTCTGCCATTAACTGGCTGTTGGCCTTTAGTAATTTAATTCTCTGAGGTCTTATTTCTACTTCTTTGGTTCAGTTAACATATTTTTATGACATATTAACTTATAAACAATATATTTAATGCTCCCAAATTCGTTAATTCAATACAAGTGAAAAAATATGCTAAATTCAGTGCTACTGTTGGGGAGAGAATGGGATAAAGAAGAGCTAGTCCTGTCCTCAATGATTTGGAAGGAGTAAAATGTCAGTGCCAGTAAGAATTAAATCACTTTTGTAACTGAGATTAATAAAGTACTTAATGAAACTGTCAGAAGGAGCATTTTTTCCCCTACTTGAGGAAGGAAATGACATTGTAGATAGCTTTTATAGATCAGTAATTCTAGCTAAAAATTGTCTTTCAGAAAAATTTTGCATTAAAAAAAAAATGTTTCCTCAAAACTATTTCCAGTCTTTTTTTGTGGGGATGAAAAGAACATATTAACTTGAAAAATTCTGATATGTGGTAAAAGTGAGTATTTGTTTTTCTTTTTTTTTGTGTGTGTGTGTGTGTGTGTGTTTTTCTTTTAATAGATTTTGATCTAATGTTTGGGAAGTCCATTAGTTCATTAAAATAATGCTTTAGAGTTAACACCAAAGTGGAGGCTTCTGCTTTTCCAATTCAATATTCCATCAAGGATCCTGGCTCTGCGCTTCAAACAGGGGAAAACACAGGTTGTGCGTAGCTGCCTGAGGTCCCCTACTTGATGAGCTTGGTGATACACTTGGACCTGCAATAATAATAATTTTTTTTAATGCTCAAATGTTACTGTGCCACTATGATACGACTCTATATATAAATTATAACTATTGGTATCAGGAGTCTTATATTCAAATACATGGTGAAATGTCAATATTTGGAAAATTTTAAATTCTGAAGGGAAGATGATCCCTTTTTTAATTGAAGTATAATTAAAATACAATATTCTATTATCAATCAATATGTGTACCACATATTGATTTGACAGTTCTGTACATTACTCAGGGCTCACCATAAGTGTAGTCGCCATCTGTCACCATACAACATTATTACAGTATTATTGACTATATTCCTTATACTGCACTTTTCATCTCTGTGAACTTAATTTATTTTATCACTGGAAGTTTGTATCTCTTAATTCTCTTTGTTTTTCCCATCCCCTCACCCAGATTATTAACTATAGAATTCTTTAGGTCCCCACTTATAGGGTCAAGTATATGATGTGATTGTATGATACATGTATTTTATAAATTAATCTCTTGGAGTTGCAGTTCAACTTTGTTATGTTAATACCAGTGTTTTTTTTTAAATCATGGATATATTTATTCTATATTTAGAATTATATTATAATTGTACCAGAATAGCTACTTACTTAAAGAAACATGTGAAGTACCCCTGTATAAAGTGAGAAATAGTATCTAATTTAATTTTGAATCAGTGCATACTTGATGCATTACCTTTTGCTTAAAACAAAGGCACACTGACATGGTCATTAAATTTTAGGGTCTTGAAAAGGCCTGATAAGAGCTTTCTCCTTTGGTATATATGACAGCTGGGCCAACGTGGTGGTGGTGGTGGTGGTGGTGTGGTGTGTATTTTGGAGACGAACTACTAGTTCAGAGCATTCCCTCTCCCTCCCTCTGGGAAAGAACAAGCAGGTACAGCCAGATTATCTTGTCTCCCCCTCCTGCCCTCCGAAATAAGAGGAGTGCAATTCTCTTGAGTGAAGCTGTCATTGAGGAAGACTAACTGCATTCTCGCTGGGAGTGTGGCATGAGAGAGACCCTGGTCAAGGGGAAAGAAATGATCTAGGGAACTAGATCGTAGAAAAGAGTGAGTCCTTTTGCACTAAGAATGTGAAAGTTACCTGAGCATTTCAAAGTGTTAGAGACGGGATTATAATTAGCATAATTGCGTATCACATACTGGATTGCTTAATGTTTTCAAAATAAGCCACTCACGATTAGAGTTTGTGTTTAGGCCATGCTGTCCTAACTCACATGGATCATGGCAATGAATTATAAATATACATGGAAGATGTAGTCCCTTATAATAAAGGAAGAGAAGTCCTTCCAGATGCATGACACAGTAGGCACTCAATACATGTTAGCAATTATTATGCAGGGCCACCTCAGGAGCCACTGGGTCCAGGGCCACCTCAGGGGAGACTGGGTCCAGGGCCACCTCAGGAGGGACTGGATGATGTTCACCTACATTGGTGAGAGTGATCTTCTTTACTCAGTCTTTGGATTCTAGTGCTAATTTCTTTGGAAACACCCTCTCAGACACACCCAAAAATACTGTTTCTCAACTATTCGGCCATCCTTTAGCCTAGTCAAGGAGACACATAAATTAACAATCACAACAGCACATTCCCATTTTCCGTTTAATGAAAGTGCATTTATACCTCTGGTAGTTTTTCTTGCGTATCTGTCTTAAAACCTTGTCAGAGTTCTTCACAGGGACAGTTCTGTGATGTTGCAGGTATATTTTGATAAGCATCTTGGGGTGTTGATAGGAGACCTGTCAGGGGCAGTTTTGAGAATGGTCTTTTCCCAGAGTTCTGCCCCAACGTCAGTCACTGTAACCCTCTTCTGTTCGTTTGTCTAGTCACGTCAGCTACATCTTCTTCCTTTTGTGAGCCTCCCTCCACACCTCCTCTCTTGGCATATCTGACTCTACTTATGAAGTGAAATTTGGCTTTCTTTCAGTGTCTTTAAATTTTACTTTCATTACCAAACTTGATGAAGGTTTGTTCTTGGATCCTGTTCCCTTTAGAAAACCTGGAAGTATTCTAAGGTTTAAATAATTCTCCTGATACATGTGGATATAATATATTCATCTTGATGTGAACATCTACATATACAGATGGTTCCTAACTTACAATGTCTCCATGATTTTTTGACTTTATGATGGCGCAAAAGTAATATGCATTCAGTAGAAGCCATACTTCAGGTTTTGAATTTTGATCTTTTCCCTAGCTAGCAACACGCAGTAGAATATTCTCTCATGATGCCGGGCAGTAGCAGCTGGTCAGCCACACGACCATGAGGACCACGGGGGTAAACTGTGATCCACTTATATAAGTTATGCATTCTGTGCCCACGCAACTGTTCTGGTTTTCACTTTTAATAGAGTATCCAATAGATTACAGGAAATACTCCACACTCTGTTATACAATAGGTTTTGTGTTAGATGGTTTGGCCCAACTACAGGCTAATGTAGGCTTGTCTAACTGTAACCCCATCATAAATCAAGGAAGATTTGTGTATAAAATCATATACAGCTACACACGATTCATATATACTTGCTTGGCCTTATAGGCATGGATAAGATAAGTAAATTTAAGAATACTCTGTAAGATTAAGACATCGCTCTGAACACTCCTGAGAGAACCCCTTGATGAAAGGCTACTGGGACTTGGCAACCCATGGGGAGAATGACATGTCCTCAAAATAACAATACCCATCTAAAAAACTTGCTTTTTGTTCCAGTTCTCTTTCCTTACCACACTTCTTTGTATAAAGGTTAGTAGCTGGGGAGCCCCCGGTGGCCCAGTGGTTTAGCGTCGCCTTCAGCCCAGGGTGTGGTCCTGGAGTCCCACATCGGGCTCCCCGCATGGAGCCCGCTTCTCCCTCTGCCTGTGTCTCTGCCTCTCAATCTCTCTCTCTCTCTGTCATGAATAAACAAATAAAATCTTAAAAAAAAAAGGTTAGTAGCTTACATTAAAGTTGATTCTATTGATTAACTGTGAGAGAGTGAATCAGATCAATCAAGATTTTCTTCCCCACTGAGAGTGACATGAGATGGAATCACAAGGGACACTTCAAAGACGCATGTGGTTGATGAATTAATGAAGAAACAGTAATTACTACTTCAATCAAAATACGGCTGTTTATTGTCCAGCCCATTCATGCAAATCCTGACACTGTGACTACCAATTACCATCAACTGCAAAGGAATAACAAGGTTTTGTTAATATTAGCATCTTTCAATCAGCAGGACGTATTACAAATAATAACATCAAAAACATCACTTGAGGAATTCGAAATTCCCCTTTCCTCTGGTCCTATGCAGCCTCCAGAGGGACCATTCTGGGGAGGACAGGAGGCACAAAGTGTAGAGGAGACATGAATGGGGAAGTAAGAAGTTGACAAAACACTTCATTCTTCCTGTGCGCAGACTTACCCACGAATGTGCAAAAACCATTACTCTTGGGAGGAATTAGGCCCTCTCAGGGCTTCTGTCAAGAAAGTATATCCCCAGCTCAATTTTCAAGGCTTCACCCCCCCATAGCAGGATCATAAAGAGCTATGGGGCACCCCAATAGGAGATTACAGCCTCGATACCAAGGTCTTTCCTGCTGGTGTTCCTCTGATCATTCCTCTTCCTGTAACATGGTGTCTACTAAATGGCACACTCATGGTCTCTTCAGGTATGCACTGAGATTACTAAAAACCAGAGAGTTTAGGTTGCTAAGCAGACTGATTTATGACATTAATTGCTCATTGTCTAGTCGTGTGTCTCAAAAGTGCTCCTGTTGCATCCTATGGCCCCTGGAAATATTTCTGGGTACTTCCACTCAATCCTGCTCCTTATGACTTGCCTGTTCTTCATTTCAAGTCCTTTGCTATGGATACACTTGTCATGGCCCTGCAAATCCTGGGACAGGGATTTGGACTTCAGTGACTCTTTACTTAAGAGCAGACATCAACAGAATCCAATGCATACTCTACAGACTCCAGTCTGGGCAAGACTCTACTCACACAGTTAGTCTAACTAACCCAAATTCTCATTATATTTTCTTTATTTGGCTCAGATACATTACTATGGACAGGAACTGCCTTCTTCTTTTTTTAATTTAAATTCAATTTGCCAACATATAGTCTAATACCCAGTGCTCACCACATCCCATGCCCTCCTCAGTCCCTGTCACCCAGTCACCCCCATCCTCCCGCCCACCTCCCCTTCTGCAACCCTTTGTGTGTTTCCCAGAGTTTGGAGTCTCTGATGGTTCATCTCCCTCTCTGATTTTCCCCACTCAGTTCCCCTCCTTTCCCTATAACCCCTTTCACTATTTCTTATATATTCCCCGTATGAGTGAGACCATGTGATGATTGTCCTTCTCTGATTGACTTACTTCACTCCATAATACCCTGCAGAAGAACCTCCTTCCATACTCAACTTTTTTTTATTCTCTTTTCTGTTCCCAGAGATCATTGCACATTCACATTCATTTCTAGATTAACCTTTTTTTCTTTTCTGACCTCAGATCCTGGAGAAGCAGGATCTTATATTATATTGAGTTCAATTATATTGAGTTATGGATTCAAATACCATTTTCCTAGTACTAGGGCTCATATGATAGTAAGTTTTATCATAAAGCCTTAAGATGAGGAAAGATGCAGTAGATGAAGCTGAAAACTTTCTACTTGCAGGACTCTGTCTTGCCTCTAGATAACCTAATTTGACCTTGGCTACTATCCCTTTTCTTCCATCTATTCTTGGCTCTGACACTCAGGCAACCTCTTGAGGTCCTGGTTTCTAGGCCACAAATAATAGCTTGCTTTGTATTGGTCCTTTTACCCCACAGCTAAAATATTTGGTAAGATTCAGAATAATTTGAGTTCAAATCTACTTTGTGCTTTTTACTAGCTCAGGCAATATGGGTAACCTAACTCTTATGAACTTTAATTCTCTCATATGTAAAATAAGGGTGGCAAGGGGTAAGTTTCAGGGTTTTAAGGGCATTAGCAGAAACTCAATAAATAGTAGACGTTGATGTAATTATAATCATATTTATTATAATTTTCTGCATCTCCATTTACTACCTCCAATTTTTAAGCAGGCTCCATACCCAGCATGGAGCCCAACTCAGGGCTTGAACTCAGAAGCCTGAGATCAAGACCTGAACTGAGATCAAGTCAATTGCTAAACCAATTGGGTCACTCAGGTGCCCCCTTCTCCCAATTATTACCTCCAGAAACCGTGTTCAATTCTTTCTGGCTCTCTACACTTTCCTCCACTCACCATTTGTTCCTTACTAATCTCCAGCAGCATTAAGTCATAACGAATAGTTTTGGGTTCCCATTTTGGAAATTCTGTCCTCAAATACCCTGACTTTTCTGTGAGAGCAGATCACACAGTAATCTTCTAGTTTGGAGTGACTTTGTGTCCCATTTCCTGGTACAGTCCTCGCAAATACCTTTTGTCTTCGCGTATCATTAGCACACCTCTTTTCAGTTCCTGTACTCAATTTTCAAAGTGTGGACTGGGGGCTTCCAGATATATTCAAGCAATGCTTTGACACCAGTTGCATGTTCTATAATTCAACTCAATTATGATACTACCTGTCCAGAGGTAGCGTCAGATTCCACAGGCTGAAGGCTTAGTCCTATAAGACTGTCCCACCCCTTAGACATCAGTCACAAATGCAGGTTGTCACTTGTGCTTCTGACCCACTGGCTATAAATCAGAGGTTCTCACAATCCCCTCCTCAGATTCAATTAATTTGCCAGAGCAGCCCACAGAATTCAGAGAAACATTTTACTTAGTAGATCACCAGTTTATTAGAAAAACATACAATTCGGGAGCAGCCAGATAGAAGAGATGCACAGTGTAAGGCATGTGGGAAAGAGCCCAAGCTTCCATACCCTCCCCGAGTGCACCACTTGCCCCACATGTCTACACCTTCACCAACCCAGAAGCTCTTTAGACTCCATCTTTTTGGGTTTTTATGGAAGCTTTATTACACAGGCATGATTGATTTACTCATTGGCCATTGGTGATTGATTCAATCCCCAGTCTCCCTCTCCTCTTTCCAGAAGTTGAGAAGTGGGAGTGAAAGTTCCAACATTCTAATTACATGGTTGGCACCACTGGCAACTGGCCATCATCCTTAGGTGCTTTCCCAAAGTCACCTCATTAACACAACAAAGGACATTCGACCCCTCCTCATCAAAGGAAATTCTAGGCCGTGGTTCTAAGCTATATATATGTCTTAATTTTTCCCTGACTTAAACCTGCTATTTTGATAAACACATCCTGTTCTCTCTTTAGTTTCTGCTTGTTTGTGTGACTTATATAACCGTCCTCGAATCTTGCCTTATAATTGTGGGTTCTAGTCCTATGTCTTCACATTCCCCATCCATGAGACCTAAGGAGACAATACCTTAAGCTTCAATTTCTGCATCTCTTTAAAATAGAGTGATGGTAATGTTACTTTATTTCTCATAGGGTGGTTATGAAGCTAAAGCTACATATGTGTGAAAGAATTGGGTAACTGATAAAACACAGTACAAATATAAAGAATATCCTGGTGGACCAGTTCTTGGACTCCTACTACAAGAGGCAGTGCTACACGCAAGGGGAACACTTAATGTTTGTTGCTACGTGATTCTATTACTAAGATGTGCAATAAGAAGTGAAAGTGAAGCCTAGGTATACACTCCTAGTTGTTATATTTTAGGAAAATTCAGCCTCTTCCATTCTAGAAAAAAATATCTCCTTTCATATAAGGAACTATTTTTTTTTAAATTCTCTTTAAATTCAGTTAATTAACATATAACGTATTGTTGGCTTCAGAGGTAGAGGTCAGTGACATTAGTCTTACGTAACACCCAGTGCTCACTGCATCACATGCCCTCTGTAAGGAACTATTTTTGTTGGTGGAATCATGAGCAATGAAGAAAAAAGACTGGAATTTGTTAAAAGGGAAAAGCTGAGAATGAAGGAGGATCTGGACTTGGTGATGCTCTGATCCTCTCCGGTTGCCTTGTTTAACTGCATGTTGCTGGATGATGACAGGCTGATGAGGTTTCACACTTGATGAGAATCAGGTCAAGGATCACAATCTCACGCGAGTGTGTGTAGTTCTATCTCCTCACTTCTCTCCTGGGGCTTAAATATTAAGTTATGACGAAGCCATGGTATTTCCGGACCGCATTAAACCTCTATCTCTTCATTCCAGTTCCCTTGGCTGACAACCCAGGGCACAACTCCTGCTTCCGTGAGTGCCTAATACAAGAGTTGAAGCTCCCGGAGCCTTCTTTGAAAAATGCCATGCCTAATGTTCTACTACAGATGTTTGCCTTGAGTCAAATATGGAGCTTATGTAAAATTATATGTAGGTTGGTGGTGAGTATTGCTTTTATGAGATAAAGAATCATTTCACATTATTCTCATTTTACTTTAATGCTTGGGGTCATTTAAACTGAGCAATAGCACTTGACTCTGAAGAAACAGTGGTAGAAATGCAAATAAATGCCCCCAAAATAGAATATTTTGACCTCAAGAAATTCATCTAAGAGTAGAAAATTATATTCAGAATCAAACATTTCCTCAAGCAATTGTATTATCATAATGTCTTATATAATTTCAAACTTACTTTTACTTTGAAATGGACTGTACAGTAGTATTTCTTAAATATACATTTAGTGTAGCACATGATTTAGAAATTTTTTAATTTTTAAAACAGCAAGAGTCTTGAACAATTGGCAATGGAAACCAATGGTAAGTTTTTTTAACCACAGTAACACCAATTACTTTAAGAAATTCAGTGAAAAGAGGTGCCTGGGTAGGTCAGCCAGTTAAGCATCTGACTCTTGATTTTAGCTCAGGTCGTGATCTTAAGGTTGTGGGATCAAGCTCCAGTTAGGCTCTGTACTCAGTGTAGTCTGCTTGTCCCTCTACCTCAGCTCCTCTCCCACCACTCGCTATGTCCCTCTCTCTTTTTCTAAAATAAATAAATAAATAATTAAAAAAAAGAAAATTCAGTGAAAAAAATCGATAAAATATGATGTGATTTTTCTGCATCTATATTATTCTCTTTTCCCTTGGATCCTTGTGTTGTTCCTTACTATTTGTAAGACATTGGGAAAATTATTAGTTTCTCACATCTTTGTTTCCTCATCTGTTGAATGGGCTGGTTTTAAAGATCAAATAATTTAATTCATGTGCACAGCACATAATCATTTCATGTGTCAGCCATTATGACTATTTAAGACAAGCGCATAAGTGTCATTCTTTGATATGATACTTGTATTTTTTAAGACTTAAATGTCAGTGCAAATAATTCTTTTTTTTATAATCATTTGAATGTTTTATGTTTGCCAAATAAAATCTACTTTTCTATTGGAAACTGTATTTCCTATTGCCTTTAAACTACTTGGGTGTTAAAAGTGTAACTAATCAATGTTTTTTGAATGCTCCCTATGAGTCAAGTACTTTCCAAGACATAAAAAAACACCATCACTTCCCTTAAATTACTTAGGATTTATTGGCAAGGAGAATAATGTTAATAAGCAAGTTTAATCTAAAGCAGAGTGGGAAAAATGCTTTCAGAGAAACATAGATCAAACTGCTCAAGGAGGCAGACAAGGTATGGATTATACTATTAGAACAAGGAAGAGCTTCAGATAGTAGTAGAATTTTGGTTCAGGAAGAACATCTTAGGCAGAGGAATAATGAAAGCAAAGGCATTGATTGACACCTGAATGTACGGAGCACGTGCAGGGAACAACATCAGGCATTGACCCTGAAGCATGGCAAGGAACGGGGTGTCAACGTTGGGAGGCTGGAGCATTTCTCAAGCCTGGTCACGTCCAGATCCAAAAGGATGAGGGCAGGAGTAATATGCTCATGGCAGCGGTGGGGGTGGAGTGGTGGGGGCAGCAAGGGAAGCTTTGTAGAGAGGGAAGCTTCCTGCTTCATGGCTAAGGGAATATGAAGGCAGAGGAGAGAGATGAAGATGACCCTGATTCTCCAGCCCTGTTTCCCTGGAGTAAGGATGATGCCACCACAAAGAAAGGGTCAGTGCAGGTTGGTGCAGCAGATGATACCACGTCAGCTTTAGCACGTTAAGTTTAAAAGGCACCGGTAGGATTTTCTGGTGAAGGCATCTGAGGGTTGGAAACCTGATATTTGGAGGAATGGTCAAGCATCAGTGATTTGGGAGTAATCCACGTAGTAGTGATCGTGACGCTGCAAGAATAAGTGAATGAAAGTCCATCGATAATTCCAACAACCTATATGGTAGCTAAAGTCCATTTAAAAAATTGATTTAATTCATAAAGTAAATCATATGATTATTTTAGTTCCTGCTTAATAATTCATGAGCTCTTATTTTAGTTATATTTTATTTGTAGTCTGTGACTTTTAATTTTTTATTTCTCTTCCCCTGTTTCTTCTCTTCCTCCTTCCATTCCTTCACTCTAAGTTTCCTTTCTTTCTTTCTTTCTTTCTTTCTTTCTTTCTTTCTTTCTTTCTTTCTTTCTCTTTCTTTCTTTTTCCTTCCTTCCTTCTTCCTTCCTTCCTTCCTTCTTCTTCTTCATTCTTTCTTCTTTCTTTCTTTCTTTCTTTCTTTCTTTCTTTCTTTCTTTCTTCTTTCTTTTCTTTCTTTCTTTTCTTTCTTCCTTTCTCTTCTTTCCTTTTTAAAGATTGTATTTATTTATTTGAGAGACAGAGAGTGAGAGAGAGCACAAGAGGAGGGGAGGGGCAGAGAGAGAAGCAGACTCTCCTGCTGAGCAGGGAGCCTGATAAGAGGCTCCATCCCAAGACCCTGAGAGCATGACCTGAGCTGAAGGCAGATGCTTAACTGACTGAGATGCTCAGGTACCTCTGTTTGTTCTTTTTGACTCCTTTTGTCCTTCTTCTAATGCAATAAGAAATAAATTTCTTCTTCTTTTTTAAAGATTTTATTTATTTATTCATGAGAGACCCAGAGAGAGGCAGAGACACAGGCAGAGGGAGAAGCAGACTCCCTGCAGGGAACCCAATGCGGGACTTGATTCCAGGACCCTGGGGTCATGCCCTGAGCCAAAGGCAGACGCTCAACCCCTGAGCCACCCAGGCATCCTAAGAAATAAATTTTGTTTCAAACATCTGATGTCAAAAATGGAACTGTGTTAGTATATTTTTGAAGGATGCTTCCAAAAGCCTACAATCCAGAACCTCAGTCAAATACAGACTTAGGAGACTTTTCTATTTCTGAATACCCCAAACCTAGCTTTTCTCCTTAGAGATAACAGACAGTCAGCAGACATTAACTGTATACTATGTTCTGGGTAGTAAGGATATCAGCTGAATAGCACGTGACCCCTTCTCTGAGCAGCTCACAGGGTAATAGGTTTTCTTCCCCGGAGCCCTCCTTACAGCCACGAGGGTTTACCAATCCATTATATGCAAGTGCACTTAATTCCAAGAGTTAAAATTGTCTTTATGACCTGTGGTTTGTCGTCTCTTCATTCTTTCTTTGCCAGATTATTCTTGAAATGGATGGCTACCCTTTCTTTATGTTTTAAGCGACCCGGCAAGTATGACCTGATACCACTGAGAGAATCATGAAAACGACCAATAGCTAAACATTTAAAACTCTTGAAAATTTCCTCTTTTGTACCTTTTCATCTTAACCACAGTATTGCTGGAGATTATTCTTTGTGCTTAATATTAGATATTTAGCCCCTCTTTGTTTGATAACCCAAATGTTCTTTTAAAAATCATTTTACTGGTATTTGAGAAAGAAGGAAAATTTTGGATTCTCTGCATTTTGAGATCTTTCCTAGAACTACAGTAAGTGTGCAGAAAATCAGGTTTTAATTTGTTCACAAAGGCCAATGTGACACCGTCAGACCAGAGTTTTCCCTCTTTAGCTCTCATGGGTCCTGGAGGCGATGCTGTAGGGCACTGACTGTGACAGCCGGGGACACTGGGTCATGTGCACCCTGAGATTGTTTTCTGAGTTCCTCCCTTGCAGCTCCCAGGTGAAGAGAGTGCTGCTCCTGGCATTACCCATTCACTTGATGTAAAGAAGTATGGGGTCTAAAATACTGCATTTCACGTAAAACTGTTTGATTAAAAATCTTGGTTGTTTCCTTTCTTTTATTTCCCTTTTAAATCCTTTTGACTTGCGGATAGCCATAAAGGAAATGAGCAGAATAAACGATGATGTGACACTATCATAGTTTGTAACTTTCATTAAAATACATTCAATTTAAGGGTCATAAACGATGCTACAAAATGATATTTGGGAGGAAAATAGCGTTTTTCACAGCCTGGTGCTGACCTCTGTAGCTGACGGTCATTTTAGCAGAGTCACTGTATTGTCTGTCTACCTATCTCACCCGGAAAGATTTCAGTCTTTCTGGTCCCCTCCAACAGAACCAGATTTGGTTGGTTATAAAATTTGAGAATGGACCCATGGATGCTGGCTAGATTATAGTGGACTTTTCATTTTTTTCTAGCTTGCCACATGCCTCTCTCCAGCACTAACTGGTAAAATATTATTCTCTGGTCATTTTGAACTTGAATTTAATTGTACATTGATGTGATCCATATTAAGAACTATTTTTTTTTTATCTATTTATGTATGATAGTCACAGAGAGAGAGAGAGAGGCACAGAGACACAGGCAGAGGGAGAAGCAGGCTCCATGCACCAGGAGCCCGACATGGGATTCGATCCCGGGTCTCCAGGATCGCGCCCTGGGCCAAAGGCAGGCGCCAAACCGCTGCGCCACCCAGGGATCCCCCAAGAACTAATTTTAAGTTGAAAATCAAGGTGGTATGTATGAAAGAGAGTAGAATTTAAACCCAGGAGACCTAGTTTCTAATTCTGTGTACCCTGTTTGCTGTCTGTATAACCATGGACACATCTTTTAAACTTCTTGAATATCAATTATCTTTTTAAAAATAAGGATTCAATTGTTCTCCTACTTTCCACATCGAATTTTTGGATGAATCAAAAGATAATGTATGTAAATATGTTTAGTATAGAAATTATTATTACTAATTAGGAGATTATTGGAAATAATTGTTATTAATAATTAGAAGAATCCTTTAGACTATATGTAGAATGGAGCTTATATTTCATTGTACTTTAAAGAAAATGATAAGAAGGAAGAAAATTATTTTTTTTAATTTTTTAAAAAAGGTTTTTATTTATTTATTCATGAGAGACACAGAGAGAGAGAGAGAGAGAGAGAGAGAGGCAGAGACACAGGCAGAGGGAGAAGCAGGCTCCATGCAGGGAGCCCGATGTGGTACTCGATCCCGGGTCTCCAGGATCATGCCCTGGGCTGAAGGCAGCGCTAAACCACGGAGCCACCCAGGCTGCCTGAAGAAAATTAAATACAATGACAAAATTATGGAAGAAAGATTTGGTGATAAAAATAACATTTTGGAGAACTTTGCTATATTATTTATTCATTTATATATAACACCACTAAATCACTAAATCTAAATAAGTTTCTGAACATAAATAAGCCTGCTTGTGCATATTCCTATTTATCACTTTTTAGTACAAGAATTGAAACAAGAGTAGAAGAAAGTTGGATTCAGAACATTAAAAACTTGTTCATTTACTTTGTTGTTTGTGGTTTAACTTATGCTGTTGGCCATTATGTTCATTGTGCCCTAACTTATTACCAGAAAGATTCAAGAGAGCAAACTAAAGCTAATTTTAAAAATGCTTTGATTTGGGCTGAAAAACAACAGTGAATCAAAGGTAAATACTGTAAAAAAATATTCTAAAGATCTCTCTTTCCTTGTTTGTAAAAATCATTAGCTCTTCTAAACACTCCATTAACTTGGGATGTTATGACTTTGGTACCTGGAATATTGTTTGAGAAAGGTGTGTAGTATTTATTTAGTTGTACTGTGCTCAGAATTATTTAATCAGAATCCCTGGACGTGGTGGTAAGAATACCAGTATTTTTTGCAAATGGCAGGATTTCCTTCTTTTTCAAGGCTGAATAATATTCCATTGTATGTACAACCCACTCTTAAAAACCCATTCATCTGGGGTTTCCCGGGTGGCTCAGTGGTTTAGCGCCTGCCTTCAGCCCAGGGTGTGATCCTGGGTTCCCGGGATCAAGTCCCACATCAGGCTCCCTGCATGGAGCCTGCTTCTCCCATGGCCTGTGTCTCTACCTCTCTCCCTGTATGTGTCTCTCAAGAATTCATAAATAAAATCTTTAAAAAAAAACCATTCATCTGAAGATGGGCACATATGGTGTGGTTGCACAACATAGTGTCTGTAGTTAACAATATTTTGTTAGATGCTTAAAAATTTTTTAAGAGGGTAAATCTTGTATTAAACATTCTTACCACAAACAAATAAAAATTAGAACTAGGAAACTTTTGGAAGTGACTGATATGTCTATTATTGTGCCTATGATTGATGGTGGTGGTAGTTTCAGGGATGTATACCTATGTCCAAGCTCATCAAATTACATACATTAAATATGTCTATTGTGTCCATTATACTCCCAACTAAGCTCCCCCCGCCCCCAAGAATGCTAACATCTGAAAATTAAACAAATATGCTGGGGACTCCTGGGTGGCTCAGTGGTTGAACATCTGCCTTCCACTCAAGTCATGATCCCAGGGTCCTAGGATCAAGTCCTGCATCGGGCTCCCTCTGGGGAGCCTGCCTCTTCCTCTACTTGTGTCTCCATCTCTCTCTGTCTGTGTCTCTCATGAATGGATGAATAAAAGCTTAAAAGAAAAAATAAACAAATATGCTGAATGGAGTATTTGGCATATTAAAATTTGTTCTGCATTGACACAATCATCACTTTGGTCTAAAACCTATGTAAGTGGGATCCCTGGGTAGCTCAGCAGTTTAGCGCCTGCCTCTGGCCCAGGGTGTGATCCTAGAGTCCCGGGATCAAGTCCCACATCAGGCTCCCTACATGGAGCTTGCTTCTCCCTCTGCCTGTGTCTCTGCCTCTCTCTCTCTGTCTCTCATGAATCAATAAATAAATTATTTAAAATAAATAAATAAATAAAACCTATGTAAGTATGTGTACATGTGCTTCATTTTTATTCCCATGTTCATGCAGCCTAGAAAGGCACTGAAGAGTAGTGTGGGGACTATTTATAAATAATTTAATGTCTCTAAGATACGTATTGTATTTAAAGGTTCATCATTTAAAGAAAAAGTTCATCATTTTAACTTGAATTTAAAATCAAGTGAATTAGCAGTAACATAAAAGGTGTGTTATGAATTAATTTTTATTTGCTTAAATATGTTAACTATTTGGATTTGAGCGTACCTGATAATGGGGCAAGTTCACATAGATTACAATTTATCTTTAACAGAAGTGTAGAAAAATCTTGTACTTGGTCATATTCCCTTAAGAATATCCCAGGATAAAGAGTCTCCATGCTTCCAGGTAGGCTGCTCTCATTCCCTAAGGTAAATGTGTTACATCTTTGAAGCCTGACGTGGCCCTCTGACTGATGTCACTCCCCTCTCTTGCATTCATAGTTTTGTTCCCCGGGGCCCTGGTCAGTAAGAGCTTGCACTTTATGCTTCATGTCGGTCTGCTTGCAGGAGAACCCAGCCTGTACCTGTGTCCTGCTAGCACTCCTTGGGCCACCCCAGAGGCCTTTTTTAGGCAGCTCCTGACCATCCGGGCAGTTTCTTGTGTGTCTCTGCCTGAAGGTGCTCTCTGGCTGTGGAAGCATGCTCAGCTCTTTTGGGTTCAGATAGAAAAGCTGGGAGTTAATAGCCAGGAGCAGCTCCCAACCTAACGAGGATGGAAATGGAAGGGATCTGGTGGTCATATATTCCAGCCTTCTCACATCTTGGAGAGAAAATTGTGTGGTAGGCACCCCAGTCTCTCGGGGCGGGGGGGTCCTCAAGGACATTTACCCACAGTTACCTACAACGGTAACATGTTCATAGGACCAGTTTATGACCACTCTCTCTTTCATATCTTAACCTCCTAACTCGTTCACTGACTGCCTGGGCTTCTTACTCCCATTGTGAATTCCAGGGTCTGCTTTGGGGAATCCAAACTAAGACAAGATCTGAGACTTTGTAGTTCATTTTTCACGCCACTTGGTTTGTACACATTTTTTTTTTTTTTTTTGGTTTTGGTTATTGTATCTCTCTCACCTTCCTTTTTTTGTTGTTGTTGTTGAAAGTTTAAATAATTTAAGTCATAAATAATATATAACCCTGAAAAAAGAATAGCATAGGACTCCACATACAGACTATGAAAATAGCACTCTGGGGCTGTAGGAGGACTGTTTTAATAATCCTCTTGCATCTGGTCTCAGTTCATATGTAGAGAACGTTTTGAAATTAGTTGCACTTCAAGAAAATCCACTGTGTCAACTATACTCAAATTTTTAAAAAATTGTTTTTTTTTTTAAGATTTTATTTATTTATTCATGAGAATGCACAGAGAGGAGAGAGAGAGAGTCAGAGACGCAGGCAGAGGGAGAAGCAGGCTTCATGCACCAGGAGCCCGACGTGGGACTCGATCCCGGGTCTCCAGGATCACGCCCTGGGCTGAAGGCAGGCGCCAAACTGCTGTGCCACCCAGGGATCCCAAAAAAATTGTTTTTAAGGTTTATTTATTTATTTTAGAGAGAGAGAGGGAGTGCAAGCAGGGGGAGAGGCAGTGAGCAAAGGAAAGAGAGTCTTAAGCAGACTCCTTGCTGACTGGGGAGCCCAATGTGACTTGATGTCATGGCCCTGAGACCAGGGCCTGAGCTAAAACCAAGAATTGGAGGCTTAACAGACTGCACCACCTAGGCTCCCCTAAAAAAAGTTTTTGAAGAAAACCCATTGTAGAAGGGTCCATTTAGAACTGTCTAATCAAGAGGTGTGAGGGTGGCTCAGTTAGTTAAGCCTCTGACTCTTGATTTCGGCTCCGGTCATGATCTCAGGGTCGTGGTATCAAGCCCTGCCGTGGGCTCCACACTGAGCATGGTGCCTGCTTAGGATTCTCTCTCTCCCTTTCCCTCTGCCCCTCCCTGCCCCACTTACACACACACACTGTCTCTCTAAACATAAACTAATTTAAAAAATGAAAATAAAACTGTCTAATCAAGATACCAAAGACCAAGCACCCACTTCCTTTGCTGATTGCAATGAAATGTGTTCTTATTGTGAATATTTTTATGACTTTTATTAGAAAGGGAGATAAGATGTATAAAGGTAATACGTTTTCAGTTAATGTGCTATTACCCGTTTTCCTTGAATCACTTTTTAAAAGATTTTATTTATTTATTTATTTATAAAGATTTGATTTGTGTGTTCATGAGAGACACAGAGAGAGAGAGAGGCAGAGACACAGGCAGAGGGAGAAGCAGGCTCCCTAGGGTGGTAGCCAGGTGTCCCTCCCTCTATCATCCTAATTTAAATGACATCAAAAAAGTCTTGATTCTGTGAGTTAAAAGAAATATAATTTGGGAGTACTTGGGTGGCTCAGTCGGTTAGCAGATGACTCTTGGTTTTGGGTCAAGTCATGATCTCGGGGTCTTGGGATCAAGTCCCACATTGGGCTCTGTGCTCAGCAGGGAATCTGCTTGAGGATTCTCTCTCTCCCTCTACCCTCTCTCCTTCTATAAAATAAATAAATAAATCTTGAAAAATAAAAAAGAAATACAATTTGGCAACAAGCCATTGAATTTAATAAGAAAAGGCATAACTATTCAATTAAAATATTTAAATTAATTTTTTAAATCATGCATTTATTTCAAGGTGGTGGAAATGCATTAAAAATTTTACTATCATATAAGGTATCATAACTGAGTTATTGATTCTAAAGGGAGTTTAGGAAAGAAGGGAGAAGCTGTTGGTTATCTTCCTGGTCTTCTACAACCTCTGGTTTTGTTGATTTTAAATTTAAGTTCACATAACATAAAATTAGCCATTTTAAATGTACACCCAGTGGCATTTAGTACACTTACAATGGTGTGCACATCATCACCTATGTCTAAGTCCGAAATGTTCCCATCTCCTCCTAAGAAAGCCATATCATTAAGCAGTCACTCCCTGTTGCCCCCTTTCCCAGACCCTGGTAACTGCCAGGCTGCTTTCTGTCTAGGCGTTTACCAATTCTGGATATTTCATATGAGTAGAATCACACAATACGCGATCTTGTGTGTCTGGCTTCTTTCACGTAGCAAAATGTTTTTGAGGTTCCACTATGTTGAAGCAGGTATCAACACTTCATTCTTGCAATTTTGCTATTGGACGTGTACACCACAATTCACGCATTCATTCGTCTGTTGGTGGCATTTAGGTTGTTCCTACCTTCATGCTATTGCGATGAGGCCTGCAATGAACATAGGTGTGTAAGTATTTGCGTATGGTTTTCAATTCCGTGGGGACAGATCCAGAAGGGCAATGTCTGGGTCACACGGTAATTTTATATTTAACCTTTTGAGGAACTGCCAGCTTTCCACAGCAGCAGTATCATTTTATGTTCCTACCAGAAATGTTTGAAGGTGCTAAGTTCTCCACATGCTCCCCACCCCTTGTTCTTTTCTTTTTTCTTTTCTTTAAATTGTAGCATCTTAGTGCATATAAAGTAGTATCTCATCGTGGTTTTGGTTTACATTTCCCTAATGACTAATGATGTTGAAGATCTTTCTATGTGCTTGTTGGTCACTATATACACTTGGAGAGATTCTCAAATCTCCTGCCTATTTTTAAATTGGGTTATTTATCTTTTTGTTGTTTCATTGTAAGAGTTCTTTATATTTCTGGACACTAGATATATAACGAGCTTTATATATTATGGACATTATCAGATATATGGTCTGAAAATGTTTTCTCCCACTTGATATGTTGTCTTTTCACTTTTTTGATTATGTCCTTTGATGCACAAAAGTCTTTAATTTTGGTGAAGTTCAGTTTATTATTTTTTTCTTTTGTTGCTTGTGCTTTTGGTTTCATATATAAGAATCTAGTGTCAAATCCTAAAGATTTGGGCCCTAAAGATTTACCTCTATGTTTTCCTCTAAGAGTTTCCTATTAGTAGTTCTTGTATTTAGGTTACTAATGCATTTTGAGTTAATGTTTATGTTTTTCAGCATTATTGAGGTTTAACTAACAAAAGTTGTATACATTTAAGATGTTCAACTTAATGTTCTGATAACACATACACACTGTGAAATGATTGCCACAACCCGGGTAACAAACATATCCATCACTTCACATAGGCACTATTTTCTTACTTTTTAAAAGGTTTAAAAGGCCTATTTTTTTTAAGAGCAGTTTTAAGTTTTAAATAAAGCAAAATTAAGATGAAGGTATAGGGATTTCCTATGTATGCCCTATTCCCACACATGCATAATCTCCTCATTATCAACAATTTCTACATCAAAGCAGTACATTTGTTGTAATTGATGAACCTACACTGACACATAGTAGTTACCCGAAGCCTGTGGCTTACATTAGGGTTCACTCTTGGTGTTGTATGCTCTATGGGTTTGAACAAATGTATAATGACATGTATCTCTCATTATAGTATCATACAGAGTTATTTCAGTGCCCTAAAAAAAAAAAATCTATGCTCTACTTACTTATTTCTACCTCCCCTCAAAACCCTGACATCTACTGATTTTTTACTCTCTCTATAGTTTTGCCTTTTCCAGAATGCTGTATAGTTGGAACCATACAGTGTATAGCCTTTTTGGATTGGCTTCTTTCACTTAATAACATGCATAAGGTTCTTCTCTGTCTTTTCCTGGCTTAATACTTCATGATATATATACATTGACATATGTATACATTGTGAAATGACCACTACAATCAGGCTAATTAACATATTCATTACCTCACATAGTTACTATTTCCTTCCTGCCTTCCTGCCTTTCTGCCTTCCTGCCTTCCTTCCTTTCTGTTGTGAGTGCTTTGGATCTACCCTCTTAGCAAGTTTCAAGTATATAATACTGTATCATTAACTATAATCACCATGTTGTACATTAAATCTCATAACTTACTCATTTTGCATAACTGAAATGTTCAACTTCATTCCTTTGTGTACGGCTGTTCAATTGTCTCAGCACCATTTATTGAAGAGATTATTCATTCCCCATTGAATGATCTTGCACCCTTCTCAAAAATCAGTTGGCCGTAAATGTACAGGTTTGTCATGCCAAGAAGCATGCTCTTGCTTTTGGAATTATAGGTTATAGAGGAAGGGTATCACATCTGGCTAGCTCAGGGACTTCTGGATACTTTCTAGCTTAGTAGAGGCCAAAGTTGTGGCCTCCTCAAAAAGGAATGGTGTTCCTTCTCAGTCAGCTTCAGAGGCAGGATCAAGGCCTTGTACTGGCCTAATTCTGTATGCTGATTGGAATTTTCTCAAAGCTGTCTCAGAAACAGAGATTTTGATGGATGGTGTTTTTCCAAAGCCCCAGGGCCATCCATAAAGGAAGAAATGTTGTCAAGTGAGACTGTAGGTCTCACTGGAATTTTTTCAATTGATTCCATCTCTTTACTCTTTATAAGTCTATTCAGATTTTCTATTTCTTCTTATGTCAGTTTTGGTAATTTATCTATTTCTAGGAACTCTTCTATTTCATCTAGGTTATCTATTTTGTTGGTAAGCTGTTGTTCATAGCATTCTCTTATAATCTTTTTTATTTCTGTAGGATTACAGTAATGTCTTCACTTTCGCTTCTGATTTTGGTTGTATGTTCTCTCTTTTCTCTTAGTCTAGCTAAGGATGGGTCAGTTTTGTTAATCTTCTCCAAGAGCCAATTTTTGATTTCGTCAATTCTGTCTATTGTTGTTCTGTTTGCTATTTCTTTTTTTGTTTGTTTGTTCGCTATTTCATTTATCTCTGTACTAATCTTTGTTTTTTCCTTTCTTCTGCTAGTTTGGGGTTTAATTAACTCTTCTTTTTCTAGTTCCTTATTGTGTAAGGTTATGTTGTTGGTGTGAGATATTTCTTCCTTTTTTTCCCCAAAGATTTATTTATTTATTTGAGGGAGAGAGAGAGAGAGGGAGAGAGAGAGAGAGAGACAGCAGGGGGAGGGACAGAGAGAGAGAGGGAGAAAGAAATTTTAGCAGATACCTTGCTCAGAGCAGACATGGGGTGGATTTCATGACCCTGGGATCAGGACCTGATGCGAAACCAAGAATCAGATGCTCAATTGATTGTGCCACCGTGGGGTCCCTGTTTCTCTTTTTTAAATGTTCAGCTAATGTTTTCCTCTGAGCACTGCTTTTACTGCAACCATAAGTTTCAGAATGCTACGTTTTCAGTTGTGGGGGAAGGCAGGAAGAAAGAATATGAATTCATCTTGGGATATTTTAAGTTGAGGTACCTGGGAGACATTAAAGTAGAGGTGCTGACTAGGGAAATGTATTCATATCTGGAATTCAGGAAAAGCAAGGTATGGACTCCAGATACAAATTTGAGACTAATTTGCATATAATTAGAGGTCATATAGGTTCAGAATTATTAAACCTATGTGCATAGCTGAGAGGTAGCAAGTATATACAAGAAGAGAAAAGTCCCTTAATGCCAACATTTGAAAATTGGTTTGGGTAGAAATCAGCAAAAGAAGTTGGAAAAGAGATAGCAGAGAACTGAGAGTGATGTTGGGAGAGAAAAAAAAAAAGGGCATTTCAGGTAAGAAGTAGAACGATGTAACAACAGATGCACTGGGTTTGGTGATCTGGGGTAAACAGCAATCTCAGAGGGTGAGTTAGGTGGAGCGATGGGAAATGTGACCAGATTGAATGATTGGAAATTCTGAGGTAGGCATTGGATTGAGAAGTTTAAGTGCAAAGGACAGGAGAGGCATAAGGTGGCAGCTGAATCATAACATAAAGTTGAAGGAAAAGTGTTGTTGTTTTTAATGGAAAAAGTTTAGATCTTGATAGGAAGAAACCATATAAAAGGAGGGAAAGAGGTTCAAGGGGACAAGGGACAATCAAGATGCTGTCATTCCTGAAAAACTATTATTTATTTCCCTGATGGATTGTTTGAGCTTTCTGTGCATATGTGTTTTAGTTCTTTAGTGACAGGTCATTCTCCTGTTTGGCTTTCCATGCTTTCAATCCCCAAACTCACCCTCTGCTGGACACACATGCTGGAGACGTGCTGGAGAGACACTGAGGTTTACAGACGCACACACATTCTCTGCCGGTGATCGTACACAACTGATAACTTCATAAGCATTGGCTTTTTGCTTGATATGCAAAATATTTCAAGGCTAGTGACCTGGGAAAGACATTTCTCAGGGATCCTGCCAATAGCTTTCTCTGCTATTATAATAGAAAATGATAAACCACGATCTCATTTTCTCATTAGTATTCAGCAGCAATAGATGAATACTAAATCCTCACTGAATAATTTAGCTCGAAATGTTTACCCTTTGAAGTACAAGTACAACATAACTGGAAAACACCATGTCCTGAATCTATTCTCAGAAGCTACTATTTTAGTATATTCGACACTTTAAATGCCAGATTAGACTGAGAAACAAAACACAAAAAGCTTCAAAGAGAGTTTCAAATTCCTGTTGGTGAGTTTCCTGCAGGCTCCCTACTCCGCCTCCCACGCCCACCCCATCTCCAGTTTGCAGTTGCTATCGAAAGCCTAACTGAGGATTCCTGAGCTGCTGTTTTTGTTTTTTATCACGGTCTCTGATATTGGCGGTTTTCAAAAAGATTTTATTTCTTTATTTTAGATAGAGAGACGGAAGAGCAGAGGGAGAGAGAGAGAGAATCTCAGGGAGACTCTGCACTGAACACGGAGCCTGACATGGGACTCAATCCCACAACCCCGGGATCATGACCTGAGCCAAAACCAAGAGTCAGACACTTAACCAACTGTGCCATGCAGGGGCCCCAAGGAGTTTTTTTTGTTTTTGTTTTTTGTTTGTTTTTTGTTTTTTTTTTCTATCTCCAGCTACATTTTTGAGATCCTGTAATTGTCTGAGCACTAGGATTCACCACCGAGGAAACACTGATAGACATGTTGCAATTAGTAGGAATAGAATGAACAAAAAGAGATCCGGCTTCGAATCTTGCCTCTGCCATTTAAAAACTCCAACTTGGACAAAATACTTGCCTGAGCCTCCATGTCCTTGTTTTTAAGGTGAGAAAAGGTTTCTGTACCTTTACTACTTAAGGTAGTTACTATTTAACTATTGTCAAGGTTAAAAATAAGTGGCCTGGTGCACAGTTAGCCCTCAGTGACGAGATGCGTCTGACCAGGCAATGAGCACTGTTCCTTTCACCTTGCTCTCTCCTTGACCTTCATCAGGAAAATTATGTGATTTCAGTTCCCTCTCCCCCCTCCTGGATTTCTCATTTGGGAATTGATGCTCAAAACTGTGATGTGCTGATGGAAGGTCCTGGACCATTTTTCCTGTTCTTCTGTATAGTGATAAATGGAACATATTATTGAAATAAACTGACTATTATTATAGCAACTTTACTTGGCAGCTGATTTCATTCTATTCTTTCATGTCTTAGAAAGTAACATTTATTAATATTTAACATTTATTTATGTGCCTACCTGGTGGTGTGTGCTGTACAGATAATGCAAAAAAAATGCCCACTTTCTGGGCTTCAGGAGCTCGTCCTCTCCGATGATGGACAGCTAGCTCTATCCATGTCCTTGAAGGGTAAACAGTAGAGAACAGTTGTGCGCTGGCAGGGGGTGCCACTGTCTGAGCCCGCGTGCCGTCCAGCCCTGTCCTATATATATGCTCAGTCTGTTTCGTGCACGCATTCGAGATTCCGAGAGGTCTGCACGGAAGCATTTGGTCAGCCCGCGATGCAGTTGGTGGCCTGAAGGGTTTCGCCCAGGCTAGGGACACAGGGGCAGACGCCCTGTTAAGTTTTCTCCCGCCTGTGATTCCTAAGGGCCATAGCGCTAGTGGGCTGTAAGGGAGGGATCCTGCTTGGGTCCTGGAACCAGGCAGTCCCCAAAAAGCAACTCACTAGGAGATGGAAAAGGTAGAAGTCAGGGTTGAGGCCTCTTAGGGACTTAGGGGAGACGAGCCTGACTCCTAAGAGCCTGGCTGCAGCCGCAGGCCGAGAGCAGGGAGAGCTTGTTGCCTAGCAACATGACACCAGCTAATAAAGGGGATTCGCAGGCTTTTTATTTTCCTAGACTGCAGGTAATTTGTCCAGGGGGACTTTGGAGAGTGTTTTCCTGTATCTTTTTTTTTTTTTCTGGAGTCTTTCATTTTCTCTGCATGTCAATTAGACAACAAAATTTAGTGAGTTCTCCCTGTGTGCAGAGTGATCTCTCCTTTGGGGGTTCTGTTCCTTCAACAGTGTGCGTGTAGATACTATATTTAAAACTGAAAGCTCAGGAGTAAGTCAGCGAGCAGCACTTAATGCAAAGTAGCAGTGGCGGCTGCATACATTTCTGAAATAAGAAGGCAGATGGAAGCCAGCAGCTGGGACGGGAGACAGATTGGTCAATGAAACGTCAGCTAAGTCCTAAAAGACTATCGTACCAAAGAGGGGTGGCGTCCTGTACGCAGGAAACATTTCTCAGTCCTCGGTGTCACTACCGTGCAGCTGCCCAAGCCGCCCGACGGCAGGAGCCACCCGAGGAGCAGTGCACGGGCAGCAGGAATCAGCCCGCAGTAGGTGCAGACATCAGGAGAAAGCCCTTGCCTCCTCCCATTCTTAGCAATTTGACAAAGTAATGTTATGTTTGCTGAACCTCATAGGTAACACAATCAGGCTTTATATTTTTGCATCTTTTTGTTTTATAAGAATTCATCTTTATTGTATTTAAGCAAAAGTGTTGGTCCACTGTTGACCGGAAATGAGAAACAAAGAAAGAAAAACAACAGGCCCTTCGACACAGAGAAGTACCTGAAAGGCACTGCTCTAAATGAGGGGTCAACACGCTTTTTTGGTAAAGGCCTGGCACTAAATCTTTTAGGATCGGTGGGCTGGAGGTCTCTGTCGTAACTAGTAACCAGCTGTTGA
This sequence comes from Canis lupus dingo, assembly GCF_003254725.2. Classification (NCBI taxonomy): domain Eukaryota; kingdom Metazoa; phylum Chordata; class Mammalia; order Carnivora; family Canidae; genus Canis; species Canis lupus. Next base: position 59,581,645 of record NC_064256.1, on the reverse strand, counting down.
AGGGCTCAGACTTAGCGAATCACAGTCTCCGGCAGGGGTGGCAAGGATGCTGGCGTCTTTCACAAATGACAGGATTTTCTTCTTTTTGCCAAGTTTTGTCAGGGTCCCTGCAAGGACAAGAATGGAGACGGCACCTAGCTTATACAACAGGCTGCGTTGACTGTTTTAGTGTCGGCCTGCTGATGGACAGGTGCATAAAGGGCAAGAGACAGGATAAGACTTTCCATCACTTAGTGAGGTTGTTGGGGGGGAGATCCGTGCTCTGTCCACCTCGGATTTCCCAAACCTAACATGGCCAGTTGGCCCGATTGGCTTCAGACACGTTGTCACCTAAAGAAACGTTGTGTTTACAGCACCGGGCGCCGTGGCGAGGAGGGAAGTAGGAGGAAGCCACCTGAGATGTAAGGAGAGGAGCTGTCCCCACCCATGAGATCGTGGAGGAGAAGGGCATCCTGTGCCACTGAGACGGCCGCGCTCAGACGGCCGGGGATAGGGCGGCGGGGCCTTCTGCTGACGACGTGCGCGTAGAAGGGGACCCTTCGTGGCTGGCAATTACAGAACACAACTTTATCTAGTATGGAAAGAGGGGTGCTTCCCCAGGACTGAAAATGGAAAAATTGGCAGATCTGAGCAAGACGGGTTCCCTCGGGGAGACAGGAACGAGATGGGAAAGGTGGAGCACGGCCGAGCCCATTGGGACCCAGTGTCTCAAGGCCACTGGGAGGCTCAGGGTGCAGCTCTGAGAATGAAGCCGAAGCGAGGAGGCGCCGCTGCCCTGGGAGCACCTGCCCGGAAGGAGGACTGTAGTGAGGACGGGCCTCCACCCCGCATCCCAAGCCCGGATGGCCCGGTCCCTTTAGGACACACTCTCCGAACTCTTCCTTGTATTTGTAGCAGGAGATGAGTCGGAGCCACCTTAGCCGTGGGGTCAAGGTGACCTGGGAAGACAGAGCAAGGCGTCCCCACGGAGCCAGGGGGAGGCTGTCAGACTCAGCAGCCTTCTTGAGGCCGGGGGGTAACCTGAATGAATGAATGATGGTGTAGGCCCGAAAGGTTGGGCTCAGTGCTGCAGACGTGCCGGGTCCCCTAGGCTAACTTGGTCTGAGACAATCAGACCCTCCGTCTGCAGAGATTCTCAAGGTCCTGGAGAATCTTCTAGCACAGCAGCACCAGTTCTCAGGGGCGACACCATGTGGCAGAGAGAAGAAAAAGCAGCCTGGACTGAGGTCTCCAGGGTTCCCCCCACGTCCACGGGAGAGTTGCACTGACCTGTCCTTGCCGCGCCTATCACTGTGCGGCCTTTGACGCTTCATGCGACAGAAACACACAGCCCTGCAGAGTGACATGGCTGATGATAAGGCGGACAGGACATTTTGTTATGACTTAGAAAATAAAAAAGATGTGATCATCCCGGCCTCCTTCATTTGCGAGAGTTCACGGTTTGCTATAGGAATCGAATGAATAGGGATCCCTGGGTGGCGCAGCGGTTTGGCGCCTGCCTTTGGCCCAGGGCGCGATCCTGGAGACCCTGGATCGAATCCCACGTCGGGCTCCCAGTGCATGGAGCCTGCTTCTCCCTCTGCCTGTGTCTCTGCCCCTCTCTCTCTCTCTCTCTGTGACTATCATAAATAAATAATAAAAAAAAAAATTAAAAAAAAAAAAAAAGGAATCGAACGAATAGCAGATTTTTTTGAAAAGAACAAAACAGAATAATAACAATATTCATAAAGGTATTACAGGCAGGACACGTCACAATTATTATCATAGGCTGGCGATTTGCTGTCGGATAAATTCAGTGCCCTTGGCAGCTGTTGTCCTCCTCCTTGCCTCACTTTGTGCCTCTTAAGTTTGTATTTCTGGAGGGCTGTTGTTCTCCCGAAAGATAGGTGCCAACCCTAACCTCCCAGGACCTGTGATTGGGACTTTACATGGGAAAAGGGTCTCGGCACCTGCAATCAAGTTAAGATGAGGGCCTTAGAGCAGGACTGAATCCAATAGAACTGATTTTATGAGAAGAGAAGAGACACAGAGAGAAACACACGCGGGACAGTGTGTGACACTGAAGCAAACATCGGGGCTATGCTGCTATAAGCCTAGGAATGCCCGAGCCAGCAGGAGCTGGAAAAATCGAGAAAGATCCTCCCCTAGAGAAGTCACAGGAAGCGTGGCCCCACCAATAACTTGATTTCAGACTTCTGGACTCCAGAACTGGGAAAGAATGCATTTCTGTTGTTTTAAACCATCAAGTTTTAGTGCTTTGTTACAGCGGCCTTAGAAAATTAGTACAAAAAGTAAAACATTTTTTAATGTCTAATGAGAATTTTTATAATTTCTAATTTTTTTAAAAAGATTTTATTTATTTATTCGTGAGAGACCAAGAGAGATAGGCAGAGACCCAGGCAGAGGGAGAAGCAGGCTCCATGCAGGGAGCCCGACGTGGGACTCACTGGGTGATAGTGCCAAGAAGACACGGACAACGTACTGATAAATGTAAAAATATAGACTTTGTCCTGTCGGTGGAAGGTGACCAATGAGCTTACTGGAGGCTGGAATCTCGTTGCAGAAAGTACGTATGGCAGCTCCCGGGAGAGCTGCAGGAGCCCAGCACATGGGACTCTTTTCGAGCCTTTAAGGGGAATAGGAATGGGACATTGTTCAATTCCTGCCTCCTTATGACTCTCCTCTTCTTCCTGCCTCCTGCCTCTTCCCAGTTTTCCCCCTTGTCTTTCCCTTCCTCCTTGTCCCAGTAACCTCTAAAAAGGTTCCTCCCGCTTTCCAGTGTCTTTAGTGGAGTACTGAAATGCGAAAGCTCATTGAGATGTCTTGCTAGCTGACGGATGGCCGAGTATCTCCTAGAAACCTGTGCTGGGACTCTGACCTTGGGGACTGCAGTGTAAGTCCCCAAGACCCCGTGATTCTCCGGGGCTTCAGCTCAGAAGCTGAATCCCTGGTTGTTTATCAAGGTTAGTTAATAAATGTACTAGGTGCTTGGATTCTTTTCCCACAGACGGGCCTAGTGACGCGCCTAGATGCCCTTCAAAGAAAGGGGGCTGAGAAGGTGGTCGGTGCCCACCTTGTTCTTCATGAGAAGGGGACTAGAGGCAGGTCAATGAAAGGAACGTGGAGCGTCCTGGAAAGAAGCATAAAGTAACTCCTGACAAGAACCTGAGCAATTAGAAATGAGAAGAGGAAACGCTTACCGATACCTAACATGTCACTCAACTTCCCTATCTCAACAGCAAAAATAAAATCATGTAATGCCTGGATGTTCACCACTCTGTGTCTTTTCGGTGATCGGTTAGGGGAGATTCTGGATCTACGATTAAAATCGTAAAGTGAGTACATTCTCATTCGGAGCCTTGGGTCATAGACCAACCCGCGCCAATTTGGCCACTCGCCACTGGGACGCAGCAGCAGAACCTAACCTTGGAGATGGGGAAGTCTACAAACTTCTGCTTCCACGCCTGCTAAGGGAATGTCAAACCAAAGCAAGTTTCAGAACAAACGTGCCCCGGCGCTAAGATTCATGAGTAAGCGGACACCAAAGCATTAACCGTGCTGGCCAGTTCCGGGCCTCAGTCCTTTAATGCATCCTCAGGTAGTTTGCATGAACCGTTTGTTCAAGACAGATGTGATACCATTCTAGAAGGATCTAGCTAGCCTTTCGGTCGGAATTTAGGTCCAGGAACTTGAATGCGATCTGCGGTTTCCTTAAGTGGTGAGACTCGGCACCAAATTGAAATCCTCGCCTCAGGCGTTCATAGAGTTTACGCAAGGAAGTGCTCGTATGATATTTCGTGCCAGTTCCTAAAGCTCGGACACATTCAGTTTTCCAGTTAGAAATCATTCCTGATATCCTTCAGGCCGTTGAGAACCTTCTAGTGAAGACTCGGGTATGAAGTGTTGAAGTCTTTAGAGGCCGCCTCCGGATCTGATGAGAGCTTTTCTGATGCTGACGACCATCCTGGAGGTATGTATGGCTGAGGAGAGGCCTTAGCACGCCCCTAACTTACCCCCCCTCCCCGGGGTGTACATAAAATCAACTTATATATGTATACATCACACTGTTCAAATTATTCTATTTTATTTATTTTTAAAGATCTTATTTATTTGAGAGAAGGAGAGAGAGAGAGAGAGACGGAGGAGCATGAGGGTGAGGAGGGCCAGAGGCACAGGGAGCCCGACGTGGGGCTAAGCAACGGCTCCACTTTGGTTTAAGCAAAGCCACAGGCAGTGATTTTATGCTTCGCCTCATGACCACGTCACGTCTGGCAGAGCGAGTGACTGCGGGCACGTCTTGTTGCTCACGTAGCACTTCCAGCTCCTGATCCACTTCTGGTTGACACCGGAGAAGCACAGTGACCCGCTGAGGCCAGGCGTGGGGTCTGGGAGGAGAGCCCCTGGGAGAGCGCCGGGCCTCGGCGTCAGCCAACAGCTGCCAGGTTAGTGGGCCGGTGACCGCCGTCCACGCCAGGTCTGGAGGGAACTTTTTTTTTTTTTTAAGTGATGACCCAAAGGCAGGGGAGACTTCAGACCTCGGGGTAGGCGGGCAGGGCTCTGTCCACACTGGCTGTTCCCAGTGGCCTTGCCCAGTAAGAGGGTACGGATGGCACCCACCTGCCAGGAGGAGCCGAGGGGAGATCTCGAGGGGGCCTGGGCCCCAGGGCCTAGTCGGTGCTGCCCCGGCCCCTCGACCCCCCAGCCCCCAGCCCGGACGCCCAGGGCAGAGCATGCAGGGGCAGAGCTTTAAAGTCAATTGGCAAAGAAGGTAAAGCACTTGGGTAGGTCGGGGAGCCGCGGGGGGCGCTTCTGCAGGCCGGGCGGGCGAGCAGGTGCGCACCCGTTAGGTCAGCTCCCCTCCCGCGCGGATCGTGGGCTTCTCCCCGAAACACCGCACCCTCCTCAGGGGCTTCAGCTTCACTCGAGGGCTTCGAGGGCTTCGCTCTTTGCCAGATCATCATGCACTTAGCGCTGTGTCCTGCGTCTCGGCCTCAGGGAGGGACCTCAGGCGAAGGAGCCTCGTTTTGGCCACTTAGTGTTGCAGCCTCTGCCCCGCTCGTCCCAGTCCCACCAGCGCTGGTCCAGGGCACAGAGGCTTGTCTGGCCTCCGACGCAAGGCCGTGGCGCCGAGGCTGGTTTGGGGTCGCCTGCAGCTACACACCAGCCATAGAGCCCGGAATATCATACGGTAACAGTCCGGGAGAAGGCCCGGGGCAGCCTTCTCTAGAAGTCAACATCAAGGCCCTGGGTGGTTTGTTTGAAACATCTTCTGTGTTTGTTGGCGGGGGGCCGGGCCGGTGGGGCTCCATCAGGGCCCGGGGCGCCCGGCCAGCAGGTGCTCTGGGTGCGAGTCTTCCCTCTCGGCTCCCCAGACCCCGGCGCCCTCCGCGCGGCCTCCCTCCTGGCCGGGCCCCAGCACGCCGGCCTCCCCGCCCGACCCCTTGACCCCTTCCTCCGAAACCAGTTGTCGATGATGATAAAGGTGAACGAGTAAGGCGCCACTAGGCAACCCCATTTCTAAGGCGCGGGCTGGGGTGTCTTCTCGGCCCTCATCTTTCACCAACGTCACGCTCGCCGTCTAGGCCTTGGCCCCAGTAATTTCTTCATGAATTTTTAGAATTCTGCTGCTCCGCAAATGCCGTTTTCAAGTGGTTGTGGCCTTCGACTTAGAGGGTTATATTCCTCCTTTGTAAACACGACTTTGAATCATCCCAGCATCACCTGTTTAACAAAACTTTTACTTAACTCCGTGCTTCAGGGCGGATCCCTCAGAACTGTGTTTAGGGAATGTCTCGTCCTTACCATCTTTCTTTTCTTTGTTATCATTCTTTATTCCCAGTTACTCCACATTGGAGCCCATCTAATGCAACAAAAGGTACAAGACAGAGAAAAAAAAATGGTATCATCTATTAATTTCATCAACTATTTTCTCTGCTAAAACATGTTCTGAGGAGAATCCGCTAGGCCGCTTTGGGGAGACGTGCAGGGGGTGGAGAAAGAATGTGAGAAAAAGACGATCATTCGTAAATGTCTACTACCAGAGACATTTAAATCATTGTAATGAAAGCATTCACTTTTTGGCTACTTACTTCATATTTCAAAATTTTGAGTCTTGATCTGTATGTTAAAAAATATCAGATTTATTTGATTTTTTTTTTAAAAATTGGTAGTTACAAACCATTTTCTTTCATTACAACTTAAAATTAACTATTACATAAAGCAGCACACATACCTGTACACATATATATTGTAATCTCTGCCGTCTAAAAACCGATTCAAAAGTAAGTTACCATATTTCTTTAATTCTAAGATCTCGTTTTGGATAAAGAGGTAAAAATACTACCTCATTTAGTGAATGTACTGATTGTAAAGCATATCCCAGTTTTAGAACATTAAATGCATAAAAATGAGCACTTTGAAATCAAAGATATACTATGTACTTTTTCATGGTACATAGTACATGCCGGAAATCAAGCTTGATTATGTGGCCCTTGCCATACAAGTGTATCCTACAGTTTCTCATTTAAATGCATTGAATGGACACAGTGAATTTCAGCTGGTTTCTAAATATGACTAAAGGAAAAGCATAATTTCTCCCATGAAGAAATGGCAGTACTTCCAATGACTCTTACCAAAGCTGTGCTGGTTTTCTGTCTGCATTTCGGTATTGGGATTTTGTTACCAGTCCATCATTTGACTCTGGTGTATTTTCTTATATCTCTCTTTTTTAATTTATTTCTTATTTTAAAAAAGATTTTATTTATTTATTCATGAGAGACCCAGAGAGAGAGGCAGAGACACAGGCAGAGGGAGAAGCAGGCTCCTTGTGGGGAGCTCGATGCAGGACTCGATCCCTGGACCCCGGGGTCACACCCTGAGCTGAAGGCAGAGGCTCAACCACTGAGCCACCCAGACGTCCCTTCTTGTAGGTCTTATTTTATTCAGAAGTGTGTCAAAGCCCAGACTTTATTCCAGAGTGGAACAGAAGTGTTACTTTAGGCTCAGGAGTATAACTTCAGTATCACATTGATCTAAAGGTTGGCTTATTCTCATTCCTGCCATTCATTTAATATAGGGACTAGTTAAACAGATTAATGTCATCTCTATGGTCCAGTGTTTTTGTAGAGCGTGAGTGAAGGATCACCCGCACTCGACACTCCCTGGCGCTGTCAGAAATGGTAATTCCTGGATCTCACCTTTGACCTGCTATGCTTGAATATTAACGATGGGGCCCTGGAATCCATATCTTTGACAAGCGCTCCAGGAGACTCTTATGTGCTGAAGGTTGAGAATCTCTGCATAGTGCAGCATGGACTTAGGGGCTAGATTGTCTGAGTTTGAACCCCTATTAAGAACAGAGTAAAGTGGGATCCCTGGGTGGCACGGCGGTTTAGCGCCTGCCTTTGGCCCAGGGCGCGATCCTGGAGACCCGGGATCGAATCCCATGTTGGGCTCCCGGTGCATGGAGCCTGCTTCTCCCTCTGCCTGTGTCTCTGCCTCTCTCTCTCTGTGTGACTATCATAAATAAATTAAAAAAAAAGAAAAAAAGAACAGAGTAAAGTGAAAAAACAAAAATAAAAAAAGCCAACCAAACAAACAAACAAAAGAACAGGGTAAACTCAGACAAGTTACCTATACTAAGCCTCAGTTTCTTCCTCTGAAAAATAGGTTAATATCAGTGCCTTCCTCATGGGGATGTTCTGAGAATTAAATGAGCGAATATTTGTAGAACACCTAGAACAGTGTTTTTAGCATGTAATAAATACGTCTTTCTAAATATAGAGAGACTATAGAAAAATAATAGATATTCATTAAAAAACACCCGCTGTGTGCTGGCCGCCAGTCCCCGTCTACAAGACGCTTGCTTCTGCTGGAGGGGTTTTACGTGAGCACACGTGCACTTGGCATGCAACGAAGATTACCTGACCAATCCCCAGGGTCCTGAGACGTGGGTAATGTTATCCTCCTCCTTTTGCAAATGAATAAACTGAGTCACAGAGACGAAGTAGTCTGGCCAGGTTTGGACAGCTACTCACGGTTGGCATTAGCTATGAGCACGGACAGCTGGATTCCAGCACGTTCCCACATCACTATCTGCACAAGCGTATGATTCCACTAAAAGAAGTGCTCCCTGACCTGAGTTGACTCTTAGTGGAATGACGATTTATCTGAGGCTCAGAAAAGAACTGGACTACAAAAGATTTACTTCTGAGTGGGGTGGGGTGGGGCAGGCTCTTAATCCTCCCTTGAGGGGTAGGCGCAGATGCTATTATAGTCACAGTAAATGAAGAGTCTCAAAAGGCGTATTTTAAATAGATACAAATCTAACTCAGAGTTAAATCTTGTTTAGACTGTTCAGTGAATGATCAAAACCCTAATGGTTCCAAATAGCTATGCTAACCTTCCTCAGTCTATCATCACTGTCACCTGGTAGCCAAGTCCATCAGCAGGCTTGGGGGGGGCGGGGGTGGTTGGCTCGATTGCATCTTCTTTTCTATTGAAAGGAGAAAGCTATTTAAGGTGTGGTATCTGTGAATAGGACCTTGTATTTACATGAAATCTCTCTCTACGATGTTGAAAGACTTGCATTCATGCCGACTTTATTTCAGTTTTTTGACGGATGGTTAGAGGTCACGATTAAGAATCAAGACAGAGGATTATTTTCTGGTTACTTATCCAAGTTCTCGGATGACGTTTGCTCATGTTGGGGATGGGTTTCTTCACAGCCATGGACAAGAAGAGAGTGTGTGCGGTGATTCACCCCTTAGCTTCCGAGGAGAATTCTTTCTTTCACAGCTACATTTGAAATGATTTGGTAAGGAGACGGGAGGAGTGTGTCCTTCCTAAAAATTTGGTGTATGGCAGGTGGAGAGGAAGGTGCTTGAAAACCAAATGGGGCCAGGAGACAAGAACACCAGAATATCCATTTGCTATTCAATATAGGGATGAAAGTATATATTTAGTAATTTTCACTTTTCTTTTAACATAAATTGTATTAAATTTAAGAACAGGGGTGTCTGAGTGGCCCAGTCAGTTAGGTGTCTGCCTTCGGCTCGGGTCATGGTCCCGGGATCCTGGGATCGAGCCCCACACTAGGCTCCCTGCTCAGCGGAGAGCCTGCTTCTTCCTCTCCCTCTGCAGCTCTCCTTGTTTGTGTTCTCTTTGTCAAATAAATAATGTCTTAAAAAAAAAAAAAAACTTGAATAGTTTGGCTCCCTGCCCAGTCCTTACTGCTCCATGTTGTTGCTGCTTCCTCAAGAGTGTTGCCATGTGGACATGTGAACAAAATATCACCAGATTTCCAAAATTTTAAAGAAATTTCAGAAATCTGGATTTTTCTGTGAAATTCTCTGAATTTTAAATTTTCCCCATATTATTTTAAGCAGTAGATGGGCAATGCCAGATGCAGTTCACTGGTCACCAGTGTATTACCTCTGGCCTGGTCTTCCTGTAGTGTAGTCAAGATGAATACTTTTTAAAAAGTGAGCATCAAAAAATAAAAAAAATAATAAAATAAGAAGTGAGCATCATCTTTACTGCTAACCATGCTCTTCCTCTATAGTCTCTGCTGTTTTATTTTTCAAATAAATGAAAATCCATTCAACTCTTCAATGCTCCTCAGTGCCCACAGTCAAATCTAAATTCCGTTAGTGAAATTCAAGATCTATTTGCTGCTCCATGCTCCACCTCTACCTTTGTATGTGATGGTCTTTTCACCAGCTTGCTCTTGCCCTCCTTGTCCTGCAAGGACAACACTCCACCAGCTGGAGTGTTGCTTGCTGTGTGGGACCTGCCACGTGAATGATAGGGTGGTTATACGATTAACCAGAATAGAGGGCAAGGGGAGGTACATAAATACAAAGCTAGTTTTGTGATTGATATCTACCGGCCTACTGACCTTGTCTGACTCACTTCTGATATTTTAAAAATCGATTCAATAAATACATATTGGGCCACTCCTATGTGCCAGTCACTCTGTGAGGCACTGGAATTATGAAAATTGAAATCAGGGTCCGTCTCTGTCTTCACATTGCTCACAGGCTAGAACAGACATGCCATCAAACAACTGAAATACAGCATTGAAAGTGCTTTAATGGAGTTTGTTAGGAGATGCCTGTGGAGAGTAGACAAAGAAAGGAACACTCTCCAGAGGAGACACATGAAATAAATGGAAGGGTGAGAAGAAGCTTTCCATGGGGCAGAAGGAAGGAGACCATTTCAGGCAGAAGAAAGAAATTTCAAGCAGAGGAATCAATATGTTTAAATAAGAAAGTCTGGAAAATTCAGAAAATGGTGTGTTGTTTTTTACAATTAAACATTCCTAACGATGTTAAGGTATTACTGTACTCTGTGCTGCAGTTTACATGGAACTTGGCCATGATATCATTTTCCTGAGTCTTCCTGGGATGAGCTGTGAGCCTCTTAGCTGAAGCCCTTACCAACTTAGTAGATAAATAATACTTTTCTAGTCTCCGGGCTACAACCAAATTAAGGGACCATCTCCACATACCCAAGGCCTTGTGTTAGAACAAGAATATATCTTTGTTTACAAGTTCTCTCTTGACCAGTTCCTTGGCTCAAAGTATGAGAATTTCCATGCTACTCTCTCCATGTTCTGCTAGATCAAACCTAAACATTTCCTTTAGAAATTTTAAATAAACTCAATGAAAGTAATAAATTTGAGTTAATTTGTTGGAATTGAGATCCTTTTTTGATGTCTGGGTTTCTTCTGTTGCAGTATTTAAACTTAAATCATTAAAGTAATAATGATCCCTGGTCACTTAGTCTCTAAGAGCCTCATTGTTATCCTATACGGTTTGCAATTAAGTATGTGAAATACCCCAAGGCATTAATAACAGTCTCTTTGAGTGAGTTTTGTGTACTGCAGAAAAATAAACATCCTCCCTCCTGTTCTTCTTAAATAAGTAAATGACATTATTGTTGTAAAGTATAAAATTTTTGAAGTGTAAGATTGTGAGATTGTGTTTAACTTAGAAAATAAAAATAACAACTAGGACTAGCTTTTAGTATCTAAGATTACTTGCAGCAAAAGTCTTGAATTTGCTTAGTTCTCAAGAGATGAGGTTTCACCAGCAAAGTAAATCTCCTTGGGGCACGTTGAGTCAGCTCATGAAGAGGCAGTGAGCCATGCCATTGCCATTCATGGTTTCAACCCCATGAAACTCCTTTTCAGAATTAGATCAAGCCCGAGCGTAGGCAGGGTGAGGCAAAAATGTCCTTGAATGGCAGTTGGGATAATTGTTGATGACATGCTACCTTATCTACACCTTTGCCTCTCTTCACCTCCCTTCTTTTCATCTAATTTTTTCTTCACGGATACACTTTAGGCTTGCCAGTACAGCCAGAGCCATTAATTCAGTCCAGTGGTCACCTTGAATTAACTCTCCCCTCCTGCGATATTACAAACTACTGTAGCCAGGGATGTGTCACTGTGCCTGCCCACCTGTCTCTAGGTTTAGCAGAGAGCCTGCCATGCTACATTCAACAATTCGATGAATATTTGTTAAATGTGAATGGGGTGAGGGTGGGGGATATGGTCAAAAGGTAGAGACTTCCAGTTATAAGAAAGTTCTGGGGATGTAATGCAAAGCATGGTGACTATAATCAACAATACTGTGTTGTATATTTGAAATTTGCCTGGAGAGTAGATCTTAAAGCATTTCATCACAGGATAAAGAATGTGACCATATGAGATGATGGATGTTAACTAAACTTATTGTGGCAATCATCTCACAATATATACACACATCAAATTATTATTTTGTATACCTTAAACAGCGTTATATGTCAATTACATCTCAATAATACTGAAAAAATGTGAATAAAAAATTCTTTTTTCAAATATTAACAAATATTTGAAATATTGGCTAGGCCTTGCTTGTACTTTTTAAAAGGAATTGTGGTTAGAAATTTACACATATAGCTCAGTGCCAAATGTATATAGTTTTCAAAATGCTCCATAACTGATTTTAACTTCCTTATGGGCCTCAATCTGTAGTGGGATGGGAAATAGAGACAATTTTACCAAATAAAAGAAATTCAGGGATCCCTGGGTGGCGCAGCGGTTTGGCGCCTGCCTTTGGCCCAGGGCGTGATCCTGGAGACCCGGGATCGAATCCCACATTGGGCTCCCGGTGCATGGAGCCTGCTTCTCCCTCTGCCTGTCTCTGCCTCTCTCTCCTTCTCTCTCTGTGACTATCATAAATAAATAAAAATTAAAAAAAAAAAAAAAAAGATTTTAAAGAAATTCAGAAAAAAAGAAAAGAAATTCAGGTTCTTTTAGTACACTCCCTAGGTAGAGAGTATCAATACTCTGCGTTGCATGCTTGCTTCCATCTCATCCTTTGAAGATGGCCTCCTGAGAAAGAAGGAAGTTAAACTTTACGCGCCTTCTGGTAGTGGGACAGGGCCTCATAATGGCGAGCTGGCTCTTATTAAGCTTCAAGGCATCGCAGATTGTGGTGCTAAAGTCCACGGTGATGAAATGTTGGCAAAGCTCTCAGGTTGTTTGGCCGTTTATCTCCTCTACTGCCTCAGCCCGCTCTCGGCTTTCACTGTGTCTCACTCAACTCTCCCCATGGCTTGGAGGAAAGTCTCATTCAGGGCAGTGGGGTCGGGCGTCTCATTATCTAGCCACCATTTTATTCTGATGTACTTCTCCATTTGGTTTCCCATGAGACACCCTTCTTCCAGAGCCTGAGCAAGGACACTGGAGCTTTACCCTATATACCGCTCCATCCTTCTTTTGTCACATGAATCACGGCTTTTCCATACATACTTGAGGATTTAACTTGACAGTGCATATGGGAGGAGGGGT